>NW_026262690.1:89953994-91288994 GCF_021869535.1 Mytilus californianus
TTATTTCAGATATGGCTAAAACTTCACAGAATTGTTCAGAAATGTGTACTAAAGGGATACAAACTGCAATATAAGTGGAATCTGACATTAGCTGATCTAATATGGGTCAATATCCTTAATGGACCTTGAGACTAGGAACACAGATTTATGACTCTCATTAAAAAATTAGTGCGCCATACAATTGTGGAAGCTGTGATTTTAAAAATTGACATAAATGAACTAGGACTGGTGTTTTATAGAGCTGATGTGATGTGAAAAAAAGTATAAAAAAATAAACCTGAACAAATAATTACAAAGGACATATTTTTTAATGATTTTTATGGTCAGAATTTTGTGATTATTTCCTGAGGAGAGTGACATTTTTCACTATCTTTCGGGGTTGGGCACTTGACGGGAAAACGAATCACACTTGCCACCCCGAAAATCGCACCACACATGTGCAAGTGTCTCAGCTTCAAAATGAGCCATCATACATATCCAAGTTTACGATATGGCCTGAGCAACAGAAGAAAACGTTAACATTACCGCTTATGGAGAATCTATTACGCATATTGCCCCAGATACTAATCAATTATTTCAATTTTACCGCAATTTTCGATTTTTAGCCATGGAGAACATGTTTGTTGGCGGACGGGATCTTTAGACATATTATATTAAACAAAATACCATAAGATTGATAGTAGCCATGTGTGGTTCCTACTGACCTAGTTTCAAAGGAGAAGAATATTTTAATATATTTTTCATTCATTTCAGGTCCTTTTATTCATATAATTCCTGAATTATTTCAGTATGATATATCCTTGGCTCTCACTTTGCTTTTGTTTGAGCGTTCATGATGAAGGTAGATATAGAAAAAAAACCTAATATTGGTAACTTTGAAAAAGCATAGATCTTTGTTTTTCTTAACAATTAGGAAACTATTTCATTTCTAATTATAATTGATCATATTGTGTGAACGCCTGAGGGTTCACGCATTATATATTGGTTAATTTTGTAGTCTTTCGGAATACTAGTACCAGAAGTCTCAACTGTCTTTTCGAAATACATCTGTTCTTTTCTATGGCCACCTGCGTAATAGGTATTTAATTGATATAATGAATATTCATTAGCGTTTTCAATGCTATAAAAATAAGTGTTTATCTAGACTGATTAATATCCTACATCAACAGTTAATTAATTACAAATGCATATGTGAAGTTTTCTGAAATACAAGCTGTGTTCGCACTGGAAAAAAAGAGTTTAAGGGATGGATAGGGCATTTTTATAATTTTAAAACTTAGCCATTTTAGCGACATTCAAAAAGAGCGCGCATTCCGTTTAAGCAGCTATCAAAATTCTACGCCCAGGAGAGAGGTGTATAGAAAGAAAGTTGATATTTATAAATAAACTTCTGTAAATTAGAATTACATGTTAGGTGGAATTACTTTTCAATTTCCCTAATGGAGTAATCTTAATCGTTTCAAGAGGAATATATTGGGAAAAAATATTTTTAACCGTCATCAAAAGTAGAAACAAAAAGAGAATAAAGTAACATGAAGGCCGTATGGTTGTCTACAGTTTCAGAAAATAAATCATATTAAAAGTTAAAGTAGTAGGTGCACAACTTCGTGTCCCATCTATAGAAGAATCATTGCAAGTTTCTGGGAATTCCGTCAAATCATTTTCAAGCAGTCGCGGCAATCTGTATTGATAAGCCAAGTTAGAATGTCATTTAACAGAGGCCTAGAGCGTGTTAAGCGAAAAATTGGACGACATGTTATTAGCAACAACAACCAAAAAGATCAAGCTTTCTACAAATTATTTTTCTTGAAATCAATATCCATATTCAACGGACATTCGATTGCAAAAACAGCATTTTTTAATTGCGTACTAGACATGAACTATACTGCATTGGCCCTGTTATTCCTGCTGCCTTCTGTCTATCACACAACCGTATAAAAACCACAAAACAACAACTTCGTTTTATTTTGGCTAATTTACAAAAGGACAAGTTAGAAATGAAAAAGTGAGATTTGTTTGAACAAGTATAAAGTTTGGGTTTCAAACTGTTTCACTCCAAAAGCTTGGTTGTAGTATGTTGCCTGTGGTATAAATAAATTGAGATCAAACATATCTTGAATATTATAGCCAATAACCAAACCATATAAACCAGTTTGGTTGGTTTTCATAAACGGTTTCAGTTCGGGATTATCAAACAAGAATACAGCTTAGAATTTTGAACTATTTCCAAACTGGCTACAAAAACAAATAATCATGATTAATTTCATTTAAATTCTTCACATTTGCATTTCGACTTAAGCCGGAAAACTAACTCTAATTTCAAAAACAGCACCTAAGACATGTCATAATGGAACATCCAGTGGATGACTCCTATCTAGCATGTTGTAATGTTATCTTTCGGAAGAGAGAGGGAACGCAGATAGAGAAATGATTCCTTTAACAAGAATATGTTGCCCCACATTGAAAAGCAGTTACATTAACAATCCATGTCAGTTTCTATATCTTACACGTCAAAAATGAGGTAAAACCATGCATCTTTATTTAACAATTATCTGATCTTTCATTGCAGACATGCATTTAGGTTCACGATTGCATTTATTTTTTTAAAGAAAGCAAGTTGTATGATTATTTTATTAAAATATACAGCAAACTTTGATATCCGGCAAATCTTTAGGCGGTGGCAGTTGATGTTGTTACATGACAATTCTAATATGACGTCCTTATTATGCTTTGTAAACAAAGCCGTGGTCTAATGAGCACAAAATATGTTTGACACATGCGCACAAATTTACTGTTTATATTCTCATTATTTTCATTGTTATTCTAATAAAATATATACATTTTAGCAGCTTACATAAACTTTGATTATATATTGTTTATAAAAAGAACATATATTTACCCTGCTTTTAAACTTATTAAATATGAAAATGCAATGTACAGAATCCATGGGGAGGAAACGAGAACAGCCAAACATTTTTAAGGGTTTTCGTACGCTTCGACCTATAAAATACTGTATTTGTCCTATTAGAATCGAAACAATTCCTTCGTGTAATGCTCTATGCTCATTTTAACATGGGTAGGCATTATATTTGGCATATTTTACATTAGTAGAATATATTTGTAAATTATCGACAAATATAATGCCTACCCATGTTAAAATGAGCATAAAGCATGACATGAAAGAATTATTTCTTAAATCTTTTTTTTTTATTTCACTCCAATATCTGTCTCAAAATAACGGCAATTGCTGAACCCATGTCCTCAATGAAAAAAGCCACAATATTTTTTGGGGTTTTTGTGACTACTAAATGTTGAAGGAAATTTGTATATTTTTCTTCATATAAATCTCTTATGCAAAATCTGCTTCTTTTCGAATAATTTTAAACTGTTACACTACATGATAAAACAATCCCCAATCCAATCTTATTTGAATATTTGCCACCATTCTAACAAATTTCATTTATAATATGATTCCAGCAAACTTCTGTTAATAATAAATTTCTGTTCACAACCATTTGCAAAACATGTGTCAGTATATTATATTATGTGATATATTATTTGAAAAAGTGTTAGATATTTTTTTCTTTAATATAAGGATAATGATATCGTATCCACTCTATTAATCCGATAATTTTATATCAAGCATTTTGCATTTATAAGGTTACAATTGGGGTGTCAACGTTAATTAATTGAAATGACATGAACTGATGGTTTCGGTTTTCTTTACGGGATTGTGGCCACTAGTGTAAAAATTATAACGGGTCATATGTATAAAATTATCATTATTATAACAGGGAGCTTAATTTATTCACATTATTTGGAGTGAGCTATATTTTCAATCTTCCCCTGTAACTTGGATAACTAAATTTAACAAGTAAAATCTTTATAACCACCCTGTTTGTGGTCGTACATATTAAGCTGCTTTCACGGAGAAATGAATTTTTGGTTATTTCCAACAGATAAATAGGATTGTACTAATTGACATTATAGACGGATAAAACATGGTCTATTCTAAATTAAAATTTGGAATTCAACAAGCTTTCACTACTGCGAATATTCTATTTACTAGCATAATCTAGCAAATGGAATAAATGCTAGTATAACAATATCTTCGCTTGGGAATGCTTAAATATAAGACACAATTCATTTATGAATCTGCTATGGTATGAAACCTTACAACTGTATAAAATACCGAAATCTAAGGTGAGCAACATGACAGGTGTTACTATTACAGCATGATCTTCCGGACCACACCAGTTTTTTTGGATCGTGTTGCTCGATCAATCTTTGGTTGTTTGTTAAGATTTGATGGTATGGACTGTTTTTTGTTTGTTTAAGCACGGTACAGTCGGTATTTTGTCGAGATTTTCTCAAAGTATTAACATTTCAACATTGTACATTAAACACACCAAGGAACAAACTGCCAAAAAGGGGACACAAAATATACGCATAATATACGTGTTTCTAGTTGTGACATTCTTACAACATACATCATACTGAAAAGGTTCGTGTCTCTGTAACATTCAGTTAGCTGATAAACTGATGATATAATAATTATCTGAACCGTAGTTTAAAAGACAAGGCCCAAGTTAAACCGATTTCAGTCGTGACTGCTGTAATATGACTGTGCTGGATTTTTATATACGCGTTCCTGTCCGAAATTATTAGAAACAATAGATTAAATACATGTTTGTTAGTATGTCACGATCGATCTTCGGACACACGAAGACCATGCAGTTGCCATTGCTGGATCGCATTGTTTTGCCGGCGTGAATTTAGAGCCTTTCAACATTAAGGACATTGACTCCAAAATAAATTATAAATTGGACTTGAAAAATGACTGTTAAATAATTTTGTGAGTTGTACAACCAATTTTAAGCCTTCACTTTCCTTCTGTAGTACCTTATATATCAAATCAGGACTGTAATAGAAAATAGTTATTTTTTTCAAATGGATTTTATAAACCATAATCAGTTATTTCGAATTTCTTTTTTGTTTTTCTTCTTTCAGAATCTAATGCACTCTTGGTAATATTTTTAAAAGCGTTCATGAAAACATTGTGACTAGCTAACAACGCCATAAACAATGGTCATTCTATAAATGACCAATGACATTGTGTTAGCTTTACGGATCATATTTTCTCTGTAAGCTGCATAATGAACAGGATATGCTTAGCAGAGCATATGATATCACTCTCCCGTTTTGTTATTCTGTTCATTCTTTTAGCCAAACATTCGTTTGACTTGTTGTTTGTTTGTTAACAAATGAATATACGCGTTCCTGTCCGAAATTATTAGAAACAATTGATTAAATACAGTTTTGTTAGTATGTCACGATCGATCTTCAGACAAACGAAGACCCTGCAGTTACCATTGCTGGATCGCATTGTTTTGCCGGCGTGAATTTAGAGCCTTTTAACATTAAGGACATTGACTCCAAAATAAATTATAAATTGGACTTAAAAATGACTGTAAAATAATTTTGTGAGTTGCACAACTAATTTTAAGCCTTCACTTTCCTTCTGTAGTACCTTATATATCAAATCAGGACTGTAATAGAATATAGTTATTTTTTTCAAATGGATTTTATAAATCATTATCAGTTATTTCGAATTTCTTTTTTGTTTTTCTTCTTTCAGAATCTAATGCACTCTTGGTAATATTTTTAAAAGCGTCCATGAAAACATTGTGACTAGCTAACAACGCCCTAAACAATGGTCATTCTATAAATGACCAATGACATTGTGTTAGCTTTACGGATCATATTTTCTCTGTAAGCTGCATAATGAACATGATATGCTTAGCAGAGCAGATGATATCACTCTCCCGTTTTGTTTTTCTGTTCATTCTTTTAGCCAAACATTCGTTTGACTGGTTGTTTGTTTGTTAACAAATGAATATTTATGCGATCATTTTATGATATTCGTGTTTGACCTATTAATCGTGGCTGATGATGCCCGTTCTGGTAGCGGTTATTCGAGAAACAAGTATCTTGCGCTCTGACTTCGGTATAAAACGTTTATAAAGAAATGCATTTGTTCACAAATATGAACAAAATATCAAAGATTTTTTTATTCACCTATTGACAAATTGAGTTGTCATTGAAATATACTTTAAATATTTGATACGGAATACTTTTACCTTATATATAATCATTTATCAATTATCCATTTAATAAATATATCTAACGATAGTGTTAATTGTTTATTTTTATCACATATGCTTTTAACATAATTCTTTGTAGTCTTTGTCTTGTTACACAGCTAGTAATACATATATTTTAGTTGTTCCAATATTACATATAGGCATGTCAAAATATCGTTGGACACTTCCTATGAAACCATCATACAGATTCACAAGATTCACTACTTAACTCTTCTTCTGTCACCGATCTGTTGATTTATCTCTGAGTTAACCCTTTATGATAAGTTTGAGAAAAAACTAAAATGTTTGGGAGCGTCGAAACCCACAAGCATAAATTGACCATTCAACCCTATCTTAAAGGAAATTTAATAGGGCTGTATTTCCGGTAAACAAATTAGCATTAAGAATTGTAGCATGTTGAACTGTATCTGAGTGATGTATGTTATTATTCCACTGTATGAGAATATAACATTTCATTGTCTGAGACTACTTCACTTGACATTAAAAAACAACATCGTACGCACATCTGAATATCGTGGGGTGGCCCTATAATTTGCATAGCATTATAACGAAGATAATCACAATTATAACATATCAGTTGTTTGTCACGCGGGATCATTGCTATATCCTTTACTTTTTTGTTGGATTGTTTTGATGTGAACTATATTCTTACCATTGTCGTGAATGTTAGCATACCTTTTTTCCTTGTTTATGACGAGTTTGTATTATACAATTTTGTTTTAACATGTCCGTTACTGTCATCATAGTTGTATCCATTTCCTTGTTTTGATGAGTTTTTTTAATTTAATTTGTTCTATGGCAAGTATATGTCTGCCACGAGGGTGATCATATTCTCTATCTATGGAATATTTTAAAACAACCTTCTTTTTACCATGGTTGAAGATGCCATAATTACGAAGTTGCCCAATTTTCTAATTTATGGATAGTTTCGATGTCAATTCTCTGATCATATTGGTTGTCATGATTTACATATCCTTTTATATGACCTGTAGCTGCTGAATGACTCGATATTCCAGAGTAAAAACCCACTCCCTTTACCAAAGAAGAAGGTATATACTAGAATATGTATTCCTTATTTTTATTATTCATTATCGGCTATTACCATCGAAAGACTTTTTTTAAACTTTGTGTTGCAATATCCGTGAAATCAGGAGAATTACAATAATTAATATTTATGTCAACCGCTAATTTAATTATGTTCACCTGGAGGTAAAAATACTTTTTTCTATTTAGTGTATTTCCATTTTGATTTTTTGATTTTGGGTTAAAAGATGAGTTCGATCTTTAACGTTTCAATTTTCTAATTCAAACCTAAGTAAGTTGATAAGAAAATCTGAGGATCCAATGGGTCTGTATGACTCATATGGCATTTGAACATACAATGCAACACAACAAATATATTTGTGATGAATGAAAACTGTGAACGCCAAAATCTGATAAATTTTGCTGGACAAAGTTTCTGTCTATCAATTAGATAATATGCAAAAATATATAAAAAAAAAATTGGGTTCAAATTTAGGGCTACAGCTACTGTAAAGAATTGATTGTAGAATTCAATCATTTGACTTATTTGTAGATTTTGTGTTGCTGATAACTTTTCTGCTGATAGATAACCAAAAACGAAAAAAATGGTAAACAAAAGTCATTGAAGGCAATAACCCCTATAAGTAGTTGACAGATAGTTTTGGCCATTCAGTTTATTTGTAGATGTTATGAAATCAAGTCAAATTAATCATGTAACATTCATTAACTGATAATTGTATCTATTCAGCAACATGCACTATGTATAATAACATCATATTCAACTACAGAGAGTTTGGACAAAATTATGTTTGAGTTTATGAATGCGGCGACAGACACAATTATGAATAACTTGCGAAAACAGGTAAAATCAATGTCAATGGCGAAAAAGATCCACTTGATTCCCTCTTTTTGTTTTGAGTCTTGTTATTTTTCTATTTATTTAAGTTCTATTGTTTATAGCGTAAATATTGATACGTGATTGAAAACAGCATCGAATCGAATCATATGATGTTTAACCTTTTTAAGCAATCATTCTCTGTAAAATATTCTCAAAACGAGTAAATCTAATTATAAAAAAGATAACAAGACAGTTCCTTTTTTTGTTATATTCATGACAAGAACAAAAACTCCAAGAAAATGTGATGATATATATTACTAACGGTTGTTGACATCTACTGGTATTTGAATACGTCAGAGGGTTAATAATATACATGTTTGATGAGTTAATACTTAATAAATTTCAGTAATTTTGCGTATTACAATACAATAAAAACAAAATTTAAAAATGATACGTTGCTGATGAAGACTATTTTGTTATAGAATTGCATTTTTTATGCTTGTTTCCTAAGTTTTGTATTTAACTATTTTGTAATAAAACTGCACTCTTTATGTTTGCCTTCTTTCTTTATTATGTATTTACGAACACCCGTAAGCAGACTGAAAAACAGAGTCAAAAGATACCAAGGGTACATTCAAACTCATAAGTCGAAAAAAAAACCTGACAACTCAATGGCAAAAAAGAAGTGGACCAAAAATAACAAACAACAGTACACAAAACACAACATAGAAAAAGCTAAAGAATGATCAACATGAACCCCACCAAAAAACCGAGGGTGATCTCAGGTGCTCCGGAAGGGTAAGCAGATTCTACTCCACATATGACACCCATAGCGTTAATCAATGTGAGTACAAACCCAGTGATTAGTTTTATTTGATAGGACACATTTGGGAAAAAGAGTACGGGATTGTGGTTACAACAATTGGAACATATCGTCATCTATGAAACAGATATTCAACCAACTCGTGATGAAATTATTAACCAATTGGAGACAACTCATAGCCATACTTCTGATATAATTTGTATAATGAGTTATCATAAAAATATTTTTTTTAAATATTTTTCAAAAGTATAAATATTTCATTCTTGAGCCATCGGTGTAAATAAAGGCAACAGTAGTATACCGCTGTTCGAAAGTCATAAATCAATACACATGTTCATAATACGTTTTATTGCTGGTAGAACCTCAAAATACTACATAGATAAGTTTCAGAATTACGTTTAGGTATAATGTTTGATGATTTGTACTGTTTGTGATTGGCTTACCAACATCACATCTTGCAGACAAAGGGGGGTGATCAAAAACCTGAAACAGTTACGAGTGAAACCAGCAATTACTTTTATTCTTCAAAAGAAGAAGTTTAAAAGTCAAAAGAAAATCGAAGAAATGATAACCAACAACATTGATATAATATGAACTGTAAATGATAGAAGAATATAATTCATGTAAATATCAAACATATTTAAGTAAGTTACTAAATATAATCAACTATGAACATCAGGAACATCATTTTCATCATTTAAATATATGAAGAGAATGCGATGCTAACTTAAGTGTATGAGCATATTGCTATACTTTATATTTGAAAATAATATAACGTTCAAATGATTTTATATAATATATCTGCTTAAATGTTTACACAAATGTTATTAATTCAGACAACTTGCATTGGTTGACAAAAATCTTTTTTCTACATTGATTTTGATAAGCTAAATAACTCGAGTACATGCAATTTCGATACGATTAAATGACCCTTTTAAATAACTTATCTATGACATATCTTTTTACACATAATATGCAAAAACCTTTTATCTTGTTTACTAAAATGATGCACGTGTGTGAAAAAATTAATATATATGAGAAAATGAATCTTAAACCGAAATCTTTAGGATGATTTGCGATATATTGGAAAATATACATGTAAGAATACAAATTCACTCAAAGATAATAAAATAGAAACTATAAACTCTAAATATGAATAATGAACTGTATGGCTCATCTGAAACAGTTATGAGTAAAACCAGCAGTTTGTTGCACGGTCATTTTTTTATTTAAAAGCGACACTTTTGAGATAGAAATCTACCTTTATATTTTTAGGTGACTGTTTAAGGTATAATAAATCAAATGTGTTACTTAATCAAGAACTTAGTTGCCCTTATAATTTGGGGAGTAATGAGCGTAGAAGTAGCATTAAAACGTGGGCTAAATACAATAAAGAAATGTTGATTAACCGAGTAATCTCAACAACAACTTAATTCTAATATTGACTTTATCAAAATTACATTTGGTATTATTTCAGCTGACTTAGGAGATAAAACAATCTGTAAAAACTTTGACAATAAAAAATGTTTGTTACGTGATATATTGATAGATAAAATATCTTATAAAGGAAAATGGAAAGTGATAAATTTTAATATGATACCTTCAAAAACAAATTCTCAAAAACTAATTTACTTATGAATATTTATAAATTTCCTTCAAAATGTTTGAAATGATGTAAAAACTAGCATTCTGTTCATCTTTTTGCTACAAAATACATTTTCACATACGTCTAAAATGAACAATTTTTATAAACAAATCACCGATGAATTGTTTTTAAATTGGTTAAATATACAGCAAAAAATTGCCGATTTTTGACTAAAATCTGATAAAAATTAATTATTTCAAAAGAAATATTACACAAACTCAAAGCACAGATATGTAGAGTAGAAAAGATATCGCTGATGATTTTACAACAGTCCGCTTGCGTTTATCTTTTAAAACAAAAAAGTTAGGTATATCTTTCGAAAGGATAGAAATGTCGAAGAAACCGAAAATTCCAGTAAATTTCTAAAATGTTGAGCCCATTTATCTCTAAAAGTAGCACATGAAGGTATATTTGTTATTACATATTTGAATTGCCTAGGTGATAAAAAGCTTGTATGCAAACTTTCGTCAACAATTTTCCGTTGGATCAAAACTTTATCATGTGCCCTTAGTAATAGGCTGTTTTTTCATTGTATATTGTTTATTGCAGGTGATTGAGCTAGAGCTGAAGGACAGTAATCATGGCATTTTCTATCAGGTGTATAACTCGAGACGGAATAGCAATTCTGTTTACGCCCTTCTTATATTTGTGCTCTTTAACGTTTTAATTTTTGACTTCTTTTGTTTTGGCTTTGGACGTACCTGATGAAAGCTATTCCAGGAAAAAGTGTTGTATGTACTGAAATGTTCGTAAACATTGTTCTCATGTTAAAACAAACAGTATAAAGAGGAGTTCTCTGAATTTCTTGACGAGATCAAATAAAAAAAACATTATACGAGTATTGAAAAAATGTAATAACAAAATTGCAAAACTTTAAGGTAAATTTTAAAAAGGAGAAACTCCATAAAAACTAGAAAAAAATCAAAAACGCTCGACCATATGATCTAACGACACGACTGGCATATAACTGTCATATCCTTGATTTTGTACAGGCATTTCTCGAATAAAATGGTGGGTTAAACCTTGTTTTATTGCTAGTTAACCTTTTCTCTGCCAAACAGTTTTTCTGGCCTATTCAAAACCACTACCTTTGAGTGCCACGGCTGAGGCCAAAAGGCCAATGGAATTTTGATGTTACGTAATATTTGTTTTATTATTATTATTTTTACATATAAACTTTATTGCAAAAAGTAAAACCCTGATGGGTTAAAATGCAAACATAACAGACATGTACACAAGAAACAAACAATATATGAAAAAAGTTCGAAACAAGTCAAGTTGATATTAATAATGTATATATAAGTATATATATAATTGACCAATGTGAAACTTATTTTCACCTTAACTCCATGGAATGCTTTATATAGCCCACAACACTAGACAAAATATTTTTTTTAGGATCTAAAAAAGTTTAGAGTTTGAGTCAAGCTGGTTAAAATTAGGATAATGGGTTTTAACTGCATTTATAAGGGGATTTCTAATATTACTGCTGATTTGGCAATGAAGGAAAAAGTGTTCCTCATCACCTAAAGTTTTGCAAACTGTTCACACTCTATGTTCTCTTGGAATTTTCTTATATCGACCTATTTCAATTTCCAAGTTATGGTCACTTATACGGAATTTTGTTGAAAGTTGACGACTATTTAAATTTTTTAGATTGTGCAAGTACTCTCCTAGTTTAATTTCATTTTTTGTTTACTATAAAGGTAAAATTTTGAACTGTTATCTATATCTAAAAGTTTTTCAAGAGTGATTTTATCATACATTTCTTTAACAATATGTTGAATAGTTTTTTTATTAGTTTAAAAAGTTTATCAAAATCAACATATTTTTCTTCACCAATATCAAATTCTTTAAAAAATGTGCTTTGCAAACGTATGCCAAGCATATATTCCATCTTTAGACATAGACTTATTTACTTTGAAAATTTCTTTTACAAGGGTTATTTTCCTGACAGTTAATTCTACAAAAATATAATAAAACTTTGTGTTTTTATGAAGGAGTCAAGTGGAAACCGTCCTACCTCATATTTTGCAGCTATGAACAATACGTCATAATGCTAAAAGCGGGATATGGGTGATCGCCGGCGTCAACTCTATTCCTAATCCATGATTTTGGGTTTTGCTACCAGAAGATGAAGAAGACCCACAATTTAATATTAAGCCCGAGGGGACAAATAAGAATGCTAAAAATAAACTCGTCGCCAATAGTTTATTGTATTTACTCTTCTCTTTAGAGTTGACGAAAGTATTTGTGCGACAAACAAACATGTTGGAAGAGTTTCTCTGTTTTGTTGACTTTTGGCAAACATAAGCACCTGTTAGCTTGGTACATGTATATGAAATTCTTTATGTTCAGATAATAAAAAAAAAGTTGTGTTTATATTTTGTTGAAGAATATTAAAATAAACATTAGTAACTTTAAAAATTTACTATTGAGAAAATGTGTGTTCAGTGACTTAACTTCAATTCGATAAATGTCTTCGGGTTTAGACCGTGTATATTTACGCCAAACAGTTGTCATTTTAAACTGACAAAATAGATTTTGCAAATTGCCCTACAAATTTCAAAGTTAATTGTTTTGAAACATGTAACAAAATTCTTTTGGAGTCACTTTTGAAAAATCATTTTCTTAATGAGTTTTGACATTTATTATATTAATGTGATTACAATTTTTGATTTCACAAGGATATTAAGAAAATATTAATAAGTTTGTGTTCAAAATGATTTACTTTATCAACAGTTTGAATAAATAAAATGATTTGCATTTGCTTGTTTTAGAAAAAAAAATTATTTCAATTTCAGTGTAAAAGCAAATATTGAAATCGCTGACCTTAAGCATTTTTCAATTTGACTTCAAATATTGAAAAATGAAAAATGCTCTAACGTGGAGCATTTTTCATTTTGACTTGAAATTTTGAAGAAAAAAAATGCTCCAATGGGGAGCATATTCAATTTGACTTGAAATATTGAAAATTGAAAAATGCTCCCAATATGGAGCATTTTTCATTTTGACATTATAAATTGAAAAATGAAAAATGCTCTAACGTAGAGCATTTTTCATTTTACTTTGCAATATTAAATTTTGAAAAATGATCCAATCTGCATCATTCTTTTAATTTTTAATGAGTAGAACGAAATGAAATTTGTCTCAATATTTTTGTTTTAATTTTTCAAATTGTCGACACTATTTTTAAATGTTTCATGGTTTCTTCTTTCTTTTTCCTTGTTTAAGCAAGATATCTTGAAGAACTTGTTATTGATGTATACAAGTGCACTGTGTGTGGCGTCAACTAATTCCTAACATGAGTTAGTATACTGAAAAGTACAGTAATGACCACAAAGATGTGAACTTTTATAAATTTGTTTACCCGCAAAACACACACGACTTTATACCTACATGTGTCTGGAACATGCCAAATATCTTTATATATGTATATATGATAACATTGAGAATGGAAATTGGGAACGTGTAACAGAGACAACAACCCGATCAAAGAGCAGAAAAAAGCTCAAGGCCACCAATTGGTCTTCAAAACAGCGAGAAAATCCAGCACCCGAAGACGGGCTTCATAGAGCTGGCCCCTAAAAAATGAAAAATGCTCCATATTGGAGCAATATTTTTCAATTTTCAATATTTCAAGTCCAATTGAAAAATGCTCCAAGTTTCAATATTTGCTTTTTACAATGAAATTGAAATATGTTATTTTTTCTAAAACAAGCAAATGCAAATAGTTTACTTTATTCTAACTGTAAAAATCAAATCATTTTTAACACAAGCTTATTATTATTTTTTTTTCAATTTCCTCGTCAAATCAAAAAATGTTATCTTATGAAAATGATAAATTTCAAATCTCATTAAGGAAATAATTTTTATGAAGTGACTACAAAAGATTTTTGTTACATTTTTCCAACCAATAAACCTTAAAAGTTGCATAGCAATTTGCAAAATCTATTTTCCATTTTAAAATGACAAATGTTTGGCGTAAATGTACACGAACGGGGTTTCTGTTTTCACTGCAACTTGACTGAATGCATATGAAACTTTCATCAGCTAAACAAAGCAAACATACTTACAGACAAAGTAACACAAAGATAAATTGAAGCAAAATCATGGTCCGATAACGTTTACAGTTTTATGCAATTAATATTCGTCACCTACAGTGTTTTGTCATATATTTCCAATTAAACTACGTATTTTCCCAAAAAAATATTGTGAGGTTAATTCTGGCTGGAATTTTATCAACTTAATACCAATAGAAACATAGTTGACATAGGTTTATTTGGTTATATTTTCTATACGAAGCGTCTTCCTCTTCTGATGATACAAACACAAACATTATTTTTGTCAGGAGATTTGCTATATAGTTCAACCAAATTGAAATGTAAAAAAAATATATATATATTCATTCATGATAACATCAAAATAAAACACAAAAAAAAAAAAAAAAAAAAAACAACGTTATGACCACGTACGTAGACACATACACTTCAAACAATTCTTCTTTTTTTCAACTCAGAGTTTGTTAAAATATAAGCATACATAGTACCAGCGTTCAAAATATGTTTTTTAAATATGTTATCATTTTAAAGATTTAGCAAACAATTGCAAATGACGAATGATTATTGCAAAACACTAAAACGTGTGACAACCGTGAGGGCTAAACAAAAATAATGACGACTGTGGCTGCAAAGTATTTCGCTCAAACCTAAAAATATTATCATAACATAGAAGTGGCCAATCAAATTTTAATCTTGATATCCAGCGTTTAAAAATAAACCAAGACTAGATAAAGTGATGCCCCCGCACTCCACTCTGAAGTAACTGTATTATAACAAAGTCAATGTAGGACTTTCTTTGAGATATTATTGTGTCTGGGAAACATACATGATGCCCCCGCAAATGCAAAGTGTTATTTTAGAATACACAAAGTTGAGCATGGGAGCACATAGGTCTAAGGTTCACTGTAGGAGGAGTTATCCGGAAAAGCTATGCACCTCTTATGCACGTATATTCTCCAAAAATGACAAAGTTCAACTATCTCCCAAAAGAGCAAATATTAATAAAAATCAAAACCCTGACCACATGCACACCTTCAATATTAAACAAACAGCCAGCAAAGTGAAAGCTTCCTAGCATTAAAACTGTAGGAGGAGTTATCCGGAAACGCTATGCACCTCTTATGCAAGTAAATAATCCAGAAATGACAAAGGTCAACTATCTCCCAAAAGAGCAAATATCAATAAAAATCAAAACCCTGACCACATGCACACCTTCAATATATGTGCAAACAGCCAGCAAAGTGAAAACTTCCTAGCATTCAAACTGTAGAAGGAGTTATCTGGACTAACTATATACCCATAATGGGACGGACGGACGGAAGGACGGACAGACGGAGGGGACAGACCAAATGACTGACAGACGGACAGACGGACAGGGGTAAAACAATATCCCCCCAACTTTTAGTTGCAGGGGCATAAAAAATCGGACAAAAGATCGGAAAATTAAACATTAAATGAAAGTGATTAAAAGTCTCTACAAAGTACACATGTTTGTGAAATTATGGATTAACTACTTATTATTGGCTACTAAATATTAAGCGGCAAGTATTTTATTCACCAAGATAACATGCTGATTAGATGCACAAGGTCAGAGTCACTAGGCAGACACCAATCAGTATAGAAAATTTCGATATAAGTAGTTGTTTACTTTCCGATATGTTTAAGCAAATAAAATATCCGGAAATATGAGGCATAATAGCTGAACGTTGTTCCGTTAAATTTAACAAACTCAAACAGACATAATTCGTCGTTCCAGAATCTAATGCATTCTGGGTAATATTTTCAAAAGCGTACACCAACACGTTGTTATTGGTTTAAACCGTACTAAACAATGGAAATTTAACTCATGGCGTAAAGTTATTTTCATTTTGGTGTACGAACAATGAGATTACCCATAGTCCTTAAGATTCTAAAGAGGCAAATTGGTTAATGTGACGAAGAAACATGACTGACTCAATGTAATAAACAGTTACATAAAACATTGATATGACAACTAAAGCATTATAATGTAATAGAAAATAAAACGCCTAAACAATTAGTTTTATAGAACAAGAGGCTCATTAGAAAAAACGGAAAATTAAGCAATACTTTCACCTTATTTAATCAAGAAAACATGTTCCTCGTAGTATACAATAAAGGAAATAATCACAGGTAATTTATTTCGGATCAATATATTTGAAAATGTAAATAAGTAACAAGTTTCATTATTTCCACTTGCATTATTAATATACATTATACACATATAGTAACATGTTGTACGTTTTAAGAATGGATCAAAAATAAAAATTGGGATAATGTCTAAAATAATGTTTGCTTTTGCACTTTTGAGTTAAAACTAATTTAATAAAATGTTTTGTGCAATTTACGTTGATAGCTGACTCGGCTAGTAGGCAGCATTTTATTTCAAATCAGGATATGAAATATATATACAGAACACAACATTACTGAAAGTGAAGGAAAATATTAGTAAAACTTAAGGAGTGACGTGATTTAGAACTTTTCGTATGGTGTGAACGTTTGTTCATCGCTTGAAACTATATGGCAACCTGTGGTTTACTATTTAGTAATGTTGTTAGATCTCGACCACCCGTCGTGATCTTGCGTTCATACTGAATTTCCTAAATGAAAAATGCTATGGATATGCTCAACACCCCCAAAAAAAAAACATGAATGAATAAAGGAACCCTCCTATACCGACACATAGCTTTATTTGTAAGGTTTATATTCTTATTTTTAAAGAATGGGATAAAAATCTCAAACATTCAAAAACGCCATACCATTTTGCATTTCCAATAAAAACACACACACAAATTGTTAAAATGAATTTAGGTTTCATTTACAAAGTAAAAAAGCATTAACAGAGAATTTAATATGAACCAGAAAATGATAACGATACTGTAAATGAAAAGTATTTCGGTAATAAAATCTTTTTATAGGTCAATCTACTTTTTTTATTTTAACAACAGTATCAAAATGATAAGGTAACACACGAAATAAAAGAAGCTAACTAGACAGAGAAACACGCAAAGACCACGCTATAGAATATTATTAAAGTGCAATAAACGACTATCAAAACAAGATTACATAATTACAAAGGTCAGAAAATTATTTAAAAAAAATGGTTTGTTGAAAAAAAAATTGAAAGTCCGTCATAAGCAAATCGATTTTGACATTTCACTGAATTCGCGAAACATCAAGGAGTTATAAATCCTTTTTTGAACAAATGAACGAATATTTTACTTGTGAGGCGTGCCAATCATCTCAGATTTAACGATTAAAGTCATACTTGAATAAATAGTTTTAAGGGAAAGGATGAGTACCCTAAGAATTTGATTAAATTGTGTTGTTGGATCTCGTTCACTCAAAATGATTTTTGATTCACACTGCAATTCTTAAATGAACAGAGCTATGGAATTGTTCTTTCCCCTACGTAATTCATCGAAAAGCAAATTGTATTGATAAAAAAACCCGCATATATCGAAATACAGCTTGCAGGTTTATATTCTTCAATGGAATGGATAAAAAAGCTGAAACAGAAAAATACAAGAAACCATTTTGCATTTCAAATAAACAAACAAAATAGTTGTTGATACTGTTAATAGATAGTATGGCTGTATTAAAATCTAACTAGACAAAGAAACACGCATAGATTATAAAACATTAAATGCAATAAACAACTTAACAAAACAACATTACATAATTGAAAAGGTCAGAAAATTATTTAAAAAATGGATTGTTGAAAAAAAGTTGAAAGTCCGTGATAAACAAATCGATTTTGACATTTCACAGAATTCGGGAAATATCAGAGAGTAATTATGAATCCTTTTTTGAATGAATATTTTACTTGTTGGGCGTGCCAATTATATCAGATGTAAGGAATTAAAGTTACACTCGATTAAATGTTTTTTTAAAGGGAAGGATGAATAGCCAAAATTATATTTCGCTGTATAGTACTTATTTCGTATTATGGAATTGAATTCAGGTTTTGCTGGTCTTTGGAGTGTATTTGTGTGTAGGCTAACACTATGTTTACATGATCTTAAACATTTGATCTCAAGCATGTATGATGGAGGTTATTCCCTATACACATGTTTTCTGAAATCGGTATAATACTTTGAAAATTGGATAAACATGAAAATTTTGCTAATCGGTGCCGTAGTTTGTCTTAAAAAGTAGACAAAATGCGTTACAAATATATTTAAGGGAAACCCTGAACTTGAAAAAAAATATTCCTTTTACAAACCTTATTGGAGAAGAAGAAGATAGTATCAAATACCATAGACTAGGTTGTCAATTTAGAATAAAATGTGTTTTTCTTTTCTAATGATATTAGATGTAAAACAACAAAGACATCTACGTTTGGTTATGAATTGACTATTTCTGTTTATCCTATGCTGCCAATACTTTACTTACTGAACATCAGAAGAAACACACCAATTCCATTTCAGTCTATGGAGTCAAATTGCTGTTACACATAACTTAAAAAAGTGATTGAAATGATTCAAAATTTGGACACAATATGTCCGGTGTCATTAACATGATTTTCCTTTTTGACTTCATTTTTAACACTAAAACGAAAATGTTTAAGAAATTTGTTTATTAATATCAAAGTTGCGTGTATCGTTTCACCTCAATACAACGTTAATGACTTTGATGTTCAGTTTTTATTAAAAAACAAATTATTTCTAATGACCAATTTGAAATCGATGAATCTCAAACTTGATTTGTTATCTTTTATGGGTGAAATCCACATTTTTGCTACTTCAACGAAAATGTCCCTGCAAACGTGGAATAATTTTAAGGTTATGCTTAAAACATAGCAAAAACAATGCCAACTCCAATGAATGGAAAGAAGTTGTGTGTTATTTGTATTGCTGAGTATACATTGAATAGTTATTTTTTATATCAGTATTCTCGTTAAAAATGAAAATATCACCTGATAAATTTGATGCGTCCAAAACGCGTTTCTACCTCCATCAGAAACGCTCAAACCACAACAAATATGAATGCAAAAATATCATTAATACTCGAATACTCGAAGAGCAATTCGACCAAAAGGGACATATAAAATAGCCAACTCCAAAAAAAGGTTAACTTTGTCTTTGTCTTTTTTAAAGCCTATTTTGGCGGCATTGTTTCAAAAAAACCTATTTGTGAAAAAAAAAGAAAAACTAGAAAAATTACAGTAATGTATTTGCAGCAAATTAAAAGTGTTGCTAACTTAAAAGCGCTACGGACGCATGAAATGTATGAAGTGTTTATTTTATTTCATAGATGCTGGTTGATATGAAAGATCATTGATTCAGTCATCATATGTTAATTAACCACTGAAGACTTTATATGGGTTATGTATCTTTAACACCTTATTACTATAACTACACATTCTTACATTTGAATGTTTAGTGTGAATGAAAATAACGCTGTATTTATTTTGTGCGTCCAACGCGATTTTACTGATTTTAATTTTTAAATCGGAAACGCTTAAACCGAGATTTAAACATCAGTTAACAACTGTCGCCTTAATTTACCTTCATTGGCATCGCTCAAACCCAAAAATTTAAAAGCAAGGGACGTATAAATACGTATAAAATATACGTCTGGTGTGACTAGAAGGGACATTACAAAAAAGAAAAATTCATATAAGTATAAAAATAAGGAGACGTGGTATGATTGCCAATGAGACAACTATCCACCAAAGTTCAAATAAAGTGGATGTAAGCAATTATAGGCAACCGTACGGCCTTCAACAGTGAGAAAAACCCATACCGCATAGTCGGCTATAAAATGCCCCGACAAGGAAAATATGAAACAATTCAATTGAGAATACCAATGGCCTAACTTATAACAAAACAATTTACGAAAACCAAATATGACAGACGCGAACCAACTTCAACCACTGAACTACAGGCTCCTGACTTGGACAGGCACATTAAGAATGTGGCGGGGTTAAACATAAGGTCAACTTTGCCTGAGGGAGTTTGAACATTATTTTTTAATAATGTATTATTTTATCAACGGGGAATGTTAGAATTATATCTAATTAATCTTGTGAGTACAGAAGCACTGAATACTGAGCTGATGATACCCTCGGGTACAAACAGTTTACCAGGGTGGGTATCGACCGAGTGCTAGGAAATGAAAATGTATTTCGTGCGTCCGCAAAAAATCATATCGTGTATACATAGTAAACCTGTTTGTTGAAAAAGTAGGAAATATACTTTTCCTAACCTGTTACTGATATATATATATATATATATATCAGAGAATTTAATCAGTTTAAAAAGAAGGTTCGATAAGGCTCCAGTATGGCCTCTGTTTCTAGCTAAATTTTCAAATTACGATTTATTGGTGAAAATCACATAGCTAAATTAAGGAGACAGTAGTTTACCGGTGTTCAAATCTCGTAAATCGACGAGGAAGGGACAACTCACGGTAACAAACTTTGGATTGATGTAAAGCAACTGCAAGTCTAGTAATACTAGCATCATAGGATCATTATTTTGTAATATAATTACAATAAAATACTAATAGTATGTATACGGAGACTTCTGAATAAGATATTTTGCTATTGGAATTTAGATTGATGTTGGAATGCGTGGATGTTAGGTGTCACTTTTATACAAAACATGTGTACGGGCGCCTAACCCTCCCAAAGCACAAAAACAAGTAACAAAACATTACAGGCACAAAGTGCAGTTCTGAGAGTACTCCCAGTTACTGAAATCAATTTAAAATCCAATAAAAACTAAACAAAAAATCAAGCTTATAAGACTAAAATGTCAATCAAGATGTAGGCAGCTCTCAAAAGCAAAAAAACGCCATACATTACAGGCATAGGGACACATTCTACTGCAGGTTATTCTTCTTAGAGTAAGTCTCGTGACCTCAGTTCCAATTACTCTTTTATGAAGGAAACGGTTGTTTTAATTTGACTGTTAGCTGTGGGTTAAGTATTGATTCTAGTTGATTTGGTACACCTATATTACTAGTATCAAAATTAAAGAATTACATGTTTAGAATTTCATATCTTTTAAAAAGTTCTCTCGACTGCCTTTATATTCAACGATACATTTTGAATTTAAATTTTAAGTTTATAAAGTAATTGAATTCAGGTGTTGCTGTTCTTTTAAGTCTATTTGTGTGTATGCTTGTTTTTACATGTTCGGGTTCGTAAACTTTTATTCTAAGGCATGTTTGTTGAAGGTTTTTCCAAAACCACGTGTCTTTTACTGAAATCGGTTAAATAATTGGCAAAATTGGATAAACATGAAAGTTTTGCTTACCTATGTCGGGGTTTGTCTTAAAAGTAAATAAGATGCATTAAAATATATTTATTGCAAACCCAGAACTTGGAATAATATATTTCTTTTATGAACCTTATCGGAAGTAGATAAGGAGATATCAAATGCAATAGACTATTTATGTGTATGTTATGCCGCCAATACTTTACTGAAAACAAAGGAAACACACCAGCACCATTTATGTCTGAGTGTGGAGTAAAATTGCTATTACATATAACTTTTTAAAAAGGGATTGAAATGATTCAAACTTTTGACATAATATTTCTGGTGTCATCAACATGATTTTTAATTTTGATATACATATAAAACGTCTCGATATTAGTCAACAATCTTTCTAACGAGGGCGCTGGATCGGTATGGTAAACGATACTGTACACAATAAATAAATTATATATACGCCTAAAAAGTGTACAAAACAAGACTAGTTTTTAAAAAAGGAAACAATAGATATAAGTATCTATAAATATTTCAAATAAAAGATATCTTTCATGCTGATCATGGTGATTTTAAATGAATGATATCAATCTATTCTGATTTAACTAAAGCAATCTTCAACGTTATACAAATTAAAAACCGAACCACGCTTGTATAATTCTAAAATTTCAAAGTAGACGGAACGTATTGACTGAGATATATATGTAAACGATATACGATGGAGCATTAAAAAATGACCAGAATTTAAATAGATATTGTTAACATTTGCGTCTTAGCACTGTGTGTTATAAAACAATACCTATCTGACTTAAATAATTAGTATATTGGACCATGCGTTCAATGTTTCCTAATTGTGGTTGAAATCTAGACGATTATATTTAATTTTCACCCAAATAGGGCGCTCACTGAATTTACTTTAAAATCTAAACATTATGCAAAAATCACTGTCAAGTCGATTCAATATTCGTTGTCTTCTAAACGACCGGCAATTGTTTCTTCAATATACGATTACACCATGGATTTAGATTTTTTTTTAACTATAACTAAATGTTTGACAAAACACGTACTTAGTCATGTAAATTTAAAAAAAAAAGATAATGTTTAAAGGTACTATAAAATACACGATTTGAAGCAACTGTACAATAATTTTGACATATAAACCATTTTGTTTTGTTTGAATGTGTCAATATACAGCCAATATGTTACTTATTATTTACGTCTCCTTTAAATTAGCCATACAAATTATCATTACAAATTGAACCTTTTCATTTTACTTAATTATTCATATGCAGAACTATTTGACCACGACTTATTACCTTGCATTTATTGCAGCCGTGAAATTGTATATTACAAAAAACTTACAAGAAACACGTTTTCTTATGTGTTCATTAAATAAGGTGTAAGCAAGGTTTAATTTTCCGTGGTTTCTAATGAGATTTTTAAAGTATAAAACTCAAGTTGTAACATTCTTACTCTACAGTCAAATCAAAAATGTTTTGGACTATAGTACACTGTTTGGTTATACTGTGTATAGCTTTTGGTAAGTAATTGTTCTACTAATACTACTACTACTACTACTACTACTACTACTACTACTGCTTCTTAAAATGATAATATTCAACCAGTTCAGAAGCAATGTTTAATTCAGATACGTTAGTGTATAAAATTTTTTTTATTAATATTCTAAAATTTGTTTGCTGAATTTTCCTTAAAAATTTTGAATATATCACTTTTAAAATGATATGTCTTCATCAGGTACCGCAACACTTAAAGACCATTATGACCAAAAAGAACAAAAAATTAATAGCCAAATCCATCTAAAATCAGCTTTACCTGAGGGAGTCGGAACGTTAGTTTCTTAAAAACTTCTAAATCTGGTGACAGCCAAACCATTTTTATATCACTGTTACGTCATGAAAATATCAAAATTGATATATTTGTCATACATTGACCATTTTTTGCGATATTAAACATAAGCCCCAGTCATACTCTAACAGGTGTTTTACAAAATAAAGAAATCTGTATAGCAGTTTGTGTTTATGGTTAAGCAGTTGTACACAATTAATGATAAAACATCTTAAAAGAGGCTCAATTGGCCTTTTTGCACCTTTTCCTTAAATACAAGAGGTTTGAAGATATAAAACAAATATGTTAGAAACGTGTCACACGTTGAAATATTTTATAAAAATTCTAGCATGAATTATGCCTTTGTTATATTCTGTCTCATGTTCAAATTTTCTGTCTCTTTTTCAAATCTTCTGCCTCTTTTTCAAATCTTCTGTCTTTTTTTCAAATCTTCTGCCTCTTTTTCAAGTTTTCTGCCTCTTTTTCAAATCTTCTGCCTCTTTTTAAATTTTCCTCTTTTTCAAATCTTCAGTCTCTTTTCAAATCATCTACCTCTTTTTCAAATCTTCTGCCTCTTTTTTAAATTTTCCTCTTTTTCAAATCTTCAGTCTCTTTTCAAATCTTCTACCTCTTTTTCAAATCTTCTGCCTCTTTTTTAAATTTTCCTCTTTTCAACTCTTGAGCCTCTTTTCATGTCTTTTGCTTCTCAATCACGTAGTGCTTCAAAGTTTTTTAACAGTAATTTACTGTCATCTATTATTTATATAATGCGCTATAATAACATTAACCGTACCAATTTTACTGCACTAGGTGAGCATTTCGACAATTAATGTCTCTTCAGTGATGTTCGAGACCAAATATAAAACAAATATGTTAGAAACGTGTCATAAAAAAAAAAAAGTTAGAAGACTTTTTGTAATGTAGTTCTTTATCAAATCTGTACCATCCTAACTTATACATCTTACAGATCTGTTGACATAAAAATCATCCACCCTTGATATGGGGCCAATTTTGATCGTTAGAAACCCTACTCCTTTCATGGAAATGCAGCTTTTATTTAACAGTTCTTTGTGACGTTAACATTAATTAGCTTAGTTTAACTCACCTTTAAAAGTTTTGAATAGTTTCTGATCGACAAACAGTATCGTCACTTGTCATTTTATATTTGAACGGACGATATCGCTATTGGAATGATGTCATCTCTATTGCAATCCTTGATTTTGAAAAAAAAACCTTGACGTTTTCAGACAAAGCAATATCTAAGCTTGCTTTAGATAACACATTTCTTTCAGTTCGGTGTATGTTGCTATTTTCAAGTGGCATCAATTCTCGATCAACCTAGATTTGGAGACCGAATTTACGACAAAATGACGACGAGCTTTGTACTTTTGACGCATCTTCTTCTCGTCGTGTTACTTAAATTTAAATTGTGACATTTCTAAACGCAGAGTTTAACTTCAGATATCAGGTTTCTATTTGCTCTTATTTATGTAGCATGACTTCTACAGTGAACTGTTGCGAGTGAATATCTGGTTTTACATGGTATTTTATTGAGGCACCTAATTCTCACACCATGTGCAGTGGTCGCGATATCGACTGGTCTCACTCACATTTGTCAGTATATACTTGGACTTACAGTATTTTAATTAACAAAAGTATTCGGCCTTTATATCTTCTTAAAATGATTAGGAGCAAAACCTTTAAATACAGATAACATATTGTACTCCTTTCTGCCTTTTAACTCCAAAAATACAGGTGTAAACTTGAAGTATGCGATTTTTATATTGTGCCTGAATATCTTCTCCTGGTATCTTGCTCATATTATGATCGAATATTCAAATAATTGTGCATGTCACCATTTAATTCGGTATCAATTTTGCTGTTCGCGTTCAAGCACTGTCGATTTCGATGCAAAACAAACACAACGACCGGGGATTAAAATAGAATTCATAAGAGTTAACATCAAATTGAAGGATAGAATCAATATATCATAGTAGCTAAAGTTTAAAAACAGTATTTTTATTCGTAGTTGATCTCGACTAGTATCGCATTTCAACTTGATTTTATAACTCTTTCAAAAAGATTTTATATTTTCTGAAAAGAACGAGTGTTGTATGTGTAAACACCATATGCAGTTAGAGATGCTTACCTAAAATAAAAAAAAATTGAAATATAACTAACAAATAATAGATAAATACAGCAATTATCTGCATGTGATCTGATGTATTTCTGTCAAGGTTTGTAATTTTCCAATTATAAACAAATGTAAACGAAACTCGAGTCTGGCGTACCACATTACAAGTCCGTTATCTCTGATAAGATTTTTAACTGTTAAAAATATTCTTCCAATATACTAATGGCCCGATTTTCCTTATTAGTTAAATCCAATTCTATAGAGCTAACCCTAACTTTAAGCAACCTTTTTTATTCTACACGAATATTTTCAAATGGAGATTCTTAATATATAAAAATATAACTCAGTGATGCGTAAGTAAATTTCTTATAACTGGCTGCCGAAGAGCACGTAGACGCAAAACTATTTCAATGGACCCCCCCCCCCCCCCCCCCCCCCAAAAAAAAAAATCTGAACTCGCATATATATATATAAGCAAAAGCAAAAGTATAAAATATCGAACGAACTGCGATAAGTGGGTTGAAAATATGATTACCATTCGACCTGTCGTTTAGGCTTAGAAATAGACAACCCTTTTTCTTGAAATTTCGTCACCATCTTAAAATGCGGTTCATGTTTATTTATCAAACAACCGTACTTTTTGGAACTATTTTTTAAGACTTTGAACACTTGTCATCGATAAACGGTAGGCTCAGAAAAAATAGAACTACTTGTTTATCGATTATATATATTGATATTAATATTATATTAAAACTAAAGGAGGTTAACAAATATGTCATTACTATTAATAAATGGAAAAGATGATATAATCTGGAAGTTTCAGCACATAAATGTCAGTTATATTCAATGAGACGACGTAAAACTGACGAAACAAGCTCCTTTACATATAGTTTATCAACATCAAGTATGAGCCAAGATCTTGCCCAAAAAATGTATTTTACCTACATTAACATCATTGAATTAGTCATCTTGTTTCTAAATTTCTTTTGGGTAAGGTTGTGGGTCATATCTAAAAAGTAATGGAAAGAATTCTAAACGAGGCTATTTTTGGCAGTTTTGCTATTTTTCGTTGAAAAAGGAACTTGGTAGCCTTTAAGCAGAAATTTTAAAAAGACTTTGAAAATATAGACATTGATGTTTTGTGAACTTTTATGTTTGATTTGATAGATTTTTGGTACGTTTAGATTTCAGTATTCCGGACTAAAATAGTGGCATTATTATACCTTCCCCTTTTGTAAAGAAATATTCTCAACACAGAAAGCCCAATAAATACGCCAGCCAAACTGCAATACCTTCAATCTAAACTGTGTCTTAAAGATTTTATAGATGATTGGTCTTAAAATACATATATTAATAATATTAGTTTAGACCTAGATATTGTGAACAGGACATTCATTTTGCATAAACTATTATTTAATTCTTAAATCAATTGCACGCCTAGTTTGTATAATATATGAACGAATTTTGTTCCCTACCGTACGTTGACGGTACGTTTCACCAGACATATTTAGGAGAAACAGAGTATGGTTACAATGATATTAAATATAACAGTAAATGAGACGACTTTGCTGCAGGTAATTTCATCAAAACAACCCATACGATCGATAAACACGGCAGATAATATGATAATGATGACGTAAACGAACATGGCCAGAAAAAAGATGTCATCAAAACAAAACTGAACTTGATCTAATGCATTATGTGCACATTTCCAAAATTTTATTCAAAAATATTATTATTCGCAACATTGGAAATCAAAATGTATCAAGAGAATAAAACGAAAAAAATGCTTCATAAATTTGGTGTGTCCGATCTGAATTTTCCTTCATCAGAAACGCTGAAAATTCCAAAAAAAAAAAAATCCAAGGATGTATAAATATTTGTACACTATAGGAGCTGTAGGACCAAAAGGAACAAAAAAATAGCCAAATCCATCTAATGTCAACTGTGACTATTTTGTTTTTCTTTGTCTAAATAGTTTTTTGTTTTTATAGTGATTAAGATTATAACACAATGTTGTCAGGAATATGACAGTTGTTTTCCGTTTGTTTTGTGTGTTTGAGCTTTTGATTTTGCCATTTTATAAGGGATTTCCGATGATTTGAATTTTCATTGGAGTTTGGTATTTTTGATATTTTACTTTTGATTGCTGTACCCCTATTTTTGACATTTTTACCTATTATGTCTGTTTGTTTTGCTCACACATTGTTGTCAATATAAAAGAATTATATATGACTGCCATACATGTGAGAGGTTTAGCTAGCTATAAAACCAGGTTTAATCCACAATTTTCTACACAAGGAAATGCTTGTACCAAATCAGGAATACGACAGTTGTTTTCGATTCGTTTGATGTGTTTGAGCTTTTGATTTTGCCATTTGAGAAGGGACTTTCCGTTTTGAGTTTTTCTTGGAGTTCGGTATTTTTGTTAATTTACTTTTGACTATAAACCAGTCATGAAAGGAATGACCATAAGAATCATTTTGTACTTAAATGATCTTATTTTGATATCGAAACTTCAGAAACATTTCTGTTGGAAAAAAGATGCAAAATTGATTGAAACACTGATGTAGTTTTTGTTTTCTCTTTTGGTCTAATGTTTAGTTAAGTACTCTTTAAAGATATTAGCGATACGGATTTCTAATCCTTTTCGAACACCGATGCCGAGAAATATATTTTTCAAAATATGCATATATATTATACTTTATACTCGATTGCAATATCACGGCTAAAAAAGAAATTTGATTCGTATCTTTGAGAGGGGATATGAGTCTACATCGCTGTGAACAAAAACGAAAATTCATATGGAAATAAATGTTGAAATCAATTATCTCCAGTATAATATAATTGTTATTCGGGTTTCACAGGGGATATTTGTCTTGTATTTTCTTGTTAGTGCCCTATATCCCTTCGCCTGACGACTCGGGATGTATAACACTGGCAGAGAATATGAGCCTTTATCTTACCTCCTATACATTTCTTGGAATATAATTGGTTAAAAGCAACCGCGTGGATACCGTGTATATTTCATATGGGGTAAGAAGATGTGGTTTATTTCAATACACGGTTAGTAATGGTATTACATCCCTTTGTAAAAACAACACGGCAGTGAAGAAAAATCTGAAAGGTTTCAACAGACGAATAAATTGGTGATTAACGATTGAAGTAAATGCACATTAAAAGCTATCAAGTTGTTATTGTTGACATTTGTTTTTGTATAGACCAATGGAAGTATGTTCTTAATATTGAAGACTTGATCACTTTGATAGACCACTAGTATTAAAATACACCTGTGACGTAAATCTTTTGCTCAAACTTTCTATTATTTTTCAGGAATGGAGAGTTATTTTCTATTGTCCATCTTCATTCATCCGGACGTTTTGCCCTTTGGGTATTTCCATGGGCACTTTCTAAAAAAGTGTTCATCCATGGAAATAGTTCTAAAGGACGTAACGCGATATTGAATGAAGATGAAACTTACTAAAACGGCGGCTGATATTAAATGGAGTTTTTTTTTTTAAATTGGAATGACTTCGTAGTAATACATTGAACACCAAATATCTTGTAATTAATAAACAGGTTTTATTTGCGAGTCGGAATTCCATCGTATAATATATAGTATCGTTTTCACTAAAATTCCACAACATTATCCACAATTTGTTTTCCGATGCAAATCTTGTCACGGATAGTATCCAAGCGGGGGAAAACGAATATTTTCCATTGAGTGCCATTCCTCTTCTGTGCATCTACAAAATATCAAATGTGTCTACTCAGTTGAATTCCTTTGTAATATTGAACACATTAACATTATACAATAAGGAAAACAAGAGAAAAATATATTTCACTCACAAATTTGCTTTTAATTTTACCATTTAAGATATCATTTGCTTGAAATTTAAAGTGTTGTATTTTGATTTTGTACAGCACAAATTGTTTGTTCCATTTTGATATGTACAGTAAAAAAGAAATATTTCTCAGATAGTTTCTGCAATAATATTGTGGTTTAATAGAATAAATAGTTTAAGAAATTGAAATGATCAAAAGGGCATATTTGGTATATTATTTAGTTCTTCGTTGTTATAATTTGAATATGGTACTAATGAATAGAATTTGAGAGGTATGGATAACATTTGAATAAGGCTTGTGTTATCTATTGGGCGGGATTTTTATTCAATTTTCAACAGAAACGCGTAACACAATCGAGTTCCTTCACTGTTCTTATATGTCCAGTGGCAAATATAACAGTTATATCGGCAGTGAAAATGACGGCGTTAATCTTGAAATGTTTAAATGAAATCAAAAAGTAGTTTTCCACTTAAGTTAAAGACATACAAAACGCAATCTAGAAATGTTTTTAATCACGCTGGGTATTTTTCTAAATATTTTTGCCTCCTTTCTGATAATAGGGAAGAATGAAAAAAAATATTTTCAGTTTGCGTGTATAGCTATTCAAGACTCTAAAACATGCATAACATTTTTTTTCGTTGTTATGAGCAAAGGGAGCAAAAAAAATGTTGGGTTATGCATGAAACATGAAACATGAAACACTGTTTTCTTGTTTAATTTTATTTGATCTAATAGAATTTTTTGAAATATAGAATCATATTTTGTTTCAGCTTGACTTCAAATCAAGCACACCCTTATTAGATAAATAACATATACTAGAGTGATACATACCTGGAAATTTATTCTAGTTGTACCATGTCATTTTCTCAGAAGAATCTACATCCAAGAGTTATCAAACGACAAACACACATAATCCTTTAACATATATGCATAAATAGTTTTTAACCACTTAAATACACAAACGAACATCCTTTCAATCCCACCCCAAGAAAGACGTGCGTATCCAATGACTTAAAACATAAATCTGGATGAACTGTATTTAAGATCTTCTTATAGTAATTATTCTACTCATTAAGTGAGTAGATGGTCAGCTTGATCTTAAATTTTGCCTGTGGATTATTGGGTACTCCACGGGGAAAATGAAAAGAAAACCATTACAAAATGAAATAAAATTCTTTAAAATGTTATAATCTAAAGATTCTTTCTTAATATTTAAGGTGTATTTTAAGTTAGCGAAAGTCCAAATAACTGTCCATTCCTGGGAAATAATGGGCGTCGGCCCTACGAGCCTCCGCTCCATTATTTCCCAGGAATGGACAGTTACTTGGACTTTCTCTATAACATAATATCACATGGAAAGATTTAAAATAGCATGTTGAATCACTATCATTTTAATTAATTTCAGGGTTGGGATCTGGACAAGGGTTTGGATTTGGTGGCGGATACGACGGTGGTCATAAGAAAGTTGTCATCAAAACTGTACATGGATCTGGAGGAGGGTCGGGATCTGGAGCAGGGTTTGGATTTGGTGACGGATACGGCCATGGTCATAGGAAAGTTGTCATCAAAACTGTTCATGAATCTACAGGAGCAGGGTTAGGATCTGGAGCAGGGTTTGGATTTGGTGACGGATACGGCCATGGTCATAAGAAAGTTGTCATCCACACTGTCCATGGATCTGGAGCAGGATTGGGATCTGGAGCAGGGTTTGGATTTGGTGACGGTTACGGCAGTGGTCATAAGAAAGTTGTCATCCACACTGTCCATGGATCTGGAGCAGGGTTGGGATCTGGAGCAGGGTTTGGATTTGGTGACGGATACGGCAGTGGTCATAGGAAAGTTGTCATCAAAACTGTCCATAGATCTAGAGGAGCAGGGTTTGGATTTGGTGACGGTTACGGCATTGGTCATAAGAAAGTTGTCATCCACACTGTCCATGGATCTGGAGCAGGGTTGGGATTTGGTGACGGATACGGCAGTAGTCATAAAAAAGTTGTCATCAAAACTGTCCATGGATCTGGAGCAGGGTTGGGATCTGGAGCAGGGTTTGGATTTGGTGACGGAAACGGCAGTGGTCATAAGAAAGTTGTCATCAAAACTGTCCATGGATCTGGAGCAGGGTTGGGATCTGGTGACGGATACGGCAGTGGTCATAAAAAAGTTGTTATCAAAAGTATCCATAGATCTGGAGCAGGGTTTGGATCTGGTGACGGATACGGTAGTGGTCATAAGAAAGTTGTCATCAAAACTACCCATAGATCTGGAGCAGGGTTGGGATCTGGTGACGGATACGGCAGTGGTCATAAGAAAGTTGTCATCAAAACTGTCCATGGATCTGGAGCAGGGTTGGGATCTGGTGACGGATACGGCCATGGTCATAAGAAAGTTGTCATCAAAACTGTTCATCATACCGGAAATAGATATAGATATAGGAAGAGTAGATACGGTTGTGTTCCTTTCAAGCAAAATATTGTCATACATCGAAGACAAAATGGATATGGCGGATATCATGGTAAAAAGAACACAGTTGTACAGATTTTGCCGTTTGGATATAAGGGAAAAGGATATAACACATATAATAATGGTAAGTCTAACCCGAAGAGATAGATAGGGATAAAAAAAAATGGTCTTCAGTTATTCAGAAGCGGTAAAATACATGGCAAGCTATGCATCGCTTCGACAATATATTTTAAGTGAGCATTTTACATTATCATCAAAATTATTCCTGAAAACATTAAACGTTACCAAATTTACTGCAATGATGTGCTTTTCGATAACTTTTGTCTCTTCAGTGGTGTTCAAGTTTGTAATCAAAAATCGTAAACAGACGTTGATGGGCCGATATAACCGAAAAGGACCAAATGTACAGCCAACCACGGACAGAGACCTATACATAAAATAGGAAAAGCATTTTTACTCATTAAGATGAATACGACTGTCATTCGATTAACAAATAATAAAAACTATGAAATTGATATGATAAGATTTTATACGGAGTAGACCTTGCAAAAAGATAGTTGTGGTAAACCCTTTACCCATAAATCAGGTGTATCAATTCAAAATAACATAAAACTGAATTCAGTTTGTCGCATCATATACGCATTTTGGAAAAATATACTGATCATTAAGAGGATCGTACCCAAATAAAAGAATCCATAAGTATAAAAAGTTGTAGAACAACAATCCAATAATAGTTGAAAACGGCGTCGAAATCCGCTTAAGAACACTTTGCATTGGTCGATAACAAATGAATTTTTAAAAAGCCACATGTTTAGTAAAAAAGATGAAATGAGATATGGAAGCGCTTTTATGGATTTACCTTCACCCGGAAAAACAGAAATTTTAAAACCAAGCTGACAATTTTTTCAGAATCAATTTCAAAATAACATATAAATGTACGGCATTGGCTGCCGGGCTAGTGATCACCTCAGCAATGTATAGTTCATCAGAAATGGCACCGACCCCGTTGTAGAAAGACAAAATTTTATCATACCAAACTTGATCTGATGCATTATATGTACATTTCGAAAATTGCATTCTCAATATTATTACTCTAAACAAAGCATGAACATCAAAAAGAATCAAAAGATTAAAATGAAATTAAACTTTATAAATTTGGTGCGTCTGAAGCGCTTTTCTAGATTTACCTTCATCTTGAATGCTGAAACTTCTTAAAAAGGAATGCCAAGGATGTGTGCATACTTTTGAAAATACTGAAGAGCTATATGAACAAAAATAACCTAAAAGAATAGCCAAATCCATCGGAGGTCAACTTTTCTATATACTTGTAATGAAAGAAATGACAATAAGAGGAATATATGTTTCTAAATACATTTTGTTCTTGAATAATCTTACTTCCATATTTAAACTTTAAAAACATTTTTGTTGAAAAAAGGACGTACATTTTATAGAAAAATAAGATCCTCCTCCGGATGTATCAAAGTTGTTCCTGATGTAGTTTGTGTGTCCTCCTTTGGTTCCATGTTTGATTCAATACTCTTTAAAATTAAGCGATTGGGATGTCTTATCTTTCTTTTCGAACACCAATAATGAGAAATATAGTTTTTAAAATACGAATATATATCATATCGAATTGCTATATCCCGACTTATGATGGAATTTGAATGGTAGCCTTTCAGTAATTAGACTTATCAGTGTTTGTATCTACATGAGCATCATGACGGATGCCTTATGTAGAGCAGGATGTGCTTACCCTCCTAGAGCCTCCGAAATCATCCCCGGTTTTTGGTGGGGTTCTTGTTCCTCAGTCTTTAGTTTTCTATGTATTGTTTTGTAAACTATTGTTGGTCTTTTGGTCGTTTTTAGCTTTTTGCCATGGCATTGTCAGTTTGTTTTGGACTAATCAGTTTGAATATCATGTTGGTATCTTTCGCCTCTCCTTTGCTTATGTATTCTGTATAATATATTGTTTTTCGGGCTTCACAGTAGCCATGAGCTCATTTACCCTTGAAATTACCCTATATTCCTTCGTCTCACAGCTCAAAATATATAAAACATTAAAAACAAAAATAGCATGTATCAGTTTCATTAAACTCTTTCAATTTTCTAACATTACGTGAACACTTAGCTCAAAGAATTATGTCATTTCGTGGAAAAGGATCTACTTTTTGAAACCGGAAAAATCAATCAGAACTGAAATAGTTCCTTGTATGAATAATAGATGTTGATAAACAGCAACCTAACAATATAAACGGACCTTAATCTAGGGTTCATATTACAACTCTCAGTGACACACAAGTGTCAATGCTACATGACATGCTGTCAATCAACTCCAAATAAACTTATCATAGATACCATGAAATTGATTTTAGAACGTATGTGGGTTTTTTCTTTTACTAAAGAGCACCCCATATTCCATATAATATGTGATTTCATGTACTTTATTTAAGGATATGGTTCTGGTGACGATTACAGTCATGGCAGTGGCCATAAGACAGTTGTAATTAAAACTGCCCATCAAACTGGATCGGGATATGGATCTGGTGGCGTATTCGGCAGTGGAAATAAGAAAGTTGTCGTCAAAACTGTCCATGGATCTGGAACAGGTTATGGATCTGGTGACGGATACGGCAGTGGTCATCAGAAAGTTGTCATCAAAAGTATCCATGGATCTGGAGCAGGGTTGGGATCTGGTGACGGATACGGCAGTGGTCATAAGAAAGTTGTCATCAAAACTGTCCATGGATCTGGAGCAGGGTTTGGATCTGGAGCAGGGTATGGATCTGGTGGCGTATACGGCCATGGTAATAAGAAAGTTGTGATCAAAACTGTCCATGGATCTGGAACAGGTTTTGGATCTGGTGACGGATACGGCAGTGGTCATAAGACAGTTGTCACGAAAAGTATCCATGGATCTGGAACAGGGTTGGGATCTGGTTACGGATACGGTAGTGGTCATAAGAAAGTTGTCATCAATACTGTCCATGGATCTGGAGCAGGGTTTGGATCTGGAGCAGGGTATGGATCTGGAGCAGGGTATGGATCTGGTGGCGTATACGGCCATGGTAATAATAAAGTTGTGATCAAAACTGTTCATGGATCTGGTGACGGATACGGCAGTGGTCATAAGACAGTTGTCACGAAAAGTATCCATGGATCTGGAACAGGGTTGGGATCTGGTGGCGGATACGGTAGTGGTCATAAGAAAGTTGTTATCAAAACTGTCCATGGATCTAGAGCCGGGTTGGGATCTGGAACAGGGTATGGATCTGGAGCAGGGTATGGATCTGGTGACGGATACGGTAGTGTTCATAAGAAAGTTGTCATCAATACTGTCCATGGATCTGGAACAGGGTATGGATCTGGAACAGGGTTGGGATTTGGTAGCGGATACGGTAGTGGTCATAAGAAAGTTGTGATCAAAACTGTCCATGGATCTGGAGCAGGGTTAGGATCTGGAACAGGGTATGGATCTGGAGCAGGGTATGGATCTGGTGACGGATACGGCAGTGGTCATAAGAAAGTTGTCATTCAAACTGTCCATGGAACTGGAACAGGTTATGGATCTAATGACGGATATCTCCATGGTAATAAGAAAATTATATTGCTTCGTTAAAAAATTTGTAGTTGACTGAAATCGTGTTTTAAGGGAAAGTCCATCGATACTAAGATAGCTACTATTGTTAATAAAAAAAAGATGTTGGGTAAACGCCTAAGAAACAAAAACCACAACAAATAAAAGAACCGAAATCTTGAGTTCATATCACGACCCTCAATTAAATACTCGTGACAATGCAACACGACAAACAGGAAATCAACTACAAAATGAATTTTATAAATCCTTCGGTTTTGGTGGGGTTCGTGTTGTTCATAAGAATTCTATGTGCTTTATGGACTTTTGCCAGTTGCGTTGTCAGTTTTTCTTCGACTTTTAAGTTTTGAATGTCTCTGTGGTATCTTCCAGCTATTTTTGTAAGTGTACGTGTAATTTTTAGAAAACGTGAATGTTTACTGCAGGTCTACATTGTTGATAATATGCGTTTCTATTGGCTAAAACATATATTACTAGGCGGTGTCATATTTGTTCATAAAGTATGAAACCCATTTTAAACAAGAGTCGACACTGATCCATATTAAAATCAATATTTTTTTTTAATTCATCATTAGGAATTTAATTGCATATGTTGTACTAATTATATTTACTGTAAAAGAGAAGCGAAAGATACCAAAGGGACATTCAAACTCATAAGTCTAAAATAAACTGACAAAACAACAGCACACAAAACACAACATGGAATACTAAAGACTGAGCAACACGAACCCCACAAAAAACCGGGGTTGATCTAAAGTGATTGGAAGGGTAAGCAGATTCTGCTCCACATGTGGCACCCGTCGTGTTAATAAAACCATTAAATGTAGATTTCGTAAATGTCGATCGACACGAAAACACGCAAGGGAGCTGAGTTCTACCCCGGGGGTGCTCTTATGTCAAATTTCATATGTCACTTGAATAGGAAAAAAAGAAAAAATCCTGCAGCAATGTCATTTTAAGACATTTTGCAATGAACATTTTCACATTTGACTTCATTATCATTATCTACATCCTGCAATGATCATTGTCACAATTGACTTCATTGTCATTATCTACATCCTGTAATGAACATTGTCACAATTGACTTCATTGTCATTATCTACATCCTGCAATGAACATTGTCACAATTGACTTCATTGTCATTATCAACATCCTGCAATGTGCGTTGTCATAATTGACTTCATTGTCATTATCTACATCCTGCAATGAACATTGTCACAATTGACTTTATTGTCATTATCTACATCCTGCAATGAACGCTGTCATAATTGACTTCACTGTCATTATCAACATCCTGCAATCAAATTGTCACAGTTGACTTTATGTCATTAAATACATCCTGTAATGAGCACTGTCACAATTGACTCGTTGTCATTATCTTCAAAGTTTTAGCTTCACTACAAACTAATAAAAAAAGTTAGTAAAAGCTATCATGAGCAGCTTACGGTATGGGTTTTTTTCCCCTTTATAATGATTATTGCTACATTTTCCTATGTGCATCTTATTTAGCCTCATGAAAGTTTTTTTTTTTAGAATATTCAAATGTTGATTTTTTTTCCAGGTGGATAATAATTGCACAGAGAATAAAGACAATATTTTAATCAGCTGTTTCTAATTATCCGTTAAAATGATAATTGGTATATTATAATAAACTGCATCAATATCGATATGTTCCATGTATCTTTGACATTTAAAAATGCCATTTTCTATCAACTTGTCAGCTGCTTTAGAATAACAAGGGTTCCGACTCCTGTCGGTAAGCAGACACTGGACATTTTTTACTTGCCTTTTACTTATCTAGATATCTGTGCATTTTCAAAACTTGTCTGAGAATGGTAGTTTTGATAAATCGTTACGATTCTCAACATATATCTTACTAACTTATCTTTGTAACATACTTTTCAACGTTGCAACTTAGTCCCTGTTTAAAGTGACCATCAGGGAAATCACAATTTTTCTACTTGAAGCAAGAGAAAATTAATTTCCTAGTTGGTTCTTTCTTCATTGTTTCTGACAAAATTGGGTACAGGATTTCCTTAATTCGAATGTGCTCCAACGCGCTCGACTCCAATCTTAATTGACTAGGATTGTTAGTTATTCTACTGAAAGTTAGTTGTTCTCGCTGTGCACTCCGACTTCATCCACTAATAAAAACTGGCCTCCACGAAATAGCACTTTAGTGCTGAAAGTGGCGTTAAACGCAAATCAATCCTTCATCGAAGACATCATTGTGTAATAGTTGCAACACAACCTATTTTATCCTTGCAACATTATAATTAGTGAAAGGTCAAATAGTTCCCATCCTGGGACAAACATTTTTGAATTGATCTGCAGAAGTTGTCAGGTTCCTCAATGAATACTACCTAATCACCACCTAAGAAAAAAGTCACACAATTAATCACAATTGAAACCTTTTAAAGATTACCTGTTAGTTATTTCCCTTGCATGCAAGTTAACTGGTTTTTCGATGCACAATAACGATGAGAAATAGACCAAATGTGTCAATTAAATTTGGTTAGAAGTAAGAAATTGTGAAGAATGAAGTCTTTTTTCTACCAAGGATTACATGAAAATCATGAGGAAATATCAAGCTTTTGATTAATCATGCTGATGGGAAAATCTCTCTAAAAAAAGCTCCTGATTAAATTTTTAAAAAGTTCTCATTAAATGATCTCTTGTTTTTGGTAAAATTGTTTCAAATATGATACATATTACCCAAAACTAAATTAGAACAAAATGAAAAAATGTGGATAGTGTCCACATGTGGACACAGATGATGCCCCCGCTTGCATATCATATAGTTATAAAGGGACATAACTGAAGAACGGTAAAAGTGACGCTACCCAAATTTGAACTTGATCTGAGTTTTGTGGTAATAAGCATTTTGTGTAAGTCTCATAACATTTGGTTGAGGCTAACTTAAGTAGAGAACAGAAACTAAAAATTCAGCAATTTTTCTATTTGTAAACACGCATAACTCTAGAACGGTTGTGTATAAGTTTTACAACATTTGATTGAGACAAACTAAAAAATTCAGCAATTTTTATGTTTATAAAGGGACATAACTCTAGAATGGTAAAAGTGTTGCCACCTAATTTCGTACTTAATCTGTATTATGTAGTAATAAGCATTGTGTATAAGTTTCATAACATTTGGTTGAGGCAAACTCAAGTTAGAGAACTGAAACAAAAAAAATGTACTTGATCCTTACTGAGTTTTGTGGTAATGAATATTGTGTATAGGTTTCATAATGTTTGGCTGGGGAAAACTTCAGTTACAGAATGGAAACTAAAAAAATTTGCAATCTTTCTATTTATAAAGGGGCATAACTCAATAATGGTTAAAGTGACACTACCCAAATTCAACTTGATCTGTGTTTTATCAGTGGAAGTCAAAATTAAACATTGCATTGTATAAAGCATTGATTGTAGTTGATTCAACTATAATCATGGTCAAAGGAAGATAACTCCAATTTTAAAAATATATTATATAAACTTGATATTTAGAAGAAAATAAAAATTTTGCAATTTTTCCTTTTATAAAGGGGCATAACTCTAGATCGGTTAAAGTGACACCACCAAAATTCAAACTTGATCTGTGTTTTGTGGTAATAAGCATTGTGTATAAGTTTCATAACATTTGGTTGAGGCAAACTTAAGTTAGAGAACGGAAACTAAAAATTTTGCAATATTTCCTTTTATAAAGGGGCATAACTCTAGATCGGTTAAAGTGACGCCACCAAAATTCAAACTTGATCTGTGTTTTGTGGTAATAAGCATTGTGTATAAGTTTCATAACATTTGGTTGAGGCAAACTCAAGTTAGAGAACGGAAACCAATTTCGGGACGTACGTACGTACAGACGGACAAGGGTAAAACTTAATGCCCCCTCCGCTACGGCGGGGGCATAAAAATGAAATGTCTCGCCTGCTTTACTGACCATTGATTTTATATTGAAAGTCTTAAAATGAAGGCTTAACTAATAGCATTACAGAAACTTAATATTTTTAAAGATCTATGACAATGAGGTCAAGGTCAGATAAATCGTGTCAGACAGACATATATAGTTGACCTATTGCGTATGCCAATTGAAAAACAGACCAAAACAAAAACTTAACATTGACCAATGAACCATGAAAATGAGGTTAAGGTCAGCTTATACCTGCCAGACAGACATGTGCACATTACAAATATTCCATCCACCAAATATAGCTGACCTATTGCTATAAGTATTTGAAAAACAGACCAAAACACAAAACTTAACATTGACCAATGAACCATCAAAATGAGGTTAAGGTCAGATGAAACCTGCCAGACTGACATGTACCCATTACAATTCCATACACCAAATATAGTTGTCCTATTGCTTATAGTATTTGAGAAATTAACCTAAATAAGGTTGATGTAAACTTCGTAACATAAGGTATCTGCATACAAGATATGAAGCATCCAGGTCTTCTACCTTCTAAAATATAAAGCTTTATACAAATAGTTTACGCCGCAGCCGCCGCTGCCGGATAGTAATTCCTATGTCTTGCATACTGCTACTTTCGTCGCAGGAGAGACAAAAACTGAGTAGAGCTGGCAAATTCATATCCTACACCCTTATTTTTTATAGATATGGCAAAATCCATGTTATGTTGGGTACACCAAAAATATTTAGATGAAAAAAATATAATAGATGATTAATGGCAGTATCTAAAAGATTCTATGACAGTTTCAGTTAAATAAAGTCACTTAGTTAGAATAAGTTATGAATTCTAGACAGAGGGGAACCCTGAAAAAACATTTGGATAAAAAACCAAGACCGGAAGTGCTCCATGTCATTTGATACATAATTTTTTTTCTTTTTTGAAATCTAGTTTCTGATTGTGCATAGATACATAAAGAAATTAATAAATAAAATGCTCCGCTGGGCGCAGCTTGATACGACCGCAGAGGTCGAACCATGAACAGTTGGGGCAAGTATGGACACAACATTCAAGCTTGATACAGCACTGAATTTGGATTGTGATTAAATATTTGACACAGCATAGGTTTCTGACACACAATAAATGTGGTCTAAGAACTTAAAATATCTTCAATTTACCTATTCAAAGCATATCATTATTATTTGCTTTTATATATAAATCAGAAATAACCAATTTAAAATGGAAAATTTAAAGAAAAAAAAATCCCTCCCCCAAATTTTTTAAACCCCCTTATGATTCATCACCCCCAAACTAAATCCCAGCCTTCTCTTTGTGGTATGGTACCTTGCAGTACAATTTCAGAGAGATCCATACACTTGAACACAAGTTATTGTCTGGAAACTAGAAAAATGCTTGTTTTAGGCCCCTTTTTGGCCCCTAATTCCTAAACGTTTAGGGCAATTACCCCCAAACTCAAACTCAGCTTTCCCTTTGTGATATGGAACCTTGTAGTACAATTTCATAAAGATCCATACACTTACACACAAGTTATTATCATGAAACTAGAAAAATGCTTGTTTTTTTCCCCTTTTTGGCCCCTAATTCCTAACATTTTGAGGCAATTACCCCCAAACTCAATCCCATCCTTCCCTTTGTGGTATGGTACCTTGCAGTACAATTTCTGACAGATCCATACACTTGAACACAAGTTATTGTCTGGAAACTAGAAAAATGATTATTTTTGGCCCCTTATTCCTAAACGTTTTGGGCAATTACCCCCAAACTCAATTCCAGCTTACCATTTGTGATATGGAACCTTGCAGTACAATTTCAGAAAGATCCATAAACTTACACACAAGTTATTAATATGAAACTAGAAAAATGCTTGTTTTTTGCCCCTTTTTTGGCCCCTTATTCCTAAAATTTTGAGGCAATTACCCCAAATTCAATCCCAGCATTCCCTTTGTGATATGGAACCTTGTGGTACAATGTCAGAGAGATCCATAGACTAACACACAAGTTATGTCTGGAAGTTACAAAAATGCTTATTTTTGGCCCCTAATTCCTTAACTGTTGGTACCGTAACCCCCAAAATCAATCCCAACCTTCCTTTTGTGGTATTTAACCTTATGGTAAAATTTCATAGAGATCCATTCACTTAAACTAAAGTTAGAGTGCGAAAACCAATGTGTCTTCGGACGACGACGACGCCAACGTCATACCAATATACGACCGCAAAATTGTTTTGCGGTCGTATAAAAACTAAGTTTCCAACTCCTTCAGGCAAAGTTGACCTTAGATGAATTAAGCTATACCTTTTTATTTCCTTTCGGACATATTTTTTCTCACAATTTAACACATTTATACATCCCTGGATTTCAAATGTTTTCCTTTGATCTCGCCTGGTGAAGGCAAATCCAGAAAAGCGCTTAAGATGTACAAAATTTATATAGTGTTATCTACTTTCGGTTAGGTGTTGCAGATACAAAATTCATACAACCAATTCACAGTGACCTTATTTGACTTGAAATAGTAACTGATATATCTATTGGTACATGACCTTAATCACGGTGTATCATCGTATGTGTAAATAATCTAATCTTTAGATAGATGCTAAAATTAAAATCATTTTTCTTAATAAGAAGAAAAAAGTGCAACTAAAGCACGCCTGAATGTAAAAAGGTGTACCCGACTTATTATTTCACGAAAAGAATTTACCGATTTCGGTATTTTAACAAAACTGTTTACGAGGGCAAATAAATATAAGAACGCTATCAAATCAACATTTAAATTTTCGTGGATTTTTCCAAAAGAATTTATGAGTATGCATCTCCAGGAATTAAAAAATATTTCAACCTGTCCTTATTAGATGCTATTTGATGATATTTCTTTAACTTACAAGTCAAAGATGCTAGCTTTTGTGTATTGTATTTATAAGTATATAGCGTTAAAATGACAACAACAAAAAACTTCATACAAGGTCATCTTTATTCTCAAGTAGAAAGTTTATATAAATAGTTTATGCCGCAGCCACAGCAAGATTTGTATCCCTTGTATCGGATTCTTCTTTCATTCTTTCCAAAAATGATTAATAATGTTAATATTTTTAAAAATTCAAACAGTGTTAGCCACCGAGCTTGTTCATTTCTAGAAAATTAATGTTCTTTATTCTAATATATTGGCTGTATCTGCCTTTTACAAATAAGACAATAACATAAATTGAATAAGGAGATGTGGAATGATTTTCAATGAGAGGACTATCCAACAAAGTCCAAATGAAATGGATTTGACCAGGAACATATAAATTAGATATACTGTTCCCAGATTTGACCAACTATTGGTCATTATACACTTCACAATGAACAAAACCCATATACCGTATCAAAATTGCCTGATTTATGACAAAATCATGAACAAATGTCAGACAGCAACCTACGACAGTCGCTAGATTACATGTTCCTGACCAGTGACAGACACATATAACATCAGGGACATAAAAACAGGTCAGTGAAACAGTGACATGCCTTTCAGAAAGTTGAAACATTTGCCAGCTTTTGTATATGCCGTATTCATATTGTATACATCGGGTATGTAAAAGATGTAATAGGACTGTGTTCAAGCCTTATATTGTGTATACATCTTAAATGCTGTCAAGCGAATTGTATTTTTATCAAATGCATAATTAGATATTTGAACTTAATACATTGTACTTTATTTTCTTTAAAAGGACGGCAAATAAATATTTTAAAATGAGCAAGTTGCCATACAGTTGAAAACAAGTTGCCATACAGTAAATTTGTCAACACGAACAAGTTGCTGTACCCTAGACTTTATTTTTTATGGTCTATATTCTTTAAAAAACATCTTTTTGACAACAAATTTCAGTAAATATGATGCCACACTATAATAATCTAAAAGTGTGCAGGCGCGTACCTACGTTTACGTCAAAACGCCCGGGCGTACACTTGAAATTTGGTAAAAAAAATATTTGAATATCAATAATTTAAAAAGATCTAGTTTAAAGCACATCAGTCTTGTACTTCTTTCTTCAATAGCTTGTAATTGCGAATAAAAGTGACGAAATGTACTTTTCAATCAGATGGTACCGTATTATTTATTTGTTCACTTTCTGTCAGTCAAAGTCTGAATCTACTTATTGGAATTCTTCTTCCTCTCCTTTTGTTTAAAGTAATTCATAATCAGCTGAGATTCGATATGTGCTTTGAATATTATCCGAGCCTGCGACATTCATGTCGCGAAATCAAGAAATAGCGATCCTAGATTTCGTCGGCGGCATCAACATTTAGGTTCATATGTGGTTAATGGGTGTTTTTTCTTCAACCTTCATGAAATTTTACGAAAGTTGAACAGAAGCTTTTCATTCTCAAAAGAGTATTCAGAGCATAATGATGAATTCATATTTTTAATTTTCCCGTATTTTACTGATAAAAAGAATTTCTTTTTGGAGTTAACAAGTAGATACATTATGTGGTTAAAGTTTGTTACACTTCAATGACTTTGTCAAACCTTCATCGAATTTTATGAAACTTTGGCATAAGCTTTTTTGTGATTTATGTCTGAAGCAAAATTTTGAAAGTATATTTTTTTCATTTTTCAATTGATATACGGACTTATCTTTTGGCAATTAACAGACGGTCTGTGATTATTATTTTCTACATGACCAATTTGAAAACGTTTAGATATTGTCATGAAACTTGGACAGAGGTTAATATTCCAGATCAAGAAAAAAAAACATCTCAAGAAAATGTTTGATTATCTAAAATCCTGTAATGGACTGATAAATGGACTCAATTTTCGCGGGAAGCGGTAATCCCAGGCGAGAACCACGTTTCTTCGGAACTCTTTACGAATTTCCATAATGCAACTAAACATCTGGTCCGAGAACACAGTTATTTCGTAGTGCATTTCTTTAGACGATAAATGAAAATAAAAAAAAAATCCCACCTGCGCTTTCTCAACAATATTTTTACAGTGTGTTGTACTACTTTTGGGACAAATCATATCAAAATCATAGAAAACTTCATAGGCTCTAACTAAAAATATGGACAATTTTATGTTATGGGGGTCTTGAAATCTTTTGACAGCTTCCGAAATGTTAATTTTTAACCTTTTTCAGCTGGACCAAATCACTACTTTAATTTAAAATTCATGACCCAATTTTTTTTACAGTGTAACTTCACCCCCCTTCTTGCTATTTGAGGCATAAAACATGAAGAAATAAATTTGGAAGTAGTATAAAAAGATTGGCAAGTAACCAGGTAACACACTGTCCACACTAGGGTCTATATTCAAAAGACAATAACTGTGTTCCTGGACCATCTATGCAAATTAATCATTTCATATCCATTAACGACATTTGCACAAAAGGGGTTTTGGTAGAGTAATTGCTTTACCCCACTGTTCCTTTTAAACATATTTTAAACTAACTGGTTTGGATATTTCTAACACCAATGACCATAAGATTCCAAACAATCAACACAATGAATAAATTAAACATAAAAGATTAAAAAAAAATAGTCTCTATGTTCAACTTGCTATTGATTAGTTTTTAATGACAGAAATGGGCCTTCCCCCCTCGACCCCACTACTATAGTAGGTGTTATAATCTGGATCCTATTGAGGCCCTCAAGACCCTTGCCGAGGTTAGGGCATACACTTAAAAATAGTCTAGCTACGCCACTGGTGTGTCTGGCAAAATAATAAAAAAAAAGTTGAATATCTTGCCAATGGGGCGACAAAGGAGGATCGACCTCAAAATTTTCAGGTACTAAGTGGCAAGTTTTGGAGTATAACACAAAATCTTCTCTTAATTTTGTACTTATCGGCCTAATAATTTAAAGAATTCTATATTAGAAAATCATTTCTTAAGCGGTACCCTCGTCAAATCAGTAGAAATGCTTTAAATTGAATGAATTCTTACCTTGTTTACCCTTTTTTTCCATTGTTCTCCGCTTGGTTAGTACCCAATTTCCGGTGGCGATGATACACAGTGTTAATGAGATCTATAAATGGCTGCACATATCAAACCAAATAGAATTTTTAAAATTTAAGCTTAGGGCTTACATGGCTAAGGTATACAAGTATACAAATTTTTAAATATTTGATTTTTAGTTTTTTTTTTTATTCTGGTTGACTGTTTTTTGTAATATATTTATTCACTTGTTTTCCTTGTTTAAACTGTGCTTTTTTAAACTTCAATGAATTAAGACACACATTTTTAATATCAAAACATTTCAATTTTAAAAAACAATGCTTTAAATCAATTATAAAATCATTTTTAAAGATTTACATAGTATAATTTTTTCATGTATTCTCAGACTCTGAGTAAGTGTTTTTCAGACAGATACTAAATAGGCATATTATATACCAATTTTTTCAAAAGATTACTTTTAATTCAATTGGATCATTTTACAAATTTTAAACAAGAAATTCAAGACAAATTTTCAAATTAAGCTTAAATATATGGGTCATAATATAGTTTTTAATGTCAGAAGATTTTATTCTTTTACTTTATCACAAAAACAATAGAGTAACCTAAATTTTGACAAGGTAAATGGTATGGTGGCCAGATAGATCAACTCCTTTTGAATGTTTTGTATGAAAATGATAATAAAGAGCTGCTCCATCAGCGCATGATACATTTTTAGATTTTTCAATGAAGTTCCATAACTCCTCAATGTCATTTCAGAAATATATAAAAACCAAAGGGAGCTTATTTTAATAGATATAAACCAGTCATCAAAGTTTCATGAAAACTGCTCAAAGCATTTATGAGTTATTGTCCTAAATACATGAAAATTTCCCCTTTATTTATGAAAAAAATCCCATAACTCGGAAACATAAATTCAATAAATTTATAAAAATCGAAAGGGAGCGTATGTCAATAGATATAAACAATTCATCAAAGTTTCATGAAAATTGGTTGGGGTGTTTTTGAGTTGTTGTCCAACATGTTGACGACGGACCGACTGACAACGGGATACCATAATACGTCCCGTAAATGGGCGTATAAAAATGGATATACTGACCTTTCACTTATTGAGCCTAATTAGCTACTTGATATGCTATTATAACAATCCAGATAGCAACACAGAATTGTAAATTGTCTGGTAAAGGAAAAAGGAAAAAATGCCATAATTACACAAATAAATAATGATTATCTGCAGGTTGCAAAAAAAATGAATAAGTTCCCAAGTTTGGATTATTGCTAAATGGTAAAATGTTTTATTTTCAGTTTAAAGTATCTAAGTTCAAGTCTGCTGGGGTGACATCTAACACAAACTAACCAATAACAGTTGAAATACATATGGAAATTCAAACATATTTATTTACTTTTTCAACAATACATTCAACTTTCTTCGCCCTCTTTGGGCATTATTGGTGGTTCAAGGTCATATATCATCCTTTCGTGGCGTGCCTTCTGTTGAATTCTAAACATTCTTCTATGTCTTTCAGCACGTTTATGACCTTCATCCTCAGCATAAAATGGTCTCTTTTTGCCTTTTTGCAATGACATTTTGCCATCAAAGTACAATGTTTCAAAATTAAGCTCTTCTTTTGGTGGTGGTTCTTTTGTAACTTCGCCATCACAAGGGGAGGCTACAACAACAGGAAGATAATCGTGTTCTTTTCTTATTTCCACAACATGAAGCTTCAACCGATCAGCTAGTTCTTGATGAGTTTCCTGTAAAGACATATTACATCAGTCTTCTCTATGTAAAAAATTATGAAATAACGGTGGTTCATCATTTGATTGAACAGTGTTCTGTAAATGCACTCTGTCCATAAGTTACATTTAAAAAAAAATTTGTTTGTTTTACCCTTGAAATATCACTTAAAGGGCAATAATGAAGCAAAAAACAAATACTAGTAAGAATCTCCTGAAAAAAAATGAATTTGCAATGAAATGAGTCCATTTACACAATCTGATTAATGTGTCATACATTTGATGCATTAGTAATTATTTAAACTGGATGCTACTGGAAGTTTGTATTACTGATAAGTACTATAAATATAAAAATAAGAAGATGTCGTATTATTGCCAATGAGACAACTCTCCATCAGTGACAAATGATGTAGAAGGTTAGCAACTATAGGTCACCATACGACAACCATTAAACTACAGACTCCTAACTAAGGACAGGCACATACAGAATGTGTTCTTCTGTTATTATATTTAATCTGAAAGCACTGTCTTCTTCTAGTTTAAGATATATCTATTTGTTTGTTTGTTGGTGTTTAACACAACCTTGAGTGCTCTTGGATATATCAAAGTAGCCAGTTTTTATTGGTTGAAGACTCAAAGAGAACCAATGACCTTGGCCAGGAAAGCAGGCAATCCTCATCGATTAAGATCAATGACAAACTCACCAAGCCATGAGCTGAGTTTAAACTCACAACCTCAGAACCGACTGGATAGTGAACACAGTAAATGAATTACTTAGACCACTCAGCCATCAAGGTTTGAGACATGTAAATCTATTTTCATTCTGCTGTAGTCCAAACACATAACTTAATTTATGTACAGTGTACACTGAAGTAAATTTCCCGCTTTTTAAGAAAATACCTTGCAGTTTACATGCAATACTGACCAAAATATGCTACAGAAACATTGTAACCAAGGAAACCACTATATATACAGATTAACATACCTGTTCTCTAAGTCCATTGAAAAAAGCTTTTGTCAAATTCTGAATATTTTTAGTTGACCCCTCAACTTTAGCATACATATTATGAATTCCTATTGTATCACAGATTGTCTTTAAACATCGATGACACACTAAACCATAACCTAGAATAAAATATGTGAGAGGTCTTAGGATAGGTTAAAAAAAAATCAGGCCAAAACTAGGCCTTTTTTTTGGCAAATTTGTTTAGTGTATATAATTAGGACTAATAAATGTCCATACAGGATAAATATATCAATTATCTTTCAAGAAAATTTTAAAGAAATTTGTGTTACTATAGTATTATTCACTGGACTCCTTCAGGCGACGCCAAATATAAACCTCGTTCGTCAGATTCCCAGCGTGTTGTGAAAGGTCAACCAGAAAAAAGTACTTTTTTATAAACCCGTGTTCGTCTTTAAATTTATGACACACAAATTTTTAATCAGTTGTGCGTTTGAAAGTAACGTCATCCAGACACGGAAATTGACAACAAAAACGTTACAATATTATTGCCAAATTTAGAATGATATACATTCTTAACGTAAGACATGAGTGGAATGTTTGTAGTAACAGTGGTAACGTAGGCAAACACATCAGCAGAATATGATTTGGGCGATTCTTTTACCGATTTGTTGGAAGTGCTCCTTGCAACACTGCAACTTGGACCACAAATGTTTATAACATCAAACTACAATTGCGACTTAGGAAGTATAACAGCAATTCTACATCCCTAAAAGGTCCTCGAACCCGAAACAGACTTATCCTCTTTTCCAAAGGCATACACGACCAAGCCAACTTACCATCAGCTGATCAACTGAAAGTAACATCTAGGACAACTGAGAACATGCATACGGCCAACATTTCCTGAGACTGCAAACAAAATCAGACATCTTAAAATTCAGCTTCATACCAAACACAATTAAAGATTGGAAGCTACTAACACCTGATATTTTCATAAAGATTCAAACAACAGAAGAGCCAGCTAAAACTTTCACTGATATTGTGAGGGGGTCCCCCTTAATTAAATTACTTAGTAATAATTATCCTTGGATGTTTAATTATATACCTATCAAGATCAAGAACAAACGACAAAACATGGACGCCACCGAATTGAAAGATTTAAAATATGACAATATAACATGCATAAGAAAAAATGAGAATCCCAAAGCTGCAGTCTTCACGCTCAATCACAGGCCCAGCAGTCCAGGCTTGTAAAATTGCTGTCTGGCCTGTAAAAATCATCTCTACATGCCAACAGAATCTAACTAAAATTTTCCAAAAATTGAGCTCTGGGTCTGTAGATTTAAAAGTTTACCATGAAGACTGAAGCTGATGGTACATGAATTGAAATGGCACCGCAAATGAAACTGCATGTATTATATTGTTTACTTTTTTTTAACCGTTTTAAGATAAAAGTTTTTCCTTGAAATTTTTTAATCTTATTATATTTGCTAGTATCATTACAAAGTTATATAATATAACTTTGTAATGATACTATATAAAAAGCATGGAATTTGACAAGGAAGTTTATGTGGTAATTGAATTTAACACATTAATCCAACTTTACAATTTACAAAATTTTCTAAAAAAAAGAATTTGTATGGTTGTCAACGAGACAACCTTCCACCAGAGACCAACTTTGTTGAGGTCTGTAACTAGTTCACAGTATGGCCTTCAACACAGAGCAATATGCACAAGCATTTATCTATACTGCTAAAATAATGAGGTCCAATTTTTTAGTCGGCATGACGTAAAAACAATGAATCAAATAATTCAACTTTATATATAACTAATATAGGACAATGGTGTTCATTAAAAATTACACCATTCAAGGCCCTTTTGTTTTCCACATTCAATATTACCAATAATTAACAAGTTCCGGGTCCAGTCCAATACCAATAGTATATGTCACATTTTACCTGTTACCTAATCTGTACGTTCCGACTCTGTCAGGCGCACTACCAAATAGTGTATTTGGAATTTGCTACATACACGGGTCATTATCACACCTGAACTTCATCATTATACAGGAATTGACACTACTAAATTCAATCATTGACCAAAAAATATATCTACAAGTAGTTTCTGGTTGAAGTAAGAAAACCAAGATGAATTCAAACAGAAAGATTTTGAAAGCAGAGAAAACTGTACACCTTATAATCAGCATTACTTTATCAAATGACAATACCAATATAAAAATCCAGCTTGAAAATAAGGCGTAGGTACTTCAATTCAGTCACGGACCGGTGATGTCGCGGGTGTGACCTAGTATATATATAAAAATTTGATTGTCATTAAATTCTACAGCAAAGCAAAAACTAAGAAGAATGTATTGAAATGTTCCTTTTGTTTAGTTAGCATATAGCATTTGACGGGATCATTTGAAAAGTATAAATTGGTGTGGTTTTTTAAGGACAGTCCTTTATTAATTTTCAGCTAGTTGTATGCACAAATGTGTATTATACATGCATTTATGCTTTGCATACGTTTATTTGAAACAACAAACAATGCATCAATTATAACTTACATTAAATATGGATGCATGCCTGTTCAAAGCTGTTACACTTTTTCATGTTCAGCTTGATCATATTTATTTGATCAGACTACATAAGGTTGTAGGTTTTGCTACAAGTCAACCATTTTATACTTGGAAATGTTGTGAAAAGATTAAACTAGGTGTCACAGAACAAATTGAGAAGCAAAGTAAGGTAATATAAGAACTAGGACATCAGATATATAAAATATCAAGCACCGAAACTATGTAAATTTCTAATCGCTCGCTTGCTTAAAATTCTTTTCATAGATTTTTTTTTTAAGTATTTCAAAAATAATATCGCTCGCTAGTAAACAATTCTTTCGCCTGCCAAAAATCAAACTTTGAAAAAAACATTTTGCTCTCTCGCTACCCTTTTTCAAAGGAAAGATTCCGAAGAACAAGAAATTAATTTGGTGTTGCCTAATGTACATGTATCAAAAACAAAGAAAAAAGCTTAATTTTTTCATGTTGTTAAAAAGCAAATTAAAAGGTTTTCAAGAAGCCATGGCAACTGCTTGCCAAAACTATGCTACTGATACATACAACTCATGCTCAATTAATAACTATATTGTATTTGGTCTTCCAAAATATGATTTGAGAACAGATCATATAGAATTTATAAAGAATTGAGACAATTACCTTTACAAGTATTTAACTATATTAAGCATACCTTCTTCTTTTCTAAATGCATACACTTTTGTTGCTGTCTGTTGGGAGAAAAAATTGTGATTCACTACAACAGAAGAAAATTGTTAAAAATTACATGATATTTGCTGGGATATGTTCATTTTTGCAGTTAATAGTAAGCCTTAATGGAAAGAAAACAAGTTTATCACTACATGCCTAATATATTTTCATCTGAGATAATTCATACATTACACAATTCCTGGAAATTATAAGCTGTGGGAAAGAGCTTAAATATTAATTAAAGCTAAATTCCTCAGTAGTAAAAACAAAATTAATTTTCCTATTTGTAAATTTTTGAAAATATAGTAACTATTTGTCTAATCAATATGCAGAATTTTTCTGGTCCTGAAATAATTAACCCAAAGCACACAACTTTAGCTTCTTCATTTGAAACAGTTCTTACTGTTCATTTTTCTTTTTTATATTGTTTATGTATGGTATTTTAAATTATCACATTTAAAAAGCTCTTCAAATTAACATAATCATGTTATGTTTTTTGGAAAATTGGGAATTTGGTGTGGATGGCAAATCTTTGATAGTCTCTGTTAAATTTGTTCACATTGGTTTTTTTTTTTTTTTTTGTCAAATTAGAGCTTGACACATTTGTATAAACGGCTTTTAGAAGACTTTTTTTGGTTCTCTAGATGTCTTTTTTTGTGTCAATGAGTTAAAGGCTCATTGATATATATACCCTCAAATCCTTTTGCTCACAGGTAACATTTTGACTTACATGTATATGAATATTGTAGGCTTCTCAATGCATAGTTGTTTGCATATACTTTGTGTGCTAGAGGAATCATTATTTAAAATTTTCTTAAAATATCTTGATTGTAGATATTCTTGACGTAAGACTTACATGTATGACCTTCATATCTATGGAGATATTGTAATCTTTGAGCTGCTTGATTAGTTGCCTAAAAAATAATATAAATTACTTAGAACACATACTGTTAATAAAAATATATTAGTGAGTTTTATTATAACTAATTTTGGTAACATTTTGCCTCAAACTATTCAACTGTCTCAATATGTACATGTTTCTTGTTTAACCCCACATTTTTGCATCTGTCCTAAGTCAGGAAACTCTAGCCTTTGTTAGTCTTGTGTGTTTTTTTAAATGTTGGTTCATTTGTATGTTTCAGAATTTAGTGTTGTGTCCATTTTGCTGAACTAGTATACATTATTGTTTAGGGGCAAGCTGAAGCTCCCTTCCGGGTGCATGATTTTCTTGGCTGCGTTGTGTTGAAGACTCATCGTTGCACCTTGGGTCGTTTTTTGATTTTTGGTCCAGTTTTTGTCTCTTTGACACGTTCACCATTTCCATTCTCTATTGTACATGATAATGCAAAATTAAACAATTGATAGAGATCTTTTTCAGTACAGACAGGCATATTGAACACCATATATCTCCCTCCAATGAATTATGTATAGCTGATGTAGAACACCAGTCTACATACCTTTCTTACGGCAGCATCCCATTTTTTAGCTTTTGCTACAGCATAACCTGAAAAAATTATAGATATGGGTAAATTCTTAACAAGAGTGCACACGCTGAAATGTCTCGCCTTCTTTACTAATCATTAATATTATGTTGATAGTCCTAAATATAAAGCTTTACTACAACTATCACATACACTTAACATGATCCAAGAAAATGAGGTCAAGGTCATATAAACCAAACAAGAAACACATGTACACCTTACAATCATTCAATACACTAAATATAGTTGACCTATTGTTTATAGTTTCTAAGATACAGACTTAACCAAGAAAACTAAACATTGACCAATGAACCATGAAAATGAGGTCAAGGTCAGATGAACCAAGCCAGGCAGACATGTACAACTTACAATCCTTCCATTCAACAAATATAGTTGACCTATTGCTTATAGTATTAGAAAAACAGACCAAAACACAAAAACTTAACACTGAGTAATAAACTGTGAAAATGAGGTCAAGGTCAAATAAAACCTGCAAGACAGACATGTACATCATAAAATATTTCCATACACCAAATATAGATGACCTATTGCATATAGTATTAGAAAAAAAGACCAAAACTCAAAAACTTAACTTTCACCACTGAACCATGAAAATGAGGTCAAGGTCAGAAGACACCTGCCAGCTAGACATGTACACCTTACAATCATTCCATACACCAAATATAGTAGACCTATTGCATACAGTATAAGAAAAACAGACCAAAACACAAAAACTTAACTATAACCACTGAACCATGAAAATGAGGTCAAGGTCAGATGACACATGCCAGTTGGACATGTACACCTTACAGTCCTTCCATACACTGAATATGCTAGACCTATTGCTTCTAGTATCTGAGATATGGACTTGACCACCAAAACTTAACCTTGTTCACTGATCCATGAAACGAGGTCGAGGTCAAGTGAAAACTGTCTGACGGGCATGAGGACCTTGCAAGGTACGCACATACCAAATATAGTTATCCTATTACTCATAATAAGAGAGAAATTAACATTACAAAAAATCAACTTTTTTTTCAAGTAGTCACTGAACCATGAAAATGAGGTCAAGGACAAAGGACATATGACAGATGGAAACTTCGTAACATAAGGCATCTATATACAAAGTATGAAGCATACAGGTCTTCCACCTTCTAAAATATAAAGCTTTTAAGAAGTTAGCTAACGGCGCCGCCGCCGTAGCCACCGCCACCAGGATCACTATCCCTATGTCAAGATTTCTGCGACAAAAGTCGCAGCTCGACAAAAACTATAAAAAGTCTTGATGTTATAAAAATCAAAACAATGAAAGCTCCATTTCCCATATCTGATATGTATATTTGAAGATTTTTTATTTGAGAATGCTATTTTTCAAATCTAAAAGACTGTGTCTGAGAACACAAATGCCCCAGTTCAAGCTTGCTTTTCAAACGAAAATGGGACGGACGGAAAGACGGTCAAGGGTAACACTTAATGCCCCCTTTGCCTTGTGGTGGGCGCATAAAAATTCTTTTAAGAAGAAATATGTTTAAACATGTACAGTCTCTCCAAAACATCTGATACTCGGGGTAATTTCAAATTTTGATCAGACTAAACCTACATTGAAATTTGGAGGGAATTCAAGTGACAACATATGGATACAGCACATTAGATGAATTTGGCTATTATTTTAGGTCCTTTTTGGTCATATAGCTCTTGATCTGTTTTAGTTCTCATACATCATTGGCTTTCACATATTCAGCTTTGAGCATTCCTGATGAAGGTAAACCAAGAAAAGCCCTTCAAATGCATGAAATTTATAAGGTGTTCTTTTTCATTTTTTGAGTGGTTGATGTAAACACTAGTCAAAAACAATAAGCATTATTGTAAATCTAGAAATGATTAGAAATGTGATCGTTGACCATTTAGACAAAAATGTCATATAAATTGATTTTTTTTAACGATGTGAACAAATAATCCTCTAAGATGTGAAAATGTGAGTTTTGTGGAATGCAATTCTTAAATCTTTATGTCACTGTGCCGTTGTGTTGTCTTGTTACCTTATAGAAGACATAAATGCTGAAAATACATCTATGACAATCTTTTTCTTTGACTTTTGCACAAGCTGCAGCAAACACTATAAACAGACATAATCTTTACTAAATGAAAAAGAAGGTTAGTGTTTACTTACCTCCAATACCATTTTTGTTACCCACAACAACCATGGCAGAAAACCTAAACACAGCTTTTACAGTTCCACTTGTATTGGTTACTTTTTTTAGCTGAAATTAACAAAGTTAAAATATTTCATTTCTTTTTGCTCAGTCAAACAAAACATTTGCTGTCAATGCCTCCAGGAGTATATTAAATTATTCTTTTAAGCATCCAAGAATTGTTTTTTGCTGAAGCGAGTTACTCGAACAAACAAAAAAAAAACCTGTAACTTTTTATCATACAACTACATAATAAAAATAAGTCCAAAGGTTTGAATTCTGTCAGAACCAATTCTATTTGTACAGAGATTACTCAAGACTTTTGTGTAAAGTTTGTGAGTGAATTGGTCTATTATACACATTAATAAACTCTATAAAATGTTTTAATCCTTATAGTTCTTTAACTGGTAGATCATTTGTTTTGAAAATATATTTTGTCAATCCCCAGTATGCACACATAGTGTAGTACATCCCATTGATTTGTTTTGTACATAAATATATTTACAAATTACAGAAAAAACCTGCCACATAAATCACTATCAGAAGTGTGTGTTGCCAATTATATTAAAGGATTCTGTCATTATTCAAATCATATAAGTATTATCTTTATATTGTAACTGCATCATTAATCAAATAATTAAAATATACACAACGGTTTGGGTTTTTTCATTGTTGAAGTTCTTACAATTGCCTATAATTACTTACATCCACTTCATTTGAACTTTGGTGGATAGTTGTCTCATTGGCAATCAACCACATCTCCTTAGGTAGCAATAAACAGTTAGGAAAAAATATTAAAAATAATTTTACCATCCCCTTTTCATTGCCTTCTTGCAATATTATATTAAGCTCACTGTTTGTGTCATATATGTGCATATGTATGTAATCAGAATCTTCCATAGATTTCATATCCAGTATATAAAATGGTAAAATATAATTTCTTTTTTGTGTATCCATGGCAATCTGCAGTTTTTTGTTATAAAATATAGCAAAAAGGGGGAAAAGATGTCACATATTTCCTCAAAATTTGACCAAAAGTAGAATTTCAATCACTTCAAGTAATACCTTTTCTGAAACTGTTTACATATATCTTTCATAAATCCAATGAAAATCATATGTCTTTCGTCTCATTTTTTTGTAAAATTGCGTCCAAAACTTCGTGTAGAAAAAAAGTGTTTGTAAACATTACATTAATTTCTGGACCGATGACCGGTCTAGCTATGAAAATACGGAGAGTCAAACAGAAAATATCCCATAAAACATGTAAAAAATAATCTTGATGTTCTTAAAAATGAATTTTATTACACAATAACTTTCATATTTGAAAAATCCACCGGCGCCAAAATGCGAAACCAAACTCCTAACTGTGTATTGCTACCTTATATTTATACAGAACAATGTAATAATTATTGTATTGTAAACTGTACCTGTAAAATTCTGGTTTCAAATCCTTCAAAATCATCTGAAAGAATATAAAAATTCATTGATAAAATTGTACTTATATTTTTCATTTTCAGGCTTGATATAAGTTATTTTTAATTACTTTTTTTAAAGTACATTTACCTGCAACTGGATATATATACATTTTACAAGATGTTAGATCATTTAAACTTTATCATCATTCTATAAATTGTTCTCATGATGGTGTAATGAGAAGATGAAGATTGTTTTGGAGTAACCTACAGTCACAGAAACTTGTTTTGGAGTTACTTACAGTCGCCAAAAGTTTGTTATGGAGTAACTTACAATCACCACAAGTTTGTTCCTGTGTAACTTACAATATCCAGAAGCTTGTTTCTGAGTAACTTTCAATCACCATAAGCTTGCTTCTGTGTAACTTACAATATCCAAAAGCTTGTTTCTAAGTAACTTACAATCACCAGAAACTTGTTTCTGAGTAACTTACAATCACCAGAAGCTTGTTTCTGAGTAACTTACAATCACCAGAAGCTTGTTTCTGAGTAACTTACAATCACCAGAAGCTTGTTTCTGAGTAACTTACTATCACCAGAAGCTTGTTTCTGAGTACATTTTGTAACTTACAATCACCGGAAACTTGTTTCTGAGTACATTTTGTAACTTACAATCACCAGAAGCTTGTTTCTGAGGAATTTACAATCACAAGAAGCTTGTTACTGAGTACATTTTGTAACTTACAATCACCAGAAGCTTGTTTCTGAGTACATTTTGTAACTTACTATCACCAGAAGCTTGTTTTTGAGTACATTTTGTAACTTACAATCACCAGAAGCTTGTTTCTGGAGTATATAACTTACAATCACCAACAGGGTCAGGTGGGTATGACCTTGTTCCTGCCCTTGTTGTTCCTGTCCATCCTCGCTGTAGAGGCATTAGTTTTACAGAACGGAATGTCTGTTTAGCACCTCTCTGTTTGATTATGTTGTCAAAGTATTCCTGTTTAGGTCCATGTTGACTTCTTTTTATTATTTCATCTCCTCTTTTTGTTTCTGATGTCAGACCTGGCCATACCATACCAGCTCTTCCTGTTAATAAAGCAGATATCTATATCAGTGAATGTTTTATTACCTGTTGGAATTTATTTTTTAATGGTAAGGCACAAGCTGGCAAAATATTGTTACTTTTTTAAAGATATTTTGTTTATTAACTTCAGTTTAAATAAAATAAAAGTGTCAGAACTTTTACAAATCTTATACAAGATGAAATGCAGATACATTGCAGATTTATATTATTCTGTTGGTATATAAATGTATGACATGTATTAGATGATTTTTTTTTGTTTTGAAATATATAAAATTATTCAATGGAGTTAACTGTAAGAGCATAATTTTTGAATATCCCAACATTCAAAGGAAAAATATTGTTTAAACATCAAAATGACTCCACAATAAACATGACAAATAAAATATGATGTTTGTATTTACCTTCTCCTATTATTTGACCTTTATGGAGGTTGATAATGCTTCTTTGTTTTTTTCCTCTTCCTTTCTTTTTCCCAGTATTACTTACTCCAGTCACACTGGCCCAGAGTCTGTCATTGTCCTCTAAAAATAGTTATCATTCTAATATTAGCAGCCAATCAAATCAAGGACTCCTATCATTATCATGATTATCAGCTGTAAATAATTTTTCTTGTTAAAAAATCAATAAATACTCCAGGCCTCTACATTATCATTTTTTACCTTGTCCATCCAGGCAAGTTGCAAGAAAATCAACTTGTACAACTTCTAAAGTCACTTCCTCTAATCGAAAGTTAAAAAAAATTAAACAATGCTGTTAGTGGCCTTACCTACTGACAGATTTATTAGATCATGTACAAACTCTAGACTTCTCAAGCATTCCTGATGAATATTATTCAAGGCAATTGCTTTATACACAATTAATTTATTGCTTGCAATATTCTATTTTTATGTTTTTTTATATATAATTCAGTGTTCTTTTTAAGGTGCGTACATTAGTCCTGGACACGTAATTTTCTGTCAAGACGTGCCATATCATTAACCCGTGCATCTGTGGGACATGTCCTTTTTACACTAGTTAAGTCCTATCATTATCAAGATTATCCTTTTAGCTTTTGAAAAAGATCTGAAAATATGCTTCTTGTCAATATTTTTTACTGGAAATTAACTTCCATTATTATGCATGCTTGCAATAATGGTAAATTCCAAGAGAAATGAAAAGTGATGATGCAACTAATCATGTAATATGTTCATGTTATAAAACTGATGGTCTTTGTAGTCTTAAGCTTGAAGTGGAAGGTTGCTGGTCTTCATAGGGTGATTTACCTGCTACTATTCTAAATGTTGGGGTTTTCCCATTCCATTCCTTTTTTTGGACAGCTTCAAAGGGGGGTCTCCATTTTTCTACGGCTTTTGCCATTTCCCGTGGATTGTGTTGAATACTGTTGTAATCTTCTATAGCCTTCTCTGGGTGTTTGGATTTCAGGTGTGTAATAGCATTTGATTTTCTGGTAAAAGTCGCGACATAATGTTTATGCTCAAACAATGTGGAGACGGGTCCGTGGATTTCTTTGTGATGTCTTCTGAGGGTTGATATGCTGCAGAATGTCTTTGGGCACTTTTTACATTTGAATCGTGGTTTGAATATTCCAGTAGTTTCCTTTCTTTTTGTTATTTTAGTATTAGCCATATCTTCTATTCAGTCCCCAATGCAAGGTTCAGTACTTCCAAATTTGTGTATAAGAGCTTCTTCAGTTCGGAGTCTAACGTTTATGTTGTGTTCCGTGGTAGTTATGCCTGTTATGGTGACGTTGTTCTTATTGTGACCATTCGAAGTGAAGTGTTTCGAGACTGGTTTATTTTTATTTTCAGTGTTAATGTCTTGTAAATGTCCCCTAAATCTTTCTTTTAAACTATTTCCCGTTTGTCCAATATATTGTTTCTTGCATTTTTTGCATTCTAGTAAATAAACCACACTTTCTGTGTTACATGTAATTTCGTGTTTTATATCTATTTTATTTGTTGCTGTTCACGGTACTTTTTGCACTTTCTGCGGTTTTCATTAATTTGCAGAGATAGCAATTCTTCCCACAGGGATGGCTCCCCTTGTGGGTTTCTTTGCGTACAATTTCGGTTTTCACTAGTATTTGTTTGATTGATAAGGCTCGTCTGTATGAGATAATGAGTTTTTGTGTAGCGAAGGTTTGTGTGTCAAGGGTCCTGTTGAGGATATCTTTCCTCTGGTTGATGATGCTGTTAAGATTTTTTATATTTGGGTGGTAGTTAATTACTAATGGAATTATATCTGGCTTCACGAATTGGTCAGTTTGATTCAGTTTTAAGAGATCATTTCTGTTTAAGGATTTTGCTTTGGAGATCGCAGATTCGACAACCTGACGGGGATAGCCCCGATTCAGGAAAGGTTCTTTCATGAGGCTTGTGTGAAATTCGAAATCATTAATTTGTGTGCAAATACGTCTTATTCTTAGTGCTTGACTGAATGGAATACTTTCTTTTTGGTGTTTCGGGTGACATGAATTGTAGTGTAAGTACAGGTGCGCATCTGTTGGCTTTGTGTATAGAGTAGTATGTAGTTTTCCTTGGTTATTAACTACCGTTGTGTCTAGGAAATCGACTTTTTCTTCACTTATGTGACTTGTGAATTTTATACTAGGATGGTATTCGTTGAGGGCACTGATGAAGGAATCTAGATCCTTGAGTGTATGTGGCTATATAAAGAATATGTTGTCTATGTATCTCCACCATACTAATGGTTTTAGGATTTGTGTGTTAAGGAATTCTCTCTCTAATTTGTCCATGAATATAATGGCGTATTCTGGAGCCATAATTGTTCCCATGCTTGTCCCCATAATTTGCATAAAATATTTATTTCCGAATTTAAAGCAATTTTTTGTTAAGATAAAGTGCATAAATCTAAGAAGTATCCAAGTTGCTGGTGAATTTTCTTGTCTTTTGTTTAGTATTTCTTTTGCTGCTAATATTCCTTCTCTGTGTGGAATGGTTGTATACAGTGAGCTTACATCTGCCGTTACTAGAAAGCGGTTTGGTGGTATATCGCCTAGAGAGTTGATTTTATGTAGAAAGTGTGTGGTATCTTTAATGTAAGACGGTATATCTTTGATGAATGGTTTTAGATAGTAGTACACAATTTTTGACAAATTTGCAGTAGGAGAGTTTATTTGTAAAATAATTGGTCTGCCTGGATTTCCTGTTTTGTGAATTTTCGGGAGAAGGTAAAATAATGGAGTTCGCCAATGTTTTTGTAATAAAAATTCGTGTAGAGTTTGGGGTAGTTTATGTTTTATCACAAGAATGAATTCTCTTATTTCTTTTGCGATTTTTGGGTTAAGATCTTTATTTACTTCCTCGTAGAAAGTAGTATTGGATAATTGACGGTCTGCTTCCCGCATGTAATCTATGGTGTCCATGATGACAATGGCTCCTCCTTTGTCTGCTGGTTTAAGTATAATGGTCTGGTCATTTTTTAATTCACTTAAGGCTGAAAATTCATCTCGTTTTAGGTTTTTCCTTATGAATCCTGTTTTCGGAATTTGTGAAATATCATCAGAAGTAAGGTTTAAAAATGTGTCCAAATCTTTATTTCTTCCTGCTGGTGGTGTCCATCCTGTAGGTAACTTGAACGGGTTGGGTGTATGTGTGCTTGCACTGGTGTCGTTCTTTTTTTGAAAATGATGTTTTAAGCGTATTCTTCGATTGAAGGTTGAAGATTAGTGTATCTCTGAAAAGTTCTAAATCATTTAGTGGGCCTGGTGTTGGACAAAAATTCAATCTTTTTTGTAAAACTGAGTATTGGGCATCTGTTAATTGTTTTTTGCTTAAATTTATAACGGCACATGTATCCTTTTGTGGTTTATTCTTTAATTTTCTATATGTATTGCGTTGAATGAATTTTCTGGCTTTCGGCATGCTTGGGAATTGGGTGATTTATTGTTGCTTAGCTGGATTCACTGGTCGATTATTAATTTCGTATTCAACGGATAACTTTGTTTTCTGTATTAAACTGGTGATGTGTTCCATTTCAGTATCAGTTGTTTTGTCTTTTAATCTGTTTTCCATAGTTTCAATTTGAGATGAAATAATTTCGCATCGGTTGTTCCAGTATTTAATTATAAGTTTCACTAATGTTCTGCCAAATTCTAGTTGTGCGTCTTCCCATTCAAAAAGGAATTCGGGAGTTGTATCGGGTACTTGTGGTTGTATATTTGATTTTAGTGTCTTTGGTACCGTATCCCTTATTTCACATCGGGTTAAGTAAGCCTTATGCTGTTCACAACGGACCAATTTAACATTTAGTTTGCGGTAGGTTCTAAAAAGGGAAACATTCTTTTCAATAAGAACGACGTCACCATAACAGGCATAACTACCACGGAACACAACATAAAAGTTAGACTCCGAACTGAAGAAGCTCTTATACACAAATTTGGAAGTACTGAACCTTGGGGACTGAATAGAAGATATGGCTAATACTAAAATAACAAAAAGAAAGGAAACTACTGGAATATTCAAACCACGATTCAAATGTAAAAAGTGCCCAAAGACATTCTGCAGCATATCAACCCTCAGAAGACATCACAAAGAAATCCACGGACCCGTCTCCACATTGTTTGAGTGTAAACATTGTGTCGCGATTTTTACCAGAAAATCAAATGCTATTACACACCTGAAATCCAAACACCCAGAGAAGGCTATAGAAGATTACAACAGTATTCAACACAATCCACGGGAAATGGCAAAAGCCGTAGAAAAATGGAGACCCCCCTTTGAAGCCGTCCAAAAAAAGGAATGGAATGGGAAAACCCCAACATTTAGAATAGTAGCAGGTAAATCACCCTATGAAGACCAGCAACCTTCCACTTCAAGACTACAAAGACCATCAATCAGCATCCTTGAACAAGACTTATAACTATCAGACTCAGATACTTCTCTTTCAAAGAATACACCGCAATACACAACAAATGAATATGGTTACGTTATGGACCTAACCAAGGAAGATTACATTGACCTCACAACAAGCAGCAGCGATGTAACAATTTGTCTAGATGAGCTACCAGAACAATTATGGGACAGACACGTTTTTGTACATTTAATTTATAACATTTTCAGCTAAGGCATTAATAACATAGACTCAATACATGAACAATTTTATTTTGTTTTACTTTCATTTTCATGTTGACAATCTATTTATATTTTTTCTATTTATACTTTCACTTTCACTTCCTCTTTCATAACTACCACTATACTATGACGTTGTCTTTAGACAACCCGATTTTATACTTAAGCATGCTCGATGTATTATTTGTATCCTGATGACGGTGCCCTAGGCACCGAAACATGTCGATAAATAAATTTTCTGCAGCAGCCCCTAAAGTGTTGTTGTTATAAGACTTTTTACATTAAATGTATTTAATGTATATAAAATATTGTTGAGTTGTAAAATCACTTAACCTATACAAGCTACCTACATTGTACCTACACATATTTTCAAATCTGAGACTCACTTGTATTTTAAATTTTATGTAATTTCTTCACAACTTACCCATCTTTGCTAGCCAAGGGTTACGATCCACTTCCCTCTTCTCCACCCTTGGCAGATTGAGATAGAATTTCGGAGACACAGGTAATGATTTTCATTGGTTGCAGTCGAAACTTGCTGCGTGTAAATGTAGAAAGTGTATGTAAACAATTGCCACGTGCTTATTGTGCAACAAGTCTTTACATCCCTAAACATACAACTATATTTAGTGACAATTTGAATGTTTTTAATCAACTAATAGAAGTTCCTGTGTATGTTTCTTGCACAAATGCATGAATGTCAATGTATATTTCCGTTTCCTGCTTTACCAAGTGTGTAGAATCTAGACGCTACCGTGTTTTTACCTCCAAATTGAAGAGTTCAAGTGCTACCATTGGTCAAGAATAATGTATTCGGAATGGGCGTGACTTTAATCTACCGACAGATGGCGCAACATTGTTATCACAAATGTTGGCTTAATCTGCCAAGGGTGGAGAGGAGGGAAGTGGATCGTAACCCTTGGCTAGCGAAGATGCAACTTACCATGTCTGAAAAAACTATTGTTTCTGGCTGGATATATACTAATTGTAGGTAATACTCTACATGATGTCAATAAATGGGATGCACCTACAAAAGACAATCAATCAATGAAAATAATTATGCATACTGTGGTTGTGGTAGTTTATATCTTATTTTCTTGCATCAGGGAATTTGAGATGATGACATATATATGTATCTGATTATCATTGATAGACTTAGTCTATTTTGAATTAATTGACATCTTTTCTAGCATGTACATGTAGACTTGGGTAATGAAAAGCTTAGTACCTGTAGCATTCTACCATGTCAATGTATGTAATTTTGGTTTTCTACTTTTCTGTCAATTATAAGTCATTTATTACAACTTTTAGCTACAGTACACCTGTATTTAAGTGTGTCTTGTCTTCTTTATATCATGCATATAGCTACTTTTAATAGAAACAAAATATTGACCGCTGTCACTTTCCATCAATTTCAAAAGTTTTTCTATCATACACTGTTCTTAGATTATAAGGATGTACCAGTATTTTACACTGAAATTGTCAGATTGCCATATTTAATTTATGGTGTGTTGATATTACCCTGCAGCCGTTTTCTTCAATACACAGATGAAGCACTATGGTTATCAAGCAAAGAATTTCTCTCAGTCATGTGGCTGTTCTAGGAGTCCATCTTGAACTTGCAGTGAGGTGAAAGTTTTTGCTCCATGTTGAAGACATCACCCTGAGATGAAGAACAGCCATAAAAGTGCTGTTCCCTTGCTTTTCGTCTTTTTATGTGTGCATAGCAATTTTGTGTCATGAATTGATACACCATATATACATGTATCATTTCTTTTCCATTATGAACAAAATGCTGTTTGTTTAAGAATATTGCGTTGTCTACTTTAACACACTGGTGGATGGTGTTTTACATATCCATAAATTATAAATGCTGCCTTTTTTTTATTTGTAGATGTAATTGTTAAGTTAACTATATCTGTATTCAGTGTATTGGGATCACGCATCTATTGTGCTCTTTCCAATAAAATATTGAAATTGAATGATTTTAACCAAACAGAGATCCTTAAAAACCCAAGTATTGGTACAACAAACATTAGCTGGCCTGTATGTCTTTTTTTTTAATTTTGTTTGATTTGTTGAGTTGATGTCTCACTGAAATTAAATCAGGCATTGCTAGGACATGATGACTTAGACATTTTGGCCGTATGTTCTTGTTTTTTTCAAATGTATGCAAAATTCACAATGATACTGCTCAACTCTGCATCCATATTGTAAGAAAGCATCACAGGAAAATTCTAAAATAGCCTTTCCAGATGTCATAATTATTTGGACTAGGTCTAAACCACTATGGCACTGAAAAACCTTCAACAACATGGTGGAAAATCTTTTTTGTTTTTTTTCGTTTTTTTTAGAATTTTTCGAAATATCTTTATCATGTTTATAAATATGATTAAAATGAGCATACCCTTTCACACAAATTTATATATGATAATACCAAAACATGTAGCATATGATTTCCTGCAAATTTGTATTGTAAGTCCAGTCATATTGAATAGAGGACAGATTTTCATAATGGAGGTAAACATGCTTTGAAAACATCATTGAAACCGATTGTAACAGAACAGTTGCTTGGAAATATGCATAGGTTTTCCCGTATTTCCTTACTTTTTCCACCTCCATTCAAAAAATCTGCCCCCTATTCAATATGGCTGCAATTACCATGAAGTGGCCTATAAACATATTAACACTTTCTGTATTTAGCTATATTTTGCCACCGAATGACCTTAGATCTACTCCGAATCACCTTTTGACGTCAGGCAACAATCACTTTTTAATTGTGACGTCAAATGTTTTGAATTATAATGTCAAAGTTTACGGGAACCTGTGTGTTTTATGTAATGGCAGACAAATTTGCATACAAGTGTAAATACGTCTATTAGAATAGCCTTTCAAGACGACAACATTATTTGCAGCAGCGCTACAGAAAAGTATGAAGGCTAGTAAAACAAACATGCAAAGCAACACCTTAAAAACATATAATCTTTTCGGAGCTCATCAGGTACCCCATGCTTTATATTAGCCTTATAAAAATATACAGCTTGACACACATTGCATAGACACCTGTGCTTAAGGTTCATCATAACAAATGGACAAATATGGCCGTATTTTCACCTCAAAAACTACTCTGTGTACAGGCTTACCTGTTCAGTTTGGAAAGTTTTAAGGCCTGGCATCCACTAGATGTATAAAAGTTAAATTTATTTTGCATATCAGAAATATAAAATCTTTTTTGGATTATGATGGGCATTTTTTTCCGTTCCTGCTGAAGGTGTAAAAATAAACTAAGTTGGGATATAACTTTGAGATGCTCCATCTCAGGTAACAACTGATTTGTATTGTATTGATTGTCCTTGATTGGCATGGACAATAGATATCTACACATCTATAGGTGAGTTAAAGGTAGTAACTGAGTGGACAGTATCAAATGCAATTCAGGTGTTTATTTTTACACCTTCTGCAGGAAGGAAAAAAAATGCCCATCATATTCAAAAAAAGATTTTATCTTTCTGATATGCAAAATAGATTTAACTTTTATATATCTAGTGGATGCCAGGCCTTAAAACTTTCCAAACTGCACAGGTAAGTCTGTACACAGAGTAGTTTTTGAGGTGAAAATACGGCCATATTTGTCCATTTGTTATGATGAACCTTAAATGAAGACTACATGATGCCCTCTAAATGTCTTTTTGTTGTTGGGTTGCTGCTCTGACATTGACGTATCTGATGATTTCAATATGGAAACATATTTGTAGAACTTGTCTTGCTGATCATTTTTGCATTTTAAGTTTCTCTGTATCTATTATAGTTTTCAAAACAGAAGGCAAAAATAAAAAAAAAAAAGTAAAATTTGTCATTTAAGGGCAATAACTCCTATAACATGTCATCTGACAGTTTTGATGTATATGCTCAACATTATGAACATTTTTGCTCGTGTCAGATTAAGTCTTCAGAAAAATAAGATAAAAAATGGCCTTAAGTGCACGACTTACCACCATTGCGGGATATATCACACATCTTTAAATTGATATCATACATTAAAAAAAAATTATTCAAAACATATATGCTAGTATTGAGTATGAGTTAACTTTGTACCTTTTGAATGAACATTAATTTGCCGCAGTGCAAAAACAGTGTATCGTGCGACAGACATTCTCCTCCTAATCCGATTTGAAGATAACACCCGAAATTTTCGAAGAGTATAATTTTGAGGCAGTCTAAAATATGTTCAACAACTCCCATCCTGTAACACTGTTCTAAATGAATATTTACAGAACCAGACAAACTACTTTTCAATAAATTATCAAATTTTCAGAATAATTTGGATCGGGAATACAAAATTTTTTAATGGAACAAACTTTTTTTTGTTGAAGAAGTAAGGAGTTGTATATCTTACTATACAAATACTTGAAGAAAGTTAGAATCAAATAATTATAAAAAACAGACCCCCTCTCTAAAACGGGACACACTTTTTTTTAACTTAATAGAAAAGCAAACTTTTTTTTATTGACATACAGGAACAAAATTTCTTTTTTTCAAACTTTTGTTTTAATTTTGGTAACTAAAATTTCGATAGAATTTTTAATAAGAATGTTAGAATCAAACAATTATAATCAAACAGGTTATAAACAAGTTAAAATCAAACAGTTATAACTTACCTAGAATTCCACTCCCCGTGGGGTTCTATGTTAGTTAATACAAAGAATACTAGTATATTTTCCCCCCATGAGTATATATAGACTTTTATATGAAATCGTGGCAAAAAATTGTATAGAAAGAAAAGAAAGATCTATGGATTAGTTCTGTAAAAATTAATAGGTATTTTATAGAATCATTGCTGGGACTAAATACATGAATTTATTGATCCAAGATAATTGGAAGAATATTTTTTTCACTTTCCCGCGTATTTGAAGTAACAACTGTTTCTCTATTTCAAAATGTTTAGCCGGTACAACCTAATTTTTATAGAGGAGATACTTGCGTTATCATTATTTTTTTCTCGATTTTCAGTGAAGTTCATGTACCCAAGTCGTCGCCAAATATTCAATATCAAAATACTAATTATCTAAAAACAAAATATTGCCTAATATGAAAGTTACATGGGAATACAGATCCCCAACTTAAATATCAGTCTATTTCTTTTAGTAATGAACGTTACAATAAAATTGAGAATGGAAACGGGGAATGCGTCAAAGGGACAACAACCCGATCAAAGAGCAGAAAACAGCCCAAGGCCACCAATGGGTCTTCAACACAGCGAGAGGCGGGCTTCAGCTGGCCCCTAAACAATAATGTATACTAGTTCAGCGAAAATGGACGTCACACTAAACTCCGAAACATATAAATGAACCAAAATTTAAAAAACATACAAGACTAACAAAGGCCAGAGGTTCCCGACTTGGGACAGGCGCAAAAATGCGGCGGGGTTAATATAAATAAGAAGATGTGGTATGAGTGCCAATGAGACAACTCTTCATCCAAGTCTTAATGTGTAAAAAGTTAACAATTATAGGTCAAAGTACGGCCTTCAATTAACACGGAGTCTTGGCTCATATCGAACAGCAAGCTATAAAGAGCCCAAAAATTACTCAACCCTTCCCCTATACCTCTAGCTGATGTTGAATAAACAAACACACTTGTTTGGATGTACAAGTACCCGGCCACGTCCACTTGTTATTGCAGTATTTGTATTTTTATCCATCTGATGAGTTAAGCCTCTTTCAACTGATTTTTATAGTTCGTTCTTATGTTGTACTGCTACACCACTGTCCCAGGTTAGGGGGAGGGTTGGGATCCCGCTAACATGTTTAACCCCGCCACATTCTGTATGTATGTGCCTGTCCCAAGTCAGGAGCCTGTAATTCAGTGGTTGTCGTTTGTTTATGTGTTACATATTTGTTTTTCGTTCATTTTTTGTACATAAATTAGGCCGTTAGTTTTCTCGTTTGAATTGTTTTACATTGTCATTTCGGGGCCTTTTATAGCTGACTGTGCGGTATGGGCTTTGCTCATTGTTGAAGGCCGTACGGTGACCTATAGTTGTTAATTTCTGTGTCATTTGGTCTCTTGGGGAGAGTTGTCTCATTGGCAATCATACCACATCTTCTTTTTTATATACAAAGCAATACGATTGTTTTGGTTGTGTTGCAGTGACAAGACGCTCAATGTAGGGGCATCTTTATAGCTTAGTAACAGTTTTTTGTGCACTTTCATTATTTGAAATCTTTCACTGATTCACAAATCTGTTACTGCCATTCACACGAGACTGATTTCTTTCCGTTTAGTTCCTGTAGTACATTTTAGCGTAAATGTCAGAAGAATCTAATTACATACATAATTCCCCATGGCCGGGTGATGCGTCAAACTTTCCTTCAAAATTTGGATTTTAGTTATGCGAACGCCATCATAAGTAAGTTAACTGTCAATATAATTAAAATATAGAACTCGGATTTCGTTATACTACATACATTCAAACTCATACGTCAGCAAACTGACAACACGATGGCAAACAAAAACGACCAAAAGACAAACGACAGTATACAAAACACAACATAGAAAACTAAAGACTAAGCAGCACGAATCCCACCAAAAACCGGGTGTGATCTCAGGTGTTCCGGAATTATAAGCAAAAACTTCTCCACATGCGACACCCGTCTTGTTTCTCTTATAAAATACATTGATAAGTTATATCAGAGACATATATATGAACCCACAACTTTATTTGCTGAATAAAAGAAGATGCGGGGTATATAACAATGAGAAAGCACCCCAACATGTATATATGTATAAATGAGAAGATGTGGTATGAGTGCCAATGAGAAAACTCTCCATCCAAGTCACAATGTGTAAAAAGTAAACAATTATAGGTCAAAGTCTCTGGTTATATTAAGTGATTAGGCATCATACAATAACGGATTGGTAATTGTCTCTTATCTAACGCTCATCGCCAAAATCATAAACCATCGGTAAACTTACCCTTTCGGAGCACAGTAGGTTTTTGGTAAGGTTCGTGTTGTTCAGTCTCGGGCTATAACTTTTATATAGTGTTTTGTAGCCTGTTGTTTGTCTTTTCGTGGTTTTCTTCGACTTGTGAGTTTGATATCTTCCGTCTCGGTTTGAAGCTTAGATACAAATTGAGGGTTAAACAGACAACAAACAGACAGCCATTTAATTATAGGCTCCTGAGTGTATTCGTAAAGCATAGTACGTGTCTGTAGTGACGTTTTGGATTTTAATGAGCGTAATCTATGTATTACTAGTAAATTATTAAGTCAGGGATTTCGTTACCATAAATTACTTTAAACCTTTACTAAATTCTTTCATATATACAAAAATTTGGTCTGCAAGTTTGGCTGTACCTGTAGAAAACTTATTTTAAACGGAATAGCACATCCTAAATTTTACGGTGATGTTGTAAACCGAGCCCGGAAATTTAGATACGATCCGAGTAAACTTATCAATCCTTTAAATAAACTTATTCTAAAAGGTTACCTTTTCAACATTGTAATTAAATTTTTGAATATTGTTTTCATTTGTATAAATATTGATTTTGTTATCAGTAAATTAAAACCATACTAAATATTACACATATGTACTTTCACGGTACTACAATCTGTCGATACCTATAGTTTGGCATTGCACAAGGTCATGTTTTTCTCTGACTGTTAATGACGTCTTTACACTAAATCCATTGGATGTTGGATGTGTACTGATTGATATTTTAGTCTTAGATGCATGATGTTTTTCATTGGTTGTTATTGGCGTTGAACTAGCTGTCAGTAACTGCGAGTACTCTCAGACAAGTTTTTACTTTGTGTATTTTTGTTTTTGGGATATATAAGTACCCGTCCACGTCCACTCTGTGTTTTTGTTAGATGTATTTCTATTTGTATCCATCTGATGAGTTAAGCCCTTTTCGACTGATTTTTATAGTTTGTTCTTATGTTGTACTGTTATACCACTGTCCCAGGTTAGGAGAATGGTTGAGCGCTCACAAACATGTTTAACCCCGCCACATTCTTTATGTGCCTGTCCCAAGTCAGGAGCCTGTAGTTCAGTGGTGGTCGTTGGTTCATGTCTGTCATATTTGTTTTTCGTAAATTGTTTTATTATAAATTAGGCCGTTAGTTTTCTCAATTGAATTGTTTCATATTTTTCATGTCGGGGCCTTTTATAGCCCACCATACGGTATGGGTTTTCTCATTGTTGAAGGCCGTACGGTTGCCTATAATTGCTTACATCCACTTCATTTGAACTTTGGTGGATAGTTGTCTCATTGGCAGTCATACCACATCTCCTTATTTTTATACATATCGATTTCCATGATGAGGCAAGCATAGTACATATCGATTTCCATGATGAGGCATGAGCTATTGGTCGACTATACTTTAAGAATCTGTTCTTGTTTCGAGTGGACAAACGGCAGATTCTCTCAGTTTTTCGGAAAGAACTCCCTTTTGATTGATTGATTGGTGTTTAACACCACTTTCAGCACTATTGATTATTTCGGGGTGGTCAATTTTTATTGGTGGAGGAAGCCGGATTGCCCGGAGAAAACCACCAACCTTCGGCGGGAAAACTGCCGGACAATCCTTGTCAATTAAGATTGGAATCGAGCGCACCTGCCACGTTCGGTGTTCGAAATCACGACCTCTGCGTTGACAGGCTAGTGATACCTGAGTAGTTGGACTACTTAGATCATTGGGCCACCAAGACCCAAAATTCCCTTTTCAAAGCGTGAATCTAAACTCATAGTTAGAGCATAGATTTAAAATCAATTTCCATAAAAAGTCTTTATAAGATTGAAGTCATCAAGACTACTAGTTTATTAATGACGATCTAGATGGAGTTTATAGAAAAGGGAAAATACTGCTCAAAAATGGAAAAAATAATGGAGAAAATGAGACGACAAAAAGTAGAGAATATTATTACTTGTGTGCATAAATATAAAGAAAAGAGAATAATGGTAAAAAAAAATAGAATAGAGAAAAAAGCCCCAAAAAATAAAATGAATACAGAAATGAAGAGCCTCTCATCCAAACCCGCTTTCATGGAATGGAAGAAATATTCTGGAATCTTATTACACTGGAAGAAATATTACAGTATTTATTCCTGACGGAATAATTGGTTTATGATATTTGTTCTAACTGGAAAATGTATTAAAGCATTGTTTATAACTAACTCTCCAGATGAACTTCTATTAGGAGGAACAAATATATATGTTGACAGTGCTACAGAACTGATCCAATCCATATTCATTCTGACTATACCCCTTATAATTTACATTGAAGATGCATATTTTACAAAAAATTGTAATGATAAGAGGAAATACTATACTATTTTATTACCACATCATAAAAATAAATTTTCGCATTTATTTCTTTGATATGACGAGTAACATTTTAACACGAGAAAAACCACAGGAATCGGAAATTCTATCAGTAATGAGGTATAGGGGCATCTCAAAGATTACCTGTTAACTATATAAAAATACACGTGTTTTTTTAAAGTTACCCTGAGACTACTGTGTTATAGTAGTCTCAGAGTTACCCGATGATCTTTGAGATATTTTTTTAAATGTTTATTTTAGATTTTCATTATTACAATGCATTAGTTTAGTGTCTCAAAGGTCTCCAAATGTAAACAAAATATGGCAAATAACAAAAAAGTAATGATCATTTTTATCTCATCCAGTCAATCATCATGTCATTGGTGTAACCCGAATTAAAGAAATAATATAATTCGGAATTATTAGATTTGCGTTTTATAAAGTAATTTTACTGTTCTGTGGCATATTTCAGTAGTTTTGTTGTAATTTGTGTAGTTCTGTGGTACATTTTGAGTGTTCTGTGGTATTCTGTGGTGTTCTGTGGTAAAAAGACGCTCCGAGACACCCCTATACCTTATTATTGAAAGAATTTCCGATTCCTGTGGAAAAACGTCAAGATCGGGACCAAATCATACAATTAGGTACATTCTTTCGTTTTTCGCGGGGTTTTTCCTTTTTCCTGTTGTATGTTTTACAGACCGGTATAAAAGATGCTGGAAGAGGAAACACTCTCAGAAAGTTTTGCAAAAATGAGTTTGCAGGATAAGCTTGACTATGTGGACCACGAAATAAGATTATTGCATCAATTTTGCAAACAAACTGGATATAGTGCACACAAAATAAACGAATTTGCAGAGCCGTTTGTCGTTGAATACCAAAAGGGTCAACGAAAATATTCCTTCCAAATAATATCATTGATGACATGCATTGTTGTCTTATTTGGTATTGCTGGCTATGTTTTAGTTTCTCAACCATTTGGACAAGCTTTGATAAGAATTACTGCAATTCAGGTAAATTTTTTTAAACATCTGTAATTGTAACACAATTGTGTTCCATACGTTAATCATCAGGAAGTAACTAAATACAGCAAATCCGAAACGATTACATGTAACCTTTAGACACTTAATAACAATCTGTACGAATATTATAGACATATACCCTGCAGCCAATAAATGACCATGTCTACTGTGAAATAACATGTATCCGTCAGGGGTTAATTGCATAGTTTGACAATTAACCACAGACTAGTATTACTCCACAACCAGACTACTACGTAACCGGCCTACAGCTATGGACCGTTTGTATGGCCCACTGAACTATATAAGATCCAGCTTTGGACTCGAACGGAGATAGATTCGTACAGATAGAATCCGACAGGAGATTCCACCAAGGTCTTCCCCCTTGTGGGTAGGCTGGAATTAATTCACTAACCATCCGAATTACTCAGTCAGTACCGAACAGTTATACCACTATACGATCACGTGTCCGTGTGACGATATGAACATTCGAACAATTCAACTTTAAAGACAGTTGTGAACAATCGAACATTTGAACTTCAGAATCTTTCTTAACTTTGTAATTACATAATAAAATTATTTAATCAACCACTGACTTCATTACATAAGTCAAATTGATGCCGTGTGACCAGGATCGACTTGGATTGGCTAAAACAACGCAAAGGGATATAAAACGTAAGAACTAAGTTACTTTCATTTTTTCTTTATGGACAATCAAGATATTTCTATGTCAGCGCAAAAAGTAGAAATGGCTTTCCAAGGGATGGCACACATGTTAAGTACAGTTCTTAATTTTAAAGGGAGTGAGGCCGTATATTTAAAAGGCTTAAAATCAGAAGTTTGTTCACGAGCTGTGGTTCGCACGAAATTTTTTATTAGTATTTTTAGATATTGTACGTCAATTTGAGAATTATGAATACACATATTCTTAAAACAATTGAAGATATTTTTTTAGTTATTTTAATATGCAATTATTTAATAGATAAGATACGTTATATATATAATAAGTATGATTCTTAAAAATAAAACTTTTTTTTTAGTTTGAAGAAGCTAGTTTTTCGTTTAGAGTACATATGTAAAAAACTAAAATGTCTGATACTATAGCATTTATAGTATGGGTTGTTTTCTTGAAGATACATTCAATTATTCTAGAAAATATATGTCTTACGTAAAATTAGTAGAGCACCGGTATATATGTAGGTTGATTTAGAACCTTTGGTAGATGAAGTTAAGGGTACATTGTGGTTCACATGTTTGCGATGTTATAGCCATTGACGATTATGGTTTACGCAGTTGGGTAGTGTTTACGCACATTTGTTTAGAGAAAACAAATAGTCTATAATTTTAGATTCCAACCCCTCCTTCGGACGATTAACATAAGTGATGTTAACTAATTAAATGGTGCAAGTTGTTTTATGGTGTTAGATTACGCCTTATTTACGTAATGTTAATAGATAAAGAGAAGTATCTTCAGAAAATAGCACATTAAAGATAAATGTTGATATGTTTTGCCCTAAGGGAATTACAGTATTTTTGTGGTAGATTGATATTTGTAAAAAATGAGAGACACATGAACTTCATGACTAATGACAAACTTTAAGTGAAATAGATAATTGATATTAAAGGAAAACTAGCATTAAAATAAAATTGATTTTTTTTTATAAACAATTATGATAATTATCAGAAATTAAAATAAGAATAAGAAAATAATTAATTTAGTAGTAAAACAAAAAATGAGTCTAAACAATGGGTTTTGTTCATAAATAAGCATATAAAAAACTTTAAATTGTTTTGGTTTTTAAGAAGTAAGTCAAGTTTAAAAAAAAAATAGAATGAATAAAATCTCAACATATATACATTCAGTCATAATGAAATGTATAAAAAAGATAGGCAGTAGGTCGCTGATGTTTTAAAGCAAATTAAAATGATATATATAAAAAAGAAAGGAAAGATTATGATGAAGAAACTATAAACTTGTTATGGAAAAATGTAATAGATTAAGGAGAAAGGCATTTTTTTTCGCAACAAGGTGTTGTTGTCAAATAGGAAATATAGAGTCAGTAACAAATTGCGCAAGACGTTGTTAAATTTTATCAATGTAATCTTAAATACTTTTAAGAGTGATGAGAATAAATTTGTGGACTATATTTAGCATTAAGATTAATTAATGAGAAACTAAAGTTAAAGACGTAAAAGGATAACAATTGGTAACAAAGTAACACATATAATTTTTAGTAATTATTTTTATAGGTATCATGTAGGTGTAGGGTTATATAAAATGATCGAATTGAACTTATTTGATTGTAAATTTATAATGATTTTCTTACGTCTTGTGTAAATACATATATTTTTGTTTTCATTATGTAGGATTCTCAAACTTGTAGAAGTTGTATACGACAGTTTCCCCCTTTTATTTTTTTTTGTTTTAAACAGATAATTCGATATAAAAAAGAACGTATTGATTTATATATAGGAATTGTTTTACAAAATGTTGCTAGGCTTGAATAACACAGCGAACTAAAGGCGAGTGAACAAACTATCAATAATCTGATTGATAAATAAAAAAAGAAATAAGGGGAAGTTAACAAGTTTAAGTTTTTCCAAATTGAGATAAGTTTATCAGTGGGATTAAGGTGCGATCTTCATTGGAATAGCCATATTTTTGTACTGTCTATTTGTTCAGAATATATCTTGGTTGGCCAAAAAGAAAGGTGTGAGTTTTGGTTCTAATGTCACGAACAATGGGTACAAAATGGTGTCTACGTGATTGGTTGAGACAGATGTTACTGATTCCAGAGAGATGTCTTCCTCTGCGCCATTGATCAAGGACGAAACTTAACCGAAGGCCGATGTTAACAGCCTCTTAAGAAGGATGAACCAACCAGCTAGATGCGTCAACTACTTCGTAATGGAGATGATGATGACCGACACGTGTACAAAGATGTGTGCCCTTTCCAGCAGTTGATGAACAATATGCTATAATGGTGACGGGAAAAAGTATGCACAATATATATCCAAATCTTGAACTTTATGAATCATATGAACACTATGTATCCAGATGTTGGATTTGCCGAATTTTATGAACTAGATTTGTGGTGATGGTTACCGGAAACCTTACAATTAACTATTAGAATAACCTACAGGAAGAAAAATACCGTATTTTATTGAACTTTCGTTCTATTTTGGATGGAAGGCATTATGTAACACAATTGTGTTCCATACGTTAATCATCAGGAAGTAACTAAATACAGCAAATCCGAAACGATTACATGTAACCTTTAGACACTTAATAACAATCTGTACGAATATTATAGACATATACCCTGCAGCCAATAAATGACCATGTCTACTGTGAAATAACATGTATCCGTCAGGGGTTAATTGCATAGTTTGACAATTAACCACAGACTAGTATTACTCCACAACCAGACTACTACGTAACCGGCCTACAGCTATGGACCGTTTGTATGGCCCACTGAACTATATAAGATCCAGCTTTGGACTCGAACGGAGATAGATTCGTACAGATAGAATCCGACAGGAGATTCCACCAAGGTCTTCCCCCTTGTGGGTAGGCTGGAATTAATTCACTAACCATCCGAATTACTCAGTCAGTACCGAACAGTTATACCACTATACGATCACGTGTCCGTGTGACGATATGAACATTCGAACAATTCAACTTTAAAGACAGTTGTGAACAATCGAACATTTGAACTTCAGAATCTTTCTTAACTTTGTAATTACATAATAAAATTATTTAATCAACCACTGACTTCATTACATAATGACTAATGGTGGTCACTCTATTTACTTGTTAGTTATACTATTTATATGGGTATTATTTGTAGTTTCGTAACTCTTCCTCCCGAGACCGGCCATGTAATTATTCTTGTTGGGACTTCCTGTTTCTTGCACGTGCCTGACATCCCATCCAGGCTCATTGTCCCTAGGAACTATAAGTATGACGTCACTTACCGGGCTCAGGGCAGTCTACAGCTTAGGATTTGAAATGAGCAGATGCTCATACTTTGGCTTGCAGATATGGAACCTCTATTTAAACAACAAGTAGACTAGCTGCCACTTATATTATATTTATTGTATGTAAACTTGTGTTCTGAAACCATATATGTCTATAAAATAAACATCTTGTTTATATACGTAGTTACTTGTCCAATATCCCAGAACTTGGATAGACTAGGGGAAGACAACGAAGTCAGAAGGAATACTCACTCCCGTTACACATCACACACTTGGCTGTTACAGTAGTCCAGATAATCATGCTGTGTTGAAGCTATTTTTCGATTTTGATTTTTTGTTATGCCTCATTGACAGGAAGACGTAAAAGTAAAAAAGCCTTCCAAAACGTCATAATTATTTGGACTAGTTGTTACAGATGTTAAAGATATAGACTGGTCCGGTACAAGTTACCTTAAGAAATTTGTGGTATTTCCCAAATATTTTTTTACAGGAATTCCTGTTGCAAAATATTCTTTTAACATTAACAAAAAAGGGTTACCAAAAGTTAGTTTAAACACCACACACTCAATCACAGGCACTTGTCTCTGAAAAAAATTCCTATATACCTTGATATAACGCAAGGTACTTAACTTGCATTTTTGAAAAATATCACCCGGTCGCGAACTTCCATTGTATTTCGATTACTCGGTTTTCAATCCCACTGAAACTTGTTATGCCGTAAATCTAAATTGATTTATCTACACAATGGTGTATAACATGCCTACCTTTGTTGTCAGGATCATTTGTAGCAGGCCTCCCCAAGTATGTCAACGAACCGTAATTATTTTAACTACCCACAGCGGATTGGAAATATAACACACCGATATATAAGATAATGATTCCGACAACAAAGGTAGGCATGTTATACACCATTGTCATGATTGTGTAGATATATCAATTTTGATTTACTGCATAACAAGTTTGGGTGGGGTTGACAACCAAGTAATCAACATATAGAAGTTTGTGACCGGGTGACATTTTTCAAAAATGCAAGTTAAGTACCTAGTGTTATATTAAGATGTCTAGGAATTTTTTTTCAGAGATAAATGCCTGTCGCAGCACTCAATCTTAAAATCATCTTATAAATGAAGATTAAGTGGTATACTAGTGTGCCGATTTTGCCGTAAAATTTTATGTTTACGAGGACCAGTTAACATCATTTAAGAATCTACTCACTAAACTGCTAAAAAGTAAAATAACAAAAATACCGAACTACAAGAAAAATTCAAATCAGAAGGTCCTTTTCAAATGGCGAAATCAAAAGCTCAAACACATCAAACGAATGGAAAACAACTGTCCTATTCCTCACTTGATACAGGCATTTCCTTATGTAGAAAATGGTGGATTAAACCTGGTTTTATAGCTAGCTAAACCTCTCACTTGTATGACAGTTGCATAAAATTCCATTATATTGACAACAATGTGTGAACAAAACAAACCATGTTTAACCCCGCCACATTCTGTATGTATGTGCCTGTCCCAAGTCAGGAGCCTGAAATTCAGTGGTTGTCGTTTGTTTATGTGTTACATATTTGTTTTTCGTTCATTTATTGTACATAAATTAGGCCGTTAGTTTTCTCGTTTGAATTGTTTTACATTGTCATTTCGGGGCCTTTTATAGCTGACTGTGCGGTATGGGCTTTGCTCATTGTTGAAGGCCGTACGGTGACCAATAGTTGTTAAATTCTGTGTCATTTGGTCTCTTATGGAGAGTTGTCTCATTGGCAATCATACCACATCTTCTTTTTTATATATTAGGTAAACATGTCAAAAAAAGGGGAACAGCAGTCAACATCGTGTTATAATCCCAATCACTATAAATACATGTACAATAGCAGTATGCCTAATACATGCAATGCATCTGTTATTACAAAAAGTGTCTAATGGTGGTAACTGATAACTGACGTTAACTGGTCCTCAACTAGTACCATAATTTTTTGAGGCCAAAAATGTATATGCTTGTTTCCTGCCTTCAAGTTGAATGAAATAGGGTACATTTTTAGCCTGTAGGTAGTATTTATTTTATTTCTAATTTTCAATTAATGTTTTTTTTAGCTGATATACAGGTAAATTTCAGAAAAGATGCCGCTATATAGTCTTTTTTTATGCTGATGCGGTGTAAAGCAATCATCAATTAATAAAAAGATTATACTCAAAACCCAAGACATGTCTATTCAAGGTTGAATAATTATAATCATGATAATGTTTATTTTCCCTTTTAACAAGGACGTATAACTAACAAGGATTCGTGTCTCTTGGTCCTCAGTGCTCTTCAACTTCGAACTTTATTTGGCCTTTTTAACATTTTTTGATTCGAGCGTCACTGATGAGTCTTTTGTAGACAAAACGCGCATCTGGCGCAAATATAAAATTTCAATCCTGGTATCTATGATGAGTTTATTTACAACCACTGGGTCGATGCCACTGCTGGTGGAGTATTAATTCCCCGAGGGTATCACCAGCCCAGTAGTCAGCACTTCTGTGACGACTTGAGTTATCATTGATATGTTCATAATTATAAATTAACTGTTTACAAAACTTAAAATTTTTGAAATACTAAGGCATTTCTACCTCAGGAATAGAAAACCTTAGCTGTATTTGGCAAAACTTTTAGGTATTTTTGGTCCTCAGTGCTCTTCAACTTCGTACTTTATTTGGCCTTTTTAACATTTTTTTATTCTAGCGTCACTGATGAGTCTTTTGTAGACGAAACGGGCGTCTGGCGCAAATATAAAATTTCAATCCTGGTACATGTATCTATGATGAGTTTATTTTGTATCCCGTTAAAATACCGCGAATCGTGAGATTTGTATTTAATAACTAATCTAATATACATCCTTGCTTTTAATAATATATTACATATAGCTAACTGGTATATACAGAATGAAAACAGAAATGAATTTTATTCTGGTAGCTTAACAAGAAGAACTGTTAGAGATGTGCTTTATTCTTTAGACAATATATATATATATAGTATTGGACTATTCAAAGATATAATTCAGTATGAAAATACAAATCTCATTATACTTTCTGTCTACAAATGTAGAAGTTCTAAAGGTAACTCCCCTTAGGTCACCAGGTCACTTTTAAACAAATTTGACAGGTTAATATTGAATAATAAACCTGTGTGAAAGGTCACAGGTCATTTTAAAATGAGAAACCAAACCCTCCAAGGTTGCAGGTTGGATTCGAACATGTTGGAGCCACACCTGTACATATCTCTGATTCCTCTCCATAGAAAGTTAAAGCACAGGTTAGCAGCATTAAAAGCCTCCAAAAACTCTAGGCAGATCAAAATAAGTACAGTAAGAGGTACTTCTGATTAAATTCTCATGAGTCTCAATTCTGTGAGTTATACAGATTTCTAAGACTTTGTCCTTGCAGTTACAATGTACACATTTCTTTGTTCATTTGTGTAAACTCGAAAGTTTATTGAAATATCATTACATACATGTACTGATATAGCTCAAATATTATATAACCTTTATAATGTTATTTTAAATAAGATATACATGTATTGACAAGACTTTAGGCTTTAAAAAGAATTCTGAAATTTAAACCTCTTAATATAAAGTGCAATGTCTAAGCCATCGATCTGAACACAAATAAGACTCAGACTAATGTGCATTATACATGTACATGTATAGTTTTTTGCTTTATTTCTGCCCCTGGTTATCATGATATAATAGAATTGAGAATGGAAAAAGGGAATGTGTCAAAAAGACAACAACCCGACCAAAGAGCAGAAAACAGCTCAAGGCCACCAATGGGTCTTCAACACAGCAAGAAAATCCCGCATCGGAGGCGGGCATCAGCTGGCCCCTTAACAAAAATGTGTACTAGTTCAGCAAAAATGGACGTCACACTAAACTCCGAAACATATAAACGAACAAAATTTTAAAAAACATACAAGACTAACAAAGGCCAGAGGCTCCTAACTTGGGACATGCGCAAAAAAATAGTTTTATTTTTATATGCTTTAACAATTAGTTTCACAAAACTTATATGGACCTTCAAATCAGCAATAACAAACTTATATGTACATAAGTTGTAAAAAATAAGAAATACACACGAAATGTATTCTACTTCAGAGGTGACTTTTTTTCTTTGTCAAATATGTATAGACTTGAAAATTTTTATACCCCCGCTTTTAAAAAAGTTTTACCTCAGTCTGTCCGTCCGTCCAACCGTCAGTCCATCAGTCCGTCTGTCCGTCCCATTTCGTCGCATTTTTCTCAGGAACTACATTACAAGGATTTCTGAAATTTGGTTTCAGGGTTTATATGAGTCAGCTATACCGTGTGATGCACTTTCAGATTCATCACTCAACAACTTCCTGTTTAACTTATACTTTTAGAGGGCAGGGGTATCATTAGTGATCATGAGCAGTAGCTCACAGATTCACTTGTTCCTTTTGCTTTTCTGTGCAGTATCTTTCTGTACTATCAGATTTTCTTTTCTGTAGTATCAGATTTTGAATTAAGAACATAATATAATGAAAAAGTTTACTTCAATGGAGAAATGCAATTTTCTTTAATAGAAAATTAATCATGTGGAAAAGATAAGGAAATAGATTTATCGATGTCAGGATCATTGCAATCCTTTCGGCACTACAATTAATGAATTCCAGAAAACTACTATAAAGAAAAAATTAGATATTATGGTTTTCTTTATAACAAACATTTCTGATATGATGAACTGCATTAAAGAAAAATTACGATTTTTAATGAGTTTACAAAAATTGGTACCCACTAAAAATGAATCAACAGTTCCAAATTTTGTTGAAAAACATGATGTTATTAGCTATTTCTTACATGAAACAAGTTTTGTAAAATCCTTGCACGGATGTTTGTCATGATTTTAACGCCATGCATGGTTACACTCATGTAGTAATAAACAGCCTAATTCTTATTATTAAGGTTAGCAAAGTTACCTAAATTGCAAGTGAAAGACATCATATAATGTTTAAGTATGCATTTAATATTTTGCACACATATTGTGATTAAAATCCTACATATTTTTACAGTTTTATCCACTATATGAATGGATTCAGATACATAACACGGACTGTCTAGTTAAGAATCCATTATTTATTGACCAATTCTTAACCGAAGAAGATTGTCAGGTTAGTTTAATTTTTTTTTTAAATGTAGCTCAGGTGAATTTGATATTTGCATTCAAATTAGTCTCAGATTTGGTCAAAATAATTAATAAAAAAGCTTATTTTTCCAAGGTGATGAATATTGCAAATCTTATGATGAAAATACCAGAACAGCTTGACAACTCCAGCCATAGGTTGAAATGACAAAAACCCACCTGAGCTGTGGTGTATTTTCACTGACAGGGAAGATAATAAATACATTTGTTGGAGTGGGCAAGACTCTCTTTGTGCATTGCAACTCTTTCTGGACTCATCAGTTTGTCTGTATCTGATGTGAAATTATAATACACTGCCACATAGATTTGATGTGTGAATACACACAGTCATGTCTCATTAGGGACATTGACTCCTAAATACATAATTAATTGGATCAGAAATTACTTTTCAAGTGGAAAATTTGGTGTGCTTTAAACCCTAGTTCTATCCACCACTTTCATTCTGAAAATGTTCTTACCAAATCAAAACTATGCCATTTATGTAAAAGGTAAACATTTTTGATTTGCAACTACTGTAAAAATATAGACTGTATGACAATTAAACTTTCATAGAAACATTACATAATACTATTGTGCAATTTCTATTCCATTAGTACTAGCGATTTATGCAATAAAACATTGACTTTTTAATTGGTTGAGAATTTATGAGATCTGCCCACAGTTTATATACGATCGTTTACGGGACGTATTATGGTATACCGTTGTCTGTCCGTCGTCAACATGTCGGACAATAACTAAAAAACGCTTTAACCAATTTGCATGAAACTTTGTTGAATTGTTTATATCTATTGACGTAAGCTCCCTTTCGACTTTTATAAATTTTAGATTTTACGATTCCGAGTTATGGGATATTATTCATAAAAAAGGGGGATTTTCCAGTTTTCAGACAATAACTCACAAGTGCTTTTAGCAGTTTTCATGAAACTTTGGTGACTGGTTTATATCTATTAGAATAACCTCCCTTATGTTTTTTATAAATTTCTGATATGACATTTAGGAGTTATGGAACTTTATTCATTGAAAAAGCATGGCTCTTTATTCTAGTTTATTTTATTGAAATTGGTCATGTAAATGTAAATTATGTTTTCAGTTGTGTAGCGGTATAAATGATGTAAAAAGAATATCAGGTTTAACAGAAGTCCAGTTTGTAGCAGAGTTTATGAAGACTGGACAACATGTTATTGTAGAAGATGGTATGAGGGATTGGCCAGAATCAATGACATCTTTAACAATTGGAAAGATAAAGGACGTAAGTCTTGTATATAATAAAAAAACACCACATACATGTAGCAAGCTATAAAAGGCCACAACATGACAAGTGAAAAACAATGCAAAAGAGAAAACTAACAGCCTGATCTATGTACAAAATTAACAAAAAAACAAATATGATATATTGTATACTGCAACAAACAACAAGTTTTGTGTTTATGCATTTTTTTACATGGAAATTTAGTTTGTAACAAATACACACTGGTTTATGGTGTTTAAATGTCTTTGTTTACATGGTTTAGTGTGCATATATTTAACATGTTTAAGAAATCACAAAATTCAAACTTCACTGAAATAATGCACTTTACAGTACTTGAATAGCTATTAAATTTTTTAAATGTTTGGTTACGTAACTCACAAGCAATCTCATTTTATGGAAGAAGTACACATAATTAGTTTTGCTGTCTCAACTTATAAATACCTCAAATAGATAGGAAAGTTAGCTAACCCTGTGTGGGTTCCTACAAAATAACAATTGAGCAAAGCATTTTCCGTCAATATTCAGCTTTCTGTGATACTTAGTTATTTTTGAATAACTCTTTCTAGGGTAAAGTTACCCAGTTTGTGGACGAGGATTTTGAACTGTAGTTTAAAACTCAACAAATAAATCATAAAAAAATATATATTGTTAGGTATTTGATTTCATAGTATCAATAAGTCACAAATCCAAGAAAATTGATTTTTTGTAAAATTGCCTCATATTTTCACAGTAATTTATATATAATTATTATTTATTTATTTTTAGATTTACCAGAAAGATCCAGCTTTCTTTGACAGTGAACCATGTGACCTCAGTAGTAACTTACCATACCGGGATGTGGACAAGTTTATGGAAGAAGAAAATAAAATAAAACAGGGATATTACATTTCATGGTAAGGATCTGTTGTTATGGTAATTGGTTGTCAAGATAACTATAAAAATAAGAAGATGTGGTATGATTGACAATTCCACAACTATCAACCAGAGTTCAAATGAAGTAGATATAAGCAATTAAAGGCAACTGTACGGCCTTCTGTATTGTTTTTTAGTGGTATCATTGTTGCATCATATTATCATTATTATTAAATTAATATTATTTAGCTCAAAATATATATTTTCCATTGTGAAACCATGTTCGAAAAAGAAAAAAAGAAATTTTGTTGAGATAAACAATTGAAAATTTGAGTTACTACAAGGTTTCAAAATCCTGGGTGGTCAAGTGTTGTTTCATCAAGTGTAATCCTCATTAATTGAAAATAAAACCATTTTCTGACTGGTAAAATTTTGTTTGTTTATTAATGAAGTAATTTATATTTCAGGACAAACTGTGTAAAACAAACAGCAAAAGCCATGAGGAGGTTTTATAAGAGACCTTACTTCTTACCATCTTCGGTAGAGATGTTTGAACAGAATTTTATATATTTCTCTAAGAAATACAAAATCAAGGAAGTAGTAGAGGTATTATTTATAGCCAATATTGTAATGTATCTCGATAGAGTTCTTATGATCTCTTTACCCTGCTTTAGATTTCTTGTCCAAAGGTCATGTGATTGTTTGTTATTAGATGGCAATGTTGTCTGTTATTGATACATCCATTGTAAACACATGAAGTTCTCCAAAACAACTTAAGCAAAAAGCAACACAGAAATGTTCATTTGATAGGCTTGAAACAAAAGTTGTATTGGGCACTAACTATTCATCTTTTGTTGGGGAATAATGATTTTTTTTTTATCAGGACATATTTATTCAATTTTAATGAAAAACATTTTTTTAAAACTAATTTCCACTTGAAACAAAGAAATCTTTTAATTCCCTTAATTTTTTTCAGCAACAATCTTTTTTTTAAAGAAATTTAGGATCAAATAAAAAAAAAAAATGCCCCCTTTTTTTTCTGTCCTTAGACAAAGTTTCTAGAGACTTATTCTGCATTTTTGGAGGTGACATTTACTATTTGATAGAAGGCTCAATATTTGAGAAGGTAAACAGCTATGCAATCAATATTTTTGGTATTGTTCGTTACTCTGATTCAACCACATATTGATTTTGAAGAATTCCTGTTTGTATGACCGAAATTTTATTATGGCCACCATTCAATCTTACGAGCTGGTTCCTTATTTTTCAGTTTAAAACAGAGACAGCAATCATAATCTTACTACAACTTAAAGGAAGAAGTACATTTAACCTCTTTCCTGAAGACCTGTGCAATACCTCATGCATACCAATACAGGATACCCTCAATGAAGGACAGATATGTACGTATAGTTTAACTGAGTGATAGTATGAAAGTTACATTGCCATGTATGCGAATGTTTTCATTTAACCTTGGCAAAGAAACATGTATGAGAATATTTTCATTTAACCTTGGCAATGAAATATGTATGAGAATATTTTCACATAACCTTGGCAAAGAAACATGTATGAGAATATTTTCACCTAACCTTAGCAAAGAAACATGTATAAGTATATTTTAACATAACCTTGGCAAAGAAACTTTTATGAGTATATTTTCACATAACCTTGGCAAAGAAACATGTATGAGAATGTTTTCACATAACCTTGGCAAAGAAACATGTATGAGAATGTTTTCACATTACCTTGGCAAAGAAACATGTATGAGAATGTTTTCACATAACCTTGGCAAAGAAACTTTTATGAGTATATTTTCACATAACCTTGGCAAAGAAACATGTATGAGAATGTTTTCATTTAACCTTGGCAAAAAACATTTATGAGAATGTTTTCACATAACCTTGGCAAAGAAACATGTATTAGAATGTTTTCATTTAACCTTGGCAAAAAACATGTATGAGAATATTTTCACATCACCTTGGCAAAAAAACATGTATGAGGATATTTTCATTTAAACCTTGGCAAACAAATTTCATTAAACTAGGGCAAAGAAACTTATATGAAAATATTTTCATTAAACCTTGGCAAAAAAAGCCTTGTAAGAGAATTTTTCCAAACTACATTGTAAGAAAATATTTTCACTTCACCAATGTAACCATGAGAGTAGGTTTTCACATCATCTTAGCAACAGTTATGTAACTGTTGTCATGTGGTGTGTACTGTTTGCCTTCTCACAAACTGCTGAATAAATGGCTAGTCTGTAAATGTCGATATATTTATCAACTTTATTTTCTCATTTTGTTTTTGTGGATAGTTGTCTCATTGAATACCATACTTCATACCATATTTTTTTTAAAAGTAAGATTGCTGTTACTTTGGTTTTGATCAAGTTTCAAACTAAAGACAAGAGTAAAAATTTTAAAAGATCCACTGGAGAACAGTTGAACAGGTTAGAAAGTGTAAAATGTAGAATCCTTGTGTCGTACATACCAGATGATATATTGGTGAGGAAAATAATGATGTATTTTCTTTTTTCAATAAAGAAATGTGCTAGAAATCCAGTTTCAATATAAAATCAATATCATGCGAACTACATGCGTAAACCTGTATTACTGGTAAACACCAGAAACACTTCCTTTCTTTTTGGAATTAATTCGAATAGATAGAATTAATAGAAATCTGTGTTGAAAATTCTAATCTTTTTATGAGTGTGTCGTTAAGAACTGTTCTAGACATTTAAAAGAATTGTTTTTTTTTCATCTTATTTCAGTGATAGCTATGAATACTCATAAAGTATGGACTTTAGACATCCAAGGAACTGATGGGGAGGAAAACATAGCAATAGGAATTGAGGGGAATTATAATTGAACTTTTATGTACAGAAATCCAGAGATTGACAGTTTGATATTCCATATTTATATTAAATATGATTTTCTTAAGAAAGTGTTAATTTTTATCACTAAATAAAACTGCAATATGAAAATAAGAACATGTGGAATAATTGCCAACCCTCCACCAGAGACCAAATGATGTAGAAGTTAGCAACTATATGTCACCATACAGCCTTAATCAATGAGCAAGCCCATACCGCACAGCAAACTATAAAAGGCCCAGAAATGACATGTATTAAACAATTGAAACAAGAAAACTAACAGCCTGATTTATATACAAAACAATAAAACAGAATACAAATAAGATAAACAGCAACAAATAGCAACCACTGAGTTACAGGCTCCTTACTTGGGATAGACACATACAGAATGTGGCAGGGTTAAACATGAATTCCCCTGATTCCCCTCCCCTTATCCTTGGATAGTGATGCAACATCAAAACACAAGAACAAACTCTACAAAGCAATAAGAAAAAACAAATATGATTAACAACAACAACTTTTGAATGACATTTTAACTATATATATAGTGCGGACATTTGAAACTAACACATGTAAAACTCATACAATGCATAATTTTGTAACGTCTAGGATGAAAGTAGCAGAATAAGAGTAATAACTGAGTAAACTATTTATATTTAGCTTTATATTTCAGAGAGTAGAAGACCTGGATGATTCATACCTTGTATATTGATGCCTTTTCTTACCATGTTTTAGTGTCATATGTCCATTGCCCTTTGCCTCATTTTCATGGCTAAGCGACTGCTTAAAATTTTTTTTGTCTTGTGAACTTATTATTAGTGATAGATAACTCTATTTGATATATGCGTTCCTTGCAAGGTATACATGTCCGTCAGACAGGGTTTGCCTGTCCTCCAACAAATAACCTAGATCAATGAACCATAGATCTTTTTCTCAAATACAGTAACAGTCGGTCAACTATATGTGGTGTATAAAATGGTTGTAAGGTGTATATGTCAGTCTGGCAGGTTTTATCTGACCTAAACCTCATTTTTATGCTTCATAGGTCACTTAGATCATACTGTAAGCAAAAGGTCAACTACATTTGGTGTTTGAAATGATTGTCAGATGTTTATGTCTGTCTGTCTGGTGTCATCTGTCCTTGACCTCACATTCATGATGCATTGCAGGGGTGTGGAAATGCTATGCCGACTCGCCCGACTCGTACATTTGAACATCCGGACAAGTAATTTTTTTTGTCTGGGTTGCCTGTGGACAAGTAAAATATTAAACCTGACAAAATTCAATTCAAATAAAAATAAAGAATTATTTTCATAACTTATTAAGATGTTTAATATATGTTATCCAATGATAAGCGAGTAAAAAACATATATTTAAGTCAAAACATCATTAAATAAAACTGGAAATAGAGCGATTACCAAAATAAAAACAAAATAAGTATGCGAAGCGGGGTCACATAAACATTACATTGTCTTTTTCCATTGACCCGGGATCGTCGATTAGGTTATATCCATCATTAAACAGAAGTGTTGTTTTATTAGTTTTGTTTTGAGATTCATATGAAGGATAAATACTTAATAAAACATCGGGGAATCAAGACAAAAAGAGTGACAAGTCGAGTAGAAAACGTAAAACGTAGACGGAGAATGAAAAGAAAAAAAAAACGGAAGCAAGAATTTCAGACATCATGGATATCAGATTCCCCCTGGCTCTCTAGGGAAGAAATTTCGGAAAATAAATTGAATGTTTGTATAATTTGTAGACAGCATCTGACCCTTGCCGATCAAAAGTCAATCTTATTTGTTGGCAAAGTGGTGGATAGAAGGGACAATTTAATTGCCCATCAAACATTAAGAAAAAACCTAACAGTTTAGTGAAACAAATAAAATTCAATAGTTAATCTATTATTTAGTTTTCATTTCTTCACTCACTGTCCTCAAAATTTAGTATATGTACCTACTGGCTAGAATTTTTAATTAAATATTGCTGCAAAATAGTCCTCCAGATGTCATTTCATTTGGTTGGGTTTCTGTCCCATTGATGTTAACCCATTTCTCCTTTTATTTGTACGCATGAACAAAATGACTTTCATTTATATTGTGATGCAAAACAGTGGTAAGAATCATACAAGCTAACAGTAAAATACTTCAATATGTATTGGGACTTTCAGGGCGTGTTACTTTTTTTCCGGACAAGTAAAATCTATAGTTTTACTTGCCCAGGAACAAGTGCTCACATCAAATATTTCCACACCCCTGCATTGGTCAATGTTAAGCTTCAATAGTTTGGTCTGGTTCTAAAATTCAATAAGCAATAGGTCAACTTTGTTTGTATTTTGAAATGATTGTAAGGTGTAAATGTCAGTCTGGCAGATAACGTGTCCTAGTCTACATTTTATGGTTCATTGGTCAATGTTAAAAGTTTGTTTCTTAAGAACTCTGTAAGATCATGTAATTGGTAATTTATTTTTGGTGTATGGAGTGATAATGAGGTGTATTTGTCTGTCTTGCTTTGTTTATCTGACCGTGACCTCATTGTTACGAATCATTGATAATGATAAGTTTATGTGATAACTATCAACCATCAATGATAACCATCAATCATGGTAAGTAAAGCAGGCAAGACATTTCAGTGTGTGCACTCTTGTGAAAATACTATAAGCAAGAGGTCATCTATATTTGATATATGGAATGCATGTAAGGCATTCATATCAGTCTGGCATTTTGACCTTAACCTTAATTTCATGGTTCATTGGTAAAAGTTAAGTTTTCCTTGTTAATCGGTTTCTTAGATACTTTAAGATATAGGTAAACTGTATTTAATAAATGGAATGATTGTCAGGTGTACATGCCTATCTGGCAGATATTATCTGTCCTTGACCTCATTTTTGATGGTTAAATGTTCAGTCATAAGTTTAAGTAGTTTTGTCCTCTCTTAAAATACCATAAGGAATAGGTCTTCTATATTTAGTGTATGTAATGATTTTTAGGTGGATATGTTTATCTGGCAGATATCATCTGTCCTTGACTTCATTTTCATGGTTCAATGGTCAATGTTCAGCTGCAGTATTTCGGTCCTCTCCTAAGATACCATAAGCAATAGGTCAACTATATTTGTCTTATGGAATGATTTTTAGGTGGACTTGTCAGATTGGCAGGTTCATCTGACCTGACCTCATTTTTATGGTTCATTGGTCAATGTTAAGTTTTCTTAGTTGAGATTGTTTTTTGGATACTATAATAGTTTAACTATTTTTGGTGTACGGAGTGATTGTAAGGTGTACATGTCAGTCTTGCTCATTTTATAACTGGCTTTTACTAATTATTCAGGGAGCTACCATTTGATTTTTATGGGGGGGGGGGGGGGGGGGGGGGGCTAGGATGAAATTTAATTAAAAAAGGCAGGACAGGAGTTTTGGCTAAAACAAAAGGCAGGATGACAATTTATGTAAAAAAAAGTCAGGATAAACTATTAAAAAAAAATGCAGGACCAAATAGAGAAAAAAATAAAAAGGCAGGACAGAGATGACAACTAAAAAAAAAAGCAGGACAACATTTTTCAACCTAGCCCCCATAAAAATCAAATGGTAGCTCCCTTAGATAATTTTTCTTTCCAAATGCCATTGTCATGAAACACTGACTAACTGAAAAGAAAATTTGTTTTATTTTGGAAAAGAAGTTTTATTTCAAATGCATGATATAAAGGAGAAAAATAAATACAGTCATGTCAATCTCAAATATTATACACAAAAGCTTCCTGTGTACAGTAATTGGTTTGGCTGGAGACTATCATCAAACCTGCTTTTCTGTTAATATCAAAAGCCTTAGGATATATGACTCCATCTTCTTCATTCAAAACTGTTTTATGACTTTTACCATCTGGTGATAACTGCACAATACTGTTATTGCCTAAAGAAGCAATGTAAACAAAGCCATTCATATCTACTGCAATTCCTTCTGGTATATCGATATCGGAATTTTTAACTGTCCAAACGTGTTCTCCTGTGACTTTGTAGCAAAACACCTTGTGAGTACTACAAGCTGTACAATAAATGTTTTCTTCAAACAGGACTAAATGTGTGAGCTGAACTGCTTCTATAATCTCGCGTGATTTGTCCTGCAGGTTTAGTAGAATGATTTTTGCATCATCAGATAGGCTGATGGCCAGTGTTTGACCATAACACGAAATGTCCCAACAGGCACCAGAAATGTCAATAGTTTCTATAGTTTTATTCTTTTCTATGTCCACTAATATCACTTGATGTTTGTAATAGAGACTGACCGCCACTATATTATTGCTGATGTTGCAAAAATTAAACGGGAAGTCATCTTGTGAGAATTTCACCACGTTTCTCCAACAGAAACCATCACTACCGAACAGCATCAAACTTTTCTGGTGGTTTTCTAGGGCCAGAAACTTGCCATCATCAAGAACAAGTAATTTCATCATTAAATATTTTTGTCCTTCTGGAAATTTGAGAGTGTTTAAGAAAGTTGGCTTTATTTGTTCAATATTAGGAAACTTTGATATTGAATGCTGGACTTCATCCCCTGTGATGACCATGACTTTTGAACTATATGGTTGTTTTGTAATAGAAATATCTCCAAAAGATTTTATATCTTTTAGAATTGATTGCAAGGCAGAGGAAATGTTAACATGCAAGTTATTTTTATCGATGTGTCCTTTACTCTCTAAATCTTCTACGTATTTTATTTCTTGTAATGAAGCTTTTCCCATTTCCCTCAGACCAACATATGTTTGCCATTCAGTGGCATATTGTGTCATTTTGTAAAAGTCTTCTTGTAAATGACCAATTTGTTTTGCACGTTGTTCTATTTGTTGAACAAGATCCCCCATTTTTGACTGTATCATTAAATGTTTAGATTCTAACTCGTCAAGAATCTGACTTTCTAATTTGTCCAGGTAATCATCTATAGATTTTCTCACCGATTTAATTTCCGATAGAATTTGTGTTTTCTGATTTTTATTTGTAGTTATAATTTTGTGCAAGTATTCAATTATATGTTCAAACTTTTCTCCTATATCCTTTAAATCTTTTTCCAGAGGTGGGACAGAGTCAGATAATTTTTTGTTTCCTAATATTTCTGACAGCCGCATCATATCTTGACATTGATTATGTTTGTCTGAAGTGCATTCAGAACAACAGGCACATGCATGGACAGAACAGTAAAGTTCATATTTTCTATCATGGTCTTTGCATAGGCTACATGTTTCTTTCATGAAAGATGGCAACTTGTGGTAATCTTCAGTGATTATAGTCTTGTGGTCTTTGGATGCCGCAGAATTTTTGTGATGTTTTTCACATTCCATACAAAGAGACACCTCACAGTCTATACACCATATGACTGTACTACTTGCTTCATTTTGCTTGCAGATATTACAAAGGTATCTTTCTGTTAAAGACATTATTCTTTCTTAGACCTGAAAAAACAGAATTCATATTGTAATGATCTGGTAAATAGTTATTACATTTTTATCAAATGTTAAACGTTCACATGACCAATGAGTGGATTTACTTTATATGTGCATAAACATAACTATATACTGCAGATGTGCTATTTGCGCAGTCAAATTGCATAGACCGTGTGTCATTTGTGATTTACAGTTACTGACCGTATATCGCCTTGTTCATGACGTTGACAATGCGTTTCGTAGAGTTTTATTTATGCTGTAAAAAAAAATACAGGTTCGCGGAAATGTTACGTCGTCTGCTCCAAATTAAATAAATTGCTTCGCCGAGCGCAGCTGGATACGACCGCAGAAGTCCAACCCTGAACAGTTGGGGCAAAAATGAACAGAATATTCGTGCTTGATACAGGTCTGAATTTGGATTGTAATTCAACATTTGACTCATAATAGGTTTCTGACACAGAATAACTGTAGTCAAAGAACTTAGAATTGGTTATATGATTTGAATTTATATTCAATTTTTTGCTTTTGTGCAATACACTATGCTGTTGCAAATTGACCTTCCCCCCAATTTTTTACCCCCCCCTTTTTTTCAACAACAAAAATATTTGTAGAAATTTCCATTTTGTCATTTTGATTTCTGAAATCTTGAGGAGAAAAAATTGTCCCCCCACCACCATTTTTTTTAACCTCACCCCCCCCCCCCCCCCCCCCCCCCCCCCCCGTTTTCCAAAAAAAAAAATCTTTCCCTCAAGACATGGTCATAATCTCAATTCAAATTTCCAATGGAGGTTGCAACCATAATAACCCATTTAAATACATCATAAAAGTCTGAAAATAGAAAATGACATACTTAATGACCACTTGTACAAATATAATCTTACATTAAATAGGTTTTGCGATTTCTGCCCAGGTAACCGTATTGAAAGCACTGAGCACTATTTAATTCATTGCGTCCGTTACACGAACTATCGGATTACTCTTCTACTTGGTATTAAGAATCTGATTTGTCCAGATATGAATATAGCAATGTTGCGGGATCTATGTCCCAACTATCTGAGCAAAATTTTAATAGAAGGTAGTGACGATTTGTCTGATGATACTAATTTAGAGCTGTCTGAGTGTGTGTTTCGATATATTAAATCTTCAAACAGATTTTCTCCATAGCTCAATAACTTATTCGTACTATATTTTTCCTTGTAATAAAAACATATTAGGTATGAAACACATACATAGTCTTATATTATTTTTTTTTCTCTTTCATTTGACCTGATTGTACTCAAAATCGTCTATCCATAATTATTATTTATATATTACTGAATCCAACATGTTTGTAAAGTCATGTGGATGTGAGTAAGAATGAGCGAGTGATTGGATGGGTGTGTATTCAAATAACATTCGTATGTCTTGTCTTGTACATATTGTCTTGTCTTGTGTTAAACATGACATTGTTTGTAAACTAAAAAAATCTTTGTTAATTGTGAATCTGTATATATCTATGTTGAGAAGACCCACACTTAACCTCTGGCTGTTGGCAATCCTCTTTAAATAAATAAAGAATAAAATTAAAACGACATACATAATCATAGCTAAAATTAATTTACCTTAATCAGCATTTTTAAAATTATTAAAATAGTAACTTCTAAAAATGAATTGACAGCTAATCACCTCAAGACAATACAACATTTCTTAATACATAATTTAAAAGCAGTGTAAGGGAGGTAATTCAAAGTTGTGTTTGAATTACCTCCCTTACACTGTAATTTGTACTTAAGTAATTGTCCATTAACCAGGACACCCTTGTTTTTTCTCACTTTTTTGCCCCTAATTCCTAAACGGTTGAGCCATAACCCCCCCCCCCCCCCCCCAAGCCAATCCTAACCATCCCTTTGTGGTATGTAAACTTGTGGTATAATTTCAGAGAGATCCATACACTGTTCCACAAGTTATTGTCATGAAACTAGAAAAATGCTTATTTGGGCCCCTTTTTGGCCCCTTATTCCTAAACTGTTGGGACCATAACCCCCAAAATCAATCCCAACCTTCCTTTTGTGGTTATAAACCTTGTGTATAAATTTCATAGATTTCTATTTACTAATACTAAAGTTATTGTCCGGAAACCAAGTGTCTTCGGACGACGACGTGATACCAATATACGACCACAAAAAAATCGTATAAAAACGACTGTTTTTACCCTAAATATTTCATTTGGAAAAGTTATAGGAGTTGCAGTATATAAAAAATAACCATAAATTGTCTTGAAATATAAATTTTATTTGTACTCTTACTTTCTATCTGTTTCTAAGCCTTGTACAAATAACATTTATATTTCGAGACAATGTATGGTTATTCTATATTAACAAAATAAGGACCACACATTAACGCATGAAATGTCCAATTCTTATACATGTGTAAGTTATGAATAACTTTTTCTTAGGTTTCAAATTCTTTTACTTAAGAATGGTTGATTTTTCTATCTAGGTAAAACAGGCTGATTCAACTCTGTGATAATAGAATTAATTAAGGCAAAAAGTCTAACATTAATATTTGGGCTCATATTTTGGTTTTGAACCTTAATTTCATATTGGAATTTCAAATAAAAGTTGATATCTCTGTATCACATGATGTTTTAATTACATACTTTTTTTTAGATACATACTTTAATATAACATGTTCTATTAAAGTATACAGGTCAAAAAATTTCAGAGACAAGTGCCTTTGCATTAGCAGGAAAAAGACTGGTATATATATACTTTACATTTGTTTTAATAATGCATTTGACAGAACTTACACTCATAATTTTCTAATGGTATAAATATAGGTGGGTATTCAGACTCAGCCATAGACAGCAATCCCTTGTATCAAATATGTCTTAAGCATAGGGTTAACAGGGGCAGTTCCAGGGTCCATGAAAAGGGGGGCCTAGTTGTTTGAAATGGTGAAAAATACTGCAATTCATTTTGTTAAGCAATTATAGGTCACCGTGCAGACTTCAACAATGGAAAAACCTATACTGTGTAGTCGGTTATAAAAGGCCCCGACATGAAAAATGTTAGACAATTCAAACCAGAAAACTAACAGCCTAATCTAAAACCGGAATAGGGATATTCTGTTTTACAGTCAAAACTATGAACAAAGTACATTACAGAATATTTTTTTGGCCAATGCTGCGACAGATTCTATATTTTTCACTTTGCAATCAAAGTAAAGAGAAATATTCTCAGAATAGAATTCTTTAAAATAAAACCCATTCCCCTCCACCTTTTTAATCTGGTCACAATCAAATAGTTGAGCTGTATTTTGACACCGACGATTTGATTGTTGTAAGTTGTGATTATAAAATATTTAAAACATGACAATAAATATTACTATCAACACCTACACAGTTAAAAATATCTCAGAAAAATATCCATTCATGCTGTAGAAACTGGTACGGTTGTCCAATTTGCCACACCTAAATAACTAATATAATGTTGTATATTCATTAACATAACGAAAGTAACTACTGAGTATGCGTTATTGTACATCTTTATTTAAATGAGGGTGGATATTACATATTTTTACATGCAACATATCATACACAAGTCTCATTCGATGATGCAACGGTGAATATCGTAAAGCGTTCAACACGTTCAATATTTAAATTATTGAAGGATAGTAATTTTAATACCGAGTACAAATGCATAGGTTGTAACGGGGTCATCAGGTTCCTTTCATACAATATTGGGGCGTGTTTTTTTGTTCTTCGGTAGTGAGCCAGAAGAGGTCCACTTCTGTTTTTTTGAATAGGGAAGATCTTCTGGCTCTCTTCCACCTCTTCTTTTTTGATAGGTAGTTTAGACGGCAGAGGCACATAACAAACATGGCGTCGTTTAGTCTAAATGACATTAATAAATTTATGAATGCAGATATATTAGAATGTGAGCTGTGTTACAAACGTTTTTATGGTATGACAGTCTTAGTAGGACATCCCTGTAGGACGATAAGCTGGATAAATATAAGAACTACACGGACAATAACAGTTCAGGGACGACTATTTGATATTCTAGGGAAGGGATTTTGATTGATTGGTGTTAAACGCTACTTTCAACACTAAGTTGGGCTATTCCGTGGTGGTCAGTTTAAATTAATAGATGAAGGATGGGGAAGGGAAGAGGGCATTATTAACTTTTTTAATCTGTCGCTAATTATGCCTATTTTTTCAGCTCTTACCAGGCAACCATATTCATATATGAAATCCTCCTGTCCCCCACCCCAATAAATGAATACATATCAAATGGTTTTTCTTCTTACTTAACACAAGTTTAAATTGATTGATTGTGTGTTGCTAATTTTTAACGCCCAGTGACAAATATGTCATGCCTGTTCAGGACTCGGTTCAGGAAAACACGAGTTTAAAAGTCGGGTATATAATATAAAAACGAAGAGATGTATGATTGCTAATGAGGCAACTATCCACCGGAGTTCAAATATGAAGTGGATGTAAGAAATTATAGGCAACCGTAATTAAGGCCTTCAACAATGATAAAACCCGAAACTGTATTAAAAGTCGTCTATAAAAGGCCCGACGTGAAAAGTGTGAGAAACAATTCAAACGAAAAAACTAACGGCCTAATTATGCATAACAAAATAATTTACAAAATATCAAATATGAGTCGAGGCATGTACCAACGACAACCACTAAACTATAGGCTCCTGACTTGGGATAGGCACACAAAGAATATGACAGGGTTGATATAAAAACGAAGATTGCCAATGAGACAAGAGACCAAATGACACGGCAATTAACAGCTATAGGTCACCGTACGGCCTTCAACAATAAGCAAAGCCCATACCGCATAGTCAGATATAAAAGGCCCCGCAATCACAAATGTAAAACAATTCAAACGAGAAAACTAACGGTCTGAATAATGTACAAAAAAATGAACGAAAAACAAATATGTAACACAGCAACAAACGACAACCATTCATTGAAATTACAGGCTCCTGACTTGGGACAGACACATACATACAGAATGTGGCGGGGTTAAACATGTTAGCGAGATCCGGCCCAACCCGCCCCCTAACCTGGGACAGTGGTGTAACAGTACAAGAACAGGTTTGTGAGCGCTCAACCCTTCCCGAAGCTGGGACAGTGGTGTAACAGTACAATATAAGAACAACCTGCACAAATCAATTGCAATTAGATTAACTCAAAAGATCGGTACGAGACACAAAAAAAAAAAACAAAAAAACTTACATTAAGACAATAGACACAAAGCACCGAAATAAGAGTATTTGCAATTTCTGGAAGTTTGTTCAAAGCTAATAACAACTTATATTGAAATAAATCTTGTTCTCCCAGACTGAAGTATCAATCAGTACACAACCAACGGATTTATTAAAAATAGAAAAGAAAAAAAAAAACAGTCTGAGAAATGTCTGGTATACATTGTATACTTGCATATTGATACATATACAATGAAAATTTTAACTTATCCTGCAATCGAAGGGGGGGGGGGGGGATTAATGTTAAAAGTATTTTTCTTAATCTGCTTTCACATTAAGTGCATGATTCATAAACAAGTTTGGAACAAGATTTATCGGATTTTTTATTTATTTTTTTTCATATAAAGTATCAATACCTTAGTTGTTTTTGTTTTTTGTTTTTTTTTTAATACTTCAGACTGTCGATTGCCCGTTGAATATAGAATTGATTGTATCTAAACAATCGATTAGTTTTATTACAAAGATGAAAACATAACTTGTGTACATAAAATACGTTTCACATTGGCACTTGATTTTGAATACAGTATTACTCTGCTTGTTGATAATTTTCGGGATTCTTTTCTGAAAATACTATTTGTGTGGCCAGAGATGCAGATAGGTGCATTTGTTAGAACAGTGTCTTTTCATTAAATATTATAAAAAAGAATTGATGTTGATACACCTTCAATATCCAAAATTATTTGCACCTGCACTAATCAGTTATGCGACTACTGGTCTTTCATTTTAACTTATCCTGCAATCGAAGGGGGGGGGGGGGGGGGGGTGTCTTCATTTCAATACTCTATTTTTCTTGCCATTTTCTATATTAATTAAGGACATGCATATTGTGCTCTACATATTATGTTAAATGCTCACATTTATGTCAAATAAAAAAAAAATAGAAATTTTCTAGATATAGATGAAATAATAGATACAAATTTTTATATGTGACAGTCAGGTTGTTACCAACTTTATAAGAGTTGTCTGCCAATTAACTTACTGATCAAGAAAAATTGTTGTCTCTGAAGAGAATGTTGACTCATCGTTGATTTCATTCACTGCAATCCCAAATTTTATTGAAAGTTATATTGTGCAAGTTAAATACTTATTATACTTTATTAGTATTTATTTATATAGAATATTTAGTTTTCAAGGCAAAATTCAATAAAACAATAAAAATAACTCTGAAAAATGTAATATTTTATTAAATTTTAGTAATCTAGAAATTTTTATAATTAAAGTTGCATACTTGATTAATGTTAAAAGTATTTTTCTTAATCTGCTTTCACATTAAGTGCATGATTCATAAACAAGTTTGGAACAAGATTTATCGGATTTTTTATTTAATTTTTTTCATATAAAGTATCAATACCTTAGTTGTTTTTGTTTTTTGTATTTTTTTTTTTTTTTAATACTTCAGACTGTCGATTGCCCGTTGAATATAGAATTGATTGTATCTAAACAATCGATTAGTTTTATTACAAAGATGAAAACATAACTTGTGTACATAAAATACGTTTCACATTGGCACTTGATTTTGAATACAGTATTACTCTTTCAGGATTTGCTTGTTGATAATTTTCGGGATTCTTTTCTGAAAATACTATTTTTGTGGCCAGAGATGCAGATAGGTGCATTTGTTAGAACAGTGTCTTTTCATTAAATATTATAAAAAAGAATTGATGTTGATACAGATTCAATATCCAAAATTATTTGCACCTGCACTAATCAGTTATGCGACTACTGGTCTTTCATTTTAACTTATTCTGCAATCGACCTTTCTACTATACAAATACAGGTGTACAGTTAACACGAAGCGATATACGTATACTAGACGTATATAGTCTCCTGGTATCCTGCTTCTGTTGCGAGCTAACGGTTATGTCACAGTTCAATTTGGGGTCCTCATTGCGGTCCGCGTTTAAGTCATGTCGATTTCTTTCAAAAACAAATTCAACGATTGGGATGGGAAAAAAATGTACAAAATTAATTGCAGGATAAAGACAATAACTGTTTATTGTCTTTAAATATCAGCTGCAATTGTACTCTGCTCGAAACAGAAGTAATAGCTCGCTAAAACTCGCATTACACCCGTTTCTTAGCCTCGTACAAATACATACAGCTGATATTTAAAGACACTAAACAGTTATTGTCTATCTATCTTTTTAGTTCCATTTTATATGTTTTGTGCATAAGTATAACATATAACATAGGAAATTGTAAATATAGTGAAATTCTTCAATCAATCATTTTAAAAGGATTTTAGTTCAATTGATAAATGAATAGATTGATACGATCCGAAGAGCTAGATTTGCCGTATTTGGTAAACAGATTCCTCAATCATAGTATGAAGTTAAAGTCTGGGTCAATGTTATTGAACTCATCGTCATTGTTTAATAACCGCGTAAAAATGTTTTTCACTTGGATGTTTTCAGCGATTGTGAGCAATAAGGCAACTATATTTGGTTTCAATTTATGCAAGATAAACATCTGTCAGATGCAGAGTTCTGACCTTGACCTCATTTTCACGGTTTATTGGTTTATATTTATTTCGTTTCTCGGATAATATAAGTTCATTTTGTGTATTGAAAGGCACACATGTCCGTCTGATAGGGTTAACCTGCTCTTGGTTTAATTTAATTTCTAAGATCATTTATAATGTTTGCACGAAGACCTCAACCTTAAAGACTTTCAATATAAAATTCAAATGATAATGAGTTAACCAGGAAAAAATTTCATCCTACGCACTCTTTGTAAGGCTCGCTATAACTGCTCTTTGTAAGGCTCGCTATAACTGCTTGAGGTTATTATACCTCTCTTCAAGGAAAATGTAAGAATGTACTGGTTTTAACCTCTGCCAATACCACAAAATGTTCGGAAACTACAAATCAAAGCTTCCTAAAATGTTGTATCAAGCTTCATGTAAGCATGCAATTCCGTGTAACTTAGTGTTTACACACCAATCGCTATTCATTTTCCTGACTTCTATATTCTTATGCGTAAATAATGACCATTGTATGAAATTTTCGTCGCATATCATCCTGGAATTTGGTATTGATACTGATAACGGGGATATAAATAGTGAGCAATATCCCACAGTACATAAACTACTTCTACGGTGTTTTTAACGGCATACTGTAAAACATGGTATGGTACGATGGTATGGTATGTGTTATGGTATGGTGGTATGGTACGAATACCACCATACCATGGCATGCGTGAATGGTACCATGGTAAGGTATGATGGTATGGTACAAATAACTATACCGTGGTATAATTTGATGGTATGAAGCATGGTATTGTTTTTTGATATAGGAAATTTTGAAAAGTTAATTAAGGCAATTTTGAAACATGATTTTTTTTAATTGGCTGACATTATGTATCTGTTTTATTTATGAAAAGAAAATATTACTAAAAAAAGTGGATGTAGACAAAACAGATCACTTACATAAATTTGTGAACAGAAAACAAGAGAAAACTCAATTTACACATCTTAGATAACAATAAAGTTAAGATAAGATAAATATTATGTCCCGTCCTAAAACATTGAAAATTCTGTCAATTAGTCTTTGAAATTTTGGGAAGTGCTGCATATCTTATGATTATAAGCTAGATAATGTAGTTAAAGTTGTATTGCTTAACCTTCTGTCAATGACCAACTTTTATATTGTTTTGAAATATGACACTTTCAACAGTTGCATATTCTGTGTGTCTACATATATGCCCAAGAAATCACATTTAAAAAATGTTAATAAAAGGTGAATGCATCTGCTGCATCAATTAGAAAACACCATACTTTCAAATTAAACTGTCACTCATATAATACTATGTTAGTTGATAGATACCTCATGTTTTTATATGTGAAAATTGTTGCACTAAGGAATAGTTAATACACAATATCAATCAAAGAGTGTGTCTTCTTTTATTATTATTTATGATTTATATTTCATTTGTTGTAGAATAAAAAATATACATGTATGAAAAATCTGTTAACTCAGTCCCTTCACACTATCTACAAATATAAACAAAACACTGGTCTTTAACAATGCAAATGCACATGCAAACCATTTAATTATTTTAGTGAAATATAAAACTACGTGTACCGGTACTAATTACTCCTCCAAACTGAATATTTTCTTAAATCTAGATAATTGCTTCGCAGCAAAAAAAAAAAAAAATCTTCATTTTAACCTCAATAATTTAAAAGCTTTGACTTTCATGGAAATAAAATCTTAATTTCAATATCAAACTTTTATAAGATAGTATTAGCATATAATAAACAACAACAAAAAAACCGACATACATTCCAAATATCTTTACAGAAAGAGTATACTTATATTTATATGTAATAATTCATTGATCAAGCAAATCTTTTTGATTCTGTTGAAATTGACTCACCACATATGGTGCTACATACACTAATGCTTGAACAAAAAAGGTATTTTTTGACTTGATGCATTGTTTAGACAGATGAAAATAAATATTGTTTATTTCTCCATATAATTTTGTGCAATCTTTGAAATATTCATGTCTCCCTCTAGAAACAACAACTAAATCCCCTGGTGGTTTGGGTATTTGTCCTTCATGTTTTAAGTTTCCCTTTATCCATAGCATTTCGACACTTTATTGTCACAATCTTTTAAGAAAATATATTATATATCCTCCATCGGGTGGTCTTGGAGCTGGAACTTTTGGTTGGTCATGATCATCCAAATACGTTAAATTTTTAATGGCCTCCCCTTTACGCTTCTGTTGTGCTTTATGTGGCTTTTTACCTCTTCCGCAAGGCATATTTATATTTGCAAGACCTGTACGATTTAAATTAATGGTTTTGGTTAACAATATTTCAAGTAAATTACAGTGTTCTGCTGCTGTAGTGGAATGGGAGCATACTTTACACAGTTCCCATATTGGACAGTTACTGTCACATGCTACTTGACTGTGCAAAGTAAAGTTACCAAATGAGGTTTTTCAGCATTGGTAGAGCTGGTGATAAAGTATTTGCCAACGATGTTTGATGCTCCGGGTTTCCCAGGGAATGAAACTATATCAGATCTACTATGATATCAATTTCATTTTTTTCTAACTATTTTCTGAAGTTCTTAACTTACTTAATTATCCTGACTGAAGAACTGACTTATCTTTTGAATGTGTGTGGGCCATTCTTTTCTAAATTAATTGTTTTGATTCTAAATGTCTGTGAGAAACATTCAAAAGGGAATTGAAACAATAAATATTTTTTTACATCGTGTTTCAATACTCTTGTTCCTGTTTCTCATTGAAAAAAAGTTTGTTTTGGAATAGGTCAAAAAGAAAAGAAAACAGATAATAAATAAAATCCTGTTTCAGAATAGGTTTATTAATTTTTCTAAATTTCCTACTTCAAAAAACCATACCATGCTTCATACCATGGTATGGTAATTTGTACCATACCACCATACCATACCATGGTACCATTCATGTATACCATGGTATGGTGGTATTCGTACCATACCACTATACCATAACACATACCATATCACCGTACCATACCATGTTTTACAGTATGCCGTTTTTAACGACATTTGACTACCCATGAGTGTCTCGCACAGTTGGATGCTACATCTGGTAATATAATAGTATAATATATATGTATATATGTCTCTGGTGGCAAAAGGTGTAAGTGACACTTCCTTAGCTTTGTAGATGAATCATTGATTTTCATTAGCTCTTTTAGTGGAACACCCTAGTAGTGTTGATAATAGTTGTGGCTTATGTTACCAGGGGTGACGGATTCAGTCTCCGGCTGTTACAATGGCAATGCTCTGTTTTATTTGGCATGATGGTTAGAATTATAATAATTCATGCATAATTTGCATAATAAGAAATCATTTACTATGATTGGTCACAAGAGCTTCTGGTAGTATTTTTTTGTGGTAGAATTTTTAAAATGTCGTATCAAACAAGTTCCCCAGATTTTTATCAGTATTGTTTGGTATCTTGTTATATCTATTGATTTGTTCAATATTCAAAGTTCTGATCAAGCAATTAATCAAGGAATTACTAAAACACTCTGCTAATTTTTATTGCATACACCATACTTTCATTATACTGTTTATTATGAGTTACACTAAAATCACCTTGGTACCTAGTCTATTTGTCGTTTATATTGAAAAAGACGGATGAAAGATACCAAAGGGACATTCAAACTCATAAGTCGAAAGTAAACTGACAACGCCATGGCAAATAGACAAAAGACAAACAAACAGCACACAAAACACAACATAGAAAACTGAAGACTGAGCAACAGAAACCCCACCAAAAACCGGAGATGATCCCAGGTGTTGCCGAAAGGTAAGCAGATACTGCTCCACTCATGGCACCGTCGTGAAGTCTTGAGTTCTTATTTTATGGGTGCTTATCTAATACATGACGATTTTTTTTGTCGCAGGTAAAATGGATTTGTTTTTTCATTATTATCTGTGATTTTTCTCGTTAACTTACTTTTACTGATGAACATTTCGCAAGGTATCATTTATTTTACTAGTAATCAGGATAATTAGGGAAATACTAATAACATTGGTTGGTCCCATTGAAAGTCTGTGTACATAGTGATTGTGATGTCGGGAATTTCGCTGGTAGTTTTAACTGTAATTTTTATTCCATTTATAGAATTTCAGAATATATTAGGGTTAAGGTCTTTACTGTTGGATTTATATGCATGTCTAGAATCAATTCAATGACGATATGACTTTGACGCTTATGAAATAGCATTGATATAAAAATTAATACAAAAACCAAACAATCTACCGTTAAAGGTCAATATACGGTTTTCGATAATAGCCAATATGTCTAGCTCTTGAATGCCTGAGTCCAAAAAGTTGGGAATAAATTTGATATTGACTATAAGCTATCCTATTGCATTCCCTAAATGACAAACAAAAAAGTAAGATAAGATTTAGGACAGGCGCAATGTTGACCTATGCAATTGTGATTAAGCTAAGGTCGCAGCTACCACAAGCAAAGTTGATCTAAAACGCATTCGGCTTTTTTATTTAGGCTCTTTTGGTTTATAAGTTCTCCGATGTTTCATACTTTTAGTTTTCAAAACTTCCGATCTCCATTTTACTTGATGAATGTTTTTCAAGAAACACATGTTGGTTTCAGTATATAACTTAACACCGAAAGTGTAGTGTGATCGCAACATAAAAGCAATGACGAAAGATAAAGGGAAATCATTTTATTAAATCTTTGTATCATTATAAAAACTTTTTAAACACTAGAAGACAGATAATAAGAAGTCACTATTAAATTTTGAAAAATTTCAAATTCTTCCAACGGTTATGCTTCTTCATCCTGTAAATACAAAAGTACTTTTATCAAAATATATGTATTTGATTAAACTTGAATTAGCTGAAAACAAATACAATATATTGTTTACTGTTGAATTTTATCTTATATCTTATAGTTTCTTCTAGCCCACTGTTTACATTATACTTTCCACATTCTATATTGTAAATGTATATCTAGTGTCTTTCATTTCGCGATTTTATAAAGAAAACATGTATAGAAACATGCGTGCAACTGTTTTTAGTTGATCGAATAAAGAGTATACTTTTGTGTATCTATATGTAAATATTACTTCATTAAGACATGTATGCCCATACATAACATCAACCAAGAATCCAGAGTTCGTAAATATTCGTTGACGGATATATGTACGATGTGTTGGTGTCTCAACTCACTAGCACATAATTTCGCTGTTTTGGAAATTTAGTTCCCAGTTTAGTCTTCATGTGGATTGGCATGGCGGGTGATGGGTGCATAGCAGGAAACGCTTACCCTTTCGTCGCACCAGCCTCGCTGCTTAAGGAGTTCTGGCGATTCCCTCATTTTTTTTTGTTAATTGATTTGTCTCGTCTTAATCGATTTACGAGATTTGAACATCGGTAAACTTCATTCATCTCAAGTATCATAACTCCACCGTTCGAAATTAACAGTAATGTGTTTTTTTTCAAACAATAAGTTTGCCTAAGTCGAATATTTAATATGTCGGAAAGTGAACAATAATCTCAAAAAGTAAAATAACAAAACTACCGAACTCCATGGAAAATTCCAAACGGAAAGTCCTTTATCAAATGGCAAAATCAAAAGTTCACAACAAACACAACAAACGAATGGAAAACAACTGTCATATTCCTGACTTGGTACAGGCATTTCCTTATGTAGAAAATGGTGGATTAAACCTGGTTTTATAGCTAGCTAAACCTCTCACTTGAATTACAGTCGCATAGAATTCCATTATATTGACAAAAATGTGTTAGCAAAACAAAAAGGCATAACTCTTGCTAACTTATAAACCATATAAAATTTAAGAAAAGTACAGAAAAAGCACTTGTATAAACCTTAAACACCTAGAATGGAAGAGTCTAAATCGGATTTACATTTAATAGTAGATATGTCAACGTATAATGTTCCGCCTAACAAAAGTTCCTCTGGATACTTTGCTATAAACAATGTTATAATATCTGTTCCTATTGGAACAAATATTCCGTACCCTTTATTCCGCCAGGAACAAATATTGTAATAATTCTTTCTGTGGAATTAATATTCCAGAATACTTCTTCCATTTGGAACTAATATTATAAACAAGCTTCTATTTCATGACAGATAACAGTACTCAGTCTGATATTTTCACTGGCCGATTAAATGGTAGTAACGTGATTTAATCATTAATTTATTACACATTGTTTTGTAACTTTTGGGTAAATTTTTATTTTTGAACTTCAACTTTTCAAAGCAAGGATTTTTCATTTTGTAATTCAGTTGATTAACATAGATAATATAATAAAACTTGGTTGTACAAAATTCATGCCTATGTTGGACCTCTCTTTAATACAATACATTAATAAGACAGGAGCTACTAACCATAGTTTTAAAATATTTGAAATAAAGGTAGTAGTTTTCAGCCATGTATTTTGTTCTTTGAAATTGAGAGTAATGGTATTTGCTTGCCGTTTTTTTTCAACCCCATTCTGGACCCCCTGATTCTAACTTTTAGTTAATATAACATCAACTTTAATCCTACAAAAGGTTAAAAGTTCGGGGTACAATAAGTAAACGAAAGAGATCTTTTATCGAAATGTGATAGTTTCAGATATCTTAGATAATTATTTTGCGTTGAAAAACAATTCAAACTACTCGAAAAGGTTTATAAGAAAAGAAAAAAAAATGTATTAGTTATTTTCTGTGTCCATATTCTTTTATCTGAATGCAACATAATGTTTATTTAGCAATAATTACATTACATGTATGTTTCATTATAATACGTTATTTTGATTGGCTAACAGCAATCTCGCGTCATTCTGAAATTAACCTTCATTTCAAAATGAAATGTAACATTCATGATGACACGAGCTTCTACAATAAAGTGCACAGGTAAATAAAAGAAAAACTTGATAGAAATCGTGCGCACATTTTTAGAATGAAGCGCTTCCGCGCTTCATACAAAATGTACTTCGGTCAACGCTTTTACACCCCAATAAATTTACAAAAAGGAGCATTCAATTCTTAAATAACAATTCGAGAATATTCGTTTGAATTGATCTTAACATATATTACATATGCTTACCCATCATTATATTTTTTACCATGGTACCTGGAATGCAATAAATTAAAACATATTAAGATGTAATCTAAAAAGCAAAACGTTTAGCTAGCTGTAAAACAGGTTTAATCAACCATTTTCTACATAATGAAATGCCCGTACCAAGTCGGGAATATGACAGTTGTTTTCCATTCGTTTGATGTTTTTGAGCTTTTGATTTTGCCATTTGATGAATGACTTTCTGTTTTGAATTTTCCTTGGAGTTCGGTATTTTTGCTATTTTACTTTTAAATATTTCATAAAATTCATAACAAATATAAAATTCAAATATTTTTAATCACCTAAAGAATAATCTAGCATAAGTCATACATAGAGAGTGAAATGAATTAAAATTCAATATACAGCTTACCTTCTTGTTTATCTCCAGAAGTTTTGCTGCTGACTTCTTTTCCAGATTTGTCCTTATCGTCTGGTGATTTAGGTTCTTCCGTGCTATTTCTTCTGTCTGCTGATGACTTGCCTTTACCATGTCCAGACATATTTGATCGGTCTATTGCGAAATTATTAAGATCTGATATATGAAACATTTTGGAAAAAATTACTTATGCCATAAGTATTTATACTAGTCTGTATTATTATTGAAAAGTGAATAAAGTACTAGAAGCTTGTTTGCTATTTTTACATATATAGCATTCAACACTATTTCACAATAACTTTTGTTTAATTATAATTTGTGCAGAAACTATTGATTTCTGTACGTTTTATTTATAATAAAATCAATTGCTTTCAATTGAAATTAACAAAGACATTTTCTAAATATGTAAAACATTGATCATTTAACATGTTCAACCAAATCAAGTATATAAAAAATAGTATTTTTCTGTTCAATGCATACTTACATGTAAATTACAAAAAACGCAGTATAAAAGATTATGTCTTCTGTTAGCTTTATATAAGTAAAACAGACACAGGACACGCCCATTATGGAAAGACATACATTGACCAATAGAAAAGGTTCATACTTTAGAAACTTATCGTTTATTATTTATCTCTTGAAAATTTATTTTTTCTAGGAAAATGCATTACGTGGCATGTTTTCTTTACTTGAACTTATTCCGGGAATTTATATCAAAATACATCTTAGATATTGTTAATTGTAATTCCTATTAATACTATCACGGTAGGTATAGTGTCCGGCTAGGATCGTGGTTTTTCGAGTGAATCTATCCATTTTTTTCGAGTGTAGATCGGGCTTTTTCGAGTGATAAAACATGCGATCATGTCAATTAACTACTAATTCGTAATTATAATAGTTTTTACGTGACTACCCATCTTATTTTGAATGCTATACATGTTTTGAGTAAAAAAGAAGCACGATTTCCTTGTATTTAACAATTTTTATATAAAAATTCAGTGTTTGTTATTGTCCGGGCTTTTTCGAGAGGAACTGTAAAACCGTCCGGGTTTTTAAACAAATGGTCCGGGTTTTTTAACGAAAATTTTAATAAGAAAAAAGTTATTTCTGACTTTAAAAAATTACTTTTCTAGTATATAAATGTAATCATAGTTAATGAATGAAAATATCGTATATTCTCAATAAATCACCAAAACATATTACTACGTTGATCAAAATTAACCTTTTTCAATTTAATGCAAGTTTTTTGTTCGGAAAACGTTCTACCACAACTTTCCAGTATTGAATTGGAAATTATTGGATCCTTTATAAAAAGGTCTTAAGAACATAGTGCAGGAGACTCATAATCTTTGTAACTTCATTTTATGGTATTTTTGTTGTCACAGTTAATAATATTTTTCGTGGTGAACCCCGGAGTTTTTATACGGTATGTATTATGGTATACCGTTGTCCGTCCGTCGTCAGCATGTCGGACAGAACTAAAAAACGCTTTAACCAATTTACATGAAACTTCGTTGAATTTTTTTTATCTATTGAGGTATCCTCCCTTTCGAATTTTATAAATTTTAGATTTTACGTTTTCGAGTTATAGGATTTTATTAAACAAACTAGAGGCTCTAAAGAGCCTGTGTCGCTCACCTTGGTCTATGTGCTGCAGTGCATATTAAACAATGGACACTCTTCTACATTAAAGACAAGAATATAATTCTGTTTTGGTGATGGTGACTTGTTTGTAGATCTTACTTTACTGAACATTCTTGCTGTTTACAGTTATCTCTATCTATAATGAACTTGTTCCATAAGTATTAAATTTCAACTGATTTTTATAGTTCGTTCTTATGTTGTACTGTTACACCACTGTACCAGGTTAGGGGGATGGTTGGGATCCCGCTAACATGTTTAACCCCGCCACATTCTGTATGTATGTGCCTGTCCCAAGTCAGGAGCCTGTTATTCAATGGTTGTCGTTTGTTGATGTGTATATATTTGTTTTTCGTTTATTTTTTTACATAAATTAGGCCGTTAGCTTTCTCGTTTGAATTGTTTTACATTTGTCATTTCGAGGCCTTTTATAGCTGACTATGCGGTATGGGCTTTGCTCATTGTTGAAGGCCGTACGGTGGGCTATAGTTGTTAATTTTTGTGTCATTTGGTCTCTTGTGGAGAGTTGTCTCATTATCTTCTTTTTTTATATGTAATAAAAAATATTCTACTAAAAGACACTTTATCCGACCAGTTTTTATTCCCATTGACAATAATATCTGAATTAAATTTCATATATAGTTAACAATGAAATGAATAATTCATCAGCTTAATTCACTCTTTGTACGTACGTCTCAATCCAAATTGTCTATGCTTACATTAGATTGTTGACATCATGAATATATACTATACATGTAATTTATTAGATGTGACAAACAACAATATATACAGATGGCTGATACTTGTTTATAAAGTCTAAGTGTTAGTACACCTTTATTAAACTGATGAATTCATTGGTTTCGTGCATTAAAAAGTACATAATTTGAACCCTTTTTTATTGTTTTTAAACGTGAATACACTGACACACAACATTCTAAGCTATAGGAAATTTGTATAATCACTCGATAAAACAAGGACGCACTCGAAAAAGCCCAGACTGCTCTCGAAAAAACCCGAACACATAGAAATGAATTTAGTCTCAAAATATCGTTTTTCAATACAACAACAAGACTTTTTGTAAAGTGTCTGTATATCTAAGGATATATGGATTCCATGTATGCATTTCCAACGACGTTTGCATTGGTATGTGTATAAGAATGGCTTTATTCTGTTTTTGGAATAAAAGCATTGTAAGGCTTAATTCAACTTTTTGAACGAAAAATAATGTCGGATTGATAATATCTTTTTATCTCAAATACTAACACACCTTGTATATCCTTGTATATTAAACTCAAGCTTCTATGTCACGTCTTTTCAGAAAGTAAGTCTGTTTGTTTACATTTTTGATCATATTCACTCGAAAAAAATTGGACACACTCGAAAAAACCCGATCAAATCACCCGAAAAACCACGATCCTAGCCGGACACTATACCTACCGTGACTATGTTTATTTAAACTGTATACATAGGAATTTTCTTTATTCCAGTTCATTGTTTTCACGCGACCAATTTATTTGTTATGCTATAATATAATATAATATGGCTACTCTGTTTTAGAGCAAAGGACAAGCAAATCTGTACAAAATAAATTGAGAAAGAAAATCACTAAATGGTACTATATCACTCTCGGTATTATCCAACTGTTATGTAATTACCAACTTAAGTTCGCATTGAGATTTGACCTAATATCAAGTCCACAGACGGATGAGCAAAACTATGACTCCATATTGATTTACTCCGGAAAAGACCATCCATGCAAAGATAGGTTATAATCAGTCAATATCTTTTTTATATACACTTCGTTTTAAATGTTCGATCGGCAAAATTTACATTAGCAAATTTTGATCAAACCCACAAGTCGAAAATCATGATTTTTTTAAAAGAGGGTTGCTGTCTCAAGGAAGCTATTAAACCAAGAGTTTCAAATGGTGAAATTGAAATTGTCCCTTTGTAAATTTAAGGACGCCACCACGAGTAGGCTGATCGTTATGGAATATCTGTTTCACAGATGACACCAGATATTTTCCTAGGAGTTCGGTATTTTTGTTGTTTTACTTTTTGGTATCCTTCGCCTCTCTTTTTGCTCTTCATTCAGCCAGATCCGAACCCCTCCTTCTGCCCCTACACTGTGTCCTAGCATTACTTGAAAGCTATATTTTGTAAAGCTAAGTTGGCCAAGTGGTCTTGGGCGCTGAACACGGCGCAGGAGGTATTGGTACAGAAGCTGGGATTTTAATCCCGTTGTACTTAGTGTCTTTTTTTGTTGTTGTAGGGATGCATAAATACCCTGCCACGTCTCGGTCTGTGTTTTTGTTACTTGTTTTTCTGCTTTGTATCGATCTGATGAGTTAAACCCTTTTCAACTGATTTTTATAGTTTGTTCATATGTTGTTCTGTTACACCACTGTCGAGGGTTGGGCGCCCTCAAATATGTTTAACCCCGCCACATTCTGTATGTGCCTGTCCCAAGTCAGGAGCATGTCATTCAGAGGTTGTCGTTTGTTGCTGTATATCATATTTGTATTTCGTTCATTGTTTTGTACATAAATCAGGCCGTTAGTTTTCTCGTTTGAATTGTTTTACATTTGTCATTTCGGGGCCTTTTATAGCAGACTATGCTTCATTGTTGAAGGCTGTACGTTGACCTGTAGTTGTTAACTTCTATGTTATTTGGTCTCTGGTGGAGAGTTGTCTCATTTGAAATTATACTACATATTCTTATTTTTATAAAAAAAAAACTCTTCTGATCTGTATTTCCTATGCACTAAAGGTCAGTTTCTGCACATTGAAACATTAACATTAATAGGGCATATGCTACAGAAAAGTTCTCTAGATGCGATAATGCAATGCGGTATGATTTTCAATGAGACAACTTTCCAGCAGAGTCCAAAGAAAGACGGATATTTAAGTAACTATTGGTTACCGTATAGCCTTCAACAATGAGCAAAACCGATATCGTATAGTCAGCTAAAAAGGCCCGACATAAAACAATGTGAAACAATACACCTTATCGCTATTTGTCCGCCATTACTGGACATAACACAAGTTCCCGTATAATTTTGACGTCATAATAGAAAATATCTGACGCCACAATGGAAAAGTGATTGTTGTATGACGTCAAAAGTTCGAGCGGGACTGATTCTCGGGTCAAGCGGGATTAGCGATAAGGTGTATTCAAACGAAAAAACAAACGCCCATGATTTATGACAAAACAATAAACGAAAAACAAATGACAGACAACAACCACCGACTACCACTACATTATAGGGTCCTTACTTGGGACAGGCATATATAGAATGTATCGAAGCTTAATACGTTTGTTAGCACTCAACACTCCCCCTAACATAGAACAGTGGTGTAACAGCATATATTCTTTAAAACTCAGTTTGAAATGTCTTAACTCATCAGATTGGCACAAACCCAAAAAACTACTAACATAAAGACAAAAGTAACTAAGTGCTCGCCGTTACTTCAAGCTAGTTCAAAGACAAAACAACTTATTAATAGATCATATTCTCCCAGACTTGATGATGACTTGGATGAGTCATTATTTGACCCTGCTAGTGTATCGTACATTTTGTATGTTCTTATAAGGAGAGTCGATACAGTAACAGGGGATATAATTATTAACGTAACATTGAACGTTCAACGTCTCGTTTACTTCTGGATTTGCTTATGATGACGGAATCTTATCACCGGACATCAAAACTTAGAAATTGCGCAAAACTTTTAAAAAAAAACGTATACAAGAAAAAAGTAGTTGTTTTACAAGATAATTTACTAATAGTTATCTCGAGCTACGTTTAAAATTTATCGGGTGACGTCTTTGAATTTTCCGATAGAGATTTAAGGCGACAACGGGGCAATTTTTTTCATTACAAATTCTTATACGGTATCACATATGTTTGTTTACAACGAAATCCGACCCAAATAAAAATCAATGCAAGAAACGTGTAAAACAGCTAATAAAAGGTTGGCAAAATGCTCATTTTGGCATGCAATACGAAAATTCACTCATATTTTGAAGTGTAACAATACTGCTGACAAGTGATTTATTTATCGCTAACATGAATTTATCAAAGCCAGTAGAAAATTTCAACAAAATTACAAAAATTCCCAATTTTGAACCTCATTTTGCTCGAAAATAAGCAAGGTAACCTATGTTTTATTTTATGATATTTTAAAGATTATCTCACTTTATAACATATCTAAAAATATATAAATAACAATATAAAAAAACAGACGGTCAATTTTTAAATGGATAATATTACAAAATTGACATCATTTTTAGTAACAGTATCTAACTCTTTTCAAATGACGCATATGAAGGCCAAAAATATCGTATAACTTCTATGAATAAAAGATGTTTACCAAATACCTACTTTTATCTCTATTGGAAGAAAGACAAAAGTGATTCAGCAGAAATACACGAAATTGCCTGTATTCGATATATTCCTAGAAATTGTATTACTGTGAAATTCAGTATTCAAGGGCATGTTTTAATTAAAATGGCAAAAATAAGCATGATAAAGGGAAAAATTCTTTGAAATATATCAGACATAGTATGACTGCAAAAGACTGTTTATATACCGAAGTGTTAAGTCTTTGAATGTCTAACTATTTGTAAAACTATACTTTCAATAATCTATTTCAAAGTTATTGTGAAACTACCTACTGTAGGGGGGAATGAATCAGATGTGGATACTATAAATTTGAAAAATCTATTAGAGTACATACAATCTAAGTCTTTTTCCTCTTGCAATAGTATTAAAAAATTTGATTTTCTACCATTTACCCAAGTAATCCCCACTCCAAACTAAAAGACAAATTGACAGAAATGCTTCTGCTTTGTTTCATAAAAAATGAATTTCCAACGTAAATAAAAGTGTCTTTTCTTAGGGAGGGTTAAATCGTACATTGTAAAATACCCCTCTGACTCAAACAAAAATTTTCTGAAACTGACATTATCAAAATGATTAATTTCTTGATTGAGAACATATTTGTTCCGTTTGGAGAACGTGTTTTTTCAACAAACAATCGACATTCCAATGGGAACCAACTGTACTCCTCTTCTTGTCGACTTATGCCTTTATTACTCATGAGGCTTACATCATACAGGAGAAGATCTAATTACCCTTCCGAATCACCGGAGATCACCCTCGGTTTTCGATGGAGTTCGTGTTGCTCAGTCTGTATTTTTTATGTTGTATTTTGTATACTGTTTCTTGTCTTGGTGTTTTCGTTTTTAGCCAAAGCGTTGTCAGTTTATTTTCATCTTACCAGTTTGAATTTCCCTTTGGTATCTTTCGCCTCTATTATACAGTTAAGTCTGCATCATATCTAGACCTACATCTAGAAATCGACAATGAGAGTCGGTTGCGAACAAAACTTTATGACAAAAGAGATTATTTTAGCCTCCCGATTTGAAATTTCCATTTCTATGTAGCAACATTCCAGCAGCACCTGCATCTGGAGTATATATCTCCCAGTTGATACGATATTCCAGAGCTTGCCCTTCCTATCATGATTTCCTTGATAGAGAGTTGCCGCTAACATGGAACACTTTTTATCACAACAATAGATTGTTTATCAAAACATAGCCTTAAAGGAATCACTGCATATATACTAGTACTCTAACTTTGCTTTTACAGTACATCAAATACCCTACCTTTGTTTCAGTTTTTAAAGAATATGAATTTAATTATTGTCAGACTGCCCTATGTGCATGATTTCTCATGAATTAAAGACCCAGAATCTGTAAGAAACTACTTTGATAACAAATTGAAAGTATTTCAGGAAACTATAAATTTAAAGTTTAATGGTTTATAGTTCCTACGTTCAAGATTATATAACGTTATCAAGCATGTCACTGTCTCCATCCCACATACTACTGTATGCCCATTTATCTTTAAAAGTTTACAATCACTGCCAAAATTGATCATTTAAGAATAGGGTCTTTGCATCGGAAATAAACACATTTATTCTAAAACCAGTTGTTGGCATGATACGAGTTATGTTCTTCTCATATATTTTAAGATAGTATGATACGAAACCCCTAACGGGAGGGATTGTGCTTGATTTTCATTTGATGAAGACATAAACTTTCAATCAGTTTAATTGAGGTCTAGAGCTGGGATGTCAGTAACTGCTAGTAGTCCTTTCTTAATTTACGTATCATTGTCATTTTGCTTAGTGTCTCCTGTTACCTATTCTGACATCGGACTCGGACATCTTTTAAACTGAGTTTTACTGTGCGTATTGCTGTGTGTTTGTTTATTCTACATTGGCTAGAGGTATAGGGAGAGGGCTGAGATCTCACAAAACATGTTTAACCCGGCGCATTTTTGCGCCTGTCCAAAGTCAGGAGCCTTTGTTAGTCTTGTATGTTTTTTAAATTTTAGTTCATTTATATGTTTCGGAGTTTTGTGTCACGTCCATTTCCACTGAACTAGTACATATTTTTGTTTAGGGGCTAGCTGAAGCCCACCTCCGGGTGCGGGATTTTCTCGCTGTGTTGAAGACCCATTGGTGGTCTTGGGCTGCTTTCTGCTCTTTGGTCGGGTTGATGTCTCCTTGACACATTCCCCATTTCCATTCTCAATTTTATATTGTTATAGATACAAAAGACAACCTCAAAACAAGATCATAGCCTTTACAGGTTAAATTATCTGTTTTATGAACTATTTTCCCTATTTTTGCCTCTGGTGGCTCAAATTTGTTAAATATTTCTGCTTTTCTGAGAATATTGAATATTAAGCATATGTTTTAGGAGAGAACAAACTAGTTTTATAGAGGTATATTTGTAACTCAAGCTTTAATTCCTTCATGCCAAGGTCACAAGAAAGCAGACGTTACGGCTTACTTATGGGTTTTCGACAGATCAAAACACCCCGACAACAATGTTTATCAAACATCAATTTTCTGAATTTACAGTAGTTTTAATGGCTGCAAAAAGTAAATATATGCACCTCTTAACATTTAAAAGTACACATATGCATATTTCATGAAATTAATGTGCATACTGGGCTTGAGGTAAACTATGCATACTGTAAACTGTGAATTTATATACATATATATTATTCAATGCCCAGGATTGTTCTCAATCTTAATGAAATAAGTATAAAACTTTGAATTTGTGTTAATTTCATTCAATTCTATGAAGATAAACCAGATCATGTAAATTTCTACATGTTTTCTTTTTTTTTCCAATATAGACTCCACTTCTGTAATATAGACAATGCAATTTTATATAGGAACGCCTTTTACGGCTAAAACTGTACCACTTTTACTATGTTTTTTTTTTTATATCCTGAAATTGAAAGGTCACTTAAATTTCTGGGTTTTTTTTTTGCAAGGGTTAAAACATTGTGTTGTGCGGTATATTTTCACAATTTTAATGTCCGCGACTAAAATTCTGGAAAATGGCAGTTTAAAATCACGTGTTCTGTTAATTAATAGCGTATGATTTTGTTAGTTTTTATGGACTTCCCCTTTTTGAATTTTCATTGGAGTTCAGTTTTTTTGTTATACTTTTTTTACTTTGAGTCATCTTGAGAATTTAATTTGACCACTATCCAACTATATTTATACTGGTAAAATTCCAGTTGTGTCTCTATGAGATGGAATATGGCGATCATATCTGGGAACCAGTACTAAACAAAAAACGATTATTATGAATATCAAGTACTTCCCCAAAAGAGGCTAGGTTTGTGATTCAGCTATATTTACAAAGTGCAATCTAAATGACAGAGTATTGCATAAATTGACATTATTTTACTGATATTGCAATTCATGAATATGAAGGCTAAAAATATCGTGTTATTTCTGGGAAAAAGAATTTACGTGTTACCTACTTTGGTGTATATTCTAAGAAAAGAAACCAGTCGATTTAACCAAATATAAGGTAGGCTGTATTCCATATGTTTCCAGAATTTTTTTTTACTGTGAGATCATAAATGATTTAAAAGTCTTTTAAAATGATAAAGAGCAGGTTTGTTTTAACCGCCACTAAATATATGTATATATCCTACGTCTCACTCTCCACAACATGTAATAAGTTAATTCTTACTAATATGTAACATAAATGTTGGAGTTTTAAACTTCAAATTGAAATAGATTTGATTTCTATTTGAAAATTCACAAGGAAAAATATCTAAAATAAGTAAGTGAGTCAAAATAAAATGCAACTTTTCAATCAACACATTGCTTGCAATTTCTACACGAATATATAAACATTTATCGGACGAAGAACTATTCCTATAAAATTGAAAACATGAACTTTTTAGTATAAGCTTGAAAAAAAAATCTGCCTTATATATCAGTATCAATATATAAAGCGGACGATCGGCTTAATTTGATAGATTAATCAAAATAGCATGTTAGTTGACTTTAAAATCATAAGCGCATTACAAATACATCTGAAGAGTGATGTTAATAGAAACATTTGAAATTAAGAAGTTTTAAACAATGACAAACACATTTAATTTTGTAACATGTGAATCTAGAGGATAACATCAGAAATTGATACATATCTTACTAATTTGGAAAATCACGCTAAAAATCATTGTCTTCTAGGCTTGAGATATCCTAGAGAATGGGGAATATCGTCGTGGAACCTTATTTTTTTTTTCTTTTGTAATTGCATACCAGATGCATGAAATCGTTTTAATTTTCGATAGAAATCTATGTGATCTCTCCTTCTGTCGCTATTTATACTATCCGTTTAGCAAGGAATGAAAAAAATATTTATGGCTTTATCATAAACATCATTTCAATAAATTAGGATAACGTTTACCTTAATAAAATTCGATCAGACATTTAAGTGTTTCTGATTTAGACGAAAGAGGCAACAATAGTTTACCATGTTTGAATCTTGCAAATCCATTTCAATATACAAACGAATTGAGAATATCTGAAGGAATCGCAATACTGGGTAAGTCGACAAGGTAACCGTCTCCTGTTATGCATACAACAGCTTGTGGTTTGGGGTTTTCCTAATTTGTCCTTAGTTTGAAAGCGATAGAAATAAACTAAGCTTGTGTTTATTTCACCATCAAGGCTTTTTAAACAAGGCGATAAATCTAAAAAAAAAAATGTTTACTAAAGCACAACTCGAATTTTGAATATTGAAAGTTTATCAGTATTGCACCAGTTTTGTAACAATGAAGCAAATTAATGATTTTTAGAAATTACTGGTGACTTGTATTTTAATAAAGTTAATAAATTTCAAACGCTTATTGAAAATTCATGTTAAAATTTCCTCGGATTTTTGTTGGGGTTCTTTTTGCTCAATCTGTGTAGTGTGTTGTTTGTTTTCCGTATTTTTTTCCATGGTATTATCGGTTATTCTTCCACTTATGGTTCTTGATTGTACCTTGATACCCTTTCCCTTTTTTAAAGACCGTACCAAACTAGGTTTTTTTTTATATAGAATAACTTCATAAAATATCTGTCAGATATGAAATCATTTTTATAAGTCGATTATGACATTTTGATCTCATGAAAATTTTTAAGCATTATTAAATGGTTTTAAGTGTTATGTTAAATAAACTCTTTAAACCACGTAATCAGGATTTGGATTTTCAAATATTTTGACCTTAAAAATTACTAAAGAGACATTAAAAATGCATCTGGTGCAATAAACTAATGCTGTTCGAAATCTGTCGGTCACGGTAAAGGCAGATTCTGGAACATTCACGTATGTGAAACAAATAGTGACGAAAGGGTTTATCCTCGCATATATTATGTTTGGATAAACAAGATATTTTTGAATAGATCATGACAAATAAAAGATGTAACCGTTTTACGACGTAATTTGATCCGAACAGCTCATAGCAAACAACTGAATCAGATTTGAAATAAAGCAAATCCCTTATATACCGGTTGAATCGATGCATATCTTATTCTGCGAAAGAAACTTAGTTTAAGCTTAACATTTTATCGTCTAGGAAACGACATTATTTTGCATCTCATTTATATATTTCTGTATTTAAATGGTAAAAAAAGTATCTTTGTACAAAATTAACAAGGCGCCTGCTGAGAAATTGGTCTTTGCATTTGGTGCCTTTTATAAAAAGTAAAATAACAAAAATACCGAACTGTATGGAAAATTCAAAACGGAAAGTCCCTTATCAAATGGCAAAATCAAAAATTATAGTCTTTAATATATAATAAATATCATCCGTTCCAGGGGTTGTATTGAACTTGTAGTGATATGTGAGCTTTAAACTTCATATCGAATGTCTCACTTTGCCTTTGAAATGAAGACCAATAATGAAAGAGCTGTTCCTTTGCTCTTCTATTTGGGAAGTGCATAAAGTCATTTTTTGTTATTTCTTTTCCTTGATTATTTTGATAATCGATAATATCGAAAGGTACTTCGAGCATGACTAATATTTGTTAACATGCTATACATGTAAACCAGGGCACTCTAAAATACGTAAAGATATTTTTCACTTAAATTTTAATATTGTGAAATTATGTTTGTATCTTTTAATCTCTGCAATGAATATTATAAGTGCAGACAGTACACTATCAAACGAAAAAGTATAATATAAAATTGTTTTATTTTTAGCGATTTTTTAATATTTTTCTTTCAGGTGGATGTAAGTCAAGACAAAAACTGTCGTGTGACTTATGAGAAGAATATCTCGGTTACTTCAAGGAATTCAAACTTTGATTCACATTCTAGGAGAAATATCAGTCAACCGAAAAATTAAACAATTATTAATGTTGATTTTTTTTCCAAAAAATTAGTCCTTCTAACGTAATGAATGGGATGTCGTGTATAGAAAAGAAGTAATATACCACATCACCTATTTCTGTTTAATCCATTTCAAAGCGATACTATCTAAATAAAAATTAATTTAACGACACTATGCAGTATTTAGTTATTAGAGTCTTACATTTTATACTCACATTCACACATTCAATATATTTTTAACCCGTACAAATGCCTGTTAAAGACTATGTTGATGAAATATGGTAAATGTAAAACATTTCATTAAATTTGATTTATTTTTTGAGTCATTTTAGATAAATGTTTATAATTTGTAAGTCTCAAAGGGTCGTTTTTATTTCAATGTATTTTCCATTTCCTTAAATATCTCCAAAACCGACATAATGATGTGTGAATCTAAAATTCCAAGCTGTGTTATTGTCAGGGCTTTTTGGAAATGACATTGCCTTTGAAATACATGTATATTAAGAGAAGATTGTTAATATCTTTTAAATCCCGACTAAAGATGACAGTTTTTAAAGGTACGTGTTAAATTCTGATGTGTCTTTCTCAGATATTTTTAAAACCAAACCTGTATTGAGAATTTATTGCAATCATGGTGAATTAGAAGCAACGGTAGTATTCCGATGTTCGAAACTCGTTAATCAATTTTGTATACAAAAGTCAGAAAATAAAAAACCTTACTCAACAATCGGTTATTTTTCAAAAATTAAATTGACTTACAAACAGGTCTTAAAGAATTTCCTTACTGACGACTTCATGCTAATACACCTGATTGCACCTGTTCAAGTTCCCTATTAATGTAAAATATAAGTGTCCACATAATAACCGGCAACCTTAACATTGTCAACAATACTCTGCGAAGTGGATTAGTCGAAGAACTAAAGGCTATGAGCAAAAACCATAAACAGGAAACACAATTTTAAAATACATTTCATGTGCCAGAAAACACGACAGCTTGAAGTCTGTGACGTCATTCGATATATGACGTCACGTCCTAATATTGCGTTACATTGTGGACCCATTGTAGAAAAATAATAAACTGTTTAACCTTCGATATTTTATTTCAAAGAGATACAACAATGATAAGAAGCTTGCATAAATAAAACATATGGACATATGTGTGCCTCCGGTACAGCCAGTGTGTACACTGTGTTCCTCTGGCAGCAAAAGGGTTAAGTAAAACAATATTTTATATTTCGTTGTATGCAACCGGAGAAACAATTATTACGTTGTCGAGAGTCCATCTTATCTTACTATATGTCTTGTTACCTGTTGAAGCGTCTGATATCTTACGAGTTAGCTCCTTATTTTTTCATTTTAAAACAGAGACATCAATCATAATCTTACTACAAGTTAAAGGGAGAAGTACATTTAACCTCTTTTCTGAAGACCTGTGCAATACCTTATGCATTCCAATACTTTAGTTTGAATTGATTGGAAACAAAGTAATAATATGTCTTTAACAAAAAGATGAAGTATAGCTACCTAAAAATAATTAACCATCGACCAGAACAAAAACAGACCAGAAAGTAATATAATGATACATTTACAGATCAGATAATTGATTCAGTCGTATGTGGGAAGGCAAAAAGTGAACACCACCTGCCAAAAGAAACATAACTTTTGTCAAGTTGATATGAAAATCTACTCTTAGAATTGAATTGCTCTCATTGCCATGGTCAAATTGGTGAAGTGAAAATATTCTCATACTTATCTGTTGGAATTAGCCCGAGGTAATTTATTTTTATTTTCTTCTCGGAAATAACACGATATAGTATTGGTCTGCATTTATATATACCGGAATGGAAAATAAATTACATCGAGCTAATTCCAACCTTTTTTCACATTCGATATCTTCTCTTTACGTTTCACCAAGAACTTATTTTATGTCAGTTATACGTCCTTGGTTTCATCCATGTCAAAGCGCTTGTATCGGAAATTAAATAGTACTCTGCAGTATTTAAATATTATAGTCTTGAAAGTTTTTTTACACATATTCATGTATCAAAAATATTGTGTAGCCGTAGAAATACGATAGGACATTTCCGTTTGTTTAAATGGACATTTGCGCTTTTTTATATGGACATTTGAGCTTTATAAACATTTCAGTTATCACGGTTAAAAGTTTAAAAATCATTTAATATAAAAAAAAAAACAAAAAAAAAAAAACAAAAAAAAACAGGCACAGTCATTTGTCTATCTATACAGCTTAAAGTTATCCATTTCCACCGACCAATACACCACTCGAATCTTCTGTTTTTTTTGTTTTTTGTTTGGGGGAGGGGGGGGGATATCAATTTCAATAAGTCCATGGTTTTGAAATTACATATTATTCAGTAAGTGAAAAGAAAAAAAGTAATATTTTTTATTTAAAACAATCAAGTAACTCTATAAGTTTATTTTGTGAATTATAGATAATCTACTGTGTAACATATAACCATCGCACTTCAAAAATAACATATTATTCAGTAAGTGAAAAGAAAAAAAGTAATATTTTTTATTTAAAAAAATCAAGTAACTCTATAAGTTTATTTTGTGAATTATAAATAATCTACTGTGTAACATATAACCATCGCACTTCAAAAATATTTTGATAACATTACTTGCCAAAAAAAAAAGAAGATAAATTTTGAGTATTCACAAAGATGTATAATTGCATCTTTTTATTAAAGATAAACAAGTCTAAATTGAAAACAACGTTCAAACCTATGATTGCGTTGGATAAAAACTGCAATTTATATACGTGTGATATATAAATATATATATATATATATATATATATATTTGTTGACCAGGTTCCGTATTGAACATGCAGTGGGATGCGAAATTTTACTTCAAATTGAAGGCCTCACTGTGAGTTTGAAATGATTTTTTAAGATAACAATATATGCATTGTTCTTTTGCTATTACTTCCCTTAATTATTTGATAATATTTCATTTAAGATTTTTTTTAAATGTTTTCATAGAAAAGGGGAATGTCAGTATTTGTAATTTTTCGATACTAGACGTTTTAACCAGTACAATCTCTGAAACTTTTAAGATATTTATTACTTTAAATCTTAAGAAAAGTAAAACATACTGTTTTTAAATAAATTGTGGCAGTGAATGTTTAACACACTTTTCAGTGGAAAGTTATAATGTAAAATAACGTTATTGTTACTGATACCTTGAAATTTCCGTTCAGATATATTTAAACCAAGGCCAAACAATATCGAATTACTTCTTAGAAGAAAAACTCGACTTCCTCATTAAAACTTTAATTTAGTTTCGAGAAAAAAGATATCAATCAATTAAAAACAAAACATAAGGTTTAGCTATATTTCAGAAATTTTCGTCGTCTATTCTGATATTTCTATGCCATCTGATATAATATGGGAAGTTATTTACAAAATAAGGTAAGTATGACCAATTTCATCTTTACAGTTTCATCTATGTCAAAGCGTCACTTTCAGAAAAAGAGGATAAAATACCAAGGGGACGGAAATCTAATTAAATCCGGCAAAAATCTAACTAAAAAGTTTTTATAATTTTTCGACATTTTAACGAATATATATCCATTATTTATAATCAAAATCTTATTTACACTTATAAATTCTCGTTGAATGCACTGATGATGAAATATTGCAAACAATTTATGTTTTTGTATAAATGTGCATTAAGTAACATCCGAAATAAAAATAAAGCAATTTGCATCTGAAACAACACAGGCCAAAACTATGAAAACATACATCAGACATACAACACAACCGACTAAAAAATTCAACCAAACATACAAATTAATCTAACAAAGACGCCCATAAAAAAGGTGTAGTATCGATAATTTTAAATTTGACAATGACGTCGACAAAAAGTTGTTGTCGTTGATAGTACATACCGTACAAAGTATAGACACTTTCTAGATAAAGTAAAAATAGGTCTTCGGTACACGATTGAAAAGACCAATGTCAATGGCAATCGGAAACGCATACAACAATCTTCTGCACTATACACGATAGGAAAAACAATTTGTTGAATAGCAATCGGGAACACAGATCATATTGTATCTGCCGTACCGATAACCAGTAATAGTGTGGAGTTCGGTATTTTTGTTTTACTTTTTTTCTTTCGTACTGTCATTGATTTATATTCACTCATTCTAACGAATCTGGTTTTAGTATCTTGATATTCTAGAAAGAAAGGATTTGTTAAACAATCTTGAGAATGTGAAGGATAAGAATCATATCCAATAACGTCTATATGAAATAAGGAGATGTGGTAGACAGATTTGTTGGTCTAAATAAAAATTGTCCAAGAGTTTTAGGAAAAGCTTATTTACAAAAACTGACGTTTAAATGATAATTCATGTCAGCACAGGACTGGTAACTACCGGATTGGTGAAACCATCGGGGACTGGGGACGAAACGTCCACCAGCAGTGGCATAGACTAAGTGTTTGAAAAAAAACTCAAATAAACTAGGCTTCTGATTTTGTCCGGCAGATGCATGTTTCGTCAGACAAATGAAAACAATGAACCGAAGAATAGAAATTATTGTACAGTAGAGCCTTGCATACAAACAATGTTGATAGAGATTTTGCAACATGACTTTATATATATATTCTCGGAATAATGTCAAATAATAGAAAATATGTCACGCTATTTTTTTTCCAAGAAGACATTTAATTTGCAAGAAAATAAATTAAACGACTTAGTTCATAAAAATATGATACTTTGTGTTCGTCACTGTATGTATTAACATTATGGGCGTGTCCTGTGTCGTTTTTTTACTGTATATAAAGCAAACATGGAACAGAGTCTTTCAAATTGCGTTTTTGTAATTTACATGTAAGTAATGCTTTGCATAGAAAGACACAATTTTTCATATAATATTTGATTTGGTTAAGTAATTGAATGTTTACATATAAAAAAGAGTTTTAGAACAAATTTAACAATAGTTACTGTGCATTTAAATTGAAAAGCTATTTATTTGCAAAGAGCCTTCAAACTACTAGCGAACGTATTTTTCTTTTTACTTTAAAAAAAAAAAATACATACTAACTTAAATGAGTATGGCCTAAGTTATATTATTGCATAATGTTTCATATTAGATCGTAATTATTTCACAAAAGTCATTTAATACTGAAATGAAAAGTTTTAAACAATTTGTACTTAGAAGTATGGACCATTTGTATTGGTCAATATATTTATATCAACGATTGGCGTATGTTATGTCATTTTTGCTCCCTTTAAAGCTAAGGAAATAGAGCCTTTTACATTAAGTGTTTCATAATTTTCATGCAAGTATTGTACTGCACAATACGACACATTTTTGTTTAGTTAAATTATTACATGTTTACATATTAATTGTCTTGCTAATTTCAACAAGAGCAATTGATTTATAATTATAAAACAAATAGAAAATACAAGTTTTTGCACAAATTAAATAAAAGGTTATTGTTGTACAGCTAACTATTTAGAAGTAACCTTTAAGCTTCTAGCTAAAGTTTTTATCTTTTACTTTTCAAAACATAATGCAGACTACGTTAAATGGTAATGTCCTAGTTTTGTTTTTATATCATTATGTTTTTTTGGATATCATATAGTTACTAATTAGCAAGAAACAGATCAGTTATGTCTGGACATGGTAAAGGCAATTCATTAGACAAAGGTGGATCAGGTGAAAAAACAGACAAAAGTGGCAAATCTGGAAAACCAGAAAGTAGTGCACCTTCTGGAAATGACGATTTTGGTAAGCTATTTTTCATTTATTTCACTTTGCATATATGAGGGTCTGGATGGGTGGTCCTTCATTTCTGTATTCTTTAATTTTAAACATATTTTTCTCTATTCTTTATAAATTTGGCCCATTAATCTCTATTCTTTATATTTTAGCGCCCCATTAATCTGTATACTTTTTTTTTGTCCATTTTTCTCTTTTTTTTTGCCCATTATTCTGCATGTTTTGCCCATTATTCTATATTCTGAAAACCGCATCCGGACCCTCATGTATGTCATTATTCGAGATAACGAATTTTCTAAAGGTGATTAAACAAATAAACTTTGTTAAGTTGTTATGAACAAGCATTCTGCGAGTATTGCATGGCAATACATAGTCCCCTACCGGTTAAAAATTCATTGTATTAATATTGGAACAAAATTCTTACTTGATCTATACCTTGGCATGGTGTTAACTATATAACAAATATCAAGTCAATATCTTCAAGCATGACGAAAAAAGTGTTGAAAAAACTGATTATTTAAGTGAATTTTCTATTTCCAAGGACCAAAACTCTGCACAAAATCATTAGACCGGAACAAAATTCAAACTTTGATCTGTAACTTGTCATGATAATAATATACTAATTTTCAAAACAATATATTTAAGCATGCATGGCGAAAAAAAGTGCGGAAACATTATTTCAGTGATTTTTCAAGGTCCAATGACCATTACTCTGCATAAAATCATCAGACCGAAACAAAATTCAAACTTGATCTGTAACTTGTCATGAAAAAATTATATACCAATTATCAAATCAATATCTTCAAGAATGACAAAAAAAAGTGCGGAAAACTGGTTATATTAGTGATTTTTCTAAGTCCAAGGACCATAACTCTACACAAAATCATCAGACCGAAACAAAATTCGAACTTGATCTGTAACTTGTCATGATAAAACAATACATTAAATATCAAATCAATATCTTCAAGCATGACGAAAAAAAGTGTGGAAAACTTATTTGCCGGACTGACGGATGGACAGACAGACAGACAGACAGACAGACAGACAGACAGACAAACCTTCTACTTCGTTGATAGGGGACTAATTAAGAAATGAAAAAGCCGTTGATTTCATTTTCGTTTAAATTGTTTCAGGTCGTTGTCGTGTCGAAGCCTTTTATAATATTCTATGTGGTAACGGTCTTGCTCATGGTTAAAGAGCGTACGTTTACCTTTCGTTGCTTACATCTTCCTCCTTTTGTCTCTTTGATAGTGTATCGTTGGCATTGATTCCACGTCTCCTAATTATTTTATATTGTTTTTAAATTGCACCTGGAATGATACGTTTTACTTTATTGCATTTCAGGTCCTGAACCAGTGGTTGTAAATATAATGACTAATGTGGGGAAGTAAAACAAGGTAAGCATATTTAAAACAAGTTATAATGCATTCAAAAAGCAACGAAAATATCTGCAATGCTTTCGAATGAATATTCTCGAATTGTTATTGCTAAAAACTACTGCATAAGGATAAAAGAAAATTGAAACAGAAAATATCTAATAAACGACTGTTTTATTCCTGATTAATCCATCTAGTTCAATATTGTAAGGTATTAGTTACATTGTTTATTTCTAAATAGGTTGGACTAAATTTCCCAAATGTTTTACGCTTTCTTAATTATTGAACTTACCATTTTAAATTCAGTTTCATTATTACGATAGCTGCTAATAACATTAACGGTACCAATTTGACTACATCAGATGCATGCGCATTTGGACAATAAATGCCTCTTCAGTAATCCTCGTGACCAAAATATTTGAAAATTCTAAATTTATTCAATAATTGAAGAGCTGATAAAACCCAAAAAGGACAAATAGTATAGACCTAGCCAGGCAAGAAATCAAAGTTTTGCATGAGGTAGACATATCCTTAATCTCTAAAATGATTTCAAAAATGTCAAAAGCATAATATCTGTATGTTCATGGCAGTATCGAAGACCTGACTACTGGTGCTGGTGATACCTCCGGGGACTAGCAATGCACCAGCAGAGTGTAAGGAAGTATCGAAAATTTAGAAGATTTGCGATCATTGGAAGATTTTTTAATTTAAAAACCATCGTCAAATTGTAAAGAATATTTATAACTTACCTGTTATGCCGATAAACATCCTTCGGGCCCTTCCTGCCGATTGCATTTCCGTACTAATTGCCGGTTAAAGGGTGTGTATTATACAATCTGTGTTCCCCGTCTCTTTTAAAAAACTGTGGATTTTGCTATCATGCACATTATATTTTTGGCTGCGTTTCTGATTGCCATTGCAATATAAACAAATGTTGCAATCTTTACATATGTTGATCTTTGTTACCTACTGAATCTTCAGTACCGATAGTCAGTAATAAGTTGTGAATTAAGTATTCAAACTGAATTCAGTCCGCTGGTCTTTTAACTTCGATTTTTATGATTATTTTACTTATTCTCTTTGAAATTTTTAAAGAACTGTTTGGATTACATATATCAGTTGTACTGTAGCCGTGATTTGTCGAAATGCGGATCTAGTGCAGACAGATACATAAACATAGTGGAAAGAAAATATATGCATTTTGTGATACAACATACCACACGACAGTTCAGCAGTATTCATTTGTTATAGCTTTGTTAAATGCAATGAGATACAATAGGACTTTTCAATCTACATTTTCATTGATAAATAGGTGTTCATGTTTTCTATTTACAGGATGAAGCCAAATTTTCGAAATGCTAGGCAACAGATTTGGTAGAAATTTTTCAAACATTTATTTAGTAACTTAATTTTCCACTTCTTTTTCACATGTTTAAAAGTTCTTGTATTGATATAAAAATTCAATAAAATCATTTTCACTTTCTTTTATCTATTCTTGCTCACTAAATACTTTTAAGTGCTGAATCATTAAAACTAACGTGTGTTTCTATGTTACCTCTTTACCAGGTACGCTGGAGACCACAATTTCGGAAAGCCAAAATATAATACATTGCGAGAGCAAAAATAACAAAAGGGCCAAAATAGAATAGCTGGAACCATTCAATATCAAGGTATGGGGTATCCATCCATAATCAGTACATGCACAGCAAAAAACACAAAAAGCAAAGGAACAGAGCTTTTATTGCTGTTCTTCATCTCATAGTCAAAGTGATGCCTTCACGGACGATTAAGAAAGCTTGTTATCTGTATGAAGCATATTAATGTCTTGTTCTTATCAATAATGTTTGAAATTTTAAAATAACAATGTCAGTTCATTAAGTTATTGAAAGGTTTTTGTCTTATATATTTTGGTTAATATATTAAAATTTGCCATTTAACAATAAAATAGACCTTACGGTATTCATACGGTTTTCCTGTTTGAATAGTTTTACACTAGTCATTTTTGGGTTGCTGTTCGGTGTGAGCCAAGGCTCCGTGTTGAAGACCTTACTTTGACCTATAATGGTTTACTTTTACAAATTGTGACTTGGATGGAGAGTTGTCTCATTGTCACTCATACCACATCTTCTTATATCTATCTTTTGTAAAAGATAAAACAAATGTTGTCTATAGCACCTACAGATTGATAATATTTAGTACTCCATATCTGGGTTCCGTTGTATGTTGCTGCATGAAAACCGAAATTTCAAATTAGAACAATGAAATTATCTAAAGAATATATAATCCGTAAAGTTTAGTTGTCAAACGACGATGACTTCCAATTTTTACAAGTAAGTCATGATATGAAGCAAATTGATTGATTGATGGTTGCTTAACGTCAAGTGAAAAATATTTCATGTATGTTCAGGACTGCCACTGGAAAATGAGAGTTAATTGGCAGTCGTTGGTTCATGTCTGTCATATTTGTTTTTCGGAAATTGTTTTGTCATAAATTATACCATTAGTTTTCTCAATTTAATTGTTTCACATTTTTCATATCGGGGCCTTTTATTAGCAACAATCCGGGTAAAATTATCAATCCTTTGAATAAACTTATTCTAAAATTTACCAATTCAACACTGTTATTAGATCTTTGAATATTGTTTTTATTTGAATAAATATTGATTTTGTTATCAGTAGATTAAAACCATACTAAATATTATTGTTATACAGATTACACTTTCACGGTACTACAATCTGTCGATACCTATATTTTTTAAATCGCACAAGGTCATGTTTTTTCTGTCTTAACATTAAATCCATTGGATGCTAGATGTGTACTGATTGATATTTTAGTCGTTGATACATGATTTTTTTTCGTATAAGATGTTATTCGCTTTCATAAATTGCGAGTTTGTGTCTTTTTTTGTTGTTGTTGTTATTCGGGATGTATAAATACCCTGCCACGTCCGGTCTACGTTTTTGTTAATTATTTTTCTGCTTTGTATCGATCTGGTGAGATATGGCCTTTTTATCTGTTATTTACTTTCTTTTTGTGTTGTGTTGTAACACCAATGTACTAGGCTGAGGGCAGGGTTTTGAGCTAGCAAAAATGTTTAACCTCGTCGCATTCTTTATGTGCCTGTCCCAAGTCATGAGCCTGTAGTTTAGTGGTTGTCCTTCGTTCATGTCTGTCATATTTGTTTTTCGTAAGTTGATATTTTTTTTATAAATTAGGCCGTTAGCTTCCTCATTTGAATTGTTTCAAATTTTTCATGTCGGGGCCTTTTATAGCCGACTATACGGTATTGGTTTTTCTCATTGTTGAAGGTCGCACAGTTGCCTATAATTGCTTACATCCACTTCATTTGAACTTTGGTAGAACGTTGTCTCATTGACAATCATACCACATCTCATTATTTTTATATCTATTTTTGGTTATGTTAGGGTGGTCTCCTTGCAACTGATGGTCCCATTTGACCGAGACCATGGCTAGTATATCAAGGTAAACATATATCTTTTTTGTGTGCGCGTTGTACCGACATTTGTTTTTATTTATTTATTATTCTTTATAAAACAATGAGCATCGTCCCAAACACATATCGTGTAAATGTTTTAGGTGGCAAAACTTGTTCGGGGTCCAATCGAAATAGTTTGGTTCGTGTACCTGTCCCATGTAGAGAATCTCTCTCTCTCGTAGATAACATTTTAGGTTTTTGTCCATTTATAGAATTCAGTTTGAGTTTGCAGTTAATGGTCTTCTCAGTTGTACTAATTTGCATGTCTAGATTCTATTAAAATTTTCCAGGATTGACTAAATAGATTAAGAAAAGGGAATGCACGGTGTTCGAAAATAAACCAGCAACTCAACGAAATAAAATACGTGGTTTCCAAAATTATGGTTCGAGCGTACTTGATGAAAATAATTACAGAAACACCAGTTGCAATTCGACAGAATGACTTTCTTAACATAACTCACATTATTTATTTAATTTAAGGAATAAATAATTCATATTTTGTCAGCAGTTATATCGTTTTTTGCATAAGGATCAATATAGATGAGTAGTGACACTTAAGTTACCAGCAATTGAATTTTCGTCTTAGATGTTTAGGTAACAAATGTTAAGAGAATCATAATGACCTACACAAGTTATCGAAAAGTGATTGAATATTTACAGGTTTTTCCATACACAAGAAATCTACATATATTACGGGAAGAAATTTCTCTGAATCACAGGTCGAAAATATATAGAACATCTGTGACATTTCGGCCACATCGGTATCATAATTCATTTGGTAATCTTATCTTTTTCTTGTTAGAGCGTCATTGGTTAGTCTTATAACATACAGTATGGGTTTAGCGTACTGTTAAAGCCAGAACGGTTACCTATTGTTTTTTTTTAATCATAATTTGGTCTCTGGTAGATAGTTGTCTTATTGGAAGTCAGACCACAACTCTTTACTTCTATACTGATGTAGACGAAACATGCATCGGCCTATACGACAAAAACGTTCATCAATGTAGTCTGAATGAAAATTGGAACAATATTAGAAACGATAATTGCTAAAGTTACATAACATGGAACACTCAAGTTAAAACCAAAATTAAGACTTTACTAATACCGACAAATTACACCAAAAAAAATAGTACAACAAAAATACTCGTAAGTCATGACTATTTCAGTATAACTAACGATCAATGTATCTACATTACTTACTCACAACCCTAAGTGGAGAATGTACCAACCATTTCACACTTAATGAACTGAGTGATCGTAGCCGAAAAGTCACGAAAAAAGACAGAGAAAATCGTTTAGTTGTATTTTTATATCAGTAAGAACGTTTGATCATTTTAAGAAAAATAAAGAAATGTCACTATTAAATATCGAAAAAAATCTGCCAAATCTGTATCCATCTTTTCAAAAGGTCATTATTTGTCCTGTAAATAGAAAAAAGCTTTTGTCAAAATGTATTTCTCAAATTGTATTTCTTACAACTGAAAACAATTACAAGTTAGTTGACCGTTATGGAATTTCTATTTCACCGACGATGACGGATATTTTTTAATTGTCGTAACCACTGTCCCATCCTCTTTTCCTCAAATGTGACCTACCGAATTAGACTCTTTACCGTGTTGCTCAGTCTTTAGTTTTTCTTTGTTGGGTTTTATATACTGTTGTTGGTCTTCTCCCCGATTTCGTTTTTTCTATGGTATTGTCTTTTTGTTTTTAGATTTATGAGTTTAAACATCCCATTGGTATCTGTTGCCTCTCTTTAATTTCACTTTGATTATAGTTGAAATTTAAGTTGAAAGTTATAATTCCCCATAGCTCACTTCACATCTTTTTTCAATACTTATTCTAAAACAAGTTCTATATTGCATCTGTATGTCTAATTGAAAATTCCTATTTGTTAAATATTTCTACATTGGGTGGGGATTTAATGGTAAATTGAATTTTACTAAACAACATTTTAACATGTAGACATCTCATATATTAACAAATCAAATGATAAACGAAATTTAGTTTTTCTGAGCAACTAAATACTCACATGCAAATCACAAAGAAAAGCAAACCACAGTATCAAAAGTACCTGTTAGCTTTATCTATAGTAAATCAACACAGGGCACGCCCATCATGGAAATTAATACATTGAATACTACAAAAGGTTCATTCTGTATGGACTAAATACATTACGTAACATATTTGTTTTATCTAATTCCCAGAATTATCTAATGGCAACCTTTAGTTGTGATTTCGATTACACTTCGTGTATTCAAAATGTGTAATGAAGGATTTCAGCTAATTGTTTTCATGCGGCTAACTAATTTTGTAATATAAAATAATATGGCAAATCTGTTTTGGGATGGACAACTCTGTCCAAAAATAAAAGGAAAAAGGGGTTCACATTATATCACCATATCACTTCTTTTAATTCATTGACGATTTTTAAAAACTTGTTATTCAGCATTTTCCTGCGAACTTTAGTTTAGGCGTCCTCTTATATGATTCTAAATATACACATTATCAAGATTGCTGAGCTTTCCATTTAAACATCAGGTAAAACATACCAAATCAGTCATGTTACATGACCGGGAAAAAACATTCCATCCATTATCCAAAGGTAAATATACGAAGTCGACTAATGTTATGAGACAGATGTTGACACAAAATAGAAGAACAATTGAAACTACGGTGTTTGAAGTACCTCGGCTACGAACTGTTTTGGTTCGATATTTGTCAACATATTTTTTTTCCGAAGTTTTTCTAAAAACTGTTTTAAACAATGCTGTATTATTTGTTCCTATTGGAACACATTTTCTATACTCTTCTGTTCAGAACAATTACTGTAATATTTCTTCCTGTGGAAATAATATTCCAAAGTATTTCTTTCATTTAGAAGTAATATTATAAAGGAACTACTTAGTATCTAACACGAGCCAACTTAATCCAGAGAAAAAGTGGGATTTCTCTTAATTTATTTGGTTATTGTATGAAATTGTAAAAATAAATACACACATTACTATTTTCGATCCTTAGATGTCATAATTATCTATAAAAATTCTAGGCTAATGGAGAAATAAGTAAAAATGCACGAAAAAAATAAAGAATAGAGTGAAGTGAACCTTACCTTGAATTTGTTTAATTTCTCATTAAAATGTACGCATTGAACGGAAAGAATCGTGCTGAAAGAATGACATAGACATTGAGATTGCCAAATTGGTCACTTTTGCACCTAAATATTTGTATTTCTATGCATGGAACAAAAGAATTGGGGTATGTCAAAACAATGACCGACAACAGAATGGCCAAAGCAAAAAAAGAAAACAAGGAAAGGACAATCAACCACCTGCAGAACGATACTGATAAAAAAAGAGGCGGACGATACCAAAGAGACATTAAAAATGACGTCACAGTTAACTGACAACACCTTAGCAAAATCGAAAAAATGACGAAAAAAACAAACAGTCAACAGAATACTTCATAGAAAACTAAAGACTGAGCATCACGAAATACACCAAAACTGGGATGATCCCAGGTGCTCTGGAAGATGAATAGATTGCATTCCATCAAAATACCAGGGTTGATCTTATATATTTGGAAAGATACAGCAGTTCCAGTTACACTTTAATTTCAGGTAGAACAGTTGATTACAATTATAGCTCTTACGTATGTTAGAAAAATGACGTACAATACGCTATCAATTAGAGCATCCATCATTATAACAATCTCGTCTGAGTTTTTTTTTTAAAGAATTTGTTCGGTTTCTGACGTTGTTTTTTTTAATATCTAGTTGTGCATAGCATACCATCCTTAACTGTTGTTTGCTTGAAATAAAATGTTCCTGAAGCTCAGTCCTCAGTTTTTAATGTAGTATTGTGTAGAACGATGTTTGTATTTTAATCGTATACCTTTTGAATTAATATCGAAACTGCTGGGATTTGATTTTCTATCGTAAACCAAGATTATTACATTATTTCGTTGAATCGAATGGTTTTTTTTTCTTCGAAAATATTGGTAAGAATAGGTATTTGGTAAACGTCTGTTTACTGTAAGAAGTTTTACCATATTGTTTGGATTTAATAACAATCAAAGACATTAGCTAAACAAAGGCCCTTTTATATCATATTTGTACAATTTGCAATGCACTAGTGGCACTTGTCACATCCTTTGCAGCGATGTTTATCAAAATAGAAATTTATTTAAAAAAAAATAGTGACAAATGTATTAGAAGCATTGCTGTTTTCACTAGTGAACGGCAGTAGTATATTTGAATAATGGTACTAACATCTCCCTTTTTCGTCATTACCTTTGACCTTTTTAGTGCCCTTTGCCTGTTCGATATATGGAAAAAGACAAGTAATTTTAACAGTAAAATCAAAGTTAAATCAACATATATTGGTAAAAACGTTAGCTAATAAAATGTTATACACCAATTTCAGGCAGAATTGCTCCTACATGAAACCAAATCAGGAATATTTAGTCCGCAAACAGTCTTCAGTCTAAAATGTTTTTTATAAGAACCGATTCTGCTGTATATGGATTGTTATTTTTCCTATGAATGATCCACCTAAGACCCATTGCCTAGGTATTGATATCTTTTAAATGATTTTTAATTGGAATTTGTTATTTATAATAAGAATATCAAAACTAAGGTTGCAACTGCATCAAGGAACATTGGCTTTCGTCTATTTACTGGGTTTGTACTAACATGAGTAACACGACGGATGCAACATGGAGTGCAGGATCTGCCTACCCTTCCAGAGCACCTGCGATCACCCCTAGTTTTTGATGGGCTTCAAGTTGCTAAGTCTTTAATTTTTCTGTATTGTGTTTTGTGTACAATTGTTTGTCTTGTTTGTCTTTTTCTTTTTAGCCATGGCGTTGTCAATTCATTTTTGACTTATGAGTTTGAATGTCCCTTTGATTATTACTTTTACTGTTTAGTCTATTTTTGGTAATATCCATTTGACGTGGCTAGGTACTTATACATCCTGTCATTGTGTTATTGTGCTATGGTTAATTTTTGTATTCTTGTCTTTCGTTTTTGCTAATGTGCTTTTTCTATTTGCCTTTTTGTTTTTCTTTGTTTACATATTTGTTTGTTGTAATAGTGAGTAAGATGATAACACAATGTTTACTACTGTACCTCTATTTTTGACATTTTTACCTATTATGTCTGTTTGTTTTGTTCACACATCGTTGTCAATATAGTGGAATTTTATGCTGCTGTCATACAAGTGAGAGGTTTAGCTAGCTATAAAATCAGGTTTAATTCACCATTTTCTACATAAGAAAATGTCTGTACCAAGTCAGGAATATGACAGTTGTTATCTATTCGTTTGATGTGTTTGAGCATTTGATTTTTTCATTAGATTAGGGACTTTCCGTTTTGAATTTTCCTCGGAGTTCGGTATTTTTGTTATTTTACTTTTTAGTATCTTTCGCTTCTCTTTTTTAATCTTTGATTATTTTATTATATTTAGTCATTTACAAAGACATCAAATAAGGGATTAAAACTACAGAAGCCTGATCAAAACCAGATTGCTACGAATTACTTGCTGACGATTGAAGTATTTTAAATTGTTTAGGGCTTCTTTCTCCGTATTAAAGATGTCTGATGTAATCGTTTTAAGTGCAGCCAGTGCATTGTAGAATGAATCTAGAACAGTTACTTGTTACCAACATTATATCCTTTTCAATAAGAAATATGAAAATCCCGAATATTCTGCTTTTTCAAAGAAGAGAACAAACTAGATAAATGTTGCATAGTGGTTTCAAGGACACAATCCTAAAACAGAGAAATGGCCAATGACACAATCTCTAAATATGAAAGATTATTCACCAAATTGGAAAAACACAAAATAACAAAAAATTAAAGACGGACGTTCTTTCATCTTTGTGTGATTTCTTTTCAATCCATGACAAAGACTATATCATGATGTAATGCTCATATTCATATGAGGTAGTTTTGAATTTAATCTTTGATTCTGAACTTCATAGATCAAACAAAATTCTATATTGAACGCGTGACGGTTTCGTCGTTAAACATACAAAAACTGACTTTATATGGACATGAGTATTTTAAAATTGTACAAGGGACTACAGAAAATTTTAGAAAGCATTGTTTAGATTATTTTAGAATAACCGATACTGACGGAAACTATTTGTTGCGCCGAAAAAAGAGTACAAAATGTATACATTATAATTTCATCTTTTTTGTATTCATTCTTTATCAGTATCGTTGATCAAATATTCAGACACATTTATTAGTATTTATTTTCGTCCTTGTCTTATTGAGTAAATGTATGGAACAGTGATTTTCGTTACACTTAACAATGAAAAAGTTTAAGAAATCGCAAAAGATTGGGTTTACAAAAAATCTTATATTTAAGAAAATGCAACATGTTTGTAAATTGCTGAAAACCATCATTTAGATCCTTTTGCCATTATTTATATATATTTTTATATAAAAAAATACTTGGAAGATAACCAAGAACACTCTAAATAAATTAGCCAGTAAATGCATTATGTTTTGAGAATTAATAGAACAGAAAGGGTATGGGGTATCCATCCATAACACAAGATCAGTACATGCACAGCAAAAAACACAAAAAGCAAAGGAACAGCGCTTGTATTGCTGTTCTTCATCTTAAAGTAAAAATGATGCCTTCATCACGGACCATTAAGTAAACTTGTTATCTGTATGAAACATATCAATGCTTTGTTTTAATCAATAATATTTGAAATTTCAAAATAACAATGTCATTGCATTAAGTTATTGAAAGGTTTTTGTCTTATATATTATGGTTTATATATTAAAATTTGCCATTTAACTATAAAATAGACATTACGGTATTCATACAGTTTTCCTGTTTGAATGGTTTTACACAAGTCATTTTTTTTGGGCCCTTTATAGCTTGCTGTTCGGTGTGAGCCAAGGCTCAGTGTTGAAGACCGTACTTTGACCTATAAAGGTTTACTTTTACAAATTGTGACTTGGATGGAGAGTTGTCTCTTTGGTACTCATACCACATCTTTTTATATCTATCTTTTGTAAAAGATAAAACAAATGTTGTCTATAGCACCTTCAGCTTGGTAATATGTACTCCATATCTGGGTTCCGTTGTATGTTGCTGCATCAAAACCGAAATTTCAAATTAGAACAATGAAATTATCTAAAGATATATAATCCGTATAGTTAAGTAGTCAAACGACGATGAATTTCAATTTTTACATGTAAGTCATGATATGAAGCAAATTGATTGGTTGATGGTTGCTTAACGTCAAGTAACAAATATTTCATGTATGTTCAGGACTGCCACTGGAAAATGAGAGTTAATTGGTAGTCGTTGGTTCATGTCTGTCATATTTGTTTTTCGTAAATTGTTTTGTTATAAATAAGACCATTAGTTTTCTCAATTTAATTGTTTCACATTTTTCATATCGGGGCCTTTTATTAGCGACTATCCGGGTAAAATTATCAATCCTTTGAAAAAACTTATTCTAAAATTTACCAATTCAACACTGTAATTAGATCTTTGAATATTGTTTTTTTTTTAATAAATATTGATGTTATCAGTAGATTAAAACTTTACTAAATATTATTATTATACAGATTACACTTACGGTACTACAATCTGTCGATACCTATATTTTTGAATCGCACAAGGTCATGTTTTTTTCTGACTGTTAATGACGTCTTTACACTAAATCCATTGGATGCTGGATGTGTACTGATTGATATTTTAGTCGTAGAGACATGATTTTTGTTCATGTCTGTCATATTTGTTTTTCGTAAATTGATTTTTTTTTATATTTAGGCCGTTAGTTTTCTCAATTGAATTATTTCATATTTTTCATGTCGGGGCCTTTTATAGCCGACTATACGGTATTGGTTTTTCTCGTTGTTGAAGGTCTCACGATTGCCTGTAACTGCTTACATCCACTTCATTTGAACTTTGGTGAATCGTTGTCTCATTGACAATCATACCACATCGCCTTATTTTTATATCTATTTTTGGTTATGTTAGGGTGGTCTCCTTGCAACTGATGGTCCCATTTGACCAAGACCATGGCTTTTTTTGTGTGCGCGTTGTACCGAAATTTGTTTTTATTGGTTTATTATTTTTTATAAAACAATGAGCATCGTCCCAAACACATATTGTGTAACTGTTTTTAGGTGCATGGTAAAACTAGATCGGAATCCAATCGAAAAAGTTTGGTTCTCGTACCTGTCCCATGTAGAGAATCTCTTTCTGGTAGATAACATTGTAGGTGTTTGTCCATTTATGTAATTCAGTTTGAGTTTGCAGTTAATGGTCTTCTCAGTTGTACCAATTCGCATGTCTAGATTCTATTAAGATTTTCCAGGATTGACTATATATATATATATATTTATATATAAGTCTAAATTGAAAACAACGTTCAAACCTATGATTGCGTTGGATATATTAATAAAAGGGGATGCACGGTGTTCGAAAATGAACCAGCAACTCAACAAAATAAAATACGTGGTTTCCAAAGTTATGGTTCGAGCGTACTTGATGAAAATAATTACAGAAGCATCAGTTGTAATTCTACAGAATGACCTTCTAAACATAACCCACGTTATTAATTTAATTTAAGGATTAAAGTATTCATTTTTTGGCAGCTGTTATATCGGTTCTTGCATAAGGATCAATATAGATAAGTAGTGACACTTAAAGTCAGAAGAAACGAGTTTCTTGAAATTTTAATGTTATCGAAATTATTGAAATAAAGCATGCATATATACTAAACTAAGTATTGCATGCACGTTTTTTTATATTTATTACACATCTATAACGTATTATCGACAAATAATATTTCATTCAGTAGTTGTTGATCGCAAGCTAATTAACTTTTGAGTGTGTTGCCGAAGTTTACCGGATTGTGACATTGATAAACAATAAAAACAGAGCACGTGGAAAGCATGACAAATAAGTGAATTGAAAGAGCTATGATATTTGTTTTTATATTTTTTCTTGAGTTCCCATTCGTTAATTAAACTATTGCTTGACAGTTGTCAAATGATTTGTTGTATTAAATTTGTTCTTTAAGAATCTGTTACTTCTATTTACCTTCAAGATCACGTGTGTTAACATTCTTTTATCACGGTTTTCCCATCGCACTTGCCCTGTGCGGTGGACGAAGTTATAACGAGAGGTCACGTAGTTAAAGTCACTGCATACGGGAAAATATGGGCGAATTAGTGTCTGGGAAGTCAATAATTCAATATTGGTACATTTATGAAGATTTTGATAATATAAAGGATTTTCTTTGAAAAAAAATTCATGTTCACTTCTTTTAGAGTAAAACTTAGCCATCCAAGTATATAAAACATGTTCAATTTTTTTTAATTTTGAAGCTTTCATATGACTTTAAGTAACGAGCAATTGATTTTTCGTCTAAGATGTTTAGGTAGCAAATGTTAAGAGAGTCATAATGACCTACACAAGTTATCGAAAAGTATATGAATATTTACATGTATTTTCCATACACAAGATATCTACATATATTACAGGAAGAAATATCTCTGAATCACAGGTCAAAAATATATCGAACATCTGTGACATTTCGGCCACATCGGTATCATAATTCATTTGGTAATCTTATTTTTTTATCAGAGCGTCAATGGTGAGTCTTATAATATACAGTATGGGTTTAGCTCACTGTTAAAGCCAGAACGGTTACCTATTGGTTTTTTTATCATAATGTGGTCTCTGGTAGATAATTGTCTTATTGACAGTCAGACCACAACCCTTTACTTCTATACTAATGTAGACGAAACATAGGCCTATACGACAAAAATGTTCACTAGTGTAGTCTGAATGAAAATTGGAACAATATTAGAAACAAAAATTGCTAAAGTTACATAACATGGAACACTCATGTTAAAACTAAAATTAAGACTTTGCTAATAGCGACAAATTACACAATAAAATCATACAAGTCATGACTATTTTAGTAAAACTAACTAGCTAACTCACAACCCTAGGTGGAGGATGTATCAACCATTTCACGCTCAATGAAATGAGTGATAGTACCCGAAAAGTCACGAAAAAAAACTCCAGAGAAAATCGTTTAGTTGTATTTTTATATCAGTAAGAACGTCTGAACATTTTAAGAAAGATACAGAAATGTCGCTATTAAATATCGAAAAAAATCTGCCAAATCTGTGTCCATCTTTTCAAAGGGTCATTATTTGCCCTGTAAATAGAAAAAAGCTTTTGTCAAAATGTATTTCTCAAATTGTATTTCTTATAGCTGAAAACAATTACAAGTTGGTTGACCGTTATGGAATTTCTATTTCACAGACCACGACGGATATTTTTCAATTGTCGTAACCACTGTCCCATCCTTTTTTCCTCAAATGTGATCTACAGAATTACTTATTACCGTGTTGCTCAGTCTTTAGTTTTTCTTTGTTGGGTTTTGTGAACTGTTGTTGGTCTTCTCCCCGATTTCGTTTTTCCATGGTATTGTCATTTTGGTTTTAGATTTATGAGTTTAAATATCCCTTTGGTATCTTTCGCCTCTGTTTTATTTCACTTTGATTATAGTTGAAACTTAAGTTAAAAGTTACAAGTCCCTTTAGCTTACTATACATCTTTTTTCAATACTTATTCTAAAACAAGTTCTATATTGCATCTGTATGTCTAGTTAAAAATTCCTATTCGTTAAATATTTCTACATTGGATGGGGGTTTAATGGTAAAAATAAGATGGTTTTTTTTTAATTTAGAATCAAACAGACAAGTTACTATAAAATATCACAAAATAATAATAATCATTTAGCTGAAACGATTGATTGATAAACTTAATTATAAAGATTCATTAAAGTAGAACAGTTCATTTCGAGCGAAATTGTTAAATTTCATGTTACAGTTTAACGTAGAAAAAAAAATGATATGGAAAACTAGTGTGTGCAACCTTTTCCTCCTCTGTTTGAATAAATGTAGCAACATTCCAGCAGCGCCTGCATACGGAGTATATATCTCCCAATTGATACGATATTCCCGGGCTTGTATTTCCTATCATGATTTCCTTGATAGAGGATTGCTGCTCACAAGGAAGCTATTAAACCAAGAGTTCCAAATGGTGAAGTTGAAATCGTCCCTTCGTAAATTTTACGGACGCCATCACGAGTTGGTCGACCGTTATGGAATAACCGTTTCACAGATGATATCGGATATGTTCCTTATGTCGTAACTACAATACCCTTCCCTTTTCACGAATGTGACAATACAGAATTAGATTATTTACCGGATTTGTAATAACATAAGCAACACGACGGGTGCCACATGTAGAGCAGGATCTGCTTACCCTTCCGGAGCACCTGAGATCACCCCCAGTTTTTGGTGGGGTTCGTGTTGCTTAGTCTTTAGTTTTCTATGGTGTGTCATCTGTACTATTATTTGTCTGTTTGTCTTTTTATTTTTGGCCATGGCGTTGTCAGTTTGTTTTCGATCGATGAGTTTGACTGTCCCTCTGGTATCTTTCGTCCCTCTCTCTGATATCGACAATTAAAGATAGAGTGATGTACAACTTATAGCTTCTTTATTTACAATTCAATCAATATATTTACTGATAGACAGAAAATTTATTTCCTTAACATATATTCATATGCACTATTGTCACCATTCCTGACATTACTATCTATACAAAAACAAAGTCACTTTAAAAATTATGTATTTTTTTAAATTTCAAAGTTTCATATTTTTCTTTGTTCAAAGTATTGTATATCACCAAGAACGTGGTAACGTAACTTTTTTTTAAAAAAGATTTTATATGAATCTATCGCAGAATCTAAATGGTCAGTTTTATTTCAAAACTTTTATGAAAGTATTAAATTTAAAAAAAAATCTTATATTAGAAGTTGATGTATGAAGAAATAATTATGACACTAAAGTTACAGCTCCCTCAGGCAAAACCCTAGATGAAGTTGGCTTTTACTAGTCTGTCTTTTTTAATCACATAACTCCTAAAGTTTCTGCGTATTTATACATCCTTGGTTTTCAATGTTTAGCTTTGTGCATTCCCGATGAAGGTAAATAAAAAAGCGCTTCGGATAGTGCTTTTTTTTATCTATATGAACTTTAGCCTAATGAAGTTAATCTGCAAATTATCGATAGCAATTTCATACTTTCTTCTGCGGGATTTAACATATGCTTCTTTAATATCGTCATCTCCGTCTAGTGCAAGGTTTAATAATAAATGATAAAAAAAATTCGCAGAAACGAGCACTGATTTTTTTTGCATCAGAGCATTGTAATATCATTTAATCATGGGATACATCCATTTCAAATTTAAACTCTTACAACATAAATACACATCTACAAACGATGTAAAAAGAAATTTTTATCTCTAAGACATATACTCATTTTCCCAAATTTGAGTCAAGCTAGTATCCTTACAAAATTTCTCGATTTATTTTAATATTTACAAAGATGCAGTTTTACAAATAGTTATCATGATAAGCCCAATAGAAAAAAAAAAACGCGTACATAATTAGAAAACTAAGCTCGATCAATTTCAATTAAATCAGTTTTATGTATTTCATATTGTTTACCAATAATAATTCGATCATATTTCTTTGCATATGCATTTACAGCCAGAAATTTTATAATACCTTCGTTGCAAATATTTTTGAATGAAATACTTTTGTATTTTTGCATGATTTTTAACGTATATTTGATCAATGCTTACCTTATTTTGACTCGCAGAAGCCATTACTGCTTCTTGAATAATACTCCGGTTTGTTTCAGGATGCCCTGAAATGCGATAAATTAAAATATTTCAACACATTTAAATATTGAATTCATAACAAATTGAGATTTATCCATTTTTAAATCATCTGTAGAAACATCGTTAAATAGCATAAGGATATGTGTGGTGAGTTGAATTCATTAAAATCATATAGCACTTACCATATAGTCCATCGACATCTTTGTCTGATTTTCCAGATTTGCCCCCTTTGTCTGATGACGAATCACCTTTTCCACGTCCTGACATATCTGATTAGTCTCTTGCAAAAATAATTATGATCTAATTTTGAAAAAAATAGAAAAAATAACGTTTGAAAAGGTCAAATGAATAATCAAGCTAGAAGCTTCGCATGCTCGTCCTTAATTAAATAGCTATTCAAGTTTAATGAATCGTAATGTTTTGGTGCAAATAAATCTTATTTTATTAATGTTTTGAATGTCATCAATGAATTGTTCTAAATTGAATTTTACTAAACAACATTTTAACATGCAAACATCTCATAAATTAACAAAGCAAATAGTAAACGAAATTTAGTTTTTCTGGGCAACTAAATACTCACATGCAAATCACAAAGAAAAGCAAACCGCAGTATCAAAAGTACCTGTTAGCTTTATATATATAGTAAATAAACACAGGGCACGCCCATCATGGAAATTAATACATTGAATACTACAAAAGGTTCATTCTGTATGGACTAAATACATTACGTAACATATTTGTTTTAACTAATTCCCAGAATTATCTAATGGCAACATTTAGTTGTGATTTCAATAACACTTCGTGTATTCAAAATGTGTAATGAAGGATTTTCAGCTAATTGTTTTCATGCGGCTAACTAATTTTGTAATATAAAATAATATGGCAAATCTGTTCAAATATAAAAGGAAAAAGGGGTTCACTTTATATCACCATATCACTTCTTTTAATTCATTGACGATAAAAAAAAATTGTTATTCAGAATTTTCCTACGAACTTTAGTTTAGGCGTCCTCTTATATGATTCTAAATATACAAATTCTCAAGATTGCTGAGCTTTCCACTTAAACATCAGGTAAAACATACCAAATCAGTCATGTTACATGACCGGGAAAAAACATTCCATCCAAAATCCAAAGGTAAATATACGAAGGAGACTAATGTTATGAGACAGATGTTGACACAAAATAGAAGACCAATTGAAACCACGGTGTTTGAAGTACCTCGGCTACGAACTGTTTTTGGTTGGATATTTGTCAACATATTTTTTTCCGAAGTTTCTCTACAAACTGTTTTAAACAATGCTGTATTATTTGTTCCTATTGGAACACATTTTCTATACTCTTTATTCAGTTCAGAACAATTACTGTAATATTTCTTCCAGTGGAAATAACATTTTATAATATTTCTTTCATTTTGGAAGTTATATTATAAAGGAGCTACTATTCTCTGACAGAGTATATAATACGAGCCAACTTAATCAAGAGCAAAGATGGGATTTCTCTTTATTTATTTGGTTATTGTATGAAATTGTAAAAATTAATACACACATTACTATTTTCGAACCTTAGATGTCATAATTATCTATAAATATTCTAGGCTAATGGAGAAATAAGTAAAAATGCACGGCAAATGAAGAATAGAGTGAAGTAAACCTTACCTCGAATTTGATTAATTTCTCATTACAATGTGCACATTGAACGGAAATAATCGTGCTGAAAGAATGACATAGACATTGAGATTGCCAAATTGGTCACTTTTTGCACCTAAATATTATGCATGGGACGAAATAATTGGGGTATGTCAAAACAATTACCGACAACACAATGGCCGAAACAAGAGAGGAAAACAAGGAAAGGACAATCAACCAACAGCAGAACGATGCACATGAAAAATAGGCGGAAGATACCAAAGAGACATTAAAAAATGACATCACAGTTAACTGAAAACACCATCGCAAAATCGACGAAAAAAAAAACATTCAACAGAATGCTTCATAGAAAACTAAAGACTGAGCATCACGAAATGCACCAAAAGTGATGATCCCAGGTGCTCTGGAAGAATAGATAAATTGCATTCCACCAAAACACCAGGGTTGATCTTATATATTTGGAAAGATACAGCAGTTCCAGTTATACTTTAATTTCAGGTAGCACAGTTGATGACAATTATAGCTCTAACGTATGTTAGAAATATGACGTACAATACGCTATCAATTAAAGCATCCATCATTATAATAATCTCATCTGAGTTTTTTTCTTAAATAATTTGTGCCGTTTCTGACGTTTTTTATATATCTAGTTATGCATAGCATACCATCCTTCACTGTTGTCTGTTTGAAAGAAAAATGTTCCTGAAGCTCAGTCCTTAGTTTTCCATATTTTGAAGAATGATGTATGTATTTTCATCGTATACCTTTTGGATTTTAGGTTTTTCTTCGAATTTCCTATTTTCTTATTCTCTCTTTGGTATCATCCGCCTCTTTTGTTATGTTATCTTTATCATTTCTTGAGCGTAAACATAACAATGATCCTTATCATACCTACACTTCATAATTAATGCTTCAATTCATTAATATTTATCATGCTGAAAAGTTATCCATCGCCATAATGTTTAACAATAATAAGCGTTTCTAACCATACCATTTAGTGGTATAGAGACAACAATTTTATTTTTCCAGGAATAAAATTTAACTGGTATTCCTTCACGAAAATTAAGGTCGAATCACATGTTAAATCACCTATAAACAACAGTATTTATAATCAAAATACTTTACTATTTACTATTAACTATAATTGAACATTATAATATTTATTTTCTTTTCCAGCAAAGAATTAATATGGTATTTCTTACTGAACTCAAAGAAATGAGGGGAAACATTTCAATTCATATAAAAAAAGAGTTAGTATCGCACCTGCTGGGGGTCAATTTTCTATTGTAAACCAATGTAATTATATTATTTCGGTTGAATCAAATGTTTTTTCTGTTCGAAAATACATGATGATGGTTAGGGAATTTTCAAGAGTATTAGGGCTTTTTAAAGGTGTCCGATGAAATCGTTTTAATATAATGGAATTTTATGCGACTGTCATACAAGTGAGTGGTTTTGCTACCTATAAAACCAGGTTTAATCTACCATTTTCTAGATAAGAAAATGCCTGTATCAAGTCAGGAATATGACATTTGCTATCCATTCGTTTGATGTGTTTGAGCTTTTGAATTTGCCATTTGATTATGGACTTTCCGTTTTGAATTTTCCTCGGAGTTTTCGGTATTTTTGTTATTTTACTATTTAAGTGCAGACAGTGTAATGTCGAATGAAGCTATAAAACAACAGTTAATTGTTACCAACATCATACCCTTTTCAATTAAAAATATGAAAATCCCAAATATTCTGTTTTTTCAAAGAAAGAGAACAAACAAAATAAATGCTGCGTTGTGGTACGTTTCAAGGACAAAATCCTAAAATAGAAAAGTGGTCAAAGATACAATCTAAAAATATGAAGATTATTCACCAAATTGGAAAAACACAAAATAACAAAAGATTAAAGACACGCGTTATTTCATCCTTGTGTATTTTGTTTTAGCAATTCTTAACAAAGGCCAAACTATGTTGTAATGCTCATATCCATATAAGGTAGTGTCAAATTTAATCTTTGATCTTGGACTTCGTAGAACAAACCGCATTCTATAGTGAACGCATGAGAGTTTCAACATAAAACAGAATAAATATCTGACTTTATATGGACATGAGTACTTTAAAATTGTACAAGGGACTACAGAGAATTTTAGAATGCATTATTTATATTTTTTTAGAAAGACCGACACTGACGGAAAATATTTGTTGGGACGAAATACGGGTATACATTACAATTTCATCAGTTGCGTATTTGGGTCATTATCAAAAAAACATGCAAACTATGTTATATGTCTTTTTAAGTCACAGACATGAACATATATCAAAATAACACTTGCATATGTTAGATATGAATGTTTTGTTATACACTATATACAGTTTACAGTATGAAATGTTGTAAAAACATCCTTAATATTTTCTTAAACCCTTAAATTAACTGTTATTTTTTACTAAAAATCCTTTCAGACCTGAAATAGGACTATTATTCATATCATTTGTTATTAGGATTTATCACTGTTTATTGTATTTTGATACATACAAACATGTTTTTAATGATTTGGAAGGTGTATGTTGGTTTTACAGGGGCGGATCGTTCCAACTATATGTCCCCATTCAAATGCATTGACCGTCAAAAAAAAGGGAGGTCCAACCCCCGGAAGCACCCCCCCCCCCCCCCCCCCCCCCCATTGGACCCGCCACTGTTTTATAATAAAAAATTTCACCAAAAGGAAATGTCTCATTTTTAAAGTCAATGATGTAACCAAAAGACAAATTGGTAGGGTAAGAGTTATCTTTCTTAAGATTTCAGCATTTACAATAGTTTCTCCCTTAGCAATGTTACCTGTAAGCATGGTATGCAAAAGAAAACAAACAATTATGTTGAAAATTTAGTGAAAAAATCTTTAAAGTAAGTAAAAGCTATATCGTAAATGAAAATAGTGTCCATGGTGTACCCTTATAAATATCATTTTATGAAAAATTTCCTGAACTTTGAATTATGAAATACATTGATTGTAGAAAAATGCACCAGGAACAACATATAAAATAGGGGAATGGAGCACTTATTTTGTAACTAAATCTTAAAATACACCTGTAAATCATTGGTGTTACTGTCAATGGTGAGACAACTTTGATAAAATAACACCATTGACCAGTTAAGTAACACCACTGAATATATTATGACAATCAGCATTTTTTTTTCTTTCATGTTTAACAACCGAAACATCATATTATTTATGAAAAACAATACTTATTTAATAATGTTTTAACAATATCATGTATTACATATACAAAGTTTTCAAAAACTGGTGTAAGCTGGTTACACCAATGACACTATTTAGTAACACTATTGACATTTTTAGTTGTTGATGTTATTTTATATAATTTGAGATTTTTTAGCCTAAGAATTATTTTTTTCTTTTTTTTTTTCTTTTGCTCGGTGTTCTTTGTTTTGTGTTCAGTACTTAATAAAAGTAAAATTTGAAATTTGTTGTCAATGGTGATACTTTTGTGTCATTGGAGTTACTAAAGGGTCAGTGGTGTTACTATATACAAATGCAATATTTTTTAATTTTTTATTAACAAATGAAAGTGTTTTCAGGTCGTATACGGAGGATAGGCATTATCTAATCATTCACTCTTCAACATTTTACGTATATTCAGTTTAAGGGTATTTTTTAATTTAAAAAACGGCAATAATTAGGACAGCTAACTTTTATACAACAATTTATTCTGAAATTTATGTTTAAATAGAATGCATAGCTATATGAATGATGTCAATAAGTAGTAATTTAAACCTTAACAACAAATTGGAACAGTTGTTTTATATTTAACAATAATATTTAGAACCTAAACGCATGTTTTAAATTGGTAACACCATCGACACGATTCTATCAAAGGATGACCTTAAATTGTTAAAATTGAAGGAACTCTTCATTTTTCCCATTGCATATTTCTGAATATAGCTGCTACCATACCATAGAATAGAGGGACACATTTAAATGTTTTAAACAATGGCATCATTTTTCCAAATATTCCCTCATCGAAATTTGCATGTTTTTTGATAATGACCCATTTATCGTTTATCTTATATTTTTATATATAGAGAAAAATACTTGGAAGAACATTCCTAATTAATTAGCCAGAAAATGCAATATTTTGTGAGAATTAATAGAAGAGAAAGGGTATTGGGTATCCATCCATAACTCAAAATCATGACAAGAACATCAACAGAATGGAAAACAACTGTCACATTCCTGATTTGGCACAGGTATTTCCCCATGTAGTAAATGGTGGATTAAACCAGGTTTTATAGCTAGCTAAACCTCTCACTTGTATGACAGCCGCTTTAAATTCCATTATATTGATAACAACGTGTGAACAAAACAAGCAGACATAATAAGTAAAAATGTTAAAAATAGGGGTACAGCAGTCAACACTGTGTTACAATCTCAATCACCATAAAAACAAACAATCGTGCCAACAAAAAGAAAAACAAAATGACATATAGACAAAGCACACAAGCAAAAATGAAAGACAAGAATACAAAAAATGACCATAGCACAATGACACAATGGCGGGATTTATACGTACCGATCCACGCCAAAAGGATATTACCAAAACTGAACTAAACAGTAAAGGTTTATAATTTACAAAGACAAATATATAAATAACTTTCATCAAATTATAAACCAATTTAAAAACATTGTCAAGGTTTTTTTTTAAGGCTGAATTTGTACTTTTTGCTGGTCTGAACCCTGATCGACTAAATCATTTTTTAAGGTTTTGCTGTCCTCATCGGTTGTGTTTCTGGCTTTGGAACTTTTTTTTTGAAAATCTATACGATTTGGCACCGTTTTGCAATATATTAGATATCCTTAAATAATCACAGGCGCATTTCCACTTCTATTTGTCTCCGAAAGAATTATTTCCATCTTATCACCTCAAACATGCGAACACTTTACAATTGTAAACCTTTCAGTGACTCTCGGGTTTTTGTATGAAAAATGAGTATTAACTCACTTACTTACCCAAGGGGGATACGCTACAGAATTTCTTATACGAGCCTCGTTCTCAGTATTCAACTTATATTAAACGTTTTCATTATGTTTTACCCCTAAATTGGCGCAAAACCAATGTTTATTTTTGGAGCAAATAAAACACAACCCTGATGCGCAAATGAAATACAACCCTGTGGTGCACATGAAATACAGCATTTTACAAAAATTACCGCAAATGCATTGCACCCCTTTTTGCTATGTCAGTATTTTGGGCAAATGTATCCATGAGGTATTTTCATAACAATAAGAAATTGTCAAAAACTTTAATAACTGATTCTTTGGTGTTTTTCTTTTCGACTTTAAACTTAAGGATTGGTACTTTTAAGTCTTAATCAACTAAAAAAATATTTCCATAGTTTCTCTTACCTTTCTATTACAAATTAGCATTTTTTATTATCTCTCTCCCATTTATCCCCACGAGTTATAAATTAGCGCCATTGCGTTGACAACATTATTAATACAATATAGACGTCAGACACCGCGAAACCTATATACATTTTAACTTTATGTGAAATTATACTTTACAACGCGTGAACCTTCTTATTCTGAAAACCTAGAAACATACAAGAATATCTCCTCTAGATCAGAAATATTGCTTTCACCAATTTTTTCCATTAGAAGTGTTGACTGAATACTTGACTTGACCACTATCAATAAAGTGCTGCGCCATGAGCGCATTATATGCCCATCTTTTTTTCAATGAATAAAATCCCATAACTCAGAAACAAAAAATGTTTAATTGACAAAATCGAAAGGGAGCTTACGTAAAAATGAGAATGGAAATGGGGAATGTGTCAAAGAGACAACAACCCGACCTCAGAGCAGAAAACAGCCGAAGGCCACCAATGGGTCTTCAACATAGCGAGAAAATCCCGCACCCGGAAGTGCGCTTCAGCTGGCCCCTAAACAAAAATGTGTACTAGTTCAGTGATACTGGACGTCATACTTAACTCCAAAACATATAAATGAACTAAAATTAAAAATTATACAAGACTAACAAAGGCTAGAGGCTCCTGACTTGGGACAGGCTCAAAAATGCGGCGGGATTAAACATGTTTTGTGAGATCTCAACCCTCCTCTTATACCTCTAGACAATGTAGAAAAAACAAACACACAGAAATGCGCACAGTAAAAACTCAGTTTAAAAGAAGTCCGAGTAAATAGAGAATATCATATGGCTTTTTCAATATCACATCCGTATCAACCCGAGACACCAATATAATCCCAGGAGCTCTGCTCGAGGGATTATATTGGTTGAGGGTTGATACGGTGTGTGATATTGAAAAAGCCATATCATATACACTTTATTATATACATATACCTCACGTAGATGTTTTTTATGTGACATGACGACATACAGGTAAGGAGGTTTGAAATGACGTCATGCAGATTATAAGTTTGACATGACGTCATACAGATTAAGGGTTTGATAAAGCCTTTGCAACAGTGACTGCAATCGATGACGTGACGTCATACAGATTAAAGGTGTGATAAAGCCTTTGCAACCGTGCTGATATCGATATCATCACGGGTGGCTGATACAGCACGCTTGCCAATGATTGTATTACACATACAATTTATCTGTATTTACTACTAAGTATATAATAAATAGATATAAACAATTCACCAATGTTTCATTAAAATTGGTTAAAACGTTTGTGAGTTATTGCCCGACATGTTGACGACAAACAGAAGGACGGACTTACATACGGATATACGGATGGACTGACAACCAGACGAAAAACGGTATACCATAAAACGAGCGTATAAAAAAAAACCAAGGAACATGAATCAGGTTAATCTTATTCGCTTGGAGTATTCGATATTAAAAACGGTATTGATCGTGGCTCTTAGGTCGAAACCAATATTTTTTCACGACCTACCTAGTATGTACGAACACCTGCCTCGGAACCTTCTCTTAGTTCTTTTATTTTCCTTTGGATTTTGAGTTGATTTTTTTATTCTCTCCGTTTAACATATCTGTATTTGATATCTTCTATCTGACATTTAAGAAGAAAGACATGTTTAATACAATAATAAAAGTTAGGGTTAAGATTAATATAAGATAACGTTCAGCATTTACCAATAAACTTCTGAGGTAATGTTTCGATATGAACTTGAATTTTCAGTTACAGATCAAGTAGGATAATATTAAAGGGGCATTAGCTACGAGATATAAAAAAAATAAAATATGATTTTTTTTTCAATCATTAATGAAATTGAAATAGTGCAAAAATAATTCGCTTTTAGCAACCAGTTTGGTTCAATTTTGTAAAACATAAGCAAAGAAACATCGCTGATGAACTATTCACTTGCAAGTGAATAATTCGACCTCATTGAATCCGTATGCATGTGACCTTCAATTTAACCCCATAGCTAGAGATGGGTTACGCAGGAATGAGGCGTGTTCAGTTATTAAAACGAAAAGGATGTCAACATTGAAAGTGAAACAAGGGTATACCTTTTGATTGACCGATTCGATCCACAAAAACTCATTCTTATACAGGTAAAAACGAAGATTAACATATATTTTTGACCTATAATATGAATTCAAACAGACCTAGAAAAATCCAATTGCACGAGTTTGCTATCCATTTATGTTTATATTTATGTTTATATCGGGTTATATGACCGTCGACAGTCTTCGGAGGTCACCTCGATAGTTAAGTAGATGGCTACTCGACTTAAATACACACGAAATGCTGATATATTTTATCGAATCTATGCATTATAAATTGTTTATTTGAGACTTTTTATAATTTGGATATATGTTTTAGTATGTCATAAATCAAATATGAGAATTTGTGTGAAATCGGTGAACATGAATTTGACAGATAATGGTCCTTAAAGGAAGATATGGTTGTACAGTGAGTTCCATTATTTAAATCACATTTTTGGCAGTTATGTATGTTATTCGCTTAATACAAAATAAATTGGCCGAATGAAAGAAGTGACTTGGGATATACAAAATAACTTATTACATAATGTCTATACATATATAGAGGTAATAGAAATCCAAACTCAAGATTTCCATCACACCTTTAGATAAATTTCCTAGAAAAAAATAAAAAGAAAAGAAAACATGTCACGTCATGTCCTTTTCAAGGACATACTTAAATTTTTCTAGATTTGTGAATAATAATGACACGATTAGTTCCTAAAAATATTTAGAAAAATATGTTGTTGTCAGTGAAAGAATTTTTACGCAGGGCGTGTCTCGTGTCGGTGTTCACTATACATAAAACTATTAGGAAACACATTTATATTCTGCTTTTCTTGATTTACATGTAAGTATTATGTTGCTAAGAAATGAACACAACTTTTTGTTCATATTTGATTTGTTTAGATTTAGTTAAACATTTGAAGCTTACCAAAGTAAGATATTTATCACAAATTGGTCAAAACGATACTGTACATAACTTGAACAGCTATTTACTTACGAAAAGAATTTGAAAATTCTAGCTTAAGATTTTTTCCCCAATAAATGAAAAAGTTTTTTTCACTGTATAAAACAGACTAATTATACAAATTATTTGAAACACTTAGGTTTTGATACACAAAGCCATAGATAGCCTTAGTCGTATTTGGCTCAACGTTTCGGAATTTAGAGTTTTCAATTACCTCTAACTTTGTATTTTATTTGGTTTTCAAACTATTTTGAATCGAGTACCACTGATTAGTTTTATCAAGATGAAACGCAGTCTGGCATACTAAATTATAAGCCTGGTATCTTTGGTGAATTTTCATAAATAAACTTGATGATAATTTACAATTCATATATTGCAGCTGATTTTATATCCAGTTACTTTCCTACTGTTATACGAACTGTAACAGTGTTTGCAACATTTTATTTTATCAATGAACACAACGATTGGCCATTTGGTCTCGATAGTGTATTTGCTTTTCACACGCCAAATTTTGTTCAGAGGTGACTTCATTTTGTTGTCGCAAAAGCCATTACTAAAACTATTTTTTTATTGATATACAAACGATACAGACTTGACAAAAGTCATTTCTTTATATAATTGAATTATAATGAATACACTTGTACTTAGAACTACTGACAAGTTGCTGTCACGGTCAATTCATTCATTCCATTCGTTGTTGTTTGCCTTGTTGAACGCTTTTAGATAACTTTAGACTCAAATGGACTATACCTAAAATGATAATTGTCTACGTTGTTTGCTCAATATTTTTTTCATGTTAGATTGAAAATACTTCACAAGACTAATCAGATATGTCTGGACGTGGTGAAAGTGGTTCGTCATCAGACAAAAAAGACAAATCCGGAAAACCAGTTACAGATGAAAAATCTGGAGATCGAGAAGACAGTTTTAAAAGTAAGCGTTGTATTAGATTTAAAGCCTACAACACAAAAAAACACATATCCTTATTCTAGATTACTTTTTTTTTTTACAGATAACTTGAAAAAAAAAAATCTGAATTTGTTACAAAAAAAAACTTTTTAAATGTCCTGCTTTGAAATTCTTTCTTGATTGAAATATTTAAAATTCATATTGCAGGTTGTGGTGTGACTAGTGTTTTTGCGATGGCGCCTCCTAAAGTAAGCATGGCTGTGTAAAATAAGTTAAAATATATCAAAACATTTACAAAGATCATAATATAATCTTTTTTTACGCAGTTGAATACTCGCTAACTTTCCGGCGAAATCAACTGTTATGCTTATATATGTTTACTATTGGGAAGGGAAGTCTGCATCTGATTCATTGTAATTTGCAAAATAAGTCTTGAGATTTTGCAAGAAAAGCTAACTTCTAATTCGACAAAAAGGTAATTTTCTTGATAATTTTGATGTTCATACAATTCGAAATACTGAGATTTTATTACCTCTAGACATATATATATGGCCTCGGCGATATTTTGTGCATTTTTTTTGAATTTTCGGTTTCCAATGCATTTCAACTATTTGATTTATCCTTCCAACTGTTGAATCGAGCGCCATTGGTTAGTCTTGTGTAGAAGTAACGCGCGTATGGCGTACAAATTTATAAGCCTTGTGTCTTTGGTGATTTTCTAAGCAATATTAAAATCCTCTAATCATGGAAATATACAGCAAAACTCATTTTGACGAAAACCCGACCATTTACTATAAAACATGCCGTAAAAAGTGCAGAGGGAGTTTCATATGTCATAAAAACATTGGTTTTAATTTCGAACAGGGAAGATACAAAAACGTTTCTTACAAATTTGTAGAAAAACTAAATTTCAAACGAAATATAATTGCTTGATGATTGATTTATATCATGGAGAAAAAATATGAACTGGAAATTAAAATATTCCGATAGTTTCATTTCAAACAATAACACAAAAAGTTCCGGTGCCTGCGTTCTTGCCGATTAATAAATATTTGAACATGCTACCTTAACATTTTATAGAAATAAACGAGTTTAAAAAAAGCTTTCCTTTGAATTGTACAAGACCTTGAATCTAACTAAGGCGTATGATTTTTATGGAGTAAAATGATTATCAGCAAAGAATAAATGATTGATACAAAAGGGTTAAACAAAATTTAAGTAAAAAGGAAGCGACAACACAATTGCAAAAATCGGGGAAAAAAAGATTCTATAAAAAAGCATACAAAAACTAAAAACTATTTAACACTGAAAACAAGGACTGATCCCATGCTCTGAAAAAGGAAAAGCAAACCTTGCTCGACATATGAACCCGATCATGTTGTGTATGGTAAGTACAAATTCAGTGATGAGTCCCATTTTGTGATGTCACACTCGCGATAAATGGACAGGATTGAAATAATGATAAACAGTGAAACTATTTGTCGAAAATCGCTGTGTACGTGTTCAGATGTCGATAATTGATTCGTTAATTCGAGCTAAGAAAACGAAGATTCCACGGACAAATGTTCTCTACTCTAAAATAAATCTATGTTAATCATGTTTGACATTGTCTGTTCTAACAGTATCATTTAATCGTTTCATGTAACTATTTGTAAAAAAGGGAAATAACAACTATAAGTTGTTTTTTTTCTTCATAGTTTATGATTTCAAATTAAACAATTGTCTTAACGTTAGCCTATACATTAACCGTGAATTCTTTTTCTAGAATAAACGCTTCCTTAATCTTTCGCTTAAATGGACTCACCAAATTATATTCAATTGTTTCCTTTGTCTGCCTAATTTCATTAAGTTTGAATTGGCCAATTTACTGATTTCTGTTCACTAATGGAATTATTTTAAAAACTTACCGTTAGTTTTTGTAATTGTTATATGCCTTCACTTGGATTCGAACCCATCCTTGAAACCTGATTTGTGTGACTGACATCAACACATGGACGAAGCCTCTCGGCAACCAATGGGTTGCAATTTTAATTTTTAGTTTATATATATGAATATGAACATATGATACACATCGGTACAACAGACACAAAGGGCTTGTACCTTAATGTATACATAATAGACAATCGTATAGTATAAGTTGGTAGCCGCGAGGTTAACGTGGTTAATATCAATGAGTTAGAGAGTCATGTTAAAAGTAGAGACTTGTCGGTTTAGGTTCGAATCCCTGCATTCTCTTTGTTGTCTCTATTCTTTAGTTTTTCCGATTTTCTTTTTTGTATGTTACTGTGGATATTTTTGTAATGATAGTGGGTTTTCCCGTTTCTTTTTGGATTATTATTAGCTATGTCACATAATTGAAAAGAAAATGATTACATTCAATTTGTCCATTTTTGTTTTATAAATTCATCATGCTTTCATCTGTTTTACTACATATCTTTACAAATGTTTATTCGCAAGTTACTCCTATGCGAGTAAATCGTGATGTGTCTAGAATTAAGCTTCTTCAAGTTGATAGAATTTTCGGTAGCATACTTATTATATGTACACAGAAATAAGTTAGAATATGTCTTATTTGTAAATTACGAATAATGTTCAGATGCCTATTAATTTAAAGACAGACGTGTTATTTTATATTTATTTTTCTCTAACCAATTAATTGTGAACTTAGATTTATTAATGCATCGTTGAACATGATAACATGGTTATTTAAACTCACCAATTTAGAAAAGCCTTCAATTTTGAAAAGACATTAACACAATAGTTTAAGTTAGAGATACAATAAATAAGCGGTGATTCATGAAAAACAAACCATTCGCCCTCCAGGCTCATGGTTTCTTTTTCAAGAATAAACGCTTATTCATTGTATCAATAATACGGAAACTTGTCCGTTTGTTTCAAATTGAACATAATTGTATATTCATTATTTTTGTTTTACCCAAACAGAAATGTTAAAAGAATCAAATTGTTATCAAATTCACAAACAGATGCAAAATTTAAAAAGAATGTCCAAATAAGTACTGGAAAGAAATATTATATAGTAAAGAATATTTAGCAGAAAGTCCTACGGTAATCAATATAATGCATTTTTCTTTAGCTACATCAAATGCAATGTAAGCATATTTTGACCAATTATTTTCTGTTTTTCAGACCAAGAAATGACTTTGCGAAAAGAATGACACACAGATTTGGCAGAATTTTTTTTTTATATTTAATAATGACTTTCTTTAATATCTCTCTTCAAATGTTTTTTTGATAGAAAATAATAATGCAACGGTTTTCTCGTTATTTTTTCATGTCTTTTCGGCTGTGTTAACACAATACTTTTACTATTGAATTATTTTATCAGTTTCCACCATAAAAGATTGTTGTGTGATATCTATATTTCAGTATAGATATAATTTATGATAATAAGATAATAAAGTGTCTTTGTCTTTGATCTAGTATGTTCCTTTTGGTTGTATGACTCCTGACGTGACACGGTATTTATACATCCAGCTATCGGGTTTTGGGTTCCGCAAGAAGTTTTTAAAATGTTGTTTACACTTTTTTTACCCTCATTTTGTAAAACTTTTCTCATTATGAAATTCCTTAGAGTTCGGTATTCTTGTTAATTCTTTTGAAGATCACAGAATGTATAGTACTTGCTCCATGTCAGACAAATTTAACAATTTTATAACTGATTGTAGTCCCCTTTGAATTTAGCTTGTATTGTTCATAGAGGTTGATTTGTAAGTTATATATGCATATGTTAAATTGACCGTCTCGTAGCTTCTATTTGTATTATTCCTATATATATTATCCCTTAATTTGTATTTCTGATTCCGCCTTTCAGAATTTTATTTTCGAAGATGCCAATATATTAGCCAGCACAATTCGTATTCATACGAGTCACCAGTGACTCTCGAATCATAAATCAATTCAATAACGAATAGCATTTAAAAAACAGTGCAAAATCTGGTTAAGGAAATCTTCACCTTGAGTTTATAAAAAAAATGTCGCTGATGATTCTAACATCTAATGTACAGTAAAAGGGTTGGGTAATTTCTCCCTGTATTTATAAATCAGGGCAAATTCCTAAATTTATTTTAAACTTTACATAAAGTATCCACCATTTTTTTAAAAAGGAAATGCCTCTACCAAGTTAGGAATGTGACATTTGTTTTCCATTCGTTTGATGTGTTTGAGCTTTTGATTTTGCCATTTTAAGAGGGACTTTCTGTTTTGAATTTTCCTTGGAGTTTGGTATTTATGTTATTTTACTTTTTTCATAGTATTATAGCTCCAAGTGTAGTCTTTAAGGTTCGAACAATAGTGTGGGTTGTTATCTATAACCGCAGTTTTTGTTGATTTTGGAACTTTTAGAGATTATCAAAAAATGTATGAGAATGATATCCTTTACCAAAACGAAAATTGTATTAGAAGAAAAAACTTTCAGATACAAATCAACTCATTTTGATTAGCGACGTCCTTTGAAGCTAAACTTAATGATGTTGACTTTATGAGTGACACACGTACAGAGATAATTGACCCTACCTCTTCAAAGGAAATGGCCGCATCAATATTTCATATCAGCACTGTAGTGACTAGCCTGTCACAGCTGTTTGATGTCTTTTCTTAATACAACCCCCTCAAAGAATTGATGCGAAAGTCTTAACATGCTGCGAGCGTGGCACTTTGTCTTCACGAAACATCGAATTTAACGTTCATTCTGGACGGACAGTGCTGCGAATCTATACATTCCTGACAGCTAAACGAACACTCCGCTGGCAAGGGTTTGAAGTAAATTAAACTTTCTCTAAATCATCGACGTACCGTAAAGTTGTTAATCGTCGTCCATGTTTAAGATGGGATGGTGGAATCGGCTCTGGATCTTGGATATCTGTGGAAACATAAGTGATTAGTCGGTGATTGTGCGTGGCTTCGATCTCTGTTAATAAAGTCCTCACAGTCTCATCGTTGACGGCATTTAAGTTCAGATTTACATTCAGCTACTCTATGATTTCCAAAACAGTTAAAACATACCTTTGTTCGCTTTACAATTTCTATGCGTTTTTGACCATCTTTCACGTTTCTGTAGGTATTTGGATGATGCAATTCATAAAAAAAAACAAGCCTTTGTACATGCCTTTCTTACGTGTCATCGACTGAAAGTGTTTTTCGTTAATCGTTCCGGCAATAAATGAAGCGGTCGGTAAAATGTCTAATTCTTCATTACTTTACCCATAGATTGTCCTGCGACCAGTAGCATACTTCCTTCTTCATTGCTTCTGTCAAGTCCCAGTCTTCGTTTCCGCGGTCTCGAGTTATTTTAATTTTTTTTTCGTACATCGGACGAAAACGTATTGTATATAATAGAAGTAAGAATGGTTCCAAATATGCTCTGGCTTGTTCCTAAGGATTCTAAACCGTGTATGCTACACTCAATTCTGTCGGAAAGTTTCTAAAACGGTCTCCATTTGACCTCGGTGCAGGCAAATCAATCAAATTTTGAATATATGCGTTTGTAATTTTATAGTTCTGACCAAACCTCTCTTTCAGTAGTGACACGGCTTGATAGTAATTTGCACTTGTGAGTGGTAATCCGGCGATGCATTTTGCGGCTATGCCCTGAATTTGATTTTGTAAACTTTAGTACGTCTGTTAATGATTGGTAATTATGAGTTGTTGATTGAAACGGACCCCAGAAAGGTTGCCAGTTTAACAAATTGCCATTAAGATATGGAAGATTCAATTTTCAAATTGGTAGCTTTTGATAGATGCTAGAATTTGTTGCGCTCATTGACGATCTGTTGTGTATATCATTAATCTGCACGGGCTGTGGAGTATTGTATGTAGATGTGGAGTTCATATATACGAAACTCGCTGAATTTGGATTTAAGTTCTGATTAGAGCTAGTTTCATTTGATTTTTTTTTTTTTCTGTTTTGAACCTGATGTATTGCGTACTTTTGTCGAAATACGTTCTATATCTATAATATACCGGTCTGAGTCTCCTATCCTAGCTTCCATGTTTTCTTCAGTTATCTCCTCTAAAATGTTATCTTCCAGTTGCGTAAAAATGTCCTTTTTCTTCTTCAAACTCTCACATTAACATTTAATTTCGTCACGTTGTGTTGTTGATTTTTTCCAACTCTTCTTCTATCTTGGAAATTGATTTTCTTGCAGCTCCTCGATGGCCCTCAATCTTATGGCATTTTTTCCGTCATTGTATCCTGGTCACGGCAACAATGGGACGGATGGGTAAACAAAATGTATGGAGAGGCAATTAACACCATCTATTTCGTTTGACTATGTAATCTCAACTCAGTATAATAACTGATTACATAATGATAAAATAAACCCAGCGTTAACGTTTGAAGTAAATTAAACTGTTTCTAAATCGTCGGCAAAGACAGTCACGTTCTACCAACTGACAAAAAGATTACTTTACCAGAGCAGCCAATGGAGGATAATTATATATCTTCTATGTATATGGAAGCACCGCTACAAAATATGTTTACTAGAAACCCTCCGGAACAATAGCCATTAAGTTCTCAAAGCGGTTTGCTAGAATGAAGCCCCAAAAGTTCCCCTCATTTTAGTTTGTTTGAAAGTCGTTTGAAAGTCCATCTTTTTTCAATGTGGCTTTATATAGTAGACTTTATTGATATGTTTCATTTACAATCACACAGCATCTCTTTTTAAAAGGGTATTTGATTAATGTTTGTAAGTTTAAATAGATGCCCTCAGAATATTTCTAGTACCAAGTCGTTGTTGCTAGGGCTCCAGTATACACGACTTTAAATACTAGTATTTTTTTACGAAATATTGTTAAAGAATAGATTAAATTTACTAGGCCCTGCTTTCTTAAAATTTCACGGCCCTTCATACCAATCACCCCAACTATTGCTTTAATTGTCTTATTCTTCCTGGTCAGAATATCCATAAAGGATAAGTTAAACAATCTTGAGAATTATTTCATGAATATTCCGGACGATAGCAATAACAGATCCAGTAAGATAATATTTAAAATGATATGGTCTTATATGTATTTCCGTTCTTATTTAAAAATAAATGTTGTCCCTAGGATCTAGAAAAGATATTTGTCATATTATTTAACAACGCAAAATAAATTGTTTGCATGACAACAATGAACTAAATGCAATATAGAAAATCTTATATAACCTAGTTTGAATACAAAAGATCTGCAACATGACTTTAAATATAGATTATCGGAATGAGTCCAAACAAATTGTATGTGTCACGCCATGTATTTTCCTAGAAGACGTTTATCTTTCAGAGAATAATAATAAATGATTACAATGCCAAAACTAATGTGTTATCCTACAATGGACATTTTGCACATTTACTCATTTTAGGACAAACTAGAGAAGATAGGACTTATCCACAAGGATAAATTATCCTCAACATGCACAATAGCATCTTTCAAATAAGGCATCTTGCGAAATATCTTGTTTGATAAGACCAAGGCTCATATCTTGGTATTAATGACAAGACCTCAAAATGAGACTTTTTGTGCCAATTTTATTCAGTTCTAAGTAGTAATGCAAATATTAAAAATAAAATTTCAAATATATCAATACTGATATCTATCACGACATAAGAACTTCTGAGGGGTGTCATTTGATATATTCATAACAATTTAAAGGGGCAATACAAGTGGCCTTTTCATAACTTGTCCTTTTGCAAAGATACTAGCTTCTAATTCAGTAAAATGTAAAAACGATCTCACTTTTGTTGAAATCCTTTTGTATCAGATTGATACAGAATGATATTTGTTTCGGATAATGACGAATTATTTCGCAGAACTTTTAGTTTACCTTGATTATCAAAATTTACCTACTAGAGATTCAGGATTGGTTTAATACTGGCAAGGTTATTGCGTTTGTTGTTAAACAGAGAAAAGTGAGAGATCAATAAACGCCATTTCATGATATGCTGCATACTAATAAAACTGGTTGAATCTAAATAGGATTTCCAGCTACTGACAAGTAGTCCGACTTCAATTCGAATCACAAACTCCGAAACAGTGGTGACGTTGCTTCGCTAAACTAAAGTCAACGTAGCGTAGCAAGGAGGACGTTACCACTGTTTCGGAGTATGTTCGAATCAATCAGATCCCATCATGGTAATCATTTTATGAAAAATGACGCGCGTTTTGTCTACATACGACTCATTAGTGACGATAGAATCAGATCAGTTGGGCGGAAAAATAAAAAACGAAGTGTTAGAACATGTACTGTCGTATATTTAGAAAAAAAACATTATAAATTCAGTATTGCATTGACTTTTGGGAAGTAATGACAGGAATTTTTGGACAAAGGTAATGTTTTTTTTACATAAATGACGATTTATTTTACATGTACATGCAAAACAACAACTGGATTATATAAAGATTGGTTTCATTATCTATCAGATAACCTAGGGTTATACAGAGCTAACACTCAAATTACATTTATTTTGTCTGTTTAGCCAAACAATCTTATATATCTGTAATCTTGCGGTGGCAAACTTTTGTCCTTTATTAATCGGATTTGATGCATGTGCTGTGACTTTGAACAAAGAAAACATGTTACCTATTGAATTATTAACTAAAGTTTGGAAGTTGAAATGTTCACATATCATGCACGGAGCGTAAAGCTAAATAGATGTATCAACCATTGTCATACATTTATATAATAGATTTTGTTTATTAAAGGAAAGATGAAAAATTAAGATATACTGCTATAATAAAGGAATGTGTACGAATAATTAGTGGCATCAAGTTACTTCAGAAAAGAAATTTCAACCGTACTCAATATGACGCATTTGTTTTCAGCTAAATGAAATGCAATTCAATACGTATATTTTGACAACAATACTTCTCGATTTACAGGATTTAGCCAGCCCTTTCGAAATAATATGTCAGATCTGGAGGAAATTCTTCAAAATTTAATAGTAAAATTGAGAATGGAAATGGGGAATGTGTCAAAGAGACAACAACCCGACCATAGAGCAGACAACCGCCGAAGGCCACCAATGGGTCTTCAATGCAGCGAGAAACTCCCGCACCCGGAGGCGTCCTTCAGCTGGCCCCTTAACAAATATGTATACTAGTTCAGTGATAATGGACGTCATACTAAACTCCAAATTATACACAAGAAACTAAAATTAAAAATGATACAAGACTAACAAAGGCCAGAGGCTCCTGACTTGGGACAGGCGCAAAAAAGTGACTTCTTAGATTTTTTCTTGAAATGTAAAAATTTTAATAAAATTATCTTCTCAATAGCTTTTCGGTTGTCATAATTCAACACTTTAGTCTGTTTCTGGAATAACTTTCGTGTACAATAGATTTAATTAAAGTTTGGAAAGTCACAATGTTAAACATTTGTCAATGAGAGCTTAAAAACCAAAAGACGCTATATAGAACAGTCAAAACCATTTAAGGTCATCGTTGCCGAGTTGCAACCTTAGTTTAAACATAACAATATATGTAGACTTTGTGTCTGTCTTCAGTCAGGAACCCCTTATGTCATATCTTTATTTTTTTTTTGTTATTTCGGGAATTCGGTTTTGGTGGCAAGGTTGGGCGAAGACTATCGATTAAACAGTGGTATATAACGCCCTTATCAATACTCCTCAAGTAGTCAATACTGGTAAATACTGGTCAATTGAAATTTTCATGGTTCTTTCGACAGACGTAACTATTAATATAAAGCTCCCGTCACACTAGACCAAGACCATTAAGATCCTACTACGATCTATAAAAATAATAAGATCGCAGTGAGATCGTGGTATGGTTGGCTTGACTATTCAATATTTCATAGTTTTCACGTTCATGCCACGACCTTGCTATCATCCTGATTATATTTTTGAAGACTGTTCAACCCTTTCACCCATGGAGATTTCTTTAAACACAAGATTCGCATAGGATATTTCAACTAGACGCTGTAAAGAGCCCATGTCGCTCACCTTGGTCTATGTGCATCTTCCATCTGAAAAATGGACACTATCCTACATTGCAGACTAGAATATAATTTTTGACTAAAATCTCTTTTGTGTTGATCTTGTATTGATATTTTTTTATGTTACTGTTTCTCTCCATCTTCTATATGTATAGCCAAAAACACAAAAACAAAATCGTCATGTAAGGGCAACAACTATAAGGCAACTGATAATTTTATATGTGCTGACCGATTTGCAAATCTTGTTTTGCTGATGAATTTTGCTTCTTACAGTTTACATCTACCTATAACAGTTACAAATAATAGGCAATTACATAATACAAAAAAATATGTGCAATCACTCCTATACGGAGTCGCTGACTGAAAATTTCGGCAAAAATAACTTATTTGTAGATCTTGTCTTGAGCTGGCAATGTTTTTTGCTATTCAGATTTCTATCTTTTTATTATAGTTTAAAAGATAAAAGGCAAAAACGAAAAAAAAAATGTAAATAAAAGAAGAATGTGTCCGAGGACATGAGTGCTCCCACTTAAAGGGGTATAACTCTAGAACGGTAAATGACTCACTGTCCAAATTTATCTCTTATCTTTACATGTTTTCAAGATAATAGAAAAAATTGCATGTTACGCCCATATTCCATTTTAAGGCTAAGCTATATGCTGGCGGACTGGATCATCAAACCCATTTTTAGAACTAGATACACAAAGGATGATTGCTGCCCAGTAGTTTCAGAGAAAGATTTACGAGTAAGGTGAACCTAATCATTCCTTAGTCAACCTTTCAAACAAAATCGAATATGTCCCTCAGAATCCAAACTTATTTAGGATTTTGGAGAGGGATTAGGACATTCTACTTCCAAGAGAGAGTAGGGAAAAGTGGTCAACTTCTTGGAGAAGTGAAATTCAATCATCATTTCGGTTGTGTTGTGTTTTCATGCTTATCTAGGCATATACATCGTGTTATATATATGCAATAAATGTGGATAGTGTCCACATGTGGACACAGATGATGCTCCCGCTTGCATAGCATATAGTTATTAAGGGACATAACTGAAGAACGGTGAAAGTGACGCTACCCAAATTTGAATATGATCGGAGTTTTGTGGTAATAAGCATTGTGTGTAAGTCTCATAACATTTGGTTGAGGCTAACTTAAGTAGAGAACAGAAACTAAAAATTCAGCAATTTTTCTATTTGTAAACACGCATAACTCTAGAACGGTTGTGTGTAAGTCTCATAACATTTGGTTGAGACAAACTAAAGTAAGAGAACTGAAACTAAAAATTCAGCAATTTTTATGTTTATAAAGGGACATAACTCAAGAATGGTAAAAGTGTTCTCACCAAATTTCTTACTTAATCTGTATTATGTAGTAATAAGCATTGTGTATAAGTTTCATAACATTTGGTTGAGGCAAACTAAAGTTAGAAAACGGAAACAAAAAAATTGTACTTGATCTTAGTTTTGTGGTAATGTATATTGTGTATAGGTTTCATAATGTTTGATTGGGGCAAACTTAAGTTACAGAATGGAAACTAAAAATTTTGCAATCTTTCGATTTATAAAGGGGCATAACTCAATAATGGTTAAAGTGACACTACCCAAATTCAACTTGATCTGTGTTTTATCAGTGGAAGTCAAAATTAAACATTGCATTGTATAAAGCATTGATTGTAGTTGATTCAACTATAATCATGGACAAAGGAAGATAACTCCAATTTTAAAAATAACTTGATATTTAGAAGAAAATAAAAATTTTGCAATTTTTCCATTTATAAAGGGGCATAACTCTAGAACAGTAAAAGTGACGCCACCAAAATTCAAACTTGATCTGTGTTTTGTGGTAATAAGCATTGTGTATAAGTTTCATAACATTTGGTTGAGGCAAACTTGTTAGAGAACGGAAACTAAAAATTTTGCCATTTTTTCATTTATTAAGGGGCATAACTCTAGAACGGTTAAAGTGACGCCACCAAAATTCAAATTTGATCTGTGTTTGTGGTAATAAGCATTGTGTATAAGTTTCATAACATTTGGTTGAGGCAAACTCAAGTTAGAGAACGGAAACCAATTTTGGGACGTACGTACGTACGTACAGGCGGACAAGGGTAAAACTCAATGCCCCCACCGCTACGGCGGGGGCATAATAAAAAATATACCTGCAGCGTTTTTATATGATACTTTATCGCTATTTCTCGAAAATTTCCTTTGATCTTACCTGGGAACAGTATGTCTAACATATATGTTCCTGATCTTACTGACTGATAATTTCCTTTATCACATATTTGTTACGAATACGTTGGGTTTTGCATATGTAATAACCTCAAAATTGCCCGGGGCAAAAAAGAGGTTATTGGTTATTGTGCCCTGATTCCAAATGACGTGACGTCATTACGTCCTTAACGACAATGGCGAACAATGACGGTGCTCGTTTCATCGCAGTGGAGGAAAGCGATACGGCAGACTTTGTAGAGCAAATGTGCCCTAATTCCAAATTCCGAAATAAGTGGAAATGTGACAATAAATTTCTATGGAGTAAATGATAAAAACTAAATTTGAAAATGTGACAAAACTTTTGTGATAAAATTTTTAAGATTTTACCTGTTATATTTCATTAAATTGTTATAATTGAAATTTTATCTCTTTTCTGCAGAACTTAAATATGTGATAAATAGATTATAACATGTCTTTCCATATTGGCCCTGGTATCATCCCTCGACCCATATCGGCCCTCGGCTAAAGCCTCGAGGCCGATATGGGAGTCTCGGGATGATACCAGGGCCAATATGGAAAAGGGCATGCTATAATCTATACTTCTCAGCGGAGTCGAGTGATATGAAAATTATCGCTAGAAACTAAGGGGGCACGTGCCGTTGCTAATGAAATTGACATGAAATTGACAACGTCGTCATAGGTAAAATAGCGATAAACAGATTATCATTGGTCATCTCAACTCGATTGCTTTTCTCGCTTTCGCCGTACCGGCTCAAGCGAGAATATCAATATCGTTGAGATGATCAACGATAATCTATAAATATATATTGAAAACCCTGGTTAAAATAGTATTCTCCGGCTTCCTCCACCAATAAAAACTGTCCGCCACTAAATAGCCAACAGTGCTGAAAGTGGGTTTAAACACCAACCAATCAGTTAAAATAGTATTGAGAGTTAGTTGCTATTCTAATATGACGTGCTGCTTTCGCTTTGTAAACAACACCGTGATAAAATACTCGATATATATCTATACTTAGCGCAGACTCAGAGATATACATAATAATGGATGTTACAAAATACCTCCTACGTAAATCCACATGTATCGGAACCTATTTGCAAACGCTATTCCGATTTTATTGTTTTAAAAATTGCAATAGAAAAAAGACTACAGAACTTCTATTCTTATTCGGATGCATAACAAAAAGAATTAATGCACCAGAGCTCAGAGAAATCTATAAAACAAAAATAAAATAAAATTCCGCGAAAGTCCATTAATGCTTTTGGCGCATTTAAGTCATTTCAAAACATGACGTCATACAAATGAAATCGCTAAAGCTGACGGTTTTCCGTTACGTGAACCATCGAAGTTCGTATAAAATTGCATTAAAATGGATTTCTGAGGTAGGGTTTGTTTTATTTTCTATCCTATTGCATTATTTGCATATTAACGAATTTCAGTAAGTCAACATGGCGGCTCCTTTGTTACGAAATGTCAACTTAGGATTTGACGGTAGCTTACGAGAAAAACAAGTTAATAAAAAATGGCAAATGTAGGATTTGATAATTAAAAGAACTAAACACATTTTTTCTGGCGGTTATTTACGAAATAATTCATGCAAGCTACAGATTTATTAGAATGTTATAGCTTTATCTAACAGGGAGTAAAAAGGAACAACCACACACACGGCGAACCCACCCCCGCTTCAGTTTTTTAATGACCGTATTTGTCCTATTAGAATCGAAATAATGCATGGAAGCCATAGATTTGTTGTAAATTTACACATGGCCTGGGCCATGTGTAAATTTCCAACAAATCTATGGCTTCCATGAATTATTTCTTTAGTATATCATGCATTAGTTTCATGTGCATTTACATCTATTTCAAAAAGTTCAGAGAATAATTACTCCCAGTTTGTGTCTGATCAGTTGTTTTTTGTTGTTTTTTTTAGAATGATTGGGTAATTTAATTCAACTACTTAATACAATTTTGTAAATCATTATTGAATGTCCAAAAACATCATTTCAGTAATTTGAGATTCTCATGATAGATTGTAGGCCTATAAATGAAGATATGTGTCAATCACGTATCAATTAAACAATTAAGAGCATTTTTTGTTTTGTTTACAAAGGTCGTCGTCTTATTAACAAGTTGGTGGAAACAAAATACCATGCTAATCACAAGCTGATCGGTGTCATATGTTTGCAATCAAATTATCCATCAGCTGTTTTTATACTTTTTACTTTTTAAATTTAAATTTTTATTCAAAGAACAGCAAAAAATAAGCTCTTAATTCCCAACCAATAACCTTTCGAATAGTACAACGGGTCTGCTCGTAATAAATACAAATAAAAACAAATCAGCTGAGCGATTAAGCAACATTGTCATGATGAAAATCATCATAAAATGGTAAATCAAACTGTCACTCACTCGGTTTCCCATTTAAATTATTTTGAATGTTAAACCCAAGGATGTTCAAAGTCGCCGCTGTATTTATTTGATTTAATCATATACAGTATTATTCCTTGGTTATTTTCCTTGCCAGCCTCCATTTTGTTTACCTCTCCATCTTGTACATTCAAAGTTGACTCCCTTATACCGATTTTGATAGCGACTTGATAGTGAAGTTAGTCTGCGGGCAAGCTTTGGCATTTTTTTTTTTATTTTGCAACCTATATCGTCATTTGGGCAGCAAGATTATGCCTTGACTAACTACTGTTTCTTAAATACAGAAAAAATACTAGAAGTACAGAACATAAAAAAAATCACTATTGATTGTTGCTCATGGAACACCCTGTGACAAGACGAACAAGCATTCTGCGCGTATTGCCTGGCAATACATAGCCCCCTACTGGTTAAAAATGCATTGTACTGGAACAAGATGCAAACTTGATCTATAACTTGTCATGTTGTAAACTATACAACAAATATCAAGTCAATATCTTCAAGCATGACGAAAAAAAATGTTGAAAATTGATTACATGTACATGTATTTGAGTGAATTTTTCAAAGTCCAAGAACCATAAACTTTGCACAAAATCATTAGAGCAACATTCGAACTTGATCTGTAACTTGTCATGATAAAACTATGTACCATTCATCAAATCATTATCTTCAAGCATGACAAAAACAAGAGGCTTTCCAGAGCCTGAATCCCTCATCTGTAATTTTTTGCTTAAATCTTTCATCAATGATTATTTTTGCTTTTCAATACATATCAATGAGTGGCTTAAAAATGCCATTTAAATGTTCTTTGTATCCGTCATATTTTCTTCAAAAGCACAATAAAATGATTCGCTGGGGGCGCAGCTTGATACGACCGCAGAGGTCGAACCCTGAACAGTTGGGCAAGTATGGACACAACATTCAAGCTTGATACAGCTCTGAATTTGGATTGTTATTAAATATTTGACACAGCATAGGTTTCTGACACAGAAAGAATGTGGTCTAAGAACTTGAATTTTTTCAATTTACCTATTATGGTCCAATGTCCAAAATCAAAATACATGGTTAGATTCAGCATATCAAAGAACCCCATATATTCAATTTTTGTTAAAATCAAAAAAAGTTTAATTTTGGACCCCAACTTGGACAAACTTGAAAACTGGGCCCATAATCAAAAATCTAAACACATGTTTAGATTCAGCATATCAAAGAACCCCAAGAATTCAATTTTTGCTAAAATCAAACTAAGTTTAATTTTGGACCCTTTGGACCTTAATGTAGACCAATTTAAAAAAACGGGACTTAAAATTAAAAATATAAATACACGGTTAGATTTGGAATATCAAAGAACCCCAATAATTCAATTTTTCATGAAATCAAACAAAGTTTAATTTTGGACCCTTTTGACCTCAATATGAACCAATTTGATAGCGGGGCCCACAAATAAAAAATCTAAATTCATGGTTAGATTCAGCATATCAAAGAACCCCATATATTCAATTTTTGTTGAAATCAAAAAAAGTTTAATTTTGGACCCCAACTTGGACCAACTTGAAAACTGGGCCCATAATCAAAAATCTAAACACATGTTTAGATTCAGCATATCAAAGAACCCCAAGAATTCAATTTTTGTTAAAATCAAAATAAGTTTAATTTTGGACCCTTTGGACCTCAATGAAGACCAATTTAAAAAACGGGACCCAAATTAAAAATCTAAAAACACGGTTAGATTTGGCATATCAAAGAACCCCAATAATTCAATTTTTGATGAAATCAAACAAAGTTTAATTTTGGACCCTTTTGACCTCAATATGAACCAATTTGATAGCGGGGTCCACAAATAAAACATCTAAATACATGGTTAGATTCAGCATATCAAAGAACCTCAGATATTCAATTTTTGTTGAAATCAAACAAAGTTTAATTTTGGACCCCAATTTGGACCAACTTGAAAACTGGGCCCATAATCAAAAATCTAAATACATGTTTAGATTCAGCATATCAAAGAACCCCATATATTCATTTTTTGTTGAAATCAAACAAAGTTTAAATACTGGACCCTATCTTGGACCAACTTGAAAACTGGGCCCATAATCAAAAATCTAAACACATGTTTAGATTCAGCATATCAAAGAACCCCAAGAATTCAATTTTTGTTAAAATCAAACTAAGTTTAATTTTGGACCCTTTGGACCTTAATGTAGACCAATTTAAAAAACGGGACCCAAAATTAAAAATCTAAATACACGGTTAGATTTGGAATATCAAAGAACCCCAATAATTCAATTTTAGATGAAATCAAACAAAGTTAAATTTTGGACCCTTTTGACCTCAATATGAACCAATTTGATAACGGGGTCCAGAAATAAAAAATCTAAATACATGGTTAGATTCAGCATATCAAAGAACCCCATATATTCAATTTTTGTTGAAATCAAACAAAGTTTAATTTTGGACCCCAATTTGGACCAACTTGAAAACTGGGCCAAAAATCAAAAATCTAAATACACATTTAGATTCAGCATATCAAAGAACCTCATGTATTCAATTTTTGCTAAAATCAAACAAAGTTTCATTTTGGACCCTTTGGACCTTAATGTAGACCAATTTGAAAACTGGACCCAAAATTAAAAATCTAAATACACTGTTAGATTCGGCATAACAAATAAATAAATGTGATCAAAGATTTTACAAATCTAATGCGCCATACTGTGCAATTAAAGATTACTTCTTGAAATTTTTCAATATTTGAAATTTGAAAAAAAAATAATATTTGAAGAATAATTCTTTTTAATTTCTGAAATCTGAAATGAGAAAAAATTGACCCCCCCACAATTTCTTTTTACCCCCCCCCCCCCCTTTTTTCCCCCAAAAAATTCTTTCCCTCAAGATATGGCCATAATCTCAATTCAAATTTCCAATGGAGTTGGCAACCATAATTACCCATTTAAATTTACCATAGTGCTAACTTAATCTATTTTATAATAGAATTAAAAATATAGTGTCAAATCTTTCATATGGATTTTTTTGTAAAAAAAAAAGATGCAACATTTGCAGATATTTTTACTGGTCTTCCTTTATAAATATGCATTTCTTTAAACATAATTTAAAAGCAGTGTAAGGGAAGTAACCAAAACGTTGTATTTGGATTACCTCCCTTACACTGTTTTAAATTATCTTTATTGTTCATTAACCATTACTTTATACATAATTTAAAAGCAGTGTAAGGGAGATAATTTCAATGATGTATTTGATTTATCTCCCTTACACGGCTTTAAATTATGTTTTGTACTAAAGTATTTGTCCATTAACCAGGACAACCTTGTTTTCCCCCTTTTTTGCCCCTAATTCCTAAACGGTTTGAGCCATAACCCCCCAAAGCAAATCCTAACCATCCTTGGTGGTATGGAAACTTGTAGTATAATTTCAGAGAGATCCATACACAGTTCCACAGTTATTGTCTGAAAACTAGAAAATGCTTATTTTTGGCCCCTAATTCCTTAACTGTTGGTACCATAACCCCCAAAATCAATCCCAACCTTCCTTTTGTGGTATTTAACCTTATGGTCAAATTTCAAAAAGATCCATTCACTTAAACTAAAGTTAGAGTGCGAAAACCAATGTGTCTTCGGACGACGCCGCCAGACGACGACGCCAACGTCATACCAATATACGACCACAAAATTTTTTTGCGGTCGTATAAAAATGCATTTTACCCCTATGTTCCAAAATTGATACTAGATACTCTGAAACTCATTCAGCCAAAGTTTGGCTGAAATTGATTCAGCAGTTTCAAAGGAGAAAATTTTTTTAAAGTAAGCAAACTAAATCGTGAAAAATTGTCTTTAAAGGGCAATAACTCTTTAAGGGATCAATTGACAATTTTGATCATATATACTTATTTGTAGATCTTACTTTGCTAAACATTTTTTCTGATTACAGTTTCGTTATCTATAATAATATTCATAATAACAAATAAAATGCTCCGCTGGACGCAGCTTGATACGACCGCAGAGGTCGAACCCTGAATAGCTGGGGCAAGTATGGACACAGCATTCAAGCTGATACAGCACTGAATTTGGATTGTGATTAAATATTTGACACAGCATAGGTTTCTGACACAGAATGAATGTGGTCTAAGAACTAAAAAAAATTTAATTAACCTATTCAAACCATATCATTATTGTTTGCTTTTATATATAAATCAGAAATAACCAATTTAAAATGGAAAAGAAAAAAAAAAGGAAAAAAAGTATAAAAAAATCCCCCCCCCCCCCCAAATTTTTTGAACTCCCTTATGATTCATCACCCCCAAACTCAATCCCAGCCTTCCCTTGGTGGTATGGTACCTTGCAGTACAATTTCAGAGAAAATCCATACACTTGAACACAAGTTATTGTCTGGAAACTAGAAAAATTCGTAAGGGTTCCGCGGAACCCAGTGTCTCGCCTACTTTTGCTGTTAATCGCAGGCTCAACAAAAATGAGGAAAAAAATAAATAAAAATATTCCTCTCTATACTATCTTTTGATTGTTAGTAGCTTCTGTCCAAGTTTCGTAAAAATCCAGGATAGTTTATGAATCTAATAAATGTTTTAAAAACTTAAACTGCAGACTGTATGTAATGTTAACTGGAAGAAAAACAAAGTCCATTTATAAGTAAAATACGGAAAAAATCAAACAAAATTTTAACAAAATTTCCTTCTAGATACTAGCTTTTAATCATAAACAAGCTTCTGTCCAAGTTTGGTACAAATCCAGGATAGTTTAAGAAAGTTGTTAAAATTTTAAAAACTTTAACCACTGAGTGAATGTAATGTTAACTGGCAGAAAAACTAAGTCCATTTTTAAGTAAAATACGGAAAAAATGGATTTTTTTTTTTACAAAATTTACTTCTGGATACTATCTTATGATCATAAACAAGCTTCTTTCCATGTTTGGTAGAAATCCAGGATAGTTTAAGAAAGTTATTAAAATTTCAAAAACTTCAACCACAGATTGAATGTAATGTTTCTTGGCAGAAAAACTAAGTCCATTTATAAGTAAAATACGGAAAAAATGGATTTTTTTTTTTACAAAATTTACTTCTGGATACTATCTTATGATCATAAACAAGCTTCTTTCCAAGTTTGGTAGAAATCCAGGATAGTTTAAGAAAGTTATTAAAATTTCAAAAACTTTAACCACAGAGTGAATGTAATGTTTCTTGGCAGAAAAACTAAGTCCATTTATAAGTAAAATACGGAAAAAATGGAATTTTTTTTTTACAAAATTTACTTTTGAATATTATCTTATGATCATAAACAAGCTTCTGTCAAAGTTTGGTAGAAATCCAGGATAGTTTAAGAAAGTTATTAAAATTTCAAAAACTTTAACCACAGAGTGAATATTTGTGGACGCCGCCGACGACGACGCCGACGGAATGTAGGATCGCTATGTCTCGCTTTTTCGACAAAAGTCGAAGGCTCGACAAAAATGCTTGTTTTTTGGCCCCAAATTCCTTAACGTTTAGGGCAATTACCCCCAAACTCAAACCCAGCTTTCCCTTTGTGATATGGAACCTTGTAGTACAATTTCAGAATGATCCACACACTAACACACAAGTTATGTCTTGAAGTTATAAAAATGCTTATTTTTGGCCCCTAATTCCTTAACTGTTGGTACCATAACCCCTAAAATCAATCCCAACCTTCCTTTTGTGGTATTGAACCTTATGGTAACATTTCATAGAGATCCATTCACTTAAAGTTAGAGTGCGAAAACCAATGTGTCTTGGGACGACGAGGACGCCGCCAACGTCATACCAATATACGACTGCAAAATTTTTTTGCGGTCGCATAAAAACTGCAAATTTCCTTAAAATTACCAATTTAGTGGCAGCAACCTACCAAAAGGGTTGTTAGATTCATCTGAAAATTTCAGGGCTGATAGAACTTGACCTAATGAACATTTTTACCCCATGTCAGATTTGCTCTAAATGCTTTAGTTTTTGAGATATAAGCCAAAAACTGCATTTTACCCCTATGTTCTATTTTTAGCCATGGTGGCCATGTTTTTTGATGAAACAGAAAATAAAACACAAAGTTTATTCTAGATACCCTAAGGATCATTCACCTAAATTTTGATTGGAATTGGTTCAGTAGTTTCAGAGAAGATGTTTGAAATAGTTTACACCGTATGGACGACGACGACAACGGAGGACACCAACTGATGGCAAAAGCTCACATTTCCTTTGGAAAGGTGAGGTAAAAAGTGCCGAAAACTGATTATTTGAGTGAATATTCTAAGTTCAAGGACCATAACTCTGCACAAAATCGTCAGACCAGAACAAAATTCGAACATGATCTGTAACTTGTCATGATTAAACAATACACCAAATATCAAATCAATATCTACAAGCACGAAGAAAAAAAGTGTGGAAAACTGGTTTGTCGGACTGACGGATGGACAGACAGACGGAGTGCAAACCTAAAGTCCCATTCGACTTCATTGGTAGGTGACTAATTAAAGAGAGCAGTGGTTTGCAAATTTAAATTTTTGGACTACTTCACTGATTATTTTTGAAGTTCATGTTGAAAGTCATCCAGATTAATGTCCTAGTAAAAACGTAACATTATAAATGATTAAGGTTAGAGAACTATATCAGACAGACATACAATTATTAAATACAAAAAATATAGTTCAATGATTTCTTACATTACCTTAGAAAGAGACATAATCACAAGTACTAACCATTAACTAATGAACCATGAGATCAAGGTCAAGAAAACTGTATCCGACAGATATGTATACCTTGCATTAACTGATACCAAATACACTTAACTATTGCTCACAATAAAGATCACATCAAGGACTTTTTACATTTTCATTTTGTCAAAAATATTCTAATAGTTTTATGAACTTTAAAGTTTCGCCAGAAAAAAAAAACTAAATATTTGATATAAAATGATACTAAACTGACAAACTGAGAAGTAAAAATGTTTGTCAATGCTGCATAATATTTAAGCACAAGTTTTTTATTTTTTATTAATCTAGCCTAACAATCAACCTTGGGCACTTGGGCATACAAACTACTACTTGAACCATGGTTATCTACTGTTGCAAGAAAGAGTACATTACTGGATGGAAACACGAAAAAGCATCACTTTAAATACTAACTTCCTAGCAAAGGGTAAAGCTCCATCTTGATGGTCACAAACATGTGTTCATATAAACATCACCATACTGAATATTGCATTACCAACAGGAATTTTAAACTTTAATTATCATTCCATCAAAGTCAGTCTGCTATTGCGTACTAATGGCTCATCTCTTCATCTAAATGATCCTTAATGACATGTGTTTATTTATTTTAATCAACAAATTGATATACTAGTAACATGATACAAAATCATAACAAAGTGACAATTATGACTACATGCACAACATCTATTTATCATTCTCACATACTTCCTCATTCATACTAAAATGAACATTTGATTTCAGAAAACAAATATCAACATGATCAATTTCAATCTAAAATTTACATTTCCAATCCGAAGGAAAGAGTTGTTTTCATGAACGTTGTTTACACACATACTTTCTAATACTTCCATAACCTTTACAAATTGGAAGATTCTTGTTCATTAGTGCCCTTTGAACACTGACAGAAAATCTTCTTTAGAAATTCAAAGGCAATCTAGTCAAGGAGTACCAAAGCAGATCTTAGTTCAAGACTGACTTGTTTAAGTTGCCATAATGAACAATGATTGAGTGTGGCAACTGTCATGTTTCTCATCAGCATATGCATTCAAGTTTCTACACATTTGATGTTTTTAAAAATATTACAGTCAATCTCTTCATGGGTAGTAATGAGAACCATATGTTGTCCAGTGTTGTCCATACCCAGCAGCATAGCTTGAATTCTGAAAAAAAATTAAAAAAAATTCAATAATACTTTGAGAACACAGTGAAAAAAACATATATCAAAAATAAAGATTAACTTACATGTAAAACTATAAAAGGCCTGAGGTATTATTGAAAACATACAATCTTCATGTATTTAACTCAGAACTTGACTAATTTATTCGTGGTACACATAAAACCTCTAAAAATAGTTCAGACAGCCAAGGATAGTGTCATCAATAATAAATCAGGTTGTAGTTGCGAAACCATATCCTTTACTTCATCACCACTATTTTCAATGGCCATTGTACAAGATCATTCTTTTTTTTTTATAAACTATCAATTATGTACGAAATTGTTTTGTCAGTACTGTAGCTGATATTCAAATGCAAATACACCAGGTAAAATACTTTGAGCTAGTTTAATCAATTCTTGTTAATAGAAATAATAAACTGTTATCACAGAGATATGTCTCGCCTTTTTGTAATTTTGATAATGCAAATGTTGAAATTAAAATTGCAATACTTTAACATGTAAGTTATGCAAATATTCAAAGTCGATGAACCATGACTGAAGGTACATGGCTAAACAATCTCCATGGAATGAGATGTGCCAATGCTAATACAACTGCATATCAAATACCATGGACTTATTATAAGTCGTTCCCTTAAAACAAACCTAAACACAAACATTAACTTGTAAACTATGTAAAAGATTCAAAGTCAATGAACCATGATCAGGGGTGGGGCTATATAATCTCCATGGAAACGATACTTGCAAATGCCAATAAATTTGCATACCAAATCTCAATGACTTAACATAAGCTTTTCATCTTAAACTGATCTAATCACAACCTAATACATGTAAACTAAACAAAAGTTTCAAAGTAAATAGACCATGACTGAGGGGGCGGGGCCAAATATTCTCCATGGAAATGAGATGTGATAATGCTTATACAACTGAACACCAATTAACATTGGCCTACCACTAATGGTTCCCCTTGAACTGACCTAATCACAAACTAATACATGTAAAACTTAGCAAAATTTTCAAAGTCTATAGACCATGACTAAGGGGGCGGAGCCAAATAATCTCCATGGAAATGAGATATGCCCGTGCTTATACAACTGCATACCAAATATCATTGACCTACCACTAGTGGTTCCCCATAAATTGACCTAATCACAAACTAATACATGTTAACTTTGAAAAGTTTCAAAGTCAATAGACCTTGACTGAGGGGGCAGGGCCAAATAATCTTCATGATAATGAGATGTGCCAATGCTAATACAACTGCATACCAAATATCATTGACCTACCACTAGTGGTTCACCATGAACTAGGCCTAATCACAAACTAATACATTGTTGACGCCGCCGCCTGAAACAACATACCTATGTCTCGCTTTTTGACTCTGTCAAGGCGAGACAAAAATGAATGGGGCAAATGTCAACGAGGCAGCAACTTAACAGCACTGTTAAGAAAAATAAAGTCGAAAAATTTCAAAAAATCAAAAGGGAACTTCCTTTTATCAATTCCCACAATTAAGTAAAGTTTGGAGGAAATCAATCCAGAAATACTCGAGCGTGATTTGTGAAAAATAGCCTTAAATTAAAAATCGTAAGGGAGCTTCCTATCATCAATTGTCACAATCTGGTACAGTTTGGAGGAAATCAGTTAAGATACTGGAGTTTTTGTGAAAAATTGCCTTATATCTAATGGTTAAAGTTCTGGAATATACAAACCAAAAAAAATTAAAAATTAAAAGAGAGGTTTCTTCTGTCAATTCTTATGTTGTGTTAAAGTTATATTACAACTGGTTAAAGCAGGTTTCAGTTATCGTATGAAGTGTTGACGGACTGATGGACATTGGTATACCATGATATGTCCCTTCATCGACAAGTCTATAAAAATAACATAGACCACTTTCAAAAAAAATTTGTAAACAAATTTGTGGTTTCAGTTTATAAAACTTACATTATATGATCCCCAGTATGGGTAACTACCATGTTCTGTACCAGCAGACTGTGACATTGACTCACCAGCACCATTTGTTGGAGGTTCACTTTTCTGTTTTTTCTCAGGTGGCTCTTCACTCAAACTCCTGTTCAAATATTAAATAAAACAGTGAAAGGAGTGACACATTTTATAATTTTGGCTATTCCAGGAATAAATGTATGGTTGGGTTGGACAACACTTTTTATACCCCACCACTGATAACTTATTTTCATTCATAACAGAATTGTATTTGTTTTAACTCCTATTACCAACAGAAAAAATAAAGCATGTAATGTCCAACCCTCCAATATAGTTTTTCCTGAAATAGCCACCAATGTAAAAGAAGGTATATAATGTATTAAATTGTGACACACATTTAACAAAACTGACTTGTATTTCTGTTCTTCCTCTCAAAAGTCACAATTCAGCCTTCAACATGGAGCAAAAGATCACAGATATAATATATTCCTAAATGTGTATATTCATATCCCTTTTAAGTAGTCTCTTGGCATTTAATGAGATGAAAATACATATATCAAAATTTCCAGACATTTAATCAAGACAGAATAGCAATTTAAAAAGACTGAGACTAATAATATATTTGTGGTTATTCACATAACAGATAAGGTATTAGGTATATATTGAAAAGCTATGCCACATACAGAAAATGATTTTGAAAGACTAGTGTTATAACAATGTAGTTGCATTGCATTGTATTTCAACCTAATTTACAGGAATTGAAGAGTTTTCCCACCCATAACTCTTTAAAATACTAAAATCAAATTGTAATTCAATACTAACTGTGTATAATTAGCAGCATCATAACTTCTTTTCTTTCTCTCTGTATGTAAATCTTTCATCAATTTCTGGTGTTCATCATAAGCATCTTTTAATCTGTCAGCAAAAATTCATAATAAATAGAAAAAGTCCAGTTAAACATCTTGATAGTTGCCCACATACACAAAAATTGGGAGAAATATTTTGAACTGACTTTGTTTCTTGAGACCAAAGTATATGTTGTTAAATTTTACATAGATCATCCGAATGATGAAGATATTTTCAACTGTTGGTCAAGTATCAATAAACAAATCTTACTTTCAATGCTGTATCGCCTTGAACATGCGTGAAATATTTGCCCCTGCAACCAACAATCAATTCAATGCTTTACATTGAAACTGTCATTAGTAGTTTCTTTTTCTCTTTTTACTTTGGATAAAAACAATCTATATTTTGCAATCAGATCATGCTTCATAGTATAAATTTATGAAAAGTATATTGTCCTAGGTTTAACTAATTTTTTTTTAAGTATTATTCTATGTTCATTTTTTTATAATCGTTTTAAAAGACATATATATACACAATTATCTATGGTGTACAGTTCAGACAGCCAAGGATGGTGTAATCATTATTATCAGTATAAATATGCGAAACCATTTCCTTTGCTTCATCACTACTGTCAGGTTCATACACTTGTAAAATTAAATGTTTTTCTTTGGTATTTTCATGGGCATCCCACCACTTCGAGAATTTCTTCAGAGGTTAAAAAGTACCGTTAACAGTAAAATGGAAAATACATTTATAGAAAGCCACTAGAAGTTCAGCTGTCGCCTGTTTAAAAGTTGTCTGAGCCAGCTATTTTCTTGATAAAACAGAATTAGTACAATTTTACAGGCTTTTATGACTGCTATACAGCAAAATAATAAACCCTCTTTCAAGACCGTGAGTGAAAAGACTACAACAATTATATCAATTAGTAAACAATGTAGCTGAATTCATCATTTCTGCATATTTTACTGTCACACTGCACAAAACATTTTATTCATGTTATTTGTAATGTTTTACATAATTTAGATCACTTTATAATTTTGTAAACACAAAAACGTTTTTCTGCTTTTTTTACCTTTAGTAACTTACTTTTTTATATCTGAACAAAAATCTTCTAAAAATTCCAATTTTCTTTGCGACATTTTTGCCTTAGTTTCTAATGAGAAGTTTTCACAGTTCAATAAACTTTCAAACAGTATGTTGACTTTTTCTTCGTCGACAGGAGTACATTGATATTCCAAGTCCAGTGTTTGAAGGTATAACTTAAGATTTCCCTACAAAATTAAATTAAAAATTATTACACGACAAAAATTAAAAACAACAATTGATTATATCAGTTACTTTGAAAGTGAGATATCAAGTTTCACAGATTCTGTGGTAAATCAAATCACAACTTTTATTAACAGCAACTAAATGTTTTTCTATTCATGGGACTGAAAAATTAGTTCCATTTCTCATGTATTCCGTGTTCTATGTAAAAAGCTACTCCAGTTCCATCTACAGATGTTTGACAGTGTCTCTCATGAAGTAATGGTGGAGCATTCAAGACTGGAATTTGAAGGACTTTACACTGAAATGTCATGAAACATATTCTATTACTGTTAAGATATTTTAATTGATTTGAATAGTTCAGACAGCCAAGGTTGGTGTAATCATTATTATCAGTATAAATATGCGAAACCATGTCCTTTACTTCATCACCACCGAAAAAGGCAGCATTCTATTGATGTATTTCTTGTTTAATATGAAACTGAGTTTTATTAATAGAACTTTCATAACATTTCCAGAAAATGTGTGGTATTCAAGCTTACAGAGTTTTAGCTAACACAGCCCAATCTACTTATATCTTTGGAAAGTGACTCCCATTGAAAGACCATTTCATGAAAATGTCACGAAACAAATTCTATTACTGTTTAGATATTTTTGTTTTTGTTTTGAAAATGTCATAAAAACAAAATCTTTTTTATTGTTTAAATGTTTTAGTTTATAAAACAGTTCAGACAGCCAAGGTTGGTGTAATCATAATTATCAGTATAAATATGCGAAACCATGTCCTTTACTTCATCACTACTGCACAAAGGCAACACTCTATAATCAAGTATTTCATGTATAATATTAAAATGAATGTTGGTAATAGAAAACAAAAGGGTTATCTAACTAGAACAAATAAGAAATAATAAGCATTGTGTATAAGTTTCATAACATTTGGTTGAGGCAAACTCAAGTTAAAGAACAGAAACCAATTTTGGGATGTAAGTAGGAAGTACGGACAAGGGTAAAACTTAATGCCCCCACCGCTACGGCGGGGGCATAAAAACATCATAGTACTTTCATAACAGCTCGTGAAAATGTGTGGTATTCAAGCTTACAGAGTTCTAGCTAACTGGCTCATATTCAAAGACCTTTAGGCCAATTAAAATTAATCGATAGATTTTCATCCCCGCCCGCCCCTCTGAAATCGTTCTGCCATAATTTTTTTTATTTTGAAAAATTTATGATTTCCGGATTTTGTTCATTTTCGTTACCGGGAACTGTCGATAATTTCGTTTCATTAACAACTTCCTGTTTCAAATTTTGGTTTTTGCATTTTTTTGGGTAATTTAAAATGAGCAAGTCAATATATTTTCCTGCTCTATGATGACAACATCATCAACCGAGAATCGATATTGATTACATAAGAAGGGCATAAAATATCCAGGATACAAGTAACACATTGTGTCCAAGAACGCACATCGTGGTATGTCACACATTTCTGTGATAATCGAAAGCCGTGGATTTCTTTATTTAAACAATGATTTTGTGTCAGGGAATTAGGACTGTGAATGATATCCAAAACGAAAAAATCTAGAACACATTGGTACAAAAACATGACTGGATTAAAGAAATTGACACAAGCACGATTTTGTTCGATTTATGACTGTATATGGAGTTCAAAAAGTCCGCAAACATTCACGTTGTGTTATTATATACCATGCACTTAGATTTACCCATGGCTGTCGTTTTTTGTTGACAAACAGCAAACACCCTCTGTCCGAATACCCTCAAAAGAGTCATTAAACAAATGTCATTAAACAAATGAGTTTTCATTTTATTCTGTACTTCAAATACTTGTGTTGCATACCAATGCATTTGCTTCATTTTAATGAAACTACAAACCATCCATTAGACAGCAAACAAATTTAGTGCAGGTAGTCCAATAGAAGAGAGCATTTCTCCTCATATTTTGCTGTATACTAAAAATAGACGCAATTACATGTAGAACAGTGGTTACCAATCAGAGATATGTATTTAAGAATTTGAAAAATTATGTTTGATTCGTTATACATGTATATACATGATAGAACCTTATTATTACACTGACATATATGAAGAACACGTCACAAGAGCGTTTCATATCTAATAAAAAATAATAAATAAAATCCTCCCACCCGCCCCATTTTTTTCAAAAATTTAGTTGGCCTTACATGAAAATGTCATAAAAACAAAATCTTTTTTATTGTTTAAATGTTTTAGTTTATAAAACAGTTCAGACAGCCAAGGTTGGTGAAATCATAATTATCAGTATAAATATGCGAAACCATGTCCTTTACTTCATCACTACTGCACCAAAGCAACACATGCTAACAGAGTTCCAGCTAACACAGTCCAATTCTACTTGTATCTTTGTAAAGTGACTCACATTCAAAGGCCTTTACATGAAAATGTCATGCAACAAAATCTATTACTATTTAAATGTTTTAGTTTATAAAACAGTTCAGACAGCCAAGGTTGGTGTAATCATTATTATCAGTATCAATATGCGAAACCATGTCCTTTACTTCATCACTACTGCACCAAGGCAACACTCTATTGAAGTAGTTCTTGTATAATATGAAACTGAGGGTTGGTAATAGAAAAATAACTAAGTTTATCCAACAAGCACAATTAAGAAAAAAACATCACAGTACTTTCATAACATTTCAAGAAAATGTGTAATATTCAAGCTTACAGAGTTTTAGCTAACACAGCCCAATTCTACTTATATTTTTGGAAAGTGACTCCCATTGAAAGGCCTTTACATGAAAATGTCACGAAACAAAATATATTACTGTGTAAATGTTTTAGATTATAAAACAGTCCAGACAGCCAAAGTTGGTGTAATCATTATTATCAGTATAAATATGCGAAACCATGTCCTTTACTTCATTACCACTGCAGCAGGTCAATACTCTATGGAAGTGTTTCTAGTATATGTAAATGAATATTAATACTGGTATAAAAATAAGATGTGGTGTGAATGCAAATGAAACAACTATCCACCAGAGCCTAAATAATGTGGATGTATTAATGCCAACTACATGTCTAGTTTTATACTAGGTAAATTCAACAAACACCTAACCGAAAAATATTACAGTAATTTCATAAGTTTTTGAAAATGTGCACAATTCAAGCTAACCAAGATTCAGCTAATTGCAGTCCAACGCCATGTTATATCTCTTATAAAGTAAGGAGCATTTAATGCTCCCATTTGAAGGACCTTATATGAAATTGTCATGAAACAAATTCTATAATTGTTCGATATTTTAGTTTATTTGAACAGTTCAGACAGCCAAGGTTGGTGTAATCATAATTATCAGTATAAATATGCGAAACCATGTCCTTTACTTCATCACTACTGCACCAAGGCATTCAGTATTAAAGTATTTCTAGTAAATGTAAGTGTATGTTGGTAACAGTAAAAAGATTGCTTCCAGTATAAAATTAAGATGTGGTATGAATGCCAAAGAGACAACTATCCCCCAGAGCCTAAATAATGTGGATATAAGCAAACTGTATGTCTAGTTTAATACAAGTTTCTTCAACAAGTATAGAAGAGAAATAATCACAAGTTTCAGGAAATGTGTGCTATCTAGGCTAACAAAGATTCAGCTAATGAAGTCCAACTGCCAGTTATAAATTACATCTTTTATAAAGTAAGAAGCAATCTAGACTCGCATTTAAAGCACCTTACATGGAAATGTCATCAAAATATATTCTATTACTGTTAAGATATACATGTATTTTAATCTATTTTAACAGTTCAGACAGCCAAGGTCGGTGTAATCATAATTATCAGTGTAAATATGCGAAACCATGTCCTTTACTTCATCACCACTGCACAAAAGCAACACTCTTTTAAAGTCTTACTTGCATAATATGAAAATGAGTACAGATAGTAGTAATGGATTACTTTGGGATTGAAGAGATTTTATAGGCCAAATGGCTTCTCTGTTCATATAACCTCAAACAATGCAGTAGCTGCTATCTTAGGTATCTTTAAACACACGAGGCTTGCAACTTCTAATGGTCATTTAGAAATTTTTTTTAGAATATTTCCCATAAATATGTTGCATGTACACTATGAATGTAATAGAAACTTTGAATGTGTTCAGAATCAATGAATACCTGGATGTGAGATCACCTTAAGAGGTCCATGATTGCTAAAAAATTCGTAAGGGTTCAGCGGAACCCAGTGTCTCGCCTACTTTTTCTGTTAATCGCAGGCTCAACAAAAATGAGGAAGTAAATCAATAAAAATATTCCACTTGATACTATCTTTTGATTGTAAGAAGCTTCTGTCCAAGTTTGGTAAAAATCCAGGATAGTTTATGAATCTAATAAATGTTTAAAAACTTTAACTGCAGACTGAATGTAATGTTAACTGGAAGAAAACAAAATTTCCTTCTAGATACTAGCATTTGATCATAAACAAGCTTCTGTCCAAGTTTGGTACAAATCCAAAATAGTATAAGAAAGTTATTAAAATTTTAAAAACTTTAACCACAGAGTGAATATGTTGTTTCCTGGCAGAAAATCCAAGTCCATTTAAAACTAAAATACAGAAAAAATGGATTTATTTTTTTACAAAATTTCCTTCTAGATAATAGCTTTTGATCATAAACAAACTTCTGTCCAAGTTTGGTACAAATCCAAAATAGTAAAAGACAGTTATTAAAATTTTAAAAACTTTAACCACAGAGTGAATGTGTTGTTTCCTGGCAGAAAATCTAAGTCCATTTAAAAATAAAATAAGGAAAAAATGGATTTATTTTTTTACAAAATTCACTTCTGGATACTATCTTATGATCATAAACAAGCTTCTGTCCAAGTTTGGTACAAATCCAGGATAGTTTAAGAAAGTTATTAAAATTTCAAAACTTTAACCACAGAGTGAATATTTGTGGACGCCGCCGCCGACGGAATGTAGGATCGCTATTTCCGCATTTTCGAATAAAGTCGAAGGCTCGACAAAAAGCAGTTTAGAGCAAATAAATTTTTTTCGACTACATGTCAGGTTATTAAAAATTCCCACTACATAAACATATTTGGTTGGCCTAGAACAAAAAGTAACTACTCTATGGAAATGTTAATAGAAAATGTAAATAGTCCTGGTTATAGAGAAAGATCAATAGGTTTATTTAGAAAAAATAAATAAGAAAAACCTCGCAGTACTTTTATAGATGTTCAAGAATATGTGGGTCTTTCAAGCTCACCAAGTTTACCAAGCTACACATAATATCTCTTGTAAAGTAGGACCATTCAAGACTCAAATTTAAAAGCACTTTACATGGGAATGTCATCAAAAAAAATCTATTTACTGTTTGAAATTTTGGTTTATTTGTACAGTTCAGACAGCCAAGGTTGGTGTAATCATTATTATCAGTATAAATATGCGAAACCATGTCCTTTACTTCATCACTACTGCACCAAGGCATTCAGTATTAAAGTATTTCTAGTATATGTAAGTGTATGTTGGTAACAGTAAAAAGATTGCTTCCAGTATAAAATTAAGATGTGGTATGAATGCCAAAGAGACAACTATCCCCCAGTGCCTAAATAATGTGGATATAAGCAAACTGTATGTCTAGTTTAATACAAGTTTCTTCAACAAGCATAGAAGAGAAATAAACAAGTTTCAGAAAATGTGTGCTATCTAGGCTAACAAAGATTCAGCTAATGAAGTCCAACTGCCAGTTATAAATTACATCTTTTATAAAGTAAGAAGCAATCTAGACTCACATTTAAAGCACCTTGCATGGAAATGTCATCAAAATATATTCTATTACTGTTAAGATATACATGTATTTTAATCTATTTTAACAGTTCAGACAGCCAAGGTCGGTGTAATCATAATTATCAGTGTAAATATGCGAAACCATGTCCTTTACTTCATCACCACTGCACAAAAGCAACACTCTTTTAAAGTCTTACTTGCATAATATGAAAATGAGTACAGATAGTAGTAATGGATTACTTTGGGATTGAAGAGATTTTATAGGCCAAATGGCTTCTCTGTTCATATAACCTCAAACAATGCAGTAGCTGCTATCTTAGGTATCTTTAAACACACGAGGCTTGCAACTTCTAATGGTCATTTAGAAATTTTTTTTAGAATATTTCCCATAAATATGTTGCATGTACACTATGAATGTAATAGAAACTTTGAATGTGTTCAGAATCAATGAATACCTGGATGTGAGATCACCTTAAGAGGTCCATGATTGCTAAAAAAGCAGTTTAGAGCAAATAAATTTTTTTCCACTACATGTCAGGTTATTAAAAATTCCCACTACATAAACATATTTGGTTGGCCTAGAACAAAAAGTAATTACTCTATGGAAATGTTAATAGAAAATGTAAATAGTCCTGGTTATAGAGAAAGATAACCACTAGGTTTATTTAGAAAAAATAAATAAGAAAAACCTCGCAGTAATTTTATAGATGTTCAAGAATATGTGGGTCTTTCAAGCTCACCAAGTTTACCAAGCTACACATAATATCTCTTGTAAAGTAGGACCATTCAAGACTCAAATTTAAAAGCACTTTACATGGGAATGTCATCAAAAAAAATCTATTTACTGTTTGAAATTTTGGTTTATTTGTACAGTTCAGACAGCCAAGGTTGGTGTAATCATTATTATCAGTATAAATATGCGAAACCATGTCCTTTACTTCATCACCACTGCAGCAGGTCAATACTCTATGGAAGTGTTTCTGGTATATGTAAATGAATGTTAATACTGGTATAAAAATAAGATGTGGTATGAATGCAAGTGAGACAACTATCCACCAGAGTCTAAATAATGTGGATGAAAGCAAACTATAGTTCTAGTTTTAATACTAGGTATATCCAACAAGAGAAAAATATCACAACAGTATGTTTTTAAAAAATCCAGAAAAAGTGCACTTTTTTAGCTGTCCAAGATTAAGCTAATGAAGTCCAACTGTACATATATCTTGAGAGAAATTTAAAGGTCCCAGTAAATAAACTCCACTGAAAACAATACATACTGTATTCTTCTAATGGGACAGTTCATTGTCCAAAAATTTTAAATAGACACAGTTAAAGCTACTCTAACTGGGGAAATGTTTTATTTCCTTCTCAATAATAAATCATTTTGACTAGATCTATAAAATAAGCTCATTGATACTTTAATTCTGTTCATATTTAAATATCTTGAAATGTTTTGAACTTTTAGAAGTAATAACTTAGTGAAAGAAAGGAATTATCCAAACAATAACGTCTGTATGCAGGAAATGTTTTCCTTACAGTTCAGACAGCCAAGGATGGTGAAATCATTACTATCAGTATATATATGCGAAACCATGTCCTTTGCATCATCACTACTGCATGAATCCTCTAAAGATTTGAAATCAAAATTCATATTATTACTGTAGAATATAATGGTGTTTTAATTGTTGCAAGATGAGTTAACTCCCCTGTGGCTGCAATTTGACACATTAGCATATATTTGAACCCAGTAAATTAAATTTCAGACGTGATTTTTTTATAACTTTGTTAGAAGTATTTATCATTTTTTAAGTCATATAATCTGATGTTTACTGGGACCTAATGTCAAATTTAAGGATTTGATTTTTGAGTTGACAATAAAATGTCAAAGCTGACCATCACATGCTTACCATATCTTTTTCTATAGCTTGTTTAAACACTTCTCTGGCAGCATCTGGGTCAACCTTTATCTACACATATCCAAAAGAGAAAACACAATTTAAATGAAAACAACGTCCATTTTACAATTCTGTAAATATATGTTTCCCTGCAAACACTTTAAACATCTATTTAGCATATTTTTTAGATTGATGTGTGTGCAAGCTTTCTTTTTCAATTTAATAATCTCCTATACACAGTAATAATATCATTATTAGTAAAGAAAATTATACATAAAGCCTTTGGTGTCCATATATGTGTAATTTTTGCATACAATGCTATTAAAAGTGAGTAATGTTATAAAAATACCAAGTATAATTAACTTTGAATGAAAAGTGTTATTTTTCTGCAATTGTTCATAAATGTTTGGATCAGTTCTTGTACGATTAATACATAATATTGCCTGACATAAAAACCTGTCTATTTTGGCACTTAAACAATAATGCTCTGACCTCTAGACAATAATTCCTGCTGGCGTTTACAAATATTCAGTAATTTATAACAGCTCCCCACAATAAAGACAATGATGCATGAAGATATCTAGTCTAAAAACTCAACTTATCCAACCTTAATATGTTAATCGAACTGTCAAAAAGACACATGTATTGATAACCTATAATATTACCTTCAAAAGAAAACGAGCATATTTAATAGAATAAAAAGATGCAATCTCTGGTGATGCAGCATTTTCAATATAGTCTTTGAAAAATGTTTCCACAGTTGGTAAATTTCCTCGTCTTCTTTCTAAACTTATTCTTCTCATAGCAACCATAATCAGTCCAGGAACACTTTTCTCTAGAGTTGCCAGCACATCGTAAGCACCATCATAATTTCCTACAAGTGAGCAAGAAATTCATTGTATTATGGCAGAGAAATGATTTCTTCAAAATAGACAAGGAGTTATCATAGTTCGTAAATAGCCTAAATGAATGGCTTATCTGAAAGTTATTTCCACACAGTTTGAATTTGCCAGTACCTAGTCAATGAATAAAATTATATTAATAGTACAATCATAAACATAAATATTGGGTCAATTCTTTTTTCAATGAAAGAACCTTAGTGAGCGCACTCACAAACCTCACGTCCCCACATTGTCATTGGAGAAATAAAATAAGTGTAAGACAAATAAAATGCTCCGCAGGGCGCAGCTTGATACGACCGCAGAGGTTGAACCCTGAACAGTTGGGGCAAGTATGGACACAACATTCAAGCTTGATACAGCTCTGAATTTGGATTGTGATTAAATATTTGACACAGCATAGGTTTCTGACACAGAATGAATGTGGTCTGAGAACTTAAAAAATTTTAAATTGGACATTCACCTATTATGGTCCAATATCCAAAATCTAAATACATGGTTAGATTCAGCATATCAAAGAACCCCAAGAATTCAATTTTTGATGAAATCAAACAAAGATTAATTTTGGACCCTTTTGACCTCAATGTGGACAAAGTTGATTACGGGGCCCAAAAATCAAAAATCTAAATACATGGTTAGATTCAGCATATCAAAGAACCCCATATATTCAATTTTTGTTGAAATCAAACAAAGTTTAATTTGGACCCCGATTTTGGACCAACTTGAAAACTGGGCCCATAATAAAAAATCTAAATACATGTTTAGAATCAGCATATCAAAGAACCCTAAAAATTCAATTTTTGTTAAAATCAAACTAAGTTTAATTTTGGACCCTTTGGACCTTAATGTAGACCAATTTGAAAACGGAACCAAAAATTAAGAATCTAAATACACGGTTAGATTCGGCATATCAAAGAACCCCAATAATTCAATTTTTGATGAAATCAAACAAAGTTAAATTTTGGACATTTTGGACCCTTTGGACCTCAATGTGGACCAATTTAAAAACGGGGCCCAAAATCCAAAAACTTAATACACGGTTAGATTCAGCATATTAAAGAACCCCAAGAATTCAAGAATAAAACCCCATTGAAATTGATCAAGAAATAAGCAATTTATACGAAGTATCTTCTTTTGCACAATACTGTGCAATTGAATATTTCTTGCTATTGCGCAATACTGTACAATTGACAATTTCTTGCTATTGCGCAATATTGTGCTATTGGATATTTCTTGCTATTGCGCAATAGAAGATTTCTTGCTATTGCGCAATACTGTGCAATTGAAGATTTCTTGCTATTGTGCAATTGAAAATTTCTTGCTATTGCACAATACTTATTATATAATAATTTACACATCCTGTTTGGTGTGTATCTCCTACCATATCATTATTATTTGCTTTTAAATATAAATCAGAAATAACCAACTTAAAATGGAAAATTTTAAAAGAAAAAAAAAAGGAAAAAAAGAAAAAAAAAGAATCCCCCCCCAAATTTTTTGAACCCCCTTATGATTCATCACCCCCAAACTCAATCCCAGCCTTCCCTTTGTGGTATGGTACCTTGCAGTACAATTTCAGAGAGATCCATACACTTGAACACAAGTTATTGTCTGGAAACTAGAAAATTGTGTTTTTTGGCCCCTTTTTGGCCCCCAATTCCTAAACGTTTCGGGCAATTACCACCAAACTCAATTCCAGCTTTCCCTTTGTGATATGGAACCTTGTAGTACAATTGGCACTTAATTCCTTAACTGTTGGTACCATAACCCCCAAAATCAATCCCAACCTTCCTTTCGTGGTATTGAACCTTCTGGTAAAATTTCATGGAGATCCATTCACTTAAACTAAAGTTAGAGTGCGAAAACCAATGTGTCTTCGGACGACGACAACGACGCCAACGTTATACCAATATACGACCAAAAATTTTTTAGTTTTTGCGGTCGTATAAAAATTGTATCAGAAAAAAAAATTGAATCATAATTTCCTGTAAATGTGCACATCTACATAGTATGTCCTTTTTATCTACACAGTTTCATGAAATTCTGTTGTGTGGTTTGAGAGGAGTTGCAATGACAAAAGGTTGCAGTAGTATATTGGGCAAATAAGTTCAAAGGGGCGTAACTCCTGGAAAAAAAATTGAATCGAAATTTCCTGTCGATATGCACATCTACGTAGTATGTCCTTATTATCTGAAAAGGTTTCATGAAATTCTGTTGTGTGGTTTGAGAGGAGTTGCGATGACAAAAGGTTGCAGTAGTATATTGGGCAAATAAGTTCAAAGGGGCGTAACTCCTGGAAAAAAATTGAATCGTAATTTCCTGTCGATATGCACATCTACGTAGTATGTCCTTATTATCTGAAAAGGTTTCATGAAATTCTGTTGTGAGGTTTGAAAGGAGTTGCGATGACAAAAGGTTGCAGTAGTATATTGGGCAAATAAGTTCAAAGGGGCGTAACTCCTGGAAAAAAATTGAATCGTAATTTCCTGTCGATATGCACATCTACGTAGTATGTCCTTATTATCTGAAAAGGTTTCATGAAATTCTGTTGTGTGGTTTGAGAGGAGTTGCGATGACAAAAGGTTGCAGTAGTATATTGGGCAAATAAGTTCAAAGGGGCGTAACTCCTGGGAAAAAAATTGAATCGTAATTTCCTGTCGATATGCACATCTACGTAGTATGTCCTTATTATCTGAAAAGGTTTCATGAAATTCTGTTGTGTGGTTTGAGAGGAGTTGCGATGACAAACTGTTGCAGTAGTACATTAAAGTAAATAAGTTCAAAGGGGCGTAACTCCTAGAAAAAAAATTGAATCCTAATTTCCTGTCGATATGCATAACTACATAGTATGTCCTTATTATCTAAAAAGGTTTCGTGAAATTCTGTTGTGTGGTTTGAGAGGAGTTGCGATGACAAGAAATAGGACTGACGGACGGACAGACAGATGGGTCAAAAACATTATACCCTCCGCAACTCGTTGCGTGGGGTATAATTATCTGAATGTAGAGAACCGAAAGTTATTCTTTTTTTTCCCCTTCAATTTTTCTTTTTTTTCTTTACCTGTAATATGATATGCCATCACACATTTTACCTATATTCACAAACCAATGTAAAAAACACTATATCCTTGTATTCAATTCTAAGTCTGAACTAAAGGTAATAACAAATATAAATAAACCTTGTCTTTCTTCAAAAGATGCCCATGCCATGTGTATATATGGTTTCTTTGGTAGATGGATTTTACAAGCTCTGCTGTATACTGTTCTGACAGCATCCAAACTGTGGTCCTCCATGTATTTAGCATACTGCCAAGTAAACCAAGGTTCAAAATATATCATGTATGTGAATATTGAAATAAATTCAAACCAATACACTACGATCACGAAAATTAAGCAGCAACTTATTTTTTTTTTATGATCTTAAGATAAAAAGGATCACCAAAAAGTGTTTTATACACAATGAAATATTAGGGCTATTCCATTAGATTGTATGTGGGAGGGTAGGAAAGGACTTTCAAAATATCCCTACAACCAAGAACCATTTTTTAGATAATTTTGCATAATGGTAATAGACACATACTGAAAAAAGACCCTTGACCCACATTCAATAATTCAATAACTTCCCTTCCTACCCTCCCACATACATTTTAATGGAATAGCCCTTACTAGTTCCTATGAAATAAGAATTCTGATGGGACAGTTCACCTTCCAAGAATTTAAACACCTTGACCAACACCAACTGATTCTCATGAAAGGTTTTAATTTTTTTCTTATTTTTTTCACAAATAATTGGTTACTCAACAATAAATGTAGGAATCGATTGATTGATTAATAATTGCTTTGATAACATCACACCAGCACAAAAAGGGGATAAGAAGCTAAAGCCTAGAGCAAATGCGTAAGATAAAATTCATCAATACTGATACATGTGTACTGTAAATTTCTTATTAAATTTCTCATCACATTGTTTTTAAAATGTTTTACATCTAACTTTATTCAACTTCTGTACATTTGTCCTCTTTTCAATCAAACATAATATTAACAGCATATTATTTTTCCACTTGTATTTAAATTTACACACAACTGTATTTTAACCCTTACCTTCATCCAGAAGTCCTCATACAAAGCACATGCAATCATGCATCTCTCAAATAAAACAACAACTCGCTCATGAGTTCCATTCTGTATTTCCCAATCTAAATACTCTCTCCAGTTTTTCAGCTGACCTCTTTCTAATGGTTTCACATGGAAATAAGGTCTCTTTATCTGGAGAAAAGAACAGATTGTATAATACAACAAAGCAAGTAATACTTTTATTAGCAAGCAATCTAGGTTTTAAACCAAAATTTATCTATATGGCTTCCTTACCAAACCTTTCTCAGCATATTTAAGAAACACCATCAGAAATTTAAGAGGTATTTAGACATTGTTATATGTGCATTCAGAACAGAGACAGAATTAATCCAGAACAATGGAATTTCAAGGGTTGGAATGAATGATAAATAAAGATTATTTTTTGTTTTTATTTTCTTTCCCAAAACTTATTATAAACGCTAAAAATGCAAAAATCAGTATGTTATTGCAAATGTCTGTCATCAAAGTATTTCTAAATAAAGTTTTTCAATGACCATCTACATGAGCAATCTTCAACTGTATACATTCAAGTGCAAGGTTTTTCATTGAACATCAACATAAGCAATCTTTAACTGTTTACATTTTGGTGCAAGGTTTTTCATTGAACATCAACATAAGCAATCTTTAACTGTATACATTTGGTGTAAGGTTTTTCATTGAACATCAACATGTGTAATTTCTAAATTTATACATTTTGGTGTAAGGTTTTTCATTGAACTTCAACACAAGTAATCGTTAACTGTATACATTTTTGGTGTAAGGTTTTTCATTGAACATCAACATGAACAATCTCTAACTGTATACATTTTGGTGTAAGGTTTTTCATTGAACATCAACATAAGTAATCGTTAACTGTTTACATTTTGGTGTAAGGTTATTCATGGAACATCAACACAAGCAAACATTAACTGTGTACATTTTGGTATAAGCTACTTACTGCTTCTTCAAAATTCCATCTCTTACTGACTTCTTCCTCATTCTTTCTATACATAACTTCCCTTGTAGTGATTAATCTATCTTTTAATTTTATAGCTTCATCTGTATCAGCCTAAAAATACATCACATCAACTGTCAGTCAATAAGGTTAAATCCGTGAAACTGAATCTTGCAGTGTTAAAAACCACCAAAAAGTTACAAAGGAGTTGCACAGCTTATTCTAAGACTATGCATATGAAAACTTTTATTTGTGAACATTAACATAAATAGTATACTGTATCAGTAATACCATTACCTTACAAATTTAATCATAGCTATTCCTTTAATATTAATGTGGGATGATTGGATGGATGGTTTCCATGTAAGAAGTGAGATGTGGTTCATTTAAGGTTGTGTGTCTATTTGATGTATGCAAATTACCCAAGAAAGTGTATTAGTAATAGGGGGATTTTTGGTAGATAATTGTTGCATTGGAAATCATTCCTCATTTCCTAGTCTTTGTATGACAATTTTGTTTCATTTGTTTTTTTAGAATTTAAATAAGATTCTAGTATATTTCATACATTATTGGATTGAACACATTTCCCCCCTCTGATTTATCTTAATGTTAAACTAGCTAAACTAAACTAATTCACTCACAAACAAGTAAAAGTTGGAATTACATCACATATGTTATTTTTGATTGTAAATAATGTTTGCATACATCTTTTGCTTGTTTTATGTGAATGCAGGCTAACAGTTTGGTTATAAAAGTAGCCTGGTGAACACAGAATCTTGAATTGAATTAAATTGCAACTAAAAATCACTATGGACAAATGATGGAAGTGCTTTAATAAACCAAAGGATTTTTTATTATTTAATCACACAAGTTACAACAAAATTTCAACTTTCCATTGTTTTTCTATGACAAAACTACAAATCTGTATAACAAACAAACAATAGATGTTTAAGTAATCTCCCCCCCCCAAAAAAACCAACCAAATTGGGATTATTGAATAAAAGTACCTTTCCCCCTTCTGTGTCTTCCATTCCTGGTGGTACTTCAAGCCCAGGAGGACCTATGAAGGCAGGGGGACCTTCATCCATCACATGCTCATCATCATCTCCAGTCAAGATGGTCTTATTCACTATTTCCTTTCGAAGCTTAAGAAAATCATCAAGAGACAGGATTTCTTTAGGATGATGTGTTTCAACATGGTGCTTAAAACTGAAAATAATAAATTACTATAGCTGAAAATAGATCGATTGTGAGACAAATACAAATTTCATGAGATTGTGAATTGTTCTCGTAAAAAAATCCCATTGTTTCTGAATTTCAAGACGATTTCTTTAAAGTTGTTCTTCAACTTTTAATTCCAAGCATATAACATCAGTAACACATTGAAATTCAATATCAAGAAAGAAATACAATTATTAATCCAAGAGAAAATAAACGGGGAATGTGTCCATGGGACACAGATGATGCCCCAGCTTGCATATAATGTTATAAAGGGATATCAACTCAAAAACGGTAAAAAGACACTACCCAAATTTGTACTAGACCTGAGTTTTGTGGAAATAAGCATTGTGTATAAGATTCATAACATTTGGTTGAGGCAAACTTAAGTTAGAGAACGGAAATGAAAATTCAGCAATTTTTTTCCATTTGCCAGAAAGCAAATTTTGTTTCGCTGCATGTTTAGTATTACACTAAATCCATTGTTTTTGGTATGGTGTCAGTTTTCTGGACTCCATGAATGAATATATGAACAAAAATATATACCTGTCATAATGATGTCTATATAATTGTGTTGGAATGGTTAATACTCTGTCATGTAATGATGTAACATTTGGAAGATCTTTTTCCCAAGAAATGTATGAATCCCAAAGTTTATCAGATCTGAAGTCAGTACCGGCAGCTTTGATTGCCCTCTCATATAATCTAAAATATAACATAAACATTTTTTGACAGCAATAAATTTGATCTGATTTGTCAAAATATTTTTGGTATGAAGTAATAGTAATAATAATAATAAACTCTTTATTTAAAGTTAGTTACAACAAACTTATTTTCCCAGAGGCTCTCAAATACAAATTACAATACAATCAACAACAGATATTTACACATAAAATTTTCCCAAGATGTTGTTTTCAATCAGTTTTACCTTTGTTCTTCCATCCCCCTCCAGTTAAATTAGAAAACCCTGTATAAGAATCATTGCTGTAATTTTATATCAAAATAACAATATTGTCAAAAGCTTTTTCATTTTGCAAAAGAACTATGAGAATATTGGTTAAGATGTTTTAAGATGCATGCGAAATAGACATTGTCTTGGTAAAATGAGGGTTCTGCAGGAATGTAGGATTTGCTTTGATGTTTTATCAATATAAAAATGTGTGATGGGTTGCTTAAAATTTTGAAACCTTTGGATTACTTATTTTAACTTTTATCCACTAGATTATTTGATATAATTATACTGGATATATTTTAATTTTTGAGCATCTATCTTGCTAACATGTAAACATTTATAGGGTCTTTGCATCCGCACTAAACACATTTATTTAAAAACCAGTTGTTGGCATGACACGGGTTATGTTCTTCTCATATATGTTATGATGGTATGATACTAAACCCCTAACGGGAAGGATTGTGCCTGATATTCATATGATGAAGACATAATCTTTCAATCAGTTTAATTGAAGTCTGGAGCTGGCATGTCAGTTAACTGCTAGTAGTCTGTTGTTATTTATGTATTATTGTCATTTTGTTTATTTTCTTTGGTTACATCTTCTGACATCAGACTCGGACTTCTCTTGAACTGAATTTTAATGTGCGTATTGTTATTCGTTTACTTTTCTACATTGGCTAGAGGTATAGGGGGAGGGTTGAGATCTCATAAACATGTTTAACCCCGCCGCATTTTTGCGCCTGTCCCAAGTCAGGAGCCTCTAGCCTTTGTCAGTCTTGTATTATTTTTAATTTTAGTTTCTTGTGTACAATTTGGAGTTTAGTATGGCGTTCATTATCACTGAACTAGTATATATATTTGTTTAGGGGCCAGCTGAAGGACGCCTCCGGGTGCGGGAATTTCTCGCTGCATTGAAGACCTGTTGGTGACCTTCTGCTGTTGTCTGTTCTATGGTCGGGTTGTTGTCTCTTTGACACATTCCCCATTTCCATTCTCAATTTTATTCATTTCTAAATTCCAAAAGAATTTTTTTTAAGTGCATAACAGTTAAAAATGTCCATAAATTTCAAAAGCCCACCCTTTAACATTATGCAGCTTTAAAAAAAGCTTGATTTAATCATGCCGAAAGTTTTCCTTCTTTTAGAATCAATATGTAAAGGTATTCAAGCATTATTGCCAACATGGTTATTTAAATAATTGCAGATGACCTATGCAAAGTTCACGACTTCAGCAAACAATGAAGAACTTCAGTAACACAATTAATCTAGCAAATTTCTTTGGAATATTCATACAGGATTTTATGTTTTGACTTCCGAATTTGATAATATTACATTTTTCCAAAATAAAAGATTACAACTTATGGTTTGAATTTATACAGTGACTACTTTTTGCAAATATTTGACCATTCTGTTGATGGTCTGGTAACCATAATGAAGATAATGTCTACTTACTTCCTTATATCCTCAATGCTATCAGGAAAATAAGTTATGTAAAATGATATGTAATGTAACCATAATTCTACACAAACAGGAATGGCTTTCACTCCAGTCTCATACACCTACAAAAAATGGAAAAAAAATATTGTTTAGTCAGGAGAAATATTATCAACTTGACATGATGAAGAGCACTAATTGAACCGCAGACGGACATAATCGACATAACTCTATATATTGTTCAAATACGACAATGAAATGACCGATCGCGACATTACCATTCATAGGATGTTTCGACCAATGTGTTAGTCGGCAGTCCATCTTCTATTCCAAGTATCCAAGGTTCAGTCTGCTCCCTAGCACAGCTTACAACTAGGAAGAAATTAATTATTTCCTTTTATCAACTGAAACAGTCATGCGACAGTTTGAATATTTGTTGACATTCATCAATAAATTGTGAACTTTATTTCTGCAAAATAAAATTCAAATCAAATTTTTTGGGGGTCATGACTAGCTGACTAGAGTGGTGCTACAAAATATTGAGTTTTACGATGTGCTGTTAATATTCCCCTCTATTGTTCCTTACCTGTTTTGTCTTCAACATATATAGATCCCATTCCTTTATTTCTTCTGAAATCATGCTTTTAAAATTACAGGAGTTGAAAAAAGATTTTTAATAAGGACTAATTTATTTTTTAGGCTTAAAAAATGTTTTTCCAGTTTACTGTTTCAGAACCAGTATGATTACAGGTGATTTTATTGCTTACACACCAAAACTAAAATATTGTTAAGTCACTGGTATTATATCCATTGGTTAGGATGTTAACAGCCAATTTTTGGTGTACGCTTTAGAAATTATGCATTGGATTCTGAAACCATGAACTTTTAAACCCATTTACCAACCTAGGATAATATACATTTAGGTCATAGGAACATATGGCAGATAACTTTTAATGTTTAATCTGCTGTCATGAATAAGATTCCATGATTTATGGTAACACAAAAATAGATCATGTAGATGGATCAACAGATTGTTCATTGACACCAGCACACACTCATGAGTCAACTCAAATCATGTGCCAAGTGAAATGCATTTTTAAATCTTTAAAGTATATGTATTAATAATACACACAAGGTGATTTTGTTTAAAATCTTAGTAAAGTTGATTGATTTACTGTGAAATGTGGTAAATACTGATAATTGAGGTTAATTTACAACATTCTATGATCATACTGTGAAGGTTCGTATCACAAATTACCAACAGCACTTTTTGAAAAATTAATGGCAAATTAGACAATGAAATCACCAACTTTGTACAGTATGGACGAGAGTACAGAAATTAACATAGCTGTATCAAATGTCATTGACCTTTCAAGTGTGGATCCTATCAAATTTGCCCAATCCAAATACTTCAACCATTGCTCAATGCTTAAAAAGGAAAATCTTACTCTAGCCTTCTACAGCATCACAAAAATAACATCAAGAAAAAAAATCCCCCCCCCCAAAAAAAAATGAATATCTTACCCTTAAAAACAAACTGTTTTTACAGTATGAAATATTTTACCAACAGTTTATTTGCTTGTAATGTACAATAAATTGTGAAAATAAAACAGCAATAAACATATAAACTTGCAATGAGCTGTCATGTTTTAAATCTTGTAATTGGATAATAAAATGGCTTGTGCAGAAAATTTTGTCAACAGTATGGTAATTTTAGGTTAAAAATACAACAAAACATTGCATTTTGAAAGTTTTTCATTACAGAAAAATGCAAAATGGGGAAATTTATTGATTCTGATCTTTTCAATTTTATTTCTTTCAATTGTTTTTCATTAGTGTCACCAAAATGTTTTCCCCATGAATGCATTCATATTGGTCATGTTGGTGAGTTCTCAAATATGATGCCATATCTGATAGCTTTATTATGATAGCTTGAAAAGACACACAGACTTTCAGAAATAATAGAATATGTTGCCACATAAGGCAGAAGGTATGGTATATTCACCTACAGCTATAGCTTTATCTGTAAAACCATGTCGTTTTTCCATATCGGCTTGTTTCTTCCAATAGCCGTAACAGTATGCGTAGTGTTGGAAAAATGCATCATAAGCTTCACGGGCATCGTCAAGTTTGTTCTAGGAAGAAATGAAAATAAAACATTATCAAATGTTTCAAATCAATCATATTACCATGCTTTGCTCAAATATTTTTTTTTTTTGACATATGAGTGAAAAAACTGTAGGCTATACAGAAAAAGTGCAGACAGTTTTGAAAATTTTCACCTGTCCTACTTTTTTTTAATTGTTGTACTCTCTCTTCCTTCTGCTTATCCCTACAGGTTGTTTGGTTTGGTTGCTGTCTGAATAACGTATATACCCCAAAATTCCTTTTATTCATACAAAATACCAGGAAATAGACAAAACCAAAATTTTGTTTGTTTACATCTTTGCAGGTTAACTGTTCTTTCTTTGAAAAATGCAATACCCTCTTAACTATATATCCGTCTTAGACTTGTAATCATGATAATTGGTAAATACTATTTTCTATTTATATCATTTTCAATATCTATTATTAATGTATTCGTCTGTTTCAGTAAAAGTGGTTGTAAGACTAAAATTATCCATAATTATCAAAGTTGTTTTTATTGAAATATAGTTCTGTTAGTTTTAAAAGCTTCACTATGTAAAGGAGCAAGCCTTTAAAGAGAGATGAAGGAGTGATGGTATGAAGAAAAAGATACCAAATGCTGTCTTTATACCCTTAAACACATATAATTACCAATCATCTAAATCATTGTCATGAATGTGCCAGAATTATTTTCCAATGTACAGTGTACATAAGCAAACAAAAATCACTTAATTGAACCTTGTCATGTAAAGATAAAATTATTAGAAACCTCTTGCTCAACATATTGAAGTAAATATGTCCATCCTGTAAAATCGGACACATTTTCTTTCACAGCTTTCCAATATTTTCCTAGAGTTGTATTATCTTCAACATGTTCAACAGTTTTCACAGCTTCATCTGAAAAGACATATAACATAAAACAGTAGTCTCAACTTCTTTGCAGTTAGTAATCCACAGCCTTTAAGAGCCTGAATAGGCCCCTTCACGGTTAGTGCAGCCATGTTGAATAGGGGGCAGAATTTCATAATGGAGGTAAAAATGGTTTGAAATATACGGGAAAACATCATTAAAACAGAACAGTTGCTTGGAAACAAGCATAGGATTTCCCATACTATTTCCACCTCTATCCAAAAAATCTGCCCCCTATTCAATATGACCGAACTAACCGTGAAGTGGCCCATTGCTCTTCTAGTAATCCCCTAGCGTAATATTTACCCATACATATGATCATCTGGTCAGTCATAAATTACATTTTTGAAAACAAATTAAAATGGATGATTCATTTATGTCCAGGGTTGTTGACTACAACTTTCCTCATCATCAACTTAGTAAAAATGGAAAATTGCAGATGACAAAAGCCACTTTTGTGAACACTTGGGCTACTTAATATCGCTTTTGGCAGTCCAGGAAAAGCGAATTGATGAAATGGGAAAGTTTGTTGGCGCATCTTTTCTCAAAAATGTGAATTGAGTATGTTGTGTATAGCTGTGGAACAGTACCTCTTAGGAACATGTGTGATATACATGTATGTTGATATTTTTGTGTTTTATTGCCTACAAGTACAAAATGTACGTGTTTTAAGTGAATATCCTTATCTGCTCTTTACATTGCATGTGCTTTGTCTGTATTCATGCCTTTAATGCCTGTGTGTGTTTTATAAATATGTTGCATATGCTCTGTATTTAATCATATGTGCTGTAAATGTATATGTAGCTATCTAAAGATTGATCCTGTTATGTTATTATATATTTTTTAAGCTAAATAAACACAGTCTTCGAATTTAGCGACAAGTCCATCCCCAATGGCTTGTAAATCTTATTGGGGACTTGTAAATATTCTGTTGGTACTAGTCCGACTGGCATGTGAAAAAAAATTTGACCTGGGGGACTAGTATATATAGTCAAACAACCAGTCCGATGTGCTTTTGTATTTTGTCACTCTCTGCTTCCCTAAAAATCCAGTCGTTTTCAACAGACTGGACTTCACCATATGTTCAACTGGTATCCTGGTGTACTGCCCATTTACTCTTTATAATGAGGCTGCTCAAACTATTGCTTACGGTAATGAAGACAGTGTTCTCCCCATGGCCTTTTAGCATCATGGTAATGTGATGCTATAATCTTAAATGTGATGCTATCTGAATTGGTTTTCTTATAGATTATGTTATGGATGTGATGCTATAATTTTTAGAAACAAGATGGTATTTCAATTTCCCCTGTTTACCAGGATGCTAAATGAAATATCTGGGGAGAACACTGGAAGATAAATAAATTTATAGCGGCTTCTTTGATTGGTCAATATCTTAATGTTGACAATCATGACATGATGGCGTCGTTTTTGAGGTATGTGAAAGGTGCCCAACCTAGAAAGCCAATTAAAAGACCGGGCATCAACTGAAAACAGACATATTTCAAATCGCAAATACGATCAAGAGAACGTAAATTTCTCCATGTTTGGACCAAGGACAGACCTTGGTTGTATCTTTGAATTTACAAGAGAATGAATTAATAAAATTTATGAAGAAAACATATATTGTGTTCAATATTACTAATCCTTTTGAATTTATATATTTGGTATCTTCAAAACATGACTCTCAAAGCTCTCAGAATGCAGAATCCGACGACTGGTTCTTTTTTAAAAGTAATACCGTAATTTTGAGCTATGCAGTGAAAGTTTGTTTACATTAGCAACCAGTTCAAAAGCTATCTGAATACCGAAAAGATGCTAAAACAAAAATGAACAACCACCAAAATTTTGTCAGTCATCAGGACTGCCACTGCACATGCAATTGTCGGTCCTAGCCAATTTTTGGCGGTCAGGACCGACGGGACCAACGGTTTTCGAGAGCTCTGAATCCAGAAAAAAATTATATGTTCACCGAGTCGGATTCCAGTATTCTACACGTCCCTACCGGAAGTTCACCATTTTCTATATGTTGGTTGTAAAATAAACAGATATGTTACACTTTTAGTTAATTTTGTTGCATTTTAGCCGTAGTGGATACTTCTAATGGAAATTCAGATGACAGAAGTCTGTGAATTTATTGTTGAAATTCACATTCCACAAAATGGGATCATTCGAAATTTATTTTTCCATTTAACACACATATACTTTATTTGGCATTAGGAGGAACTTGAGAAACGTACCAGAAGCATGTAAATAAAATGTATCGCTGAGCACAGCCTGATACGACCGCAGAGGTCGAACCCTGAACAGTTGGGGCAAATTTGGACACAACATTCAAGCTTGATACTGTCTGAATTTGGATTGTAATCAAATTTTTGACATAATATAGGTTTCTGACACAAAATAAATGTGGTCAAAGATCTTATAAAGCCATTGCGCAATACTGTGCAATTGAAGATTTCTTCTTGAAACTTTTCAAAAATTCGAAATTTTAAAAATTTTGAAAAAAAATATGAATCCCTTAAAAAAAAATTGGGAAAAAAATCCCCCCCAAACTTTTTAAAACCCCCCTTGGAGCAATAACCCCAAAACTCAATCCCAGCCTTTCCTTTGTAATATGGAACCTTGTAGTACAATTTCAGAGAGATCCATACACTTACACACAAGTTATTGTCTGGAAACTAGAAAAATGCTTGTTTTTGGCCCCTAATTCCTACATGTTTTGGGCAATTAACCCCAAACTCAATCCCAGCCTTTCCTTTGTTATATGGAACCTTGTGGTACAATGTCAGAGAGATCCATACACTTACACACAAGTTATAGTCTGGAAACTAGAAAAATGCTTGTTTTTGGCCCCTTTTTGGCCCTTAATTCCTAAATTGTTGGCCCCATAACCCCTAAAATGAATCCCAACCTTCTGCTTGTGGTATTAAACATTGTGGTACAATTTCAGAGCAATCGAAATACTTATACACAAGTTATTATCCTGAAACTAGAAAAATGCTTCTTTTGGGCCCCCAATTCCTACACAGTTGGGACCATCATCCCCAAAATCAATTCCAACCTTCCTTTTGTGGTATTGAACCTTCTTAAAAAATTTCATAAAGATCCATTCACTTAAACTAAAGTTACTGTCTGAAAACCAATGTGTCTTCGGACGACGACGACATCATACCATTATACGAACCCAAAAAATTTTTTGCGGTCGTATAAAAAGTGGTATACAGGTCTAGTAAGATCTACAATTGAATATGGCGCACCCATCTGGAACTCATATATGTATCGCGGGCTGCTCTGGCTCCAAAAAAGTTCATGTAAATGGTCAATTAAATGAAGAAAAGAGAATAATGGGTGTTAAGATATATAGAATAGTGAAAATTTGTAAAAAAAATAAAGAATACAGAAAATGATGACCCAAGCATGCTACCAAGACCCACTTAACTTTTCCCATAACTCAAAAGTCAGAAGCATGTAGACATATCTTGAGCAGGTATCTCAATACTAGGAAAAAATAAAATTGAGTTATCTTTCTTGATTCGGGTGTGCTCCTTCTTCGGAGGGTAATACACAGAATGCTGTAGAAGTAAATACGATCAAAATGCCGCCGGTTTTGTTATTGTTGTATCAAAAGTGAGGGCAGGCAAAGACAAATTACGTCCGAGTTTACCATTTTTTACGGAAAACAAGTAAAACAATGTTTTTTTAACAAATTTATTATGGTATTTGTTTTTCTGTCAATTACGTTTTCTTCAGATTATGACACCTGTTGTAACCGTTGATTACATGTAGCTTGGGGTCGGAAACAAAGTCATAAACTTGTCGCCAGGTAAAATTTCATACAATTTATTCTTTTACTTTCACCAATTTAAATGAAGATCAATAATATTACCGTAACAGTCAAGAAATGAAAATTTTGACATAGGAAAATGTTGGCACCAGAAATATCACCAGCAGCTGTATTTTGTTGCCAGATGAAATAAAAAATTTGCGACATTGGCGAAGCCCAGCGAGGTCCCTGTATATGAAAGGGGATATAGAAAAATTGGAACGTATACAAAACAGAGGCATACGATTAATCAAGAAAAACTACAGGAGTGGAGAAACAGGGTCAATAACCAACATGAGACGTCAGGTAGAAATTCAGATCTAGAGGAAAGAAGACACAGCCTCCGTCTGATCCTGATATACAAGGTGGTTGAGGGTCTGGTGCCGGCTCTGAAACAGACAATATAATTGAACGGCACATAATAAACAACACCAGAGGACTTAAAGTGCCAGACACCAATAAGCCACAATATAAACATTCATTTTTTGTGGAAACAATCATTAACTGGAACCAACTGCCAGATAGAGTTGTGCATGCAGATTCTGTAGAGGCATTCAAGACAACACTACAGGAACACCGCCCATATCAACGGCGCTCTTCTTCATCGTGTATAAAAGCCTAAATAGGATTCTACACGTACCAATACAGATAAAGATACATGTGGATGTGTGGTTGTTGTTAAGATTTCTGGCGGTTAATTGCTGATAAATGCTTGCCATCTAATATCAATTATGCACTTAACATCAAAAGTTAGAGATCTGACAATGTAAATGTGTCTTTTGCATGCGTGATATAATTTGCAAAAAGAAAGATTAACCTGGATTTGATTCTGTTTTCACCGTGGAGTCTGCATCGCCGCTCGACATTTTTGTGTACGCCGGAAGTTCTTTATTTGGGTCATGTGACATCCAACTCTCAGCGAATTGAAACTGAAACTAAACTTACCAGAGGACATTTTTATTGAATCTGCACATTTACTTTGAGTTTGTTTTGTTAAAATGGGACTTGGGAACATACTCCTGTTAACACAAGTGATAGCTTATCTTGTCTCATTCATTGTGTCATTCTTCATATTTATACCAATAGCTGCAAATGTGAAGGAGTTCAATGGACACTGTTTACTCTATGCTGATGGAACGTTTGACAACAAAACAAGAGAATTCGTAAACATTGTTTGGGGGAATGACAGTGCTTGTGGTTTCAATATATTTATGGGTGTTATTATAATGCTATTATCCCTGTTCTACATGGTGTGGGAATCTGTGTATCTCTTCAAAAATATAGATGGGTATGTAGTCTGAAGCTAGTATTTTGCAATTAAAACATTTTTGTTTTAATAACTAACAGCCAAGAAAGTTTATTTGCCCGTATCTGCTTATGTGACATGCTATGTCTATTTCAAGGTTGGGTGGTAAATACAGTAATTGACAAGTAACGAATAAGTTTTATTGGTTGACCATGTGAAAAGTAAAATCACAAAAATACTGAACTCTGAGGAAAATTCAAAAAGGAAAGTCCCCAATCAAATGGCAAAATCAAAAAAACAAACACATCAAATAAATGGATAACAACTGTCATATTCCTGACTTGGTACAGGCATTTTTTTATGTACAAAATGGTGGATTGAACCTGGTTTTAAAGCTAGCTAAACCTCTCACTTGTATGACAGTCGCATATTGACAACGATGCGTGAACAAAACAAACAGACACAATAGGTAAAAATGTCAAAAATAGGGGTACAGCAGTCAACATTGTGTTATCATCTTAATCACTATAAAAACAAACAAATGTAACGAAGAAGCACAAAAAGGCATACATCAAATTTAACATCCTCATTTTGCTTATATTATACAATTTTATTTATCCATGTAAAATCCACCCATAAAGGATGGAAGGTTTTAAGTACTGGCGTTAAATCACGCGTTTGAAATTCGCACAGGTAGACATAAAATAATTTTGTCGTTCAAAGTATGAGGGGATACATAAATACAGAGTCGCGTAAAATGGATATAACAAAAAACAGACTTAACAGTAAAAGTAATATTAATAAATAAAATAAAATAATTGTGTGGTACAAAGTATGACGATAATACATAAGTACAGTGAAAGCAGGTTACAATTATTACTTAATTGACAATGTTTCCCCAAAGATGTTGCAATTTTTTGTACATACAATGTTCTCACTACATTCTTCACCAGGTGGTAGAAATTCTGCATTACAAGTTCATTTGTTCATTTATATTTATTTGTTATTATTTAGATAGGTTGTAAAGTACATTTGTACATTGAAGAGATTTGGGAATCAAACATTTTGTCAAACTACTTTTCTGCTTCACATTTGCGAAAGAAAGTTGTAATTTATAAAAAAAAAAGAATCAGTGAAATGTAGTGTTAAATACAGAACTTATCACCTCTATTTACACCACAGAATGAAAATTTTATGCTTTGAACCTGTTGAATATAATTTCAAAACTTGGAAGAAAATTTGTTTTTATTCACTATCTTTTATTTTATATTCTTTGTTGTAAAATTAATGGTTTTTCTTAAAATGATTAACCTTTTTGTTCACTGTATCTTTTATTTCATATTCCTTGTTGTAAAATTAATGGTTTTCCTTAAAATAAGTAATCTTTTTATTCACTGCATCTTTTATTTCATATTCCTTGTTGTAAAATTAATGGTTTTCCTTAAATGATTAAAAAGCAGTTTAAGGACAAATAAAAAGATGACCTTAGATGGACTTGGTTAATTGTTCTTTTTAGTTCATTTTGGTCATAGAGCACCCCACATGATCGAGGTTCTTATATGTTTCTAAGGCTTTCAAATTTTTGTATTTAAGTGGTATTTATCATGTTTATAAATAAGATAAGATAAGATATATATTATTACCAATTAAGGGCCCACAAGGGGCACATAATCCAGAAATGCTCTTCAGATCGACGCACCAAATTTATAAAATTTCATCATTAACTATAACGACATTATTACTTCATGGTGTACTTTGGTAGTGGACCAATTATTAAGCACAGACACATACGAAAGGAAGTCATGATGCCAGGATGCTACTACTGTATTACTTGTAACAAAGTGCAAATATAAACAATATTCAAGTTGATCTTCATTGAGAAATTATCAAAACTTGCATGTATTATTGCTACGTATTTGCCCTTCCTCACCCAGAGAACCAAATGGTTGCTCTCTTTCTGTTGACCAAAGATACATAGTTTATATTACTTTGTAATATAAATGTAACTAGAACACACCTGCAACATCGCAGGTCTGTGACTGAATTAAAGTACCTACACCTTATTTTAAGCCTGGATTTTTAGTATTCATATTGTCATCTGATAAAGTCATGCGAATTATAAGGTGCACAGTTTTCTGTTCTTTCAAAATCTTTCTGTTTGAACCCGTCATCCCGGAATTTGTTAATTATTGGTATTAATTATGTGGAAATTTTTAATCAACACTGTTGTCCTATATTAGTTATATATAAAGTTGAATTCTTTGATTCGTCATTTTTACGTCATGCCGGCTAACAAATTGGAAAGTAGCTACGCCTTATTTTTATCCTGGATTTTTAGTATTCATATTGTCATCTGATAAAGTCATGCTGATTATAAGGTGCACCATTTTCTCTGCTTTCAAAATCTTTCTGTTTGAACCCGTCCTGGTTTTCTTACTACATTGTACAATTACACTATACTAATTGGCTGTTAAACCTGACGTTTACTTTGTCATGTTTGTAATATAAATGTATTATATATATATGATAGTGATTTCAGATAACTGGTTTGTTACCGATTTCACATGTTCCTTTTTCAACTTCAGTCCGGGATGATTTGATCAGATACATTTGAGTGAAACATAATACGTCATTTGAAGATGTGCATTTGTAGATGAGCAAATAAAACTTTTGTTCAATAAGTACGGAGCACTTTATATATGTTTCATCATGAATATCTTCAGATAACAATATCTTAAGTATATTAAAAAGTAAAAAGTAAAACCTTCCTGTTAAAAGGAAGTTTAAAACTATTGTCTGAAAGAAATCTCCTTTCTTCTTTTGTTCACATTAAAAAAGAAAGAGATGGAAAGTAGCTGATAAAAAATGCAAAACTTTTATTTACAGTGCATAGAAAAGATAATTGAATCAAACCAGTCCTGAAACTTTACTAAGAAACTCAACATTTTCTTGTATTCACATTTATACTTAACAGCTTGTTTTTTCTGTCATTGTAATTGCAAATGAGAAACGAATATTGCAGTAATGAGAATTTTTTACTCCATGATTAAAACAAAAGAACAAAATTCCAGTGCGTAAAACAATTTGATTAGAAAACAAACAGACATGTGAAAAAGTTAACAAGTGACAACTGGAAATTTGAAAATTTTCAGCTGGGGTTTGGGCCTCATAACTAGAGATCTTTTTTAATCCAAGGTTTCAGTGTCCATTTTAATAATAAAACTACACATTTATCTAGTTTAAAAATGTGGCTGAGGACCTGGGTTGTCAACCAACATGGTTGACATGGCTAAGAAAAGAACATGGGGGTAAAATACAAGTTTTGTCAATGATCTTGAAAACCGCTATATATAGATAGAAAATATTACTGGGTCAAAAGTGTTCAGCATGTTTTGATCTCACTGTGAATTTTTGACGAAAATTTGCATACAAACTATTTTTCACCTAGAAAATTCAAATATGTTATAAAAGTTATACCATCATATGCTACTTTTAGAGATAAATGGGGCTGAAATTTAAGACATTTACACCAGTACTCAAAATCTTGGTTTCCTGGATATTTCTATTCTTTCGACAGACATACCCAACTTATTGTTTCAGAAGGAAAACACAAAAAGATTTTTGTAGAAACATTTGGACTATCTTCTCTAAATAAAAAAGACTCTGAATTTTTTATAACAATTCTTTGAACATAATTCATTTTTATCAAATTTTTGGGATTTTAGAAAAAAAGAACAGCATTTTTTGCTGTATATTTATCTAATTTAAAAAAAAACTCTGTCTGTGATTTGTTCATGAAAATTGGTACAAATAATCTTCATACATAATCAAGCCAAATGTCAATTTTAAAGAGCTTCAAATACAATACAGTTATCTCTAAATCCTAATGCAATTGTTTTGTATCAATGGTTCTGATTGGATGACAATAAGTGTAAACATGGTAAAATTCTCTATCTCCCTGATGTCCATGTGCTCGTTTTCAAGCTATTGGCCACAGACCACAATTAAATTCCCCTATTAGTTCTTTATAACGTTTTGTTGCATTTTTGTCAAATCGTTTGTGTGTGTAATGTATAGTACTAGTCCAAAAATATATCCAAAATTCAGAAAGATTGAACCAATGACTCTTACAAATTTAGCCAATACACCTCCATACCCCTATGGACAAGTCAAGAGATGTTCCGAAAACTGTAAATATCACCTTTTTGCACCTGGCCTAATCACTCTTTCCATATCAAAATCAGTTAAAATACAACATCCAAAAGTTTATTTCACCTCTCTTCTTTTATTTCCACCCAAAAAAAACTAAGAAATGAGTGAGGAAGGGGAAGAAAAAAAATTAAGAAAAACTACACTCTAATTAAAAGGAACTATATTCGTGGACAACGAAAAGCGGGATCATTAATTGTGGTCTTGGGCCTATTAGGGGTCTAAAACTTGACCAATTCTAATAAAACTTGGCATGATTTAAGCTTAGTGTATTATAAAACAGTTTACAAAGTTTCAAAGCCATATGATACCAATTATAAAAAATGTGGCATTTTTTATATCTGAACTTTGGGTGCTGAATTGTGGCATTGAATTAGAACAATTTCAACTATCAAATTTGGGCTTCTAAAAACCAAAATATACCAAAACTTACATTTTTTAATGTTTCTATGTATAAGTTATCACCTATTAAAAGCAACAGATAGCATACTTCATGTTTCAGACTTATAAAAAATGGCCAGAAGTAAATTTTATATGAGCCTGTGCCAAAAAATAGAGGTTTTCAAATGAAGTCAGGCCTTTTATGAAATGTAATATTTTTCACTTACCACAATTTTCTGAAGTTGTTAAGTTATAAAAAAACCTTTTACATGTTATAAATGTACTTTTAATGGAAATATAAGTTTCAAATAGCATAACAAATGTGAATAAAATGGTCTTCAGCAATGTCAAGCTTAAAAAAAACAGGTTGTCAATTTAGGTCGTTCCCCACATTTGCATATTAAAAAGCATATAAATGATATGGTAGATAGAGATATGCTTCTTTTTGCTCAAATCTTTGTTTAGATATGATAAAACATGGAGCCTGGATGTAACATGACTGTCACTTTCAACTATATATGTAGACAGTATGATTTGATGCAAAGTTATTTACTTTACTTTTTAAAACCGGCATGAAATTTCAGCCTCAAAAGGCCAATATTTTAACCACTAGCTATCAAACAAAAGAAAATAAAGGTAGTCTGTGAAACAGACAAGGTCAAACAACCAGTAATAAGTGCTTTTGATACAGATTCAGTGAAATCTGCTAAAAGGAATTCAACTTGTATGTGCATAGAACCTCATTTTTCACTTGCTTCATACTGACCGTTAGACTAAGACCATTAAAGCAGCACATTTTGCACTCTTATTCTGATTTTATCTACTTTTTGTGTGTTCAGTGTTCAAAAATGAGTTAAACATCTACATAAGTTACCACAAACACAAATAAAAAACCAGAAAAATCTGTCAGAGAGAAAGTAAGCATGCTACTTTTGTAAATATATTGAAACAACTGAAAAATTTCAATTTTGGGCATGGAGGCTGAAATGTCACTTTTTTACAAAATTTCTATCAAATAAAAGTGGAAATCATTTATTCTCATGTAGTTTGACAAATTAATACCAATAGATCATTCAGGGAAGTTGTCAAAGTACAAATTCAATATTTCATGAATTCACCTCTTAGGCCACAGACCACAATTAAATTCCCCTATTAGTTCTTTATAACGTTTTGTTTCATTAAAAAAATTGCACCTTGCATTTTTGTCAAATCTTTTGTGTGTGTAATGTATAGTACTAGTCCAAAAATATATCCAAAATTCAGAAAGATTGAACCAATGACTCTTACAAATTTAGCCAATACACCTCCATACCCCTATGGACAAGTCTAGAGATGTTCCGAAAACTGTAAATATCACCTTTTTGCACCTGGCCTAATCACTCTTTCCATATCAAAATCAGTTAAAATACAACATCCAAAAGTTTATTTCACCTCTCTTCTTTTATTTCCACCCAAAAAAAACTAAGAAATGAGTGAGGAAGGGGAAGAAAAAAAATTAAGAAAAACTACACTCTAATTAAAAGGAACTATATTCGTGGACAACGAAAATCGGGATCATTAATTGTGGTCTTGGGCCTATTGTGATTAAAATCAGTAGAAATATGCATCTTTTACCGATTTGTCATAGTTTAATTGACATCACGTAAAAATAACATTTTACGTTGGCAACGTCATTATCTCCCCTGTAACTATATCGTATGCCCTGAAAGACAAATTTTACCAATATTTAAAATTTTTGCTTATTATCTTGAAAGCTTATAGATAGTCAGAAACTTTAGCTAGCAACAATTATCAGCAAATCAAGATCTACAAATAAGTCAACATGGCTGAAATCTTTGGTCAACTCCTTATTAAAGTTATTGCCCTTTATTGAAGATTTTTACCATTTTTTTAGCATTTTTGGCCTATTGTCTTGAAAACTATATCATGTATATAAAAGATAGATGGAAACTTTTTACAGCAAAATGACCAGAAAGACAATATCTACAAATATGTTGAATAACTGAAATTGTCAGTTGAAGCCCTAAAGGAGTTTATAATCCTTAAATGACAATTTTTACCAATTTTTTGTGTCACTGCCTATTATTTTGAAACAATAATAGATAGAGAGATAATTTAGATAGCAAATGATCCACAAGGCTAGATCTACAAATAACTCTTTATACGACTTAATGCCCTTAAATGACAATTTTACCATTTTTTTTGTTTTTTTCTATCATCTTAAAACATAAAAAGTATAAAAGATAGATAGAAACTTTAAAAGCAAAAATGATCAGAAATACAATATCTGCCAATAGGTTAGCATCGAAAAAATTGTCAGTTGATTAATAAGAGTTTTCAAACATCTTTCCAAGAATCATGATAAATTAAAGAAGTTATAAAAGTTTAATCAGTAAAACAACAATATAGTTCATTTGTACTGGGAATATTCTGGTATGTTACCTTGTCACTAAACATACTAAAGGTTCTTTAATTTTGTAATGATTTACCAGTACGTAGACCATACAGATACAGATCCAGGAGATTGAAAAAGGGGGGTGGGGGAGGGTCATGGTCCTCAAACTAGACAAAGTTTAGAGTGGAACAGGTTAAAAGTCTGGATTAACCATAAATATAGCTCAATAAGTGGGGGAAGCCCCCCCCCCCCCCCCCCCAAAAAAAAAAAAAATCAGCCTCTGCCATGGTATTTTTAAACCTGATATATGTTGATATATTTTGCAATGATAATTATTTATCTGAGTTTGTGATATATAATTCAAAAATATATTTACAGGTCATGGTTGGATTGTTTCGTCACAGCTTTAATAAGTCTGCTAGTTTGTCTGATGTTGTTTGGATCATCCCTCACACTGAGTGTTGGCTTTAATGAATGGTGTGGTTTGATAGTTAAATCAGTAATCAAGTAAGTCTTCTCTTAAACATATCATTATAATTTAATTTTGGATGTAACACGTCTTCTGATTGGCTGAAAGTGTTTTGTCTATCAGCTCATAGACCTAATTTTGTCATGTGACCGTGACGTCATCAACGTTTTTATCATGATTTACTCCTTTTTAGAATTAAATTATAAGGAATGACTGTAATATTTTTTCTGTCTTTTCGAAATAACCTAAAAAATGTGGTGCACACTTTTAAATAACCCGCTACATGAGTTATTCAGTGTGCACCACATTTTTGATGTTATTTCTTCATAGACAGAAAAAATATTACAGTCATTCCTTAAATAGAAAAGAATGGATATGATATATTGAATTCATGACACAAAATCACTAAATGTGCTGGAAAAACAAAAGGCAAAGGAACTATTATTTTTGTTCTTCAATTGTAGGTCCCAATACACTTGATTCCAATCGTTATCTTTCCGTCAAAGTGCTTGGTTTTAGGTTACATTATTTGATGTCATTTGTGTGTTTGTTCGGCATTAAATCACACCAGTACGTTGAGCTAAGGGATGAATATTCTATTGAGGATAACTTCCTTATGACTGCTCCGATAAATGTTTTTAAATGATAAAATTAATATATTTCTTTAGGCGGGGTTGGATTATGTACATAAGAATAAAGACAGGTGTTTGAAAAATGTCAAGCAGTCACAATTACTTTATCAGTTCAAAGATGCAGGGATTCAGTTAGGCCATAAAACGTTTAAATGACATGAGAAATCAGAGTATAGTAAAAGAGTATTTCTGGTAATGGAAATGATATGGATCAAATGTATTGAGTGAGATTTTTTTCTCTCCAGAAATTGGCACCTGAACAAAATGAAAGTAATAACAGAGATGTAATATTGTACTTCATAAATAAGTAATTTCTTGGTAATATATAATTTCAATTTTATTGTACATTCAGTATAAATGTGATCTGTTGTTGACAAGGTTCTATTATATTGCAGCTGTGAAATGGGAGATTTCGTAACATTTACTGAAGAAAAAGACATAAATACATCTAACTTTTACTTGGAAATGATGATGGCTCAGGTATGATAATATAAACATTAATTTCCAGTTCATCTGTCAATGCAAGAAATATGATGTTTTGACACAACTTTTTTAACATAACAGAAAATAGTTTTGACTTTAATACAATTGTCTTTTGTTAGAAAAAACCAACACTTTACAAATTTCATGCATCGGAAGCACTTTTCTTGATTTACCTTCATCAGGAATGCTCAAAGCCTAGTATTTGAAAGCTATGGATGCAGGTGAAGAGCTATATGACCAAAAAAGACCTAAAAATAATAGCCAAATCCATGCAAGGTCAACTTTGCCTGAGTGAGTTGCTGAAACCTTAGTTTCTTGATAATTCAAATAATTGCAAAACTAAGGTGTGTTGTAGTTATGTCTCTGATGATTAAATTCATTTATTGGATACAGTTTGATGTTGAGCATAGCTACATGTTTCAGTACTGTCTGAGATTTTCTGTCATCTGCAACAGTCTGTTTATCTGTTAATTATACGACCGCAAAAATTGAAAATTTTTTGGTCGTATATTGGTATGACGTTGGCGTCGTCGTTGTCGTCGTCGTCGTCGTCGTCGTCCGAAGACACATTGGTTTTCGCACTCTAACTTTAGTTTAAGTTAATGGATCTCCATGAAATTTTACCATAAGGTTCGATACCACAAAAGGAAGGTTGGGATTGATTTTGGGGGTTATGGTACCAACAGTTAAGGAATTAGGGGCTAAAAAGGGGCCAAAAATAAGCATTTTTGTAACTTCCAGACAATAACTTGTGTGTAAGTGTATGGATCTCTCTGACATTGTACCACAAGATTCCATATCACAAAGGGAAGGCTGTAATTGATTTTGGGGGTAATTGCCTCAAAATTTTAGGAATTAGGGGCCAAAAAAGGGGCAAAAAACGCATTTTTCTAGTTTCATGACAATAACTTGTGTGTAAGTGTTTGGATATTTCTGAAATTGTACTACAAGGTTCCATATCACAAAGGGAAAGCTGGAATTGAGTTTGGGGGTAATTGCCCTAAACGTTTAGGAATTGGGGGCCAAAAAGGGGCCAAAAATAAGCATTTTTCTAGTTTCCAGACTATAACTTGTGTTCAAGTGTATGGATTTCTCTGAAATTGTACTGCAAGGTACCATACCGCAAAGGGAAGGCTGGGATTGAGTTTGGGGGTGATGAATCATAAGGGGGTTCAAAAAATTTGGGGGGGGGGATTTTTTTTTTTTTTTTTTTTTACTTTTTTTCCTTTTTTTTTTCTTTCAAAATTTTCCATTTTAAGTTGGTTATTTCTGATTTATATTTAAAAGCAAATAATAATGATATGGTAGGAGATACACACCAAACAGGATGTGTAAATTATTATATTATAAGTATTGTGCAATAGCAAGAAATTTTCAATTCCACAGTATTGCACAATAGCAAGAAATCTTCAATTGCACAGTATTGCGCAATAGCAAGACATCTTCAATTGCACAGTATTGCGCAATAGCAAGAAATATCCAATAGCACAATATTGCGCAATAGCAAGAAATTGTCAATTGTTCAGTATTGCGCAATAGCAAGAAATATTCAATTGCACAGTATTGTGCAAAAGAAGATACTTCATATAAATTGCTTATTTCTTGATCAATTTCAATGGGGTTTTATTCTTGAATTCTTGGAGTTCTTTAATATGCTGAATCTAACCTTGTATTAAGTTTTTGGATTTTGGGCCCTGTTTTTAAATTGGTCCACATTGAGGTCCAAAGGGTCCAAAATTTAACTTTGTTTGATTTCATCAAAAATTGAATTATTGGGGTTCTTTGATATGCCGAATCTAACCGTGTATTTAAATTCTTAATTTTTGGTTCCGTTTTCAAATTGGTCTACATTAAGGTCCAAAGGGTCCAAAATTAAACTTAGTTTGATTTTAACAAAAATTGAATTTTTAGGGTTCTTTGATATGCTGAATCTAAACATGTATTTAGATTTTTGATTATGGGCCCAGTTTTCAAGTTGGTCCAAATCGGGGTCCAAAATTAAACTTTGTTTGATTTCAACAAAAATTGAATATATGGGGTTCTTTGATATGCTGAATCTAACCATGTATTTAGATTTTTGATTTTTGGGCCCCGTTATCAACTTTGTCCACATTGAGGTCAAAAGGGTCTAAAATAAAACTTTGTTTGATTTCATCAAAAATTGAATTCTTGGGGTTCTTTGATATGCTGAATCTAACCATGTATTTAGATTTTGGATATTGGACCATAATAGGTGAATGTCCAATTTAAAATTTTTAAGTTCTTAGACCACATTCATTCTGTGTCAGAAACCTATGCTGTGTCAAATTTTTAATCACAATCCAAATTCAGAGCTGTATCAAGCTTGAATGTTGTGTCCATACTTGCCCCAACTGTTCAGGGTTCGACCTCTGCGGTCGTATCAAGCTGCGCCCTGCGGAGCATTTTATTTTTATTTTATTCTAATATTTGTGAAGTTATAATGTTAGTTGTATCTGTTATCAATGAAATTTGAATGATAACTGGTGAATTAATCTTAAGGATGTTCGCAACTCTGTTTCATAATAACAAGCTTTTTAAAAGATTGTTATAAATTGATAGTATATAAATAAAGGAACTAAATAAGCAGAAAAAAATGAAGGGTCCGTGTGCTTGTTTTCAAGATATAAGCCATTTAAAATTTGGTGGGAAATAATTCTCTCTAGATTTTTCATATATTTAACATTGGCACAATTTTTCTTTCAAAAACTACGAAAAAATAACAAGGATTTTATAAGATTTTCAAATATGGCTTTTGAAACTATATGTAATAAAATTATGAAAAGAAAAGTAGGGGTTAGCGGGCAAAATTTTTGAATGGCACTACATGGATTAAACCAGAGGATTCCGAAAATCTGGCAAAAATTCAAAAACAAGAGGAGCAAACTTCCTTAAAATACTATCATTCATTGACCCATAATATATATTATTTCAGTTCTGTACCTGGATCTGTTGGATTTGTTGGGTTGTTTTATCAGTTGTAGCTGTAATTAAAGTTTACAAATACCATCAACAAGAGTCATTCACCATTAGTATGAACAGGGAACGTGAGAGACTGTTGCAGAGAGCTGGACATCGTCAACCTGTTGTCTTATAAGATTTTTGCAGCCTGTTTTATACAATATAACAGGGTATACCAATTGCCATGATAGGTTGCATAAGAATCAAGTCTTATATAGTCAAACAATACTAAATGTTTATTTATAGCATCCACAATTTGCAATTGTAAAAACTGGCTTATATATTTGATTTTATATAACATAACATATTTGAGAATACTCTTTAGAAGTGAGCAAAGCTTAGTGATTGTGAAGTAAAGTACTGTCATCTAGTGAAATGTACAGTACCTCTAATAGTATATGTTGTCAGTTTTGTGTACAAATCTGACTGAAATCTTCTGTTTGATGAGCTCAGACTACTAGTAGAACTGCATACCTTTGTCATGTAGTGTATAGTAATCCATGCAGAACAAACAGATGATTCTATTCCGATAATGGTGGTTACTTGAGAATAATTGAGCACACAATCATGATGTTCATAGTGTCTGTCAATTCTTGAACTTGTTTCTGGACTTTCCTCAAGTAAACTATAGATCTTGAATCGTAAAAATGAACTTAAACCCAGTCAGTCTCAAATGTCAGTGCCATCTTATTGTGTATCAAATTAATCTTAGTATCACTGACTAAAACTTCTTTATGTAATAGATATTTAGGCATAATAGGTCATTTATTTTGTGTGAAATTAATTAACATCAATTATTATCATGAGTTATCTCCCCAAATGGATCAGTTGTAAAATGTTTGTTTAAATTATATACAAAATACAACAGTAATTGCCAAAATCTCCCACTTTTTTTAAAAAAAGCAATCTCCCTCTTTGATGAAAGCAATCGTCTGCTTTTATGAAAGCAATCTCCAACTTTGATGTAAGCAATCTCCAACTATGATGAAAGCAATCTCCAACTTTGATGAAAGCAATCTTCCACTTTGAGAGAAGCAGTCTCTCACTTCAATGAAAGCAATCTCCTCATTTTATTCTCTTTCACCATTTTTTCACAAAAAGTAGTTGTTCAGTGAGAAAAAATGTACAAATCTCTATCAAAACATAGTTTGTTTACACAATGTAGAGTTCTAAAGCTACATGAAATATTGTGTTGTTAATGAATTGTCTTTAATAATATGAATGCATCTGAATGTTAATTGTTATCATACATGTGACAGAGTTGTCTTGTCACAACTGGAGATTTGAAAATTTTCAGCTGGTGTTTAGGCCTCAAAACTGAAGATTTTTTATCGACGTGTTTCGTTGTTCCAGGTAAGGGTTTGTATAGTATACAAATCCTTGTTCAGGTTAATTTTCATGCTAGTTTAACTACACATTCCTCATTTTCAACCGGATTTTTGAAGGAAAAATTGGTTATTGATTTGGGGATGTACGACGGGCGGCTGCCAAACAGTGTCTCTTCAATTACATGAAAACGCTGTGATGATTTTTTTTCAAATTTAGATATGTTGTTTCTAGTGACTAAATGAAGGTCAAGTTCAATTTTCACAGTTGTAGTATTTCTCCTTTTTGAGTTATTGCCATTTTTAATATCCAAAAGTGGTATTTTTAAATATTTTCTCTTGTAGTCATAAGCATATGGTAAATGTCTTATCTCACAATTATAATTGGAGTGACAGATTTATTTGAAAATTTTCTATTAAAATGAGAGTGGTAAAGTTCATTATTGAAGACTTGTTAGTCTGATTTTAGACGAAAAAAACAATAAAAACACTATTCCTTTTAGCATATCAGTTATTTTTTAGTATATCTAGCCAGAGATTTTAAAAGTCAAATGTATTTTCATGTCTCACAGCCCGTGCAAATCCCCTGAAAGGAAATCAGATTTCAGAGCAATCTTGGACACTATATTGTGGATTAATTTATTTTCCGTGGGCACCAATTTTCTTTTACTGAGGAAAAACGGTATTTTCATGGATATTTGATTTCATTGTTTTTCCAACGTCTGCTAAGAAGCCTTAAGAAAATTTGTGTTTGTAATTTGTGGTTCTCATATACCCTTGAAATCCATCAAAATTGATGATGTAGTGCTCAACATCTCATAAAAGTGTTAAATACAAATGTTTTGTTTCTGTTCTGTGTTTCACAGGGAAAGCTGCAGAGTTTTGGGAAAATAAAGGCAAGTGTTTAATAAAATAACACAAACAAACTTGGGCATATTTATAAACTGAACTTGCAATACTATTAACTTGTTTGTTATGTTATCGAGAACCGATGACACCAGGATATCCCACAAATATTAATGAATCAACAATATTTAAATATTCGAGTGGTGCATTTAGGTGCTTTGTAAGTTAAAGATTGTATTAAAGATGCCATATTTTATTGTTGTTCTGTATCAAAAGATATTTATTCTACGTAGTATAATAAAATATTGTTTCCATTTTTTTTTTCCATTTTTATATTTATATTATAGTATTATTTTGTATAGATTTATTGTATATTTGTGATAATGTAATTTATAAATTAAAATATTGTGCCCTTCCAACAGGTTCTGCATATCTTCAGTTTGAGCTTATATAGCTCTCTATATGACTATATAAGCTCAGTGATGGCTATAGAAATTATCTCCCTTTTCAATTTTCTAATGAAATTTTTGTTTTTTACTTATTTTTTTAGAAAATGCAGTCTAAAAGTATGCAGACATGATTAAGAAGTACTGCTCAATATAATTTTGCAATTTATTTCTTTAACTGCAAAATTAATAGTATTCTAAAAATAAATTTCGTTTACATAGAATTAATCAAGTATTATAGGCTGCACTTTTAAGTATACAGCTAGATGCAGAAACTGAAATTTCATTTGAATATATTTGAAAGGGAGATAATTTTTTATAGCTAAAATAGCTTAGATTATTTCTAAAAAGCCCAAATGTGCTATATAAACCTGAACACCAAATATACGGGACCTGTCAATTTTATTTAATATTTAATATTTTTACATGTCCAAGTACAAGACAGATAGATTTTTTTCTAAAGAAATCTCATTGATTGAACAATTTTTGTCAAAAACCTTACTCTAAACAATAATATTTTTGAACAAAACTTTCCTGTAAAGATCGTAACAAGTTCATGTATTGTCCAGACCATATGAATGATAAAAGGGAGTGATTTTTTTGTTTTGATCTTTATTTTTTATGTGTACTTACCTTTTTAGAAATTTTTTTATTTTTATTTCATCTTTCCCATGCTGTCTCCATTTGGTTTGTCTTTTTATAATCTCACCAAAACTGAAAATGAAAGAGTTAAGTGTATTTGAATTGCAAAATTTGTGTAAATGCAAACTTTTTAGGGTGCAGTGTTTTTCAGATGTGTTCAATTATGTTATATCATTTAATAAAATGTATTTTACGCAAAACAATGTACCAGGTTATGGTTTTATGTGCTTATATTGATGATAGCAAAAAAATTGTTATAAGATTTAAAGTTTGTTTTATTAAACAAATTCATAAAAATTACTTTTTTGTCTTTTTTTTTCCAGTTTACAAAAAAAAAAAATATTTTTTCTCAAGAAATCTTATAATAGGAATTTGCTACTCTGATATTGAAAATTCAACCAAAACTCTCTATCCTTCCTTTTTGAAGCTGCTGGACTAAAAGGGATATGATAATCTGTGACAGTGAAAAATCAGTGATATATGTGTGGATCCCAGTTTATTGTCGTATTTCCTTTACTTCTGTTCTGACGTTACCCCAAAATAATGATTTCTGTTATAAACATAATCTGCTTAATTGCATAACTTTTTCTGACAAGAAGGGTATGCAATTAACAGGAATCAATTATATAATGAAACTTTATCTTCTAATAGGTGACTGTGTGAAAGGACTTGCAGAATGCTTCTTGGGTAACTCTTGGTTGCAATGAGTCTTAGACACAACATGTCTAGATGTTAACTTTTGAAAAATGTTTTAACAGCGTTATTATCCTTAAATACCACTGTTTCAAATATTTAAATTTGATGCTGATAAATAGCTCATTAAACAAAAGTTAAGATATATTCAAGGCTAAAAAGTCTGGCAATATGCATGAAAATAGAAACACCCCTTTTGAGAAATGTTTTAATTGACTTGTCATACCTAAGTGGCAGATCCAGGGAGAGGGGTAACCCCCTTTTTGTTTAACAAATTGTGCATTTGTATGCGGACATATGGGTTGGAATCCTCCCTTTTTAGCTCACCAGGACACAAAGGGCCACATGTGAGCTTATGCCATCGCTTGGCATCCGTCGTCTGTCGTTGTCGTCGTCTGTTGTCGTCTGTCGTCGTAAACTATTTCAAAAATCTTCTCCTCTGAAACTACTTGGCCAATTACCTTCAAACTTTAACTAAATGTTCCTTAGGGTATCTTGTTTATAAATTGTATCCGAAGTTTGTATCCATTGACAAACATGGCCGCCATGGCTAAAAATAGAACATAAGGGTCAAATGCAGTTTTGGGCTTATATCTCAAAAACTAAATCTTTTAGAGCAAATGTGACATGGGGTAAAATTGTTTAATTGGTCAAGATCTATCGGCCCTGAAATTTTCAGACAAATCGAACAACCCATTGTTGGGTTGCTGCCACCGAATTGGTAGTTTTAACAAAATTTTGCAGTTTTTATTTGTTATTATTTTGAATATTATTATAGATATATATTAACTGTAAGCAGCAATAATGTTCAGCAAAGTAAGATCTACAAAAAAGTTAATATGACCGTAATTGTCAATTGACCCCTTAAGGAGTTATTGCCCTTTAAAGACAATTTTACACAATTTGTTCATCAAGTTTGCTAACATTTAAAAATCTTCTCCTCTGAAATACAGGTGAGCGATTCAGGCTCTTGAGAGCCTCTTGTTGTATAACATGTATGTGTTGGAACCTCCCATTTTTAAAATGGCTGGATCCACCCCTGTACCTATTGAAAAGTTGATGAGTAATGTTGGGAGGGGGGGTATGGTTTTTTGGTGTTTTTTTTTTAAATATTCTGATCCCCAATTTGATGGAAAAAAAATATTGTGATCAAGCAGATGACAAAAAAAAATATTCTGAAACCAGATTTTTCCCATACCTTATAGTGTTAAATTTTGAAAAAAATAATTTGATTGTTAGTGTCGAAAAACCAAAAAAATGTTTGCACTTTGTGCGAAAAAAAATTTCTGACTCAGACAAGAAACCATAACCCCCCCCCAAGTTTAAATGATTGCTCCCTTATTATCATGAAGTTGGATGATGGTAGTTGGTGTGGTCTGTTGTACTGTCCAATATTTTTAGTAATTCTTGAAACCAAATACATGTAAATTTGAATCCACTTGGAAGATATGTTTCTTTGAAGGATATTAAAGAGTGTTGTTACTTTTTGGTGCCAATCTGAAATTCTAAATTGCTGTCAACAGAAAAAGTTTACCTCAAAACTATATTTAATTCATTTTCTAGAACATTTGAAATGAAATCACATCAACCCATGCAGGAGAGGTCTTTAGAAGGTTCTACAGATATGCTACTTTGAATGTCTTCGGATAGTTATGTTTCTTGGTATCAATAATAATAAAAAAAAAATATATTTTCTTATCACTTTTGGCACCCATTGGTTGGATAAAATTAGACAGGAACCTAACAACTAAATAAAAAAAATGATAAAAGAAGTTAAGTGATCAAGTTTTTAATTAATAAATAAATGTCAGTGACATATGCTCCTAAATGTCACATAAATTGCCTTGGGAGTCCAAAGGTACAGACAATTCCAGATTTCCAAATAGACAAAGAAAAATAATACAAGGCAAGAAAGAACTTTGACTTTCAATTAAGTTGTAAATAACTAAACATGCTTAAGACAGGTCAGCATTTATGTTCAGTAAAGAACTGATGATTTGAGAACAATAGAAAAATGACTCTAATATGAAAAAGTCAACAAAATCAATAATAAAACAATTGCTTGTGATGATAGTCATCATAATGATTGAAAGTTATTTCTAAACAACAATCATACATTTTAAAGAAATAAAATTGAGAATGGAAATGGGGAATGTGTCAAAGAGACAACAACCCGACCACAGAACAGACAACAGCAGAAGGCCACCAACAGGTCTTCAATGCAGCGAGAAATTCCCGCACCCGGAGGCGTCCTTCAGCTGGCCCCTAAACAAATATATATACTAGTTCAGTGATAATGAACGCCATACTAAACTCCAAATTGTACACAAGAAACTAAAATTAAAAATAATACAAGACTAACAAAGGCTAGAGGCTCCTGACTTGGGACAGGCACAAAAATGCGGCGGGGTTAAACATGTTTATGAGATCTCAACCCTCCCCCTATACCTCTAGCCAATGTAGAAAAGTAAACGCATAACAATACGCACATTAAAATTCAGTTCAAGAGAAGTCCGAGTCTGATGTCAGAAGATGTAACCAAAGAAAATAAACAAAATGACAATAATACATAAAATAACAACAGACTACTAGCAGTTAACTGACATGCCAGCTCCAGACTTCAATTAAACTGATTGAAAGATTATGTCTTCATCATATGAATATCAGGCACAATCCTTCCCGTTAGGGGTTTAGTATCATACCATCATAACATATATGAGAAGAACATAACCCGTGTCATGCCAACAACTGGTTTTTAAATAAATGTGTTAAGTGCCGATGCAAAGACCCTATAAGTGAATCAATATTAACGCCAAAATATGCAATCTTTAATGACCTGACAACAGTATCGTAACTATATCCCTTCTTAATAAGTCTATTTAAAGGTTTTGTTAGTTTCAGAGGTGAATACTGACATTTTTGTGCTTTATAAAGAATATTTCCATAAAAAATTGGATGTGAAATACCTGAACGTATAAGAAGTCTGCATGTTGAGCTATATTTACAAATGATGTCCTTATACCGATGATAAAATTTAGTAAATGTTTTGACTAGTTTGTGATATCGAAAACCCTGGTGTAATAATTTTTCAGTAATACATAAATTTCTCTCGTTAAAATCTAAAACATTGTTACATACACGAGCGAATCGTACAAGTTGAGATATATAAACACCGTAAGATGGTGACAAGGGAACGTCACCATCTAAAAATGGATAATTAACGATAGGAAATGAAAAATCATCTCTTTTATCATATATTTTAGTATTAAGCTTTCCGTTAATGATATAGATATCAAGATCGAGGAAAGGGCAGTGGTCATTGTTAGTATTAGCTTTATTTAAAGTAAGTTCAACAGGATAAATTTCTTTAGTATACATACTGAAGTCGTCATTATTGAGAGCCAAAATATCATCCAAATATCTAAAAGTATTATTAAATTTGTGTATCAGATGTTGTTTCGATGGGTCTTTACTGATTTTTGTCATAAATTGTAACTCATAGCAATACAAAAAAAGGTCCACAATAAGTGGTGCACAGTTAGTCCCCATTGGAATTCCGATAACCTGACGATATACGGAATCTCCAAAGCGAACAAAAATGTTATCTAGTAAAAATTCAAGGGCATATATAGTATCAAAGCATGTCCAATTGACATAGTTTTTTTGTTTATTGCTACTAAAAAATTACCTAAAAGAGTTTGAACATATATATTCACATTCTGACTTTTTAAATGCCCATTTAATTAGGTGTGTGAATTTTTTCTTAATGAGAATGTGAGGCAATGTGGTATATAGGGTAGAAAAATCAAAACTTTGAACAGATTCAAAATCGCCAATATATGCATGCAATTTATCAAGTACTTCCAACGAGTTCTTGACACTCCAAAAGTAATTAATTCCACTATTTTCGAAGGCCTTATTTGAACAATTTATTATCAGGTTTTTGATTGTACCAAGTGTACTGGTAAGAAGAATAGACAATTTAGTAGTGGAACAATGGCTTGAAGACGAAATGAATCTATATTTGTAAGGTGTTTTGTGTAGCTTCGGAAGCCAATACATAGTTGGGACTTTCATTGTATTTGGTTCTGCTTGTAAAGCGGTAGCTAAAAGTTAATGTTTGTTACAGATGTCGTTTTCTGAAAATGGAGTCAGTTGGAATGTTGGTGAATTGGTGATTTCTTTTTTCAGAACCTCAATGTAAAATTTACGTCAAACAATAATAATATTATTAGCAGCTTTATCGGCCGGGACAAAAACAAATTCCTTGGCTAGTTCTTTTAGTTTATGTTTGATACGAGAAATAGGTTTATTGTGGTTATTGTTAAGAGTAAAATGTTCTTTAAAATGTTGAATACGTATATCAACTATGTTCATTACTGATTTAAAAAAAGAGTCCAAAGATTTTTTGTCAGCTTTTTCCCGTTTTATCCATTTCAAACAGTAAGTATGGAGTGAGTCGTGGATGATATTACGACACTCATTCCAATTAATAATTGACGGGGGACGATATTTAGGTCCTTTACTGAGGAATGATTTTAACTCTCGGTCTTGAACGATGTTAAGATCTCCTGTTATAAAGTATTTGTTTTAAAAACTGTGTTATTAGAAATACATGCAAACACATGATGTTTTATTTTCATTATTTATCTAGATAATTGCATTAGAAGCTTTCGAAACAGAAATTTGAAAAATATTAATCTTTGCTGCATTAATTGATAATTTTTTTTTTTTAATAAATCGGGTACATACAAAATTGTTATCTCTTTTTTTTAGTCACCAATTTTCTGAGTGTTCCACATTGCCCTTAGCATGTTCCAAAATCTAACTATTTTCCACATCTAAGTCTTTGATATGCCTTTCTGCTCTTGTCAAGTATTGATGAATCAGCTTTCAATATAGAAATATTGTCTTCTTTGTGAATATATAACAATTTAAAAGTTGTGTCTGTGCAGGTTGGAAAATTAAAGATAATGATTTTACAAAGAATTAGGTTAACTGTTAAAAGGTTTTTACTAAAAAAAAAATCACAATTTTAACATAAGTTTTCTCGATTTCTCTCTCTTCAAGAAAGTAAAAGCAAGACTTAGGTGTGGCCTGTTTCAATGAACCATTGAACAATAAAACAGTTTTGTATAACAGAAAAACATCAAAGTTAGACCCAACAAGCAGGGGCAGATTCAGGCAGGGGTGTGGCGGGCGTGCGCCCCCCCCCCTAAAATTTTTTGTCAGCTTTTTCCCGTTTTATCCATTTCAAACAAACAGTAAGTATGGAGTGAGTCGTGGATGATATTACGACACTCATTCCAATTAATAATTGACGGGGGACGATATTTAGGTCCTTTACTGAGGAATGATTTTAACTCTCGGTCTTGAACGATGTTAAGATCTCCTGTTATAAAGTATTTGTTTTAAAAACTGTGTTATTAGAAATACATGCAAACACATGATGTTTTATTTTCATTATTTATCTAGATAATTGCATTAGAAGCTTTCGAAACAGAAATTTGAAAAATATTAATCTTTGCTGCATTTATTGATAATTTTTTTTTTTAATAAATCGGGTACATACAAAATTGTTATCTCTTTTTTTAGTCACCAATTTTCTGAGTGTTCCACATTGCCCTTAGCATGTTCCAAAATCTAGCTATTTTCCACATCTAAGTCTTTGATATGCCTTTCTGCTCTTGTCAAGTATTGATGAATCAGCTTTCAATATAGAAATATTGTCTTCTTTGTGAATATATAACAATTTAAAAGTTGTGTCTGTGCAGGTTGGAAAATTAAAGATAATGGTTTTACAAAGAATTAGGTTAACTGTTAAAAGGTTTTTACTAAAAAAAAAAATCACAATTTTAACATAAGTTTTCTCGATTTCTCTCTCTTCAAGAAAGTAAAAGCAAGACTTAGGTGTGGCCTGTTTCAATGAACCATTGAACAATAAAACAGTTTTGTATAACAGAAAAAACATCAAAGTTAGACCCAACAAGCAGGGGCAGATTCAGGCAGGGGTGTGGCGGGCGTGCGCCCCCCCTAAAATTTGCAAAGCATGCTGGGTTGTCATCAGCGTAAAGAATATTTTCGATAATTTTACCTCAAAAAAATTTAGTTTGCGCCCCCCTAACCTAAAATCCTGGATCCGCCCCTGACAAGATAGAATATATCAACGATGGAATCCCAATCAGTTATTGAAAAGACTACATGTAGCTACCCTTACCTTAAATAAAAGAAATGGTTTTACCATCAAAATATATACCATTAAAATGTCCATTAAATTACCATTACCAGGGCTGCCAAGTCTCACGCTATTTAGCGTGAGACTCACGCATTTTCATGCTTATTTGGCGGCATTTTCCTTTGATCTATTGTTTTTTCTCTTTGATCTTAAGATTTTGGCCAAATCTCACGCATTTGCATTATTGAGGGGCCTGATGGGTTATTTTCGTTCTTCGTGATCGGCGCATTTTCACTATCGTGATCCGTTTTTCTACAGATTTTTTTTTCTTTTATATTTTCGTGATCCGTGATCATGGAAATTTATTTTCTGTGAATCGTGATTGACAAAAAAATTAACTTGTGAATCGTGATGAGACCCCCCATCAGGCCCCTCATTATTAAAAGTTGGCAGAACTGCATTACTTGTTCTCATTTATTTCAAACTATTTCCTTCTACTTATTTCATTGATCACACTTAAGAATGTTCAAAGTCATACATTATATACAGAAACATAATATATATAATGTCTCTGTTTAATATTTAAGCTTTAAAAGAAATATGTCTTTGTTGAAAACATTTTAGTTTATCAAGGCAGCAGAGTTATTTGTAGTTATATTAAGTTTTATCAAACAGCTTTACACTTTCAGTAAGGAGTAATGATTACCTTTTGTCTTAAATGAAGTTGGAATTATCCATGTTATTGAATATACTATCTTTTTTATAATGGTACTTTCTTGTTCTAACGTGCATTGTCTTTGTGGTATTTATTTGCACCAAGGAAAAAAAATATGATTCAAGGCCGATAATTTGATAGTGTATGCGACGCCATTCCACGCTTGTTTCGATTTTAAAACAAAGCTCAAAACCTCAAAATGTATCCAAACTGGCAACAAATGGGAGCGGCTGTTCCCGCCCAACAAATGCAGTATAACCAATATCAACAGCAAATGTACCAGTGGTACTACCAACAGCAAAATCCAATACAAAATCCAGCCGGCGTCGTTCAGCCACCAGTCCCAACTAGCATGCCACCTCTGCCAGAAGCAGCCCCACCACCCCCGTCAGAGGAGAAGCCACCATTGCCTCCAGAACCACCACCACAACCACCAGCAGAGGAAGAGAAGGTAACCGTCTCGGTCAAATACATCTTGACAATCTATTTTATGAAAATTATACATGTGTGTGTATATATATAAAGTTATAACTGTATAAATTATTGCTGTGAGTTTGTTAATTCTACATTAGCTAGAGGTATTGGGGGTGGGTTGAGATCTTACAATTCATGTTTAACCTCGCTGCATTTTTTGCGCCTATCCCAAGTCAGGAACCTCTGGACTTTGTTTGTACTTTTAATTTCGGTTCATTAATATATTTCGGAGTTTAGTGAGACATCCATTTTCGCTGAACTAGTATACATTTTTGTTAAGGGTCAAGCTGAAGCCTGCCTCTGGGTGCGGGATTTTCTGGTTGTGTTGAAGACCCTTTGGCCAAATAAAAAATATATGTGTGGTTTCAGTTGCATCCTCAAAAAAGATAGGGTCGGTAGGTCAGCATTTTTTTAGGAGGGGATTGTCAAAATCTGGTAAAAAATCATGTTCCCCGAGTCAGATTCCTGTATTATACTAGCCACAACTGGAAGTTCGCCATTTGAGTTTTACCCTTGTCCGTCTCTTCATCTGTCTGTCCGCAGGTCCCGAAATTGGTTTCCGTTCTCTTACTTTAGTTAGCCTCCACCAAATGTCATAAAACTTATACACATTGCTTATTACCACAAAACACAGATCAAGTTTGAATTTTGGTGGCATCACTTTTACCATTCCAGAGTTATGCCCCTTTACAAATTTTTTGTTTCCGTTCTCTTACTTAAGTTAGCATCAACTGAATGTTACGAAACTTATCATGCTCATACACAATGGGGCATCATCTGTGTCCCATGGATACATTCCCAATTTATTTATATGTTTGGTCGTAAAATTAATTTTGTTGCATTTTTAGCTGTGGTGGATAATCCTAATGGAAATTCAGATGACAGAAATCTGTAAATTTAATTATTGAAATTCACATTCCACAAAATGGGATCTTTCAAAATTTATTTTACAGAATTGAAAAAAAAGTTCTAGGGTCGGGGGGTTTAAACTAGGTTTGGTCGGGTAACTGGAACCACACATATATTTTTTTTTGGCCTTTGGTGGCCTTGGGATGTTTTCTGCTCTTTGGTTGGGTTGTTGTCTCTTTGACACATTCCCTGTTTCCATTCTTAATTTTATGTACTGAACTTTATATAATTTATAACAGTTATATGAGTATGTGGACTAAAGGTTTTCTTGTTTGCAGTTTGGGATCAAAGACCCAATGAAAGGCTTTTGTACCCCAATCAGGTATCAACTTACTGTAATTAAATTTTTTATGCCCCCGCCGTAGCGGAGGGGGCATTCAGTGTTACCCTTGTCTGTCCGTACGTCCCAAAGTTGGTTTCCTTTCTCTAACTTTAGTTTGCCCAAACCAAATGTTATGAAACTTATAAAAAATGCTTATTACCACAAAACACAGATCAAGTTTGAATTTTGTTGGCGTCACTTTAAAGGTTCTAGAGGTATGCCCCTTTACAAATCGAAAAATTGCTGAATTTTTTGTTTCCGTTCTCTAACTTTAGTTTGCCTCAACCAAATTTTATGAAACTAATACACAATTCTTATTAATTACCACAAAACAAGTTTGAATTTTGGTTGCATCACTTTAATCATTCTAGAGTTATTCCCCTTTACAAATGGAAAAATTGCTGAATTTTTCGTTTCCGTTCTCTAACTTAAGTTAGCCTTAACCATGTTAACCGAATGTTATGAAACTTACCGTTCTTCAGTTATGTCCCTTTATAACTTTATATGATATGCAAGCGGGGGCATCATCTGTGTCCCATGGACACATTCCCCATTTATTTTATTCTGGATCAGTCTTCCAATAAACTTTTGAATCTACAGGCCCGAAGCTGATTTATACGAAAATTTTAGTTGATTCTATTGGCCTGTAAAGATGATTTTTTATAGGCATAACAGCATATTTACAAGCCTGTCTGGTTGGCCTGTGTTTGAGGGTGAAGACTGCCTGATTATGCATTGTGTTTAAAGGAACGGCCTCAGTGGTCTATTGGGAGCTTGCTTGCCTTGGGTGCGGGAAGTCATGGGTTTGATTTTAAACCCCAGCTGGGTGATATCCGAAGAATTGAAAATCAGTATTTGCTACTTCTCTGAGAAGCACACAGCATTTAGGAGTAAGAGCAAAGGCTTGTCGGAATAATGTGTCCGGGTAAGGGGACATGTCTTCCTGCAGACTGTACGTTACCTTGTGAAGTAGCAAGTTAAAAATCAGGCTCAGCCTGTTGGTCTAGTACAAAGCAAGATTTATATTCATATCATATTATAATGTTCTCATCCTTAATATGTATTCAACTTGCCACTGGATGTTAAACAGCCATCCATCCAGATTTAAGAAATGTATGCGGTCTGGATGGCTGTTGAAAATTAGAATACCATCATAATAGCCTTTATTGTCTGTGCTTTTGTTGCAAGTTCTTAGCATGCTTAGTAATTCAAAATTAAATAGAACTGCCTCAGGTAATTTTATTTTTATCTTATGTTCAATTGACATACTAGACTTTTATCAACACAGGAAAAATTACAAATGAATACTTCTGGTTTATCATTATATATACATCATTATATACAAGTCTAAATTGAAAACAACGTTTAAACCTATGATTGCGTTGGATAAAAACCGCAATTTTTATATGTGTGCATGCAAAACAAATTTCTTGGTAGAGGGGTCTAAATACAGCACAAACAACATTTTCCAAAAGAACAAATAAGTGAAAAAGTATATTTTAACAAAATGCATTTGACTAGCAGGTCGAAGAATGGATGTTCTTAAACCCTGCTGACTGCCACGGCGATTGCAAAATAAATGGATCACCAGATGTAACAAAATGGATCTTAATTATTAATTTAATACCAAACAGAAAACAATAAACTTGTGGAAATGATGGTATACCGCAAACATGAGGTGCAAAAATTGGTACACTATATGATATATCCGCATTTCGACAATTAATGTCTTTTCAGTGATGTTAGGAATCGAAACAGTATTTGGAAGGCCATAAAATTTACCTCAATTTAAGATAGACTCTTGAATTTTGAAGAGTCGAAATAGGATGAACGGATTATATAAACCCGAAGGCAAATATAATACAAGCCCAAACGAAAAAATAGTTTTCAAAGCATCAAAAATACAAATCATAAATTGAAGAGATGCAAATGGATTACTGTAAATTCAGAAATTATTGCGTGCATTTATTATTGCGATTTTGTCATTTAAGACTAAAATGCGATTTTAATTTTTGCGATATTGAGAAAAATCCTGTTTAATTCATATCAAACATTTCAAAATGCGAGTTTAAATTATTGCGATTATAACCCTGTCGCATTTTTCGCAATAATAAAAACATCGCAATAATTTCTGAATTTACAGTACATATTAATGAACCTTGAGCAACCAATTAGTCCTTGTTTCCAATGATCTGTTACACACTAATCTTAAGTGTCAACTTAAATGGAGGTTGGCACAGGTTTGAATAATGTGTCTGGTCGGTTGACATGTATTCTTGGATACTATAACATTGTGAAGTAGCACATTAAAAATCTGTCTCTGTGTGCTAGTCTTGTGTAAAACAGTGTTCTAAACACAATAAGATATTCTTATCCTGATATGCATGTAATATTTGCCACTTGATACTTATCCATCATCACCCTTTGAAAGCTCAGTGAGTGCAATGTTAAATTATAAAATATATACAGGTACACTTTCGTGATGAGCCTTGAAAATTTGTTTTTAATTGTACCTGCAGGTTCTTGTCTCTGAAGAAAGCTGCAGAAGCTGAGATTAGATTCAGATCCCGACATTTCCTTTTTTGAATTAATACGGGAATTGTGAAAAGCTGCCACCCTATAATTGAAATTAAATTCTAAATCAAATTACAAATGTATAGAGAGATTTGATGATTTCTCATGTATAGAATCAAAGAAACCTGTTAAATATAAAATAATAAAAAAAAGTGGGATATTTATCTAAATATAAAAATAAGATTTTGATTTTTGGTGTTTTAACGCCACATTTAAGCACTGCTTTTGGGCTATTTCGTGGCGGCCAGTTTTTATTGGTTTCGATGGAGCCGGATTGCCTGGAGAAAACCACAGACCTTCGATAGGAAATAAAAATAAGAAGATGTGGTATAATTGCCAATAAGACAACTCTCCACCAGAGACCAAATGATAGAGAAGTTAACAACTATAGGTCACCTAAAGCATGTTAAGTTCAGGTAGTAAAGAGCAAATCATACATTTTTTGCTACTTTTGGTCCTTACTTCATAAGTAATGCCTAGGTTATCGAAGATAGTCAAAACCATTCAAAGGTCAATTTTGCCTGTGGGAGATTTAAGGTCAGTTTGTGTCCAATTTTCAAAACACTCCAACAGAGAAACCATGAAATATGTACCGGTACACAATAATCCTGACCTTTTGCTTCAATCTGCACCGTTAGCCACTTGTCTGATGCCCCAGACAAGTAAAATTCTATTTGGAATTGTATATTTGTAAAACTTTGTTTAGACACATAAATAAGATGTTGGAATGTTGATAATCGGACTAGTAGTAATTTAGTGCAGACTTGCTTGACCATTGCTAAAACATAAATATTCAATATTAGGCGGATTATGTTCATAAAACAATTCAGTAGTTGTAGACATAGTAGTACTAGTTAAACAAAGGAGAATTTTTTATTATTTACACAAATATGTATTTTTGTGAATCCATCATCATCAGGAATTTCTTGCACCAATAATTGGAAAAACAAAAATTAATAATTACACCTACCGGGGGACGGTATATATAATTACATTCAAAGTCTTATGTTTTGATTCATTGTTCTCAAATGGAAAAGACCTTAGTATTTAAAATCTTTCTTTCAGCAAGAAGAACTAAAACCAGTCACAACAGAAGAACAAAAGAAATTAACAGATTTACAACAACAGGCAGCTCAGTGGCAGCACACTCAACAATGGCCACAACAGTGGCCTCAACAACAAGGTCAACCACAGCAACAATGGCCTGACTATACTCAACAATATCAGCAACCACAGATTGCTGCTCCTGGTAAATAAAACAATCCTTTTTATACGACCGCAAAAAAATTTTTGTGGTCGTATATTGGTATGACGTTGGCGTCGTCGTCGTCGTCGTCGTCGTCGTCCGGCGTCGTCGTCGTCGTCCTGCGTCGTCGTCCGAATACACATTGGTTTTCGCACTCTAACTTTAGTTTAAGTGAATGGATCTTTTTGAAATTTTACCATAAGGTTAAATACCACAAAAGGAAGGTTGGGATTGATTTTGGGGGTTATGGTACCAACAGTTTAGGAATTAGGGGCCAAAAAGGGGCCAAAAATAAGCATTTTCTAGTTTCCAGACAATAACTGTGGAACAGTGTATGGATCTCTCTGAAATTATACTACAAGTTTCCATACCACAAAGGGATGGTTAGGATTTGCTTTGGGGGGTTATGGCTCAAACCGTTTAGGAATTAGGGGCAAAAAAGGGGGAAAAACAAGGTTGTCCTGGTTAATGGACAAATACTTTAGTACAAAACATAATTTAAAGCAGTGTAAGGGAGATAAATCAAATACATCATTGAAATTATCTCCCTTACACTGCTTTTAAATTATGTATAAAGTAATGGTTAATGAACAATAAAGATAATTTAAAACAATGTAAGGGAGGTAATCCAAATACAACATTTTGGTTACTTCCCTTACACTGCTTTTAAATTATGTTTAAAGAAATGCATATTTATAAAGGAAGACCAGTAAAAATATCTGCAAATGTTGCATCATTTTATTTTACAAAAAAATCCATATGAAAGATTTGACACTATATTTTTAATTCTATTATAAAATAGATTAAGTTAGCACTATGGTAAAATTAAATGGGTAATTATGGTTGCCAACTCCATTGGAAATTTGAATTGAGATTATGACCATATCTTGAGGGAAAGAATTTTTTGGGGGAAAAAGGGGGGTGGGGGATAAAAAGAAATTGTGGGGGGGTCAATTTTTTCTCATTTCAGATTTCAGAAATTAAAAAGAATTATTCTTCAAATATTATTTTTTTTTCAAATTTCAAATATTGAAAAATTTCAAGAAGTAATCTTTAATTGCACAGTATGGCGCATTAGATTTGTAAAATCTTTGATCACATTTATTTATTTGTTATGCCGAATCTAACAGTGTATTTAGATTTTTAATTTTGGGTCCAGTTTTCAAAATAGTCTACATTAAGGTCCAAAGGGTCCAAAATTAAACTTTGTTTGATTTTAGCAAAAATTGAATATATGAGGTTCTTTGATATGCTGAATCTAAACATGTATTTAGATTTTTGATTTTTGGCCCAGTTTTCAAGTTGGTCCAAATTGGGGTCCAAAATTAAACTTTGTTTGATTTCAACAAAAATTGAATATATGGGGTTCTTTGATATGCTGAATCTAACCATGTATTTAGATTTTTTATTTGTGGACCCCGTTATCAAATTGGTTCATATTGAGGTCAAAAGGGTCCAAAATTAAACTTTGTTTGATTTCATCTAAAATTGAATTATTGGGGCTCTTTGATATTCCAAATCTAACCGTGTATTTAGATTTTTAATTTTGGGTCCTGTTTTTTAAATTGGTCTACATTAAGGTCCAAAGGGTCCAAAATTAAACTTAGTTTGATTTTAACAAAAATTGAATTCTTGGGGTTCTTTGATATGCTGAATCTAAACATGTGTTTAGATTTTTGATTATGGGCCCAGTTTTCAAGTTGGTCCAAGATAGGGTCTAGTATTTAAACTTTGTTTGATTTCAACAAAAATTGAATATATGGGGTTCTTTGATATGCTGAATCTAACCATGTATTTAGATTTTTTATTTGTAGGCCCCGCTATCAAATTGGTTCATATTGAGGTCAAAAGGGTCCAAAATTAAACTTTGTTTGATTTCATCAAAAATTGAATTATTGGGGTTCTTTGATATGCCAAATCTAACGGTGTTTTTAGATGTTTAATTTGGGTCCAGTTTTTTAAATTGGTCTTCATTGAGGTCCAAAGGGTCCAAAATTAAACTTAGTTTGATTTTAACAAAAATTGAATTCTTGGGGTTCTTTGATATGCTGAATCTAAACATTTGTTTAGATTTTTGATTATGGGCCCAGTTTTCAAGTTGGTCCAAGTTGGGGTCCAAAATTAAACTTTTTTTGATTTCAACAAAAATTGAATATATGGGGTTTTTTGATATGCTGAATCTAACCATGAATTTAGATTTTTTATTTGTGGGCCCCGCTATCAAATTGGTTCATATTGAGGTCAAAAGGGTCCAAAATTAAACTTTGTTTGATTTCATGAAAAATTGAATTATTGGGGTTCTTTGATATTCCAAATCTAACCGTGTATTTAGATTTTTAATTTTAAGTCCCGTTTTTTAAATTGGTCTACATTAAGGTCCAAAGGGTCCAAAATTAAACTTAGTTTGATTTTAGCAAAAATTGATTTCTTGGGGTTCTTTGATATGCTGAATCTAAACATATGTTTAGATTTTTTATTATGGGCCCAGTTTTCAAGTTTGTCCAAGTTGGGGTCCAAAATTAAACTTTGTTTGATTTTAACAAAAATTGAATATATGGGGTTCTTTGATATGCTGAATCTAACCATGTTTTTTGATTTTGGACATTGGACCATAATAGGTAAATTAAAAAAATTCAAGTTCTTAGACCACATTCTTTCTGTGTCAGAAACCTATGCTGTGTCAAATATTTAATAACAATCCAAATTCAGAGCTGTATCAAGCTTGAATGTTGTGTCCATACTTGCCCCAACTGTTCAGGGTTCGACCTCTGCGGTCGTATCAAGCTGCGCCCCAGCGAAGCATTTTATTAAATTATTAAGAAGACTTTTTAAAACATAATTTGATATGTATGTATATAAATTATGTAAATAAGAAGATGTGGTATGAGTGCCAATGAGACAACTCTCCATCCAAGTCACAATGTATAAAAAGTTAACTATTATAGGTCAAATTACAGCGTTCAAAACGGACCCTTGGCTCACACCGAACAGCAAACTATAAAGGGCCCCAAAATGACAAGTGTAAAACAATTCAAACTGGAAAACCAACGGTCTAATCTATATAAAAAACAAAAAACACCTATGAACCACACCAACAAACGACAACCACTGAATAAGAGGCTTCTGACTTTAGGACAGGTGCATAAAAATGCAGTTGGTTTAAACGTTTACATGTATAGTGATTTAAATGTCTGTCATCTGCCTGAAAAAGAGCATTTGATGTTGTGTCATATGATTATTTGAAATTTTTCTGAAGCTAACCATTTGTGTTTTAGAAAAGCGGAAGACAATAGAATTATGTTTTAACATAATAAGGTCATGAAAGATGTAGAAACTAGGGAGTAATTAAATGTTTGAAAATACCAAAATTTTCAAATAATATAATTTTGTGAAAATAGGATTTTTTTGGCCTTTCTTGGTTTCTAAATTTTGGAAAATTTAACCACTCTTGAACTTGTACCCCAAAAATTTAACCAATGTACATGTAAATTTAATTACACTCCCTCTCAATTGAAAAGGGGAGATATTTTAAAATCCCAAGAGAGGAACGACTTTGTCATAAATGTAAAATATTAGAGGATGAGAAACATTTTTTACTCTATTGTGATTATAATAAAACACTAAGAAATGCCTTTTTTGAACACATATGTACTGAAAATAATAACTTTAATAATTTAAATGAAGAAGAAAAAATTCATTATTTACTAAATCCATCAATGCCTTTACAAACAAGTAAGTTAGGATCCTTCTTGAAAAAGTCATTAGAACTGAGGGCAGGGGACTCTTAACAGCTTGTTTGTTTTTATAAATTTTGATGCTGTTTATATTGTGTTTGTTTGATATGTATGTATACATTGTATATGTTTATTGTGTTAATACATGTTGGTCACAAACTGTAAAGTTTATACGACAATAAAATATTTGATTTGATTTGATTTGATATTTAAAAATAGTCACGAAAACAAGCCATTGTATGATTCAAAGTTTATGATATGGACAGAGACATGGAAAAAAATGCAATTATTACAGCCTACTTGAAATGAATTGCACATATATATATATATATTGAGTCAAATATTTCATACAGATATTAGATGAGAGAAATAAAAAACGGTGATTATTAAAAACATGTCGGGGGGGGGGGGGGAACAGAAATTTTGCATAACCACAAATTACCTATTAAACTGTGACACAGTTATTGCCAGATCTTATTAAAAATTTGAAGCGATCATGTCACAACCCCTACACAGGGCAATGTATTTAACATCCCAATTCTTTCTTGATATAACTGGGGTTAATGTCAATGACTTACATGACAATACTCATAGCAACCTAACAACACAAATAATGCAATAGTGACATTTATTTGAACATAATGAACAGTCAAGGATATAACTATAGGGTTATTAGAGAAAAATAACATACATTTATTATTGTGGAATAAAAAATCAGAGAACTGTGATAACAAATGTATGTTACATGTTTCAAAGGGCCAGTAAACATCATTTGTTTTGTTAGAATGTATACAAGTTCTATTGATATTTTTATTGTCTTTATGTATTCTTAACTATTGAAAGATATAACAGTTCATAGTTTGCCAATCATGCATAGTACACCTATGTTATTACAGAAAAAAATTACAGAAAAAATAAGCCTGTAATAACTAAAGTGTGTTATTACTCTTCTCTACATCACTTCAAAGCCTTTATTCAGACATACATCATACTTAATCACAATGTATTTTAATTTATCGTAAGAAATAATGATCAGAGCATGTAATGAGGTTCTGCGCAAGCTTCCCAGAAATTCCCAAGTGTCTCATATAATAAGTTACATGGCTTTAATAACTAAGCCTTGTTATTACAGCTAAGTTTATCCCTTAAAAGCCTTGTCCCATTGAATTACCATGATTGATGAAAAATGTATTAATTTAAATCGAAAATTAGTTTTCAAGGCTATATATTTAGTTTCTGCACAAAGTTTCAAGAATTCCCAAGTGCCCACTAAAAATTGAAATATTTATGATTTATTTAACAAATAACAAACATGTTACTACAGATTAAGAAAATTTAACATGTATAAGGAATAAAGAGTAGACAACAGTAAAAGATAAAAGTATCTGTAATAAAACATGCAAGATATTTTCTCTAATAACCCTATAAGAGTTATATCCCTGACTGATGAAGAAGACTCACAATTTTAGGCAATAATTTTAAAAAGCAATTTTTTTAACAAGATATATAATTAATGAAGTTGGGGAGATTAAGTTAGGAAAATAGCTTTAAAAGTGAGGCAAAAGATACCAGAGGGACATTCAATTTCATCAGTCGAAAATAAACTGACAACGCCATGGCTAAAAAAGAAAAAACCAACAGACAAACAATAATACACAAAACACAACATAGAAAACTAAAGACTGAGCAACACAAACCCCACCAAAAACTCAGGGTGATCTCAGGTAAGGGTAAGCAGATCCAAATGGTCCAATTTTGCATGCAAGTTGTTGAAGTGTTTTATGTGTAATTGATATAGATTGACAAGGTACTGGATGCATGCAGATTTCTTTTGGTTATTTGTGTTGTTTGTCAATGAGCTGCTGTGTCATTGACATATATGGATATAAGAAGATGTGGTATGAGTGCCAATGAGACAACTCTCCATCCAAGTCAAAATTTATAAAAGTAAACCATTATAGATCAAAGTACGGTCTTCAACACGGAGCCTTGGCTCACACCGAACAGCATGCTAGAAAGGGCCCCAAAAACTACTAGTGTAAAACCATTTAAAAGGGAAAACCAACGGTCTAATCTATATAAAAAAACGAGAAACGAGAAACACTTATGAACCACATCAACAAACGACAACTACTTTACAATTACTTTAAACACAGGTTAATGAAAAGAATTTTGTTGTTAGGTATACATGTACAGTTCAAATAGAGAAAGGAAATATATTTACAAAATAAATAATTTTATATCCATACTGTTTGTGGTAAAATATCAAAAATACACAAGCAAGACATGCTATGTGTCAACAGTTTATTGAAGGCAGTACTGAGTGACACAGAAAATCATTTTTAGGTTTTAAAAAAGGTTAATACAAATGTTTTTATAGTTACAGGGGAAGATGCAAAAGTACAGTTTGAAGCGTTACAGAAAGAAGAAGCAGAGTTTGAGCAACAGTACAGTCAATGGAAACAGCAGTATGAAGACTGGAAAAATCAAAATCAAAGTATTTATTTCATTTTGCCACTCTTTCAAATGACTAATGAAAAAAATCTTTCTCATGAACCAACAAGTTATTTTTTGAATAAGGCAATTGTTTATAATATTTGCCCTTCAGCTCTTTTTGTAATGAATTTATGTGTCACTGCTATATCTATTTGTTCACTTCAAGTTTATATAAAGATAAGGAGATGTGGTATGATTGCCAATGAGACAACTATCCACCAAAGTTCTAATGAAGTTGATGTAAGCAATTATAGGCAACCGTACAGCCTTCAACAATGAGAAAAACCCGTACGGCCTATAATTATTCTCTTTTAATTTAAGCTGTTTTCACTGTTGATTTGATTGGTATACTAGTACATACTAATTTTTAAAAAATCCCATGAAAATACTTCAACGAGTGACTTAACTTCTGTGGAAGAGTATTAATATTGGTTCTTTTAACTCTTCTTGGAAATGGATTGCTGGAAAATTATTTTCTGAAAGGAATTCCTGTTCACATCCAGCATGTCCAGTATTTGTTCATTTTAGTGGGATCTCCTTTTACTTATACGAAAAAAATAAAGTATACAAATTTTATGGTTCTTTTTTTTTCTCTCAAAAACTCTGTGCATCACCATTTAAAAACAGCAGATACATCTAAAACTTTTCCATACACATTATTTCCTGAAGGAACTTCTACTGTATAATTAGCCATCAGTGATCAACTTCACAAAAAGATCTTACAAGAAAGAAAGCTTTGAGTTCCTGAACATTTCAGTAGTACCTACATTCAGTTTTAAACACAATATTGTTTGTGAAAAGAACAACAGGTACATACAAAGGGTTTTGGAACAGTCATATTTGTCAGACATGACCTAGACTGAAAGTTACCTTTTTGACCAAAATTTCAGATTAGGATTAAGTCTTGAAACATTTTTCATAGAAATAATTTTAGTTATTTTAATGAGATCAAGGTTTTTTAATCAGTATTTTTCTCTTATTGTTGTTTTGCAATGTTTTTCCGGTAATAAACTGCCACTCAGGTATAGTATGGTATTCCAGATGTATCCTATTAATGCCTCCAGGAGATATCTGCTTATGATGGCTAATCACTTTTTACCTGTTCTCAGACATACTTGACAGTAGTGATCAAGCTCATACTTATATTATTATGAAATTCTGTTCCTTGACAAGATATTTATCATTTTCTAATAAATTTTCATCAAAGACAATCGGCCATTCCAATTTAAAAGTTCAAATTTTTATTGAATAGAAAAAGGGCCCAGTCATCTCAAAATGACTGAAATTGTGTGAACAAATTTCAGGATCCTTGGTTTATTCTGTTTTTAAGTAGGTTCTCCACTGATCAATATAAAAAAAAGTTGGGTAGTCATATATATGTTGTCCTGCTATAATCAAAAGCTGTATTAAATTATTTTTTTAAAGAAATTCTTGATGAAGGTATGTTCCTTGACATCTGAATATTTGATATTTTTATTTCCAGATCATCCAAATAAAGAACAATTCAAACAGTATGAAGCACAATGGCAACAGTATGAACAACAAATGGAGGATAAGAAAAGAGATATCCAACAAAGAAAAACAGTAGTCCAGAGTAATATGGCCATGGCACAACAGCAACCCCAACCACCAGGAATGCCAGTTGTTCAACCTGGAATGCAACAGCCATTGATGGTGCCACAACAACAAGGAATGCCCCCTAATCAACAGGCTCCGATGCTTAACCAACAAGGAATACTACAGCACCCTCCTGGAATGCCACCTAGTCAGCCAGGTTTACCTCAAAATCAGCTAGGCATGGGACATAACCAGCCAGCAATTCCACCGAATCAACAAAGCATCACATTGAATCATCAAGGAATGCCACCAAATCAACAGGGCATAATGCCAAATCAGCAAGGATTGCCAACAAGTCAACAGGGCATGACACCAAATCAGCAAGGAATGCCAACAAGTCAACAGGGAATGCCACCAAATCAACAAGGTATAGGTGGTCAAGGAATGATGCCACAGAAACAAGGTCAGATGAGGATGGGTGGACCAATGGGAATGAGACAAAGTAATCCACAAAGAATGGATGGACCTGGTGGGCAGCGGATGCGTTTTCAACCAAATGATAACATGAGAATGCAAAATCCTCAACAGATGAGGATGGGAGGGCCTGGTCCCAGAGGCCAAATTAGAATGGTTAGTGAGGAACAACAAAAAGGTGGAATGAACCAGAATCAATCTGGATTTGGAGGACCAAGACAAAGATTTCCTGGTGGTCCAGGCTTTAATAACATGCAGAATCAAAATCAAATGAATAGAATGCCTGGACCAAGAGGACCGTTGATGAGGGGTCCAAGACCAATGACTCCTGAAAATCAGTTTAGACAGCAAAATATGTATGGTGAGGAGGAAGGCCAAGGAGATAACTTTCAAGATGAAGGGGGAGAAGAGGACATGTGTTTAGAAGATGATTCTGAAAATTCTTTTCCGACCCCAGTGGACAATCCATTTAGACGACCAGATATTGTGCAGATGATGGCTAACGATGAAGATGAGGAAGAGATTTCTGAAGAAAGCATGGATGGGAACATGATGGGAGGTCCAAATCAATTCCGTAGAATGCAAAACATGAATATGAGAGGCAATGGTTCTAATAGGATGTTGAGAGGACCCAGTCCAAATAACAATATGCAGATGAGAGGAAATTTTCAAAATATGGGAAATCCTCGGGGAATGGGAGGAGGAGGACCAAGAGGACAGATGCCAAATCCAAACCAGATGAAACAGTTGGGAAATGCTCCACAGAGAATGCCACTAAAAGGGGGACCTATATCATTAATGGATATTAGGTTTGATAAACCACCAGCTCCAATAAATAAAAATGATGAAATGGAACAAAGAAGTGATGAGCAAGATAAAGGGTATGTATTTCATTTCAGCTTTATAGGTGGATTTGCTTTTTTGACAGTCCTAAACCTAGGAGTAGACACAGGATGGGCAGACCCTGCTAGTTTGTCCATCCTGCCCACTCCATTCCTGCCTACCCTATGGAGTGGGCAATCTATAGATTTACCAAGAGTTTCCATTTGTATAATCAAGTAAGCATTTGCAATTACTGTGGACAATGGTGGATTGATTAATTTTCGTTATTTCTTGAATTGAGGAAAATTATATTTGAAAAATACATGAACGATTCTGCATTAAAGCCTATTTTTTCAATACATTATTTCATTGTTCACCTTAATCGACAAAATATTACACCATGAAGAGTAAATCCACACGCCTCTAATTTGGTTCATGGTTTTGGAAAATGTTACGTAAGACTTTAAGTTTCAATAACAAACCAATGAACAAAATACCTTGTGATTATGGTCATTAAATTCTTTTTTGAAAAGTTTTGCAAGAAATAGGGGCCATATTAGGGCAAATCGAACCTACTCCTTTGTATTAGTTAAAATTTGAATGCAGAGTAATTTAAGAGAAAGAGAGGCGAAAGATACCAGAGGGACATTCAAACTCATAAGTCGAAAATAAACTGACAACGCCATGGCTAAAAAAGAAAAAGACCAACAGACAAACAATAGTACTTGCAAACATGTTAACAGAAAATAACATCAAATGAGAACAATGTCAAAGCTGGTTATAGGTTGCATTTCTGTAAATATTGACAATACAATTTTCTATAGGAACTCTTTTTACGGCTAAAACTTTTACTATGAAGTTTTGAAAAAAATGATATCCTAGAATGGAAAGTTTATATGCACTACTATTTTTTTCAAAGGTCAAAATATAGGGCTGTGTGGCATATTTTCAACGTTCATATGCCCTGAACTTCTAAGAGTTTAAACTAACACTGAATTTCTTAACTACCCCTAACTGACTTTAGGACTACCACAGATTTCAATATCACCGATATGCATACATGTATGTATATTTACTGGTAACATTCCCAAGTTATGTCTCTATGAGATGAAACATACAGATCATAACTGGGAACCAGTACGTAAACAAAATTAATTTTCTATGAATATTATATATCTCCCCAAAAGAGGCGTGGTTAGAGAAACAGCTCTATTTACAACGTGCAACCTATAAACATAAGAATAAGATATTCAGTTGCATGCAGTTTACATGAGGTAGTTAAATGAAAATTCTAATATGACGCTCTTCAAACGCTTTGCATACACACCCATGGTCAAATATGAATATATTGTATGTCAGCTGATCGACAATGTCATGATTTGTTTGGGCTGTTCCGCTCATACTCCCATGTCATATGCTTTTTATACGCCCGTTTACGGGACGTATTATGGTATACCGTTGTCCGTCTGTCCGTCCGTCGTCAACATGTCAGACATTAACTCAAAAACGCTTTAACCAATTTGCATATAATTTTGATGAATTGTTTATATCTATTGACGTGAGCTCCCTTTCGTTTTTTATAAATTTTAGATTTAACGTTTCCGAGTTATGTGGTTTTATTCATTAAAAAAAGGGGGGTTTTCCAGTTTTCGGACAATAACTCAAGAATGCTTTCACCAACTTGCAAGAAATTTTGGTTAATTGTTTATATCTATTGACATGAGCTCCCTTTTGATTTTTATAAATTTTAGATTTTACGTTTCCAAGTTACGGGGTTTTATTCATAAAAAAAAGGGGGATTTTCCAGTTTTCGGATAATAACTCAAAAATGCTTTCAGCAGTTCTCATAAAACTTTGATGAATTGTTGATATCTATTGATGTAAGCTCCCTTTAGAATTTTATGAATTTTAGATTTTACATTTCCAAGTTATGGGGTTTTATTCATTAAAAAAGGGGTATTTTCCAGTTTTCAGACAATAACTCAAAAATGCTTTCAGCAATTCTCATGAAACTTTGGTGAATTATTTATAGTTATTGATGTAATCTCCCTATTGATTTTCATAAATTTCAAATATGACATTGAGAAGAAATTGAACTTTATTTGTTTATAGTCTGACAACAGATCTACTAAGTATTGCGCAACAGCATAGTGTATTGCACAACAGCAAGAAATCTTTAATTGAATATAAATTCAATTCATATAACTAATTTCAAGTTCTTTGACTACATTTATTCAGAAACATATAATATGTCAAATATTTAATTACAATCCAAATTCAGACCTGTATCAAGCTTGAATATTGTGTCCATTTTTGCCCCAACTGTTCAGGGTTGGACCTCTGCGGGCGTATCCAGCTGTGCTCAGCGAAGCAGTTTATTTATGATTGAGCTACCGGACGTCAATCAGTGTAAATGACATCATTGAACGATGTTGAAAGAATATAAGCATTTTACGGGAAAATGCACAGTTGTGAAAAACAAGGAATCATAAACAAACGATGATAAAATATGTTAAAAGACAATTTTTTTACATATAAGTAAGATTATCATTTAAATTCATCCAAGCCTATCTAAGTAGGTTATTGTATAAGTAGGCTATCGCTCATGGTAAAATATTTCATATTCTATTTCCAAAGTTTTACATCATTTATGGGGAAACCAGATATTAACTGATGTCATTTTGTTAATTTTATACTTACAGACCATATTTTTAGCCATTTCACGGAAAATTACAATATAGGTATTCTTGAGGTTTTGAATTTAGCATGCTTTACAGTAAATCTAAGTCTTTTTTTAATTTGTCTATTGTGTAAGTACCTTAGTTAACACAAGTAATGGACTAAATGTTTGGATGTCTGCACAAGTGCTATGTAAAATGTATTGAAATATACAGGATTCATGTTTAATTTTTTTCTGTTATATTTTCAGTGAGGAAAACAAAGCAAAGCAGACCAAAAAGGTAAGGTTTTTAGAAAGCAGTTGATATTGTAGAATGTTTGTCCCCACAGCTACATCATGCGTCACATGTACAAACTAGTTTGAAATAAGTGCTGAGCAACTATTTTTTCAGGAGTTAAGCCCCTTGGTATGTCTGAGCATTCATCTAGGCTTTCAATTTTTGCCAGATTTTTATGACACTTTATATCAAAAGTTGAAATTCGCAGTCTCGTAAATGTTGAAAATTAGTGCTTACTATTTTTTAACTGAGTTATGCCAGTTGGAAATATAAATTATATGGAAAAATGCATTGTACTCTCAATATTACATTTCTTGAATGAAGTTTTATATCTGCAATGTCTTGGTAAAAGTTAAATGATCAGCACTGGTTAACTATTTCTAGGGGTTTTGTCGTTGAGGGGAAATAGAACTTTAATTATAAAATTTCTTTTTCAGTGATAACATGCTTACATTTCTTGTAGGAAAAAAAAAGCAATGTTGGAGTCTTTTCCCTTGCTTATATTAAATATGTGAATCAGCAAGGGACATTAGAATGCTGTTTTTGTAGGATTTTAAAATTTTACATTTTATAGTATATTTTTTGGTTACTTACATTTATATCATAGGTACATTTACTTGTAATTTTTATTTTCACGTTCTTGAAAAAGATGAAAATTTAGTCTTGAAAACTCAAATTTGTGTGGCATTCTTTTATAGAAAAAATGGTATATCACACAATATCACTATACACACACATGAAGAACATAGATGAAATAGTCAATCAATATCTTATAAGAGTTGTTGCCCTTGAAGACTGATTTTAACCCATTTTTTGGAAGAAACTATAGCAGTTAGAAAGAATCTTCAAATATTAAAAATGATCAGCAAAATAAGATATACAAATCAGTCACCTGGGCGAAAATAGTCGTCTAACCCTTATAGGATCCTTTATAGTTCATTACCACTGAGAGCAATCATGTTGTAATACTGTTCATTATTTACCTTTATTGCAGGAAAAGGAGATGACAGAACCAGTTGGACCAATACAAAAAGAGTTCGCTCTTGGCCTCTCTGAGAAGAATGCTACATCTGGTTTAGGAACAGGGAAAGGAATTCCTGGACTTGGTGATGGAAAAGATGTGCAAGTAGTGGAAAAAGATCTAGAGAAAAAGGAAGACAAAGAAAAATCTCCAATTGATGACAAATCAACTGAAAATCAAAAAATGGTTGAAGAAAAACAAAATTCCGAACAGATGCTGGACAACCAAAATCAAGGACCAAAACCACTGATGGGACAAGGTCTTAGACCACAAGGGCCTGGTATGAATCAACCATTTGGTCCAAATCAAGGACAAGGTCCTAGACCATTTGGTCCAAATCAAGGACAAGGTCCTAGACCTTTTGGTCCAAATCAAGGCCAAGGTCCAAGACAGTTTGGTCCAAATCAGGGTCAAGGACCTAGAGGATTTGCTCCTAATCAAGGACAGGGTCCAAGACAATTTGGTCCAAATCAGAGTCAAGGACCTAGGGGGTTTGCTCCAAACCAAGGACAGGGGCCAAGACAGTTTGGTCCAAATCAGCAGCTGGAAAATGAATTTGATCAAGACCCCCTACAGATAGATCTGATGCAAGGCCAGCAGGGTCAGAGGCAGTTTGGAGCAAGAGGCTTTGGTCAAAGAGGGGCAAGGGGACAAGTTCCAGGTCAGAGGGGGACAAGAGGACAAGTTCCAGGTCAAAGAGGGGCAAGAGGACAAGTTCCAGGTCAGTTTGGTCCTAGGGGTTTTAATCAGAATCAGGGACCAAGAGGTTTGGGATTTCAAAACCAGATGGGACAGAATCAGCGAATGTTAGGGCAGTTTGAAGAAGAGAATTCTGAACAATATGGAGAACAAAATTTTGGACATTCAGATGAACCACTTGAATTCATGGGAAATTTCAATCAAAATAAACCTGACAGAGGAATGAGAGGTCGTGGAAGAGGTCAGATGAACAGGGGTCGGGGCCGAGGTAGAGGTTGGCAACTAAATCAGTTTCAGGAGGAACAGATGAACCAACAACAACAGCCGCAGCCTGTCGAAGAACCTGAAGTTTATAATGAAGAGGAGGTGAGTTCCAAAATTTTAAAAAAAGGGTTGAATTAGAAGCTTTTTAGTGTGGATTTGATATTTCTGTAATTCATTGAGGTATAAAAACAAAGTAATTAGTCTCTTTTGTTTGGCAGTTTTCATACATAGGGAATTCACATAAATAAATGTTTTGTTCTTCAATCCAATTTTATTTCTTTCATTGGCATGATTGGTGAAGTTTTATACAATAATTTCTCTGACATGATGAACAAAGGGTAAAGATTATTTTTATAGAATATGTATATCATGCATAAAAAACTTACAGAATTAAAATTAAACCTTTTTAAAATAATCATATGAGGACACCAGAAAAAGCTGTCTTTAATTTTTTTTTAGTGAAAGTTGTTTTTGAAATATAATGATTGATTGGTGTTTAAAGCCACTTTCAGAACTAATGGCTATTTTGTGGCTGTTAGTTTTTATTGGTAGAGGAATCCGGAGAGAACCTACCGACCTTCTGCAGAAAAACTGACAATCCTAGTCAATTAAGATTGTGGTCAAATGCACCTGCCTCGTGTGGGTTTGACTTCATAACCTCAGTGTTAACAGGCGAGTGATATAGTTGTTGGTCCACTTGGAACTCTTGGCCATTGAGGCCTCTTTTTAAAAATATAAATGAATGAATTGACTTATTATACAATACATGTGTGTTTGTGAAAATGATATTTATCACGTAAACTGGAGACCAAACTTTTGGAAGTCGAAAATGTATAAAATATTTATACATGTAGCAACAAAGATTAAAAAAGAATAGAGAGGAGCCAAATCCATATACGTGTAGTCACACTTTGCCTGTGGGAGTTGCATCTTTAGTTTGAGTACAGTGTACATACTGTAGAAACATTGATTTTCGTTGGGTTGAAATGGGCTATATAAATATTTGTGATTTCAAGTATGTTAAAGTAATCTACTTTGTGAATTAAATTTTCCTTGGAGTTTTAATCTCGTAAATAATAATGTCTATCCACAAAATAAACGAAATCAATACTCCAAGAAAATTTCTGCTTTTACTTTACAGTACTTCATAAACAAAAATTTACTATTGGAATGTCATGAATAGCTTAGTGGAAGCATCTAATTTTGTTTAATGGTGCTTTTTGTATGGTTTAAACTTCAAATAAAAAATATTCAAATATTCAAAAAAATTAATGAAAGGAAGTGTATACTTCAATGAGACAGCAATATAAAAATAAGAAAATATGGTGTGATTGTCAATGAGACAACTCTCCACCAGAGACCAAAAGACATAGAAGTTAACAACTAAAGGTCACCATACAGCCTTCAACAATGAGCAAAACTCATACCGCATAGTAAGCTATATAAGGCCCTGATATGAAAAATGTAAAACAATTCAAAGGAGAAAACTCACAGCCTGATTTATGTACAAAACAATAAGCCAAAAACAAATATGATATACAACAACAAATGAAATGACAACCACTATATTACAGGCTCCTGACTTTGGACAGGCATATAAAGAATGTGGCAGGGTTAACATGTTTGCTGGTGTCAAACCCTCCCCTTCACCTGGGACAGAGGTGTAACAGTACAACATTAGAACAAACTTTAAAAATCAGTTGAAAGGCCTCAACTCATCAGATCGATACAAAGCACAAAAATAACTAACAAAAACAAAAAGTACACAAAGTACAGATCTAAGAGTACTAACAGTTATTGAAAGCTATTTCAAAGCCAATAACAACTGGTAAAAAAATCACATATCTAAAACTAGAATATCAATCATTACACTTCCAATGGATTTAGTGTAAAGATGTCATTAATAGTCTGAGAAAAACATGACTTTGTGCAGCACCAATAATACAATCAAAAGGTAAAATATGTTCATATACAGTCTATAACAATAGATAAGTTTAAATAATTATGTCAAGGTCTTTATTGCACAGAGTATAGACAGGTAATGAATAAATTTTATAGAAACTACCATCTAAGATCTGCCACCAAATTATCCAAAGAGGTAAAAACCCTACTTAGAATCTATGCAAAGACAACCCTTGATTTGGTTCATGACATGGACTTAATACATTAAAATGAAGCTTGTTTTATGTTTTCTGTTTTAAATTTTGCACATACACAAACACATCTGTGCTATAACATTGTATAAAGCAATGAATTTAAAATTGGAAAGGTTAGATCATTGCAATGACAGAATATAGTTGAAAAATGATCAATATACCAGGCTTTTTATAGTGATCACTGTGAATAAGTAAATTGCATTTGATAATGTTTTTTTCTATTCCTTTCATTTTCTTCATTTTCAAATGTAGGAAAAAGAGAGATTAAGAAGAGAATTGGAGGAAGAAGGTGAACAGTGGATGGCAACACATCAACAACAACAAGAGGAAATTAAGAACATTGAAAACAGAAGGGTAAGATATCTAGTTGGGGACACTTTTGAAAAAGATATTTAGCACTTGGGTCATACTTTTATCAATCAAAGTCTGAAATAAGAATTTAGTTTAATTGAAAAAAAATAAGGGGAAATACAAACTTGAATTTAATAAAACATTTAGAATAGAACTTTCAGTTCATTGTTGATTTTGTTATTTTTACTCTATTTAAGATTCAAAGGTGAATATGAACATTTTTGGCATTGCCTTTTACAAAACTTTAGGCTTTCTTAAGTTCAATGCTAAGCATGTCTTGAACTCTGTCAACTTTTAGGCATGGGAATACCTAAATGTGATTTTAAAAGAAACTTGTTAATTACAAAAAAATGCTATTATCCAATTTTGGCGAGAATATGGTAATCAACTTTAAAATAACAAAAATAGATCCCATCGTAAAAATATTTCAGGAATATCAAAATGTTACATGGTTTGAAATGAGATTGCTTATTTAAGATAAGAGTTACCAATCCATCAAAATTCACATTTGAATAAGACAGTTATTCCTCCTTAATATCTAAGTAAAAATTAAAACAATCTGTTGGCTTTAAATAGATTTTCATAGTATACTTCCCATTTAAATATTCTTTCAAGTTTTTGGCAAATTCAGGAAAAACTTGGAAAGAAGCTATAATAAGAATCTCCCTCTTCTCTCCATATTTTTATATGACCGCAAAAAAATTTTTGTGGTCGTATATTGGTATGACGTTGGCGTGGTCGTCGTCGTCGTCTGGCGTCGTCCGGCGTCGTCCGAAGACACATTGGTTTTCGCACTCTAACTTTAGTTTAAGTGAATGGATCTCTATGAAATTTTACCACAAGGTTCAATACCACAAAAGGAAGGTTGGGATTGATTTTGGGGGTTATGGTACCAACAGTAAAGGAATAAGGGGCCAAAAAGGGGCCAAAAATAAGCATTTTTGTAACTTCCAGACATAACTTGTGTGTTAGTGTATGGATCTCTCTGACATTGTACCACAAGGTTCCATATCACAAAAGGAATGCTGGGATTGATTTTGGGGGTAATTGCCTCAAAATTTTAGGAATTAGGGGCCAAAAAAGGGGCAAAAAACAAGCATTTTTCTAGTTTCATTACAATAACTTGTGTGTAAGTGTATGGATCTTCCTGAAATTGTACTACAAGGTTCCATATCACAAAGGGAAAGCTGGAATTGAGTTTGGGGGTAATTGCCGAAACGTTTAGGAATGGGGGGCCAAAAAGGGGCCAAAAATAAGCATTTTTCTAGTTTCCAGACAATAACTTGTGTTCAAGTGTATGGATCTCTCTGAAATTGTACTGCAAGGTACCATACCACAAAGGGAAGGCTGGGATTGATGATGGGGGTAATTGCCTCAATATTTTAGGAATTAGGGGCCAAAAAGGGGCAAAAAACAAGCATTTTTCTAGTTTCAGGACAATAACTTGTGTGTAAGTGTATGGATCTTTCTGAAATTGTACTACAAGGTTCCATATCACAAAGGGAAAGCTGGATTTGAGTTTGGGGGTAATTGCCCTTAACGTTTAGGAATTTGGGGCCAAAAAGGGCCCAAAAAACACATTTTTCTAGTTTCCAGACAATAACTTGTGTTCAAGTGTATGGATCTCTCTGAAATTGTACTGCAAGGTACCAATCCAAAAAGGGAAGGCTGGGATTGAGTTTGGGGGTGATGAATCATAAGGGGGTTCAAAAAATTGGGGGGGGGGGGGGGGGATTTTTTTTTTTTCCTTTTTTTTTTCTTTTAAAATTTTCCATTTTAAGTTGGTTATTTCTGATTTATATTTAAAAGCAAATAATAATGATATGGTAGGAGATACACACCAAACAGGATGTGTAAATTATTATATAATAAGTATTGTGCAATAGCAAGAAATTTTCAATTGCGCAGTATTGCACAATAGCAAGAAATCTTCAATTGCACAGTATTGCGCAATAGCAAGAAATCTTCAATTGCACAGTATTGCGCAATAGCAAGAAATATCCAATAGCACAATATTGCGCAATAGCAAGAAATTGTCAATTGTACAGTATTGCGCAATAGCAAGAAATATTTAATTGCACAGTATTGTGCAAAAGAAGATACTTCGTTTAAATTGCTTATTTCTTGACCAATTTCAATGGGGTTTTATTCTTGAATTCTTGGGTTTATTTAATATGCTGAATCTAACCGTGTATTTAGTTTTTGGATTTTGGGCCCCGTTTTTAAATTGGTCCACATTGAGGTCCAAAGGGTCCAAAATTAAACTTTGTTTGATTTCATCAAAAATTGAATTATTGGGGTTCTTTGATATGCTGAATCTAAACATGTATTTAGATTTTTGATTATGGGCCCAGTTTTCAAGTTGGTCCAAATCGAGGTCCAAAGGGTCCAAAATTAAACTTTGTTTGATTTCATCAAAAATTGAAATATTGGGGTTCTTTGATATGCCGAATCTAACCATGTATTTAGATTCTTAATTTTTGGTTCCGTTTTCAAATTGGTCTACATTAAGGTCCAAAGGGTCCAAAATTAAACTTAGTTTGATTTTAACAAAAATTGAATTCTTAGGGCTCTTTGATATGCTGAATCTAAACATGTATTTAGATTTTTGATTATGGGCCCAGTTTTCAAGTTGGTCCAAATCGGGGTCCAAATTAAACTTTGTTTGATTTCAACAAAAATTGAATATATGGGGTTCTTTGAAATGCTGAATCTAACCATGTATTTAGATTTTTGATTTTTGGGCCCCGTTATCAACTTTGGCCACATTGAGGTCAAAAGGGTCCAAAATTAAACTTTGTTTGATTTCATCAAAAATTGAATTCTTGGGGTTCTTTGATATGCTGAATCTAACCATGTATTTAGATTTTGGATATTGGACCATAATAGGTGAATGTCCAATTTAAAATTTTTAAGTTCTTAGACCACATTCATTCTGTGTCAGAAACCTATGCTGTGTCAAATATTTAATCACAATCCAAATGCAAAGCTGTATCAAGCTTGAATGTTGTGTCCATACTTGCCCCAACTGTTCAGGGTTCGACCTCTGCGGTCGTATCAAGCTGCGCCCTGCGGAGCATTTTATTATAGAAGTAGAACAAGAATTTTAAAATATATTTTAATAAGACCTGAAGAGAAACTTTTACTTACTGACTTTTTAGAAAGTTAAACAAAGGTCATGAGGGTTTACACATATTCATTAAGCATTTCTTTAAATATTTGCTTTATAAAATTTTCTTAGCTTGAATTTAGACTGAAATTTAACATTCTGTTATATAAGGTACTGCATGGCTTCCAAAACGGTCATATATTCCCGACATTTATAAATTTACTGGACATTGTCCGCCTGGGAAAATCATGAAACGGACATCTACTTTTTAGTTCTCAAGGTTTTCTTAAGAGACGGTCATTTTAACATAATCCAATTGGAAGTTTATGCGATCTTGACTTAACCTTTTGCCTTAAACAGCCACACATTTCTGGTCATAAAAGTGACATGATGATTAAGTCCTATCAAAACAACCCCTACTTTAATACTTTCTCATTTTAATCAAGGCTAATTAGTTGTCGGACAGCTAAAATTTACGTGTTCAAGTGACCGGTGAACTATTTTGTAGAGGACATTGATCGGTCTATTTAGAGTTATTTTCTTACATTTCAGCGGTTTGCATCTAATTAATTTAGTCACAAAGATTAAATTATTAGAAATACGTTTATAAACATGATTTGATGAAAAATTTAAAAAGGTTTTAAATGAAAAATCGTCAGAACCACGTTGTTTGAACTAGTACACGTTTGCGCAGGTGGGAAATTTAATTATGCATCCTAATTTCTTCAAAAATGCTTAAATTATCATTGATACCTTTATCTTACGTTCTTTTCGAGCATTTTCTTGAAGAAATAACGTGGAAAGAGCTACTAACACTCAATCGTGCTTTGTAAATGTACACGGATTTTAGGTATCCGTCTCTGGTCCATGTTTTACCATTGTCAAGTCAACATCCTGTATTAGTAAAATGTCTTTTTAAAAACAAAAGTAAAGTTTTGACAACGTTATTTTGCACAAATAAAGGCAGATATTAGTACGCTGGTGCTGCACACTTCGAATGATGCACTACCAATTTAACAGTTACCATCAGAGTATCGAATTTATATCAAAGTAAAGTTTAATATCGTTTTTTTTATGTCAATCATTGGTTATATGATGGCCAACTGATTACCATAATTGACGTTTGAAACTTAGTCTTAAGGGATTAAAATCAGGATAAGACATAAAATGTCCGGCTGGCTCAATTTTTTTTTGGAAGCACTGGGTACTGAATGTTGACATAATATAAAAAAAGATGTGGTATAATTGTCAATGAGACAACTCTCCACCAGAGACCAAATGACATAGAAGTTAAAAACTATAGGTCACAGCACAGCCTTCAACAATGAGCAAAACCAATACTATATAAGCCATTTTCTCAAGTTACGTATGAACACTTCCATCCATTGAAACTAGTTCTTGGATTTTAAACTTCTTTTGAAATAATTTTTACAAATCTAGAACTTAATGCAATACCTAAAGAAACATGTGATTCCAGCCAACTACACCAAATGATGCTCAATGAAAGAATTTTTACTGTACATTACTTACAGGAGCCGTGGGGAGATAGGCGAACACCACCATTACATGGCGACAGATTTGAAAGACCACCATATGATGATAGACCACCATTTGATGATCCTTATAGAAGAGATCCTTATTATGATAGGGTGGATCCATATTTTGACAGGCGGGATCCATATTATCCAGACAGAAGACCTTATGAATATGATCCTTACAGGTTAGTACTGAAAGAGTAGACAGGGCTAGATGGAAATAACTATTTTAAGCATGTATTTTTAAAGTTATGGTGTATTTATTCTTGAGATAAATTTTCTTATGTGTGCCACATCATTCTCTGAATTTTAGGCCAGTTTATGTTCTAAACTTTAAATAAGACGTACACCACCTATTTATTCTTGGCCCTTACTCCTATCCACTTAAAATTTTTCACTTCCATAGATAAAAATAAAAATGGGGGCGGGATCAATGTTCTGTTATTTATACATCAGGCCGTACTGGTTATAGGAATTCTGAATATGCCAAACCAGGTACTTCATATCTGAGAAAAAGGCAATATATGCCCTCAATTTTAGAATTCATTCATACATTTTTGTAGTATTCAAAATTATCAGCCAAAAGGCATTCTACAAGAATCACCAGTCCTTCGCCTTTGATCTGATACCTTAATAATTAAAATATATTCTACATAGTTTTATATTTACACCTATGCATAGGAACTATTTTGTTTTAAATATGTACTACTTTCCAGTATGTTCTTTTTTTACCGGGCCCGATATAAAAAGGCAATTTGGTGGTGTCACATCTTACAAAGTCTAACCCAAATTATTTTTGCAAATAATTCCCCCCAAGCTGGTGCTAGGGGCTGTTTAAACTTGCAGTGAAGTGAGAGTTTTTTTGCTCCATGTTGAAGGCCTCACTGTGACTGAGATGAAGAACAGCAATAAAAGCTTTTTGTGTTTTTTTTGCTGTTCATGTACTGATTAAGTTCCATGAATGGATACCCCATATCTTTTTTTTTTCTTTACTTTTTTTTCTTTTTTAAATGTTCTCTGGAAGAAATCCGTGAAGCATACATTTACCACTTTGTTAGTTCATATGTTTGACCAGAGCAAAAGGTTTCTGAATGATATCTTTGTTTAGTTTTGTAATATTATTGACATGAAATGTGGATAGAGCTCAATTTCAGCATTGTACAATATACTGTTAAAAAAGTTCTATCCCATGGAATGTAACAGTCATATAAAGTTAAAAAAACCAAACCATTGTCCAGATGATTGCCTTTGGAAGCTCATTATATATGCACCTTGAACCTCTTAAATCAGTTTATACTACATGGATCTAGTGTTATACTTGGACAAATCATGTTGTGTTTTTGAAAGCAAGCTTCTATTAATTTTGCCTTTCTGTCAGCTTGCTGTTAGATGTTCATCTTTTTTATACGCCCGTTTACGGGACGTATTATGGTATACCGTTGTTGTTTTATTGGGTTATTATTTCATTGATAATTGCATCTATATATCATGTATTTTTATGAATAATAAAAGACATCAACCCAATGACAAAAAAAAAACCAAGAAAGCAACTGAATTTGAATTTTCAGGAAGTGCATTTAAACAGCTTGTTTAAAGAAACCTTTGAAAAGTTTGAGTTCAAAGTGGACATAATCCAGAAAACCAGATGAGAGTTTTACATTCTTACAGCCTTATAATTTTGTGCATATGCTTATATTTTTAGCAGTAGACCACATGACTATTGGTACCCTGACAGATATGGAGCTCCGCCAAGGGAACCATCACCGAGACTGTTTGTAGCACCGGAAGTGATAGATCATGGTCACAAGTCAAGTGGACTGACAGATTATCCGACAGACAGAGGTACACACTTTATTATGGCTTTTTTTATCAGATTGATTTAAGTCATATCGTACCTAAACTCTAGGAATGGAAACTTCAGTGCATTCACCTCGTTTATTTGTCAACAAATATTTGTCCCACTTTTCTCTGAGGCACTACCAAACATTATGATTTCATATTTGGTCAGCAGCTTGACAGTGATGAATTGTAACGTGTTAGCTCTGTTTGGATCGGTCAGACACCTATTTCATGTTTCCTGATACTTGAAATTTAGCTTTTGAATGAACTTTGTTTATGGAAAAATCCAAATAGAGAACAACTTGACTTTTGCATCACGTTTCAGTATTTTTATTTCTTTTTCAACAGAGCCAATAGAATACAAACCTCCACAAGTTATAGATTATGGACATGGGAAATCATCAGATGATGCACCACCAAGTTCAGGTAAGGCTAGTTAAGTTGTACATGCATATTCTGTAACGGGGAAGACAGCCATGTACTGTAAATTCAGAAATTCGTGAAAGTGAAAAAGGAGGGAGGAAGGAAGTTGTTGAAGAATTGAAATAAAGACCTACTTCAACTGCTACATTGTTTTTAACAAAGTGCTTCTGCCCTAATTTACTTTCTTATTGGGTATTTAATAGACATGAAAAGCTGGATAACTCGGAATGTCAAAAATATGCACTTTTGCCTGTTCTCTACTCTTGACTTAGGAATGCTTGTGTTGGCTTTGTTCCTGGCAAAGAAGATCGAGTGAATGTTGTATTCTTTATTTCTAGAATAACTACTGTAAAAGCAGAAATTTTCGTGGAGGATTTAATTTCGTTTATTTCATGGAAAGAATATATCCACGAAATTAAAACCCCAACGAAAATTTAACCTACATATAATATCACTTCTATTTACTGGAAACCACGAAATTAAATCCCCATGAAATATTATATATAGACCAAACCACGAAATTTTAACCCCACGAAAATTAATGTTTCTACAGTATATTTTATGAGATACTCAAATTTTCTGAACATTATGAATACTTGCCGAAATATATTACTTTGACATTTCTGTAGATTCAGATTTTGAATCCTGAGAGTTACAAAACATTATATCTGAAATTCTGACGATAACAAAGAAAGCATGGAATGGGAAAATCTGAGAAGCCTTGTTCTCTGTTTTTTTTTAAGTGTTGCTGTTGCACTGAAGTTAAACTTACATCTCGTTTTATTGATGTTTGCATTATATGTATAATACTTTTGTTTTTTTTTGTAATTGCTTACATCTACTTCATTTGAACTTTGGTGGATGGTTGGCAATCATAATTCATCTCCTTATTTTTATATGGTTATGGTCAATCTAATTGATCAAATCCTGTGTCAACGTTATGTTTACAAGGATCTGACTTTAATCCTATTCCTTTTCTGTTCTGAAGATCTTTTTGGAATCCTTAAGATTTGCCTAAATGTTACTATACCTTTAAAAAATTTCAGACAGGAATTTCATTGATAAAGGGATGATTATTAAAAGCAAAAGGAGAAAGGAGCAGATATCCTTGTAAGCAAAGCATAGACAAAGCACCTGAATTTCAATAAGGTTTACCAGGCTGTTGTAGGAAAATCTCAGTAGTTCAGTTACTTGTAAAGTTATTTTCATCTTTTAGATATGTCTCATGGTTTCAACCCTGACAGTCGACAAAGCTATGACAGGGAATCTGACTTCAGTAGGGATTACTATGAAAGAGATAGTAGAGGCAGAGATAATAACAGAGATAGTAGCCGAGATGGTTATGGAGATTATTCATCATCATCTTCGTCAAGGGACAGAGACAGGGATAGAGACAAAAATAGAGATAGAGATCGAGATAGGGAGAGGGATAGAGATAGAGATAGGTAAGTCGCTCTATCATGAGATAGGGAGAGGGATAGTGATAAGGATAGGTAAGTCGCTCCATCATGAGATAGGGAGAGAGATAGAGATAGAGATAGGTAAGTCGCTCTATCATGAGAAAGGGAGAGGGATAGAGATAGGTAAGTCGCTCTATCATGAGATAGGGAGAGGGATAGAGATAGAGATAGGTAAGTCACTCTATCATGAGATAGGGAGAGGGATAGAGATAGGGATAGGTAAGTCGCTCTATCACTACACAATCAGTGCATGTTTATGAATATTTCGATGTAAAAGCAGTCATAAAAAAAAATGGATGTGTTAAATATACATCAATTGGGGTGAGGGGGGCTGTAGTAGTTTTTGTTTTTGAGGCATTCAAAAATTAAATTGAAAATGTATTGAATATATTCAGACATGTACCTTGATAATTTCGGTTTTGGTTACAATTATGCTGTATTATACTAATGAAAGGATAACCCAACATATAAGTTGAAAGGATATCCCCATTTATTCCAGAAATTTTACATTAGCAGAAAAAATTTGAAAATGGTATTGAAATTGAGTCTCTAGATTCCATACAAAATATCAAGTAGCTATAAAAGTTTCATACCTGTGAAAGTTTCAGTCTGGGTCAAAAAGATGCTTTATTATCATAAAGCTGGTTAAACTTTTTTTTTGTTTAATTGAAAGAGTTAGCATCCTTAAATACAATGAACTAGCATCATGTTTGTCATTTATGATTACCCTGAAACAAAACAACTGTGAGGATCATTCTTTGATTGTTCAAATTATAAATTATGTACAATAGTAATTTAATGATGCATTTGAATGATAGACTATGTTTTGTTTTGTTTGAAGGTCTAGTAAATCAGTACATGAACCAAAAGTGGAAACAGTTAAAATAGACGATTTGTTAGTGCCACCTGGTAGAAAACACAGGCCACCACAGATTGTTGTTATGCTGAGAGGACTTCCAGGGTCAGGAAAAACATATGTTGGCAAACTTATTAAGGTAATGAGAGTTGAAATAAATTCTGAATGATTAATGAACTGTTGCATTTTAACGTACATGGTTCCCAGGGATAGCATTTTGAAAATAGAGTAACCACAAGTTGAAACAATTTTGGATTTAAAAACTTGTATGAACAACACTATATTTCATACTGACCCATTGTTTTGAATTCAAGTTGCCTTTCCTTGGTCCAATATAGGTTAATTGAACAGTTCAAAGAAAATTTAAAAATGATTCACTCATAAAAATATCATTAAAGCTGACAGCTGGCAGATAACAGCAGACAGGTCAAACATCTAAACTCGACATTGAAAAGTCCGAGAAAATGATGAAAATATATTTTGCATGACTGGATCAGGGATAGTATTTGCAACCTTTTTCAGTCAGATTTGCGCCACAATTCAACAAGACTATACAGGTGGCTAAATTAAAGTGTATTGTTTTGCAAGATGTTTTATCTAAGTCAAATTTTCACCTTGGGTACTCCCATTTTTCTCCGCCAATAAAACTGACCATCACGTAATTTTATAAATTTGTAGAAAATTGATTAAAATTTAAACCACATCAAACAAACACATATATATCCATGACTGTGTACATTTTATTCTAATGATGGGTTGTAATCATTTTAGGACAAGGAAGTTCAGCATGGTGGTGGTGCTCCCAGAATGCTTTGTTTAGATGATTATTTCATGACAGAAGTTGAAAAGACAGAAAAAGACCCTGAAACAGGCAAAAAAGTAAAAAAGAAGGTTGGTATGATAATGCATACTGTCAGGCAATGTACGACTGTTCTTTTAAGGAGATTTCACATGTTATTTTATTAGATCCCTTGAATGCTGTGATACATGGTCTTTCAAATTCAAAATCAGAAATGCAGATATTTGATGAAAGTCAAAGGTTACTTCTAAAGCTTATTCAAGAAGAATTTATTAGTTAGTTGTTTAAAACCTTGTAAACATCTAGATCAGGAACTGCAATTAAGTTCTATTTATTTGATCTACATTTTATGATTGAGTGACTCTTTTGGCATTTATGTTAAAATCATAGCTTTAAAAATCATTCTTAGAGGTTTTATTGTATCCATCACTATAAACATACACTATGAGATAGTATCATTTACAAAAGGTCAATGATGGCCTGAAAATTCTAAAAATTCATTTGAATATAATTATTGTATCAATTTAAGAAAGTAATAAATAAAAAAAACCTGCTAAATACAGAAGCAACAGGTTTTGGTTTGTTTGAATCAGTGCTGATGTCATGGTGACATCTTAATTATGCACTTGATGATGAAATTTAAATTTTGACTGTTTTAGGTCTATTTTAGAACAAAACTAAAGTCACAACGTATGAACCAACACAAAAAAAAATTCTGGTAATAAGACTAGGACTTGAAATTGTATAGAATTTTTTTATGGTTTATAATGTTTCATTATAGGTCTTAGAGTATGAGTTTGAGCCAGAATTGGAAAGTTCATATAGGAAAAATATGTATAAAAGTTTTAAAAAGACAATTGATGATGGATTCTTTCCTTTCATCATTGTTGATGCTGTGAATGAAAAAGAAAGACATTTTGAAGAATTTTGGAGCTACGCAAAATCTAAAGGATTTCAGGTAGGTTGAACTCATCAGATATTAGGCTAGCATGCAGACTTAGGCAAATACATGAAATTAAATATCCATGAAAATACAATTTTTCCTCAAACCAGGAAAATTTGTCTCAACAAAAATGAATTAATTCATAGTTTGTGCAACTTTAAACTAGTTAACACTAGATTAAAAAAATTTGGGATAAGAACTCAATTGTTGTACTTTTTATAAAATTTCTCACGATTACAAAATTAATTCTAAAAAAAAAGGTAAAACAAATAGAGATACAGTGTTTTCCCTAAAGTTTTAGTTAGCAGACTGATTTATAAAAGTAAAAGACAGAAAACTGTTTACATTGATAACTTTACATCTGACATGAAAGTAGAAAACATGAATCATGATGTAGATATATTTAGCCTGCTACCAGTAAGGAAAGTACTGATGATACTTATATGGCAATTTGTAAATATTGAAATATTGAAATGTCGTAATTGACGTATGAAATTAGTATTGCATTAGTTTTATTGGTTGTTATTTTATAATCAATCTCAAGTTTGATTTTATTTTACAGGTTTACATTGCTGAAATACAGGCTGATGTTGCAACCTGTGTTAAAAGAAACACACATAACAGATCTCAGAGTGAAATTGAAAAGGTGAGATATAGCAATACATGTATTTAAGGCTTCTGTTCAACTCAAACCTGTTACCTATTCTCTTTTCAATTTTTCTGTTTTGCGCAAAAGGAAGGGGTATTATAAGAGCCATTATTGCAACATTCTAAAAAATTTTAATCCTTTCAAAGTTGTGTTTTCTTTTATGAATAAATATGTAGTAGGTTGAGGTAAGTAAAGAAGAGTTTTTAAAATTTCTTATTGTATGTTATATATATTGTCTACTATGATTTGCTTAAAGAAATTGTACTGTAAGAGTTAGTAATTATGTTTTAGTACTTACTACCTGTTTTCCTGCCAACGGTTGTGATTATCTCAAGGCACACCGGCTTCCTCCACCAATAAAAAGTGGCCACAGCCTACTAGTTTATATATTGTTTATTAGATTTGAAAGACATTATTCTTTTTTCAGATTGAAAAAGGCTGGCAGGAGACACCAAAACATTATCTACGATTAGATGTTAGATCAATCCTTCAAGAAGTCTCAATACAAGAGGTACAATTTATTTTGTGAAAGCATATCAAGTTTCTTCATTTGAAGGCTTCTTATGATATATTTAATGAAAAATTAAAATGATTGTGAAGATATTTCATGTTAATAGTTGATAATTCAAATGATTATGTCCACATTTTTAACATTGTAAATTAAAATGGTCAGAAAGATATTTTAAACATAAAATTAAAACTGTAAAATGTTTTAGAAAATAATTTAAGAACGGTTCTTCAACAAGTTTCTCTTGACAAAATTAGACCTGTTCATAGGGCACATATCCCTTTTGATTTTTTACACAATTTTTACAAGTCAATAGTACTTCAGTCATGCAAAATTACACATGAACGACAAAATGTGATGGTGCAAATGGATAAGTAAAAAGTGTTGGTTAAGATTTATGGAAAAAATTGAACCTGCAACAAGTATTATTCAACTCTAGCATTTAAAAGGTTGTTAAAAGATTAAAACAACCCAAAATAGTCTTTAATGATGGTTTTAATTACTCATTTTGTTAGATAATTATTTTGTAGACACTTTAAGTATGACTATTGTTAAATGCAGATTCAAGGTAAATGTAGATACCGGTTTTCTGCTCAAGACCTGGATAGACTAAAAAGCAGCCAAAATACTTTGAAACTTATTGATATATTTTTCATTTAAGTAATATCTTGATTTATTCATTGAAAGGTTGAAATGGAAACTGAAGAGGATGAGAAGCCGGAACCTAAACCAGACAAGCGTAAGAAAGAAGAAAGTGATGAAGAAGAAGATGTCAAGTTTGGGGTGAGTATTACAAAGTTCCTAAATACAAAATTAACTCATCATTTTTTCATGTTTTAGACCAAGAACTTGGGGGTAAGTGTCAAATAAAACATTAAGTATTGATTAATTTGTGACTTTGGTTCTAGTTTCAGTTGGAGTTCAGGTAAGTACAACAATATTGATTAACAAACAAGTTGTTTCTAGTTTCAGTGACAGGGTAAGTACATACTGTGGATATATATTATTCTAATAATAAATTGAGTTTTCAGAGAACTGAACACACAGATTTGCAGAACAGTAAGTATGATTGAACAATAGTTTGTCAAATATAGTTTGACTATTTATTATGGTATCATACAAAACCCATCATAATACAGTATGCTGAGTAGATAGGAGAAAAAAAAATGCCTTGATATTTCTATTATAAAGCTTAGTCCAATTGTGAAATATACTTTACCCATGCATATCTGATATCTTGAAAAAAATAAAGGTAAAGATGTGAAGATATAAAATGAAATATGTACAGTGCTGCTGTCAACATATAAAATACATTCAAGTAAGGTCCCGTAAGAGGACCCATCTCGAATGAAAAGAGGTTCCTATTCATACAGAGTTCTCCACCAATATATCATGAAATTTGTATTCCCAATTCTCAAAATTGCCCAAAGATTATCTAGAAAAACCCAATACTCTGATCAGTTAAGAATCAATAAAGATATCTTAGAACAGTACTTCATCATACTGTGTATCTATCTTTGAAAAACTAACAACCTTGAATTCCAATACCATGATAGTACTATGACTATTCTCCTCTGAATACAGCATCTAATTTAGTATATATATATATATATTGATTGAATGTTCATACATATACTACAGTCTGGATTTGTTACAGTTCAGAGCCCTTTTAGATTATGATAAAACCTGTATAAACTGAAATGCTTCATGAGTTTAGACAGGTTTCAAACTAATTTAAATTCCTAACATTCTGCTCATTTTGATGCAGTTTAATGCATCACCTGGTTTGGAATTTGAAGTCTGTAGTCATTTAGGTATTGACAACCACTCTAGCAATGTGATATGAAACATTTTCACTTGTATTGACAAAATTTGAAGGAAATGTCTTTAATTATATTTAATGACAGATAAGTAGATTTAAGGTGCATTTAGACTAGATTATAACATATGAAGATTACCTATATTCTGATTGGAGAAAAATAGAATAAGGACTATGATCAAAGTAACTTATCCCTCCCAAAAACACAATAGCAAAGCATTTCTTCCTTGTTTCCCCCCCTCAATATTACTGAAGTTACATATTAATCAATGCCAATATGAAGAAATTGGAGACCCTTGATTCTTCCTAGAACCTTTACATTAGTTTTTCAAATGTTCCTCAGTCAAAACTGTTAAAAGTATCTTATATAATTTAAATGGCAACTGCTATTTATGCATTGAAATTGACCTGTCTGTAAATTTGTAATAAAGTTACTGAATATTTATGTAGAATTCTTTTTTAGACATTAACAATATGTTCCATAGAAATTTATTGATGCTCCAAAGAAATATTTAGGTTTGCAGAATTTTTACATCAGCTCTATTTCCAATATTTAAAATTTCCACCTTAAAATATCTCCTTTGAATAGTTTTAAGCCTTGCAGTATAAAGGAATTACTGATATTTCAGATGCATACTTTATTTGTACGTAACAAGAAACAGGATATACATGTTCTGTGTGTCCACATTTCTTCATCTTTCTATGCTTTATACATTTAATTTTTTTTATTCTGACCATGTATAGTTAATTCATATATATCATCCCCTCCAAATAAACGTATGCAAGACTTGTTGACTATGGACAAAATCAAGTTATATAGAAGCATGTACCTTCGAGTCAAATTTATCAAATATACAACATTGAGTTCTTGAAGGATGGGTTATTTGAAATATTTGTTTTGCACAACATTTTTTTATTTTGTTGCATGTACATGCTTATTTAAAGCAGCAAAAAATCCCATTATTTGATGTTGTCACCATTTACTATGGATGATGTATAGACAACATGCAACACTTAGATATACATCTGGTTCTTATTGTTTAACCTCTAGTATTGCTCATTGTTACTGGAACCCATTCCGATGCAAATGACCATTCCAGTGATTGATTGGTTTATTAATGAAATTTGTTGTAAATGAAATTAAGAGGATTTATAGCATAATATGGCTCATTTATGAAAATATTCAGGATATCATACTTCACAGATATTTTCAGGACTTTTGCTGGTATTCAGCCTTTAAAAGTTTTGAGAAAAACTATTGAAGTTGTATCAACAACTTATCTTTCCACAACAGTTGTATTATGAATAATAAGTGTTTGACAAAAAGGAATGTTCATGTCCAATATTTTGTCATATATTAAAGACAGTCATTTATTGCATAATACACAAAATCAAGTCTTAAGTCCAAAATATTACTTGAAAAAACTCCAGATTCAGTTTGAATATTTTTAAATTAAACAACAGAAAAACAATAAATAAAAAGCATTATCCAAATTTAAAGATGAAACTACTTGGAAATCCTATAATTTCAAATGTGTGAATTAGTGGAATAAAGGAATATCTCCATGGGTATCCTAATTTATGTTTTGTTGTTGATAAACTGGCATGTTGATTTTAGAAGATTTTTTTTTTTATTATTTTGCATTTAATAATTTGCTTAAATTGCAATTTGCATTTACTTTTATTGGAAACATAAAACTGTATTGCTCACAGTGTAGTTAAAGCAAATTCTTTTTACATAAATGCCTTTTTCACAATATACGCATACATAAACATGCCTCGACATTTGCCAAATTTTCCTCTTTTGGATGAGATAGATGCATTATCATGCTTGCTTAGAGATGTAAACAGATCGTATCATGTACATGAGAAGTCTTTTAATGGTATTGTGGTTATGAAGTTGAAGTATGTGACATACCATGTGGAGACAGAAAATCTAGGAAAAGAGATTGCTTTTCAACTAATACTGGAAAGATAGTCAAGTGTAACTATGTATGAATTGTACCTTTGAGCATCATTTAAATAAAAGAAGTATTCTTGAAATGCAATTGAATATAAAAATTTTGACAACATTTAAAATTAACTTTTTTTTTTGGCTGATGTATAGATTTCCAAGAAGATATGAACTTGCGTTATATTACCTGTAGAAACTTCTGTTTCAGGCATAAATATTCACGTCAATACTCATTTGTATCGTTTTCTAGAGCTTCTTTATGGAACAGTTTCTAGTTGAAATTATTAAAGAGACCCATAAAATAATTTTAAGGGGTATTTTTATTCAGAAAATACAAAGACGGGAAAGAATTTAATGAAAATCTTGTAGATTTATTGTAGGGCCTCTGAGGAAAGGTGCAGAATTATTATTTCTGAAGCAGTTGCCAAAACTGAAAAGCTGAATATAATGTTTTACAACAAGTTTCTTTCTTTTTAGCCTTTTAAATGCTAACATTTTATGAACCGGAAAAGGCATTTAGGACTATGCACCATAAAACAAGCTTTCTTCGTTTCAGTTTTAAATGGGAAGTAATTTACAGTAGTATGAATAATTTGCCGCAATGATTTGATTTTCAATGCAGTTTTTGAGACAATGTGATTCTGATTAAGATTAAATAATTTACATCTTTTTTTTTTCTTTAGACATTGTTAGATGAGCTGCAGCTTGCATTTGATTTCACTGTTAAAGTAATGTGAGATGTTTTTTTTATGATTTTTGTATTGTTTTTAGGACAATTGAAGTCTGTGGCATGTACTAGGATAATTTAAGGAATGTGTAGGAAACTGTCTGCTTATTTCAGTGTTAATTTTATGTACAGGAGTCCATCTTTTTTTGCAGATTATACATTTATATAACTGACTAAAAGTCATATCTTATTTGAACATTAAGAAGTAGAAGTAGATTATGCAAATTTGATTTAATAAAACTTTGAATACATATTATCCAAAATCTATAGTATATATTGAATTATTACTATTAAATTGTCATTATGAATTCCACAAATCAAGAGATAAATACCTAAAGAAACTAATGCAGAAAGGATATATCAAACAAGATCAACACAACTCTCCAATACTTTTAGACACTGCTGACTGAAATTGTATTTCTGTTTTTCAAAGGCCAAAAGTGGTATCTGTTAATTTCATAACCTTTGAAGTCTATCACCACCATCATGCAATATTGTCAACGTGCACTCGATCTTTAAGTACCTTATAATCCCCAGTCAATCCCTGTTTAAGCATATTGTATTGCTCATAAACTATAAAAACAGATGAGACACAAGTTTTACAACCTGCTAATGTCTTTGATGTTTGATGGAGATTGGTGCATCTTCTCTTTTTAAATTCTTTTTGCCCTTCTTAGATTTGATGATTTTCAACATACTACAGATTCCAAAGTCATTGAGGTTTGAGTAATGGTTTTTATTTGGTTCCCCTTGCATATATGATCCATCTCCGAATGTATTGTATATTGTATACCTGTGTCAGATTTCTGTTACCATATTGCCTGTGCAATTTATGACTACCTATTATTTATTTTTTTCATAGACAATGTTACATTTGTTAGATATTTTATGTCTTCATAGGAAATAAAGAAGAGTAAATGGGAAGTTGAACCCTCTGGAACACAATTAGGTAATTTTTTTTATACCTGTGCAGAAAAGTTTGAACAGAAAGCAGATTGATTTAAAATACTTTATCCTAACAGTAGAGATAGCCAATTGTATCTGATGTTTCTAAATTTATTACTTGTAAATGTATCGAAATGACCATAAAACTCACTGGTAAATCAAATCCATCAATTTGGAGGACAAAATGTAAAAGTTATGGTAATGCATTAACACTTATAGTTTCCAGACACCATGCTTAGCCCATAATGATGTTGTGTAGCAGAAATGTTAAGAAGAACCAATTTTATGGGGACAGAAATAAGTGCACTAGATGTACAGAACGGTTTCTAGAAGGATACTTTTGAACAGACTGAAGGGTTCAAAAACTAAAGTTATAGGAATGAAAATACTGACATCAAGGTGCCCTTAAATGGTGTATTGATTCAGAAATGTGGATCACTTTGTTGAGGACCACAGTCTGTTAGAATCTCATTGAATTAAAAAAATAAATGACTTCAACAATTTTTGTTGAAGCAAAAACTGTTTTTACAAGATATTTCAATATTTTTAAGAAGGCAGTTCCTGAATGGAAAATTATAAAATAAGATTGTTTTCATTAATAGGAAAACAATTTTAACAGTTTTACCATGGGAGTTAAAATATAAATCCTCTCTTGACTGGCAATTTCTGAATATAGCTGCTGAAAAATGTAATCCCCTGGTTGTTAAGAAAGAATACATATTCCTGAAGTAAATATATGTATCATTATTAATTGACATTTATGCAAAAGTTTATTTTTAATATTTCACCAAAATTTAAAAAAAAGTTCAGGTTATGTTGACAGTTTTTTTTTAAAAATAGTGTTCAAAAGTCTTGCACCTGTTAATCATTTCAGAGATTTTCTGAAGAAACATCTGTTCCTTAGTCGGAAGATACTACTTAATCAGTTTACACTGTATCTAACCAGATTAATTTCATAATATTGAAATTACAATTAAAAAAAAAATGATAAAAAAATTGGAAAATTAATTGTTAGGGTAAAACAATAACTAGTGAAAAAAAATAGTAATTTGTAATTCTTTATTTACCCTCATAAAAAGATAAATGACATAATGGACATATTTACAAACTGACATGGAAGACCTTTCTGAAACACACCAAACCTTTGATAAATTGTTTAATGTTTCTCATTTATAATGGAACATTTTCAGAATTGAGTCACTAGACCCCACAAAACACTAACCAGTTGCTTAAACAGAAGATTTTATGTGCTTTGAAAATTTAAGTCTGTGTTATAACAGGAATCTTATTTTTTACAATAGTGTTAAAAAATTCTGTATTCTATTATGTAACCCTGTTAAACAAATGTATGATGTTGGCAAAGCTTTATATCATCACCGAATTAAATGCAACTGTGATTTAGAAAAAAACCTACCTATTTGTAGATAAACTTGATGGTTTAATACACCACAATAAGAAGATAGCTCCAGTCCACCAGAGTATGGAAGATTTCCTGCAGCTGCCTGATGACTATGATACTAGACCTCTAGCTCCAGGACAAAAGAGGGTAAGGATTCTAAACAACAAGTATATCTCAGAGCCCTGCAGATGGACAATTGAACTAAAATCTTTTTTTTTTTTTGCTTTTCTTGATAAAATTGCTCGAAGAATTACTTGAAAATGGCTATACTTCTTTATGACATGACTTCAGTTAACTGATGATTTCCACTAGAAAGTTTGAAGACAGCATATAATTAGAATTTTATAGTAGAATATCTTTGCAATGATCGGACTCTATGTATGTTGATGACCTGTAGCATATCACACATACTTTTTATTTTCTATGGTAAGGATACCTTAAAACACAGTAAAAATTGTGCCCCTTGATTTCTTCTCCTTTTTATCCCAAAACTTTGTTAGGTTATAACATAAGGTATTTTATTCTATTTTATGTCCAGTATTCCATGTTTCCATGCAGTAAATTATGCAGATATTTAGAAAATTTAGGGGTCAGTCTGCAAAAGTAGATCATCATTTTAATGCACTTTGGGGGTTATCTGTTTCGAAAAATTCTCAGAACTTATTTTAGAAAACTTTCAACTATTTTGAGGTTATCAGTTACTGTCTTTGAATAGTGTTCAAATCTTGATTTAGGAAAAATCACAAATCATCAGATCTCTAGGTTATATTTATAACTCTAAAATTTATAATTTATTCTTAAACAGGTTAGATGGGCAGACATTGAGGAGAAAAAAATTCAGTCAAGACGACGCGACATAGGATTTGTGGTGGGACAAACACAGCGAGACTGGGAACGAATAACAGATGATTCTTATGCTGAAAGGCAACTCAACAGAACTAAATATTTTTAATTAATGTTTTATATTAAATAAAAAAAAGGTACATAATTTTATTCATATTTAAGTCTTTTTGTTGTGTAGTTCAATAGGTAAGTCAATATTTTATGTTTCCGATTAGAAAGTTCAAGTAATTGATGAGATCCAAGAGTTACATATATATGTTGCGATAAGATAATTTAGACCCAAACTTGTGCTGAATTTTGACAAACATTTAGAAAATACCCACATCATTACCTTATCATGTAGATAAAAACAGATCATTATAGTTCATTTGAGAAAAAAGATCATCATCACCACTGCATCAGCTGTTTCAAACTGAAGTATACATCTAACTTCAGTCTGTACATGTACATACACTGAATATTAACTATACAATTTCCTGCCTTTAAAAACTGAAAGTGTATTTATTGAAGTTAATTGTCATTTAATGTACAACCCTGATGATAATTGTGATGTTTAGTTGCTTGTAGTGTTTTAAAAATACTACTGCCCATTACTTACAGTACTGACTATAAGAAATCTGTATCTCTAGTCATTCTCATTAAACACCCAAATATTTGTAGTTATTGCCGAGGCAATTCCATGCACAATTACCTTTCTGTCCATGATTTGATGACCCATTATGTAAAGTGAATTTATTTATCAGTGATTTAACATAAAACTTGCCTTTGAAAGTCAACAGGTTTTGTATATGCAGATCATGAACTGCTCAATATATTTTTGATTTGTCTTAGATAGATAAATGCTTGAAATTACCTTGAAAAATGTATTGTGGAGTAAAAAAACACTATTTCTAATTTCCCCCAAATATGTATGTATTCCCTTTGTACCATGTCAGAAAAAGATATGAAGGTACAAACACTCCTGTTCTGTCCTGTACCGGATATGAATATTGACAATTATCTCTGTGCTGTCCCTATCTGATATATAGCATCAACAATTTTTTTATTCAACTGTAAATTGAGATGCAATGGATTTCAGAGTATTGACATATTATAACTACGGTACTCTTTTATCATACATGATTGACTTCGCAAATACTGGGGGTGAATTGGGTAGAACTAATATACATCAAACTGCATTTCTTTTTGTGAAAGTGTGTGTACATGGTGAACTGGTCATCAAGGTTAAAGGTGAGGTTATTAAGTCTGAAGCATGACTAAATTAAAAAAATAGTCATTCTAACTAGACTTTTTTCTACACTGAAAGATTCTTAAAGCGTAAATACCTATATGTGTTTATTTTGTGATAGTGGTCTTTGAATCTTGTTATTTTAACGTGTGAACACTCTCATTTCTTTTGATATGAATTAACAGATTTTCTGATGAAAGGTTATAATCTGTGTTTGCTGTCTATTGAATCATCATATATTATGTATACTTGTTGATTACATTATAAGATGAAAATAACAAAATGTTGAAGACTAGTATGCTGAAGAATGTGGTTTTTGCATATTTTTTCTATATACCCAAAACCTTGCTTTTGCCCTCGTGAAAAATGTTGACATCTGTTCCATTTGATGAAATAATGTTGTGACATTCATTTTTTAATTTCCTAATTATTTTTATGTCGTTATTGCTATGAATGTTTATTTTGGTCTCAAAATAGATGGTAGATTGAACTGTTATTACTTGGAATTTGATAAATGGTTAGTTTTTAATTCGAATGCCATTATCTTATAATTAGATATAAAACTTAACCATACAATATGTTTAATTAATTTGAAATGCAAAGGACAAGTTTTCAAATTTTACTTTGCAAGTCATATTTTTCTTAAAACGATACTAGTAATTATCAAATTTAAAACATTGCTAAAGAATGAAAAACAAAAATGTGGAAGACTTTTATTAAGAAATACATGGAATGTTTGTTTGTACTAGAGGTTTAGAAAATTTTGAACAGAACTAAAGTTACTTTTGATTTATAGAATATATTATTGTATTAAGTAGTATTTCACAATCTTTAAATGAGATGTAGAAAGTTTCAAACAGTAGTTCTATTTCCCAATAAAATGCAACATCAGTGACTGCATGTGCATGCATAACAATGTAAAAAGGTATGCACAGAAATACAAATGGTGAACTGGATCAGACATACAATTTCAAGGTTATGGCACATAAAATTAATGCTACTTTTTGTTACTTAATAGGTTTGACACACCAATAAAATTACAAAACAAAACAGTCAATTATTAAATACTGTATGACAGAACACTGATATCTTTGTATTAACACAGATTTTAATTATACTTGGTATGAAAATGTTTAATTGGTAAACCTAGAAATTTCTTGGACTAAGTATAATTAAACATGCACTGATATAAGGTAGAATCTGAGGTAAAGGATAATTTGTATTTTAAAATAATGAATGCATGCAAATAACTCGGACCCTCAATTGGTATGTAAAGAACTGAACTCTGATGCAGTCATTCCTATTCAATGACAATACAAAGGGATTGGTATGGTTAACTTTCAAGGGTCATGTTGGGAAGATATCATGATAGTTACATGTTTCTGATGAGTTATTACACCAATCTCACTGAGTCTTTCAAAGAGTTGATTTAAATTTTAACTTATCTTTTGATCCACTCGGTGCATCTGAAATGTAAACCCATTTGTGGAAAGTGATATATAACTAATGGATAATTGATTGCTATAAAAGAAAAGTGATTGAGTTTTAAAATGTTATCAAATAATTACACATTGATAAATCAAGAAAATATTTGGTAAACTAAGGTTTCAACTCCTTAGATGAATTTGGCTATTTTTTAAGGTCCTTTTTGGATGTGTCCCAAGAATTTAAATATTTTACATCCATGGCATTGGAAAATTTAGGATTGAACGATGCTGATGAAGGTATATCCAGGAGGGTGCTTCTTCGCACAAACGAAATTTATAAAGTGTTTTCATAATTGGTATATTATTTTAAGATTATAACTATGGCTTGACACGTTAGAATGTTTGATAATTGTCATTTAGAAGTACACACAATGAAATGAACAAGGATGTTAACGGGATGCATCCTTATTCTTTGGTCTTTAGTGGATAGTTACCTTATTGTCAGTCATACACATCTCTATATTTTAATATTGCAAAAAATTACATAGTCTGCATGTTTGGTTATGTAGACTTTTGTCTCTCTTTGCATTTAAATTTTGCTATTTTCTTTATCAAACTTATGGATATGATGGAATGTTGTCAGTGTACCGGTAATTGTTATATTTTTAGAGTAAGATTAAGACTATTTTAATCTTGAATTAAGGAATTAGAGAAATGAACCTGCTTCTTTTTATCGTAAATGTTCAAGACAGTTTATGCAATAAAATAAAATAAATTTATTCGAATGATAACAGTGATAACAGATTAAGTATTCTCATAAATAATATAACTTCTATCAATAAATATTTACTTTAAAATACCTGCTAGTTGTCATACAGTAAAAGAAAGAATAAAACATTTTCTAAGAAATATCTTGACTTAGTGGGTGTTCGGATATCATTTATTTACTAAAGTTTTCTCCAACATAATCCATCTGGAGGAAATGATGATAGTTAGGCAATTGAAACATTTTTTAGTTTCTTTACCACTAGTCTTATTGGTTATCCTGCCTCATGAACATACCAGTCCGGTCACTTTCATATGGACTGGTGGTATATGCTTTGAGGGTTCCTGATGAAGGTAAATCCAGAAAAGCGCTTCGGTCGCATTAAATTATTAAACGTGTTGTTTTCAATTTTTTGCCTATTCACATGAACCTAAAGTTCAAAAAATTGTCTGAGGAGCTAAAGAATTTTTTTATGGTCTTAGTATACCTACAATGAACCTTGTTTCAACATTTTAGAACTTTACTTTACTTGAAACTAATGTCTCCATATCCATTATTAAATTTGCTTTAAGATACTTCAGTTTTATTCTCATGGCTTTCATGACTAATGATCCAAACCGAAACAATTGAAATTGTGTGAAAAGATTTATTTGATTGTCCTACTATACCTTCTCTTTGAAAATTGACCGAAAGCTTAAGATTTTTTTTATTGCCATACTATAGGTGCATTATGTCATTAGTGTAAATGTATATTTAAAATACAGTAAATGTCGACAATCAAAATAAAAAAAATAGAAATAAAGTAGATTTAGTATTAATTTAGTAAGGTTGATAAAGTAAGATTTGAAGTTTTATTGCCAATTAAAATCCTAATGAGGTATCAGTTATCGTAATCTAAGTTGATGTGGGTATGATTGAGAGTGTGATGTATTGCTACTATTAACTTGTCAGAACTAAATATATGTCATTTTATAATATGCTTTCTACTGTGATGATGGCTTAATTGATTGCAATGTGATTTTACTGCTAGTTTCCTCCCATTTCGACAAATTACTGCGTCGATCGTTGAATGATATCTTGCAGGAGAAAGAAAACAGTTTACAAGTGTTAATTTTCAATGAGTGTTAAGTAAAGTTTTAATTTAATTTCGTTTATGAGACCACACATTAACTTGATCTCTGCAGTTTTATCAATATCATTTTCAACGGATTGATTATTTTTGTAATTGTATAGATGAAAGACAAAGGAATAACACAACTCTGGTAATATAGAATTCCAGTGGTTTACGTTCACAAATTATATTTTTTAATAACAGCTTATATTATATATAATATTTAAAGAGTTGACAAAATACCTGACTGGCAAGTATTATTTGTTTGCCAATGAATTAAACACTTATAATACGGAGGTTTTCAAAGCGAGCTCTTCTCACAATTGATGTATTGTCCTCATACCGTTTACCGATACGATTTAGCATGTCCTTGTGGTCTTGATCCTTAAACAGCAGAAAATTCGTCTGATCTTAACGTTTAACCGACTGTGTCTTATTCCATGTCGTGACATTTGAAATTGAAGCTGAATTGACATGGTTTGTACTGCATGTATAATAGAAGACGATGTACCCGGTCTCTCCCCCTTTGAATTTCATGCTATTCCATCGGATTTTTCTCTTCGCTGTTGGTAAATTCCAAATGACTATGTGAGTTAGATCATGGATAAATAAGTATGAACAAAAAAATCGAACTCCAAGGTAAATTAAAAAAAAGAGGAAAATCCATAAAACCTGACAGAATCAAATGTTAGACTATATCAACCAACTGAACGAATAGAAAACAACTCATCTTCCTGGTACGGGTATTTTCCGAAGAAAATGGTGGGTTAACCTTGTTTTATAGCTAACTAAACCTCCCACTTAAATGACAGTTGTTTATGGTTCTATTGTATTGACAACCTCAACTGTTGTCACCTCTTGTATACCAATGTTCATTGGGGGAAATTCGATGAAAACATGTCTTTTACACAATGTTTTCCCCTTTTAATAAAAGCCTAAAAGCCTTATGGTTCTAACCGACCAGAGCTTCATTTACATTTTTGCGTTCATTGTTAAGAAACTAGAGGTTTAAGTTCTCTGAGTACGTTGTTTTTGTTTTATTCTCGAAAACTTCAGTAAGAAAAGATTTATATTATAAAATTACAAACCATTTTTGCTTTACGTTTGATACAATAGAGTGGTTCTAAAGTAGATTCAATTGGCTTGTTGATATAGATATACCATAGTAAAAGAAGAAGATAATTAAAGTAATACGATATTTATATACAAACCAAATGGTGTTTATAATAAAATTTAAATGTTTATAAAGCTGAAAATGACTTATAGTATATATCATTGTCATTTCAAACAGATAAAGTGTGAATGATCTTCAGCACTCTATAGTCTTATAAATACATCTTTCTTCAATGCAGGTGTTGTTAAGTCTCTGTTCACATTTAAATTGTCTGGCATTTTGAATTTAATTTCTATCTAGTAGTCACTCCCTTTGAATCTGTAGTTTAATTTCTTCCATCATTCAACACCAGAAAAGGGAAAGAACCAGAAGAAATAAAAGTGAATGTGTTTATATATAAATGCCAATTATTTATCGTTTAAACAATTTTGGTGTATTTTTTTACTTTTTGCACATAAGTGTTCTATCGTGTTTTTGTAAGTTGAAAAAAAATACATATTTTCAGTTTAAATTTAATCTTGAAATGTGTTTGTAAATTTTATCAGACATGCATACTTTGATTCATCAGAACAATTTTTTTATTGCTTGTAGGATATCCTATTCAAAATTTATTAGGTATTCAAATTAAAATTACAAAATTGTGTAATACAAATTAATTGTAATGTAATATCATGAATTATAAGGTTATGGATAATATTTACATAAATAGTTTCAAAATTGAATACTTTATCATTGACAAGACCAGGATATTAATTCAAAATTACTCGGCAGACTTTGCAAACGCCATACAATTAATGTTTAAGGACAGTATTAAAAAACTGTTTTTGGTCAAATTGATTTCTTACTTAAGAAATTAGTTTTTAATTGGAAATGTCCATATCCATATGATCGCACTTGATAGAGCACTTTTGAAACCCGTTTTCATATGCTTCATTGGACAGTACTAAATCCTGTTTCTGCATCCTGGTAGAAGAACTACCAATGTAATATAATATTGTTTCATTGTTGTTAGCTAATACAATGACAGAAGTACGAATTGTGCATTGATGATAATCATTGACAAGACTTCTTTGGGCCTCTCGTTTCTTTTATAATCTTACGTTTTAATTGATTATCCACTGACACAACCCATGTGATCGTCTGGTTCCTATTTTTTGAACTTTTAGATTCAAACTAATTTTGAATATTGCTGATTTTGTTTATGTCTGGCTTATGTTTAACTGACATGAATCCTCGTTAAGGAGAAACATCATTAGTTCTTTGATTATGTATTACCAAATTAACTGTAATGATATTCCAAACACTATCTAATTTTGTTTTTCTATTTCTCCGTGTTTATACCATAATGATTCTCCACACTTCCTCTCTGTATAATTATACCATGTCAGTATTGGTTAGGTTTGTAGAGCATAGAAATTTACGACATAGTAACTAGTACTTTAATCTGCATATAAGTGTTCATTAGATTTTTCATTTGCCTCTCTACATTCAGTAAATGGATTTTGAAAGAGTTGTGCGAGTACAAAATGTGTAAAAAGTCCAAATTACTAATTATGTTAATGATTGAAATGGGAAGTAGCACAGGTCCCGAAATATGCCTGACCTCCTGACATATCAGGCAAATTAAGGTTTGGTCAGACAAGTATTGTCAATTGTCTGACCAAATTTCAGACAAATTATTTTTTTTTTTAGATCGTCATATCTGCCAGGCAAATTATATTTTGATCAGGCAAAATTTTCATTTTCCTTCCTGACGTCAGTTGCAAATTTCGAGACTGCAAATAGACTTGAATTTCAGTGTAAGGTGAATAGAATCAAACAAACATAATCAGTGGTTTTCTGAACGACCCCCTTTCAAAACCGTTCGGAGACAAATGTGTGGAATAGATAAAAAAAAATGCAATGTTTTTGTTTTAAAAGTAAAATGATTGAACAGATGAGTTTATGTTATTTATTTACTTTATTTTCAGACTATTGATTGTATGATTGAAATGAAATGAATGGGAAAATAACATTTATCGTATGGGAAAAGGAACAAGAAAGAAAGATTTACTTTGAAGATTTGGAAATATTCTTTGTTCAGGATGCCATTTCATAAAAGTGTTTTACAATTGTGTACAGATAACGATTTTAATGGATTTTACTTGTAATTTTTGTTCATTGCTGCATTTTAAATACTTTTGAAATAGATTCATGCATAATGTTATATTTCAGATCACTGTTGTAAATTTGTAAGGAATAGTGTGTCTGTTAGAAAATAAAGTTACATATTCACTCAATCACTAATTTCATACAGTCAAGTCCATGAAAGTTGTTAGATATATTTGAATATTGTGAGTCAATAAAATGTCATATTCATGTGTATCATCTGTTACCTTTTACATTACAACTATTCAAGGAATTGAAGCCTAACCATGTCATATGTATAATACAGAAAGCAAAAATGGAATTACATTTTGTACTTTCTTACGATGTTCATTTATTCTCTTTAATTATTTCAAGCATCCGAAACAGTTGTCAAGCTCTGCCGTCTTAATTCACTATTTAAAGAAAATTACTTCAACGTTGTAAAATGAACTATAAAAAAACCAGCGGCTTTTAGTGTAACGAAAAAATCATAATACAAAACAAATAATAGTTAAGTATTATATGACATGTAAACATTGTCAATTTAGGACGTTATTTTGAAATTCAAGGGATGTAACCCTATTTTATCCATGCTGCTTGTCTAGATAGAGGTCATATTCAATATTCACAAAAAAGCCCAAAAAGAGATGCTTTTCAAACTTTCCTGAGATAAAAAAAATTTCACAAGGTTACCGAAAATGAACATTGAGGTAATATATTTATCACCACTTCCATACCAGTTTACATGAAAGTACTGATAATCTGTAATACGTGCAATATTATAGTTGTTTGATAATATTGCATGTTCAGCTAACGCAAGTATTGTCATTTGGAGGAATCATTATGTTTTAATATTGATAGAAGAATTGAAATAAAGATGTGATCATAAATAACTTTTCAAAATAATTTCCCCTAAAACAACAACTTCTGACGGAAGTTGAAGCTTCTAAATGAATGACAAAAGTTTAATATGCATATTATCTTTATTATTGATTAAACTAAATTGTACAAGGTGAGTAAAAGTATAGAAACAAAATTTTCAAAATATCAACAATACTCAAAGACTGTTTGACAGATAGCTTGCACATGTGGTAGAATTATTTATTATCGTATTCTCTTGATCATTCTACACCGTTAGTGTACTGGAGTTCTGGGTATTTGACCATTTATTTTACTATCCTATCATAATGACATGTTGTGTAGTGAGAGAACTTTTTACAGAAAGCTCTCACACGTGGTATGATTCAAATTTGTTTGCCATCATGTGTAGTTGACCATATTATTTTTATTATGTACATTATATTCCTATTGTACATATTTTTATGCCCCACCTAAGGGCATTATGATTTTCGGTCTGTGCGTCCGTTCGTTCGTCCGTCCGTCTGTCCCGCTTCAGGTTAAAGTTTTTGGTCAAGGTATTTTTTGATGAAGTTGGAGTCCAATCAACTTGAAACTTTGTACACATGTTCCCTATGATATGATCTTTCTAATTTTTATGTCAAAATAGAGTTTTGACCCTACGGTCAACTAAACATAGAAAATGATAGTGTGAGTTGGGCATCCGTGTACTATGGACACATTCTTGTTATCTATATGTCCACACACTTCTGTTCCTAATTTACACAGCTATACAGGACATTTTGCTGCAGTGTAATAATCTAGACATACCTGGTTTACCTCGAGACAGTTTTTGTTTTCTTTCCAGCAAACTAAAACTTTAAAAGAGTGCTTGGGGTTGGACAGAATAGAACTTGCACCTATCATTTATTGAATGTATCGTTTTGAATGAGTTTCATCTTGTTCGTTATCGTGGAATTTGTAGAATTGTATGAGACATATACTTAGATTTTAAACTCAACAGTTGCCTTTTTATACCCTTTTGTCACAAATAGTGTTATGTAGATTCTATGCTCAAAAGTGTCGAAGTTATGTTTTTTTTTTTAATTCGTTGTCATTATCGTACATGAATGCACTACGAAAGTTTGACTATCTGTTTTCATGGTAGATGCATTAAAGATCTTCACGGATGTATTTCTTCGAGAGTATCACCAGCCCCTCTGTGTTGACATGAAATATCATTGATATGGTGATAAACAAAATTATCTGTTTACGAAACTTTGAAATTTTCGAAATACTAAGGATTTTGTACCCCAAGAATATAATAGCTTAGCTGTATTTAGCAAAGCCTTTCGGAATTTTGAGCTCAACGCTCTTCAACTTCTTTTGTATTTGGCTTTGTTAACTTTTGGATTCGAGTGTCCCTGATATGTCTTTTTTAGACGAACAAACTCATCATAGATACCAGGATAAAACAAATTGTACGCCAGACGCGCGTTTTGTCTACAAAAGACTCGTCAGAGACGCTCGAATAAAATAGTTAAAAAGGCCAAAATAGTACGAAGTTGAAGAGCATTGAGGATCCAAAATTCTGAAACGCATATATAGCGTACACATTTTTAAGCCTAGCATCTGTCATGAGTTTATTTCAGGTGAAAATATTTATTATTCAAAGTAGATACAAGTCATTATCCGAAGCAAAGGTCGTAACAAAGTCTATATTTTCATACTAACGAACAAGTTCTGGTACACGGTATCTACCGAAGGATCCCTATGATAATTGGAATTAATTCTTATTTATCCTTGAAAATCATCTTTAACCCATTTTAAAGCCTTAGATTAGCAACAACTTCAAACTCACTTTCTAGTCGAATCTCGATTTATTTTTGAGTAACTGACCGTTTTGTATTTGTAATAGAGTCATTAAACATTATCTTTTATGAAAAGTTGAGAGAAGAAGAAAAAAAACCTGATTGAAATGGAATTTTATTGACAACAACAATATCTCAACTTAATAATAAATATTTTTTTTACAAAAAATTAAAAGATTGAATACCATGACTATCAGCCCCATTGTTACTTCATGATAGATCTGGTTCGATTCATCTCATTTTGAGAGTAATGAGGTCAAATGGAACAATTTCGCCGACTTGTTCCCTTTATTGACTCTTTTGCGCTGAACAGGGACAGTGTGATATGTTGTTATGAATAGTTGCATTATTGAAAAACAATGTGTGATCCTAGTCTTCAGGTTTTAGAACAGAAAAAAATCCTGATCTTAATCAGGTGTCGGTAACGTTCGATATAAAAACACATCTTAAGACAAGTGGTCCAGGAATAGAACAATAGATCAGTTACCAGTAATCAATGAGACCGCCCAAAATAAAAAACAATCCCCTTGGATTGAACCGAGTACAGGAGATTGTATTCGATGCCCTACCGGGTTTAAAAGACAAAAATATTTGTTCCCATTGTTAATTAAAAGTTGACTGAGTGTAAATGAGTAAAGTTTGTAAATGAAGCAATGTAATTCAGGACTTTGTTATTTTTAAGAAGTGAAAGGTTATGTTATGTGAAATTCATTTACGAGTTATTTGTGTTAACAAGATGCGGACTATACGTTCCATGAGAATCAACGCATTCGACTGAAACCGAATCACAAACTGTGGTTAAATCTAGAAATAGGGATGCCGTTGTTATCATAATTTGATGTCTGGATAAAAAGAGTATCTTTGACCTGTTTATTTAAACAATTCATTATAGTACTTATATCATTTCAATTAGTAAGAATCCTTAACTACGTTCGACCACAAGCGCACCTGGTAGTGAATTTTTGAAAGGTATTTTTACAATGGACCGTGTTCACCGGATTTCTTGCGTAATTGCATAACTAATAAAAACAACTTGGCAGCTTGAATGTAAGTTATTATTGCATAAAGAGCATGCAGACATTATTTTTACAATCGACTATTGTTATGAATAGACAAGTAGAAAAAATGTATGGATTAAACTTGTATTCCCGATCGAGAGTTTACCTATTGAATGTTTTCCGTAAACAACTGTTGTGCGCATTGGAATCTTAAGAACGTTTGTGTGACATGTCATACTTGCGAAACAAAAACTGTTGACTCTTTCGATTCAATAGATTTCGTGTCAATTTAATACAGGATGTGTGCTCCTCCTGATTTTACTTATCGTATCTTTAAATTGTTGCTGATGTTTTAGTTTTTAAAATAAAATATTGTTAAAAATTATTACTCTCACCTACACTAGGTATCATATTTAACGTAACAATTCCGACCGAACGTGGCTGCGTGGTTTTTTTTTTTTTTTTTTATTTTACTAACAGCCAAACGGACGCGCCAAGGGAGCAGTCCAGGGATGACCATATTTCTTTACCCCAGTCAACCCTAAGGGTGTTCGATGGGTTTAATTTTGACAGGTCAATCACTGCAAAGTAATATGGGACTTTGCTTGCTAAAAAAACTTTATTTTTCAAATACTTTACAATACTTTTAAGTACATTACTGGAAACGGGCTTACCATACGCTTATGACGTTGCAGTTTATTTTCATTTTTATAGAAATATACCCGAATATGTTGGCCTTGTGTTTTATTATCTAACTAGTTATGAATCATTATTATTGATTTTGATGTTGCAAAATTCCGGTTTGATGCACCGTATGTGCATTTCAAAAATTTATCCCTGGTGCTTTGATAAATGTAACCGAAAGTATAAAAAGTTGAGAAGCAACAATTTTGACTAGAAATGATTGGTAACATTCGTAAAATAAATAGTAACAATTTGAAAATACTCAAATTGCCTACATATGGTTTAAAATTCGAAGATTCAGCTTACTTGTAGTTTACAATTCACAGATTTAGCTTTCTGTGTTTACAAAACAGATTTCTGTTTAATATATTCTTCTGAAATTAAAACAATTGCTGCGAAAAATTGCGTTTTTTTTCGAACTACTCCTCCCATATTGTGTATAAGGTAAGTAAGTAAATCATCTATGGAGTATATTGATCCCATATGCATTAACATATATATATATATTTATTTAAAGACTTCCATTTACGTACGATTTAGTTCCCCGAATTACATACCGATAAATGCTTTATAAACATAAAAATTGCTGAATTTTTCGTTTCCGTTCTCTAACTTTATGAAATACTTGAAAATTACACAACAATCCTAAATTTTACCCTTGCATCGTGTAATCCTACTGTAAGAAAACAGCTGCTCTCGTAAAAGTTCTTTCAGAAATAGAACTAAAATCTGGTACATAATTTTGGTTGAATGAATCGCTATATTTACCAGTACAGCTCATGTCACCATGTTTGACATATTTACAAAGTGGTGTTTGAATTAGGCTCGGATTTATGAATGCGAAATGTTTTCAAATACAAAGCCTTTTTTGTATTGCTACCCTAGAGATCGAACAATAAGTGTGTGAAAAATAACCATTGACGAAACACGAGTGAAAATAGAAAAATAAACACAAGCCAGGAATATGTCTCCTGCATTTAGACGCTAAGCGTAATTTGTAAAAGCATAAAACCGAAATTTTAGCCAGAAACGACGTTATTTTTTCTCCATTTGTAACAGTGATGCTCGCTGGGATCTGCTTGATAGCATTGTCATGGAAGTCTCGTGTATTTTTCTTTCTTCCTGTCCGCTTACACAAAGTGAATATTTAGTATGGTGAATTTCGGTTAAGCAGGTGGACGTTCGGGCTGGTGACCATGCAGGGAAAAGGGATTTTTAATTTGTGTTAACTACACCGACATTTTTCAACCCCGTGCCTTCAAACCTTCAAATATGCACCTCGATTTGTGCTAGCTTGCACTAAGATAACTTTAACAGCCTTTTCCCGATGGTGAAAGCATCAATTTCAGTTGAGGGTGTCCGTTTTATGTAACTCTGTGGATACTTGATTTCGTGGTTTTGCCAAAGTCTCCATACAATCCTATAGAAAATTTGAATTCATGGTTAACTGGTACCCACGAAATCCACGAAGATTGGTATCAACAAAATAAGACTGAGTTCACAGAACATCTCCAAGTTATCAATATTGAGCCTCACAATTTTTTTTAAATGTTTCATTGATGTTCACCTTACTTTGTGAACACCCTTCCCTGTTGACGCTTACCCTGTTTGCGCGTCCGGTCTCGCTTCAACGTTAAGATTGCATGAGTTTCCCTTGTTTTTGTCTCGATTTTTGTATTCAAAATGGATTTACGAGCTTTGAACATCGGTCAGCTACTTTTGTCTCGTATTTTACAATTTATACCCAATATAACATAATCGAGTCTCTTGCAATTTTTGCAGATTCCCAGATAGTGAAACCTACTCAATTAGTCAGTAGATATAACCATTACTTACTAGCTCCCTAAATTATAACAAATACTGGTGCCATTACCATTAATAAAGCCTTTCAAGTTACAAGTCAAAACTGTTACAACTCGACCAGGGTTATATTTTTTTTCCTTTCTTCTGTTATCTTGCCAGCTGTGTATTATATATTTTATTTGCTGGAAAGTAGAAGCGGTTTTTTTGCAGTCGGCCAATTTTTGTTTGAAGACGTGTTGAGAATGAAAAGCATAGTAAATGTTCCTCTACTCATACTGAAATATGTGTACAAGTTTTTGTCGAGTTTGGTAATATGATATTCCAACAAACAATCGGTATCCCAATGGATACTAATTGTGCACCCTTACTGGCGGACTTGGTTTTTTTTTTTTCTTTATTTGAAGCAAAATTCATACAAAACCATATCAAAGACAAAAAAAGCATCCTGTCATTTTTTTTTTTTTTATTTTACGTTCAGATATATTGATATCCTTAAAAATCGCTAACCCAAATTTCAGCGGATGTTTGCATCTCATACATCCCAGAGAAAATTAGATTAAGGATAATTCCGGAACAAGAATACCTTCTTCAAACTAATATATATATTATGTCACGATTTTACTTTGCCCATTTTTAAATTCCTATTTCTCAGTAGTAACCATCTGTCCCATCATATCTCTGTTCATACATCACATGTGTGTATGTTCACATTATGAGAACTTCATTAATAAAGGTATGCACTTCACACAACAAATCTTCCATCAGGATAATGAAGAGGAACGATTGAAATCGATACTTCTCATGTTCTATTGTCACCATCACGATGGATGACCGATATGGGGTGTCTTTGTCTCAATTCAGAAGAGACATATTTTCGTTGTCTTTAGATCTTGAGATACCAGAATATTCGTCTGGTCTAAATTTACAGATTGTGTCATATTCTTTGTCGTGACATTTTAACAGAGTCTGGATACGCATAGTGGAGGATGCATGCATGACAAGAGACGGTTATCCTGATGACGCGTCCGATCTCGCTCCACAGTTTGGATTTCTTGCGATTCACTTGATTTTTGTCTCGATTTGTGTATTCAAAATGGATTTACGAGTTGTGAACATCGATCAACTACTGTTGCCTTGTATTTTACAATTGATACCCGATATAACATAATCGAGTCTGTTGAAATAACACACAACATAAAAAGTGATGAAATACCTATTAGGAAATAAACGATACTTAAAAGACCATGCATTGTCTTTTTAATCATATTTGTACATCGAAGAAACTTTATATAGCAGGTATCTTAATCACTAACAAATGAACAGTTTACCTTGTCCACACTATAGGTTTAAAATATATTATAAAAATATCAAAAATCTGTTTTCCTCAAACTATTCCTAACGTTTCGAAATATATGTATATATGTGTGTGAAACGATATTCCTGTTGTGCTCTCATTAAAATTAAATGAAGTGCTATTCTGCTACAAACGAATGAAGAGTATTTCAGAGTTCAATCAGTATGCTGATTTTCATTCGCGTAACCACACAACACCTGAACCTGTCGTACGCTGGAGGCGAATGTTTGCAATCTAAATACTTGCATAATATTAGTAAGATTAAAGTACAAGAAGACCCAGCACAAAACATTTTGATGAATGATAAGTTTTTGTTGGGGTAAAAGATCAAACAACAGCATCATGAGCATGGACGGCGGAATACACTTTTTGGTTGGTGTCGTTATGAATAGAAAATGTTTACGGTTCCATATGTATCTCTTTATTTCCTCCAATAATGAAGAGCATTAAAAGTAATGAATAGTACAAAATTTGTGCAACAGTGACATGGTATATTAATGCAGATTTATAGCAGAGTAATGACTTTTCTTCTAGGGATGCATATTCGATAGAAAGGAAGGTTTATACGTAAGACATCTCGACTTTGCGATCATTCTTGACAAAATTCAGCGCCATTTCCATTCACAGGTAGATCACCTTCCTCTTGTAATGAACACAGAAAGGACCATTTCCAAATGTATTGATCAGAAATATATCAGTAGAAGGCATTTTGGAAGGTTGCTATACTTATGATTGCTAATTGCTGATTGCTTAATTAAGATTATAGGTCCGTAGTTTGAATGAAAGCCATATAAAACCACATTCTTTTGTCTTTCTCGGAGTTCCACTCTACCTTGAAAACTGGGAAAATGGTGCAACTTTGTCAGATTATCTAGCCCCGGAATGGGCTTTGAAATTTTTGTAAAGTGAAAAAAGCCGGGAAACTTTCGCGCTTTTTTTAATTTCCTGTAAAGACCCCGATCATTGAAGTTGCAATCTGCTATCTACTCGACACTGCAAAATAATTTCTATACAGGGAGGCATGTCCAAATGTCTTTAAAAGTAAAAAGTAAATTATTCTTTATCACCATCCTTGAAAATAGATGACGGTCTTTGAGAAATCTAAGGAAACTCCTGGATTTTTGCTGAAAAAAATGGAAAACACCTGTAAACACTTTGAAAATTGGATGACACAAAACTGCTGAATCATTTTCATACTTAAATTTCCTTTCTAAACGGCGGAATTTTACTTTACGGAAGCAAATGTCGTCGGTGATGCCCACTAAAAACAGCAAATACTAACAAATTACAGTTCGGACCGTGTTTACCTTCTGGAAAATCCGGGATTTTTTACGATGATGAATGCCATGCCAGTTATGCTTAAAACTGAAGGCCGAGATAGAGTAAAAATGCAAAATTTAAGCGCGAAACGTGATGTTTGTGCAGTTTTACTGAGGATATACTCAAGGGGCTTTGGCAACCTCTTATTCTTTTATGCTGACTGATTGGATAAATGTCATTGAGGAATATATTCGAAAGAAAAAAACACTTATACGAAATTGAAAGCATAATGACCTACATATTACAAACGACAAGACAACAGTAAGCATCATCGGCTCTCACCCATGCGCAATTATATGCTCTTAAAATCCAGTTTGACATAAATTCCTTCAAAGTTGAAGGTATTTCCTTATTTTTTTTAATACCGACTGCTAATATAAATAAGTAACAATGGAATGATACTTTTTTAGAATAAAAGAAGTACAAATGTAGCATAGTACAAGTTTAATGAAAAGTCAAGACGTCTTTTCTCAAGACTCTTGTTTACGCACATTGCCTCATGAGCTTCGTCACTTTACGTCCGTCACTCTCTGAAACATTTTAAAAATCTACTCTGAATGATCCTTAATGTAACTATTATATTAAGGTCTGTGTACATACCAACGTGGTCGCCATGACTAAAATAGAATAAAAGGGCAAAATGCAAATAATACTTAAATATCGACCCCAAAAAAAAAGGTAGAGAAAATCTGAAAGGGGTAGAAATACTTTGAAAGTCAAGAACTCTCTATTCTTCATTTCTACAAAAAAGACGACTCCTTATAGGAGTTAAGTGTCCCAAGACATAAACTGTAAACACCAAAAATGACAAGCAATACAAGATATACAAAAATGACAATATGACTGAAACCTTCAATTGACTCCTTATCGGAATTATAGTCCTTCAATGACGATTTCTGATAATTTAACATTTTACCTATATATATGGTCTTCAACACTTTAATATATAAACAGAAACTGTCGACAGCAGAAATGATCAGCAATACATGATCTACAATGTAAAAATATGTCTGAAACCATCCATTATAAAACAAAAAGGAGATGTGGTATGATTGCCAATGAGATAACTATCCACCAAAGTTAAAATGAAGTGGATGTAAGCAATGATAGTCAACCGTGCGACCTTCAACAACGAGAAAAACCCATACCGTATAGTCAGCTATAAAAGGCCCCGACTTTAAAAATATGAAACAATTCAATTGAGAAAACTAACGGCCTAATTTATAACAAAACAATTTACGAAAAACAAATATGACAGACATGAATTGACATCTTGTAGGTATAATTGTCCTTTGATAACACTTTTTGGTGGAGTTTAGCAATTTTTGCGCATTATCTTGAAAACTATAATAGATGGACAAAAACTTCAATAAAAAATATATATACTCTGCAATACAAGACCAACAAAAAGCCAATACGACTGAAACCATCTTATAGAAGTTATTGTCCTTTTAAAAAGTAACGAATTTGTTTAACAATTTTAGAATTGGTGTGTATTGAATTGAAAGAAAAAAATATTACAAATAAACAGAAGATTTACACAGTAAAAATGATCAGCTATACAGGATCTACAAAAATTCATTATGTCTGAAACCATTGACTCCTTATAAGAGTAATTGTCCTTCAGTGGTGATTTTTTTTAAAACATTTAGAATTTCTGTCTATAATCTTTTAAACTAAAATATAAAACAACAGAAGTGATCATTAAGGTAAGATAAACAAATAAGTAACACGAAAGAAACTGAAACTGTCAACTGACCCTTTATTGTCCTAACTTATTGCGCTTTCATGACGATTTTTCTGAATTATTTTTATATATTTTTCTTGAATTGATAAACAAATTGAAATCATCTTAATAGTATGACTGCTTAGTTGAGTTTTTAGTGAAATTGTAGTTTAAATCTTTGAAGAATTGAAAATAGTGTGTTTGATCCTAATTTTTTCAAGGTCATGCTTACCAACAATATTATAGACCCGTCACCGAAATCATTGCAGGAAATATTTTTCCGGGTTATAACTCTAGAACCCTACATGGAATTGGAACCAAACTTAAATATGTGGTCACATAATGAGTGATAGATGGCTATTCATTTTGAGATAACTGTGTCCAAAGTCAAGGTTATAGCTTAAAACATAGTAAAATATGTGCAGAAAAGCGAATTCCGGATAACATCTCTAGAACATAATATGGGATTGTAACGAAAAATGCATAATTGGTCACGTACAATGGGAGAAAGATCTCTTGCTTTTGAGGTCAACGCATCTAAGTTCAAGATCATGGTTACTATAAATAGACTATAATGGATTATAACTCTAAAATCTTACATGGTTTTGAACCCAATATAAATAGATGTTCACATATGATAATTGGAATAACCCTATTCATTTGGGATCATTTTTACCATGGCCCAGATCATAGTTGCTTAACAATAGACTGAAATTAGGAAATGAGTTGTCGGATTATAACTCTAGAACCTTGCATGGGATTTGAACCAAACTGAAATATATGATCACCTTAGATGAGTGGAAAACAGCTATTCATCTTGGGATTACTGTGTCCAAAGGCAAGGTCGTCGTTTTTATAAGTGCGAAAAAAGGGATTTCCGAATAAGAACCTAATATGGGATTGCGACCGAAACGTGCGTATATGGTCCCATATTATCGGAGAACTGATTTTGAGACCATTGCTTCAAAGGTCAAGTTCAAAATTGCGGATTGAAATTCGTGCAAGAAAGAGGTTTCAAAATAATAACCTCAGAACCTTACATAAGAATTGGAACCAAAATTGCAAATATGGTCGCTGATAATGAGAGGAAGATCCCTATTGATTATAAGGTCAATGCGTAAAGGTCATAGTTACTACAAATGAATAGAAATAAATGCAGGAAATGGTTTGCTTTCATGGGATGGAACCACATTTCTATGTATGGTAATAATACAAAAGGAAGAAGATCATACACATTGATTTTTAACTCCATACGTCCAAGGTTAATATCACAGTTACTAGAAATTGAGTGAAAACTGAACAATACGAGCATAACCACACAGTATCAGATTGATTTCAATTCTACACAACCGCTTAGGTTGTCTCGTGGTAGCGTACTCGCCTTGAGTGTGGGAGATCAGGGGGTTCGATCACTGCGGGGTCAAACCCGACTTGAAAATTTGCTGCTTCTCTGCTAAGTACGCGGTTTTTATTGACGAAATTACGGAATTGAACAAAAACCAACGAAAAAAAAAATATATAAGCTACAATTAAGGTAAAACATTATGGACATAAAATTAAACTTAAAAATGAAATTATCCAGATAAATAAATATAAATTCAGGTAAAGAAGGTGTCATTATTACCACTGTCAAATTGTTTGGATTTTATAGCCTTAACCTTTAATATACGAGTTGGTAAATATCACTGAGAGACCTACCAGGTCAATTAGGCTATTGATAGCTCGAGTGCAATAAATATATCTTATCGATTTTGTGTTCTTGGAAGTACATTCTAAAACTCCCAATGCGTAATCATAATCTCAAAGAGTACAAAATATTATACTTGAAATAAAGAATGTCAAAATACATATATCGCAAATTTAATTACTGGTCAAGAGCTGTATTATATGGATGATCTCCATTTGGCGTCCGTCCTTCCCCGATATACACATCGAAATAGGTTGTATCTCTAATTGTTAAAGTTTTGCTTGACATATAGTTAGGATTGATATTTCGTCATGGTTCTAAACTGTTTTTAAGTTTGTTATTCATTACAGATTGTAATCCACTAATATCTTATGTTTATGTCTATTTCACAGCTATATGTACTTCTTTATCTCTGAAAAAATACCTATATATATATAAATTCAGTTAAGTACCATGCAGTATATATTTTACTCTTTTAGAGACAAGCGCAGATACTCAACTTTCAGAATTGTCAGCCTTTTGCCGTCAAATTGTGTGCAATTTTAACTATGATAAAAAAAAACCTGATAAAGATTCATGGTTTGTTTTAAACTCTATGCTCCTCACATCTGAATGCGTCGGGATGATGTGTCCCGGTAGTGTGACATGTCTTCTTGTGGACTGTTACATTGTGAACTATCACTTTAATAATTCCGACTCAGCGTGTCGTTTTAATACAAAGCAGGGTTTATATTCATTTTACATTTTCCTGTTCTCCTAAATATGCGATTAATTTGCCACTGTTAAACAATCATTCATCCATCAATCTTACACTGCATTGAAATAGAAAGAAAATTAACATACTAATCATGACATAACATGAATATATACTGAATCCTTACATTTGTGATGATGGATCTTAAAAGTACTGAATCTTTGGTTTTGTAAAGATCTATCATAGCTAGAATCACAACTTTGTCTTGCCACTAAGCTGTTATAGCTTGGTATATTCTGAGCTTTCTGACAAAGGTTTGTTAATTGATTTATTTGATAATGCGATCCTGAATCATGGGAACGAAATAATTGCATGGCCTTTATTTCACTTAATTGTGAATGACAATCTGAATCATCGAATACGAAAATATATATCAAACTGATATATGTTGCCAGGTGAGCGATTATTTTAACATCTATTTCATTTAATCTGCGAAATCTTGAACTTTGCGCACATTTGTGAAATGTCAAGTGGATGCATTTACACAGTAAAAACCATTTCTAGTGGTCGTATCCAAGAACGCGTTTAGCCAACCTTGATTGGCAGATATAAACTAATAAAAATACTACCCAAACTGAGGTTTTCATAAATGCAATTGGGACAATGACTGATTGATTTTGTGAACACCTGCTGAGACTCGAATATAAGCGAAAGCAAATAATCTGGCATCGGAATTTTTCATTTAATGCAGTTTGCACCGAGAAAACACCGGTACCAACTTTAAATTACAGATCCGAAACTGTGGGTGATAGAAGTTTTACCTGTTAATAGACCAGAAATGTCTTGGGTAAGTATGTGATATTGACTAATATTGAAGTCAGATGAAGTTGAGAACTATTTCTAAAAACATGGTTTTTCAAGAAATGATATTAATATAAAGGTATTATGCATTTATAAATATACATACAAAGGTATGTAAATTTATAATTACAAATAACTTTTTATTTCAATCATCCCTCCCCTTCACCCACATCTCAGATACGCGTGAAACACGTGATATCTATATCGTACTTGCTGTATTTCGATCTTCGTAATTATACGTCTTAATAACAGTGATACTAGCCTGTTTTTTTTAAATTGAGCATCAACAGAAAAAACAGCTATTATGATATAAAAAAAACTGATAAGCAGTCTCCCCCCCCCCCCCCCCCCCCCAAAAAAAAAAAAGGAAAATAGTTTACAATTCTCGCCGCGACAAAAGAATATATGTGCTGAGCGTTGTAAACATATATCAATCAATCAACGTAATTCATATTTATGTTAAGTTGATGCATACATTAACATGTTTGGACTGGTAATTTTTAATTTTTTTACGCGTGAATTATGACAGTTTGGGTTTTATTTATCGCGAACAGTGATAAGTATTTATCCTCCCATCGTATTACAAAATTCTTCGTTTCGTGTTGATGGAAGTGACCGCAATTATGCAATACAACCTCCAATTGAACCCTATGGGTCATCGCATGATGCGACATAGCCGTTGCCATTTAACCACACATCCAACATCTTTGAAACAAACAACAGGAGCAAGCAAACAATTAGCATGGAATCCTGTCTCGCTGCACAACAGACGACGCGAAGCAGAGATTGGGCCATGATCCCCGAGTAGCAAAATATAGTAATAAAGCATAAAATGACACATCACGAAAATCATCAGAAGAAAGGCATGACATTCAGAGGAAATTATTTATTATGTTGAGCATGATTGTAGTTTGCTGTTAAAGTCTCAAAGTAAAACTAAATATATTCTCCATATAAAATAAGGAGATGTGGTATGGTTGCCAATAAGACAACTATTCACTATGCATGTATGTAACATTGAATGATATGTCTAAAAGTGATATTCATCAAGATTCGTATTCAGATTCAATATTTTATTACATCATCATATAAACCAGTTAGCTATACAGGTTCATTGAAGTCTTTTGTCCGAAGTACATTATATAAACGTGCAAATATGCATGCGGTTACAAAATGCAATTAGTTTGAATTATTATAGAGAAGGCCTGTATTATGCTCCCACTCACTGAATGGGTGGTATACTGCAATCATTATGTCCGTCGGTCTCAGGGAAGTTCATTCAGATTCAATATTTTATTAAAGTCTCACCACTTGTATAACATAAAACATTCAAATATACATAGAAAACATAGCGTATAACATAAAACCTTCAAATATAAATAAGAAGATGTGGTATGAGTGCCAATGAGACAACTATCCATCAAAGTCACAATGTGTAAAAAGTAAACAATTAAAGGTCAAAGTACGGCCTTCAACACGGAGCCTTGGCTCACACCGAACAGCATGATATAAAGGGCCCCAGAAAGACTAGTGTAAAACAATTCAAACAGGAAAACCAACGGTATAATCTATATAAAAAAACAAGAACCACTTACGAACCACAACAACAAACGACAACCAATGAACAACAGGCTCCTGACTTAGGACAGGTGCATAAAAATGCAGCGGGTTTAAACATTTTAACAGGCGCCAACCTTCACCCTAACCTGAAACAGTGTTATAACATTACAACATTAAAAAACGTACAATAAAATATCAATTGAAATGGCTTAACTCGATCAAAAAGACAATACATAATATAAAACATATCGTATATTAAAACTAACAGTAAACAAGTTTGACCTTTCTAAAAAGGTGTGGACTGTTTCGCTCTATCCTAATTTAAGGTAATATGTGTGCATGTGGTTGTTGATTTAGTGTTGGAAATGTGGTATTTTTATATATTGATTGATATAAAATGGATGTCTTAGACTTGGAATATCAATTTTTGTATATACATTAAGATGAACTTTTCTGAAATTTTAAACTGGCTGTTCAGTGTGTGCGTTATACACCCATTTTGCTCACTTTACTTGTTGAAAATTAAAACATTTACAAATAGACACGACTCTGGAGCTGTGCCTAGATTGGCAGAAGTTATAAAATACAGATAATGCATTTTTGTAAACATTGTATAGGAACATTGTTTAACAAAACAAATCGTGCAAATTGCAGATTAACAAAGCAAATAAACACGTATTAATAATTGATATTTCAATATTGAATTTCAGTGTGCAATATATGCATAATAAAACGAACATGAATTAATGTCAGTTATTTCGACTGAAACTAATAGCTCCGCACTTACTTGGGGAGGCCTGCTACGAATGATTCCGACGACAAAGGTAGGCGTGTGTTTTACACCATTGTGTAGATAAATCAATTTAGATTTACGGCATAACAAGTTTTAGTGGGGTTGAAAACCGAAAATCGAAATATAGCGGAAGTTCGCGACCGGGTGAGATTTTTCAAAAATGCGAGTTAAGTACCTTGTCACGGTTATATTAAGGTATATAGGATTTTTTTTTCAAAAGACAAGTGCCTGTGTCTATGTTGGAGGAAGAGGAGGGGGGCAGTGAAATGGTTACAAGTTTTTATATACATATTTAATGGTTGTATTTACTGAAACTATAAGTACCATGTTGAAGACCATCTTTTCATCAGCGCCAGTCGTCGGTATCTCATTTTTGGACAAGGGTGATGTTTTATTTTTCTTTGTAGAGTCTGGAGTAAATAATAGCAACATTCCATTTTGGGGTTTAATCTGATGCAATCGATAATTTATAAAGAATTCCTTAGCCTCATTCCGGAAGACTTGAGGCAATTTTGCGAAGCGTGAAAAGAGGGATCATAAGGACTCGATCGGCGTACGAGGGTTCGATTCCCTCCCTAGGCTTATGTATGGAGAATGCTGGATTGCAAAGTGGGCAAAATGTCTAGTGGCTCCGTGCCAACTGTTGTTTCGTATCGTCCCTCTTTTCTGTACCCGAAAGCTGTAAGAAAATTTTGAAAGCCCTTGTTACGATAGACACTGACATACAATATGGAATTACAAATTGCACATGAGGAAATATATATGGCAAACAACATAGTTTAACAGATTATTAAAAGTAAATACTCATGTTTATATAATGGTTGATAAAAAAATATTTTAATCAGTAATCATTTTGATTGGCTAATACGAGGGTGTTAATATTTACTCTATTACCCTTCATGGAGACGCTTGATCAAGTGTGCGCTTTATTAAATACGGATGGTTGTTATGTACAAGACGTCATAGTTTATTACTTTGAATTTGAAATTAAATCGACAGTAATAACAGATGATTCAGTATAATAAATTAAGTAACACATATCTGAGAGGGTGATAGAGCAGATTGTTACCCTCGAAAAGACATTGTCAACCTTGGCTTCGCCTCAGTTGACAATGTTTTCTCGGGGTAACAATCTGTTCTATCACCCTTTCAGCTATGTGTTATTTATATAATGTTACCCTTTATCGCAAGAAAAGTTACTTTTGCTATTGTAACAAACTCATCAGTAATGTCACTGATCATAACATTTTGATGAAAACGTAGATAATTGTACAAAGGGACACAACTCAACAATCACTTTCTATAAATAATCTTTGCTTTTTGTCTCGCCTTGACGGAGTAAAAAAAGCGAGACATAGGTATGCTGTTTATGGCGGCGGCGGCGTCAACAATGTATTAGTTTGTGATTAGGTCTAGTTCATGGTGAACCACTAGTGGTAGGTCAATGATATTTGGTATGCAGTTGTATTAGCATTGGCACATCTCATTACCATGGAGATTATTTGGCCCCGCCCCCTTAATCAAGGTCTATTGACTTTGAAACTTTGCTTAGTTTACATGTATTAGTTTGTGATTAGGTCAGTTTATGGGAAACCACTAGTGGTAGGTCAGTGATATTTGGTATGCAGTTGTATAAGCATTGGCATATCTCATTTCCATGTATATAATTGGCCCCGCCCCCTCATTCATGGTCTATTGACTTTGAAACTTTTGCTTAGTTTTCATGTATTAGTTTGTGATTAGGTCAGTTTAATGGGAACCGTTAGTGGTAGGTCAATGATAATTGGTATGCAGGTGTATAAGCATTAGCACATCTCATTTCCGTGGAGAATATTTGGTCCTTACCCCTCAGTCATGGTCTATTGACTTTGAAATTTTTGCTTAGTTTACATGTATTAGTTTGTGATTAGGTCAGTTTAAGATGAACCACTAATGTTAAGTCAATGATATTCGGTATGCAAATGTATTGACATTTGCAAGTTTCATTTCCATGGAGATTATATAACCCCACCCCCTAATTATGGTTCATTGACTTTGAAACTTTTACATAGTTTACAAGTTACTGTGTGTGTTTAAAGGGAACGACTTATGAAAAGTCAATGGTATTTGGTTTGCAGTTGTATTAGAATTGGCACATCTTTTTTCCATGGAGATTGTTTAGCCCTGTACCTTCAGTCATGGTTCATTGACTTTGAATATTTGCATAACTTACATGTTAAATTATTGCTATTTTAAATTCAACATTTGCATTATCAAAATAAAAATAGGCGAGAGATATCTCTGTGTTAACAGTTTATTTTAAATTTTCATGATATTCAAAGGATGAAATAAACAGAAAATATTGACAATTCAATCGCATCGACAAGTTGCTTTTTGTCGAGCCTAAATTTCGCGAAAGCGTGACATAGCGATCCTAGATTCCGTCGTCGGCGTCGGCGTCGACGGCGTCAACATTTAGGTTCAGTCTGTGGTTTTTTTTTAATCAATAACTTTGTCAAACCTACATTGAATCAATTAGATAAAATTTGGACAAAAGCTTGTTTATGACCAAAATACATACAGTTTTTTTACAGTTAACATTCATATTCAGTCTAAGGTTAAAGTTGTTCAGTCATCAATAACTTTGTCAAACCTTCATGGAATTTGATGAAATTTGGACAGAAGCTTGTTTATGACCAAAAATACAGTATCCAGAGCAAAATTTTGAAAATAATTTGATTTTTCCGTATTTTACTGATAAATGGAATTAGTTTTTTTATACGACCGCAAAAATTAAAAATTTTTTGGTCGTATATTGGTATGACGTTGGCGTCGTCGTCGTCGTCGTCTGGCGTCGTCCGGCGTCGTCCGAAGACACATTGGTTTTCGCACTCTAACTTTAGTTTAAGTGAATGGATCTCCATGAAAATTTACCATAAGGTTCAATACCACGAAAGGAAGGTTGGGATTGATTTTGGGGGTTATGGTACCAACAGTTAAGGAATTCGGGGCCAAAAAGGGGCCAAAAATAAGCATTTTTGTAACTTTCAGACAATAACTTGTGTGTAAGTGTATGGATCTCTCTGACATTGTACCACAAGGTTCCATATCACAAAGGGAAGGCTGTAATTGATTTTGGGGGTCATTGCCTCAAAATTTTAGGAATTAGGGGCCAAAAAAGGGGCAAAAAACAAGCATTTTTCTAGTTTCATGACAATAACTTGTGTGTAATTGTTTGGATATTTCTGAAATTGTACTACAAGGTTTCATATCACAAAGGGAAAGCTGGAATTGAGTTCGGGGGTAATTGCCTGAAACGTTTAGGAATTAGGGGCCAAAAAGGGGCCAAAAATAAGCATTTTTCTAGTTTCAAGACAATAACATGTGTTCAAGTGTATGGATCTCTCTGAAATTGTACTGCAAGGTACCATACCACAAAGGGAAGGCTGGGATTGAGTTTGGGGGTGATGAATCATAAGGGGGTTCAAAAAATTTGGGGGGGGGGGATTTTTTTTTTTTTTCTTTTTTTTTCTTTTTTTCCTTTTTTTCTTCTTTTAAAATTTTCCATTTTAAGTTGGTTATTTCTGATTTATATTTAAAAGCAAATAATAATGATATGGTAGGAGATACACACCAAACAGGATGTGTAAATTTTTATATAACAAGTATTGTGCAATAGCAAGAAATTTTCAATTGCACAGTATTGCACAATAGCAAGAAATCTTCAATTGCACAGTATTGCGCAATAGCAAGAAATCTTCAATTGCACAGTATTGCGCAATAGCAAGAAATATCCAATAGCACAATATTGCGCAATAGCGAGAAATGGTCAATTGTACAGTATTGCGCAATAGCAAGAAATATTCAATTGCACAGTATTGTGCAAAAGAAGATACTTCTTATAAATTGCTTATTTCTTGATCAATTTCAATGGGGTTTTATTCTTGAATTCTTGGGGTTCTTTAATATGCTGAATATAACCGTGTATTCAGTTTTTGGATTTTGGGCCCCGTTTTTAAATTGGTCCACATTGAGGTCCAAAGGGTCCAAAATTTAACTTTGTTTGATTTCATCAAACATTGAATTATTGGGGTTCTTTGATATGCCAAATCTAACCGTGTATTTAGATTCTTAATTTTTGGTTCCGTTTTGAAATTGGTCTACATTAAGGTCCAAAGGGTCCAAAATTAAACTTAGTTTGATTTTAACAAAAATTGAATTTTTAGTGTTCTTTGATATGCTGAATCTAAACATGTATTTAGATTTTTGATTATGGGCCCAGTTTTCAAGTTGGTCCAAATCGGGGTCCAAAATTAAACTTTGTTTGATTTCAACAAAAATTGAATATATGGGGTTCTTTGATATGCTGAATCTAACCATGTATTTAGATTTTTGGGCCCCGTTATCAACTTTGTCCACATTGAGGTCAAAAGGGTCCAAAATTAAACTTTGTTTGATTTCATCAAAAATTGAATTCTTGGGGTTCTTTGATATGCTGAATCTAACCATGTATTTAGATTTTGGATATTGGACCATAATAGGTGAATGTCCAATTTAAAATTTTTTAGTTCTTAGACCACATTCATTCTGTGTCAGAAACCTATGCTGTGTCAAATATTTAATCACAATCCAAATTCAGAGCTGTATCAAGCTTGAATGTTGTGTCCATACTTGCCCCAACTGTTCAGGGTTCGACCTCTGCGGTCGTATCAAGCTGCGCCCTGCGGAGCATTTTATTCACACTTAACATTCAGATTCAGTCTGAGGTTAAAGTTTTTCAGTCATCAATAACTTTGTCAAACCTTCACAGAATTTTATGAAACTTTTTTTATGATTAAGAGATAATGACTGAAGCAAACTTTTGAAAATACATTTTCTTTTTCAGTATTTTTTTCATCAATAACTTTGTCAAACCTTCATTGAATTTAATGAAATTTGGACAGAAGCTTGTTTATGACCAAAATACAATCTCCAGAGCAAAATTTTGAAAATATTTATTCTCATTTTTCCGAATTTTACTGATAAATGGACTTAGTTTTTTTTTACATTTAACAAATAGATAGTCTGTGGTTAAAGTTTGTTACACATCAATTACTTTGTCAAACCTTCATAGAATTTTATGAAACTTTTTTATGATTAAGAGATAATGACTGAAGCAAACTTTTGAAAATACATTTTCTTTTTCAGTATTTTTCTGATAGATGGACTTTTTTTTACAGTAAACATTTACTAACAGTCTGGGATTAAATTTTTTTGACATGATAAGTTTGTTAACATTCATGGATTGTTATGAAACTTGGACAGAAGCTAATCTTCAAGACCAAGAAATAGCATCTAAAGAGAAAATTTGAATTTTTTTTTTAAATTCTGTATTTTACTGATAAATGGACTCATTTTTTTAGTCAACATTACACATTTACACTGACGACATCAATCGTAGGCGAGACACAGGTTTCTGCGGAACCCCTTACATTTTTTTTTTTTCAATTTTTGTATCGATATATTAGTAAATTATATATGTGTTAATCATTTTCACTTTTAAATGGATTTTATAATTTTATTATGATAAAGCTCAAGTTTTGTCTAAACTATACACATTCCAGACACTGTGTGCTTCATAACACACGTTATGGTTATTTCATATTTTTTTTATAGTTTTTGCGGTGTTTCGTTAACTATGCCATAGCTTTTGTTGAAAACCCCCGGCAATATCCTCACGAGACGAAGTCGAATTAAAAGGGTTTTCAAAACACGGTAGATAGTCCTTAGAAATTTAGCTTCGTTTAGAGTAACTAGACGCGATCTTATTTTAACGGTCCAACATTATTTTTATTACTTGTGCAACCTCGTTAAAATCGAGAAAATTACAAATTATTTTTTAAACCTATAGGTGAAGAATGGAGCCTAAGGGAATACAATGCAAAAATACATCGCAATAACCGAAAATAAAGGCTATCAAACTACCACAAGTACATGTATGATATAACCCTGAACGCATTTATAGTTTTTGGCTCAATGAAAAAAGATGTTTCATTTAATATGTATTTTTTATGTTATTTCACTTTTGTGTTCTGGAACGTACTTTTGTGCATTTTTAAATATAGGACAACTGAGTTGGCGTATGTGGGTTCGATTCCCACCCTAGGCATTCATTTATATTGGCTGGTGCAAAGCGGGCAGTTTAGCTTAGTGGCCCCGCGCCGACTCCGTTGTTCCTATGGCCGCAACCAAGTTTTGTTTTCTTTCTTTTTTTCTTTTTCCTTTCGAAGTTCAGATATAACAAAACCGTGGTATAATTGTGAAAATTATACCATAGATAGCTATGGTATAATTTTTGGTTACTGATATTTATACTCGTGTTGCATTCCCATAGGCTCCATTGTACAGTTATAGGTTTATTTTTTATTATCCTTCTTAAAGTATATATATATTCCTTTGAGTTTGACTGTCAATTATTTTTTTTGTTTCTGATGGTGGTTAATCCAGAAAAGTGTGTCGGAAGCACCAAATATAATGATAGTTTTATTTTCATTTTTAACAAACGAAACTTAGATATATTTACATGCATTGTTTTGAATTTATATTCAATAATGGAAATATATCTTTGTATGATTTATTCTGTTGAAAAATATTTTATTCCTTTCAAAATTCACACGGAGATGTTTGGCACGCTGTATCGCACCTTTTCGTTCTTCCGATAAAATCAGATAGCGGATTCAATAATATAATCAGTTTCTTTTCCGGTTGATAAAATTTAACTTTAAACAGGAGGCATAATAGTGTATGCACCTGAGAGTATCTATTTTTAGAGTGCTACATGAAACAGTTCTTCAAAATATTTTCTTACGTTTCCGTTATGTCCAGTGGCGTATCCGGGATTCAAAAAAGGGGAGAAGCGGGAAAATGAGGCTAAAATGGAGGAGTAAAAAATCAGGAAAAAATTGCCATTAAAGCACAAATTTATGGTCATAAAGAGGGGGAAAGCCACTGCATGGGTCAACCCCTGGTATCTTATACAATGTGCCTCAGCAAAGAGATAGCTCTTTTCCAAAAACGCAATCTAGCATATTAAGGTTGTTGACCATAAAAATCAATTTATACGTCAGTCACAAATTTCTTTTAAAATTCTATATGGCAAAAAATCGCCTAATTCGAAACTCAGTATCTTTTAGAACAAAGATCAGAATAAATGCATTTTCGATGTGCGAAAATCACATGAATATCAAGTTGTAGTTAAAAGTTTCTTCGTGGAGATTTTAACTATGTATCTTGGGGAAACTTTTTGTAGTTAGAAATATATATCTTTATTCTCATAAACCAAAATCCAAGGTACAGAGATATTATAAACATTAATAATATAACATATAGTCAGAATTAATACAAATGTATGATCTACAACTAGAAAAAAGAAATTCCAGCTTATATAAAAACACATTATGTATGTATACAATATGATATAAAAGTTATTAAACAATATTTCCCCTAAGAGTCCAGCTGTTTATTAATCAGTCTGATAAATTTGCACAAATGGTTCAGCATGCTGATGTTTCTAGTATTCATTAAATCATGAAATTTCAATATGTTTGGTCTATTTAGATAATAAGGTTTCAAAATTTTTTCTCTTTCATAATTAAATTTCGAACATTTAAAAATATAGTGGAATTCATCCCCAATATCTCCTGAATTGCATAGTTTACAATATCGATTTTCTCTTGGTACATTTTTCCACCTTCCAGTTTCGATAGGAAGTTTATGACTGAGGATCCTGAATCTACAAAAAGTTATAATATTTTTATCATCTAGGATCTTAAAATAGTTTTCCCTTTCAGCATTGTCTTTGAATAGACGATAATTAATAGCTTTTGGTGATTCTATTAAGATTGAGTGCCAATTTTGATTAAATTGGTCTACAACACTAACTTTAACATTTTGATATAACCATGTATTACTAACAAAGTACTGTGCATTCCAAACATATGACAATCCACAACTATCTAGAATAGATTTGATATTATTAAGCCATAGAAAAGAAGTAGAGCAAATATTTTAACTTTGTATCCAAACATATTTCGCCTATGAACCTACAGTTTAGTGGAACGACTTGGCCTTAAATAAGGAAATTAATCACATTTAGACTATTTTAAAGACCCTCTATTTTTAGTGGTAGTCAAAATATCCTGTCTTCTTCTCGCCCGACGTTTTTGCATACCCTACCTAATTTATTTGTTAAATCGCTCTGAAGATGCTTGAAATGTTTGCCATCTGACGTAAAACAATCGCCTAAGGTAGCTGTAGTGTCTTCCTCCATCTTGGATTTAGAAATAGCAGATAACAATCGCTCTAGATCTTTAATGAAATGTGCAAATTTTGAGAATAGAATGTAATTCATGTGTAAGACTTTTCTTGTCATTATAGAAGATTATTTTTCGGCTGTATTTTACAATAAAAAAGAATGTTTTTGTTTGATTCATTTTTTTTTTTCAACTTTGCCACATAAGGGGAGATAATTCTGATAAATAACTTTGTTAATAGAATATGTTATGAATTTACCTATTTTATCATGTAGCAAGAAAACGAGTCCGGTGACCCCATTTTTCTTTTTTCTTATCTGAAAGCATATCATAAAAACTATATTTTCTCATATTTTATCTCAAAATTCTATGGTTTAGTTTTCTTTTTATCACGCAAAATTGGATTTTCCATGCATAATCTATACAAAATCTGACATTTTGCACAACCTGTAGCGTGAAAAAAAGCCTGGTGACCCATACATTTTATTATATTTTTGAAAAAAAAGCATGATATAAAACTGCATTTTGAAAATTATTGAAAAAATTCTATGGATTTTGATTTAGACCCAAATTGATTGTTCAGAAAATATTATTCATGTTGACCTAGTTTAATAATTGAAAACAATGACATTTGCTTTGGCTGCCTCAAGTTCAGTTTCTGTCGCAAGTATTCAAAATCACTTTAAACTTGCACAAATATCCTAAGGGTTCATGTGCAAAGCAGATTTCCATTAGCCAGCATACGGTTCATTGCCCCAGTACACGATTTTATTCGAAATTAAAAGTTATGATGAAATATAAGATGGAAAGGAATTTCTTACACGTACTTGGCACAACACAATAGAAAATAGATTCTAAAAGCGCTTGTATTGCTGTTAATCATAACAAGACTGTCTTTAGCAGCAGGTTGAAGGAATTCTTTTCTAGATTATGATCACGAGACATTTGTGCTTTGGCTACAATACAGTACTCGATTTCAGAAATGATTTCCAGTCTTAAAAGTTTTCCTAAGAATGCATGTTGTTGACACATATGGATGTTTGAATCTTCAGAATAAAGGTTTTGGTGACAATCGCGACAAAATAAAAAAGATATATTTTGGCACATATATGCCGGATGTTGGTAACAATGTAAAAAGACATCATTCAGGTATAAATATACTAAAACTTATAAACGATATGTTTTTTTCTTCTTATTTTTGAATCGAGTTGAATGTTTCTTCATTCAAATTTTATTTAAAAGTATAGCCTTCAATACTTAGTTTCGAAACATGTGATGTTTAGTTTTTTGTTGTTGTAGATTTTATATATGATAATAATTGTGTGATGATTTAAACAAAAATAGTGGATGATAAAAAACACAATTTTCTGAAAGAGTTACGTTTGATCAAATACTTTTTTTGTACGTAGAAAAAATTGCATTTATTAGATCAAAATTTGAATTGTTTAAAAGGTCAGTTGAGTCCCTAAATTGGGATTTTTCATATTTTCTTATGTAGGTTTCTTGTGGTATCCCTGCTCATCTGGTTTCTTGTCTAGATTTATAAGAATCCACTCCTCTCTGGGAAGTGATCGTGTTTTGATCTACATTGGATGTTGAAACTGGTCATTGACTGGGTAGGTTTGGTGGAAAATCAACAATGCGTTAGTAATATTTGACTTGTATCTTTTTGTAAGAATAGTACCATTGGATTGCTATAATCCCTACGTTTTTCAATTCAAGAAGAGTTTTATTGTTTAAAATATCACTATATATTATTCTTATGAAGCTTGTCAATAAAATGTTCCCCTGCCATCAACATCAAATTTTATTATTTTTTCCTTTTTGCTTTTATTTTTATTAAATTGGAATAAAAAGAATTTTATAGCTATACGTTACACATTTCCCTAAGTGTAAAATAATAGTTTTTCTATATTCATAACTATTTCAAATTTAGAAATTTTGGATTATATCAACTCCCCCTACACACACACACACACACACACAAAATAAATCAGTTTTAAAACTTATATCTTTTTTTTATTTATTTTGAGGGAAATATTAAATTTGCAACAGGACGTTCGTATTTTTATGTATGAGTATTTAACAATGTGACAGCTCTAAGGCGGAGGGTAAAACAAAACAAACTAATTTGTCAATTTTGTTCTTATAAAACGTAGTCAGAACGATTCAGGCTCCTTGAAGCATATTTCCTCGATATACGTTGTAACTGTTTCTCCACGTTAATCTAATCAATGTAGATGTTTTGCATATAAATTTTAATTTTATAGTATATTCTTTTTGCTACTCCTTCTTGAATATTTCTAAAACTAAATAAAAACATCTCGCTTGTTCACTTCGCTTGGTGAATTAATTACAGTATATTAGCAGTACAGAAGGGTATTAACATTTCATTACGAAGCTAATAAAATATATTAGATGTGCTAGTTTTTCATCTTTATAACATCGTACTGACACAATCCAGAAAGATTCTTAACCTATCAAGTAATTTTAGAAAAATAAAAATCTAATTGAAAAAGTATACGAGGTGAAAATGATAAGTCTGGATGAGAACTGAGCATTTTACGGCAGTTAATTTGTCGTTGGCTGACAGGTATAGACTAAATTTTCCGTCTTGAAGAAATTCAGATGGTTAACTAGATGATAGGGCCGTAGGTACGTAATGGTTTTGTCTTTCGTTGTGGTCATTAGTGCTTATGATTGATAGTGGTTAATAAATACAAATTTCCATTTGATTTGTTGAATGTGCCGGTATAAAAGATGTAATTTAATGAAAGATGAAAGCGTCTGTGGTCTGACTTGTAGTATAACCAGTCGCTATATATTAACACATATCCAACATATGACACACTAATTAATGGCTATTAAAAAAGCAATGCACTTATATTATTTCGCGAAGAACACTTGAAACTGTTTACATACGATAAGAGTGATTTGATAAGACCGTTTTGGCCATGGCAAGTCAAATCTGTCCGGTCCAGTTCCGTTTGTCCATCTATGAGAGTTAAATTTTTTTGGCAACTTTATACAAATTTTATGTGATCCTTTTTGGCATGGCATTATTATAATCACTTTGATGAAATTGTCCTATTTAGAGTCTTTCATTTTAGTGGACGACCATTTGGTATTCTGGCGGGATTTTTTGAAGATTGACAATTCATTTTCATCTCATTATTTTTTGCACTCTTTTCACTTTTGTACATAGTTATTTCCTGCATTTTGTGTCGCAGAATTTTCGTTTTAATCCTGTCTTGGGCAGCCATTTATTTTCAGCTCTTACGAGGTCAAACTATCCTTTTTATAAATCCTCCTGCCCCCCCCCCCCCCCTTCTTTTTTTTGAAAATCACTTAGCCACCTAAAGAACAAATTTTAAAGATGAAAAATATTTGAAGACGGTCTTATTCTCTTCAATCGTTTCAATTTTCAAAACGTTTTGACTCGTAATTAGAAATAATTGAAATAAGTTTAATAAAATTAAGAAATGTCAAAGTCTACCGCATTTTTCGTTTAAACAGCAGGAAAGATTTATTTGTGAATAGATTTATATACACAGTAGTCCCTTTTCTCACGGTAAAAGTAAAAATCCATTACATAATTATACACAGCAATATTTCTTAATTTTGCAAGCAGAGCTTTATATTGCACTTACTGAGAAATAGAAATTTAATAAAATATGTCATGGAGATAATTTTGATAGTCTGGTTGCTTTTAAATATAGTACGAACGAGCAGTTTAAAGCATGGAAATATAAGTGAATCGAGAATCAATGTGTCAGTATATAAAATGGGACAGCGTTGAATTTAACACATATACGTTAGATTCAGTTTGGTTTCGGCGAATTAAAAAATCCAAAAAGTACACTCCATGACATAGGGTTTATCCCGACTGACATGTTCTGTTTGAAACTTTTGATCAAATAAGTGAAAACAAGGAGATTTGTAAAGTTTATTCCGGAACTCAATTTTTCGAATGTCCGAATGGTGAAGGAGAGTAACATGCAATTTTCGACATGCTAAATAAAAATAAAAAATAAAGATATTGATGTTTTCGGTTAAATCATTTACCTAATAAATTTTTTTTGTTTAAATATTTGATTTGATCCTCTACACATAATAACAGAAAGTAATAGAACAAATTGTTTCTTGTCGGAAAAAAAGAACGTTGTCCATCTCGGCTTTTCCTCGGTCGACAATGCTATTATCTGGCAATATTCTACTTTCTCACCTATCGGCTTTGTTTTTTTTTTTTAAATATATATTATTATTAACAGACGGAATCATGGGCCAGGTAACATAGGGATGACTGGAAACTTCATAACCATTTTTTTCTATATTTTCTGATAAAGAATTATATATGGTTAACCTAACTAACAAGCAAAGCTGTAATACAGTTTGGTCGTTGGTGGCTGTCTATCATATTTGTGTTTTGCTTTGTTTATGGGTATAAAACTAATAATGCATAGCCCCATTGCTTTCTATGTTAATTTCTGCAATTTTCATCGTTAATGGCTACTTTGTCTTATGTTCAATAAAGTGGCAGTCATTTCATGTCAAAACTATACCTTATCCTGACTTGGGCTGAAAAAGTCAACATACCTTTAATTGCATATAAGAGCCTACTGGTACCCGGAAGTTTGGTAGTACAAAATCAGGTACTTCTGATCTGAAGTATATTATTGTATATACTTCTTTATTATTCAAAAGAAACTTTCAACAAGGGTTCTACAGTGATCCCAAGTCCCCAAGCTTTCATTTGACAACATAACTACCCAAATATTTCACCTATTGACAAAGATACAGCTATGCGTAGGAACTATTTTGTTTAAAATATGTACTGCTTTCTTGTATGTTCTTTCTGACCGGGCCTGAATTAGTGGTTCTATACCTATTGTGTTAAATCAGGCCGTTGGTTATTTCATTATTGAAGGCCTAACGGTGACCTAGCTGCTTACTTACATCTACGTCATTATGTCAATGGTGGATAATTGTCTTATTGGCAATCATACCACATTTTCTTATTCTAATATTAAATCTTATGCAAGTACTGCACTCTCAAATAGATCAAAATGATGTACAGACGATTGAACGTTATTTCAAAGCTAAAGTTCCTCATAGAAAGATCATAATTTAGAATTTTTCTTCTTTATCTCACCTGCGGCTAACCAAATGGGTGAAATTACAATTTTAATCAAATTTTGCGCTTTTGGCTGTTACGGTAAATGGCAAAATGATCACTGAAACCAGATTTCTAAATAAGTCAGCATGGCTGAAATCGGCAGCCGACTCCTTATTGGAGTTATTGTCTTTTACTGTTGTTTTTTTTTATGAGGATGTGGTAACAAATGTAGATTTGCAATTTTACTTTTAACATTTCAGTATGCTTAGGATTCGTTTGTCATCCTATAATATTTGTACTGAATTGGACATGTAATATTGAAAATAATAGGAATGACAAATATTGTGGTTTTAATGTGATTGAGGATGAATTTCCTTTTATTTCAAAAATATAGCCGATTGGTAAATTTACATAAAATACATAAAGAAATAATAATAACTGTTTATTTAGGTTAATACAATTATTTTCTGTTGAAAACATAAACTTAGAAAACTATGTACACGAAAAAGAATTTAGAATTGAATTTAGAATTGAATTTACTCCTTTTGTAAGCAGTTTCGCTATTTTTTATTTCGAGAAGTTAGATCAAAATGGTTTCAAACATTTTCTTAAATTGACATAAATATTGTATATTGTTATTTAAAATTAAACTTATTCAAACCGGTAAGCATCAATAATTTAAACGGATTATCTTACTACGCACAGTACACATGTTTTCATTATCTTTATAGTATTGACAGAATCAGATGACCCGTCAAAACCATTTATTTTAATACGGCTTATTAATGATTATTTTATGAAAATCAAAACACCTTTAATCTTAAACATAGGCAACGATTAGTAGCTATTAGTAGGTCGTTATGGTTAATGGACGGAGCCTGGGGAGTTCAAAGTATTTCGAATGTGTTTGTACAGATAGAAGTTAATTTTCTGACACTTTTATTTCAGAAGAAGCTGACAATATATCATTTATTTATTGTGGTAAAGTGATAAGAATAAATCACCTTAAAATGAGACAAACAATAATTATAATGCGAGGTTCCAGAACTGAGACAAGAATTTCTCTGAAAGTCCTACTTTGAAAAATTTTGATTGGTTAGCGTTAGCAAATAGTAATTGTTTTATTTTTTAATCCACACTCATGTAGTAGGAGTATGTGAAAGACGTTGGAGGACAAAATGTGTGTAGTGATTTGATTCTATACTGAATAAAAAGAATATAATTTAAAACAAAACAGGTATTTAAATTGAACACTGAAATTAAATTTCAGTACCCCTCTCCAACAAAGTAAGATATGTTACGATATTAAAAAATGTACGATTTGGATAGAAATTCCGATGTTTACTTATAGAATGAGTACATTTACTGAAAGATATCAATATACTAGAACAATATACATTGAAACCAGAGATGAAAATTTAATTATTATCAAATCAATTACACATTCATTGAAGAATTTTTTCGTAATTTAATTAGATCAAGCTTACCTTCCTGTGTTGGTTTTAGAAGAAGCGTAAATATATTGTCTATAAGACTTTAAGTATTTACAATGGAGCAATTTCCCCCAAGGATTTATAAAATTATTATTGCAAACAAAAGCTGGATGAGAGAATTAGATGTAGGTGCTGTACAAGTTAGTTATCGAGTTAACGATTATTAAAATTTTAATGATATATAATTTTATGTATGAAATCCTACGGTTGATTGGTTGTTATTAGTTTAAAGACTAAAAAATTCAGATAATTCTATATACGAAATTGTTTTTAACCTTATAGCATTGTTCTATTCCAAAGAAACATTTCAAAATGAAAATCTTATTTAAATTTACGTTCGAATTGCATGAAATATTTTCCATATTTCATGCAATTCGAACGTAAATTTAAATAAGATTTTCATTTTGAAATGTTTCTTTGGAATAGAACAATGCTATAAGGTTAAAAACAATTTCGTATATAGAATTATCTGAATTTTTCGAGAAAGGTTGAGAAGCTTTAACTTCATGTTCAACATAGAGTGTTTGAAAAAAAACATCAATCAGACATTCACAAATTCTTTCGGAAGTATAGCTATTTAGTCAATAGCACACAAATTAATCTATATAAAAATAAGGAGATGTGGTATGATTGCCAACAAGACAACTATCCACCAAAGTTCAAATAAAGTGGATGTAAGCAATTATAGGCAACCGTACGGCCTTCGACTATGAAAAAAAAAACATACCGTATAGTCTGCTATAAAAGGCCCCGACATGAAAAATATGAAACAATTCAATTGAGAAAACTAAGACCTAATTTATAACAAAACAATTTACGAAAAATAAATATGACAGACGTCAACCAACGACAACCACTGAACTACAGGCTCCTTACTTGGGACAGGCACATATATAAAGAATGTGGCGGGGTTAATGTAAAAATAAGAAGATGTGGTATGATTGCCAATGGGACAACTCTCCACAAGAGACCGAATGACACAGAAGTTAACAATTATAGGTCACCATACGGCCTTCAACAATGAGTAAAACCCATGTAGCATAGTCAGCTATAAAAGGCTCTGAAACATGTATATTGGTTAACGATGTGCTTTGATGCAAAATTTTACAGAGCACATCGTTAACCAACATATTATGTTGAACAATCATAATTTAGTCTCTTTAATATTCAAATTCCAGTACATTTCAACACCTTTCCAATTCGGACCTAGTCAGTGAATCAATTACAACAAAAAATGAATCTATCCGTTATCCATCTTACTTAAAGTAAAATCAAAAAGGAAAATCCTGTGACAAGTGGCCCCATGTATCAATAATCCTTGACTTTCTATTTTTCGGCTTTGAACGTTCTTGGTGAAGGTAAATCCAGGAAAGCGCTTCGGGCGAATGAAATTTATAAAGTGCTGTTTAATTTTGTAACTCCTAATCATAAAAGTCTGAGGTAAGAACGTCTTATTTCATTTGCGTCACACAGCTAGCGTCTTGATAATTTTCATGGAAGCATCACATTTCGCCTCATGCGAATGTACGTATGATTTTCCTATTTTTGATTCCAGAAAAACATAATACCAAAAAATATATCTAGGGAAGAATTAAGTTATGCTTTTGGTATTCCTTGTCGGCAGCAAACACACACACACAAACAAATAAAACAAATAAAAGCAAATAGCCAAATAAACACGGGTGATTCAAAAACCATAAAATATCACCAAATCAATTAATAAAATATTGGAATTTTTACTTTCATTGACGATGAAGTCTCATGAAGTCTCATCATCATTTATATTCGCAAAAAAGTTAGATCATAAACTCCATGAAACGTGTAATCGGATTGCAGGTGGGATATGATCTTTACTGACCCTTGGCTTCATTCACGTGCTTTTACGTTTTATCACATCATTAGCGTCAAATGACATCTGGGCGAACTTGTCAAAATTCTTAACCGTTTTACTACCTTGATAACACTACCACTCAGAAACAATATATCTCGTTTCTAAGACATTTTTATTCAATGTTATAAGATGACCTGTAAAAAATAAACGATTAATGTTGATTAAATAAGACGCGTGAAATGAACAACTAGGTGGCCACATCACCTGTGTTTTATCGCTGTAACACGGATGCAACATTTTTATCATTTTATGAGGATGATTTCAATTTTAAATATTTTATCTTGGTCGAAATTGTACAAACAAATTATGAAATTATTTAATAAATTACTAAAATAGAAAATAGTCATCCCAAGGATTTGTAAAGTAAGAATAACTATACGTATCCTTGGTCATCCCTTCATTTAAAAATATTGGTTCTTGAGGCAAGTGCCCGTACAAAAATGTGAGGGTTGGGGATGAGGGAGTGGATTGAAAATTAAAATTATGCAAACACTTTTCGTGTTAATGTTTTCAAACCATTTAAATTCAAATTAATTGTCCTTTTGCTTCTATTTTTAAATCCTATTTATTTGTGAAATGTTTGAAATTAATAATTGATTGAAATTTGTTTGATTAATGTCCAGTGGCAACTATTTCATGCATATTTAAAACGATATATTAATTAAAAATAGTTCATAGTCCTAAATATGAAAAAAGAATCTTCTTTCAAAATATATCCCGATGAATATTTTTGAAGCAGTATTTATTTGATAAAAAGTATGAACCATATCATGATATAAATTAAATTAATCCAAAAAATTGATTATTCCTTTTATCTATATTAACATTAAACTAGTTTACTTTTATAACCTAATTCCATCTACATAATATACAAATAACATCTCTAGTCAACAGCCGAAGGAGGAGCTAACAGATTATTTATAGATGCTGAGGTTGTGATGATTTGGATACAAGTTCGTCACAAATTGAAGTCAAGTTTATTAAAGAATTCAAAAATGTATCAAGACGGGTGTTATGGATGTAACCAATCTCTGCTATGGCCCGGATATAGAACGTATCCACGGAAACCGACCTCATTCCATATTATGGATATTTTACATATTAGACAGGAACAACAAATTCCGTCAGCTTTAGGACCTTTACAGGATTTTTGTAGGACTAAAAGTGTGGAAAACATGGTTTCTCCAATAAATCAAGAACGAGTACCAACTATAGGGACACCTAAAGATCTTAAGTTTGGAATTAATCGAATTCTTTCCGAGGACTTTGGAAACAAATCACCGGTAGTCAATGGTAAGAACGACAGAAATAGTTGATATAATTCTAATTTGTTTTAATTTTCTAAAATTCAGAATTGTGTTACTGAAAGTTAATTACTGGTATAACTTTGGCGTTTAAATTCATAATTCACAACAAAAAATATTATTTTGAGAATGGATTCTTTACTTGTATTTAAAAAAAAATGTATATACAACATAAATTATAAATTAATATGACATTCTATAACATTCAAAAAGATTTTATATGCAGAGAAAGAGATCTAATTGTGAATGTTATTTTTTTCAGAAAACAGAAACAAGTTCTCGTTAACACGGACGTGTGATTGTGGTTCTCCATCGTGCAGTGTTCTTATGTTCTCACAGATGTCATCACACCCTTTCAATTCTCCACACTATACACTTTATCATTCAGAGACAGAAACTCTTCCAGGTATTTAGAATTTTTCTCTATAAATAAAATTTTACCAAATGTCAGCTAGTTAACTCAATAATGGGCTTGAATTTAAACAACAAAGAAAAGTGCTTCCAAATTTTCAAATTTTGTTCGCATATTTGAAACGGATTTGTTTTGCAATTTATATTCAGTTAAAGTAAAATTGTGCCTTTTCATCATCCTTTAAAAAAAAATACTTTATTTATTCTAATTTTTATTTTTTTAACCACATTACTCTTCTAAGAATATTTCACAAATGATGTTCTATAAAGGTGGGTTTTACTTTGGATTTATTCATTAAAAAAAAAACACCCTTCCCGCGCCAAATCAAAAGAAAAATCACACCCTGGTCATTATTTTGCTTCATGTTTTACTTGAATTTAACGTAAATTTATAATAAATGCTTTCCTGTTTAAAATAAAAATAATGAAAAAAAAAATAAAATATGCTGAAGTAATGTCTCGGGTATTTTGTGTACAGTAAAGGGACATATTAAAAGAAAAAAACATATTTTCAGCTAGAAGTCTTTATTCGTAAACTCAAGAGATTAAATTGTTCACATAAAACATTGTTTGGGCCTCTTTTTAAAGCCATAAACCTTTTTTTTTAGTGTTTTTTATAAAAAGTCTTGGTAAAATATGTTTTTCCTAGGTTGGAAAAAATCAGATCAATTCATTACTTCTGTCTTGGTTTAAAATAATTCAACTTACAAAGCTGTTAAAAATCTTTTATCTTCAATTACATAAACAAATTAAATCAGGCCCTCTCAACAAAATATGTGTGCCTCATAGGATAGAATATCATATTTATGATCTGTTGTCTCTTTATCGATTTTTAAACCTTTTTTATGATGATGTGTAATATTTAGAAAAAAAATATGACACTATAGTTTTGCTATTTCACAGTCTACACAAAGCGCATAGCTGTTATTTGTGACAATAATTATTAAAACTTTTAATTTGGTTTAAAAGTGAAAAAAATTTTGATGCCTTTAGTTGTCTCATCATATGTTTAAAATGTATTAAAGCTCTATGGTACTGTCGTGTATTTGTTCAGTTTTTATGATCTTTTGTATTTTACGTTGTTAATAGTAATCCTTTTGAGATGTCTACTTTTCAGTTTATTTTATAAATTTTATTACGATTCCGTGCTTCATTAAAAAATAAATGTGACAACGAAGTAAAAAAAAACCAATTTATCTATATATTTTATCAACATAGGTATTAAAAATGTCAATAAGAAAATAAGAAGACTACATCTGCAAACTTAACAAATGTTATTTATATTTTTGAATTATTTTGCCGGCGTTTCAAAGACCTCTGCCATCTTTATTCGAGTCTATTAATCGTTTTCAATAAAACATGGGCTTATTGAAAAGTTGACAATATAGATAATCTCGTTATTTTTATAATTTTAATGTAGTATCATTAGAAACATTGTCAACTCTACAAAATTTTCCGTTTATAAATTTAAAATCATTAAGAAACTAAGGTTCCAAGAAAAAAGTTGATCATAGATCGATTTGGCTACTATTTTTAGGCCCTTTTTGGCCATATTTCACTCCGCGTGTTTAGGTTCTCAAATTGGCTTCCAATTAATGGGTTTTGAGCGTTCCTGATGAAGGTAAATCCTGAAATTCATACAATTTATCATGTGTTATTTACATTTTTTTACAAGAAGTTCGAATGAATAATTAAATGTTCCGAATTTCTCTCTCTCCGTTATTAGGTGGCTCAGACTTGTACATGTATTCATCCATTCACAAACAAAATAATGATTTTTTTTAAAAGCTTAGTATCCTCGAATATTTGTCTAACGAATTCAATAGCAATTTATTAAAACATACAGCTTTTTAAAATACCCTCCATCAGAATTTCTTGCCAATTAAATAAAAAATATAAACATAAACGAAAGTATTGAGAAGTTTTACATTTGACTATCACAACGCTATGTTTCAATATCTCAAGAGTGTTTAAAAAAACACTACACCTGCAACTTATCAAACAATCTCATTATTTTCATTGCAACGGACAACAAAATTACAGCTTAGAATTTATAACCGTTAGCAAGATAAGATGCCTGGGGCGATTTGTCATTTTGATGTGTTAGCATGGCAATCAAATTCCCATTAATTCTTATGCATATGTGTGCAAATTTTTATGTTGATGAGTTTATTTTTAAATTTTCCATGATTCCATACCAACGAAAATTAGAAGCGTTGCAAAAAGACACACATGCTTATATTTGATAGCTTTGTCACGACATCATTCATTATATCTGTAATAATTTTTTTTTTAATGTTAAGGATGTAAAAATTTGAAATTTCTTGATTAAATGAAGCAATTTCTATATTTTTTATTTCGCAAATATTTTCTTTGATGATTGAAATGCCTAATAAAATTCAAAAGAATCTTTAAGATGATTATATAGTGGCAATTAATTACGACGATGATGATAAATAATAAATTTTATTTTACCTCAGTTATCATTTTTTATATAAAATAAGTACACACTATTTTGACTATTTTTCAAATTGCAAGCGTTGAACTATTTGACCGGTCAATAGTTTCCAACTATTGGACCTCGATGAAACTATTTGACCGCAAGCGTCATTATATTTCGCGGAATTTCAAATGCAGCTACGGGATTGGAGGATTTTGAAATCACCGCGGGTGTTACGGCGTCGCGTTTTACCTATTGTCTCTAGGGTTGACGTCAGTGCAGGACGTAGCCTTCGCATTTCAGAATATTTATGAAGTACACGTTGGGTTTCTGCATTTTATATTACGATAGTTGATTTATCCCCGCTATTTATTGTCTGTTGTCTTTTTCGATATAATAAAACACTTACTGACTAGATATTCGTGGAATAGTAAGTTTATTGTCCCCTCGGATACAACTATTGCCCTCGGCTACGTCTCAGTGCAATAAATAGTTGCACCTCGGGGGACAATAAACTTACTATTCCACTCATACCCAGTCAATAAGTATACAATGGAAATGATGACTTAATATTTAGTTCTGAATACGCATGTCGATGATGGCAAATAAAAAAAATGAATAGACATTCAATTTACTATTTGATTTTTCAATTATAGCAGTGCATATATGAGATAAGGATTCGTGTAACATCCAGTGACGAACCCAAGAGTGGAAAGATTACACAGAAATCTTTTGAATTGGAAGCGAAAAATTGCCATGACTTAATCAATGTTTTATTTTTTTTTTCTTTTTCTTTTACTAGGCCCATATTCTATTTTAAATGATGAGACTTGCACAAATGGTCAGTCAAAACGAAAAAGATCATGGTCCAGAGCCGTTTTCTCAAACTTACAGAGGAAAGGTTTAGAAAAGAGATTTGAAGTACAAAAATACGTCACAAAACCTGATAGAAGACAACTAGCAGCTATGTTAGGACTTACAGATGCACAGGTATTCATTCATTTTAATTCTTTTTAGAATAGTTATTCAAACGCTTTTTAATTGGTTAGCGTCATGGCAACCAAAACGTTTACATGTTTCAAGAAGTCACGAGTATCAAAACAAATTAGCATGTCTTGAACATGCATGAAATATATGCCACTGGACGTTGATCCATCATCAATCAATCAAAACAAAATACCTTATTTTTTGTGTTCATAAATCATTTAACGATTGATCAGATATCGTCTCGAACTTGCATGAAATATTTGCCACTGGATGTAAAGCAAATAATAATCAATCAATAATAATATTTCCAAAATATACCGCATTTGCTTAAAACCTCTGAACAGATAAAACTACAAAAATTCCCTCGTTTTTCTCATGAATATTTAGATATGACCATCCGCCTAACCCTTGAATAAATTCGTCTATAAGATGTTTTATACAATATTTTTTGGTTCGTCTAATGCACATATTTAATTTTCTCAAAATATATATATTAAAAGGTAAAATTTTAGTCAAAGTCAATTATGTTGTTGACATTAAAGCGACAGGGCAATTGACGTTTCGGCACTACAGCTTTTTACCTAGATCGTCTTAATAATCTAGGATTGAAATTAACAAGATTCTTAAAGACGAACATTGCTATATTTGCGATTTCTGGGGACCAACTAATGACTCTTAGTATACATTCTCCGTCGTTAATACAATAATTTTGAGTGCAAACAAAAACTTTGTACTTAAATCATTTTGAGAACATTAGAAAAAGACATTTTTACCTCTCTCTATATGATCGAGAGCTACTGACTAAATTTAGATAATGCAAAGTTTCAGCTGTTGTCAGATTGTTTGATTTGCTTTTTTTTGTTCATTGTTAGATTCAAAAGAATAGAAAAAATACAATTTGTTTGTAGTCGCTTCGAAACATGCAGGAGAGAAAGCAAGTTCAATGGCAGCTCTCTTTTCTGTCAGTGCAAATAAATTACACTTTTTTTCGGTAATGTACATCTAGTCTTTAAATTGTACATCTAATAGACATATATATTATCTATATTCTGCTACCTAGCCTTGGTATCTATATCGCTGCTATAATTATGAAACTAATAAATTGCATATTAAAAATCTCCAACTGAGCATTTGCACTAGTTTAGCCTCGCTTCAATTTATCTTTATTATATTTTCAATTCATGAAATAAAATTTATTTATTTATTACATAATGTATATGAACTCCATAGCATGGGGCAAATGTATATAAATTAATAAAAACATATTACAGACACATTAAATGAATTGATAACCGCATCTGTGACAGCATCTGTGCACTATACTTATCGCAGATTCGTGTAATAATGTGTATTGAAAACACCTGTAAAACACAGGTGATATGTCAAATTGGAATTAGAGAAAACAAATATTTGATTACAACATGCCAAACATGTTACACCTTTCAACTTTTTTTACCTTACGAATTTTAATTGCGTTTAGAAGCATTATATGTACGATAAAAATGTGTTTTCGCAACAAACTGCACTGAAAACAGACATCGGCATGTTAGAGTATGAACGGTTTGGATAAAATGGTGGATTTCAAATTAAAAATATTAATCACATGTTGTTCACAAGTGTTTGATTTCTTTTTTATACGCCCGTTTACGGGACGTATTATGGTATACCCTTGTCCGTCTGTCCGTCCGTCCGTCTGTCCGTCCGTCGTCAACATGTCGGACATTAACTCAAAAATGCTTTAACCAATTTGCATAAAACTTTGGTGAATTGTTTATATCTATTGACGTGAGCTCCCTTTCATTTTTTATAAATTTTAGATTTTACGTTTCCGAGTTATGGGGTTTTATTCATTAAAAAAAGGGGGGTTTTTCCAGTTTTCGGACAATAACTCAAGAATGCTTTCGCCAACTTGCAAGAAATTGTGGTGAATTGTTTATATCTATTAACATGAGCTCCCTTTCGATTTTTATATATTTTAGATTTTACGTTTTTGAGTTACAGGGTTTTATTCATAAAAAAGGGGGATTTTTGAGTTTTCGGACAAAAAAATCAAAAATGCTTTGGTGAATTGTTTATATCTATTGATGTAAGCTCTGTTTAGAATTTTATAAATTTTACAATTTACATTTCTGAGTTATGGGGTTTTATTCATTAAAAAAGGGGTGATTTTCCAGTTTTCGGACAACTACTCAAAAATGCTGTCAGCAATTCTCATGAAACTTTGGTGAATTGTTTATATCTATTGATGTAAGCTCCCTTTACATTTTCATAAATTTCTAATATGATATTGAGAATTAATTGAACTTTATTTGTTTATAGTCTGACAACAGATTTACTAAGTATTGCGCAACAGCACAGTGTATTGCACAACAGCAAGAAATCTTTACTTGAATATAAATTCAATTCATATAACCAATTTCAAGTTCTTTGACTACATTTATTCAGAAACCTATAATATGTCATAAAATATTTAATACAATCCAAATTCAGACCTGTATCAAGCTTGAATATTGTGTCAATTTTTGCCCCAACTGTTCAGGGTTGGACCTCTGCGGGCGTATCCAGCTGCGCTCAGCGAAGCAGTTTATTTATTTTTACGTTGGATTGAAGTGTTTCTCAGCAGAGAGTCGGCATTCCTATGGGACCTCATTGTGCTCTTCTTCTCGTCGACTGGGTTCTTTATTCGTATTTAGGCAGACATACTAGTAATACTAATTTATCCCTAAGAAGAATGAAAAGAACCTGAAAGCATCCTTTAATTTCAAATGCCGCAATATAGATGCAGTCCAGACTCCTACCATGATTACTTTTGGTAACGAGGTTTATCGCATCTATCCCTTGCATATAATACTCAAGAATACCGCATATACAATAAGGTCTGCTTCATATCTTTACTTATCTTACCTTCTATAGATTTCTGGGGATATGATTGGTTAATGGACTACACGTGGTGACTACATATATTTGATATAGAGTGTCCTAAAAATATGGGGTTAGTTAGCATATGGGGTTAGTAAGGAGTTACTTCCCTTTCAAAACAATAAAGAAATCTGAAAGGTTTCAACAGACGAAGAAATTGATAATGAACGATTGAAATAAAGTCATAAAACAAATTCAAAGCTAACAAGTTGTTGTTGTTGTCATTTGTTTTTTATATAGACAAATGGAAGTAGGTTCTTAATACTAAGTATTGAAGACTTAATCACTTTGGTGGCCGCTAGTCTAAATACCACATGTGAAGATAGTCGGTAAGATGAATTCGTTACACGGTGTGTTAGTGACCTAATACGATAAATATTGGGTCAGTAAATTCCATATGGGGTGAGAGCTTCATATGGAATTTACTGACCCCATATATATCGTATTAGGTCCCTAAGCTTCATATGGAATTTACTGACCCCATATATATCGTATTAGGTCACTAACACACCATGTAACTAATATAACATATAGAAATTGACCATGAGGGTCGTTTTAAAACTTAACAAAAAATGGTCAATTTTGTCATCCGTCATTGTATATTTGATTAGAAATGTTTGAAAAATATTTGATCCTTAGGTATAAGGCAGCAAGTTTTAAATTTATTTAACACTTTCTGAATTTTTACTTTACTAGTCGAAGGGAGAAGCAGTAATGAAGATTTGTATCATAAAACCAAAGCGGATTTAAGAGGTGATGCAACCGTTACTCGCCTTCTTAAGTAGAAAACTAATAATATAAGTGACGAAACACAACGAGTTAGTTAACCAACTTTTGGTGAAGATATTTTGAGGTGGCACTCCAGTCCTCCTAAATCCAGGACTCCTATATATATATTTTTTTTGCCTCGCATTACTGTAGCTATTGGTTTCATACGATATACAGGCCATCTTGAAATTATAAGATAACAAAAGTTAGTTACGATTGGTTTCCTGATGGTGTTGCTTAGATTTTTATTGGCTTATTATACGACCGCAAAAATTAAAAAATTTTTGGTCGTATATTGGTATGACGTTGGCGTCGTCGTCGTCGTCGTCGTTGTCGTCGTCGTCTGGCGTCGTCCGGCGTCGTCCGAAGACACATTGGTTTTCGCACTCTAACTTTAGTTAAAGTGAATGGATCTCCATGAAATTTTACCATAAGGTTCTATACCACGAAAGGAAGGTTGGGATTGATTTTGGGGGTTATGGTACCAACAGTTAAGGAATTAGGGGCCAAAAAGGGGCCAAAAATAAGCATTTTTGTAACTTCCAGACAATTACTTGTGTGTAAGTGTATGGATCTCTCTGACATTATACCACAAGGTTCCATATCACAAAGGGAAGGCTGTAATTGATTTTGGGGGTAATTGCCTCAAAATATTAGGAATTAGGGGCCAAAAAAGGGGCAAAAAACAAGCATTTTTCTAGTTTCATGACAATAACTTGTGTGTAAGTGTATGGATCTGTCTGAAATTGTACTACAAGGTTCCATATCACAAAGGGAAAGCTGGGTTTGAGTTTGGGGCTAATTGCCCTAAACGTTTAGGAATTTGGGGCCAAAAAGGGGCCAAAAAACGAGCATTTTTATAGTTTTCAGACAATAACTTGTGTTCAAGTGTATGGATCTCTCTGAAATTGTACTGCAAGGTACCATACCACAAAGGGAAGGCTGGGATTGAGTTTGGGGGTGATGAATCATAAGGGGGTTCAAAAAATTTGGGGGGGGGGATTTTTTTTTTTTTTCTTTTTTTTTCTTTTTTTCCTTTTTTTTTCTTTTAAAATTTTCCATTTTAAGTTGGTTATTTCTGATTTATATTTAAAAGCAAATAATAATGATATGGTAGGAGATACACACCAAACAGGATGTGTAAATTATTATATAATAAGTATTGTGCAATAGCAAGAAATTTTCAATTGCACAGTATTGCACAATCATGACAATAGCAAGAAATCTTCAATTGCACAGTATTGCGCAATAGCAAGAAATCTTCAATTGCACAGTATTGTGCAATAGCAAGAAATATCCAATAGCACAATATTGCGCAATAGCAAGAAATTGTCAATTGTACAGTATTGCGCAATAGCAAGAAATATTCAATTGCACAGTATTGTGCAAAAGAAGATACTTCGTATAAATTGCTTATTTCTTGATCAATTTCAATGGAGTTTTATTCTTGAATTCTTGGGGTTCTTTAATATACTGAATCTAACTGTGTATTAAGTTTTTGGATTTTGGGCCCCGTTTTTAAATTGGTCCACATTGAGATCCAAAGGGTCCAAAATTTAACTTTGTTTGATTTCATCAAAAATTGAATTATTGGGGTTCTTTGATATGCCGAATCTAACCGTGTATTTAGATTCTTAATTTTTGGTTCCGTTTTCAAATTGGTCTACATTAAGGTCCAAAGGGTCCAAAATTAAACTTAGTTTGATTTTAACAAAAATTGAATTTTTAGGGTTCTTTGATATGCTGAATCTAAACATGTATTTAGATTTTTGATTATGGGCCCAGTTTTCAAGTTGGTCCAAATCGGGGTCCAAAATTAAACTTTGTTTGATTTCAACAAAAATTGAATATATGGGGTTCTTTGATATGCTGAATCTAACCATGTATTTAGATTTTTGATTTTTGGGCCCCGTAATCAACTTTGTCCACATTGAGGTCAAAAGGGTCCAAAATTAAACTTTTGTTTGATTTCATCAAAAATTGAATTCTTGGGGTTCTTTGATATGCTGAATCTAACCATGTATTTAGATTTTGGATATTGGACCATAATAGGTGAATGTCCAATTTAAAATTTTTAAGTTCTTAGACCACATTCATTCTGTGTCAGAAACCTATGCTGTGTCAAATATTTAATCACAATCCAAATTCAGAGCTGTATCAAGCTTGAATGTTGTGTCCATACTTGCCCCAACTGTTCAGGGTTCGACCTCTGCGGTCGTATCAAGCTGCGCCCTGCGGAGCATTTTATTATTGGCTTAAATAGATTATAGAATTTAGAATACCATACGAAAAGGAGAAGACATTAGTCATGGAAATGTAACAATATGGGTATTTGAGACCCGTTCGACGAATTATATTTGAATGATTCGTGTCGTTAATTGCCAATTGTATGTCGGATAGCTGGGAAATATATAGATGGGCGATTATTTGCCTATATTATACTTCATGTCAAAATGCAAGATTTTGATTGGTTAATACAAGGGAGACAATTTACTCTATTCCATGGCAAATACTTACCCTAATTCACGGAGACGCTTGCTCAAGTGTGCGCTTTAATAAATAGGGATGATTGTTATGTACATAGTTTATTACTTTGAATTTGAAATTTAATAGACAGAAATAACAGAACATTCAGTATAATAAATTAAATAACACATATCTGAGAGGGTGATAGAGCAGATTGTTACCCCTCGAAAAGACATTGTCAACCTTGGCTTCGCCTCAGTTGACAATGTTTTCTCGGGGTAACAATCTGCTCATTCACCCTCTCAGCTATGTGTTATTAATATAATGACATAGATGTATGAGAAGGAATTTTAGAATAAATAGTTTTGTAAACCCCAGTTGGGCGTCTGTACACAGTCCCTCCTTTTAACACACCAAACACGAAAAAATACATTATTTTGATATTTCAAAGCACTCCGTATCTTTTTAGAAAGGTTAAACTTGTTTATGGTTAGATCACTTTCGCCTTTACCATGCAAGTAGTCACTCGGACCCTGTGTCGTCTGTTCTTCATATGAAATCACATGTATAACAATAAACATTGCCTTGTACTAACGCACACAATATGTTTAGTAAATGCAAATTTTGACTAATTTTTTTTTTATGCCCCGCCTTAGCAGAGGGGGCATTACGTTTTACCCTTGTCCGTCTGTACGTCCGTACGTCCCAAAGTTGGTTTCCGTTCTCTAACTTTAGTTTGCCTCTACCAAATATTATGAAACTTATACACAATGCTTATTACCACAAAACACAGATCAAGTATTAACTTTGGTGGCGTCACTTAAACCGTTCTAGAGTTATGCCCCTTTATAAATGGGAAAAATGCCAAATTAATAGTTTCCGTTCTCTAACTTTAGTTTGCCTCAACCAAATGTTATGAAACTTATACACAATGCTTATTATAACATAATACAGCTCAAGTTTGAATTTTGGTGGTGTCACTTTAACAGTTCCAAAGTTATGCCGGTTTACAAATGGAAAAAATGCTGAATTTTTCGTTTCCGTTCTCGTACTTAAGTTTACCTGAACCAAATGTTATGAAACTTATACACAATGCTTATTATCACAAAATACAGATCAAGTTTGAATTTTGGTGGCGTCATTTTACTGTTCTAGAGTTATGCCCTTTTACAAATGGAAAAATTGCTGAATTTTTCGTATCCGTTCTCTAACTTAAGTTTGCCTCAACCAAATGTTATGAAACTTAAACACAATGCTTATTACCACAAAACTCAGATCAATTACAAATTTGGGTAGCGTCACTTTTACCGTTCTTCGGTTATGTCCCTTTAAAACGTTATATGATATGCAAGCGGGGGCATCATTTGTGTCCCATGGACACGTTCCCCATTTATTTCATTTACAAATGAATAATGCCATAGTTGGTTATGAAGGTTTTTTAATGGCCGTAGTATTATTGTAACAGAGAACTAAGCCTCTAGAAATAACGATAATATGATGCTTCCTTGTCGATATTTTGAATGTTAGTTGATAAGTTAGTGGAGCAAAAAAACTCTGTATGGTGTATAAGGGAGGCGTAATATACCAAAATGGGACACCCAAATTTAAAAGTCGAAAACAAACTGAGCCCGTATGGTGACCTATAGTAAGTTGTTAACTTCTATATCATTTGGTCTCTGGTGGAGTATTGTCTCATTGGCAATTATACCACATCTTATTTTTATATTGACAATGCATTGGCAAAAAACGAAAAACGACGAAATGACAATCAACAGTACACAAAACATAACATAGAAAACGAAACTACTGAGCAACACAATTCTCAACAAAAACCGGTGTATGTCATTATGTGTCGAACAAATCTCTGACTGATGTTGTCAAATAAAAGAGTTATATTACTCATCCGATTCTAATGGAAAATAAAAAAAAGGTGTACCGATTATCTTTAGAAATGAAAATAAAAATGTAGATATATAGTATATATATAAAAATTGCGGTTTTTATCCAACGCAATCATAGGTTTGAACGTTGTTTTCAATTTAGACTTGTTTATATTTTTTCGTTTGGGCTTGTATTATATTTGCCTTCGGGTTTATATGATCCGTTCATCCTTTTTTGACTCCTCAAAATTCAAGAGTCTATCCTAAATTGAGGTAAATTGTATGGATTTCCAAATACCGTTTCGATTCCTAACATCACTGAAGAGACATTAATTGTCGAAATCCGGATATGGTGTACAAAAACCTTTGCACCCTTTGTTTGCGGTAAACCATCTTTTCCGCAAGTTTATTATTTTCTGTTTAGTATTAAATTTATAATTAAGATCCATTTATTACATCGGTGATCCGTTTATTTGGCAATCGCCAATGGCAGTTAGCAGGGTTTAAGAACATTTGTTGTTCGACCTGTTAGTCAAATGCGTTTTGTTAAAATATACTTTTTCACTTTTTTGGTCTTTTGGAAAATGTTGTTTGTGCTGTATTTAGACACCTCTAACAAGAAATTTGTTTTGCATGCACAAGTATAAAAATTGCGGTTTTTATCCAACACAATCATAGGTTTAAACGTTGTTTTCAATTTAGACTTGTTTATATTTTCTCGTTTGAGCTTGTATTCAGTATATTTGCCTTCAGGTTTATATGATCCTTTCATCCTATTTTGACTCCTCAAAATTCAAGAGTCTATCCTAAATTGAGGTAAATTGTATGGATTTCCAAATACCGTTTCGATTCCAAACATCACTGAAGAGACATTAATTTTCGAAATCCGGATATGGTGTACAAAAACCTTTGCGCCTTTTGTTTGCGGTATACCATCTTTTCCGCAAGTTTATTGTTTTCTGTTTAGTATTAAATTTATAATTAAGATCCATTTATTACATCGGTGATCCGTTTATTTGGCAATCGCCAATGGCAGTCAGCAGGGTTTAAGAACATTTGTTGTTCGACCTGTTAGTCAAATGCGTTATGTTAAAATATACTTTTTCACTTTTTTGGTCTTTTGGAAAATGTTGTTTGTGCTGTATTTAGACACCTCTAACAAGAAATTTGTTTTGCATGCACAAGTATAAAAATTGCGGTTTTTATCCAACACAATCATAGGTTTAAACGTTGTTTTCAATTTAGACTTGTTTATATTTTCTCGTTTGAGCTTGTATTCAGTATATTTGCCTTCAGGTTTATATGATCCTTTCATCCTATTTTGACTCCTCAAAATTCAAGAGTCTATCCTAAATTGAGGTAAATTGTATGGATTTCCAAATACCGTTTCGATTCCAAACATCACTGAAGAGACATTAATTTTCGAAATCCGGATATGGTGTACAAAAACCTTTGCGCCTTTTGTTTGCGGTATACCATCTTTTCCGCAAGTTTATTGTTTTCTGTTTAGTATTAAATTTATAATTAAGATCCATTTATTACATCGGTGATCCGTTTATTTGGCAATCGCCAATGGCAGTCAGCAGGGTTTAAGAACATTTGTTGTTCGACCTGTTAGTCAAATGCGTTATGTTAAAATATACTTTTTCACTTTTTTGGTCTTTTGGAAAATGTTGTTTGTGCTGTATTTAGACACCTCTAACAAGAAATTTGTTTTGCATGCACAAGTATAAAAATTGCGGTTTTTATCCAACGTAATCATAGGTTTGAACGTTGTTTTCAATTTAGACTTGTTTATATTTTTTCGTTTGGGCTTGTATTATATTTGCCTTCGGGTTTATAAGATCCGTTCATCCTATTTGGACTCCTCAAAATTCAAGAGTCTATCCTAAATTGAAGTAAATTGTATGGATTTCCAAATACCGTTTCGATTCCAAACATCACTGAAGAGACATTAATTGTCGAAATACGGATATGGTGTACAAAAACCTTTGCACCTTTTGTTTGCGGTATACATCTTTTCCGCAAGTTTATTGTTTTCTGTTTAGTATTAAATTTATAATTAAGATCCATTTATTACATCGCTGATCCGTTTATTTGGCAATCGCCAATGGCAGTCAGCAAGGTTTAAGAACATTTGTTGTTCGACCTGTTAGTCAAATGCGTTATGTTAAAATATACTTTTTCACTTTTTTGGTCTTTTGGAAAATGTTGTTTGTGCTGTATTTAGACACCTCTAACAAGAAATTTGTTTTGCATGCACAAGTATAAAAATTGCGGTTTTTATCCAACACAATCATAGGTTTGAACGTTGTTTTCAATTTAGACTTGTTTATATTTTCTCTTTTGGGCTTGTATTATATTTGCCTTCGGGTTTATATGATCCTTTCATCCTATTTTGACTCCTCAAAATTCAAGAGTCTATCCTAAATTGAGGTAAATTGTATGGATTTCCAAATACCGTTTCGATTCCAAACATCACTGAAGAGACATTAATTTTCGAAATCCGGATATGGTGTACAGAAACCTTTGCACCTTTTGTTTGCGGTATACCATCTTTTCCGCAAGTTTATTGTTTTCTGTTTAGTATTAAATTTATAATTAAGATCCATTTATTACATCGGTGATCCGTTTATTTGGCAATCGCCAATGGCAGTCAGCAGGGTTTAAGAACATTTGTTGTTCGACCTGTTAGTCAAATGCGTTATGTTAAAATATACTTTTTCACTTTTTTGGTCTTTTGGAAAATGTTGTTTGTGCTGTATTTAGACACCTCTAACAAGAAATTTGTTTTGCATGCACAAGTATAAAAATTGCGGTTTTTATCCAACGCAATCATAGGTTTGAACGTTGTTTTCAATTTAGACTTGTTTATATAAAACGTGGATTTTATACTCCAAATGTTATCGTTATGTTAAAGGAAATGATACAGCATAAACATCTCTACTTAACTTGATATTTGACATTTAATGAACATTTTTGGTCTTTTCCTGTAGGTAAAAGTTTGGTTTCAAAACAGAAGAATGAAATGGAGGCACATGCAACAAATGAAAGAGAAAGAACTTAGTGATCAAAAGAGAGACAATACCGACAAACATTGTAGTTCAAAAGAGAAACATGGTGACATGGAGTCAGACAGCGAGCAATCAACCTAACGTGAAAAACACTGAGAGAGAATCTCATTCGCTGAAGTGTATTATCGAAGTTATCCATGGAAAAGTCAACATCCGTTGCACAATTTATACAATCAAGCGCTTCCGAGCTGCTACTGAATTGAGGAAGTGTTGGAATGTGTTTGATATTTATATAACGTGATATACAAATTCATATCAATGGATATTATCAGAAGGTTCAAAGCTTTTAATTAACAATAGCTGTAGCCTATAGATTTTAAAACTGTTTTGTACATAAATATTAAATGTTACCTAAATATCTTTACATATTTTTGTCGGACCCTTTGGGCCTTACGTCTTGATGTTCTAGAGGTATGGTTGGAGTTTGCTCATCCATCATCGTTCAGTATGAAGCAACTTTTCTGCACAGATATTTGTCGTGAAAAACATGAGATTTGAAAACAATGGCGAATTTTGTGTACGCCCTCTACGACCCCTGGATCCACCACTGTAATGACCAAGAAAACATTTAAAGTCTACTTTCAGCTTTTAAAATTAGAACAAACCTATTTGTGAATTTATTATGGCTGCAGTAGATGACATGTTGATAATGCAGAAACTTTATTATTATGATTGTCGAGTATCCAATTACATTTCAATTTAAAGTTATGTCTTTATACAAGAATTATTTGGCGTCATGTTACGAATAAACTGCAAAATGCATCTCTCACACGTGTCCTCTGTCACAACGAGTAAAGATCCTTTCACAGAAAATGTGGCACAGTTCTTTATTGTATTACCGGAAACAAGTCTGGTTTTCTTTCCACTGACCGTAACATCAGCTACATATTCTCCGTCAATGTTGATACCAGTTTTGATCATGTACTGACACTGCGTTGTGAACTGATTTGAGTAGGCACAGTTGCCAGTCAGCATGATTTCAGTACCACAAGAATCGTGACGGACAACTACACTGCATTTTGGTTCTGAAAAATAATGCGTATTCAATTCTTTTATTATTTAAAGCGCTACTACTAAGAATTTGATAAAAACCTAATATTTTGAAAACATTGTATTTTATGTTCTACATGTAATGTCCACTTGTGGTTAAAAATACTTCTTTGTTTTAGTGCTTAAATATTTTGTTGGTAGATTGATTGATTGAGAGTTCAGCAAAAAAAACATGTTTTTTAGTAAAATTGCAGAATTTAATATAAAGTCTATTCAAAGCATTTATCCTTTTCGCAACCGAACAAATAGAAAATCTAGGATTGAAATAGTTAAAAGCAACTGATTGTCATCAGAATTAAGTAACATACAACCGTTTACCGAAACATGTGACCAACATTAAGCTCTGTTGTATCTAGTTCAATCTGCTTTGACAGAAAAATTAAATGTCTTTTACTCATGCTACATGTCTTCCAAATAACTTGTATTGCTTAAATTTCATGAACAAAAGTTGTGATAGTAGTATATAAAATGAATTTATTAAAGAATTAATAAGAATATGATTTTCAAATTTATGAAATTATTTTCGTCATGGTATGATGATATCGTCAACTTCATTATAATCAAATAATTCGCCCTATCAGAATCTGACGCATTTCCAAGACGCTGTGATGTGCTAACAATATCATTTACTATATATAATTCAACCAATGACCTGTCATTATCCGTTATATTAAACTTGGATTCCTAAAATAGAAATTTGGTTTATATATTTAGGAATATATACACTATTATTACCAGGATGATTGCAAGACGGAGGTTTTGGTGTTGTAATTTCATCCTCTCCATCATTCTGTTCAATCTCGTCAACAATTCTCTTAGGAGATGGTGCCTGCGTTGTGGGTGTTCTTGTTGGTCTCGGCGTAGGCTCTGTAAAATTATTAACATACATTTGTTTGGGTAAAAGGAGCTACTAGTATATGAAATATAAAATTTAAAAAGTCTTGCAGCAACTAATTTTATGTTATCAGAAAGAAAGAAGTTACATACAACTGTTACCAGAAAACAAAACTAAAATCGATTATGATATTCCCTGTAGAATAATATAGTTAGCACCTTTAAAGAACGATGCTGATGGACTATTTTTGTGGTAGATGATTTTGTTAGCTTAACATTAATCATTTAAATTACACCAATACCGAGGCACTTTCCACTAGGCAGATCGTATCCTTGATGCTGGTAGCGATACCGAAATGGTAGTAAACCGATTACGGTACGCACGACACATGATTATGTACTTCCCATCATCAGCTATTCAGAGAGTTGAGTACAAACGCAAATTTAAACGTTTATACAAAATATATCATTTCAATCATGAAAGCCATACCAAAATATTGGAAACTTGTCATCTAAGCATCTGAGATACCTCGGATTTTTTTGTGGGGTTCGTGTTGCTCAGATTTCAGTTTTTTATTGAGTCTATTGTAAATAGTTCGTTTTTTGCAACGATTTTGTCAGTCTCTCTTCGACTTATAAGCTTTAATTCTGCCTTTTTGTGTTTTCGCATCCTTTTTTGTCTTCCTTGAGTCATATATAAAAATATTCATTCTCAAATATTCAAACACTCCGAAAGCCACATATTCTAAGATCTGTATTAGAAATACAAAATAAATACTATGTTGTCCTTGCTACATTTGTGGAATATAAAGGTCCCAACTTACTTCTGCATTGTCGAATACCATCTCCTTCAAACCCTTCTGCACAAACACATTTACGGATTCCTTTCTCAAGTCCACACATTCCATTCGGATGGCACTTCATGTTAACTGAAGATGTAACGAATATGGATTCACCGTTTCTTGATGCACATTGTGTTCTTCTAGTACAGTCTTTAGACACGAGTATAGTGTTCAGCTAAAAGAATATATATTTATAATACTTATATTGAATGTTCAATATCTGCATACAGATCAGAATGCGTAGTATTTTTAGCCACTTGTCTTCAAAGGTTTGCTTGTACCAAGTGACGAATGTTTCATGCATATTCAGGACGAAAACATATTAACAATTAATATATATACCACAATAGGCAGGTTTTGCAAGGTAGGTCGACCGTAATGAAGGACGGGAAATTAGAGTGCTACTGGGAAATGTGGGTATGGTGGAAATGGAAAAAAGTTACAGTGTTACAGACCACGTACGGACCCCTCAGATAGCTGTTCCCAAACGAGTTTCTTAGTCCGTTTTATAAAAAGAAAATGTTTATAGAATTTCTATAAAGCCCAGTTTATGGAACATATGTAAACCAATTATATATATAGGCAGTACAAACTCGTACACGCGTATCTTGAGTACAGAAAACCGAAAGTACAGATAATGAACATGCAATGGTATATTCAAACGCGGTGTAAAATGAAATAAGAAATAATGTTTACATTGCAAAAGTAATAATCTCTTGCACACTTCAAGTCTTATAATATTTTCATTTATTTTCATTCTGATAATAACTATTAAACATAATCTTTTTTTAAAATGGAAAATTATAACACAGTACTCTAGGCAACAAAACAGACTAGTAAATGGTGTGAGTTTTGCTCATTACTGAAGGCCGAACGATGACATGTAATTGCACAAATCTTTGTCATTTGGTCTATGTATAGTTGTATCTTTGTTATTATACCACATATCCTTATTTCATCATTACTAATTTTAGTTATGCCGTGAAACCTTAGAAAGTTACGGTTCTAAATATTGATAGTTTAAACATATAGTGTTGAAAATAAATCTCGAAAACAACGGAGTATTGGTATACCAAGGTCACATATAAGCGAAATTTTCGAAGCTTACCGGGAAATAATTTCCGTTTCTGATGCATCCACATTCCTTTTGAGGTACACACTTTTTGTCACTCAGTAGATAGCCAGGTATACACTCACATCCTTCAGCCGGTTCATCCTTACATTTATTTGGAGCCTTTGGATCTACACACGTTGCTGGACAACCACTAGCAGCGTCACTATATCTCATATTTTCCTTACATTTAATTGCTGTAAGAATTTAGTGCATTTATACTGAATCTAGGTTCAAACGTAATTGATACTAAACGAGCAGTCCTTTCGCCATAAAATATTTCAATTCATTCATTTTAATAAATATAGCTTCCGTTATTTATATTAAGACATACTGTTGTAAGCGTTAGAAATATAACATTATTTGTGATAATATCCAAAATAAGGGAAAAGAGAACAAGTCAGAAACCAAAAGATTACCAGAGATTACAAGTCAAGAGAGGACGGATGTGTCTCCAAAATGCTTGCCCAACTGGAACTACAAGATCTCCAGACAAGACGAACAAGCCAGAAGTTAATATTTATGTACAAAGTGGTTGAGGGACTGGTTCCCGCTATTGAACCAGACGAATTCCTCAAAAAAGCACGTCCGAAGAGAACCATAACTGCCAAGAAATTCGAAGAATACCACGCAACAAATATTGTGGAAAAGCAAGTATAAAATCACTCTAAGTCTTTTGACATTCCACCAAGCAAAACACCACAATATTCAAACTTATTTTTTGTAAAGACAGTGATCGCGTGGAATCAGCTAGACGACACTGTAGTGCGCGCATCAAGCGTAGAGAGCTTCAAATCTGCTCTCACGCCCCGTCAATAAATCGACGGCGCTCTCTCAAACCGTTGTATTAAAGCCAGTATTGGTATCGACAACGTATTCATACAGATACAGACAGATACAGAGATACAAAACCACCCACGTAATTTGAAGAAAGAAAAGAAAAACAATACGTTAGACAGAAAACTGATTTGTGTTCGTCCTGCACATGTTTTAATTCTTTTATATCTAAATTTCCCAATCAGGACAACAATGTAAGTAAATGATTAAACCAATTTACTGGTTCGAACAATTAATCTTTTATATCCTCTAAATACTCTTTTGAACTAGGTGTAGCATTTTAAAAGTAATTCTTTTTCTAAGTGTCGAAATGAGAGGCAAAAATATCAAATATAATCACCTGTTCTTTGCTAATATACAAACCTTAAAATTATCTTATAGGTGTTTTTAATTCCTAAAGCTTTTTTTATTTTTTGTTGCTGAACCTGCTTCACTTTTGAAGAAAAAAAAATGGAAAACCTTTTTCTATTATACCATTAAATACTTTACATACGACAAAGGTCAGGTCTCCTCCATTTGATTGTGAAACCATGTGTTAGGCATTCTTCAGCAAACGCATTAAGGTTCATACAAACTACTTGGTTTAGTTTATCTGCGTTTTTGGAATATGCACAACCGTCCATAACACATGATTCCAAATATTCTTTGGCTGTAGTCGCTAGCTTTTGTATACACTCTTTAAACGGCGAGTCTTGGTTTCCATATTTCAAAAGACCACATTTGTCATTTTCCAGTACTAGTCTTGAGGCATCTGCTGAACATTCAGGCAAATCGTCTGTTGTACTGCAACTTTCCCTGAAAAAGATTGATTTCTTCAATATTTGTTATTTTCCAAAATCTGATTTTTGCTTATTATTAATGACACTTCTAATTCAAATTTGTTATTCGGTTTATTGAGCATAACTAGAACAAATCAGTTAATCTCGTTTTAAAAAGGTTAAAACGTATGAGTCCTTTTTTTTATCTACATGTATATTTATTACACCCATTTCAATAATAAAGCCTTATTTACAAAGGTTTCCTAAATTTTTTTCAGTTGCTACCGAAAGATAAATGTATCAAGATACTACTATAACCAATGAGGTTGTAACCTCCTCTCTATAACACAGTGGTCTCAGATGTACGAATATAAATAAACTCATTATAGATACCAGGATTAAAATTTTGTACGCCAGACACATTTAAGACTCATCAGTGACGCTCGAATAAAAGAAGTCAAAAAGGCCAAATAAAGTACAAATGACAAAAAATTCAGAGAGGTTTTGGAAAATAGAGCTAAGGTAATCTATTCCTGGGGTCGAAAATCTTTAGTTTTTTTTTCAAATAAGATTGTTTACTCCGCAGTTAAAAAATATCGAAAAGAAACAAAATTGCATCAGAATGCAGTAACTCCAAAACTAGAAATATAAATTTCGATTTCTCACGAACGCTATTTTGTTAGACATGTAATCAATTAATATAAAGAAAATTACATTGACATGTTGAAATCAATTTTTTTTGTATAAATTTTCTCCCAACACTATCTTATTACTAAATCAACTAACGTATTTTTCCACTGAAAGCATAGAAAATAATGTAAACTTATAAACTGGTCAAAAGTACGATAAAACGAACGAAAAGTGTCTACATGGAAGATCATGTATCTTACTTGTACAAAAATAAGATTGCCAATGAGTCAATTATCGACCAACGACAACACGTAGTAAAATTGTAACACATCTTTATTTCAGCAACATCAAACGAATTAATTTTAAAATTGAAATTTTGATGAAAATTTAGTGATTGAAAGCGGAATAACTCTATTATTACTGCCGATCTAGAAAAATTATTTTCATATTTCTGCACTATGGTTATCAAATATATTCATTATTTACTTTGAAACGAGAAAATGTACAGAAATAATTGCAATTAGATAACTATATATTAAAATTTCTGACCTATGTATGTTTAAATTTTAATATACGAGTAAACTACGTTTTTGGTTTTAAATTGATTTAAAAGGAAATGATATTTTTCTATAACATAAAAAATAAAGTTTTGTCAAAATTGCCATAAAAGTAAGCCAAAACAAAACCACTGGGAGTGCATTTTAAAAATTACTCAAAAACATGCCTCCGATAATTCTTTATAAAGATCGAATTAAACTTATATTCTAATACTTTGCAAAGTATATAGTGTTTTCAGTCTGTATGCGACTTATAAACAATACTGCGTTATGACAACTCTTTAAGATAAATAAACTGGAACAATATAGTTTCAGAAAATATTACCTTTCTAAACCATTAATGGACTTTGAAACTTCAAAACTGCTTCCAATAAGCGAGTATTTGTTCTGTTTATTAGAAACGTCAATGCCCTCTCTCGTATGCAAGTCATCTTTCTGACCGTTACAGCTACCACATATACCTGTTACCATTGTACCATACTTTTTGGGAATCACTACTCGTACTACTGATATTCCATCCCATAATACACTAATACCACATCTAGAAGATACTTTAAGATAAGCACCACTTATCGACACCGTCCATTCGTCATTGTTGTTGAATGGAAGATATTTTACCTCGCCATTTATCTGAAGTATAAAAAATACACATTACACCGTATACAGTAAATCAACTAATTTTCGCGAGCGATTAATTTTCGCGACTTTCGCGAGTAGAAAAATAACGCCAATATAAATCGTCGCAAATATGTAAAACTTGGATTTTTCCATATTTAACTACATCAAGTAAATTTGAGAATCGCGATATTAAATCGCCGAGAAATGGGCTAGAAAGGGCTAATCGCGAAATAAAGTATCCGCGAAAATAAGTTGGTTTACATATTTTAAAAATGACCAATTAGATAAAACCTATATACTCATTGTCAAACGGACAAAATTATACCATTTAAACAATCTGTGACTCTTAAATTTATAAATAGAATTTCTTTACGTATTAAAAAACGACTCTCTTTAAACAAAACTTCCACTAATTTTCAGTGCTAGTAACACTGAAGAAACATTTATCTTGTATACCATAGAAATATAAGACTATATTATCTTAAAATCAAGTGTATAACTTACAAATAAAGTTTTCCCTTGATCAAGTTTGATGACTGATTTTCCTAAATGAATCTCAACATATCTGGTAAAAGAAACGGTATCTGACTCCCTCTTTTTATAGTTCTTGACTTCAACATCAAAGTTACATTCACCAATATCTTTAGTGCTTTTTGTAAGTGTATATTTACAATCTCCCATGAAATGTATCATCTGTCCATCATAGGTTCGGTAATGGGGATCACCGGAAGCAGAACATGTACAAACACCTGAAATAAGGAATGTAAGGGAGCTACCATTTGATTTTTATGGGGGGGGGGGGGGGGGGGGGGGGGCTAGGATAAAAAAATTTGTCCTGCATCTTTTTTTAGTTGTAATCTCTGTCCTGCCTTTTTATTTTTCAATCTATTCGGTCCTGCCTTTATTTTCAAAGTTTATCCTGACTTTTTTTTACCTAAATTGTCATCCTGACTTTTTTTTTTTGCAAGTGTCTCATCCTGCTTTTTTTTACTCAAAACTCCTGTCTTGCCTATTTTTTTCAAATTTCATCCTCTCTGGCCAATAACGATGTTATAATGAGGGGAAGCATTGGATATTTTGTTAAATAGCTATCAGAAACTGCGAGTACTCTCAAATTGATATCTTGTATTTTATGTCTTTTTGTCATGTTTTTGTATATGCTTAGTACCAATCGGATGAGTCAAGTCTCTGCCAAATGAATTTTATAGGTTGATCTTATGTTGTGCTGTTACACAACTATCTCAAATAATGGAAAGGGTTGAGCGCTCAAAAACACGTTTTCATCCCGCCATTTATGTGTCTGTCAGGAGGCTGTAATTCAGTGGTTGCTGTCTGCTATATTTGTTTTTCGGTTTATTTTTTGTTTGCATAAATCAAGCTGTTTGTTTCTCGTTTGATTTTTTTCTCATTTTGTTATAATGACGGGGCCTTTAATATGTTACTAAATGGGATTTGCTCATTGTTGAAGGCTGTACAGTGTTTTTTATTGTTTCGTTGTCTCCGCCTTTGGTCTCTGGTGGATTGTCGTTGTGAAAAGTGTGAATATGGATGATTTTAGAAACAACAATGATTTTTGAAGACAAGCTGTGATCTAATAGAGGTATTAACTTGCTTGAAACACACTGCAGGAACCTACCTTCACAGGAATTAATTCCGTCGCCGTATAGTCCATTGTTACATACACACTTGCCATTTACGCACCTTGCTCGTTTATTACACTTATATTGCATGCCACAAAGAGCTAAATAAATAATAAATATAGTTTAAACAACATAATACCAAATCTGTACTTAAATAACATAAAGATTTGAAGAACAACAACACACATTGCTAATTTATTCTTTTCCGAATATTTTGAAATTATTTTTTGTTAGAATAGCTCGAAAAAGTGATTACCGGTAAATGGGAAATAATCAAAGTGGGTCTCATTGGGGTCTAAGCGTGACCCGGGATTGCCGATTTTTTGTAAGCGTGACACGTGAAAGTAAAATATTGTGCCGTGAAAACGGGAAATGAAGTCTAGCGGGACACGGGAAATTACAAAAAAATGAGAATTGCTTACGTACACAGTGTAAGCGGGATACGAGAATGTGACAAAACAGTAAGCGGGATCCGGGATCAGAACCCCCCAATGAGACCCCCATCAAAATATACAAAACATATAAAAGATAAGCACGAAGGAATGATAAATAATTTTAGTTGTCAGTCTTTTAATACAACAAACGACAACTACTGAACATCAGATTCCTCTATTTATTTATACATAGGTATACAGAATAAACCAAAAAAACACCTTTGATGTGGTTCATAAGTGTTTCTCGTTTCTCGTTTTTTATATAGATTAGACCGTTGGTTTTCCCGTTTGAATGGTTTTACACTAGTAATTTTTGGGGCCCTTTATAGCTTGCCGTTCGGTGTGAGCCAAGGCTCCGTGTTGAAGACCGTACTTTGACCTATAATGGTTTACTTCTATAAATTTTGACTTGGATGGAGAGTTGTCTCATTGGCACTCATACCACATCTTCTTATATCTATATACGAATTAAGAATTGATCCAAAGATTAATGAAAATCTTTTTCAAGCAAAGGTCCACAATAACAAAATATTTTACAAGTACCTTCACATTTCCTGTACCCGTCGCCAACAAATCCTTTCTTGCACTGACATGACCTGACTCCATTATTGTCGTAGGTACATAAAGCATTACGATGACACCTTTTACCCGTAGTAACTTTCACAAAGCGTCTTCCTCTCCCTATCTTTCTACAAACGTATTCTTTTGAACAATCATTACTTCCTTTCTTGGACCCGATCTGTTTAAAAGAAATCGACATAACAGAAAACATTTTGCTAAATTCACATGTTCTAACAGACCACAAAACTAAATGGAATTCTTATGTATTCTAAATCTTTATTTCAGTTGAAAAAAAGAAAGGCATTTTTCTCATCTTTAGAATCTTTGGGGACGAAATGCATATCCTGGCCTGGTAACAGCTAAAAATGAATAACCTTGCATAAGACCGAATGGAAACGAATATTCTGCAACACAAAATGCAGGAAACAATTGTGTACAAAAGTAAAAATAAATTTTCGTGCGGCATACGTAGCAACACATGAAAATGAATAGGAAATCCGCCAAAATTCCTCATACCTCCTCCCCAGAATATCAAATGGTCGTCCCCTAAACTATTTTACACTCTTAAACTTCAGTAATGAAAGACTGTTTCAGAAAAAGATTAAAAATCCGGCTATCACAGTGTGATTCTTCTCAAACTGCTTCTCCAGTTACAAAATTGTATATGTGTTTTTATCATGATCATGTTCAGGAAAATTTTTAGGATTTTTATAAAACATTATGGCGAAATCTTAGCGTAAATTTCAATGATTAACTGGTATTATGACTTACCGGAAAGTAATCTCCCTTCCTGTCTTTACAGCCACACTCACTTTGTTTTATACACTTATCATCACTTAAAACAAATCCTTGCTTACAAAAACAACCCTCCCTTTCTTCTAATGTACACTTAGACGGTGCTTTAAGATCGATACAAGTAGAGGGACAGCCTGGACCAGAGGACTTATAAACCATATTTGGGTCTTCACACTTCAATGCTGAAATTGAAAGAGAAATTCTCAACTTACAAAACGTAATTAGTCTGTAAAATGAGTGTTTAACACCGGTCTCTGCTTTCCAGACATGTTTTATGATCCGTTAAACTAAAAGCAATCGATAGTCAACGTCTTTTACTTCATGGTGACTTTTGTGAGGATGCAGGCTTGCTTGTGTGTTAGTGTTTCCTGGAAAACCCGAAAAAGATTGCAGCCTGCAAGGGGTTTAAAATCAGAATGAGAGATAGAATTTGAAATTTTGATTAAAGTAACGCGTTACGCTCGACAAAAAATATGACGAACCTTGAACATCAAAAACAGTGTAAGCAATTTCGTTAAATATATATGATATTTTGCTTGAATCCTTTTCAGTACTAAAATCAGTCGAAAATAAATCAGTAAAAAACTTGTTTTCAAACATTGATATCAAATTAAACAAATTTTGAAAGTCAGAGTTATATTGTTCTATGGATAGGACTTACGACAAAACTTATCTGTTCTCCATTTCGTAACTATTCCATTTTCAGCACATTCCTCAACAAAAGACTCTAAAGATGAACATTTTACAGTGTTAAGAAGCTTAGGCTCTCCTTCATACGAACACATGTCCATTACACATGATCGATAGTAATCCTTGGCAGTCAATGGTATAGCCTTTACACATGTAGAGAATCGTCCGTTCACGTTTTGAAGATCTCCACAGATATGGGGTTCATTAACTAAGTTGTTCATTCTTGGTTCACACTGAACGGGCACATCTTCTGTTTCACACCTTCAATAAGCAAACAGTGTGCGAAATAGTTTTATTCATTCATGTTCATAAATTTTTATTTTTCAACTTTCGAATCCAAGGCCTGGTGTTAGTTCATGCCAGTTTACTTCAAATTAAAGAAACGTCACATGTATAACGTTTGAAACAATTGTGAGCAAAACATTCAGAAACCCTCAACGGTCAACTTTATAACTGAACTAATTTCAAAATTATAATCGGATATTTCATGTACTGAAATTTTATATCTAAATATTGCCAGTACCTAAACATTGCCTAATGTGTGGATGGTATTATCGGGATCTTAGAGACTACGAACAGACCAAGTGTTGGTATAAGTAAGAGAAAAGAATGGCATACTGATGTTCAAAACTCGTAAATTTAACTTTTATATATACCTTCTTATTTATCAAGACAAAGAAAAAGAGGAAATCGCATGAAATGCGGAGCGAGACCGGTTGCAGCAACAGGGTAAGAGTTTCCTGTTATGCATTCAATATTCGACATGCAAATCCACATTCAGTTAAAATTTAACATTAGGAATAGGATACAATCGGTAAATCTTCAGATCGGACTGTGTAAAAAAATGCAATTCTGCGTTATAGCGTATGATCTTTGTGAGATTTAACTTGCTTTCACAATATAAATACACAATTATATGATAATAGCAACAAGACGTTCAGCAAAAATAATTAATAAATTGCTTTGATCATTTACAGTTTAAGATCATTTTGTAAAACATTTGATATGATTCATTTATTAATTTACCAATGTCAAAATAATGTTATTTGTTTTAGTTTGACTGAAAGCTCTTTTTAAAAATGTGATAAAGTGTTTTTTTTTAATCCATAATTAAAGTCAAACCTTGTCAGTGGGTCTTCAGAATCATCTGACATTGAATAGCTATCACCAATCAAGGCGAATTTGGTTTTCTCTTTGGACACATCTTTCCCCTCTCTAGTTTTGAAATCATCTTTGCGTCCGTTACAGTCCCCACATATACCTTCCAGTTTGCTCTTGAACTCTGGAGGCGTCACCACGTATACAGCGTGTAAACCATCAAAATTGACTTTGATTCCACATTCAGTCCAAACCTGTACGAATCTTCCACTACGGAATACTTTGAGTTTATTGTTATTTTCTTGCACTGGTAGGAACTTTTTCTGACCATTTATCTGAAGTAAATGAAAAAAGTTTAGTTTGCGTACATTTTCCAATTACCAACTTTGTTTCAAATTTGAGTGTTTTTGCGAAGGGAACCAATCCCTCATTTAGGACAAACTGCAGCCCTGCCTATACAAAGCAAGTAGAACGACCATGATGTATTCTGCTTGATCTATAAAAAAAACTAACCATGTACTGTATAAGCTTAAGATTGTGAAATAAGTAATTACGTAATAAATTCATACCCGACTACGTACATCAATGTTTCCACAACGTTTGTTACTAAATGTGTGGCAGTATAGACTGGTACAAGGGAAAATAATTTACTAAATACTTAATTTTCATATTATGAAAACATGGTACTTCGAATTGACCAATTGGCATCGTTGATCTTAGCTGGGTTTGGTTTCTTATATCTATCTTTGTTTCTATCGGGTGTCTTTGACTATAAGTGATCGGACAAAAAGTTTACTATCCTCTTTCCTGGTTTAATATTAATTAATGTGTTCATTAATGAACGATCGAGGAAGCAAAAATTATTATAAATTATCTTAAAAGCGAAATATTAACATAGGAATATATATTAAACCTACTAAGACTTTCCCTCCTTTCATAATTCGTACTGTCTTCTTGTAGATTTTAACGTCAACAGTTCTAGTGTATGCCACTTTCACATTTCTTCCTCGTCGTTCGTTTTTCACTTCGACACTAAACGAACATTCGTTGTTTTCTTTCGATTTAGTCAGTAGATATTTACATGTTCCCATAAAATGGATCATTTGTCCATCATATGTCTTGTAATGTGGATCACCAGAAGCCATACACGTACACGATTCTGGAACGTAAATTGTATTTAAATGTTTACTTATGAATGTCTGATGTAAAAACTAGTTCAATTCAAAAATACATTTGATGTTTGTAATTTCACATTTAAAAAAAATATTTGGTATTATAACAAATTTAGAAGAATATTATATTTTAAAAAATAATTTTGACCTCAAAGTTTTGTTTGATCTATAGTATAGGATATTGCTTTACAAATATTCCATTTTGAGCGTATTTAGTTAGTTTTGTTACATTGACTATTAGAAATGAAGTTTAAGAATTATATGGTTTTTCAAAATATCTCTAATTTAAGTACATAAGCATGGATGATTTTACAAATTGATCATTGAATAATGTAATTGTGCAACTTCTCTTAGGTTATTGACTCTAGGTTTTGACTGTTCTGCTTAGCAATCGGTTATTTTTTTTATTTTTGGATTTTAAATGTTTTTTGTAATGAGCATAAGTTGTTGTATATTTTTCGCAGTTATTTCCAAAGAAAGATGGAAAAAGTTTTGTTGTCCACAATTGTTTGACAGACTTATATCTGTTAATCTATTCTAGACAATAAACACTCGTTCAGGCTTACAACGAGAATGAGTAACTTAGAATACAATATCGGTATGCCAATTTTTACAAAATTAAATGATATTTTTCAATACCATTTTTCAGCGAGTTATATGCCTCTAAGTGGCCATGCATACGCAATTTGTTAAAACTAATGGAGCAGTAGCATAATTTATATAAACAGTATACATACTATCACAAGCATTGATCCCATCGCCATAATAACCACGTTTACAGACACATTTACCGTTCCTTAACCGAGCTCTCTCATGGCATTTTGGTTTCGAAGACCTCACTGCAGATCCAACTGAAAAAGCCAAATAAGTTCATAATATCAGATCTTTCTTCAAGCAATATTGATTGTATGACGGATGTTTCAATTCTATTATTATACAACCCTAATAAGTAGATATTTTTTTCTTTCGCCTGACAGCAAAACTGTAGCAATATTTCGGGATTACTTCTGTTCTCTTGTTTCAAGGACCGCTTTGTCCTCATCTGTATATCACAAGTTATGCTTTTCCGCAATTAACTGAAATCGGCATGACAGATTTCAATTAAACTTTCAAAATATTCTTCTACAGGACGTTCACATGCTATTTTAAAATTTTTTACCTAAATGAATTTTGGAATTTCTCATACTAAAACATGCACTCAGCATTTCGGCTTGTAACACTTTGTAAATTTTACCAGATGGTAAGTCACATAAGGCACCGGGTAAAAAAACAACAAAAAAACAAAAGTAACCAACGACCTTGCTTAAGAATTTAGTTTCCAACAATATATAACCCGCAGAATACGGCAGCCTAACTGTAAATTTCTGGAATTGGGACGGGTACATTAAATATGTACTCATTCAATATATCTATACGCTTATTTGAAGAAGAAGAAGAAAACAGAAATTTTATTAACTTTTATTATCAAAAGATAAGATACCAAGGGAACAATCGAGAATCCTTCCTTAGTTTCAGAAGCGCATACAAATTTAATGGCCAGAAAAACAATAAATGTCAATAGAAACTAAAGATTGGGAAAAACACAAGCTCGATAAAACCTTGTCATGCACGCGGATGTTTTTTTTATGGAGAGCAATTTCTGATTAACCTATATGTTGTTCATGACTTAAGAAATTGCTAGTTGTCAAAAAATATGATGGGTAAAAAGAATGACAGGATTCTGACTACTATACAAAGACCATATCCACCAACCGAGTCATGTTATGATGGTGTCTTTAATTGTTTCAAATATAGATGTTAATAAAAGGAGGTAAAGGATGTGGTAATCCAACAAAACTATAAAAGACATCTATATATATATATAACTATTTGTATTTGCTTATATATTGCAAATATACATTGTTCGTGATCCTGAATCCAATACAATATAAATGTCAACAAGAATGAACCAGATGTTGTCAACAAGAGGTTGGTGCTTACACTACAATACAGCCCTTATATTTACCTTTATACACAGAAATCCTCCAGACACCACCACATTTTTGTTGTCCATTGCCTACACATGGCATACCACATTCACTCTCTTTTCTTTTTCTTTCCTTTTTAATATTATTACCACAAAAGCACTGGTATTTAAACTAAAAAAGATAATGCGTTCCCCTGATTAAACAATTGGTTATTTTTTATTCGTTGAAAAAACTCTTATTTTTTTTTTGGATTTTGCACGTTTGCGTACATTCTTCATTGCGGTTTTCCCCTCGGACTTGCGCTGCGCGGTGGCCGAAGTTTTAACGAAATGTCTCGTAGTTTAGGTCACTGTCTACGGGAAATTATCGGCGAGTTAATGTACGGGAAAACAATAATTCAATAGCAGTACATTTATGAAGATTTTGGTAATATAAAGCATTACGTTCACGTAAACTTGTTTTATAGTAAAACTTACCCATTCAAGTATATAAATGATATTCAACTTTTTTTTTAGATTCGAAGTTTCATATGACTTTAAACGAAAACTTTTAACGTATCAATTTGAAAAAATCTCATCCATGAACATTGATTATAAGTTAATAGCATGAATGATCAAAAACGCTGGCTACCGTAAACCTAGATTTATTTGAAGTATGTTTTTAATGAACTGTCCGATTGTACAAAATAGAACAAATAGAACACATTTTTCATGTTCTTTCAATTTCATTTCTTTTTAAACGTTTACCTCAAGACCAGCAAATCTAGTTCCTTTTTTGGCACAAAACTGTAGACATCTTTCTATGGTCATTTTACTGTGTTGCAGAAATGCTTTAAACATCATTCTCGGTTTACGGTCGTCATAGCATCCGACATATCTTGCACCTAAAAATAAAATAAAAAATTGAAAGTTAAGTTAAATTGATTTTATTTCTTTTTAATACTTACTACTGTATTTCATCTAATGAGCTCAACAAACATTTTTTTGGTAGGCAAACAAATAGAAAGTAGCTACTAAATGAGACACCAGTAATCTTCAATGATGCTTTTTTCAAAAATGTCAAAAAACTTTGGAAAATAAAGGAGGAAATTACAAGAAAAACATCAATTGCAATTTTCTCCTTTTTTCTTGTTCATTATTGTTTTTTTTTCTTCTTTATTTGTCTTTTGTGACTATTGTTTGTTTGTAACTTTGGGGTGTTTGTTTTACACTCGAATGAAAAAGGTAACAAATGAACTTTTTGGCTACTTAGTGGCATTACTTCGTAAATTGATATTGAGGTAGATTACTTCAGTTCAAAGCGGCATAATCATTTTGATTTAAACATATATTTGAATCGTACCTTTTTTGTTTTTATTTATTGGTTTCTTCTTTGGCTTTATTTCTGGAAAAGAGATAAAGATTTCAAACGCCAATTCAAACAATTCTCAACAAATATTTTAAGAAAATAGTTCAGATATCTTATTCCATTTTAGTATTCCTGTAGCGAATTGTTAAAATTTATAAAGTTTTATAAAATTTTAATAACAAGACACTTACATTGTTATGAATACAAAATCATAGATTTGGATTAAAAAACTTAATAACATACGAAAACATTACAAAGGGTCCAACTCCCCAATTTTTCTTTGCCGTTTTCCTGTAGAGCAAAACCTGACTATAAAGAGGTGATAACAATATTAACAACAACAAATCAATATAATCCCCCCTTTTTCTAAGAGCAGTCAAAATTTTCTTTCCCTTTTCAAAAGTCATATGATCGATGATTAAAATTACAAGTCATAAAAACTGTTTTTAGGGAAAATAGAAATAAAAAGTTTTTGCAATGTTAGAATCATGAATCACCCTTTATTCTAACAAATAAGTGATTTAGGCAAACAAATGAAAAACCATAAAGAAGGATGAATTTTGCTCGATTAAGCTTGGATTAGAGACGAAGGTGATTTTTTCAATAGTTGACATAATCTTTTCGATTTTATCAGATATTTGTATCGTACCTTTTCTGTTCTTCTTTATTGGTTTCTTCTTCGGCTTAATTTCTGGAAAAGAGACAAATATTTCAAACGACAAATTAAATGATTCTCAAAAGATTTTTGAAATTGTTTTTCAATTTCAGTATTTTAGCAGTTCATTCAATTATAGTTTGATATTATTTTTGGGTGGCTTTTTTTCTTATAAGAGACAGGACTGTTCCATTTTCCTGCATATCAAAACCTCTTATAAGTTATTTGAAAAATGACTGAATACAAATGTGTTACAAAAATATTTACTGAAACAAATCAATATTCACTGCCTTTACTAAATCCCGTAAAAATCCCCATTCCCCTTTCAAAACGCACAAGATTAAGACTACATTTACGAAGGACTACAAATTATGTCACTGTTGTGAAAAGTAGATTGCAATTCCTTTAAATAAAAATAAGTGTATGTTGTTAAACAGTCGTATCTTTTAATTCTATGGTTGTAAGCGTTTGTTATTAGGGTAAATATAGAAAAGCGCTTCGGGCTAAACCAATTGATAAAAGTTTTTTTTCTAGCACTTGGTCGATACCGCTGCTGTTGGCCCCTAGAGTTCCATCGGTTTATTAGTCAGTGCTTTGGCACTGACATGATTTATAACATACTTCTCCGGTGACAAATTGCAAACTTATTATGAAAACCATGGTTCCGACTCTATCAATTAGAATGACCAAGTAGATTGAGGTGGTTATTCCTTTACGACTCTTTTGATTATCATGTTCTTTGTGTGTTTAGGCAGTTATACCATTTGTCTTTACTATTTTAGGGTTATGAGCGCACCTGATGAAAGTAAACCAAGAATAGCGTTTCGGGTAGAACAAATTTAAAGTTTTTTCTTCAGACAAGAGTTGACACAAAGACGCATCAATTGTACAATATTATTTAGAAAGTTTTAGTTATTCTAGAAACACATTTAGTTTTTTTGAAATTGGTATCATTGTTATTTTTTTTTCATTTTCAAATGCATTTATCTATCTCAATTCTAGAAAACTAAAAAAAAATGATTTCGCCAAACAAAACAAAGCATGAAGAAGGATTACATTCGCTCGTTAATTTGGATTCTAGACGAAGGTGTTTTATCGAAAGTTGAATAATCTTTTCGATTTTATCAGATATTTGTATCGTACCTTTTTTGTTCTTCTTTCTTGGTTTCTTCTTTGGCTTGATTTCTAGAAATGAGATGTATATTTCAAACGACAAATTAAGCAATTCTCAAACAGATTTTTCAAATTGTTTTTCAATTTCAGTATTTCTGCAGCTAGTTGTTTTAATTTCTAGTTTAGCAATTTTTTTGGTTGACTTTTGTTCTTTTTAGAGACGGACTGTGCCATTTCCCTGTAAGCCCCTTAAGGTTATTTGAAAAATGACTGACTACAAATGGATTAAAACAATATTTACTGAAACAAATCAATATTCACTACCTTTACTAAACACCGTCAAAATTCCCTTTTCTCTTTCAAAAAGTCATAAGATAGAGACTGCATTTTCAAAGGATTACAAATTATGTAACTAAGATTGCAACTCTTTCAAAAAAATGTGTTTAGGTATAGTTATACATCCTTTGCTTTTAATGTTTTGGGTGTAAACATTCATTATCGAGGTAAATCCCAAAATCGCAAATTTACAAAGTGTTCTATTTTAAAAAAAATTTCTAACAATGGGTCGATACCGCTGCTGGTGAACTGTTAGCACTTTAGAGTATCATCGGTTAATTAGACCGGTGCTTTGGTTCTGACAAGATTTATACCACATTTCTTCAATGATAAATTGCAAAATTATCAAAACACTGAGGTTCCGACTACCTCAGTCAAAAAGACCTTAGATGGAGGATGTTATTCTTTTAAGGGGGCCACGGTGGCCGAGAGGTCTAAGTAATCGAACTACAGTATCAGTAGCCAGTCAACACTGAGGTTGTGAGTTCGAATCCCGCACGTGGCAGTTGCACTCGACTCCAATCTTAATAAACTAGGATTGTCAGTTTTCCTACCGAATGTCGGTTATTCTCTCCGGGCACTCCGGCTTTCTCCACCAATAACAACTGACCGCCACGAAATAGCACGATAAAGTTGAAAGTGGCGTTAAACACCAATCAATCAAATCAAATTGTTCTTTTAAGCCTCTTTTGATCATATTGTTCTCTGTGTGTTTATATATATATATAATATGCATTTGCAAGAAGACCTTAGATGGAGGATGTTATTCTTTTAAGGGGGCCACGGTGGCCGAGAGGTCTAAGTAATCAAACTACTGTATCACTAGCCAGTCAACACTAAGATTATCATGTTCTGTGTGTGTTTAGGCAGTTATACCATTTGTCTTTACTATTTTGGAGTTATGAGCGCACCTGATGAAAGTAAACCAAGAATAGCGTTTCGGGTAGAACAAATTTTAAAGTTTTTTCTTCGAACAAGAGTTGACACAAAGACGCATCAATGTTCAATATTATATAGAAAGTTTTAGGACTCTAACTACTCTAAGCGAAGGTGTTTTTTTTTCAACAGTTGACACATTTTCTCGATTTTATCAGATATTTGTATCGTACCTTTCCTGTTCTTCTTTCTTGGCTTCTTCTTTGGCTTGATTTCTAGAAAAGAGCTGTATGTTTCAAACGACAAATTAATTAGTTCTCAAACAGATTTTTAAAATGATTCTCATTTCAGTATTTCTGCAGCAATTGATATTCACTACCTTCTTACTCTTCTAAAACTGTCCAATATTACCTTTCCACTTTCAAAACTCACAAAATAGAGAATACATTTTCACAGGTTTACAAAGTATGTAACTGTTTTAAAACTATTTTAAAATTGCAACTCATTTTAACAAAATTGTGTTTAGGTAGTTATACATCCGTGGATTTAATTTGTTTGGATTTGAGCGTTCATGGATAGGGTAAATCTAAAAAAGCGCTTCGAGTGCAACAAATTTAAAAAAAAAGTTATTTTCAATTTTCTAGCACCTGGTCGATACCGCCGATGATCGATTGATATTCCCCTTGGGTGGCAACAGCTCATTTGTCAGTGCTTTGGTACTTACATGATTTATACGTTGATTAATTGCGAATTTATCAACAACAAAAAACAAGGTTCTGACTCCCTCAGTCAAAATGATCTTAGATGGAATTTGTTATTCCTTTAGGCCTCTTTTGATCACAAAGCTTTTCGTGTGTTTAGCTAGTTATACATAATTTGTCTTCATTTTTTGGGGTATGAGAATTCCTGATGAAGGTAAAGCTAGAAAAACGTTTCGGACACAACACATTTTAAAGTGTTTTCCCCCCATTTTTCTTAGACAAAGGTGATATTAGAACATTTTGATTGTACAATGATATGAAGAAAGTCCTGGTTATGCTAGAAACACGTGTCATTCTCTTAGAAATAGGTATAATAAGCATTCGTTCGCTTTTAAATTTATAAATTTATCTCTCTTCTATAAAACAAAACAATATAATTGATTTCGGTATACAATAAAAAGCACGAAGAAGGATTACGTATGCTCGTTAATTTGGCTTCAAGACGAAGGTGGATTATCGACAGTTGACATAATCTTTCTGATTTTATCAGATATTTGTATCGTACCTTTCCTGTTCTTCTTTTTTGTTTTTTTCTTTGGCTTGATTTTTGGAAAAGAGCTGTATATTTCAAACGACAAATTAAAAAATTCTCAAACCAAGTTTTCAAATTGTTTTTCAGTTTCAGTACTTCAGCAGCTAGTTGTTTTAATTTATAGTTTAACAATTCTTTTGGTTGGCTTTTGTTCTTATAAGAGACAGACTGCAATTTCCCTGCAGTACAAAACCCCTTAAAGATATCTGAAAAATGACTACAAATTGGTTACACAAATATTTACTTAACCAGAACAATTTTTTGAATGATTTCAAATTATGCAACTGTTGTAAAACTAAGATTGCAACTCCTTCAAACAAAAATGTGTTTATGTAGTTATACATTCGTAGCTTTTAATTGTATGTGTGTAAGCATTCATTATAAAGGTAGATCAAGAAAAGCGCGTCGGGCCGAACTAATTTATAAAAAGCTTTTTAAAAATATATCTAGCACTGGGTCGATACCGCTGCTGATGGACTGTTAGTCCCTACAGTATCATCGGTTCATGAGTCGTCGCATTGGTACCAACATGTTTTACAACAAATTTCTGCAGTGATAAATTGCAAACTAATTGAAATACTTTTAAATGTGTTTACTGCATTTATCCCTCTCAATTCTAAAAAAAAAACTAAAAAAAATCAATTGATTTCGGCTTACAATAAAAAGAATGAAGATGGACTACGTTTGCTCATTAAGATGGATTCTACATGAAGGTGTTTTTTTAACAGTTGACATAATCTTCTCATATTTATCATATGTATGTGTTTTTCGCCTTTAAATGCATTTATATCTCTCAATTCTAGAAATCTAAAACATTGATTGATTTCGGCTTGCAATAAAAAGGATAAAGAAGGACCACGTATGCTGGTTAATTTGGATTATGGACTATGGTGGCTTTTCAACAGTTGACATAATCTTCTCGATTTTATCAGATATTTGTATCGTACCTTTTCTGTTCTTCTTTATTGGTTTCTTCTTTGGCTTGATTTCTGGAAAAGAACTGTATATTTTAAACGGCACATTAAACAATTCTTTTAAACAGAAACAGAATTTTAAATTGTTTTTCAATTCCAGTATTTCTGCAGCTGGTTGTTTCACTATATAATTTAACAATTTTTGGTTGACTTTTGTTCTTATGAGAGACAGGACTGTGCCATTTCCCTGCATTACAAAATCACTTAAAGATATTTGAAAAATGACTGACTACAAATGGGTTACAAAAATATTTACTAAACAAATCAATATTCACCACCTTTTCAAAACACAGTCACAATTCTCTTTCCTCTTTCAAATTGCACAAGATCAAGAACACAATTTCGAATCATTTCAAATTATGCATCCGTTGTAAAACTAAGATTACAACTCCTTCAATTAAAAATGTGTTTATATAATTATACATCCGTAGCTTTTAATTGTATGTGTTTAAGCGATAATTATTTGGGTACATCGATAAATGAGCATCGGGCGCAACAAATTTATAAAGTGTTTTTTTTTTTTACATTTTATAGAACTGGGTCGATACCACTGTTGGTTTACTCTTACCCCACTCACCCGAGAGTAGCATTGGCTCAATAGTCGGTGTTTGTGGTACTGACATGTTTATCACATACTTCTTCAGTGATAGATCGCAAACTTATTGAAAAACTAAGGTTCTGACTCCCTCAATTAAAATGACCTTTGATGGAGATGATTGATTTTTTATGCCTCTTTTTATCACATAACTCTTCGTATCGTGTGTTATCATTTGACTTCATTGTTTGGGTATGAGCGTTTTTATGCATGTAAACCAAGAAAAGATTTTCGGACACAACACAATTTAGAGTGTTTTTTTCTCATTTTTCCTCAGACAAAGTTGATACTAGGACGTATTGATTGTACAATAATATTTAGAAAGAACTGGTTATTCGAGAAACATGGGTCGTTCTCTTAAAAATTGGTATCATAAGCATTTGTTCACTTTTAAATGCATTTATCTCTCTCAATTTTAGCAAACAAACAAAAAATAGATTGATTTCGGCTAACAATAAAAAGGATGAAGAAGGACTATGTTTGCTCGTTAATTTGGATCCTATATAGACGAAGGTGGTTTATCGACAGTTGACATAATTTTTTTTTTTTTTCGATTTTATAAGATATATTTAGCATACCTTTTCTGTTCTTCTTTATTTGTTTCTTCTTTGGCTTGATTTCTGGAAAAGAACTGTATAATTCAAAGGACAAAATAAACGATTTTCAAACAGATTTTATAAAATTGTTTTTAACTTTCAGTATTTCTGCAGCTAGTTGTTTCATTTATATTTTTTTATGTATATGGGCGTTCTTGATGAAGGTAAATATTTTCAATTTTATCAGATATTTGTATAATTCCTTTTCTGTTCTTCTTTATTTGTTTTATCTTTGGTTTGATTTCTGGAAAAAAGCTGTATACATTTAAAAGCAAATGATGTATAACTAGCTAAACGCAGCAAATTCATATATATTTTTTCTTTTTCTTTTCATACACATTTGATAATAAGACGTACAGATTGTACAAGAATGTTTATCTAGTTCTAATTATGCTAGAAACATGTTTCTCTTTGAAATTGGTATTATAAGTTTGTATTGGTGAATTGTTGAATCTACTTTCGTTCTGAATTTGCGTAAAGATAATTTCAGGAAAAACAAAATCGAAAGAGTGTTCACTTTTAAATGCATTTATATCTCAATTAAAAAAAAACAAAAAAAACAATAGAGATTGGTTTTTTTTTTCATGTGCTCATTTATTTATGACAGAATTGTTATTTCTCTGCTGTATTATGTTGTTTTTGTTTAGTCACAAATTAAATATGTTTTTATGACAATAAAGATATTAATATCAATTATATCTACAAGCGATATTTTGTGTAGCGTTTGTGTCATGAAAAAATTGATCAGAGGGGGAAAAACTAAACAAGAAGTGTGAGTTTTGCTCGGAAATTTGGATTTTAGACAAAGGTTATACTTTTGCAATAGATGACAGGATTTTATTGATCTTATCAGCTATTTGTATCGTACCTTTTCTGTTCTTCTCTATTGGTTTATTCTTTGGCTTGATTTCTGGAATAGAAATGTTTATTTCCAGCCAAAAATCAAATGATTTTCAACAATTTGTAAAATTATGTTTAAGATGTTTTGTTCAATATGAGTTCCTCCGCTAGTTGTATCAATTTGTCATTTCACAATTTGAATTAATTCATATTTGTTTAGAAATACAAAGATATATATTTGGTTTCGTACGATCAAATTATTTATTTTCGAACTCACCTTTTTTCTTATTTATTTGTTTAGGATTAATGTTCTTCTTTAATGTTTTTCTTTTCTCCGGTGTATCTGCTGCAAAGTGATAAATAAAGTCGATCACCAGAAATGGAAGCAGAGAATTAATATACTAATCATATGGCGGATTCTTGTCCCTCGATATGGTCAGTACGGTAATCACTATATGTTTATTAATCTTTGTTGGCTTTTGTTCTTTTACCATCTTTTGCCAACGTTTGTTCCTTATATAAACGCGACACAATATATCGTTTATAGATATTAATAATATTCGAATTGTATGATTGTTTTCCATGTTGTGTAATAATTCGATACCCAGTTTAAATTGTAAATTTTGTAGTACTATTCTTGTATTATTTATGTGGATGTTTTTGTTATTCATTTCTTATCTCATATCATTTTAGAAAAGGATGTGTCTGAATTTTGATTTGCAGGTTCTTATCGTCTGTTGGTAATTTTTGATGTAAAACGGTCTGCCCAAGGTTTCTATTTTTGATACTATTCAGTTACAATCGTTTTAAAAGTACCATTGATAGTTTGCTTCATTTTACCACTTATTTCTTCAGTAAGTTTCTCAAGTTCGTCATTGACAGATGTTCCTGTCGATGTCGATTTCAGGTTGAGGCCTTGGTGGCCTAATAGTCTTAGTAGTTCGTCTTAAGGATGTTTGCTCCTATGTTTCAAAATAACAAGCTTTTTAAAAGACTGTTAAAAATTGACAGTATATAAAAAACAAAACTAAAAAAGCAGAAAGAAAAATGTATGGTCCGTGTGCTTGATTTCGAGATATAAGCCATTGAAAATTTGGCGGGAAATGATTCTCTCTAGATTTTTCATACATTTAACATTGGCACCTTTTTCTTTCAAAAACTATGAAAAAATAACAAGGATTTTACAACATTTTCAAGTATGGCTTTTTAAACTATATGTAATAAAATTATAAAAAGTAGAGGTTAGCAGGCAAATTTGTTTAATGGCTATACATAGATAAAACCAGAGGATTCCGAATATCTGGCAAAAACTAAAAAACAAATGGAACGAACATCCTTAAGTGATCACTAGCCTGTCAACACTGAGGCTGTGAGTTCGGAACTCGATTGTTCAAATGCGCTCTCGACTCTGATCTTAACACTTCGGCTACTTCCACCTATAAAAAAATGGCCACCATGATATACCCAAGTGTGCTGAAAATGGCATTAAACCCAACAGTCACCAAAATTAGTCGATTTCCAATGAATTGCCAAAAACAAAAATAATCTTACTTAAAAAACGAGTATCCAAGCATTGTCTCATTGGGAATCATACCTCATCTCCTTATTTTTATATCAAATATAGACCTGTTCATCTTTCATCAGATAAAACCTTTGACTGCATTTTAAAACGCGGTGTTATGGTGATTTTTTTTTTATATATTATTATAGCGTATAAAGCTTGCAAACCACCAGTGTATTCTGATGATATCCCTATAATTACTTCTTTAGTCTAATAAAGAAGTGTGTAAAAGATAATTGGATTAATAAGTATTCCGAAATAGAAGTTTTAATGCGTTCTTATAGATATTGTAATTACTATAATATAAAGTCACAAAAATATCTAAGATACGTACATAGTTCCTTATATGTTTTTTCCTTTGAATGATGTTTCTTCGGATATTTTTTTTCTTTTGATGTTCGTTTTTTGGAAGGACGTTTTTTTGGTGCGTATTCCTTTGAATGGCGTTCTTTTGAATGCTGCTTTTTAGAGTACTTTCCTTTCTGAGAATTTTTTTCTTTCGAGTATTGTTTCTTGGAAGGTTTTTTGTGAGAAATCCTTTCTATTAAATTGCGTTCTTTTGGAGTTTTATCGCTCTTTTGAACAATATTTTTCTTTCGAATGGTGTTCCTACGTTTGGTTTCTTTTCCTTTCCGAGATTTTTTTTCTTTATAGCTACGTTCCTTCGAATGTCTATCTTTTGAATGACCTCTCTGCTTTGAATGTCCTTTCGCGATCAAATTTTTATCTTTTGATTTATTTTGCTTTGAAACATATTTCTTTTTGGAACCGTACTTCTTTGCCTTGCTTTCTACCAAAACAAAAAAGAAAGAACATAATTTATCCTTATTTCAATTGCTGTAATAAAAAAGGAATGTCCTTTCGACATTGTTATACACAGAAAAACAAATGAGTGAGGTGTCAAGATAAACTATTCAGGAACATAAAGAACCTCTAATAATCGAATAATAAACAATCACAACTTAATTATGCATCTACTTTTCAGCCTTTACACCATAAAACAGCTAAAATAACATATAATCCCAAATGGGTTTCGCTCATTATTGAAGGACATACGGTTATCTATGATAGCTGCATTCTTGGTCATATGGTCTTTGATGCATAGTTGTCTGATATGCAATCCTACCACATCTCCTTATTTTTATACACATGTTACCCAATTTTATTGCAATTTCAGCTATCAAGGGCGAATTAAAATATCATATATAGAAAAAAATAATTTCAAAGTTGCACTTGTAAAATTCATGTAAAGCTCCTAGAATTCTAAATTAAAAAGTTTTCCTAGAAATGATTAAAACAATTATTGTCAAGAGGGCAACATACAATCTTTAATTCTAGACAGATGTCCTGTATAATGTGTCAAGCTCTAAATCATACCGATTCTATAAAAATTGTAAATAAATTATACATAAGCAATCAAATTTCTGCCATAAACACTCCAATCCTATTTATAACAAAAACTATCAAGATATGACAAGTTAAAATAAACCACATGTACCATTAGTTCTATAAACTTGCCTTTTTAAGTTACTGTGACGTGACTGTAAGTGTTGTTCTTCACTTATTGCAGTTTCTTAAAAATTCTGACCAAATTGCAATTTTTTTTTTAAACAAAACTGTTAAACTGGTCAGAAATTTTAACGAATTGCTCAGTCAAGTCATGAAAGTGCAAGGTGATAAAATAACTCCTAAATGACTTTATTTTCCCTTCATTGATATAACCACAATCATTCTGAGAATTTCTACATATATTTTTATTGTAATTGTCATACGAAAGGTGATAGGAAGTAACTTTTGAATTGCTATAAAAATGTCCAAACTAAGCTTTCATACAATTGTCTTTAAAAAAAAGTCTTCTATATTCATCAGAATCAGGCAGTTGGTTAAAATTTTTGACCATTTGAACAGTTTGGTTTGATTAAACATATTGCAATTTGGTCAGTATTTTGAAGATTCTTTGAATAAACTGCAATATTCGGAGAGCAACACTTACAGTCAAACAACCGTAAATTAAACCACACATTTCATTAGTTCCGTTAACTAAACTTCTACAATTCTAAGCACTAAGAACATCAGTATTAGTATCAGTACATTTACCATCAGCAAACTGATTTAAATCATTTAGACCCTTACCTTCTAAAAATTGATTAAATCCACAAAGAAAATCAGTACCAATCACTTACCTTCTTCACATTACTTAGATCATGCAGAACATTAAAAACGTACACTTACAATCTTAAAAATTTCATAAAACAATTCAAAACATTAGCACCATATACTTACCTTCTGCGTGCAGCAAAACAAGACAAAAAATTAGCACCATATTCCTATCTTCTGCGTGCAGCAGAAACAAGACAAAACATTAGTCCCATATACCTATCTTCTGCGTGCAGCAAAACAAGACAAAACATTAGCACCATAAACTTACCTCAGAAATGATTAAAACAATTATTGTCAAGAGAGCAACATACAATCTTGAATTCTAGACAGATGTACTGTACAATGTGCCAAGCTCTAAATCATACCGATTCTCTAAAAATTGTGAATAAATTATACATAAACAATCAAATTTCTGCCATAAACACTCCAATCCTTTTTATAACAAAAACTATCAAGATATGACAAGTTAAAATAAACCACATGTACCATTAGTTCTATAAACTTGCCTTTTTAAGTTACTGTGATTTGACTGTAAGTGTTGTTCTTCACTTATTGCAGTTTATTCAAAGTTCTGACCAAATTGCAATTTGTTTTTTTAAACTAAACTGTTCAACTGGTCAGAAATTTTAACGAATTGCTCATTCAAGTCATGAAAGTGCAAGGTGATAAAAATATCTCCTAACAGACTGTAATTTCCCTTCATTGAGAATTTCTATACATATTTTAATTGTAATTGTCATGCGAAAGGTGATAGGTAGTAACTTCTGAATTGCTATAAAAATGTCCAAACTAAGTTTTCATACAATTTTTCTTTAAAAAAAAGTCTTCTATATTCATCAGAATCAGGCAGTTGGTTAAAATTTTTGACCATTTGAACAGTTTGGTTTGGTTAAACAAATTGCAATTTGGTCAGTATTTTGAAGATTCTTTGAATAAACTGCAATATTCGGAGATCAACACTTACAGTCAAATCACAGTAAATTAAACCACACATTCCATTAGTTCCGTTAACTAAACTTCTAGAATTCTAAGCACTAAGAACATCAGTATTAGTATCAGTACATTTACCATCAGCAAACTGATTTAAATCATTTAGACTCTGACCTTGTAAAAATTGATTAAATCCACAAAGAAAATCAGTACCATACACTTACCTTCTTCACATTACTTAGATCATGCAGAACATTAAAAACGTACAGTCACTTACAATCTTAAAAATTTCATAAAACATTAGCACCATATACTTACCTTCTGCGTGCAGCAAAACAAGACAAAAAATTAGCACCATATACCTATCTTCTGCATGCAGCAGAAACAAGACAAAACATTAGCCCCATATACCTATCTTCTGCGTGCAGCAAAACAAGACAAAACATTAGCACCATATACTTACCATCTGCGTGCAACAAAACAAGACAAAACATTTGCACCATACACCTACTTTCTGCTTGCAGCAAAACAAGGCAAAACATTAGCACCATATACTTACCATCTGCGTGCAACAAAACAAGACAAAACATTTGCACCATACATCAACTTTCTGCGTGCAGCAAAACAAAACAAAACATTAGCACCATATACTAACCATCTGCGTGCAACAAAACAAAACAAAACATTTGCACCATACACCTACTTTCTGCGTGCAGCAAAACAAGACAAAACATTAGCACCATATACTTACCATCTGCGTGCAATAAAACAAGACAAAACATTTGCACCATACACCTACTTTCTGCTTGCAGCAAAACAAGACAAAACATTAGCACCATATACCTACCTTCTGTGTACAGCAAAACAAGCCAAAACATAAGAACCATATACCTACCTTCTGCGTGCAGCAAAACAAGACAAAAAATTATCAGAAAAATGACAGTGAGTCTCATCGTGTGACTTGAATAGACTGTGGAGTATTTGATAATTAGTAGTTTTATATATGAAGCTGCTGTTCAGAATATTAATAGATGTTTAATTATAATATAAAATAACAGAAAAGAATGTTTCTCTTATCTAGTGAAAGTAAATATTGGATATGTAACATTTGTCCTTATGCAAACAATGGAATAAAGAATATTGGGGATAAATGACATGGACAATAATGAAATTTAATTGATTTATAAAAACAAACAGGAAAATGTAGCAACTGTTCCCCACTTTTACTTACTTGTTACCATAAATATTGTAGTTAATACGTCCATTTTGCGTACTTCTTAAGGTACATTGTAATTATTTTTTTTCATTTTTACATTGTTGTCATTTCCTTGAAAAATGGTGACAGTATGAGTTTCTTGGTAATATGAAAGATAGGTTGCTAAATTTTCCGTAATGATCCTAATTGATTTTTATACTAGTTACGGAAAATCTTTTTAAAAAATCATGTTTATCTGTTTTGAAGCAAAGGTGTAAAGTTAAGATAGTAAATGATGGGATATATGTTAAACGTCCATTGGCAAATATTACAAACATATTCAGGACGAGATTATATGACGGTGTAATATAAAATGAATTTAAATATAATGATGAGAGATATGGTTTGATTGCAAATGAGATAACTATCCACTCGAGTCCAAATGACGTTGACGGAAGACCCTATAGTTATCGTACGACCAACAATAGATAAAACCAATACCACAATGTCATTTTGTACACGAAAGAAAGGCGAAAGATACCACAGGAACATTCAAACTCATAAGTCGAAAATAAACTGACAACGCCATGAAAAAAATGAAAAGACCAAAAGACAAACAACAGTGCACAAACCACAACATAGAAAACTAAAGACTGAGCAACACGTATCTCACACAAAAAAAACAGGGGTGATCTCAGGTGCTTCGGAAGGGTAAACAGATCCTGCTCCACGTGCTGCCCCCCGTATTGGTTCCAAATGCTGTGTGCTTAGAAGAGAAAGAAGGTTAAAATTTTCAAAGTATATCGATTAAGCCAGCCGAGGATTAAACATATGCCCTCTTGAACTCATTTCGCAACATCATTGAGGTGGTCAGATATTAGAAAACGGAAATAAATACAAAGCATACGAAATGATATATTTATTAAGAGTTGCAATGTTTGTTGATGGATCAAATCCACAAATGATGTTAACAAACTAAATGGGCCATGGAACATAAGTTAAAAAAGTCATTTTGTTTCATATATCTAGTTTCATCTTTTACCTATTCTAACATCGGACTCGTCTTTTACCTATTCTAACATCGGACTCGGACTTCTTTTGAACTGAGTTTTACTTTGCGTTTTGCTGTGTGTTTGTTTATTCCACATTAGGCGGATGGTTGAGATCTCACACAACATGTTTAACCCCGCCCCATTTTTACGCCTGTCCCAAGTAATGAACCTCTAGCTTTTGTTATTCTTGTGTGTTTTTTTTTATTTCGGTTCATTTGTATGTTTCGGAGTTTAGTGTGGTGTCCATTTCGCTGAACTAGCATGCTAAGTGGTCAGCTGAAGCCCGCCTCCTGGTGCGTGGTTTTCTTGCTGCGTTGAAGATCCGTTGATGGCCTTGAGCTGTTTTCTGCTCTTTGGTTGGGTTGTTGTCTCTTTGACATATTCCTTGTTTCCATTCATTGAAGGCCGTACTTTGACCTTTAATTGTTTACTTTTACACATTGTGACTTGGATAGATAGTTGTCTCATTGGCACTCATACCACATCTTCTTATTTATATCTATTCTAATGATTTGCTGAAACTAAAGTTAATAGCACTGTCATAAGATGTTCAAGTCTCAAATTTATCACGTGATTCATCTGGGTATTTTTAGTCACATTAACATATATCCCCATCTATTTTATTCATATGAAAACTTCAATTTCAGGACAAAACTATAAAAAAAAATTCAAAGTAAGTCAAAAACTTTTCAGCAGAGAGTATCTAAAGTTTAGATATTGCTGTCATTTTATAGTGCATGATCAAAACTCATTATCCATATCCATTTCATTTGATGGAATGTTTTAATCAAGACAGGCAATTCCATAATTACTACCACTGTATCAAAATGTTATAGCACATACACTTTTAATCTAGGCTGTTCTAAGTCAATACCGAGATGAAGCTTACACGCTGCACCTCCGTTCTAACCTTATTGTTATTTGCAGAAATGGTCATCGGATCATGTGACACAAAATTAGGTAAATAAAATTATATTACTTTTATCTTAAAGATAACAAAAATATAGAATTTTCATAAGAAACTACTAAAACAACTTGAGAACCCAATTGTTCTTAAACGCTGGCCTAGGTAATGTATAAGGGCGTAGTGGGCCAATATTTGCACAACATAATGGCTCAACGTTGACCCAACGTTGTATGGTTGTATGCAACACATAGGTCAAACGTTGGCCCATTGTTGGAATAACACAGCCTTTGATGGATCAATGTTGGTCCAATGTAGTACAATTATACGTTGGTACCGCCTTGGTACCGCCTAGGTCCAATGTATAAATCGTACGAATCATCGAATGAAGAGTGCTACATGAGAAACAGGATGTCAAACGCTTAATTTAAAGCAACAACTAACCACATTCCTGGTTTTTTTGGGTGCTAATTGAAATTGCCTTTCTGTATAGTATCCTTTGTATTGTTGATCTTACACCCTGCCCTGAAATTAACATTTTTTTGTATTTTTGTATTATGTGTCTTTATTTTCGTGCGCATCCAATTGATGCCAAATATTTTTATTTTAAATATTCAGCCAGAATTTGATCATCACCTTAATACCCTACTTTTTATTTTCCTACAATGATAGACAAGTTTAGCTATAAATAATTTATGATAAGTCAAAATAAAAGCAAAACTTTAAGCAGAATCCGAAAAATTTAGAATTTTATTGTTATTATTCACTTGTATAGATCTCCAGATCTAGAAAGAAAAATATTCTCATCTGTATGAGAAAAAAAGTTTACAGTGTGTCTTGAATAAACAAGAGAGTAAATACAAGGAATATAACAACACATTTGATACAACAAAAAAGCACAGTAGAGACTACACTGTCGTAAAGACATAGATTAGAAGATAAGAAGTATATCCCTGTCTGACACCAATGTTTATAATCCACTCAACTATATTATTTTACTGTATGTTTCCTGCGTTCTCACGAGGGTATTAACCAACAGCGTCGTTTGTCTAGATAAATGCGTTTGCTTCAAATTCTAATTTCGTTTCATTAAAAAATAAAGGCATTCTTATTCTGTTACAGTAAAATCATACTTTGGAAAATATCCGAGACAAGAAAATGCATTTAGCAAACTTCAGTAAATATGCTAGTATATATAAGGTTTACGACATATTGCTTTTTCAGAGTGTTCTCTTCTTGGTGATCTCCTTGAAATGACAATGAAGCATAAAGAACCAGGCAAGTTTCATACTTAAAAAGTTTTCATATAAAAATAAGGAGATGTGGTATGATTACCAATGAGACAACTATCCATCAAAGTTCAAATGAATGAATGTAAGCAATCATAGGCAACCGTACGGCCTTCGACAATGAGAAAAACCCATACCGTATGGTCGGCTATAAAAGGCCCCGAAATTAACAATATGAAACAATTTAATTGAGAAAACTTACGGCCTAATTTATACCAAAACAATTTACGAAAAACAAATATGACAGACATGAACCAACGACAACCACTGAACTACAGGCTCCGGACTTGGAACAGGCACAAAAAAAGAATGTGACGGGGTTAAACATGTTTGTGAGCGCTCAAACCTCCCGCTAACATGAGACAGTGGTGTAACAGTACAACATAAGAACAAACTATAAAAAAGTTGAAAAAGGTCATAGTTTATTTTTTACTACAAGTGTGCTATTTGCGCAGTCAAAATGCATAAACTTTGGCTTTATATATTCACTAACCGTATAAAGCCTTGTGTGTGAAGTTGAAACTAATTTTTCCGTACAGTTCTATTAATGATAGTAGTGAAAGTATGAAGGTTGACGGAATTTTAACGTCATCTACTTCATGTTCATAATTGCTAATTTTTACCTAAAATATTTCATTTGTAACAGTTTTCACAGTGGAATTATAAAGAGAACAACCAAGCATTGTCTCCAAACATCATTTTTGTTTTGTACTCAGCTTGCAACAGGACAGAAAAGCTTGGCACAATCTCACATTCTACCTGGTTCAATGCCGTGTGCGAATAAATGTTATATGTCAAGACAGTGTATATATATAATGATTCTAAATACTAGTATATGATTTCTTTTTTACTTAACCAGTTAACACAAATTAATAAAAAATAACACTCAAAACAAACCGTTAATAATTGTCTTTGGAATTGAACCTTTAAATCATATTTATTGATAAATGAATGCATACATCATATGTCAATGAAATAGCAACCCAATGACACAAACAATCATGTAAACTGTTAAAGATGTTCGCTGATCTTGTTTGTGACTTTTTGACAGATATTCGGAATCCTCTGATTTTATCCCTGTAGTTCCGTTATGTCCGCTAACTCCTACTTTTTTCATATTTTTATTACATTTAATTTAATAAGACATTTCAAAAAATCTCATAAAATCCTCGTTATTTGTTCTTTTTTTTTTAGAGAAAAATGTGTTAATGTTAAATGAATGCAAAATCTAGAGAGAATCACTTCCCACAAAATTTTCAAAGGCAAATATCTCAAAAACAAGTACATGGACCTGTTATTCATATACTTTCAATTTATCACAGTCCTTTATAAGCTTGTTAATTTGAAACAGAGCCGCGAACATCCTTAAAATACTACGTGATTTATGAAGCTTCCTCATTTTGTTGAATGCATACAATAAATCTCATTAATCAATTCATAGCACTTTTGATTTTACATTCTTCCACCATATTATCCCTCTTCATTCTCTATATTTTGTCGCTAATATTATTTTTTTTACTAGCAATAAATAGTTGACACATAGAAATGGAAAGTCTAAATTGACAAAAAAAATATTCTTATTAAAAAGGTTAACAATTTAATTAATGTTGATAATTTTGCCATTGGTGACTGTTGATTTCTTTTATTCTTATTGTCATTTTAGATAATATCTGTCAGTGTCTGAGAAGCACAAACATCCCAGCCTTTACATCAATACTGACAAAAATTCAAGTCCTTGGAGCCAATGATGCTATCAAGTTTGACAAAATTGTCACCAATATACGAAATGGCTACAATCCAACCACTGGTACTTTCACTGCACCTGTTGCTGGAGTTTACCAGTTTTCTTATACAGTCATGTCTCGTGATGGAAAAAGGCTGGTTGTCTATCTTTCTCACAATAATATCAAACAACACAGTACATGGCTGCTAGGTTCTACACATGACACAGGAACAACCAATATTATATTAAATCTGAAGAAAGGAGACCAAGTTGCAGTTAAGTCCCATGGCAGTTATACTGTTCACAGCAACAGTGACTTATATAGCTCATTTTCTGGCTATCTCATAGCAAAATAAAAGAAACTATATTGTCAGTGTTTTGCTCTTTTATATTTTCTATTTAAAAAAGAGGGGCGAAGGATACCAAAGGGATGTTCAAAATCAGAAGTCGAAAATAAATGTGAAAAAAATAGGCAGGACAGAAGTTATGAGTAAAAAAAGGCAGGATGAGATACTTTGCCAAAAAAAAGGCAGGATGACAATTTAGTTAAAAAAGTCAGGATAAACTAATAAAAAAAGGCAGGACCGAATAGAGTGAAAAATAAAAAGGCATGACAGAGATTACAACTAAAAAAAAATGCAGGACAAAATTTTTTATCCTAGCTCCCCCCTATAAAAATCAAATGGTAGCTCCCTTACACAAAACATAGAAAACTGAGCAACACGAACCCACATTGAATTCAGATTTGATGAAAGTCTATGTTTTACTGTGCTTATTGGAAAGGTTCAGTCCTATCAAAATACTAATTCATTGTTTAAATGCTTAACCAAATTTACAGTTTGAATTCACTTCTACAAACTGATCAACAAGTGAGGGAGTTTAGCTCATTGTTTCAGTGAAAAGTTATAAGTATCAAGCAAGTGCAGTGAAGAAAATAAATTTTACCACCCTAATCCTGTGATCGACATGTGTGATGAAAAAAGCTTCCATCATAATAATATTTTGTCAGTAAACATCTAATTGTTATTTTCATGGTTAACAAACTATTATCGTGTGTTCAGGACGTTGGTTTTCTCATTTAAATTGCTTAACTTATTTTGTCATGTCGGGGCTTTTTATGGCTTGTTGTTCGGTCATCGTTTTGCTCATTGATGAAGGTTATATGGTGATTAATAGTTGTTTACTTCTCCGTCATTTGGTCACTGGTGGAAAGCTGTTTCATTGACAATACTAGCACATCTTCTTTAAAATGTGTATTAAAACTTATTTGCTAGATGAGTGAAATGTTTGGAAAAAAGGTTGAACACATTATATCAAACGGACATAGACAAAACATAATCAAAGTTTTATATATCATAAAGATTCTGCTGTTAATTATATACAGTGTAAATTAGTTCCCTTTAATATTAACAGATCAGTAATGGGGTAAACTCAGTTAATAGATATATGCCATGGTGAATTCCCTTTTTGGGGAGAGCTTTCTGGATAACACTGAAGACCTGTGCTCGACTGATTGGTGGATGATGTTTGTTACGAAAAAATTTCCAAGCTACGGTTAAAAAATGAAGAACAAGAATGTGTCCATAATACACGGATGCCCCACTCGCACTTTCATTTTCTATATTCAGTGGACAGTGAAATTGGGATCAAAACTCTAATTTGGCATAACAATTAGAAAGATCATATCATAGGGAACATGTGTACTAAGTTTCAAGTTGATTGGACTTCAACTTCATCAAAAACTAACTTGACCAAAAACTTTAACCTGGAGCAGGACAGACGGATTGGACGAACGGAAGGACGAACGAACGGACGAACGGACGCACAGACCGAAAAAATAATGCCCCTCTACTATCGTAGGTGGGGCATAAAAAAAGAATCCTGAATACTGAATGCAGTTATGTTAATTACTACAGGTTTGAAAAGAAATGGAAGTCAGTATAGGAATTAAATACGAATCTACAGTGTTTGTTAAATAGGCCTTCACTTGACCCAAAAAGTGCCGAGAGATATTTTACTAAATTAACCCATAATTACTACAGAAAAGCATATCCTGATTGAAGTACACAGTATCTTCCTGTTAGAAAACAAAGCAATACTTTATTGGTAAAAAAAAAAAACAAAAAAAAAAACAATGTTTATAAGTTATTACTTATAGATTTCATAATGACTGAAATTTTCATATCCAAGTCACAATTTTTCATTAGTGTTCTTTATATTAAAGTTTATGTTCAAATTCTTCAAATTTCACGACACCATTATAATTTTTATTACACTGCACTTGATTTATAATATACTACTGTGCATATTCATAGACTTTGTCCTTTCACAGTACCAATTGCCAAATGGTTTTACTCAATATTCAGTTTGAAGTATCCTCCACAATCTTTATCAATAGGTGACACATGTTGATAGTATATCTTCAATTTAAAATTTTCTTAACAAAAGAACTCTCATCGGACTAATATACGTTGCTTCCTTATTGCAATGAGATCAGCGAATTCCTGTTCAGATAACCGAAAGAAGGGGTGATTATAGTGTCATATTCAAATTCATTCAAATTCAAATTCTTTATTTTATTAACTTTGAGACTTAATGCTAATCAGTGTATTCAAATACAGTGTATACATATGGCATATTACAAACAATATTAACAATATGTATAAATAACAATAGGTGACGTCAGAAGTTTCGTGATTACAAAATAACTTTACAATAAACTGTACAATCAATCGATGCTGGTTACTCTTGGAATCTACCTAGCTTGTTACGGACAATACAAGACATTCAAATATAAATTAGTTATTAAACCATGCAACAGCTGCAGATATAGCATTTAATTAGCAGCATAGAAATTGATTTTGTTTTGAAGAAAAAAATTGTCATATGTATTCATTCATTATCGAACTATATTTAAATTTTGAAATAGATTGGACGCTTGATTTAAAAGAAAAAAATCTTTGCATCTAAAATAGTTGAGCTTTTCCCATATGAAGAAATAGCCACCATCATTTAAATTTCCATGTATAGTTTTATTCACGGCGGTATCATAATATCTCAAAATGTGTATCCGCTCTAAAAGATGGATGAATGGGTGTTAATCGGCAAATATGAACTGTCATCTTTTGCTCTATCAACTTAAAAATTAAAAAGATTAACTGACATATTTAGCTGTAACAACTTAAAAATTAAAACAAAAAGCAGACTTTAATTCCTTAAATGAAAAACATTTTTTTTTTCAATTCTAAAATGCATCTTAAAGGTAAATTGAAGGAAAATTGGTTATGTTCATCCATGTACTATTACCATGAAAAAGGTATTTTTTTAAATGCCGGGTGGATCAATTTTGGGTCAAACCCTTTTATTGAACAATACTTTGGATAAACAGAACCATATTGCAAATTAAGATTAACATCTCTTCAAACAGCGTAATGGTTAAATACAAATAAGTATTGTTCAGAAACAAGCTGCCACAGTGAGCATATATTGTTATTTTCATAATAGCATCAGTGTTACCAAATAGAGGCGTGGTAATGAAAGAACCTACTTTTCTCTGATATTTAACAAATTCCGTAATTTTGTTGTTTGCGGGAAATAGATTTTAGAATTGAATTAATTTGTTTTGTTATTTATTTATTTTTTATTTAAAGTACAGATAGTACAGACTGCACATATGTACTGTCATTTACTGATGTTTATTTCAAAAGTGTCTATTTGAGTGTATTAAAAAACTCATAAGCAACATATTCAAATGTTAAAGATGGCAAATGTGATATAATCTCATCTTTTTAATCACCATTATAGATATTTGAATCTGCTATCAAAATAATATTTCCTTGTTCAAGTTACTGGTCATACCTGGGCTGTGAAGGTTTTCTGTTGTGTATATGAAATGTTGTCTAAAAATGGCATATAAAACTGGTTTATTCAAAAACCAGGCTATCTGGACACTTTGTTGTTCGCTGTTGATTGTCTTTGTTTGTACGTCTGTGTTTTTGCGAAGGTGTCTGTGTTGGTTAACCCGAATAATTCTGTCCCTCCCCGTAACCGATCTCTTCTACTTGCGAGGTAATGTTGCAATTGCAGAGCAGAGACATATAGCAAACTGAATTATTCGGGTTAGGTGTTTCTGGCTGGTCTGGTCTATTGTACTTTTCAATATTTTTTTGTTCATTTAATGAATATTAGCCTTTTGGTGAATTGTTCTATCTTTTTATATCTAAATACTTCTTGTGCTTATTCTCAGCAATTTATTTATTGTAGTCAGACCTCCAAAGAATGATGATGGTGTTGTAAATCAAATTAAATGAGATGTATTAATATAACATTCTTTTTAGCATAAATGAGGTCGTTTGTTTTTCTCTTTTGAATTGTTTCAAAATTTTGCCAGGGACTTTTATACTGTACCGTATGGATTTTGCTTGTTGTTGAATGCCGTACAGTGAACTGTAATTGTTTACATCCGCCATCTTTAGTCACTGGTGAATAGTTGTCTCATTGACTATCTTACGTACCTTATGCTTGAGTCATATTTATAAGAAATATGACCAGAAGACATTTTCTCAGAAGATTTGTCTCTTTTTGTGTTTTCCCTTAAGACATTTCTCATCAAAAATGTGAAAAATATTGTGCCTTAGTGTTCAACCCCCTCAGTATACGTATACATAACTTGAAAATGTACCATTCTAACTTGGCTAAGCATATCTATTGTTTTCAAAGACTGGAATGTGACCAACTAGTTCATCACGTGAAAGGTCTGTGAACAAAAAATGATCTGAGACTGGTATAAAAACTCTTTATGTTCTTATTAGCTATCTAAATGTCAACTCTTGTGAGTTCGAAACACTTTTGTGGCGATGTATTCAATGAGATCAAAGAATTCCCGTTCAATTATCTGAATGACAGGGGTGATTATAAGGTCATCTACAATAACATCCAATCGATGCTGGTTACTCTAGGAATCTATCCCTAACTCTTGATAGATAAAACAAGACATTCAAACAAATTCAGTGTTAAAACAATATCTGAAGTTATAGTATATGATTAGCAGCTTGTAAATATTATTGAATATTTGAAAGAAAAATCATTAAATAGCATTATATAGTTATTCATACAATAAAAGTATAAAAAATCTTATGTTCTTATTAGCTAAGTAAATGTCCACTCTTAGGTTGTGAGTTCGAAATACTCTCGTGGCGATATGTATTCGATCTTTATTAACAATGACTGTCAGTTTTCTGCTGAATGTCGATGGTTTTCTCCAGGTAATCCGGCTTCCTCCGCCAATAAAAAAAGGATGCCAATATATAGCTGCCACTGTACAATTTGGAATTCCGTAGGGTCTAGAATCTTCCTAGTATTAATTCGAATTTCAATATCTACTAGTAGAAATTATGATATGCAGATTTACACTAGGGGGTCCTGGATTGTACTAGATGATAAATAAAAAAAAAAAACGTTTTTCTTTATAATGAAATCAAAATTGTCTGAATCAAAAATAAAATAGGTAGGGTCAATTTCCTATGAATTTATTTTTGTACATATTAACAGTAATGCCATATAGATTTTATAATTTGGCGAACAAAAAGAAAAAGAGTGTAATCGAAAACTATTAAGGTTAAAAAAGCAATTGCATATCAACTTCCTATAAAAAAAAATACCATTGTAAAGTTGAAATGATTTGCAAATGCATTGTAATATAATGGTAGGGGTGTATTCTACTTATGGTGTGTCTAAGGTATATATACAGCGGTTTCTTGTTCATCGGAACCACAGTCGACCATGTGGCGGATAAGTATAGCTACATGTCTTATTGCAAGCGCAGGTAAGGTTTTTGATCCATATTTAGACATGTGTTATTTCGTTACATGTTCAAAACCACTTGAAGTCCTTAATTTACCACACTCTTTTCTTTTAATGTTCCCTTTTTCTTTACATATTTTACAATAAGTTCTGTATTTTTTTTTATTTTTATGCTATACGCACCCGCGATTTAGAATTGATCTTTGACGATTGTAGTTCAAATTGAATGAGAATACTTTTTCATTTTTATGAGCATTATAAGACATCATACACTTCTTATTGAAAAGTACACGTAGACTAAGAAAATCAACGTTGATAATTTAGAGAGAATAAAATTGGAAATTTGGATATTCGCACACTCGTATGTCCTTTCAGTGATAATTTGTTTATTTTTCCCTCTTGTCGTTCACATATAAAAACCAATATATTGCATGGCCTCCAATGATCAGGCATAGTAAAGATTCGGTTTTCTACAGAAAAGGTAAAACAATTGTACAAAGCTTTCCTGACCTTATAAAATATTTATTAATTGTAAACATTTAAGGACTTGCGATGAAAGCTATATAAATTCTGAATGTAAATTGTTGATTTCCAGGTAAAGATATAATATTTTGTCAAAATTAATTACTCATACGCTAGCAAACTGTAAATAGACGTGAATGCAGCTTGTATGAATGCTATGATGAATATATCAAACCTTCTTCAGTTGAAACATTCATATAGACTATTCATAGTAGCAGGTGAAATAAAATCATACATCTTCTCTTTTTATTGTAAAGATCAAAGAATAGAATTATTATTATCAACACAATTAGTACACGCCGTCTATCGTATTACAAGAATAGATGATTTCTGAGGTCAGGAAAGCTTTTTAAAAGCTTGCAGTTGTAGATAATATGTGTTTTTATCTATAAAAGAGGAGAGTGAACGAAATGTTTTTTGTCAATTTTTCTTCATTTGCAAAAATGGATACACAGACTAAACTAATACTTATATCATTTATTTGTTTTAACGATAATTTTTTAGGGGTAGCGCTTTTTCAAAATATATACACATATCACAATTTAGGGATGGGGAAGGGGGCGACAAAGTGTTTTTTTTTTGTCATTATTTCTACGTCTCAGATACTAAAGCAATTTGAGGGGCGAGTGAAATGTCGAAGAAAAGTTAATTAGATGCGCCCATTACGAGTGGACTAATCTAGATGGTGCTGTTTGAAATAAAAACTGATCTACACATTTGAGAATTTGTTTTAGTGTTGATGTAAATTTTATGGAAAAGGCCCTCCTCACCGTTACTTGTTGTGCACTCCATTTCTGTCACAGGATATTAAAGATTAAATTAATAAAAGATACGTATATTTCGAAGAAAGTATACATTATCATTTATTTTTTTATCAGTTTCCACCTGGTAACAAACTTCATATCCTGCTTAAACCTTACTTAACGTTTTAAGATAAAACGCAAAACAAATGTAATACGGGGAGGATTAGCGCCTTCAAACGAGTTTAATTCCGCTCATTCTGTATGTGCCTGTCTAAAGTCAGGAGCCGGTAATTCAGTGGTTGTCGTTTGTTGCTGTGTGACATTTTTCTTTTCGTTCATTAATTTGTAAATAAATTATGCCGTTGGTTTACTCGTTTGAATTGTTTTACATTTGTTATTTCGGGGCCTTTTATAGCTGACTATGCGGTATAGACTTTGTTCATTGTTGAAGGCCGTATGGTGACATTTGGTTGTTAATTTCTGTGTCATTTTGGTCTTGTGGAGAGTTGTCTCATTGGCAATCATACCACATCTTCTTTTTTTTAATAACCACAATAACCACAAATGAGACATAGACAAAATATGCAAAAATAGCATCAATCAATGAGACTTATATAAAAGCAAAATAGGCAAAACAGCGACAGCGACTAATGACACATAAGCAAAATAGACAAAACAGCGACATCGACTAATGACACATAAGCAAAATAGACAAAACAGCGACAGCGACTAATGACACATAAGCAAAATAGACAAAACAGCGACAGCGACTAATGACACATAAGCAAAATAGACAAAACAGCGAAAGCGACTAATGACACATAAGCAAAATAGACAAAACAGCGACAGCGACTAATGACACATAAGTAAAATAGACAAAACAGCGACAGCGACTAATGACACATAAGTAAAATAGACAAAACAGCGACAGCGACTAATGACACATAAGCAAAATAGACTAACACACAGCGAAACCTTTAATTAGACAAAGACAAAACACAGCGACATCCAATGTTATTACGCTTCACGTCAAAATGCCAGATTTTGATTGATTGGTTAAGACGAGGGTGATAATTCACTCTATCCCATGGCTAAGCAGGTAATATTTTTTGAATGTCACCCTCTTGCGCAGACCAATCAAAAATAAAATCGATAATTTAAAGGACAATTAATTTTAATTGAATTTCAAGACAATTCTCAGGTTTTACGTGTCTTACCTCAGACCTTTTTCATAGACTATGAACATAAACAAATACATATTGCTTCACTTTTGGTATGCACAACCACTAATGACATTCCTGACGTAGAAGAACTGTATTAATTTAGGAATGACTGTACTGTTTTTCTGTCTATGAAGAAATAACATCAAAAATGTGGTGCACACTGAATAACCCGCGTAGCGGATTATTTAAAAGTGTGCATCACATTTTTGAGGTTATTTCGAATAGACAGAAACAAAATATTACAGTCGTTCCATATAATTAAATTCTAAATTCCACTTTTAATGAGTAAATCGTTAGAAAAATGTTGATGACGTCACGGTCACATGACAAAATTATGTCTATGAGCTGATAGACAAAAAACTATGAGCCAATTACATCCAAAATTAAATAATTACATATTAAAAAAGATATTGTAAAGGACAACGCATTTCCAGAACACAAGCAATACAAACATAAAGTTATAGCATTCATACGGTCAAGCTCAATGAAGTTCTAAGAAAATTCTTTTATTTTTTTCAGCATCTTTAATACAAAATTACCAACAAACAGATGGTTATGGTACGCAAACAGAATACGGTGACAGTTACCACCAAACAGGATACAGTGGTGGTAATGGAAAATCTAAGAAGGTTATAGTTGTACCGAACACTAGCAACACATTACATTCAGTCCACCATATAGCCAGAATTTTAGGTGGATCTCAAAGCACACATACATCGTCAAGTTACGGAAATGACTATGGGTCTTCAGGATATCGAAAATCTAAGAACGTTATAGTTGTACCGAACACCGGCAACACACTAAATTCAGTCGGCCATATAGCCAGAGTTTTAGGTGGAACTCAAAGCACACATACATCGTCAGGTTACGGAAATGACTATGGGTCTTCAGGATACGGAAAATCTAAGAAGGTTATAGTTGTACCGAACACTAGCAACACAGTAAATTCAGTCGGCCATATAGCCAGAATTTTAGGTGGATCTCAAAGCACACATACATCGTCAGGTTACGGAAGTAACTATGGGTCTTCAGGATATCAAAAATCAAAGAAGGTTATAGTTGTACCGAACACTAGCAACACAATACATTCGGTCGGCCATATAGCCGGAATTTTAGGTGGATCTCAAAGCACACATACATTGTCAGGTCACGGAAGTGACTATGGTTCTTCAGGATATCGAAAATCTAAAAAGATTATAGTTGTACCGAACACTAGCAACACAATACATTCGGTCGGCCATATAGCCGGAATTTTAGGTGGATCTCAAAGCACACATACATCGTCAGGTTACGGAAGTAACTATGGGTCTTCAGGATATCAAAAATCTAAGAAGGTTATAGTTGTACCGAACACTAGCAACACAATACATTCGGTCGGCCATATAGCCGGAATTTTAGGTGGATCTCAAAGCACACATACATTGTCAGGTCACGGAAGTGACTATGGGTCTTCAGGATATCGAAAGTCAAAGAAGGTAATTGTTGTTCCGAACACTAGCAACACATTACATTCGGTCGGCCGTATAGCTGGAATTTTAGGTGGATCTCAAAGCACACATACATCGTCAGGACACGGAAGTGACTATGGGTCTTCAGGATATCGAAAATCTAAGAAGGTTATAGTTGTACCGAACACTAGCAACACATTACATTCGGTCGGCCATGCAGTTGGAATTTTAGGTGGATCTCAAAGTACACTTACATCTATAGGTCACGGAAGTAACTATGGGTCTTCAGGATATCGAAAATCTAAGAAGGTTATAGTTGTACCGAACACCGGCAACACACTAAATTCAGTCGGCCATATAGCCAGAGTTTTAGGTGGAACTCAAAGCACACATAAATCGTCAGGTTACGGAAATGACTATGGGTCTTCAGGATACGGAAAATCTAAGAAGGTTATAGTTGTACCGAACACTAGCAACACAATACATTCGGTCGGCCATATAGCCGGAATTTTAGGTGGATCTCAAAGCACACATACATTGTCAGGTCACGGAAGAGACTATGGGTCTTCAGGATATCGAAAATCTAAAAAGGTTATAGTTGTATCGAACACTAGAAACACATTACATTCGGTCGGCCATATAGCCGGAATTTTAGGTGGATCTCAAAGCACACATACATCGTCAGGACACGGAAGTGACTATGGGTCTTCAGGATATCAAAAATCTAAGAAGGTTATTGTTGTACCGAACACTAGCAACACATTACATTCGGTCGGCCATGCAGTTGGAATTTTAGGTGGATCTCAAAGCACACTTACATCAGTAGGTCACGGAAGTAACTATGGGTCTACAGGATATCAAAAATCTAAGAAGGTTATAGTTGTACCGAACACTAGCAACACAGTAAATTCGGTCCAACATATATCAAATATTTTAGGAGGATCCCAAAGCACACATACATCGTCAGGTCACGGAAATGACTATGGTTCTTCAGGATATGGAAAATCTAAGAAAGTTATCGTTGTACCTAACACTAGCAACGCGTTAAATTCGGTCGGCCATATAGCCAGAGTTTTAGGTGGATCTCAAGGAACACATACATCGTCATGTTATGGAAGTAACTATGGGTCTTCAGTATATCGAAAATCTAAGAAGGTTATAGTTTTACCGAACACTAGCAACACATTACATTCCGTCGGCCATATAGCCGAAATTTTAGGTGGATCTCAAAGCACACATACATTGTCAGGTCACGGAAATAACTATGGGTCATCAGGATATCAAAAATCTAAGAAGGTTATAGTTGTACCGAACACTAGCAACACAATAAATTCGGACAGCCATATAGCCGGAATTTTAGGTGGATCTCAAAGCACACATACATTGTCAGGTCACGGAAGTGACTATGGGTCTTCAGGATATCGAAAGTCTAAGAAGGTAATTGTTGTACCGAACACTAGCAGCATAGTAAATTCAGTTGGTCATATAGCCGGAATTTTAGGTGGATCTCAAAGCACACATACATTGTCAGGTCACGGAAGTGACTATGGGTCTTCAGGATATCGAAAATCTAAGAAGGTTATAGTTGTTCCGAACACTAGCAACACATTACATTCAGTCGGCCATGGCGTTGGAATTTTAGGTGGATCTCAAAGCACACTTACATCAGTAGGTCACGGAAATAATTATGGGTCATCAGGATATCAAAAATCTAAGAAGGTCATAGTTGTACCGAACACTAGCAACACAATACATTCGGTCGGCCATATAGCCGGTATTTTAGGTGGATCTCAAAGCACACATACATTGTCAGGTCACGGAAGTGACTATGGGTCTTCAGGATATCGAAAGTCTAAGAAGGTAATTGTTGTACCGAACACTAGCAGCATAGTAAATTCAGTTGGTCATATAGCCGGAATTTTAGGTGGATCTCAAAGCACACATACATTGTCAGGTCACGGAAGTGACTATGGGTCTTCAGGATATCGAAAATCTAAGAAGGTTATAGTTGTACCGAACACTAGCAACACATTACATTCAGTCGGCCATGGTGGTGGAATTTTAGGTGGATCTCAGACCACACTTACATCAGTAGGTCACGGAAATGACTATGGGTCTACAGGATATAGGAAATCTAAGAAGGTTATAGTTGTACCGAACACTAGCAACACAGTAAATTCGGTCCACCATATATCCAATATTTTAGGAGGATCCCAAAGCATACATACATTGTCAGGTCACGGAAGAAGCTATGGGTCTTCAGGATATCGAAAATCTAAGAAGGTTATTGTTGTACCGAACACTAGCAACAAATTACATTCCGTCGGCCATATAGCCGGAATTTTAGGTGGATCTCAAAGCACACATACATTGTCAGGTCACGGAAGTGACTATGGGTCTTCAGGATATCGAAAATCTAAGAAGGTAATTGTTGTACCGAACACTAGCAACACAATACATTCGGTCGGCCATATAGCCGGAATTTTAGGTGGATCTCAAAGCACACATACATCATCAGGACACGGAAGTGACTATGGTTCTTCAGGATATCGAAAATCTAAGAAAGTAATTGTTGTTCCGAACACTAGCAACACATTACATTCGGTCGGCCATATAGCCGGAATTTTAGGTGGATCTCAAAGCACACATACATCGCCAGGTTACGGAAATGACTATGGGTCTTCAGGATATCGAAAATCTAAGAAGGTTATAGTTGTACCGAACACTAGCAACACAGTAAATTCAGTCGGCCATGCAGTTGGAATTTTAGGTGGATCTCAAAGCACACTTACATCAGTAGGTCAAGGAAATGACTATGGGTCTACAGGATATCGGAAATCTAAGAAGGTTATAGTTGTACCGAACACTAGCAACACAGTAAATTCGGTCCACCATATATCCAATATTTTAGGTGGATCCCAAAGCATACATACATCGTCAGGTCACGGAAATGACTATGGGTCTTCGGGATATGGAAAATCTAAGAAGGTTATAGTTGTACCGAACACTAGCAACACAGTAAATTCGGTCGGCCATGTAGCCGGAATTTTAGGTGGATCTCAAAGCACACTTACATTGGCAGGTCACGGAAATGACTATGGGTCTACAGGATATCGGAAATCTAATAAGGTTATAGTTGTACCGAACACTAGCAACACAGTAAATTCAGTAGGCCATATAGCCGGAATTTTAGGTGGATCTCAAAGTACACATAAATCGTCAGGTTACGGAAATGACTATGGGTCTTCAGGATATCGAACATCTAAGAAGGTTGACAAAGTAGGTAAGTAAAAGTAAAATGCATCAAATCAAATCAATTGATGACCTAGAAAGGTAGACTCTGATTAAGGAGAATAACTTTAATTCAGTTAAGTGTTTCTAATAGACTGTTTCATCAATGCTGTTTTAGCATTCGTGTGAAGCAGAATTAAGGTAATCTGTGTCACTAAGAAGCTTAGAATATAGGTATGAAACTGGTTGACACTAACATACCTGTAACTGTTAAAGAGTTATGCCCCTTAACCCAGGTCAATCATATGACGTCTTTATATAACAATACAAGCACTAGATTTAATGTTGTACATAAATAGTCTTTCAACTGGTTTTTCTTTGTTATGGCGGAGATTGTATCCTTGATATAACAAGAAATTATCTTCCTATTTGTTTTGACCAAAATTCTCAACCTTTATTTTGACAAATATAGTCTTATAAGTCTTCCCTTAGTTTTGACGATGACAACCATTTTGCAGGTCTCTTTTACTCTGGTCTATGTTGTCTTCAAACACTTTCCATTTTGTATTGTCTAGTCTAGTTCTACCATTTCTTTAAAAAAAAGGCCTTCAGATTCGTCTTTTGTTTTCATCGAGGTGGTCTTCCAGGCTTTTATACTTCGATCAAAGACATATCATGGTATACCGTTGTCCGTATGTTCGTCAGTCTGTAAGTTGTCCACCCGTCTTACAGAATGCTTTGCCTCAAGTTAATGAAATTTTATTGGAATAAATACAATTTCTGATCGTTGTTCCAGAGTAAAGAGACTTTAACCATAATATTTATAGTAAATATTGTAAGCACCCTGTTGATTTTGAATTTGATTTTTTTTGTTTGTCGAACATATTATTGGACGTAGATTTTAGTTTATTTTTCTTACGTCACGCTAACTCGACTATGATTTGGTCGATTAAATCCACTTGACTTTTGTTACATTCAAAACTATTTTTTAAAACTGTTCATTAAAATCCCGAAAAAAACACAGTTCTTTATTTTGTTACAGGTATAAATGGGATAACGATTAGAAACGGAGGCAGACGACAGTTCATGTTTAGACCTGGTATGTAAAGTTGATAGAGTTTAAGTCCTGTACTTGAATTCAGTTATCACTGTGTGCTGTACCATTATTTGGTTTGGTCATTAGTGAGTTTAAGAAAATTCTAATTTCATTGGTGGTTATTGAACCATACATTCTGACATACCGATCCTTTTTGAATTCGGATCCAACTGGAGGCAGCAGATATTCAAAAGAAATTTTCAGTTTAATATACTAGTGACTCAGACAATAGGTTTAAACTTAAATTATGATAAAATCTTGTAGATATATGAGTTTCTTAGTTGTTCGTTTTACAGACGAAAATGCTATTGTGGTCGTGTAAAACTGCTTTAAGAGAAACCCCTTTGCATATATAAAGAAGCAAATAGAAAAATCCTAAAACACTTGATGAAATGCAAAACCTACACTTAATTTGATTTAAAAATAACTATAGATGTGAAAGACGTTTTATTTTTTGCCCTTTTTTGTTGATCCGTTTCGTTGTAATATATTTTGTCCAAAAAAAACTCCAATTTAAAAAAAAACAGTAAAATTTCATTATCTTACTAACTACATTAAACTCTTGGTTACTCGTCGTTTCTGGTTTAGATTGAACGAAATATTATAGAAAGATGTATAGTTTATTTATTGAGTATGAGGTATTTCAAAAACACGCTAAAATAAATATCACGACCCCATCCGCACACCTTTTCTGATTGGCTCTAGATCTTAACAACTGTCTCTGATACCTATACCCATTAAACGTAAGCGCGCGGTGATTGGTCGGGTTATATTGGTTCATATATTTTTCGATATTGCAACTTACATTTCCTTTCAGGTTCTCCTGTCTTCCGTCCTAAGAGTTACAGAAAGTTTAACGTTTACAGAAGACCAGGTGATAGTAGTAATCGTCTGAGTATAGACTATTTTCATGTTACCGACTTTTGACTCCGGATTATATAATTTGTCGACTGATGACCTTGGACATCATGGTACCAAGTCAGGTAAGAGCAAGCTAAAGAAGTAAACCAAGCGTTCAATCGGTACAATTTTGGGGGGAAATTACCTGTTTAACATTTTTTTTCACTACAAAATCATCGGAAAACAATAAACTTTCCCCTCAAATTACACCGATTATATGTTTGATTTTACTTATTTTGGTTGCTCTTACTTGACCGAGTACCATGATGTCCAAGGAAACCAGTCGACAAATTATATAATCCGGAGTCAAAAGACGGTAATTATGAAAATAGTCTATTGCAGCTTTATACGTTTTATAAAGTTTGAATATCCCTTTGGTATCTTTCACCTCTCTTTTATCTTTTGTTGTTTCGTTAGTCAACGACCATTTATCTTTTGTGGGATACAAGGTTTCTTTTTTGGGAAATAAAAAATAATGTTTCTATTAAAAATTAGTAAACAAATAAAAGACAACAACAACAGTACGGGTTTAAAAAAAAATCAGGCTCCTGTATATGATTGTAAAAATTGTTTATCCCGAGCAAAAAAATCTTATCCCCCATTTTCCACAAAATATGAATGGTCGATTCCTTGGAAGTTTGTGTTTTACTTCCTCGGTTGTCTCGTAAAAGTATGACTCTTGTGAATGATAGACACACCGGAGACTTGGTTTGATCTAAGAGCAAGTGATATTAACGATAAATTGGTATTTGCTACTTTCACTCGACATTTAGAAGCCAAGACAGAATGTAACAGGATATTTCGACTTATTTTTTGATGGACTGTTACCGTTTGAGCTAACATATAGTTTCATATATTTTCTAACTCAGCATGTTGGTCTAAAACAGTCTTTTAATATCTAATTCGCCTGTTATAATGCTGAATATGTATGTAATAATTGCCGCTGGACAGTAAACTGAATAACAGTCAAAATTGATCAATCATTCTTCTTGTATTCACTTTAGAAATGAAAATGTAAAAGGTGTATATAAGCTTCGTTTTAGACAGAAATTAAAATATCATTTTTTGTTTGTTTCAAACATTTGTAAAAGCGACATATTGAAATGTTGTTTCGCTATTAGCAGTCAGTATAATGTTTTATCAAATTGCAATTCAATAATTTAAATAAAAAAATGGGGAGTGGTAGTAAGCAATTAAAGGCCACCGTCAACAATAAGAAAAACCCATACCGTATAGTCGGTTATAAAAGGCCCCGATATGAAAAATGTAAATCAATTCAAACGAACAAACTAACAGCCTAATTTATAACAAAACAATTTACGAAAACAAATACGACAAGCACGAACCAACGACAATCACGGGACAGGAACATAAAGACATGTTTGTGAGCGCTCAATCCTCAACCTGATTTGAATACGTATTCATGTGACATTTGATTTAACCTTTGTTAGTGATGGGCTGAGCATGCCCAATGGATCATGTCGGTAGTATAGAATTAAATGGCGTCCAGTTAGAAATACACACGAAATGTTGAAACTTTATAACGATTCCGGACATTGCATATTGTTTTCTATTTATGTTTTGTAGTTCTGAATTATTTTAAGTATATATTAAATAAAAAATGAGAATTTGAATAACTTCGGTTGTCACAAATTTTGCAATTAATGGAAAAAGAAAGAAAGTGTAACCCCACCCATCCTTTTGTCCATTATACAAATTTAACTTGTTTTCTCCCGTTATGAAATTGAATTGTTCGCTATATGTTTGTTGTAATTGGATATCATCAAGAGTGTGCGGAGAGTTGCATTGAAGAATACTGTGTCTTTATTTAAATTTCAGGTTACGGTGATAATACAGGGTATTAAATCATGATATGTATAGTTGTGTCAACCATTTCAGTAAGTAATATCTACTTTAAGGTATACCGATATCAGATAAAATTTAGAATGTGTACTATTTCGATATCCCCCTTTTCGGCATGTTTGCTCATCGAACTTGTAATGGAGTCTATCCAAATTATCTGCCCAATTCAGCATAAGTTAATTCAGATATATATTGATCTACCCCATATGCATATAGGAATAATGTGTCAGGAATTATTACACTATATCATTTTTTAAGTAAAATTGAATTAAATAAGTATTATTTTCTGTCACTAATGTTTAACACATGAAATTCGCCTTTTCATAATCTAAAGGACTATGGGTAATCTCATTGTTCTTACACCAAAAAGAAAATAACGTTAAATCATTGGTTTAATTTCCATTGTTTAGGACGTTCTAATCCAATCATAACGTTTTGGTGTACGCTTTTGAAAATATTACCCAGAATGCATTAGATTCTGCTGCGTCGAATTATAGTCGTATAATTTTCCTTTTTAGATAATTTCACTTTTAGGCGGTGGAAATAAAACTCATCACAGATATCATATTTGCGCCGATTTTCAAAAATTTCGATCTTTCATTTGCGCCGATTTGATTCTTTCATTAGCGCCTATTTTATTTTTTTTTATCACTAGCGCCGATTCTATATTTGCTCCTATTTGCATTTGCATTTTAACCCGGGTGAGCAAATACGTGTACATGTACGGTGTTGACTTATGTTTAAGTTAATTTTGGTTCATATTGTTCGGGAACTTCGTTGTGACACGATGGCCATTGCACACTGAAACGTGCCGATGAGTCAATTCTTTGATCATCGATGGCTATACATATCAGCAGGTCAGTGTCCTGAAACATAATAACATAGCTTACCGGTGTACCATCAAGTTGTGTAAAGCCAAAGTCACCACGGATTCTGATGGTCTGACTATTGTCAAAACACAGAACGAGCATAACCATGTGGAAGATGACCGAAAGACAGAGACAAAAGAACTCTGGGTACTAGCAAGGAAAACGCACGTTTCGTCTGACAAAGACTCATCAGTGACGCTCGAATAAAAAAAAGTTAAAAGGACAAATAAAGTACGAAATTTGAGAGCATTGAGGATAGCCTAAAAATAAAAAAAACTATGGTAATTCATTCCTGTGGCGGAAAACGAGTTAATTTATTAATATAACCATATCAATGATAATTCTGGGAAAGAAAGTCTTGGTATTAAACTATAGGAGGCCTAGAAAAATTAAGGACATTTTGAGCTGAAAAAGTTTTACATTCATATTTTTGAAAATAAGAATACTGTAAGAATACCAGACAACACATTTTAATGCATAACTTAGACAAAGAGCCAAGTGAATTGCATATATAATCATATTGTATTAATGTACACAGCCAATACAAACAACAAAAGTTTTTAAATACTTTTTCTGAAAATTGAAGTATTTCCGATTTTTAAAGAAGCAATAATGATTCGTCATAGACTTTGTCTTGTCTAAATTGATCGTATAACTGTGAAAACTTAAACTTTTCTATTTACGAAAAACTCACGTCAAATGACGACTTAAGTAGGTTCTACAAAGTCAGTTCACAAGATGGGTTGCGGGAAATTTAGACTGTCAATGGAAAATTAATTCAGATTCAATGTAAAAAGTTTGCTTTGCAACAGGTCACCTAATAATTCCTGTTAAAAAGGTTGCACATTTTCTTTACCATGTAGCACATACACTATGCATTGGATTAAACGTTTCCATTCGAACAAGACGTTTTTCCGTGTTTACGCATTGCGTAAGAATTTAATTCTTAATATTTAAGTATCTTTTGGTAATAAATATATCTCAATTATTATTTTTTTACAGATAATTGGCTGATAAACGAAACTGGACAATGACTAAGATTTTGAATTTCCTCTTTCTGTATATAATAATTTGAAATAAAAATATATTTCATGATATCTTTTTTTAATTTTTTTTTATGTTATTTAATGTTCATGCCATTCTCTTTACAACAATGTACATCATTGAAACTATAGCAATATGGCAATATTGCAAACGTATGAAACAAAAATGAGCGAGTGTAAACGAATGATTCCGATCTCTGTCCAGAGATTGTATGGTACCTAACATCCCACATGTATGAATATGTCCCAAGTAATTATCAAATGTAGCATTTGAGATATCGAACCCCCCTCACCCTGGAAAAAAACAAACAAATAAACAAACAAACAAAAATCATCAAACAAAAAACCAATAAACAATAACAAAACAAAACAACTAAATACAAACAAACACAACAAATATAATAGACAAAATAACCTTACACAACAAAATGAAAAATCGTAACAAAACAAAACAAAAGGTCCTTAATGCTACCGGCTTAACTATTTTACAGTCATTGGTTTGACCCGGCAGGGGTTCGAACTAGCGACTTCCCGCACTCGAGGCGAACACATTACCAAAAAGACCACACAGGTGGTCAATACCCGCTCGAGCTATCACATTTCTATGCTCATCGCACTTCAAAATCTGGTTAAAATTTTGAATACATTTTTACATCGCAATGACCGTGAGGGCATTCCTATGTTTTTTTGCCATAGAGATTTCTACTTACGTAACTTTCGTGTTTGACTCGTAACCGATCTATAAATACGTGGACATTATCGAGTGCAAAATAACATTCCTTATCGCTTGTTATAAATTCATTTCTCAAATGAATACTCATAAAATATTTTTGTTTAGAACATAAATTAATAATATGAAAATGTTTTATCGTTAGAAATATATATTTAAGTAAAAAAATCATTGATAGTATCTATGCACACGTACAGAAAAATTGTGTTAACGCATGCGGAGGAATATCTCAAGAACGTTTTGCGGGAAAATATGAATGCCTGCTCAAATCCAATCTATTAGAAAAATCATATTATTACACAAGAGTGTCCACCATGCACTTGCACTGCACTATTATTAGAATAGTAAAATAGAATGATATACAAATGGATGAAAATTATATTTTATACATGTAACTGTTATATACAAACAATTCCCTGTCATTTATTCATTATCCACGCACGAACTTGTCTCAGAAAAAAATATATCTCTGTACATTAACCTCACTTTCAGGTATACAGATGTGATTTTTTTTTCTGAGACAAGTGCTTGCGACCATCCACCAGTCATCCGATGTTTAGTACTTCAGTACTTTGATTAGAAGTTTATATCATAACGTATGTACTAAGTTTCAAGTTAATGCAACTATATATTCATGGTTAACTACCTTAAACTAAAACTGTAATATGACACGGAGCGGACGCACAGACCGACAGACATAATACCGACTCTCGAATATTGTAGGCGGACAAAATAAGCAACGAAAATCAATACAACAACAATTGTTTACGACACAAACAATAACGTCTATTGAGGTGTCTTTTTACATACTTTACCTGGCAAGAAAATTAATACATTTTCTTGAATAGTGGATCAGGCCTTTACAAAAGTAAAATGTTCACCTCAGGACATTTCACTGTATACGATTCAAATGCAGAAATCTATAAGAAAAATTACACCATTCCAGGTCCTTTTGTTTTCCACATAATTAATACTACCAATAATTAACAAGATTTTGAAAGCAGAGGAAACTGTGCACCTTATTATCAGAATGACTTTAGCAGATGACAATACGAATACTAAAAGTCCAGGCTAAAAATAAGGCGTAGGCCTCAAACAAAGTTGATCTTAAAATTTCTCCATACTGTAATGTAGTTTTTGGTGATAAAACAATAACTTTTTTACGTACAATGTATTTGTAAATATGTAACTCGGTATACTCGGAGTTATCTGTCTTCACAATTACACAATGAAATTTGATAATGAATTCCGAAAATCCAGACAAGCCCTTGAACATACAAAAAATATTAATGTCATTTACTAGCACTGGGTCCATACCACTGCTGTTGGACTGTTAGTCCACGATGGCATTATAAGCAGTAGTTACTGCTTCGTTATTGACATGATTTATAACATACTTGTTCCAAATTCAAAGTTGATAGATTTAGAAATTATGAAGAAACTAAGGGAGCTACCATTTGATTTTTATGGGGAGGGGGGTGCTAGGATGAAATTTGAAAAAAAGGCAGGACAGGAGTTTTGAGTAAAAAAAATGCAGGATAAACTAATAAAAAAAGCAGGACCGAATAGAGTGAAAAATAAAAAGGCAGGGCAGAAATTACAACTAAAAAAAATGCAGGACAAAATTGTTCATCCTAGTCCCCCCCCCCCCCCCCCATTAAAATCAAATGGTAGCTCCCTAAGCTTCCAACTCCCTCATGCAAAGTTGACTCTAAACGAATTCGTCTATTTTTTTTATATCCCTTTTGGTCATATAATTACTCGTGTATCCAGGAACTTATCCATCCTTGGCTTTCAAACTTTTGAGTTTGACCGTTCGTGATGAAGGTCAGTGTAGATGAACAGTTTGAATTAAAAAAAAAAACAAACGTGTTATTCATTCACAAAATTATTCATAATTTGTTCTGGTTGATGAAATTAACATTTAAAATGAAATTTATATATTCTCAACTTGACCCTTTTTTAGTAAAATATTTCTTCCATAGATTTTTCTTGGAAATACCTTATATATGACATAGTTTAATGTGTAAAAGGAAACCTCAACCTGCCAATACTCTCATCACATACTGAAATTTTTATGACACACATAAAGTTGAATATATATAAGCATGAATTAACCTTTAATTTTCTCTCCTTGAGATGTTTTTTATTAAGATAATTTATGTTCTTTACCGTAGTCTGAGACGATCAATAAGTAAAATAAAACCACATGTTTCTTGAGGTATCCCACCATACCAAGTCATTATCTATATTATTCCACTGTGTGTACATATTGATAGCGATCGCGACATTTGATTGGTTGAGAATATCCCACTTGACGTTGAACAAAACTCGTATTCCCTCTGAGTATCACATTCCATTCTGACTACCTCGTTCGACTTTACGCGCGATGAATGTACAAACTTTTTTTGTTTTTTTGTTATGTTTTTATATCTGAAAGAATTTTGAACACGATAATGACTATATATACATCGGTATTTAAATTTTGTTTTAAAGAATAAATAATTAACTTTTGATCCGGGTATTGCTTCATTGTTTATATAAGTGTTTAATTATACAAACAAGCGGATAAGAAAAAATATATGTAAATCAATATTGTATGTTCAGGAAGAAAAAAACCTATAGGCAGTGGAATAAAACATTGATTTCCCTTAGCTTACGGAGATATGAAGATTTGTTCACACTCGCAAAGTCATATTTCCCTCGGGCGATGTCCTCATGAATATGAATTTTCTTGGGTGAACAAATCTTCATATCTCCCTCAAGCAATAAATTGTATTGTCTACCCTTACCGCCTTTGTAAATTATGAGAGTGGAGTGTTTATGTTGTTCGAACTTCCCCCCTTTGAAATGTAAATAAAACATATTTGAAAAAATAAAATTCCTTCCTTGTTGAAACTAAACTCTTTTCTGGTTTTATTGTGTATTTGGGTTGCTGTCTCATTGATACATCTCCTTTTGTTCATATTTTAAACAGCACTTCATTTATTTTGGGTTTAAAAACACCAACACAAGAGTGTTTGGATCATGTGACACAAGTATTTTGATCGAAACCTTTCAGTTTTGTTATTTTATGCATAAAAGATCATAAAAAAATATTTAATGAGAGAGAAAATAACTGACATCTTCTTATAATTTATCTTTTATGTCTGTCTAAACAATTTATGGTATTTATCGGTGTTAATGGATTCATTTCAAGGTATGCAAATATCCATAGAAAATAGTCTAAGGAGAAATTTAAGTATTCACAAAAACCCGTCTATATGCCGAACCCTTCATGATTATTTTCTGTTCTTGTCTTTGTCATTGATTTATTTCGTTTCTTTAGAGATAAAAATAAAAACAAATCTGTGAAAATAAGGTGTTGATGTCAGATATCAATTTCAGTCGGCTGTGTTAAACTCATTCCCAGTTTTCTAAAATGTGAAATTATACTACAAACATAATTATTGAATTCTTAAAATTACATTTCAATTCTAAAACTAGGAAATAACCTGTGAAGTCGAACCTTTTTTTTCAATTTGTTAAAAATATTTCATCACTTAAAGCACCACATGACTTGTCTGGAAATCGAAATGATGGAATCCTCATGAAACATCTATGTACTGTATATATAAAAAAGAAGATGTGGTATGATTGCCAATGAGACAACTCTCCACAAGAGACCAAAATGATACAGAAATTAACAACTATAGGTCACCGTACGGCCTTCAGCAATGAGCAAAGCCCATACCGCATAGTCAGCTATAAAAGGCTCCGAAATGACAAATGTAAAACAATTCAAACGAGAAAACTAACTTATGTACAAAATAATGAACGAAAAACAAATATGTAACACAGCAACAAACGACAACCACTGAATTACAGGCTCCTAACTTGGGACAGGCACATACAGAATGTGGCGAGGTTAAACTCGTTTGAAGGCGCAAACCCTCCCCCTAACCTGGGACAGTGGTGTAACAGTACAACATAAGGACAAACTATAAAAATCAGTTGAAAAAGGCTTTACTCATCAGATGGATACAAAAATACATAGAAATATAACTAACAAAAACACAGAGTGGACGTGGACGGGTACTTGTACATCCAAACACCAAAAAGACACCAAGTAGAGATCTGAGAGTACTCGCAGTTACTGACAGCTAGTTCAAAGCCAATAACAACTAATAAAAAAAAATCATGCATCTAACACTAAATGTAGTATAGATGTATACATTTCATTCTTTAAATTAATCACAAATGGTATATTTCACTGCAGTATATGACAAAGGGGATAACCCTGCGTGATTCTTCGCTTGTGGTTAATTACTTAATTATCACACTGATTGATAGTTGGTTGCATATCATAAAGCAGCAAATATTCATGCATTTTCAGGTCAATACACAAAGACAAAAAAATATTATAAAAAAGGTTTCCGTTGGTAATTTAGAATATAACTTCTATGTTATAAATGTTACAAAATTATGCACAGGTGTTTTGATAGATTTAAAAATCCTATCATAAATCTGTTTTTTCCCCCATATAATGAATTTTTGACACAGCTATGTCATTATGAGAAATCGGTTAAATTGAAAGCTTGTGGTTCACCTAAAGCTATTTTTTTTTGCCTATATTGAATCAAATAAGTTATGTAATTTGTAACCTGTCTTGCGGTGCATTTTTAATTCGAAAAGAATAAATTAAGATGCAAATTGACTTTCTGTCGAATGACATCTTGTTTCATCACGGAGATGAGTTGTCGACATTAATTACAACATCCATACAGGTTTGGTAATATTATAACATATCGGCTTAAAAATTTATATTTCAAATTATTATGCAGATATCAATTAAATTTATATCGCTATATCGTGTCAAATATAAACTTGTCTTATATAAATCAGCTAGTATATGTTATCAATCATTGACTGTTTTATATATAAGCATTCACTTTTCATACTAAAGGAATATGTGCAGATATAATTAATTTCTTTGTATATGAAAGATGGATAAATCTACAGACAAAAGAATTGACATAAGAGGCAGTTGAATGACTACAATAGTGATAGAAATGCCTTTAATATTATGGAATATAGTACTAATCATCTTATTAATCCGACGGGTTGACAATAAAGCAATGATGATTGAACCACCGCATCGGTCCAGTTTATGGAGATATGACAAGACCGTACCTGTTAACACAAAGGACGATATGCTCAACTGCGGGGGATATGAGGTAAGACAAGCTATTTTACATAAGAAGATGTCAGATGTTGTCAACAGAATGTTACTTAGTGTTACATTACTTGAGATATAAAATAATACAGATTGTACGAATTCATAATCGTTATATAAAGTAATTTTACAATAGAATACGTCGGATGTCATCGACAGTTTGCTTATCAGTAATATCTCACTGAAAATATATAATAAAACAGAACGTACGAATTCTTAAACAGGTTTTATGAGTTGAGGTGCCACATCAAACACATAACTTAATTATAGTAAACATTAGTCACGAAGAAGCAATGTTAAGAATTAAAACCCATACGGAATTTAAACTACAGCTTTTTAAAATACAGTTATAAAATGATGAAAATGGATGAAAACCAAAATGTTAACAGCTTTTAAAATATTCGAGCCAAAAAAGATGTTTAGGACTATCAGTCTTTATCTTTATGTCAGTATTTTAACTCCAAATAATATTGGAACAGTGAACATATTACAATAACACTTAGTTTTAAAATACCATTGAAAGATCTTTGTCAGAAAAAAGAACAGTGCATGTGTTTCTAATTTTCATCGCATAACTCTTTCTCAAAGTAGTATATATTGATTATTTCGCAATCCTGGATTGCACATAACAGCAAATGATCCGACTTTGCATGATAAAAAGAAATGTTGATGTAGGAATGAAATTAGTTGATGAGATTTTCTTTTAAAAGAAGAAAATTATCTGAATTTATTTCACGTTAACAATAAAATTGTGTGCGCTCTAGATGCATTCTGGATGTATCTTCATCAGAAATGTTCAAAGATAAACATTTGAAAGTCTGGGATGCGTACTTACACTGCAAAGTTAGGAGCTATATGATTAAAAAGGACATAAACAGAATAGCCAGATTTTTCTAAGGTCAACTTTGCGTGAGAAAGTTGGAATATAAGTTTCTTCATAACTCCTTAATTTTTGAACGTGGAATTTTAAATAAGTAAAAGTTATAAATCAGTACAAAAGAAAATGACTAATGAGCTAAAGATACCCTTATGGACCAACAGCCCACCCAGCAGCGGTATCGACCAAGTGCTGGTAAATGAAATAAACACTTTTTAAATTTCGAGCGTCCAAAGCGCTTTTCTGGATTTACTTTCATCAGGAAAACGAAAACCTTAACATTTGAAGCCTGGGATACATAATTACTCTGCAACTCTAGAAGCTATATTACCAAAAAAGACATAAATAAAATAGCAAAATTTATCTACGGTCAACTTTTCCTGAGGATGCAAAAATCTTACTTTTTGTATATATCTTAATCTACGAAAAAGGGGGGATGTTAAATAAGTCTATGTTTTAAATCATGTCAGTACCGAAGCACCGACTACTGAGTTTATGATAACCTCGGTGGCTCACAGTACACCAACAGCGGTATAGACCCAGTGCTATAAAATGAAATAAACACTTTGAAGATTTCGTGCTGTGAGCAATGGTTTTTACCAACACTGAATATTGTATGAAATTATTAAAACTTTGGCTATCAAGGGACTCAAGGAATTTAGTTTTATAAAGGAATAATCAGTATTTGTTTCCTTTTTGTTATTTAACAAGAAAAAAGAACAGTGACCCCATTTTATTTCTGAAAGAACATTATTAGAGCTATATTCTCATATTTTATTTCAAGATTATGTCATTTAGTTTTCTTTCTATTCACAAAATAATGCATTTTCCTTCTATAATCCGTATGAAATGTGGCAATTTTATAGCTTAAAAACAAGACCGATGACATATATATTTTGACAACAGCACGATATAAGCATTTGTCCTAAGACGGCAAAATTTCTTTGATGTTTTGTTTACACCCCAATACTACATTAAGACTTATCAAGCTCTAAATCACCCCAAGTAATACAAAGCTTTGGATCAATTTAATGGAAAACAAAGGACAAATTGTTAAAAGAATAACATTTGTTTTAAAATTATTGGTCAATAATGATCAAACCGATGTCTTGCCTGGTAGTTTATTGGTGAAAACACTCGACTCATATATGAGTCCATTACACATGATATCAAATGCATCCCCTCTTTGATTTTGAAAAAAAAAACCATCTTTTGACTCCATTTCCTGGATTTTAATAGAACAGCTCTTACAACTTTAAAAATTCTATCAAAATTAGATATAAACTCTTTAAAAGAGTACTAAATATGTTTTAACACATAACATTTGTTTCAGGTATTTTTTCACAATTTATAGGGGTTACAGACAAGGAAAACCGCTATCTACCAATATTTTTGTACATAACGAGCTGAAATTTTATGACTAATACTTCGAAAATTAAAATATAAAAAATCTAAAAACAATTGACGACTCAGAGTTATATATCGATGATAGAAGTATTTACGATGATTAACCAGAATCTTTAGTTTGCATCGTTTCCCATTTTCCATTAATCGCTGACAATTTAGGGGGGATGACAAACCAGACAAAACTAAAAAAAAAACAACCTAGTTATCAATATATGAATTTGCCACACTTAACATGTAGCATATAAAGGGATAAAATTCATCCTGAACAAGACTACTAAACAAGAGGCAACATAAGTTCACCGAAGTTCAAGTTCGTTTGAATACCAAGAGTAAAAAATCAGAAATTCGCATGAGATCGGAAAGGACAAAGACCTGTTGTGTCGACAGAGTATCCGTCTCCTGCTATGAAAACATCACCTTTAATGCAAACTCGTTCTAAGCTGTTAGTTTCTGGAAGTTTTTTTTCAGAAAAAAATATAATAGAATAACAATATTTAAAACAATTTAAGGATGATAGTTCACAAAAATAAACTAAAAAAAGAGTCAAGTTGATGAATGATTCAACCAATAAGGAGAGAAATTTGATGAATTGGTTTAGATTACTTTTAAAGTGTTTTTGATAGCAAAGACATGTTCAATGCTCTTAATTATATATATAAAATATTACAACTTGAGAAAAGTAGTCATCAATATTGAACGAAAAAAATCTTATCTTGGATCTAATATATATAATGCCATTTTACAAAACCAAAACTCAAATATAAAATATAATAGGTAACACACCTAATTATGTGGTTAACACTATGAGTTAATTACAGTACAAAAAAAAAATATGCAAAACTGACAGGTAAATAACCTACGTATTAAAGAATCGTTATTTTCGAACAAAAATAATTTTAGGAGTTAAATATAGATACTGATATTTATATAACTAACAGCTCAAAGCTACAGTGTCTCGAATATAGGTTAACTCATTGAATATAAGAATTTCTTACAAAATGAAAAAAGTAACAAACAGCAATAAGTATACAGTGGATATGGACTTATTAGAAGTACATATGTTAGACTTGTCAAAAAGTAATTTCTCGAGGGAAACTTAAAAATTGAAACTATAAACAGCTCAAATTGAACAGCCTTTTTTCATATGGAAAAAACTAAAAAAATTCCGAAGGACACAACTTATTATGTTGTTAACAAAATAATTTAAATACAAAAAAAAATCCGAAACTGGCAAGTAAATAATTGTAGTATTGAATAATCTTCTGAAATAAACCGATTAACTAAAATAAAAATCATTTTTCATAAAAATATAAACTAGATTAATAAAACTTGTACACTGTGTTTATATAGACTTATGTAAACCTTTTCAAATTTTTATTGTTGACTAATTACCTTTATCTATGACATTTTTTGTCAATAAATACATTACACAAAGAGAGAAAGACCTGCCATCAATCCCAAATTCTCCAAACGACAAAAAAGAATAACATATAGCAGAAAACCAGTGGCGAGGATTTTGACCTATACCGAGTCAGAATGTGGCAGTTGTATTCCACTTGTTCCGTTGATTGATAGCGTTTTTATTGGGTCAATTTTTATGCCTTGGATGTCGGTATTTTTGTTATACCTTTCTGACTTTGGATAAAAACATAAACATGCGGCGGGATAATTTAGTTTTTTGATATCTCAACCCTGCGCCCTCCAATCGCAATGAATGTAATAACAAATGGTACATAAAAACGCACAATAACTCTTTGTTACTGAAATAATAATAAAAAAAAAACAGGTGTCCAAGCCAAACATTTATAAATGAAAATAAATGATGCCGTGTCAAAGAATGCTAGCAAATACTGCAATCAAGCTAAAGGTACCTGCTAAAATAAAATCATGCCGTCTTAAACTTCGATATTTTTTAGTTGATTTTGATTCTTAATTAATTTTTACTGCACCAGATGCGCATTTGAACAATTAATGACATTAATAGCAAATTTGAATCAAATGATATCCGCATTTTCATGCCAGTACCGAAGTGCTGGCGACTAAACTAACAGTCCAATATCAGAGGTAGCGGCCCAGTGATAGTCATAACATTAACAGTACCAATTTTACTGATGCACAATTAGATAATTGATGTCTCTTCAGTGATGTTCGAGGCCAAGATATTCGAGAATTCAAATCAAACCGAAAACGTTGAAGAGCTGATCAAACCAAAAAAAGACCGAATGTATAGCCAGGTCTGGACAATGGATCAGATAGATAATTAACTTTCAAGATTTTTTTTAAGAGAGTGAATACAATTTCGATCGTAATGTTTATTTTAATAAATACAAGCCTTGTTAACGTTACTGTTTTTTTTTTTAGTTTGTGAAATATTTATCTCATAAAAATATTTAATACATAGTTAAGCTCAAAATGAAATCATCTCTAAATCAGCCAGCTATTTATACTAAATGGTGCGATTCAAATAATATGTAATGTTAATCTTTGGATTATTTTGAGACACTTTTAAGTGAAAAAAAAACCGCAAACAAAAGCATGAATCTTTCGCATTGATGTGGTAACCTAGTATGTCATATGATGATGTATCAGTCACATGAAATCGTTTTTTCTTCAAATCAGAATATTTGATACGATGCGACAAGGTTGTCATATTTGTCAACTCATTATAATGATATTATTATTTAGAATTTAGTTTTTGGGTAAACAATTATTGAAAAGTAACACAATAAACAATAACACCATTTCCAATATTGAATCGTTATATTGTAGTGCTATTACACCTGATTATTTATCAGTACTAATTGATAATGATGTTATACACTACAGTTCACGTTCAGTCTTTAATAACAATACAATTTTCCCATGAGCAAATACTAATTTTCATAAGAAATGTTTTCATTATTTGCAAATCAAGGTATGAAAAGGTGTACCATTCACTACTTTTAAAAAGCCATATTGTAGAATTATTCAAGAAAAAATGTGACAATTATCTTTATAGAATTATTATGTAATAAATCATAAAATCTAATGACGTTACCATTTGTTGATAAGCATATGAAATGTTTGATTATTGTAGCTATTTCAATGAATGAATGATTTTGTCAATCATGCATATTGTATATTTGATGTTGTTTGTACTGGGCGCATGTATTTGTTTGAGGGCCGAAATGAAAATAAGTTCTAATTATGTTACCTTCTGTAAATAAATACATTATTATTATTATTATTGTTATTATTATTATTATTATTATTATTATTATATGATCGTATGAGACGGATTCCAGGGCGCACAAAGACGTTTATCTGAACAAAATACATAACAGTAAATCTTCTGTGTTCTTGACTAAAGTGCGTAAGTCATGTTGCATAGTTTAAGTATTTTTTTTTAATCATGGACACAGATGACAAGTCGTTCATTTTGAAACTGACACTAATTAAATCATTGCTGTCTATCTTCAGCAGAGTCTGTTATTTAATACGTTTTGAATCATGGGAGAAGAACATGCATTTCACAATGAATCATGGGATTTTTAATAAACAAACATGAGGACCAAACAGATTTCCTTATTGTTAACATATCATTTATACATGTCATGCTGACATTGATTCTTAAACTTTGCCGTCATTATTTTACGTTGGTGTTAGTTAAACAATTGATCCCTTCTTTTGCCGAGCCAAAAATAAACTAAAACGGTGATTTCCATCTTGTATACTTTTTTTTACAACTTAGATCGAATATTCAACTTAACACTGTACTTTTTGTTCAACATTAAGTATAGGAAAGTCTGAATTGTTTATTGTTTGTTGATGCATATCGGCGTGTTCAGTATACAATCGCTTGAAAAATTGCTATTGAAAGATATATGACTATCTTTTGTTGAGGTTATCGTCTCTTTAAATGCATATTTATAATTTGCCGTGACATAACATTTCTATTAACCATATGTTTCCTTTACTTTAAATATTTTACAAAAGGGATAAAGATTTCAGAAATTGGTCAAAATATTTACCTAATTTAAACACAAAATAGAGATTTATTTTGAAAATATAATTTTACCTGTTTGAAGAATTTATTTAAAAGTCTCGTTTTACATCCAGCTTTTTGCAGAAGCTAAAGTAGGAATGGTCCTTGTAATCTTTCTCTCTTACTTGAAGGACTTCTTTATTAAGGTTATATCAATACTATTGTTGTTTTATCACTGCGTTAATATCAATAGTTTGAAGCAAATAATTAAAGTTCTTGCTGGTTCTCAGCATTAATATTTTGCACGGTTGGTTGTGGGCATTGTATATGATCTTGTCGTCCTGTACTATTTTTGACGTTCTGTACGAAACCTTTTATGACATACAGCAACCGATATTAGACTGTAGATATCAGTAACTGCAAACATGATAGTGTGCATGATTTTGTATTTGTATGTGGGTTTTTGTAACAATTATTTTGTACGTTCCCTATACTTATATTTATTATTTGTTCTTTTATGTCACTATTTCAAACTAGCCACATATGCATGTACCTGATCCTCGTCAGGACCCTCGTCAATGGTTGTCGTATGTCATATCAAACAAACTTTTTGTAATTAAGAGAATTTCATGTTGGTGCCATATCTTATATAGTTTTTGTTTGAAAAGGAATGGCAGTTCCCCCATGCATTTGTTTCACTCGCGACTTAAACTTGTGAAGTTATTGAAACGTACCGGAATTTAAATATTAAAGCCAGGATAATATACGTATACATTTTCAAAAGTTTATATCATCCATGGAACCAATTAAGATATTCTGTGCTAAACTATATGTTAAAGGCACTTTTGAAACAAGATTGCACATTTTGCATATTTATGTTTTAAATTGTGTTATTTGTTTCTTAAAGTAAATACATAGTTTTATCTCCGATAGACATTTAATTTGGTTAAAAAGTTATTTTTCTCCTTATTATTTTTGTGTGTGAAAATTTCTCATAATTTGTCAAAATTCATCAAAATTGCAGTTTCAAGCCATCATCAGCAGTTTACGATTTTGTAAAATGTTTGGAAACAAGCAATCCATTATGTTGTTTTATTAGTTATCAAAGGTACCAGGATAATAATTTAATACGCCAGACGCGCGTTTCGTCTACACAAACTTATAGTACACGCAAGAAGCATGATACAATGCATTTTGTAAATGTTGAAAGCATTTTTGAAATAGCCCTGGTGAGAAATAATTTATGGGGAAATTGGTCCTACTTCAAACTTATTCCTATACTTTTAAGACTTCGGGCGATTTAGAGCTTGCCATTTTGTAAAGACACCTGTCTATTGATGAAGACTATGTGTTGATAAGTCTTTTTGATCATCATTGAATTGCTGTCTCATTGATGTGTACTACACATATTCTCATAGTTACCTTAGATGTTTTTTAAACATGCACTTTTATCGTCAATATTTTAATCTTCTTAAAAAAATAATACCCCATTATGTATTTCCTTATTCTTTTATGGGTCTCAGAGCTATTAAATTGTCTTCCACACAGATGACAGTGAAACCAATGAGGATAACAAAACTTGATTTACTAAAAGAGAGGCAAAAGATACCAAAGGGATATTTAAACTCATAAGTCGAAAGAAAACAAACTAACAATACCATGGCAAAAAACGAAAAACGACCAAAAGACAAATAGTACACAAAACACAACATATAAAACTAAAGACTGAAATTACTGAACTTCAAAGTGACTTTCTAAAAAGAAAGGAGGTCTATATATCCGGCCGAATTGAGGAAATCTTTCAATAACCATGGGTAGAATTTCCGGTTGGCATTTCTAGTCATTTCGGCTTTTTTTTTATATGCAATTTACCAAATAAAAAAAGAAAACTTCTTTTGATGTTTTTCTTACAAGATCTTATTTTATATCTTATAAGAAAAACTCTGTTCACCTGTATTAACTTTAGAGGATGCATTTATTTTTTCGTTCAATTACCATTGAAAGGGCTTTTTTACTTCTATTATAATTAATAATAATAATAATAATAATAATAATAATAATAATAAAAGCTCATTATTATTATCATTAACAACATTTTTATTATTTCATTATTATTATCCTATTATTATTGTGACATCTTTTATTTTACGTTAGACTAGACTAGATAACACGATAGCGTAAACTATTAAACATCATTCACATACAAATGTTTGACATATGTATTTCCCTATTAGTTAAAACATACTTATAAATCAAACTGTATTAAAGGTACAATGGGAACAGAATGGTGGTATGTGTGGCGTGTGTGGCCAACCTTTTGATGGCCTCATAGTGAATGGCGCTGAGTACAAGACTGTTAGATCATATAAACAAGGAGCCTATGTAAATGTCACGGTTGAAGTTAAGAGTAATCTTCTCGGCTTTTTCGAATTTCGTCTTTGTCCCAGAAATAGTTCAAAAGAAACTTTAACGCACGATTGCTTCCAGCGAAACATGCTTTGGATTGAAGAGTCCTGGAGTACTCGTTACTATGTTGGAAGTCATGGTGGAATTTATGATTTGCACGTGCGTCTACCAGCAGATATTTCCTGTACAAATTGTGTTATTCAGTGGAAGTTCAGTACAGGTATAAATATAAATTTTCAGATTTATAAGCTTCTGACGTAACAAATGATAAACCTGGTATTTTGTTGAGTTGACTGGGTCGATGCCACTGCTGGTGGACGTTTCGTCCCCGATGGCATTTTTTTGCGAGCGCCACTTGTGATCTTGCGTAGACGAAAAGCGCGTCTATCGAAACAAATTATAAGCCTGATATCTGTGATGAGTTTTACTGTATTGTGTAGGGGTCTATTTAACAATATCTTTTAATGATTAGCCCCAAGTTCAATGAAACAAAAGATATATTTTTATACGAGTTTTTAAACATAGTTTGCTTATAGTAGCGTACAGAAAACAGTTCACACCAAAAATTCATTCTACACATTTCTTAAATTTATTCACAGACTGATACAAGTTTTTGTCTATTTTGCGGTTTGTATTTGTTTGATTTACATAATTATACATATGGTTTTGGACGTTTAATGTGACAACTTGTGTGCAGATCGTACTAACAAAAAATTGCGTTTACATTTTTTACTTATAATTTGCATAAATTATATTGCGTCTCATGAATCAGCAGCCAATACGTGACCGTAACAAGATGAAAGTTTTATTTTTATAAATGCAACGACATGCACTTGAATTAATAAACTGATATCCTTTGTTAATTGATATGTATTATATTTAATGATTAAATCAATTATAAATCATATTTCATACATATCTATATTTTTATACTAGTAGCTCATGTTATAGTATAGCAAATCTTTATAGTGACGAAGGTCATTTGTTGGGTCGCAATATTTGTCTTTCTACATAATAAATTTTATCTCTTTGATCTACATGTATTTCCAATTTTAGTATTGATGACAAATCTTTAGACTTGTATGATTTTAAATTTGCATAAAACTAGTTCTTGTTGTTTTTGAATGAAAATCGAAAAGAAATACTGCATTATCTTTTATATTTTTAATAAAATGATTAAAAGTACTCTTAAATAAAAAAGAAATTGTATAAAGTTAGATAAAATGTTTTTGTGGTAATCGTTATATCATTTTTTTTTAAAAACTCATCTAACGGTATATTTTCCCGTAAAATAATGTGTTGTTACTAATTTAATTCCCTTTTCACTGACATCATATAAAGAGCAAAGTGTTTGTGAAAACCATGCTATATTGCGTTCATAGTGAAAAACATCGAAAGATTACAATTTCCAGTTTATCAACATAGTGCTTTTTCATACAGAACGCCTTATTGAATATTTTGCTCTTCAACTTTATTTTGCTGTTAACCTTTTGAATCGAGTGTCACTGGTGAGTCTTTTGTAGGCGAAATTCGCGTCTGGCGTAAACATTTTCAAGCCTGGTATCTATGATGAGTTTAATTTCATACATAACTCCACATTGAATACTATAATATACACATAGCTAATCAAAACAAACTATTTTGGTGAACTGATATACATTTGAAATCGTTAAATCTGAACTCTATTCTGCAATTTCATGTCAATTCTTTTGAAAAATATATAGAGCTTGGCTTTTGGTAAATATGAAAAAAAAAATAGTATTTTTAAATCGTTTGACGTCGATTTTACGTAGTCTATAATTACTTGCCTCTCTTTCTAGAGTGTTTGATACATTCATTTTTCAAAAAATGACTGAGATAAATCACGGTACTTCTTTTCACTTTCAAATAAGATTTCAGGATGGCAAGTATATACAATTATTTTCAAAATCTGATGCATCTTTAGCTCAACAGTTACATGAATTTAATAATTTTCACATTTTGAAAGAAATTCCCTGCATGATATCTAACTCATGCATATCATAACTATCAAATTAGTAATTCTGTAATTTACTTTGTAGGATATAGAATGGGAGGGATCAATGAATGTCAGTGTATGGGTTGTGGTAGACAGGAAACTTTTTATAACTGTGCTGATATCGAAATACAGTCGGATACCTTCTTCAGTGATAGTGCTTTCGTTTCCACGGAAATTAATATACACAAACCATTATTTTTAATCTCTGATAAAAACCTCACCGATTCTAGTATAGAACGCTTTCGGCAGACGTTGCCAGTTTTCGACAGTCCCAACGCTCTTGAAATCCGCAAAGGTGAGAGCTCTAAGCTAAAACCTTCTTACAATGACAAACTGCAGCAAACAAAAGACATTTCAAAGAAAGTTTTGAAGGATGCAGTATCGAATATCAAGGACAAACATGACCATGTGAAATGGATTAAACCTTCATGGCAGACGGGTAGTGCACACATCAAATTCAAAGCTAACATGACATTTCCCCTAAAAATTACCCCAAGTAAAAAGAATATAGAAAAGAAAAGGTCATTTTGGGAGAAAAACTTAGGAGAATCGTCATCCTCGCCGACATGGAATACAGCACCGGATAGTTTAAAACAGATGTCTTTCTGGGAAAAAATCTCGGCCAAAGCGACGCCAAAACTTTTAATAAAACCAAAGCCAGGAAGTCTCCTACTAACTAGATTTGTCCCTAAACAAACAGATATTTACTTTTTTCCGGCAAACAGTGGTGATTCAATAACATATCCTTTATTTTCACCAACTCGTCAACATGCAACTACAAAAAACGGAGATTGTTACTCAACTTCGCCAAATTACCGATGTAAAGCAAAAGGTCAATACTCAAGTACTCGAGGCATGGAACAATGGTGTCTAAACAACTGCAAGTCCAATCACTGTGTCAAGACTATGTGTGAATGTGGATGTGATGATGTTGTAGTCCGTGAAAAAAAATGTCACGCTGTTGGAGCATTTGAAGATATTTATGGAATGGATGAATGGTGTTCTCGAATATGCTCCCGAAAATCGTGCCCTCCAAATGTATGTAGTGTGAAAGACTGCCAAAGTGGTTTTTGAAACTGATTTTCCATTATTTATCAGAGATATAAAACCTATTTCAGTATTATATGTTGTATAACTTTTCAATTGATTTTTTTAATACATGTTAGAAATGAAAATAGTTTTAGAATAATACGGTACCGCGAACATTTGTTAGATTTTCAGTAGGAACATTCTAGTATTTCTTCGTATCAAAGTCTTTATAATATATCTTCGTAGATAGTCAAATACTTGAATTTTACTTGATGTCATATTCACATCATTCATGATTTGTCATTGAAATTACAAAACTGCATAAAATATAAAAGGTAGACAAAGGGAAAATACAATAAGGACAAAAACAAAATTATAAATCTATGAAAAATAATCAATACCATAGCCTAAAAGAAAAACGACGAAAAGACGAGCATAAGACTACAAAACACTGCACAGAAAACGTAAAGCTGAGCAAAACGAACCCCACCAAAAACATCGGGTGGGATGAGGTGTTTTTGAATGGTAAGAAGTTGCAGTTCTGTTATTGGCATCCTTCGTGTTGTTCATGGAAAATAAAAACTTTCATCTAAAATAGATACCGATGTTAAGTTTATTATCAAATAAGACGGGTCAAATGAAAATGAAAAATTATCGGAATCACAGGAAATTTAAACGGAGTGACACCAAAAGAGTAGACATGGTAATTATCTTCTGGTAGGCGTGATTCACCATTCGCATGACTCCAAAGTCACACCCAGTAGCAACTGTTAAAGCCAGGAAAATGTCTAAACTGGCGATGAACATAAATGGGTATGTTTGATCTATGACAGAACTACAATGTTAAAAACTATACTAGTATCTATAATAATATCATCATACATTTTAATGGCAATTGAAGAACTTTTGAAGTGATCATTTCTTTTATTCTTTAAAATAACCATTTTGAAGTAAGTAAAGCTTTTTTTGATGAAATCGTCATATTGAGAATAATTTCTAGCATATGTTTTAAACTTAGATACGTTAGCTCTTTAAGCAGATGGTATGTTACTACTGAAGATAAACAATTGGAAAGATGCAACCAATGTTTTTGTCATAGATCTTAGTTTTCAATTGTCAATCATCATATTACAAAGAAATTAGATTATGACCTTAAAGTCTGCCTTGGTGTTCTTTTAGTTCAATTACAAATCTTGAGTTTGTTGTTTGTTGTTGTTCTCGTATATTTGTTTTCTTTTATAGAAAATTATAGCAAAATATGTTGTCTTTACTGTTTTATGTAAATACTTCGAAAGCTATATAACCCAAAGAATCCCAAAAGAATAGTCAAACTCGTCTGAGATTAACTTTGCTTACATTTTCTGTACAATTTTCAAAATTGATCAGCTGAAATTCGACCAAAACTTCAATTATCCAGTCCACTACGGAAACATTGACTGCTGAATGAAGGATGCCATCATATAAAGGTCCTACGGTGACCTGTAGTAATGTTATTCATCTCCTTGTCATGTTGATCTTTGGTAAATACTTGTCTCACTGGCAACCATTTCACATCTCTTTATTTTCATTTTCATTACTGGGGCTTCTAAAAATAGGATGAGATTCTAATACTATTCTTTAACTTAGCGTTTAAGTATATGGATGATGTCATCTCACTGAATATTTCAAAGTTTGCCGACTATGTAAATTGCATTATACTATTGAACTTGTAATAAAGCATACCAAAGATACAGTTAAATCTGCTTCATATCTTGCATGACATCTAGATTTGCCAATGAGAGTCAATTGAAAACTTAAATTTACTACAAAAGAGATGATTTTATTTTTTCTACTATAAAGTTTAAGTCATCTCTTCGAAAGATTTACAGACGCCATCATAGTTTGTGTGACTATTATGGAATATCTATATCACAGATGGCCAAGGATAGGTGAGCCTCCTCATGGGGTTTTTGATTATGTGATTACTTGCCCGTTTTTATAGTGATTATTTGATTACCAGACCAAATATTTCATGATTATTTGATTATTTGATAATCTAGGAATGCAGTTTTGATTATTTGATTATCTTGTTTTAAAAAAAATAATTAATGATTATGTGATTATATTGGCCAAAAATTTGTGATTATGTGATTACTTGGACACCCCCATGAGGGGCCTCATATGTTTTATGTGGGTTTTTTTCCTACTCCAGACCTCTTTTCGTCGATTGTGACATCACTGAATGTTACTTATCCTTGACTTTTCGTGGCCCCGCCACAAAGTTGTCGGGGCCATATAGTTTTACCCTTATCTGTCATTCCGTCATTACACAACGAACAGTCATACGGACTTTTTTCTAAACGCCTTCACATATTGAGCTGATGTTTAGTATGCGAGTCTACTATGATAAGTTACAGATCGAGATTACGTTTGGTTCCGCTGCATTAATGTTTGCTGAAATTAAAGGCTTTGGACATTGAAAAAATTTGTGAAAATAACAGTTTTACCGACTTTTTTTTTAAAACGCCTTCACATATTGAGCGCTTTTAGTATGTAAGTCTACTATGATGAGTTACAGATCGAGTTAACGTTTGGTTCCGCCCCACTGATTTGTGCCGTTATTACTGGTTTTGGACTTTGAAAATTTCATGAAATTAACAGTTATACGGACTTTCATTCTCAAATTTCTACACGTAATAATTGCTTCAAGCATTTTTTTGCGAGCGAGACAATTCGAGTCGTTCCAACACATCTAGATTTTGAGATGCCACTTGTGGAGCAGGAGCAGAAACTGCCAACCCTTCCGAATCACCTGATTTACACCGATTTTGTGACTTCTCAATCTTATGTTTTCTGTGTAGTGTTTACTGAACTGTTGTTTCTCTTGCCGTCGTTTTTTTTAAGGAGTGGAAAAAAGGGGAAAAGGGGGGGAGGGGGGGGGGGGGGTATTCATTCACCACTTGGTATATTCTCCCCCTTTTGACTCATCAACATAGAAGCTTCGCAAAAACACGGACGGAAGTCAGTATATTTGTTATTTCATTGTAAGCTACGTAGATTGTGCACTTTCATTAAATATATTGGTGTCTTTAAATTTTATCGACTTATTTAAGCTTCAAGCAAGCATACCATAGCTACTGTAGATATTCTTCTTCGTGTATCTTGATCAAACACCGGGAGAAATCAAAAGTTAAATATTAATTCTTGTTGTTATTTGAAAAAAATAAGATATTGATCAAAGTTTCAAAAATACTAGTATTATGTTCTATTTATTAAGAGAGTTTATTCAAGAAAACTGTTGAAGCACTTTTGATCAGCAGCATACAGATGACGGAATTGTTTAAGTTTTCAATACCTTCAGATTTGTAGTAATAAGAAATTACAATATTCTTCTAAAACAAATACATACCCAAAACAATATCTGTTCATGTGAAAATGTTGACATACTTTTTTCTGGGCGTACAATTAAAAAAAAATAGAAAGAAGGAATTCAACTATGTAATAATTTAATATTTGATATTAATTATTTAAACATAATTTTCCCCTTAATTTCTTAAACAGCAAAATGTTCTTAGTTGTGTCATTCATTAGTTTTGTAACAGAATAAATTTTCGGCAGTGACACGTTCATGTCATTTTACACTAAAATCTAACTTTTAGCCATAAATAATGTTCTCTGACATTGCTACATTGATATGTCTGACCCTGAAACCTATCAGATATAATATATGAGAAAACTAATGAAATGCTAAGAATGCCATTTGATTTATATTTAAATGGATTTTTGAGCAGCAGACTGTCTAAGTCCTTTCTCGTATGGATTTTAAAATACGCATTGCTTTTTATAATTCCATCAGCTAATGACTCCGAAAGAAAGAATACAACATTTTAATCCGGGTATCTATGATGAGTTTATTGACTTGTGTCTTTCAGTCAGACGAACAAGAACAGTTGTAGCCCATTTGTAGTATTAAACGTAAATATGAATGCTCCTATCTTTTATTGACATGAATATCAATTATATGGTCATTTTTATAAATTTCCTGTCACAAAACTTTGAATTTTTTCGAAAAACTAGATTACCTTAGCCGTATTTGGCACAACATTTTGGAATTTTGGGTCCTCAATGGTCTTCAACTTTGTACTTGTTTGGCTTCATAACTATTTTGATCTGAGCGTCACTGATGAGTCTTATGTAGACGAAACGCGCGTCTGGCGTATTAAATTATAATCCTGGTACCTTTGATAACTATTATTATCTGTGTATGCTCATGTATGTATTCCAGTTTTGCGTTCGTATAGTTGGATAAAAGCAAAAAAAAAACAAACTCAAAATTAGTAGAGGAACACATTAGGTGCATTTCTCCATGATGTGAATTCAATATGCAAGACGGTTTATGAGAACTTGAATGTATGTTCTTCTCAAATGGTTCTATTTTGTCTCTTGAGGTTGCCATTTCTTACTTCGAACTGTAAATTAGTTAAGGATCATTAAATGAAGAAATAAAAAAAAGAATGATAAAAGTTGAACAATGAAAAATGATTTTAGAAACTGACTAGGCCTTGTGAGTTTCGTCCATGTGTATAAATGAATGACCAGTTGCAGTCAGGGCTCTTCAGACGACAGAATAGATGATTAAAAGGGTGTTACAAAACCACCAAGCATCATATTGCAGGTAGCAATGTTTGGAATATTTCAATTTGATTTTTTTTGTTTGGCTATCTGGATGAAAAATGTTCGGTTCAAATGTAAAGAAAAATTTTAAGCTCCCTTTAACTAATTATGCTCCTTTGAAGCTGCTTTAACAATTTTTTGTTCTAACACTTTCAATAATCATACCTTACAGTTTATATGTAGATATACATGGTTGTCTGTTTATGAATCTCAACTTCACAAAGAATGAATTTGTATAACAATGAACTGAGCTCAATGCAAAGCACTTTAATAATACTTAGAAAGAGAGATCAATCCATTGATATACTTTGTTATGCAGGCCCTTCAGAAACACCGCTAATAAACATACCAAACTACATGGATCGGAGGTCCTGATAATAGACATGTCAATTAATCATAGAATATGTAAATAAAATGTAGATGTTTATAAAACTTATAAAAAGTTGTGGTAAAAATAATTAGTAAATAGCAAGTAGATGTCGCAACATGCACACATAAATACATGCCGAGTGCCCCTCTCTTGAAGTAATCTTGTGTAAGCAGGGTCATTGTCATGGTCTTCTCATTCATCATATTTATGCAACGTATAATAAATACAGCAAAATAAAAAAGAATACATGCCTACCTACATGTATGAATGTACATATATTTGTTTCCTTTCTGTTAATTTACGTATGCACAAAGAATGCAGCAGAGACCTAGGTCATCTGAGGAAAAAGTAACAAATTTCTATCTCCTATAGCTTCTGTATCAGTGTATGTATTTTATATATAAAAATGTCTTACAGTCTAAATTTAAAATATATTATTCGCAGTCGACGACCATTTAATACTCTTGTGGTATGCTATTTGTAACTTTTATTAAGATTTATTTATAAGAAAAACACTTTAAATTTTTGATTTGGTGGGAAGAATTACATTTTATAATAACTGTTTGACTACCTGAACTAATAAGCAGGTCATATCATTATAAGGAACCTGTTCTTTGTCCAAGACATAGAGGGTATTCATCTTCTGAAGACGGGACTGAAAAAAAAATTACAAAATTCATCACGATTTCCTTTCCTTCTTGTTGCAAATCTTGGTGCATAAGACTGATTGATTGATTGTTAGTGAGTGTTAAACGCCATTTTTCAGCATTATTGGCTATATCATAGCGGTCAGTTTTTATTTGTGGAGGAAGCCGAAGTGCCCGGAGAAAACCACTGACCTTTGGCAGGAAAATTGGTGCGTAAGAGAAATTACTGATATTTTTTGTCGTAAAAAATCCTTTTTTAAAAGATATACACGAATCTTGCTGATAATCGTGTAAAGCAATGCGAACGTAACTTAATGCCGAAATGTTCTGCGTTTCATACAAAATGTGCTTCGGTCAACGCTTTTACACGCCAATCCAATAACAAAAAAAACATTAAGTTTTTAATTAAATTCTCGAAAAGCGGTTTGTGTATGTTTCCGCTGAAAAAGCAGTAAAACAATTTATAGTTTTTTAGGAAAGCAATAGGCTGAAAAACTAAAACAAAAACTAAGTATGCTCATAAATAAATTTTTTCAAAGATGAACGAACAGGTTTCAAGACGACTGAACATAAAGCTGCAAATGAAATTCACGGGGTTCATATAATGACAAGTATTGTTACATTAACCTGTTATGTCTGTTTGGGTTGCTCACCCAATTTTTTCAATATAACGGAACTATAAACAACTGTCATACAAGTGGGAGGTTTAGCTAGCTATAAAACCAGATTTAACCATTTTCTTCGGCAAGTCAGGAATGTGACAGCTGTTTCCATTCGTTCCGTTGGTTGATAAAGTTTATCGTTTGATTTTTTTCAGTTTTTATTGCCATCCCCTTTTTGAAAATACCTTGGAGTTCGGTATTTTTGTTATACTTTTTCCCCACTATGTATTGGCTTCCCGAGGTACACAAGAAAATGTTTACATTTCAACTACATTTATTTCGGTTCGTCTAAATGGTGCTCGTATGACCTTAAGAACATATTTCTATTTGATAAACTTCATTAAAGATCCCAAACTTATAATTCGGTAAACCACGCGTTCGTTATGCCTACACAAGACTCATCATTGTTCGAAGGCCAAAATATCATAAAGTTGGGAGACATTGAAAGGCAAAAATTCCAAAATGATGTCTGTCTAAGGTAATCTAGGCTAGATGCAACATTATTTAGAATGATTTTAATATTTTACGAACAGCAAATGACAGCATCAATGATTTTTCGTGTCAACACCTGGGCTAGTGATGGACGAAACGTTCCCCAAGTAAAAGAATTGGCCCATTGATTGTTAAATGTCATCAAAGATGCAAGGCTTATAAATAAAGGCAACAGTAGTATACCGCTGTTCAAAAGTCATAAATCGATTGAGAGAAAACAAATCCGGGTTACAACTAAAACCGAGGGAAACACATCAACTATAAGAGGAAAACAACGGAACAACAGAAACACTGAATTGCAACAAAAAAAAACGCCAATGCAAAATACATAGAAACGAACCACTAGATAACAACTGTCATATTCCTGACTTGGTTCACTTAATTCACAGTAGGCAAGATTGTTGTGTTTACTTTGAGGTTCTAACAACATGTTTTCGTTTTGGAACATGAAACAAATTTGTTAAAGCCAAGAAATGACTCGCAACTGAAATTTTATTAGAATTAGGCAAATTTTGAGTTATCACAGATACAAATTAATTCATATTCGTTAAGGATGTCCTTCGATGCAAAATGTTTAAAATTTGCGATACATCATATTGTTTCAAAACCGTCTTCAACAACTAAATACAGCACTGAAAAACATCAGGGATATTTGTAAAAATTGTTGTTAAACCTGACTTGTGTAATTATTATCTGGACTCGAATTCCAGTATATTTCAACAACTTTTGGCTTTGGTCCTGATAGTGAAATAAATTCAAGGAAATTGGCCCTCCCTTAAAATAGTGAAACGATTTACAAACGATTTCCCATGATACTAAATTGGGTTAATATATTCAACATGGAAAGAGTACAGTTGTCTAAAATGTTCCAGTTAGGAATGTGATTTTCATTCAAATTCATTTCATGAAATACTTGTTCCGGCCACACTGTCATAAATATGTATACTAGCAATTACGTAATAGTCTGTGAGTGTATTTTAAAAACAGGGAAAGGTAAAACAAAAATAATTATCATAACTGTCCAATTTTCTGGTAATTTCTGTCAATCAATCAGGTGCACAATCATGTGCAATACATTAATATTTAACTTATGTATGAGTGGCGCGAAAAAAGGATATCCCATAAAGTTGATTTGGTATGATATATGTATAGGACTATTCCCATTATTCAAATAAAACATATACCTCTTTTCAATCGTTAACGCAAATCTATTTTAATTCATTGCATTTGACATTGGTGCTTACATGTATATTGGTATTTAACGGTAGTCTTTTAAATAAACTAATTATGTGGTTTCATATAATTTTTCAAAATATTAATTAACGGTTGTCCTTTAGAAATAAACTAATTTTGTGGTTTCATATAATTTTTCACAATATTAATTAACGGTAGTCCTTTCAATAAACTAATTACGTGGTTTCATATAATTTTGCAAAATATTAATTAATTGTATGAATCATAACATTAACTACCAGGCATTTATTATACACAAGGACATACTTTTCTTTGTTTATTTTCTTTACTTTTTACTATTAATCATTTTAGAACCGTACTGATTGAAATCTAAGTCCTTCTGAACTGATATTAAAACTAACGTTCAACAATGAGGTTCTATCCTACACCTCAATGCTTTCAGTACTTTAAAACTGTGCGTACATCTAGTCTTGATATAAAAAAAAATTGAGAATGGAAATGGGGAATGTGTCAAAGAGACAACAACCCGCAGAAAAGCAGAAAACAGCCGAAGGCCACCAATGGATCTTCAACACAGCGAGAAAATCCCGCACCCAGAGGCGGCTTCAGCTGGCCCCTAAACAAAAATGTGTACAAGTTCAGTGAAAATGGACGTCACACTAAACTCCGAAACATATAAATAAACTAAATTAAAAAACATAAAAGACTAACAAAGGCCAGAGGCTCCTGACTTGGGACAGGCGCAAAAATACGGCGTGGTTAAACATGTTTTGTGTGATCTCAACTCCCCCCTATCCCCCTATAACTCTAGCCAATGTAGAATAAACAAACACACAGCAATACTCACAGTAAAACTCAGTTTAAAAGAAGTCCGAGTCCTATGTTCGAATAGGTAACAAAAGAAACTAAGCAAAATGACAATGATATATAAATTAACAAAGGACTTGGAGCAGTTACTGACATGCCAGCTCCAGACCTCAATTAAACTGATTGAAAGAGTATGTCTTCATCATATCATATCTATGTTTTTGTCCTCAGTACTGTTTAGATTGGTGAAATCGATTTCAGTGGATTTTTACAATTGTTTCAACGTTTTGTGTAAGCATATTTCTTGTTCTGTATTAATATTGTTGTGAACGAAGAGGTTTGGTGTATACGTCAATAAGACAGCAGCCAAAAAGGGGAATTTATGATAAGCCAAGCTCTAAATCGTCCCGAGTCTAAAACATGTTGTTTTAAAATAAATTGTATTGAGACTATCAAAGATCTGCAATCAGCACCAAATTCTCCAAGTTACAACAAATAGCACCAATATATACGACAACAGACAACCATAAAGGTGCGCGAGGACAGGATCCTGTGTTGAGCCTCATAATCCCTCACCTTTATTATCATAAATCCCCGATTTTCCAATATATATATATATATATATCAGTTATTTGTACTATATCAATACCAATATGCCATATTTTTACTCTGAATATACATGTTTACTATCAATGCGCTCTATAGTCGAGTGGCAAGTTGATAGTAAACATGTATAAAATATGGTATATTGGTATTGGTATAGTACAAATAACTGGGATATATTGGAAAATCGGGGATTTATGATAATGAAAAGGGAGGGATTATGGGGGATCAACACAGGATCCTGTCCTCACGCGTCTATGCAGACAACCACCGACGAAGTTCTAAATTGGGACACAACAGACACATGAACACTTGGCGGGATTTAGACAGTTTTTAACTGAACTAGTTAACCTAGTTACACTACTAAATATATAACCCTGTCACATACTTTCGCACTTGTAACACGTCAAAAACCCGCTGACAGATATTACATAAAAACAGTTAAGGTGATGTAAAAATTATAGCATGATGCATGATAATACAAAAATGTAAGTCACAAATACTGCATTAGAAGGAACAGAATGCTCGTCTACATGACACAGTGCACTGCTCGCACTATCATTTCCTCATCAGTGAACCGTGAAATCGGTAAAAAAAATGTAATTATGCATATAATTTTAAAAGTTCACATTATACTGACATGTGTACTAAGTTTCTGGTGTAAGTATGTACGAAATATAAAAGTAACAATATTTACAGCATAATAATGCTCCTGAAATCTGTGATTAATGCAGGTGAGCTGTTTATCGCATTTCCTTTTTTGAAGAGAAATTCCACCTTCAGACAACATAGAATGATAGTTATACACTGAGTCCACTGTTAGAACTGTATGTAAAGCAAAATATTGTCCTATGATTGTGTATTGTAATATATTTTGGTCATATAGCGCTGCAATTGTTTCGGTTCTTATAAATCCTTGGCCTTCAAATATTTGGCTATGAGCGTTCCTGATGAAGGTAAATCCAGAAAAGCGCTTCGGACGCATACAATTTATATAACGTGTTGTTTTCATTTTTTGTCCCAATCTATGAAAAAAATTCCTGAGAAGGACAAAATCATTAAAGAGAGGATGAAAAAAATTCCCGAGGACAATATCATTAAAGGGAAGTTATCCAAAGTTACATTTTAAGTAAATTGAGACAATATTTAATGGATAGCGTCATGGAATTTTGTCTTGTGAAAAGGAAGGTTATAAAAAATAATGTTTTGGATAATGATACCATTTAAGTATTTTATTTTATTGAAAGTAACATGTGCATTCATCATGCTTGTATACTATAGATGAGAATTTTTTAATACAGCATTTCACTGTTATACACATAATTTTCGAGAACGATATTCCAAATATTTCAGAAACACTCTCACAATTTCATGGCATAGATTCATCAGGGAAGACAAACTTTGATAAGGAATGAAAAAAAAATCTTAGAGAGGACACTATTTCATAATGAAATATTGCCCTCGACAGTATTCCATCATAAAATATTGTCCACAGAAATTTTGTTCAACGGACAATATTTCATGGGGCATTATATTTTATGTTACATGTACAGTCTGCTTATTTATGATAGAGCCAACAATGTTCATTTGCATCAACTGTGGTAGGCGAAGCTTGTTTATGAATAAAAGTTAAAAATATATTGATAACCAAGAAACAAGATACCTGATCACAAGAACTGGACGCTGACCAATGAACCATGAAATGAGAACATGGTCGGATGGACTGGTCCACAGGGACATGTACACTTTACAATCGTTCAATTCATCAAATATAGTTGACATTTTGCTTATGGTCATGATCTCAGAAACAGACCTAACCATGAAAACTAAACGTTAATCACTGATCCTTTAATGGGGTAAAGGTCAGGTCAATCCGAAATCCGATCAAGATATAAACTGAGCTATTGCCAACTTATTTAACTCACACCGAATGTGACGAAAATTTCACATGTTGGCATGATATTTTAAGAACATCTAAGGAAATGAAAACATGTCACACAGCACGGAAAAAAGATGAAGATAAGTGCCATATATCAAGAAGCTATGATTTGCTGGGGAAAATGTAATGAAATTTCATATATATATATATATTAAAGATGTTTTTATTTCGAACGAGAGGGGGTGCTCATTTCCCAAATCCCGTTTTTTGGTAATTTTTTTCCACTTTATTTTTCATCTCTCTTTTTATACCTCCACATCCCCACTTTTTCATGTCCTATATCCCACATCTTCACTTTATTTTACCCCTCTATCCCACTTCCCAAAAGCATGTCATCCCCTTAATTATTTTGAGGATACAATTAATTTGTATATAAAAGACCATGCTTAGCATTATTCTAAATAGAATTTAGGTATGGATTAAAATTTTCTGTTTATTCATATAAATACGGAACCAATTACATTCAGTTTTGAATCTGGTACCTTATCTGGAAGAAGAAATACTTAAAATTCGCCAAAATCTAACAAAAAAGCTGTTCAGAATCATCTATATATTTTCACTTTAGAAAGTGTTTGCTTAAGGTCCATCCGTCAGGAAACTGATAATTTGTTGTTTGATTATTGTCAAGTGGCCAGAAGAAATTGGTAGTAAAAAAATGTCCAGTGGAAAGGGAAATGTTGAGTTGTTGTTGAAATAATGTCCAGTGGTCAGGAAAATTATGGTTCGTCTCCAATTGTTATGTTTATCCACAAAAACATTACAAACCAACTTAACATTATTAAAAATGACATTAAATTTAAGCTAATACATTTTATATAATATATAAATGTATCAAAAAGGCAGAAACAGGCTGCTTTGAAAATTTGTTGATTTGAGGATGCCTTTATTTTCACGATGCCTCTAAAACACTGTTGAATCATGGAAGTATTATATTGACAGGAACTACTACAACTGGAATTTTCATGTGATGTAATAAGTTGTTTATGACTTAAGGTCATCTGATGTGATTGATATAAGCGAACATGTTTTTCCGAAAGGTATTAGTATTAAACTGTCTTGATAAAAACAACATCATTGAAAAGAAGTATCAATGGTCAATTTATGACGGCGTCATCCCAGATAGCCACAACAGGAAATTAATGATAGCGTACTCATTTGACAGTTTCCACATCTTTTCTACAGCGCTCCCCAGGTTATAAATAAGTGCTAATAAATCATTGGGAGTTCCTGTCAGTACAATACTTCCATGGTTGAATTTAAATAGGTGTTATGTATTCCCTTAATTGGATTTTAAGGTGCTTTTTTGGGACTGTAATACATCTTTCAATCAGTTTAATTGAGGTCTGGAGCTGGCATGTCAGTAACTGCTAGTAGTCCTTTGTTAATTTATGTATCATTGTCATTTTGCTTAGTTTCTTTTGTTACCTATTCTGACTTCTTTTAAACTGAGTTTTACTGTGCGTATTGCTATGTGTTTCTTTTTTCTACATTGGCTAGAGGTATAGTGGGAGGGTTGAGATCTCACAAAACATGTTTAACCCCGCCACATTTTTGCGCCTATCCCAAGTCAGGAGCCTCTGGCCTTTGTTAGTCTAGTATGTTTTTTAATTTTAGTTCATTTATATGTTTTGGAGTTAAGTGTGAAGTCCATTTTCACTGAACTTGCACACAATTTTTAGGGGCCAGCTCGAGGCCACCTCCGGGTGCAAGATTTTCTTGCTGCATTTTAGACCCATTGGTGGCCTTCGGCTGTTGTCTGCTCTTTGGTTGGGTTGTTGTCTCTTTGACATATTCCCCATTTCCATTCTCAATTTTATTGTTTAATGTGGTAATTCTTAAAATAAAGAATCTTCGGTATTTCATTCATCCAATTTGTGGATTTACTGATTATAGTTTTTAATCCAGATAATAAAAAAAAATACTTGTAGTACTTGTATTTTTATTTTCCTTTTATTCGTATCTCACATAGAAAAAACAATATCACACAAACACATATTTACTACATCTAGACACATCTGTACACTTTCAAGACATCATAACTACAAACACATTTGAACAATAATTTAGTCCTTCCATAATGCAGTTTCAAAGAAACTATTTATCACTTTTATATAAAGTATATTATAACATATATCTCACTTTCATTACAAGATCATAAAACAGGTTCAACACTCAATATGTCATTTTCAATAAAAAAAAAGATCACAATTAGGCCACACCAATTTTATTAATAGTTCTTTGGATTTTTCCGCTCCTGTTTTGGAGAAATTGACTTTTCGAAAAAAAAAAATAATTACCGCTTCCGCTAATTTTTGGTCTGCATGCCGCTCCAAAATAGTTTATCCTTGAAATTTTTTTCTCTCACATAGACGTTTTCTATTGCATTATTTACTCCGATTGATTCAAACGCACGTGTGATAAATCAATTTATAAATAAAAGGTCAAAAATCAGGATGCTAACATGCAGTTGTGTCAGCTCATTGCCGTGGACATGTAGTAATTGAACCCACAGTGGTCCAAAATGCATCTTCTTTTACCTTTGAAGACCTGTTCTAGGAGGCAAAAATTAAAAATCTTTCCTTAGATGACCACGATTACATCAATATTTGTTAGAACCATCGTCATCCCCGAGCTGTTTCAATAGGGTATAGACCTATCTATCTTGATCTATCTTTGATGAAATTAATTGTAAATTCCCCTGAACATTTTAAAAATCACAGAATTATTTTATTTTGATGAAACCCCATATCCCCTCATTAGTCTATTGGCATGCATGCAGAACTCTTTTGTAAGGGGAAATTTAAAACGTTCCAACGTTCGAGACAAAGGAGAAACTGGCAGAATAATCAGAAATGATGGCGGCCACCAAACGGCAGAAGCAGAAGACCAAGGTGGTGGTATTGTGATTGGCATGCTTATAATAATTCGGGATGTGTAATTAATTAAACCACTTCCAGTCAAGCTAAATAGTTTTAAATGCATTGTAGCTTTTAAGAGCAAAAGGAAAGAGTATTTTGCTCAGTCAGAATAATGCATGTGAATGTGGTGACATGTATTTTAAGGGAATATTTTAACACATTGAGATCTACATGCAAAGCAATATAACTATCTTACTCAGGATGTTGTTTTAGTACAAAGCAAGAAATATTCACCTCACTCATTATGTTGATCCTAAATATGGATAAATAGATCCAACTGGATGTCAAGCATCCAATAAACAATCATTACCATATAATTAAAACAACTGTATAAAAAAATATTTAATATCTATCAGGGACATTTTTTTGGATACATACACATATTTTAATTTTATTCAACATATGTTAGTTACCGAACTAACATAATAGACAACTTTCGAGTTCGATGCATTTCCGTCAAAAACTTTGGTTTTAGTAAACATCATTCGTGCGTTTAGAGGCGTCATCACTTCCGTTCCAATGTTGAGCGTGTGGTTGGAAAACTATAATGTTATATTGCACGTATTATTCGGCAAATTGATTTGTCATAATTGTCTTTAAGCACTGCTGTCATTAGGGAATTGTGATTAAGTACCTACAGAACGAATATTATTTCTAGTTTATCCTGCACAATGACGATCACTAAGACGCTTGATGAATGTTTATAGTGCAGGGATACAGGCGATCCCCTCTATCTGGTAAATGACGTCATAAAGGCGCGCATAATTGACGAGTTTTTTCCGGTGACGGACAAACTCGAAAGTGGTCTATTCCTCTTGTAAAACTGCATCTGCTATGCTTCCTTAATATATATACATATATGGATTAAAATGAAAATTCATGCAAAGCTTATTTGACGAAAATAATCAAAATATCTAAACCACAGTGAGACAAGAAAGTTGGGGTATGGTACAGGCACCAATTAATCAAAATTATATGCATTAGAGCATATTTCTCCTGGTTTTTCTATGAAGGTAACCCAGTTATAACATGTACATAAATTCTAAATCACAAAAAAAAAAAAAAAAAATTACACCACTCGCTTCACTTGAAGAGCACTCACCTCATAAAAAACTCATTTTCAAGAAAAAAATAGAATAAAAAAAATTTCGCTCGCTCGCCCCATATTTTTTGGAGCTTTTGTCCGAAGTACTACAAATCAAATTGGTGTGGCCTTACCTATACAAAGAAAATACACATCACTTTCATTTCAAATCCGTAATGTATAGGCCACTTTCATTACTAAGATCACAATACAGAAACCAAGGTACTGTTTGTCATTTTCTTACAAGATCACAAAAATAAATTCCAATACACCAATATGTTATAGAGGTTATGATTTTTTAAATGCATAGTTATCATTGCACTTTTAACTTGTATATGGTTTCCTCTGTTAAGGTAGATCAATGGTCTAAATGAAAAATGATAGAATTTTTTAATAAATTGCCAAAATGTAGTTTTTATCATGTTTTTAAAAACAATATAATATTATGTATGGGTTAAGGAGCTTTCTTTTCAACCATTGTACACATTGGGAGATTTTGTATAGATTATACAAAGAAAAAAATAATTTTGCGTATTAGAATGAAAACTAAAAGATAGAATTTAAGATTACATACGAGAAGACAAATCTTATAATGTGCTTCCAAAAAATAAAAATAAATATTGGGTTCAAGGGTCTCGTTTTTCTTCCTACAAAACAAAATAGGTAAATTCCCTTCACATTCCTTCATAAAAGTAAAAATCATACAACTTATCTCCCCTAATACGGCATAGTTCAAAAAAAATTGAACCACACTAATGTTCCGTATTTTTTAAACGATTGTTATAAGATAATGCACATAATTTTCTTTAGTCATATGAAAAGTCCGATAAAAAATGAATAAGATTTCTCTTTCAAAATTTGTAATTTTTATAAAAAAAAAAAAAAAATTTTAAGATCAAGACCCATTGTGTTCTGCTACTAAACAATCCAAGATGGCGGAAGACACCTGATCTACCTTTAATAAGTAGGAATTTCATTAAATGAAGGAGTCAGTGTTCTCCATAGCGATTATTAGCATAATGGTAATATGATGCTATATTGAATGAATCTCATGCTATCTGAAATGATTTTCTGATTGTGGGATGTGATGCTGTATTTTCTAGAAACAAAATAGTATTTCAAAATTACCTGTTTATCAGGATGCTGTATGAAATGGTTGAGTGAACACTGATCAAGTCATATATATTCATGAAAATAAAATTAAATGGTATAAAATGAACAGCTGCCTTTCTGCCTCCACATCAATAAAATGCCAACTTCTAAATGATTGCTACCAGACAAATGCAGCAGAACAAAATTGAATTACATCAAGCCCAGTATTGAATTTTATGTTGATTGATTTTGCCTTAAAATAAAATCATCTGAAAACCATTAAAAATTTTCTTAAAATGTTTGTTTCATATTTTATTTTATGCCAAAATTATATATGCATGGTATGACGCATTCAAACACTTTCTTTACTTTTTCAAAATTAAAATGGTCCTAAAGTTGGGTCTATTAACAGATAAGTAATGCGCCAGACAAGAAATGAAAATATATTTAGTCTTGAAAACTCAAAGATGCTTCACTTCTTGAAATATTGACATCATACTAATATCTGCAAATTTAGAATGATAGTTATATATATAATATATATATAATAAAACTTTAAAACCAATTTTGATTATGCATTCGTGTTTTTGCAAATACACAACTACTCATTTTCTCACAAGAAATTCACAACATACGCTGTACAAGGTAAAAATCTCTTTTTTTTTTATCACCAACATAAAAACTAAATTAAAACAATGTCATAAAATAAATAAATTATAACTAATTACATAAATAATATCTAATAAATTATCTCTTATGAACAGTCAGATATTAACAAAAAAATAGTAATTTTGATGATTATATATCAAATACAGCACTTACTGGAGATTTTTCAAATCTAACTTGGGGACTAGAATACACAATCAAACAATCATAAATACAAACATACACACAAAATAATCATCTCTGTAAGTGTATACCCCCCTGGTTTAGTTGTTAATTTATCAAATTCCAAGATTTTATGTGCGATTGCAAATTCTGGATTTTTTTATGTTCATAGACAAAAGTTGACAAACTATCTATCTTATTAAAATATTTTCTTTTTCAGACTTCATCTTAGTGCTTGTAAATTCAAAAGACCTCCCCCCCCCCACACACATATATTTTTTTCTTGAACAGCCCTTAAAACATAATTAAATACTGTGCTATCCATACTCCTAACAAAACACAAACAAATGCAAAATACTGAATACCATCCTTAAAGAACACAAATTAAAAGAGAAAGAAATTATAAAATTGACCTTGTAACTTTTGTTGTGTAAATAAATATAATGAGATTGTTTGGCACTGCTCAACAATCTTTCAAACCTATATAGCATGGCAGTCCTCCTTAAAAGGAGATTCATATGCAGATACATATCAGAAGATTGTCTCTATAATCACATGAGAAAAGAATATTTGATATAATGACCCCATGACCCCTCCCATTGAACACTTTTAGCGGTAAATAACTGTTGTGCACTCTGCACATTTATCTTTCCATTTAAATATGGTAAATGTGAACTTTTCTCTTCAATCAACCAATCACTTCAGAACTGTGTGGACGGCAATATCTATGACATTTCAGCATTGTCATTTATCGAACTAGTGAACGACACTAAATGACCTATGGCCCCTAGAAGTATAACTCTAGCCTTTCATCAAGTCTTATATTGCTTTGAACAATATATGAAAGTAGCATAAATTTCTTTGGTGAAATCTACTCTCTTCATCTCTCAAGTAACACCTATCCACCCATTGTCTGTCAGAAAACTGATAATCTGTCTCCGGTGTGTCTTGTCTAATCCACTTGGGTAGCGGATTTTTATAGGAATACCTTGCCTTCTCTGTAAATAATCCTGTAAAAATAATTTGATTGAAATCCTGATTCTGCACTATTAAGAAGATGGGTATTTTGAAATCCACACTTATTTTTTCACATTCTAGAAAATTTTTATAAAACCATTCCTCATATTAAAGTAAGTTGCAACTTTATTAATCATTAAATTTATTTTGCTAATTTACGGAGACAAAATAAAATAGTGCCAATTTAGTTAACTTAAGTAAACAAATCTGGAATGTTGAGATCTCAGACCAATTTAACCCTGCCCATAATTATATGCCTGTCCCAAGTAAAGAGTCTCATCAGTTGTCTTTTTGTCAATGTTAAGTTTTTTTTTATTTTGTGAATTGTTTTTGATTGTCCAAGTAAGTTAGTATCTTCTTATCTTTTTTGTCTGTTTAGACTGCATGTTGACCTCAAATGTTGTTTCTTGTGAAATGGGTTGCTACTTTATTATAAACTGTTAACACAGAGATATGTCTTGCCTATTTGTTATTTTGATAATGCAAATGTTGAAATTAAAATAGCAATACTTTAACATGTAAGTTATGCAAATATTCAAAGTCAATGAACCATGACTGTAGGTACAGGGCTAAACAATCAGTTGTCTTTTTGTCAATGTTAAGTTTTTTTTGTTTTTTTTGTGAATTGTTTTTGATTGTCCAAGTAAGTTAGTATCGTCTTTTCTTTTTTGTCTGTTTAGACTGCATGTTGACCTCAAATGTTGTTTCTTGTGAAATGGGTTGCTACTTTATTATAAACTGTTAACACAGAGATATGTCTTGCCTATTTGTTATTTTGATAATGCAAATGTTGAAATTAAAATAGCAATACTTTAACATGTAAGTTATGCAAATATTCAAAGTCAATGAACCATGACTGAAGGTACAGGGCTAAACAATCAGTTGTCTTTTTGTCAATGTTAAGTTTTTTTTGTTTTTTTTGTGAATTGTTTTTGATTGTCCAAGTAAGTTAGTATCGTCTTTTCTTTTTTGTCTGTTTAGACTGCATGTTGACCTCAAATGTTGTTTCTTGTGAAATGGGTTGCTACTTTATTATAAACTGTTAACACAGAGATATGTCTTGCCTATTTGTTATTTTGATAATGCAAATGTTGAAATTAAAATAGCAATACTTTAACATGTAAGTTATGCAAATATTCAAAGTCAATGAACCATGACTGAAGGTACAGGGCTAAACAATCTCCATGGAAATGAGATGTGCCAATTCTAATACAACTGCAAACCAAATACCATTGACTTTTGTTAAGTCGTTCCCTTTAAACAAACCTAAACACAAACATTAACTTGTAAAGTATGTAAAAGTTTCAAAGTCATTTAACCATAATTAGGGGGTGGGGTTATATAATCTCCATGGAAATTAAACTTGCAAATGCCAATACATTTGTATACCGAATATCATTGACTTAACATTAGTGGTTCATCTTAAACTGACCTAATCACAAACTAATACATGTAAACTAAGCAAAAGTTTCAAAGTCAAAAGACCATGACTGAGGGGTAAGGACCAAATATTCTCCATGGAAATGAGATGTGCTAATGCTTATACAACTGCATACCAAATATCTTTGACCTACCACTAGTGGTTCCCCATGAACTAGACCTAATCACAAACTAATACATTGTTGCCGCAGCCGCCCTCCGCCAGAAACAGCATACCTATGTCTCGCTTTTTTACCCTCTCAAGGCGAGACAATAAACCCACAAATTGGTATTATTCATTCCACTTTTAACATTTGTATTGTATCTTACCTTTATTATGCATGTTTTGATAGTTTGGTAGTTGGCATATGTCATTCCAATTGAGCTGCAAAGCTGTAAATGTAAAAATAAATATCGTTTTTAAACTATTTCATTACACTGCATGCATGGTTTATAAGTGTCCTTACTTGATTGGCTGACAGCAATCGTGGGCCATTCCAAAATTATATTTTCTCCATCAATAAAATGCAACATTCATGACAGCATGTGCCTCCCATGATAACAAAACAATGCAAAACAAATGAAAGTTTGATATAGCTAGCAATTTTGTGGTTGTAGATTATAAATTAATGATAAGAATGAACGTTTCTCTTTTGTAATTTTATAGGGTTGTACAAGTCAACAATCATTTTAATGAAATTGCCAAACCATATGTTTTGCAAAAAGTTTCAATTTACTATTTCCATTCCTTATGTAACTAATATAATCTATAGGCTTACCCTTCTTTCTCGGTCTGACAACATGTCAAATCCTGGCATATTGCATGCCTCCTTAGGAATATTCTCATTATTTTCATCTTTTAATTCGTCTTCGTCTATAAGTATATCTAATTTTTCTCTGAAATGGCAAATTTTTTGTGTCATTTATTTTGATTTTCATTAATGCAACACAACTTATCATTATTGACATAAACTGATATAGGAACATAATAAATACATTATTCATCTGTGATTCAAAATTAAGACAAGTTACATTTCAAATGTTAAAACTTTTAATTGGAAGACTGTAACATTTCTTGAATCTCACACCAACACTTTTTAGAATTTACTTTCTGTTTAGAACCAGTTGACAGTATATAACTCTAGTTTCCAGAAAATGTTGATGGTCTTCTGTTATCTAATCTAAAGGTGCAGCATAAACACATAATGAGCCTATGAAAATAGTAACATAATTTTTTTTCAGAATCAAGTCCCATAACTCCAGAATTACAAATTCCAAAGACTGATACAACTATTTTTTGAAATATAGTAATAAGAACTTGCATTTTTTGTAAACTGTATTTTGTAATGTCCCATTAATTAATTAATCTTGTATGTATCTTTTCTAAGTAATCAACAATAGCAATATTATATGCACACAGAAATTTCTATATCTAAAATATACCAATAGACATATATACACAATATTTACATATATTATTTCTACAATGCCTTGTGTAAGGCATGATTAAACATTTCACTTCATTGACAGATGTTTTCAAACTAAACAGGAGATCTGTAGTTGATAACAAGTGTCCTGGACTCGTGGGAGCATGCTTGTCAAGAGTGTTAAGGATGATCGCTACTCTTGTTTTAGACTTTTTGTCAGATATTCAGATTTTATCCATGTAGTGCCAATGAAAATTTTACCCGCGAACCCCTACTTTTCTTTTCATAACTTTATAACATATAGTTCTTGAAAATCCTTATTTTTTCAATGTTTTAGAAAAAAAAGGTGCCAATGTTTAATGTATGAAAAATCTAGAGAGAATCATTTCCTGCCAAATTTCCAATAGGTTATATCTCAATAAACTGCTTCGCTGAGCGCAGCTGGATATGCCCGTAGAGGTCCAACCCTGAACAATTGGGGCAAAAATGGACACAATATTCAAGCTTGATACAGGTCTGAATTTGGATTGTAATTAAATATTTGACATATTATAGGTTTCTGAATAAATGTAGTCAAAGAACTTGAAATTGGTTATATGAATTGAATTCATATTCAATTAAAGATTTCTTGCTGTTGTGCAATACACTGTGCTGTTGCGCAATACTTAGTAAATCTGTTGTCAGACTATAAACAAATAAAGTTCAATTTCTTCTCAATGTCATATTTGAAATTTATGAAAATCAATAGGGAGATTACATCAATAGCTATAAATAATCCACCAAAGTTTCATGAGAACTGCTGAAAGCATTTTTGAGTTATTGTCCAAAAACTGGAAAATCCGCTCTTTTTTAATGAATAAAACCCTGTAACTCGGAAACGTAAAATCTAAAATTTATAAGTATCAAAAAGGAGCTCATGTCAATAGATATAAACAATTCACCAAAATTTCTTGCAGGTTGGCGAAAGCATTCTTGAGTTATTGTCGGAAAACTGGAAAATCACCCCTTTTTTAATGAACAAGAGTGCACACACTGAAATGTCTCGCCTTCTTTACTTATCATTGCTATTATGTTGATAGTCCTAAATATAAAGCTTTATTACAACTGTCACATAAACTTATTATTAACCAAGTTAACTAAACATTGACCAATGAACCATGAAAATGAGGTCAAGGTCAGATGAACCATGCTAGGCAGGCATGTACAGCTAACAATTCTTCCATACAACAAATATAGTTGACCTATTGCTTTTAGTTTAAGAAAAACAGACCAAAACACAAAAACTTAACACTGAGCAATGAACCTTGAAAAAGAGGTCAAGGTAAAAAAAAAACTGTGTGACTGACAAATAGATCATAAAATATTTCCATACACCAAATATAGTTGAACTATTGCATATAGTATTAGAAAAAAAGACCAAAACTCAAAAACTTAACTTTGACCACTGAACCATGAAAATGAGGTCAAGGTCAGATGACACCTGCCCGCTAGACATGTACACCTTACAATCATTCCATACACCAACTATAGTAGGCCTATTGCATACAGTATAAGAAAAACAGACCAAAACACAAAAACTTAACTATAACCACTGAACCATGAAAATGAGGTCAAGGTCAGATGACACCTGCCAGTTGGACATGTACACCTTACAGTCCTTCCATACACCGAATATACTAGACCTATTGCTTATAGTATCTGAGATATGGACTTGACCACCAAAACTTAACCTTGTTCACTGATCCATGAAATGAGGTCGAGGTCAAGTGAAAACTGTCTGACGGGCATGAGGACCTTGCAAGGTACGCACATACCAAATATAGTTGAACTATTGCATATAGTATTAGAAAAAAAGACCAAAACTCAAAAACTTAACTTTGACCACTGAACCATGAAAATGAGGTCAAGGTCAGATGACACCTGCCCGCTAGACATGTACACCTTACAATCATTCCATACACCAAATATAGTAGACCTATGGCATACAGTATAGGAAAAACAGACCAAAACACAAAAACTTAACTATAACCACTGAACCATGAAAATGAGGTCAAGGTCAGATGACACCTGCCAGTTGGGCATGTACACCTTACAGTCCTTCCATACACCGAATATACTAGACCTATTGCTTATAGTATCTGAGATATGGACTTGACCACCAAAACTTAACCTTGTTCACTGATCCATGAAATGAGGTCGAGGTCAAGTGAAAACTGTCTGACGGGCATGAGGACCTTGCAAGGTACGCACATACCAAATAGAGTTATCCTATTACTTATAATAAGAGAGAATCTAACATTACAAAAAATCTTAACTTTTTTTTCAAGTAGTCACTGAACCTTGAAAATGAGGTCAAGGACATTGGACATGTGACTGACGGAAACTTCGTAACATGAGGCATCCATATACAAAGTATGAAGCATCCAGACCTTCCACCTTCTAAAATATAAAGCTTTTAAGAAGTTAGCTAACGCCGCCGCCGCCGCATCACTATCCCTATGTCGAGCTTTCTGCGACAAAAGTCGCAGGCTCGACAATAAAACCCCAAAACTCAGAAACGGTAAATCTGAAATTTATAAAAAACCAAAGGGAGCTCACGTCAATAGATATAAACAATTCACCAAAGTTTCATGCATATTGGTTAAAGCTTTTTTGAGTTAATGTCCGACATGTTGACGAGGGACGGATGGACGGACAGACGGTCAACAGTATACCATAATACGTCCCGTAAACGGGCGTATAAAAAACAAGGACACCAACCTGTCATTTTTAAGTTGAACTATTGACATACTTTCAATTTATAACAGTCTTTTAATTAGCTTGTTATTTTGAAACAGAGGAGTGAACATCCTTAAGTCATAGGTTTAATCTCAACTGGGTCTAACTGAAGAACACTTTTTGGGGTATTTGCTGCTTCTCCCCCAGGTTAGTGGCATATAGGTTCAGCTCTGAGTGGGAAACAATGTATCCAAGTACATGTTTGTAGATTGATATGTCTTTGTGCAAACTAAGCAGCCACCACGCAATCAATTTTGAATGATAATAAATTGTGAAAAACACTAACACATGCTTTTTAATATCTGTGATATCAATGATATCTTTTAACTCAGTATTGTTCTATCTCTAAATGTAGTATTTTAGTATAATCTAAAAAAAAAAGTGAATCACTGACGAAATATAGCGACTAGAAATTACTCATCATACATGACATTTTTATAAAATAAGATATCAAGCAAAACTGCAACTTACTCTGTAGCGACGGCGGCCTTTTTTGAAGCCATTGAACTTCTTTTTGATAAAGGAGTGATATTTCCCTGTAAAAAATACATAAAAAGGCTTTTTTTAGATTTCAAGAATATGAAAACATATACAAAATACAAATCTTAAATACATATCACCAAAAGTATGCAAACAACTGATATTTTCAAATATATATTTGATGTAAACCCAAGTATTGGCAATGTGATTTTAACCTGTAAAGATCTGCAAAGGTACAGTAGAAGTTTTATGGAAAGATCATCAGAACAAAACTATTCCCCATTTCCTCTAATTTTTTTCTCAACATCAAAACTTTTAGTTGAGTCTAAAATGAAATTATGAGTTCTGGGCCTAGTCATAAAACTTAACTCAGTATTCACAGTACAAAATGTGTGCTCAACACACCAAATCCAGCATTTTGATTGGTTGAATTCTAAGTTTTTATGACCACAAGGTCTGGACTTCTCTAGGTGAGTTTTAAGAATTCTTTTACATCTTGAATTACAGTCATTAAACTTTACTCAGTATTTGAAGAACATAATCCAAATCCAGCATTTTGATCGGTTGATTTCTGAATGTAAGTACAATACTTGAACTAGAAATTTTTATGACCACAAGGCCTCATATGGGCAATAATAAAAACAAGATAAATGAAATATTGTCTTCTATAATTTAATGACAGAAGTGATGATGATTAAATGGCATTGTGATAATCAAGTTCAATGTGTTAAACTTTGTGTGTGTGCATCTGATGGTAGCAGTTTTTCACTTAAATTTTCTTCAGTCTGTAAAAGATGAAGCAACTACTGTAAACCAACTTTTATTTGCAAGCAGTTCCTTTTTTCGTAGAATTTGCTTGCATAAATAAAGAACAACATCAAATTACTCTCTGTGAATGAAAAAAACCCAAAACATATTGCAATATTCTATCAATACAATGGAAAAAATAAATGGCATGAACTTCACATACATCAATATTCCCATAAAAAAGTAGTGGAAAAAAGTTGGTTTACAATATGCAATGTCAACAAAGTGCATTTAAAATGTTCAAAGGTCAAAGTGGCATGAAAGAAAAATGATGCTCACCATTTTCTTTTTATTCTCTTTCTTTTTATCTCTTTTGTACTTTTCATCTTCAAATACGTCAATATCTGAAGTAGTACAAAGAAGAAATTAAACCATGCACCTCTCCCACACAAAGCCGTTGCCATGGTTTCAATCATCAAACTATTCCATGCATTTTATTTTTGACAAGAAACGGTTACCTTGTTCAAATCCGGAAATTTAGTAAACAGAATAATACCAAACTTTGACCTTCGATTTCGTTTCGTTAAATTTGTTTAAAAGTGATTGTGCCTTAACCCAGATTGAACATGCATTCTATTTTGTCTTCCTTTACTGAAATGAAAACCAAAACTGTTTCAAATGAAATACAGTAAAACAAACTTGATATTTGATTTTTTCCTGTATTCAATAACCCTATAATTTCCAATGGGTCTAATTGATAACAAAAAGGACCCGAGCTTGATTCATTGCTGCTTCAGTTCATAGCATGAATGTTAAAAATATGGAATGTTTTGACAGGGAATATAGATATAGCATGAACTAATTAGAAACACATGCAAACAAATATAACTTCAACATCTCAAATAACCGTAACAAACGAAGTAAAAAAGAATGTGTCCATGGGCACACGATGCACAGCTTGTATATCTACGACAAATTCAGTGAAAGTGACACCACCCAAATTCAAACTTGATCAGTGTTAGGCGATAATAAGTATTGTGTACAAGTTTTTAACATTTGGATGAGGCAAAGTAGAGTAAGAGTGTGGAAACGGCAAATTCAGCAACTTTTCCATTTATAAAGTGACATAACATCTCGAACGGTAAAAGTGATGCCCCATAAATTTGAAATGAACTGTGTATGGAGGTAAGAAGCATTGTGTATAGGTTTAATAACATTTGGTTAATACGACAAGTTCAGTGAAAGTGAGGCCACCAAAATTCCAACTTGATCTGTGTTTGGTGGTAATAGGCATTGTGTATAAGTTGCATAACATTTGGTTGAGGCAAAGTAAGTTAGATTGTGTAAACGACAGACTAAAGCAATTTTTCCATTTATAAAGGGACATAACATCTCGAACAGTAAAAGTGATGCCCCATAAATTTGAAATGAACTGTGTATGGAGGTAAGAAGCATTGTGTATAGGTTTAATGACGTTTGGTTGACACAAACTAAAGATAAAGACTGGAAACAAATTTCAGGACATACGTACAGACGGACAATGATAAACCTTAAAAAGTTGAAATTGTATAAACAATCCTATCTATTTTAGTGCTTTACCATTGGGCAAAAAATGTCTGGTACAAAAGTTGTGTCAGGATTTTTCATTTTCTGTTTTGTGCATTTGCCTAAACTTTCCTTTTCACCCCTACATCTTCATGATTATGTTAATTTTGTTTTACAAAACTTATCAAATCAAGTGAAAGTACATGCATTTTAAAGGGCTACAGCTAGATAAGTGTTAACTTGAATGTGAATTATTCATGCACGCAAAATTGCAAACAACTATACAGAAACCAGAAATTTGAAGGAACATGTAAGACAAGGCAAAAATGGCATAATCACTTAAAAAACTACATGCTCAATAAGTCAAGATTATTTTTTAACAACTATTTTCCACCATAATCTAAACAATTACACTCACGAGACAAACTCAAAATATTACTAAAAATCAATCAACCATAAAATGTAGGTCATAGTGACCAAAACATAATTTAAAAGTATGAGGACTAACATGACTAAAGTCATGAAATATAATGAACCAAGTACAATAACTTGTCAGAAATTGACCTAAATAACAATATAATAAAGTCATTCAAGCATGAAATGTTGCTGTATACCACAAAACTATATGTATATATATATATATATATATATATGTTGTGAAATATCATTTGCATACCACCAGTTTTTTTTAAGTGTATGGAAAGAAATTTTAGTTCTATGTTTATGTGTTTGCTTTGTAATAACGGTGACCCCTCCTACACTAATAGAAAATACCCCACAATGAAGCAAACATAAGAAAACAGTAAAAAAAAAAAAACATGTTCCTCCCTCAGCTGGAGATGGAAACATTCTTAATTTTAAGTGGCAACATTTTTACATACCATCTAGTTTGGTAATACCATGTTTTCTGTATTTCAATAATTCTTGTATTCTTTCTTTCAGATCTTTCTCTTCTAAAATGAAAATAGATCGTAAACTGATTTTTTTAATCAAGTGCCACATTAGTAAGGGTATCTGCTTTTGTTCAAATTAATTCATCATGTTTCAATGCACCTACATGTAACTCAAACTTTTCTTATGTTCCATATGTTGTTATGAATCTTGCGATTTTTTTTACCACAAAAAAAAACTCAAACTAGAACCTTCTCACCAGACGCCAACAAGAATATATAGCCACTTCTATAATGAGAAGGCGCTGGCGGTGGATTGGACATGTCCTACGGAAAGAGAAAGGGATATCACTAAGAAGGCACTACACTGGACCCCAGAAGGTAAAAGAGAGGAATACCTAGAATGACACAGAGGCGAAATTATGTGGCAGAGGCTAGTCAACATCAACACAGATGCCAAAGGAATCCAGGGCAATAAGTAAGTATATGTTGTTACTGTATTCCCATCCTCTTTTCATTGAACGTGACCTCACCAATCTTATCTCCAAAATTGTACTTACATGAGCAACATGACAGGTGCCACATGTACCTTAGATCAACCCCAGTTTTTTGGTGGGATTCATGTTGCGTAGTCTTTAATTTCTATGTTTTGTTTTGTAGACTGTTGTTTGTTTTTTGCTACGGCATTGCAAATTGTTTTGACTTATATGAGTTTGAGAATCCCTTTGGTATCCTCTGCCTCTCTCTTTTACAACATTTGACAGAAAAAAGTTCATAATTTTAAGACTGTTCTGTTCTCTATTATGTGCCATCTATCCACAATGCCTTAACAAGATGAATATACTCATCCTTAAAACATAAATCTAACTAAGTTCCTTTAACAATTGGGTATTTAAAACCATGCTTATGAAATATCCCAATTACAAGTAGCGACTGGTGAGACAACTAGATATCATTGAGATGGAAGCCATCTCTGTGGGCCCCGCTTTGAATAATGTGTGGTAAAAAATTTGTATCTTTATCATTGGACATGGGTTGTCAAATGAAACCAAAGTTTTTGACCTTGACCTTTCACCTAGGAAGTTGTACATAAATTATGACACACCCTCTGGCGTTGGTTTATATACATACCAAGTATAAACTTTGAAATCATAACGGTTCTCAAGATATAGAGCGGACACGATCTTTACCATAGGACATGGGGTTGTCAACTAAAACCAAAGTTGTTGACCTTGACCTTTGACCTAGGAAGTTGAACATACATTATGACACACCCTCTGGTGTTGGTTAATATACATGTCAAGTATAAAGTTTGAAATCATAACTGTTCTCTAGATATAGAGCGGACACGATTTGTTACGGACGGACAGATTGATCACTATAGGGCGGCCGCCATTCGGCTGGGCCCTAAATACTCAAAGACTGTGGTCTTCTGAACTATTACAATGAACATGATGAAAGGTGTGATTTCAAAAATCAAGGTTAAACAAAACAAATTAATTAAGTTTCCTATTTATCAGTTTTTATACAATCATACATGTACTGTTGATATAAATGATTTCAAGGGAAAGATTTACATCTTATTCTATAAAACTGTTGTATCTGTAAAAGAGGGACGAAAGATACCAGAGGGACAGTCAAACTCATAGATCGAAAACAAACTGACAACGCCATGGCCGAAAATAAAAAGACAAACAGACAAATAATAGTACAGATGACACAACATAGAAAACTAAAGACTAAGCAACACGAACCCCACCAAAAACTGGGGGTGATCTCAGGTGCTCCGGAATGGTAAGCAGATCCTGCTCCACATGTGGCACCCGTCATGTTGCTTATGTTATTACAAATCCGGTAAATAGTCTAATTCGGTAGGTCACATTTGTGAAAAGGGAAGGGTATTGTAGTTACGACATAAGGAACATATCCGATATCGTAAATTATACATAAAAATAAGAAGACGTGGAATGATTGCCAATGAGACAACTCTCCACAAGAGACCAAATGACACAGAAATCAACAACTATAGGTCACTGTACGGCCTTCAACAATGAGTAAAACCCATACCGCATAGTCGGATATAAAAGGCCCTGAAATGACAAATGTAAAACAATTCAAACAAGAAAACTACCTGATTCATGTACAAAATAATGAACGAAAAACAATTATGATCTACAACAACAAACGACAACCACTGAATTACAGGCTCCTGACTTGGGACAGGCACATACAGAATGTGGTGGGGTTTGTTTATTTTAACCCTATTAATTCTGCAGTTAAATAGCAATTGCTGATGTGCTCCCTTTGGTGCAAATTTGTAAACCATTTAAATTTGGCCAATTGTACATATTTAAAATAAATTGAGCAATTTCTGTTATTACCCAAAAATCAAATAGTTGCACAAGTAAACATCAACCACTATATTTTCTTTGCCACTTTTTTTTACGATGACAATAAATAAATCTTACTTTGTATATTTTCTAAAAAAGTCTCATGTTCAGACAGGGTATGGAACTGTGCAAAAACCTTCATTTTATCTTGGAATTCTCTGTAAAATATTCAAAACATAAATGCAGCAAGAAATATCTTTAAAGAAATAACAATTAAACAAGACGATGAAAACATATTACATGGTAAATCATGTTCAAATGAGGCCAGACAACAAATTTCAAGAAGCTCTTATTTGTGGTTCACTTGAAAAATGTGGCAAATATTTCATACATGACAATCATGCTTTAAAAAATATAAGTATTCTATAAATAGGAAGTTGATGAGCTATAAACCTGAAAACACATCACACGGCATGGCATGCTGTAATGAAGAATGGTAACAAATTTAAGGTAGCTCTGATTTGAAGTTCCTGAGAAAAATTTCATCATAAATTTCATAAGATTGATGGACATACCGACAGACAGACAGTGGTAAAACAGTATATCCTTCTCCTTTGGAGAGTGTAAAAAAAATCATTGTACTCAAGTTGTTGCCATATATCATTCACTGGCTGAGGAAATAAAATAGGTGGGAGTTTACAATTTTCCGATCGACCCTAACGATTTCAAGATGATTTCGTCAAAAACTTAACGCTTACATCAGTTGTAGCAGCCATTAACTTATTTCATCAAAAATATGTGACAGAAATGATCAAACCTGTGTTGAACATTTTGGACCTGTTGAAAAGATCTGACCTGCATCTTTAATACTACTGAATAATTTTTTTTTGCATTGATCAAAAAGAAATGAACGTCAACAAGTCTAATGGATGATATTTATCTAGAGGACCATTCTAATTAAGTTTCAAATTTTATATTTATTTCAATTCCAACCTAAATAATCTGTACAACTTTCAGACTTTATTTAGTTACCAATAAATAGGGTATCAAAATATATTGTACCTTTCTTCTTTATGAATTCTTTTCTTTGGAGTTTGAAATTTTTGTTTCCCTATAGTAGTAGCACTTTGTAAAAGATTGTATCCTCTCGCAAGTCGTTTTCTTCTTTCTCTTTCTTTTAATCTAGTTCTGTACTTTTCTACCTGTGAAAGTTTTACCGCTGAAAAAAATAAGCATTAAAACATTGAACATCATGATTCATAAAACTTTCTATACTTTTTTCAGATTGTTTCAATTCAGGGAAAACTGACTAAAGATATAAGTTTAAGTATCAAGTCAATTTTTGTTTTGTTTAGTTCAATACTTGGGAGAAAATTCAATGTTTGTGATGGGTTAATGAATACCATTTCTTTCAAGTGTCAGTGATGTGTTTGTATGTTGCTGTTTAAGGCCACTTTCAGCGACTTTGGCTCTATTATGGCGTTCAATTTTTCATTGGTCGAGGACATGAAAGTATCCAGAGAGAACCACTGACATGACTGACATTTGACAGGTTTACTGGCAATCTAGATGTCAATAAAGATTGGAGTCCAACATACCTTGCCACAAATAGGATTCGAACTCACGACCTCATAGATGACAGGCCTGAGATAACTGTAAATGAAACACTTAAAACCACTTGGTCCCCTCAAAATGTGTGGGTCTTTTAACCTGCATGCAAGTGCTAAGCATAAAAAATCTAATGAAAATATAAGAAGAATGTGTCTGACGATACGAATGCCCCCAATGCTTTCCGATTTTCAAAGTTAAAAAGGGGCACAACTCTAGAACGCTTTGTGTATGAGTTGCATAAAATTTGCATGAGAATAAGATTGTTGAAACCAAAATGGGACAGACGGAAGGTCAAAGGTAACACTTAATGACCCGTTGCCTACAGCAGGGGGATAAAAATGTATTTTAATCAAATGCATCTGAAAATACATATGATTATTTCAACCGAAATAGTATTCTGTAAAGTGTTAGTATAAAATTTTAAAGATATTTGAATTTGAATTTCTGTTGACTTCTTCACCATGAATTTTTTCAAACCCCTGATAGAAGGAACCAACATCTATTCATTAATGTACATGTATTATCTGTAACAGTATTCACCATATCCGTAATACTCACCTATATCAATGTCTTCGTCATCATAATTATTGGCTAAACTACTAATTAAAATTTCAGCATCATTGTCGTGTTCCTTCAAAATACACAAACAAATTAAACTTGCTGCACCATAAAGACAGCAATGTCACAATAAATAAATACAAAAATCCTAGAAAATGACATTTTTATGATTTTTTAAAAAAATTGTTCGACAGTAACTGTTGTTGTTAAAAGTTTTATAGTTTTTTTCTATCAAAATTGACTCGTGCATAAAATCTACTCATGATTTTGATAAGGAATTTTGAGGTTAGAGTACATAAAATCTACTCATGATTTTGATAAGGAATTTTGAGGTTAGATAAGTGTCTTTAAGAGCATCTATAAATCTTTAATTTAAGGGATGTCAACTCAGTGAAGAGTACTTGCTGGGAAAAATATCTACGAAATGAGAATACAATTATACACAATTTATTCTTTGTGGGTCATTGTCTGATGAATGTTAAACTTTCTAAATAGTCATAGGAATTATATACCATAATAAATTTACTACATGAATTAATTAAGTAAACAACAATCTAATAAATAATTCAATAAATACTTACCAAATAGTTACATTTTGTAATCGTAAAGAAAACACATCAAATTTACAACATCAAATTTACAACAGTGTGATGATTAGAAGTCACACATACTTTTAACCACTAAGGGTCACCATAGGGTGCAACAGATTTGATATGATATTGTCTATTCTTTAAGGGAGTGTCCTGTGTTAGGTAAACAGTCCTGCAGGTGAAACATCTTAACCTCTAAAATGCAGTTAATTGCCCTGGGTACAAAAGTCATCTGAGTACAGATGATGCAAAGTCAGATTTGGACTTGTACGAAATCCTATGAAACTTTGTATGACAGAGTCAATGTCTGATAAAGGAACAACTAAGGTCAGTAAAATTCAAAGAACAAGAATGTGTCCATAGTACATGGATGCCCTACTCGAACTATCATTTTCTATGTTCAGTTGAAAGTGAAATTTGGGTCAAAATTCTAATTTGGCATTAAAATTAGAAAGATCATATCATAGGGAACATGTGTACTAAGTTTCAAGTTGATTGGACTTCAACTTCATCAAAAACTACTTTGACCAAAAACCTTTAACCAAAAGCGGGACAGACGAACGGATAGACGCACAGACGGAAAAACATAATGCCCCTAGGTGGGGCATAAAAAGATGCTAAAACTCACTCTTTCAAAATCATCCCTTAGAGGCATATATCCAAGTTCTTGTTGTTCAGGAAGACTAAGTTCTACAGGTGATACAGGTTGTGTTATACTTGGAGACAAAGGACCTAAAAAAAAATAAGAAATTCTGATTAGAGCTTTTAATGATATAATACCTTTCAGTTGTCATTAACATATCTGACAATCTCATAAATTTACCATTTTTACTGTGACTTGATTATCAATGTTCACTTTCCACCTACTGCAGTTTTTTTTCAAAATTCTGACCAAATTGCAATTTGTTTCATCAAATCACACTGTTCAACTGGTCAGAAAATTTAATAAACTGCTGAAAAGAAATAAACTCAAGTCTTCAAAGTGATAGAATAAACCATACTTACAATCCTATAAGATTTGAATTCCACTTCATGGCTAATGTTAGAGTGTTGCTAAAAATTGCTATACATATTGTTATTGTAATGAGTCATTTGAAAGATGAGAAGTAGTCATTTTTGAGCTGCTTAGCTACAAAAATGTCTTAACTATTAAAGTTTTCATACTATTCCTTTTAAGAAATATACAAGAATCAGACATCAGTCTAAATTAAAACATTTTATTTACAGTAAAATGTATGTGTTGTCTATAAGTTTCTAGGTGGAGATAATCTAATATCTAATTTTCATATTGATTTGATTCAATGTCTTATCTATCTTTAAAACTTCGTGAATTCATATTTCAGCTAAAAGTATATTTCACAGAGTATTTTAAATTTCAAAACTTAAATTGGACACTTTTTTTACAATTTAAAAATTACTTCCTAACCTTTTTAGCGACCCATTACAATAAATATATCCTTTAAAATTTTAGTCCATTCTATTGTTATCATGAAGTGCAACTAAAATCTTATAGAATTGTAAGTTTCCCAAGCGGCGTCAACATTCAATCACCTTAGTCTAATTAAAGTGCTTGTGGAGCACTGAAGGGCAAAGATTGCTTTCATTTAACCTAATATATACTTTGAACTGGAGTTATCTTCCTTTGTTCATAATTGTACATTTGTAGTTGAACCTATTTTGATAACTGTTGCATACACCATGCACATCTTATGTATTTTTTTTAATAAAACAGTTTCCTTGACAAGTATGGTATATTCAAATACACATCTTTTTGTAAAATTGAATATCTGAGCTTCACATATCATTTAAAGGGGCATTAGCTGTCAAATTCATGTTCACCGATTTCACTCAAATTTTCATATTTTATTTATAACATACTAAAACGTATATCCAAATTATAAATAGTCTAAAATAAACAATTTACACTGCATGGGCTCAATAATATGTATCAGCATTCCGTGTGTATATCAGTCTAGATGCCATATAATTAACCATCAAAGTGACCTCGGCCCTGCGTTCTCCCCAGAATTTTTAAATAGCACCATGGAAATTAACATAGCACTGGTTTTCCAAAAAACATAGCACCATGGCCCCAATACATTCTATTATAAAATCATCCAAGATAGCACCATGGTAGAAAATATAGCACCAGGGAAGCAAAGTGCTTTAAAAAGCCCTGGGGAGAACACTACTGCTCAGAAGACTGCTGATGGTCATATTCATATAACCCGATATAAAAAAAAATATAGATATAAATAGATGGCGAACACATGCAATTGGATTTTTCTAGGTCTGTTTGATTTCATATAATAGATTAAAAAAGTAAGTTAATCATAGTTTTTACCTGTATAAGAATGAGTTTTTGTGGATCAAATCAGTCAACCAAATGGTTTACTCTTGTTTCACTTTCAATGTTGACATCCTTTTCCTTTTAATAGCTGAACACGCCGTTTATGTGTGACACATCTCAGCTAAGGGGTTAAATTGAAGGTCACACAAATAAGGATTCAATGAGGTTGAATTATTTACTTGCAAGTGAATAATTAATCAGTGATGTTTCTCAGCTTATTTTGAAAAAATTGAACCCAACAGGACGCTAAAAGAAAATTATTATTTCGCTATTTCACTTTCATTAATGATTGAAATAACCATTACAATTAATTTGCCAAATACCATCACATATAGTGAAAAATCCTGAATCAACTATGTTATCTTTGCACATACCTCCATTGGGACATGTATGATCTTTTATTGCGTCTGCAGCATCTGGTCTGATTGTGACTGAAAATTAAAGAAGAATACTAGTTTACAATTCCTTTAAACTTGTTGAAATTGCCTATGTATTCAGTGTTCTCCCCAGGATTTTTCGATAGCACCAGGGTAACGCGTGTCAAAATGATTTGTACAATATGTTGTGTCGAGTTGCATCGCTTTTTTTTCTTGTTAGTTTTTGTGTCATTACCTTTTTGTCTTTTGTTTTGTTTACTGTGTTATGTAGACTTTTGGTCAAAAAATTACTGGTAAAAAAAGAAGTAAATCAATAAACAGTTTGTATACTTTAATTTCTTTTACAGCCGATTTCATTGAGTGTGTAGGAATAGGTATTATCTTTGGTTAGCTTGCTTGTTAGCTGAACCGTGAAGTCATTATTAGGTTAGGTAAACTACCCTCCTTTATGAGTAGACTAGTCCCACAGATAACCAATTCTATCTGTCTGTCGGACTAGTCTACTCATAAATGAGGGTAGTTTACCTAACCTAATGACTTCACGATTTAGCTAGCAAGCAAGCTAACCAAAGATTTTACCTTTTCCTACACACTCAATGAAATCGGCTGTAAGAATAAATGAAAGAAAGCACTATTAGTCTTTAAACTAAAGTCATTTTTTATATTTTGATCAAGCCAATTTTGTCCTGATACTTGTAGTTACACTACACATTCCCCATTTTTGTTAGATTACACCATAACAATTAAATTTAAACAAGATTAAATTTGAATGCAGAACCTTTAGTAAATTAAAAACTATTTTCCATAGCTTTAGACATGATTCTTTTAAACAACAATAAAATTATTATTAGAATCTTTAATGTGTTACTCCGTAGACAGACATGAAGAGTAAATTTATAGTACACACTATACTTATACATGGCAAAAATATCTCAAACACAATTTTACAATTGCCGATCGCCCACAAGACTAGAAGGACACCGGATTTTATTATAATCTATCATTAATACACATACTAATTTTATGCAAATAATATCTATATACATATAAACAATATTCAAGCTTTCAATATGAATTGAAAAAAATTACTCTGTCATAAACGAACCCGCCGGCCAGGAAAAACCAACAACCAAGTTACCTTAGTCGATATAGAAACCTGTGTCCAAACCCTAATGCTCAGAAGATCGTCTCGAGAGGTGTACATTGGACAGAACTGAAAATTGGCTTATGTTTACATAAACAAAATACAACAAAATGTATACTGTTAAGCAATATACCTACATATAGTACAAAATAAGAAAGAATCAAACAATAATGAACCAACATTATATCTGAACTTGACCAGTTCGAAGTTGGCGAGAGAATGGTCTAATTGGGAAATTAACCCGCGAAAAATGACCACTCACGTCATACTACAATTAATATCACGTGTCCATACATATATATGAAAGAACCATTAGTACAATAATTTTCTTCTATACTTCGAAACGCAGAAAATTATAATTATCTATCTATAAACCCATTTATCATATCTAGCTGAGTTCCAATCAGTGTCTAAAGACTGGGTCTTCTTCATCACAAATCAGATACAGGTTTGAAAATACTACCAATTATTATAGTATGTCTGTGCATTTATGAAAGTATGATTATCAAAAATAATTTGCAATATATTTTTGTTGGTATGTTCAAAGAAAGTTTTTATCCTTAAGGTAACATTCTTATATAATTTTGCATTCAATTTGTACTTTATTTCTATTTTCAATGATAGATAATATTTTAGGAGCACACATTTGTAATAAGCTAAATCAGGGGAAGTAACTCAACACATTTAAAATACGCAAATTATTTATGACCAAAGGCTGGATTAATAGAGTTAATCATTTTGTTAATTAACAAATGTCTGCTTGTCCCTTACAAGTCTGATCATTAATTATGATCTCTTAATTAATTAAAACACAAAAGAATCATGTACACTTTGATTAGGGACTTTCCGTTTTGGATTTTCCTCAGAGTTCAGTATTTTTGTGATTTAACTTTGTACATTGATTAAATCCAATCTCAAAAGGTAAATCGATCATGTGGTGTAAACAATCTAGTTGTCAGAACTGGATTGAACTGGTTTGAACTAGTCAACTTTCATTTGAAATTTTATACTCCATGGAAAAGGATTAACAAGTCGTTTTAAACTTTACCGAAAATTTTAGCACCACGGAGAAAAATTATACATCGCGGCAAAAACGATACCACCATGATAGAAAATTATACATCGCGGGCCCACCGTCCTTTAAGGGCCTGGGGAGAACAATGTGTATTTACAACAAATCAGTTTGTCAATGAACAAAGTAACAATTTTCAACACATTTATCATCTATTGTGTCACTTTAATGAAACAAGTTAGCAATTAAAACTACTGATACATTTTAAGTTAGTGTTCAAAGAAATCCTCAAAAAAACGTTGTGATCAGCCCTAAAGACAAAACACATACCCTTACATTTAAACTAAGTACTGTCTCCTATAAATGTGACTATTGTTTTTTTCTTTTTTTTCTACAATTCTGACTACTCTTCTCTTATTTTAGCCATGAAGTCATTAAGTTATTTCTTATCTATCACCAGTTTCATTTTCAATTCTGGGCTTTTATACAGTAGAAAATTTATTTTTGCAGATAAAATAAATAATAAATCATGTCTAATAACAAATACCTTTTCCAACACTTCCTGATACAAAAAATGTTACATAATGGTCTTCACACTCTGAAAGTAAACACAGAAAAAATGTTACATAATGGTCTTCACACTCTGAAAGTAAACACAGAAAAAATGTTACATAATGGTCTTCACACTCTGAAAGTAAACACAGAAAAAATGTTACATAATGGTCTTCACACTCTGAAAGTAAACACAGAAAAATTGTTACATAATGGTATTCACATTCTGAAAGTAAACACAGAAAAAATGTTACATAATGGTCTTCACACTCTGAAAGTAAACACAGAAAAAATGTTACATAATGGTCTTCACACTCTGAAAGTAAACACAGAAAAACTGTTACATAATAGTCTTCACACTCAGATAGTAAACACAGTAAAAGTTAACAATTAGGAATTTCAAAGCGTTTGATGTTAATAGAGAGACAGAGAGATGTAAAATAAGTCTTTACTTCTTCTACATTCAGGCTTTCTTTCAAAATAACAGAGGTACATGTAGGAAGAAGCAAAATAGTCAACAATATTACATTAAAAAAATGTTCCATGTTTTGCACATATATTATCTGTCGATGGTTCCATTGGCATAAACACAAAATTTTTTTTTTTCTTTCAAACTTTTTATTTAGGTGGTGCATAACACTACAGGGAGATAACTCTGTAAAAATCAGCTAAACGTTTGAATCACATTCTATTATTGAGGAAATATTAATCTTCTCAATGATCAAAATTAGTGTTTGTCAAACTGCTATATATCCAATGAATTTTTTCTAATAAAGTGTGTTTCAAGTTTTTTGGAATTTTTATATTTTTGTCAAAGGGTCAAAGTAAATATTTTGTCAAAATTTTGTGAAAATTAAACGAGCCAAATTAATTTAGTCAAGGTGTTTGGTACCACCTTAATATCAGACAGAAATGAAGGCTTGAGAGACAATGCAATGCAATTTCCAATATAATTAATATTACAAGGGCATACACATGTAGCTCTTTAAAAAATAATTGGTTGACACTGATTTTTAAACTTGTCCAAGACATTCTTGATATAAGCCTATGATATAACTTTCATAAAAATCCGGCAAGAATTGTACACATGAGAGTGCTAACAATGCAATTTTCCATATAATTTATGATTCCAAGGGACACAACTCTTTTGAAAATCATTGATCGGTACTGATTTTTAATCTCATCCAAGACATTGCTGAAATAAACCTACAATATAAGTTTCATAAAAATCTGGCAAGAATTGTACAAATGAAAGCGCTACCAATGCAATTTTCCATATAATTAATGTTTCCAAGGGTCATATCTTTTTTAAATATTGTGCATCAGCAAAAGAACTTAGTATGCTAAGCGGTGTATGAGAATTCTGACATTTAGACATTTCAAGTCCTTCACTACATGATAGCTTTTTAGTCCCTTGCACAGCTCATTGTGGGGGGACATAAAATTACCAAACGTCCCTACATCTGTCCCTCTGGTCTTGTTAGCTCTCTCATGTACAATTCTTGACAGATTTTATGAAACTAATATCATAGATTTATATCAGCAATGTCTTGAAATGTCTAAATGTTGGAATTCTCATACACCGCTTAGCATACTAAATTCTTTTGTTATAATAACTTTAATCTTGTATGATGAGAGGGTGTGATGCTGAGTAAAACAGACAGGCAGTCAATAGTTTCTTCCAACTCCTGAAAACATTGTTTTATGAACAGACAAAGGGGCTAGAAATTTAATTTTAAATGAAGTACCAACAAAATGTACATGAAAGTGAACTGTTTTTAATTAAACTTTGCATTTAACACTCGACTTGTCTAAATCTTTCATTAGTATATTACATTTTTGTTCATATAAACAATTTACCCGAGATTTTTGTGGATTTTAGTTTTTTGACATGTTGTTTATTTTGTGATTAACGATGTGTTTACATGTAAAAAGGAAATTAGCTATAATTGCCAATGAGTCAAGTATCCAACAGATCCAAATAAAATGGGTTTAAGTGACTATCAACTACTGTACAGCCTTCAAAAATGAGCAAAATCCATATTCTATAGTCAGTCATAAAAGACCCCCTGACATGACAAAATGTAGGTCTCTTGTATTTTTTTCTGAGTTTTTGATTGACAGGAATTTAATTATGATGTCAAATTCTTTGCCTTTCTTCAGTTTTGCTTTATTTAAAGAATGTCTGCAAATCACTAGAACACACTACATGTAGTATGCAAATCACCAGAAAGGACATAAAAGTTGCCATAAGTATATTACAAAAATCACCAAAGAAACCAATTTACACATCAAACATACGTTATTTTTCCCTCCCCTGTACACAGCTGAGTTTTAAATGTTTAACTGTTAAATACCATATTTTTTTTGTGGTTTTGTCTCTAAATTGAATTTCTTGAGGATTGTTTTTTTAGGATCCCAGCTTGTGAAAGTATTTGTAGGTTACATTTTAGTAATATGGATATAAATTTGTGTATAATATATCTCTCCATGGAATAAAAGAAATTAAAACCTTAACGAAAATTTCTGCTTTATCATTTTCTCAATAAATACCTTCAGCAGTTCTCTTTTCCACATGATTTGCCACATCCTCCCTGCAAAAGATATAAGCATTTGTTCATATACTGTAAATTTGGAAATTATTGCGAGGTTTTTAATAATGTGAATAATGGGACTAGGTGAGTATCACAACAGTAAGAACTTGTTTTCTGAAATCTGATACATATATCTCCATGACCTGTTTTTTTTTTAAGGCGAACCACCATTCTTAAATTCTCTTCCACCACGTCAAATGATCTCACCATTGTTAAAATATCTGCACTATGATTGATAGGTGTAGTCAAAATTTGTTTTCGCTTCTCTAGCTGCAATTTAGTTAGCAATTATAATTATAATCAATTGGATAACCCCTATTGTATTATAATCCAAAGGGTCCTCCTGGTTACTGTTTTAAAGCCATGAGAGATCTGGCTTACGATCACTTATCACGTGTACAGGTAGTTCGATACACTTGACAGGAGAACACTTGATGAAGAGAGACGATTAATTGCATTTATATTCATTGACTTTTCAGGAAATGCTTATGATAATTTAACTTAATAAACAGCTGTGCCATGAGCGCATGATACGCCCCATCGTCTTGTGTGTGAATTTTTATGCAATAAGCATAAATAGTTTCTGACATACGGCGTGACATGCGAAAACCCCCCCTTTTTTTTTTACAAAAAACTCAATATCTCTAAAATAAAATTTTGAATCAAAACCAAAAAGTATACAGATCTTAAGATTAATATAACTAAGAAGTGTAAAATTTTAAGCAATAATCATAAATCGTTTTTGAGATACGGCGCAACATGTGAAAAACCCCTCCCCCTTTTTTTACAAAATACTCAATAACTCAAAAATAAAATTTTGAATCATCACCAAAAAGTATAGAGATCTTAAGGTTAATATAACTAAGAAGTCTGTAATGTTTTAAGCAATAATCATAACTGTTTTTGAGATACGGCGCGACATGTGAAAAACCCCTCCCCCTTTTTTAACAAAATACTCAATATCTCTAAAATAAAATTTTGAATCATCACCAAAAAGTATACAGATCTTAAGATTAATATAACTAAGAAGAGTGTAAAGTTTTAAGCAATAATCATAAATTGTTTTTGAGATACGGCGCGACATGTGAAAAAAAACACACACCTGTTTTAGTTACTAAGTCCCGTAACTCAAAAAGTTTTAATCTTATTTTCACCAAAAAATATACAGATCGTTTGACCATCATAAGAAACAACTATGTTAAGTTTCATGAAATTTGGATAAGTCATTCTCAAGTTACGGTGCGACATGTTTACGCCGGACAGACAGACGGCTGGACGCCGGACATTTGTATACCATAATACGTCCCGTCAAAAATTTGACGGGCGTATAAAAATTTAAATTTAAATTAAATTACACAGAAATTTTTTTAGCAATTCAAACATGTGCTTTCAAATTAATTGATTTACGCAATCAGTACTAAATTGGTCGATTTTTTTATCTGTAAGGAACCTTAATGAAATTTTTAACTTAAGATACAATATTAAGCATTGAAATTTTCTTAAAATGATCTTATTTATGGTTTGTTACATCAGCTTTGATTAGAAACTAGAATTTTGCAGTGGAACAATGTAAATTTCAACACTACTAATGTTGATAAAAACAAAGAATATGCGACACCTATGTACAAATACAGATCGAGGAAAAAATCCATTTATGACAATAAAATTGCACTAGACTCAGAGGTGACAAAGTATTGAAATAGACACTCGTTAACAAGTATCTACCACCATTTCAACCTTTTAAAAAGAATATTAAATGAACATATATACAGTGCAGCAGATTAGCAGAACAAGATTTTTCTTTAGTAACCGTAAATTATTATTTGTCTTTACAATTATCTTATGAATTACATATCTGGAACCTCTACCAACTACTAAAAATGCCACCAGGACAGTGGTCTAAATTACTGGAGAATATCTGATTATCATAAGAAAAGGGATTGCACAACTGTTGTTAAAGTGATTACCTACCAGTTGCCAAATCCATACTGTTCCACGGCATCTAAAAGCATTGTTTCTTCTGCAAGAGTCCATGGTGTATCAAGTTCAAAAGCTCCTACTACGTAGTCACTCTGAAAAAAACAATTTCACAATTTAACTGTTATGTCAAATCTTTTGTATGAAATCAAGACCTTACAATGAAAAAAATAATTTCGCAAATAACCTTAACCACCATATATATATATATATATTGTAATTGAAAAAGCATTGACAGGATGCAGGTTTGATACATGCTTAACAGCATGAAATCAAATGATCCTCGAAAACAACTTTTTGGGGCAGAGAACCCTTTAGCTGCTGTCTTTTTTTAATGAATTTTGTAACCTTGAAATGTATGTGGTATGTCTTGTCGTGCATTTTCATATCTTTTACAATATGTTAATGATTTCAGAAAAGGTCATCAAATTACATTATCTGATGTCAGTTCTGTCCTTGAGATGTTTTACCATTATTCATTTGATTAAAAAGGATCCTAATAAAATTGAGAATGGAAATGGGGAATGTGTCAAAGAGACAACAACCCGACTATAGAACAGACAACAGCAGAAGGTCACCAACAGGTCTTCAATGCAGCGAGAAATTCCCGCACCCGGAGGCGTCCTTCAGCTGGCCCCTAAACAAATACATATACTAGTTCAGTGATAATGAACGCCATACTAAACTCCAAATTGTACACAAGAAACTAAAATTAAAAATAATACAAGACTAACAAAGGCTAGAGGCTCCTGACTTGGGACAGGCGCAAAAATGCGGCGGGGTTAAACATGTTTTTTGAGATCTCAACCCTCCCCCTATACCTCTAGCCAATGTAGAAAAGAAAACGCATAACAATACGCACATTAAAATTCAGTTCAAGAGAAGTCCGAGTCTGATGTCAGAAGATGTAACCAAAGAAAATAACCAAAATGACAATAATACATAAATAACAACAGACTACTAGCAGTTAACTGACATGCCAGCTCCAGACTTCAATTAAACTGATTGAAAGATTATGTCTTCATCATATGAATATCAGGCACAATCCTTCCCGTTAGGGGTTTAGTATCATACCATCATAACATATATGATAAGAACATAACCCGTATACATACATGTACATGTATGTTACAAATACTCTGGCCAACTTCTCAATATCTCCATGAAGGATTTTATAAATAAAATGCATCTCTCTTACATTTAAAAAGTGTTTTAAACTTAAAACAATATAATTTTAAGTTAATCTCATCTACATGTATATAGTGAAGTGCCATTTTGACTAACTGAGTGTCTGATTTAGTTGAAATATCTGGGGATTTCAAACTTCTGTTACACAAGATTCCAATTTCCCTTTCATGAATGAACTGCCCAAGTTGACCTGGGGTAATTCTGGGGAAAGCACTTCATGGAACATATTTGCTTTGTGACAACAAATTTTATGGGAAAAGCACTGGTTGGAAGATCATGTATAAGCGAGATCCTTCCATGGGGTAACTGCAATAGACTTTCACATTCATGAATTTTAAGGTACAGTTCTGATGTCACAATGCTTTTTTTATTACATCACAGTAAGAATCGCTTGTATAATGATGTCAATAGACAATACACCTATCTCAAGTTGTTTTTAATGAATGAGTTACACATGTTGACCCAAGGTTAATCAGCGTCAATAACGACATCAAACAAAAAGGTCTTACTGTGACGTAGCAAATTTACGGGAAAGTGCACAAATTCAAAAGTCGTCTATTACATCAACTGACTTCAAGTCACCAATAAAATTGAGAATGGAAATGGGGAATATGTCAAAGAGACAACAACCCAACCAAAGAGCAGACAACAGCCGAAGGCCACCAATGGGTCGTCAACGCAGCGAGAAAATCCCGCACCCGGAGGTGGTCCTCAGCTGGCCCCTATATAAAATTGTGTACTAGTTCAGTGAAAATGAACGTCACACTATACTCCAAAACAAATAAATGAACTAAAATTAATAAACATACAAGACTAACAAAGGCCAGAGGCTCCTGACTTGGGACAGGCACAAAAATGTGGCGGGGTTAAACATGTTTTGTGAGATCTCAACCCTCCCCTATACCTCTAGCCAATGTAGAATAAAAAAACACATAGTAATATGCACAGTAAAACTCAGTTTAAAAGAAATCCAAGTCCGATGTTAGCAAAGGTAACAAAGAAACCAAGTAAAATGACAACGTTACATAAATTAACAAAGTACTACTAGCAGTTACTGACATGCCAGCTCCAGACCTCAATCAAACTGATTGAAAGATTATGTCTTCATCATATGAAAATCAAGTACAATCCCTCCCGTTAGGGGTTAAGTATCATACCATCATAAAATTTATGAGAAGAACATTAAACGTATCATGCCAACAACTGGTTTTAGAATAAATGTGTTTATTTCCGATGCAAAGACCCTATGAGTGAATCAATATTAATACCAAAATATGCAATCCTTAAAGACTTGACAACAGTATCATAACTATATCCTTTCTGAATAAGTCTGTTTAAAGGTTTGGTTAACTTTTGTGCTTTGTAAAGAATATTACCATAAAATATTGGATGTGAAATACCTTAACGTATAAGATGTCTGCATGTTGATTTATATTTACAAATGATGCCCTTGTACCGATGATAAAATTTAGTAAATGTTCTGACTAGTTTGTGATATCGAAAAACCTGGTGTAATAATTTTTCAGTAATATAGAGATTTCTTTCGTTGAAATCAAATACGTTGTTACATACACAAGTGAATCGAACAAGTTGAGATATGTAAACACCATAAGATGGTGACAAGGGAACGTCACCATCTAAAAATGGATAATTAACAATAGGAAATGAAAAATCATCTCTTTTATCATAAATTTTGGTATCAAGCTTCCCGTTAAAGATACAGATATCAAGATCCAGGAAAGGGCTGTGTTCATTGTTACATGTAGTATTAGCTTTATTTAAAGTCAGTTCGGCAGGATAAATTTCTTTAGTGTACATACTGAAGTCATAATTATTGAGAGCCAATGTATCATCTAAATATCTAAAAGTGTTATTAAATTTTTGAATCAGATGTTGTTTCGATGGGTCTTTGCTGATTTTAGTCATAAATTGTAACTCATAACAATACAGAAACAGGTCCGCAATAAATGGTGCACAGTTAGTCCCCATGGGAATTCTGATAACTTGATGATATACGGAATCTCCATAGCGAACAAAAATGTTATCTAGTAATAATTCAAGGGCAGTTATAGTATCAAAGCAGGTCCAATTGACATAGTTCTTTTGTTTGTTGTTAATTAAAAATGAATTAAAAGAGTTTGAACATATATATTCGCATTCAGACTTTTCAAATGCCCATTTAATCAGGTGTGTGAATTTTTTCTTGATAAGATTATGAGGCAAAGTGGTATATAGGGTAGAAAAATCAAAACTTTGAACAGATTCGAAATCACCAATATAAGCATGCAATTTATCAAGTACTTCCTACGAATTTTTGACACTCCAAAAGTAATTAATTCCACTTTTTTCAAAGGCCTTATTTGAACAATTTATTACCAGGTTTTTGATTGTACCAAGTGTACTAGTAAGTAGAATAGATAGTTTAGTAGTGGAACAATGGCTTGAAGACGAAATAAATCTATATTTGTAAGGAGTTTTGAGCAGCTTCGGAAACCAGTACATAGTTGGAACTATCATTGTATTTGGTTTTGCTTGTAAAGAGGTAGATAAAACTTTATGTTTGTTACAGATGTCATATTCCGAAAATGGAGTCAGTTGGAATGTTGGTGAATTCTTGATTTCCTTTTGTAGAACCTCAATGTAAAATTTACGTCAAACAATAATAATGATATTGTTAGCAGCCTTATCAGCTGGGACAAAAACATATTCTGTGGCGATTTCTTTTAGCTTATGTTTGATATGAGAAATTGGGCTATTATATATATATGGTTGTCATTAGGAGTGAAATGATCTTTAAAATTTTGAAACCTATATCAACTATGTTCATTACCGAATTAAAAAAGAATCTAATGATTTCTTGTCAGCATTTTCTCGTTTTATCCATTTAGAGCAGTAAGTACGGAGTGAGTCGTGGATGATGTTACGACACTCATTCCAATTAACAATTGACGGGGGACGATATTTAGGTCCTTTACTGAGGAATGATTTCATCTCTCGGTCACGAACGATGTTAAGGTCTCCTGTTATAACATGGGAATTTGGGCCATAGATGTATTCAGAATTACTGCAATTTCATGAGGTACATGTAGGTGTATTGTCCCTAATATTAACATCTTTACACACTTCGCTGTAATTAAAGACATATTTCCGGGTAGATTTTTTGTAAACATAACAAATAAGAGGGAGTTCAGTATTATCAAAATAGCCAGGAATTTGTTCTTTAACAGAATAATCATTAAAAGTACCGGCAATATTTACAAATTGACATATTTAATTTTAATAAAATGTTTTTTGTGATCTTCAGGGCAATCAATTTTGGGAAACAAATTAGAATAACAATATGCAATTATAATTTGGACGATTTCATACTTAGGACTGCAATATGGAATTGTGTTACATTCCTCCAAAATTTGATGTAATTTATTAACAGGCAAAGAACAGAGCTTGGTTAATAGATAATGTCTACCTTTTTTTTTAGAAATAGAAATTAGGTCCAAAATATTTGTATTTTTGATTACGAAATTTTCTTTGATTGCGATTTATTCTACGCCCATGAGAACAGTTTTTACGAACTGTTTTAGAAACTATATCCAAAATGTTAACAGAATCTGTTCTAGATATATTACCAATTCCCATGATATTGTCATTAAGACCGAGAGGATAGACTGTCTGTTATTTTTTAATCCAGTTTAATTCAATTACTTTTCGTGATCGTACAAATTTTGAATGAGATTCCCCAGGCTGCTTATTAACTACTTCTAAAGGTTGCACTGTTAAATATTTAAAAGGATGATTGTGTTTCTTAAGGTGTTGATAAATTTATGATACTTTTGAATTTATGGGGTCTTTTAAAGCGATAAACGTGTTCTTGCGTGCGTTTAGATAAATATCGTCCAGTTTCACCTACGTACTTAATACTGCATCCCGGTTTGTTTCATGTGAGTAAATATATAATACTGTTAGTTTTTCAAGTGATATCAGTTTCATTGATATTTGTTATTAAAAATGTTAGCGACTGTAGTATTTTTAGATAATCGATTTTGAAGATTGAGACGTGTAGGTACCCTTTGAACGAGTTTAGTATTAAGTATTTTTCCATTTCGAAGTTTCATGATTTGTTTTTTTGTTATCAATTTTACCAATTGAAAGGAGCAAAGAATGGCGTCCAGAATATGAACCAGCACACAGGAATATAATAAAGTAAACATGATAAAACTGTTCGGCTAAAGACGTCAAACGCTATCCGTCATTAAGTACCCGACAAAATACGTTAACACCAAAACTTGAGGTGAAAAAAAAGACAGGGTATATCAGGGTAGCGCCTAACGTCTGACTTAATAGTAGAATGGGGCTGAATAGTGAAAACAGTGTTTTAAATAAATATTCCTAAAGTAATGAACATAGAGATGTTCTCGCTCGGACACACACTCCATTTACTAGTATACTATAAGAGCATAAACCTGAAGCACGGGGAGGCACTCTACTGTCTCCACACGGCACTAAAGACAAACTTTGTAAAATATAAAATTGAGAATGGAAATGGGGAATATGTCAAAGAGACAACAACCCAACCAAAGAGCAAACAACAACCGAAGGCCACCAATGGGTCTTCAAAGCAGCTAGAAAATCCCACAACTGGAGGTGGTCGTCCTCAGCTGGCCCCTATATAAAATTGTGTACTAGTTCAGTGAAAATGGACATCACACTAAAACTCCAAAACAAACAAATGAACTAAAATTAAAAAATATACAAGACTAACAAAGGCCAGAGGCTCCTGACTTGGAACAGGCGCAAAAATGCAGCAGGGTTACACATGATTTGTGAGATCTCAACCCTCCCCCAAGCATCATTGAGCATATTATAAACCTATAAATTTTATTTTTGTTTTCGGAAAATGTTCCATTTATATTGTGGAAAATTATAACAAATATGTTTCTGTTCATTGAAATGTCCATTTGTTATATATGATAAAATTGATTCATGCAGGACATTAACTAAGGATTTCAAACATTTCTATTTATAGATGTAGGATCTCCACTGGGTATCCCCAATCAAAATGTACATACCACCAACTTGTATTCATGTACTCTTTTATGACCTCCAATCTCAGCACCAAGTGAATAGCACTGAAAAAAAGGAAACAAAAAATAGTATGTTTTTAAATTATAAGAAAAAGATAATTGTGGCCAACAAAAGAGATTATGTGCATCAAATAGGCACGCCAGTGACGTCATACTCACCTGTAAACAAAGGTCAAAGTCTGTACAATCTGTACACTGTACTCTGAACCCTGAAATTTCAATCTGGCAGCAATTACAGCGAACTTTAGACATTTCTTATTGTGGATGCGCGTCCTAGAAATAAGGATGAATTGAACAGATCATACAATTTGCTCTAAATGTGACGCATCTTTTCAAAATATTTTGTGGCGGCTCATCTTTTGTTCCGACTTGCTAAATCATGACGTCAGTTTTCTCCCATGCTTCCCAAGTACTTCCGGGTTATGGAAAAAAATATTCGCTTTCTGTATAGAGTTAACGTACTTTGTTTTAATCCAACAATCAACTCATATTGATTACGATCTAGGGGGTGGATCCAGAACCTCGATGTCTTGGATGGGGGGGGGGGGGGCACCATGAAACAAAAATTAGATATTTGTTTAGAGATGTATAAATATGCAAGTGCGGGTGGTAATGGACCAATGGTTGTGGTGCCCACTGGTGGGGTGTCAGATCAGCGTTTCTATATCTTTTAATTTTTTCACCATTTCACTGTATTCTTTATTCTTTGATCTCTATTATATTCGTCCTAAACATGCATGAAATATTTGCCACTGGACATTAAGCAACCAACAATCAATCAATCTATTCTTTTTATTTCATCATCTCTTTATTCTGTTATCTCAGTACAGCTTTTGGTCCCGCTCCTAATCTAACTTTGTTGCCCATTATTCTCTTATATGTAAACCCCTTCATATCCTCATAAATGGTGACCCATTCATAGCCTCATACATGGCAATTGAAACAAGACAAATATTCATATATTAATTTACTGTATGCTTGGACTAATAGATAAAAGTCCCAGATTATGTTATAAAGTAGATATTATATTAATACAATAGCATTTTATTGATGATTAATACAATGCCAATTCATTTTTTTTTAAAAGGGGGGAGGCTTTTTTAAAACAAATTGTTGGTTGCCTTTGAAAACAAGAGGGATAGGAAATACGACATTCAGGTAAATAAATCTCGTATGATATTGAAAAAAAAATATTTTGTTGTTGAAGAAAGCCACATAAAAGACAGTTTCGAGAAAAAAAAATCATTGAATTTCATAAGAAATGGTAATGTGAGTATTCTGTTATGAAGACATATCCCATATACCAACATTCTTGACACTAAACATCTATTTGTACCTATCTTTAAATCTTAATCTGTAATATTGTATTAAAAACCAATAAAAATATTCGTACTTTTCCAATCAACATGTACACGTAGTTTACATAAAAGCTTTTGCAAAGAGACATTACACACAGGTATCAATATTTACACACCCACTGATAAGTTGTCATAAATCACGCATGTTGAAGGTTGTGTTAATTAACGGCCTGTTTGAGAAGTTAAATGAAGCTGTGATTAATTTCCGCTCTAGATAAGCAGATTCATTAGCAATAAAATTATGTTAGAAATTTTTTTGGTGATCGGGACTGGGGGGGGGGGGGCACGTTCCCCCTGTGCCCCCGGTAAATCCGCCACTGCGATCCATTGACTATCAAATGAACTTGGCGTTCACAATACCGGGATACAATTGAGTACCAGTTTTGTTGTTCACATTTGAGTGATACAATCATGATGTTATGATGAATATTTCAGTATGACTTAATACTTTTAAGGTGGCTGGTGTGTCTTCCTCCATCTTAGATTTTGAAGTAGCAGATAACAATCGGTCTAGATCTTTAATGAAATGTTCAAATTTTGAAATAGTATGTAATTCATGTGTAAGAATTTTCATGTTAATATAGAAAATTATGTGTTTTATCATATTTACGGCTGTATTTTCTAAAAAACACAATATTTTGTTTGATCTATTTTTTTTCTCAACCTTGCCACATAAGGGGAGATAACTCAGGTAAAGTAATTTTTATAATAGAAAGTCTTGTGAATTTACCTATTTTAATATGTAGCAAGAAAACAATTCCGGTGACCCCATTTTTTCTTTCCGTATCTGAAAGCATGTAAGAAGAGCTATCTTCTCACATTTTATCTTAAAATTTTATGGTGGAGTTTTCTTTTTATCACACAAAATTGGATTTTCCATGCATAATCTATACAAAATCTGACAATTTTGCACAACCTGTAGCGTGAAAAAAAGTCCGGTGACCCTTACTTTTTATTATATTTTGGGAAAAAAGCATGATAAAAACTACATTTTGACAAATTTAAAAAAAATCTATGGATTTTAATTAAGAACCCCCATCCACCTTAAAAAAAGTTATCTTCTTCTTCTTCCGAATACGGGAGTAGACTCCTAGGTCGGAGTGTAAAACTTCCCGGAACTTGTGTGCTATGTACATATGGACTTAATTTAAAAATAATATGACAAAGAAAAATCATTAACAATAACATATATACATTATGTACAGTGGCTTTGTAGTTTAATAAGTTGTTGTGGATCCTTCAAATGTTAGAGTGGATATGCCACTTTTGAAGGATTCCAGGGTGTCAGACATACCTATTGCTTCAGGTAGTGAGTTCCAGTCCGAAATAGTGCGAGGATAAAAAGGAAATTTATAGAAATCTTTATTTGTTGATATTTGCCTAAATTTATGTTTCCCCCTAGTACGTCTATCAGATATTGTTAAATTGTCCTTAGGAACTTCCACTAACCCCCAATTTATTTTATATAGCATAGTTAATCTAGCTTTTTTCCTTCTTATTTCTAAATTTTCCCATTCCAATGATTTAATTAAATTTGAAACTGCTCCAGGTGATCTGTCTTTATAATCATTGAAGACAAACCTGGCTGCCTTACGCTGTACCTGCTCAACCTGAGTGATGTGTTGCTTTTTGTACGGATCCCATACAGGGGAAGAGTATTCGACGACTGGACGGACAAGTGATGTGTACGTAAGGTTTTTAATAGAATGTAAAATTATACAGTACTGTTCTAGTGTTTTGTCAATTATGTTTTGTAATTTTATTGTGTTTACATATTCTTGTATTTAAACAAACAAACAAAAACAACATATGTCGAACTCAGTCCTCTTAGTGGTTGCACTATTATCATGATTGTTATTCTGAGAAAGCAATTATAACACTAATATCAATATCAATTAATTCACTGATTATAAATAAATTATTAATTATACATTTGAATGTGTATATATATATAAAAAGAAATTGCCATTAATGTCAGTTCCAGTTGTTCTTTTAATTTGGGTTTTTCTGTTCCAATCCCATGTTCTTTTAAAAGATCACAACAAGTATGTCTATATGGTCACACATTTTGTTCTCGTAATGTCTTCTTGTCTAGTTGGATAAATCTCCCACACCACACCCCTAGATACGATTAAGTAACACATCACGCAAAAAAAAAAATATTCTCATTAAGCATAGGTCTGGTTTTAAATGTATATTTCTTACAAATGAGCAAATTTTCCTAGTTTTTAAATGTAGTTGATTTTCTTGCCATCGAGTGAACGATTACCTAAAAATTCAAATTCTTTATTTTCCTAATCACATGGCCCTTTCGGGCATAACAAATTTTGACACGTTCATTCACACTTTCATAGAACTCTTTTTTCACTCCTCTCTGATTAGGTTAATTAGGGACAACACAATAAAACATAAAAGTCATCATAACATCACTTGCGTGGAAGAGAGGCCAACCTTGTTGGAGAAAGAGAAATAACTCTAGATCTTATATTTATCATTAACACCTTTACAAAGTAGAGGATGGTTAAAAACCAGTATTGAAATGTGCGGTATTTTTTTCTTTCAGCAAAATTAAATTAAAAAAAAATCAACCATTAGGGACAAAAATGTATCGTCTTCGTTTTATCAATACCCATATAAACAGGTTGGTTGTACCGAGAAAATTTGTATTGGAAAATTGGTTATTGATATGGGATAATAAAGTTCTTGTCCTTTGGTTACAATATTTTGAGGGCACGGGAGTAAAAAAATACCTCGTCCTCTACTTGGTTTATGCATAGTTTATACATCTATGGTTTATGTTACAATGTTCAAGTATACAAGTTCGGGTTTTTCATTGGGTTTACATTCTTCCGTTGTATCGAGACAATTTTAAGTCTAAGTATGTTTTTTGTTTGATTTTTTAAATATTGAAAATAATTTTAAATCCCGACTGAATTTCAAATCCTTAATCGCATTTTTTTTTGGATTGAAAAAAAAACACCGAACAAAAAACGACTGTACATTTCCCCCAAATGATGAACAACTACGTTTGGTTACATGTAGTTGCTTACATCCAATTTATTTGGTCTGTGGTGGATTATTGTCTCATTTTATATGACATCTCCTAATTCTTATACTAAAGTAACATTTATGTAACACAGTTTGTGTTTCTGTCCCAGTGATACATGTATGTACATTGGAAAGGTTTGTACATGAACATTCACTGCTTAAGTAAAAAACGTTCGCCCGAATTCAGATGTGAATCCAGGATTTTGAAAAGGGGGCAAACTAGACAACGCTAGGCCTTGTGGAACAACATCTTCATCTAGTCTCTTCATGCCAACAAAGGCTCTAACTCATTTGCAAAGTCTAAATTGATCATATACATCAATTCGTCTCAAATTTAGCCCAACAATTCGTTCGCAAATTTTTGTTCTTCCCTCAGCGGGATTTGAACCCTAGCTTCTGTGACATCGTGGCAACTCCGCCTGTACTGTGTCCAACGCCCTAGACCACTCGACCAACTAGGCTATATAAACTATAGCTTTCCATAGTCGAGTAATGCCTTTTCCCGTCGACTTTATCTAGGGCTGTAACACAGTGCATGATGTATAATGGAAAGTAGGATGGTATATCTTTCAGATCATCTATGTTTGGGCTGTTGTAAAGGATGATAATATAATTACCATGCCGTCACATCAAATTATGATTTTATTTGTATATATAAATATATGTATGATATATGAGGTGTCTAGAAAATCAACCTAACAATGTGAGAGCAGATCTTTTTCTTTACTTCCTCCCCGAGCGGGGCTGGAACCTGTACTTTTCACTTCTCACGTCTACGACAACACCGCCTAGCATTGCGCAGACACCTTATCCCCTCCTCTAACTACAGCTGATACTTTATCAGCTTTCGTTTCGGGAGGTGTTACCTTCTCGTAGGTATTAAACAAAGACATGCAATCACAGTACATGAAGTATTTTAAAGTGTACAGGCATGATCATCTACTCATCTGTTCAGTATAATTACAGGATGCTATTATATATATGAGAGAGAGAGAGAGAGAGAGAGAGAGAGGGCAATATAAAACATTCTTTTAAAATTCTGCCATCTCACTCACAAACTTTAAACAGCAAAAATCATAAGCAATGTAGGATCTACTAAAAACGCTCAAAACCCTTATTATGAATGAAGGCTATATAGGGAAATATAAAACCAATCATAAATAGCTTGATGAGACAACCAAACTGTCTTAGGAAGTCGGAATGAGAGTGTATAAAGATTAAAAATATATTATTTGATGGACTAATAAACGTTAAAAGTCTTGTATTGTAACTTATTTCATTAAAACAGTGTGATATATATGTACTGAAACAATATTTATTGTTTTACAAAAAAAGATTATTATCTCTAAATAGAATAGAAAATAACACCATCTGATGAAAAATGAATGATTTTGTATGATATAATCTTAATTAAATCAATATTAATGAACTAATATGATAGCAATCTGCTGCAACAAAACAACACGAAATTATCCAGAAATACATTGATTAAATTTATATATAAACACATTCTCAGTAAGGGGCATTGCATAAACAAGTTGTTTTTAGTTTTCCAGAAAGGTACTTTTATAAGAAAATATAAATTTATTTAAATGAGTTATCTTAAATTGCAACGGAAGTCTGGACTATATTCTTATGGTTCTAATGGTGTCTGTTGTAAAGTGTGTTTTTTTTTTCCTGATAGGCGACCAATACATTCGCCCTGTCTTATAATAAAACATAAGGAATGCACTAAATGTCTTATATCTCGAACCATAATAGATAGAGAATATCCTCTGAGAGTCAAACATGCTAAAGGCCAATATCTACCTATTGCTTCTTTCAAATGATAGGAAGAAATGCCCTTACATAAAGATTTTTGACATTTTTGTTTTGTTTTTGCCTTATATCATGCACACTATAATCGATAGGTAAAGCTTTAAACAGCCAAAAATTGTTAAAAATCGAAATCTTCAAAAACGATAATATGACCGAATCAATAAACTAACTCCTTATAGTGGTAATTGTCCTTTAATAAAGACTTTTACCATTTTTTTGCTTATCTTGAAAAGTATAATATACAGACAGAAGCTGTAAATAACAAAATTGACCGGTAAGACTAGATATATAAAAAGCTAGTATAACTGAAACCATCGATTGATTAAAAAGAGTTATTATTGTCCTCTGATGACGATTATCTTGAAACCAGTAATGGATATTGAAAAACTGTAATAGTTAAAATTAAAACAAGCAAATTGAGATCTACAAGCAATTTCATTAGTCTTTGGTATTGTGATGACTACATAGTGTGACAAAGGCCATTTAAAACAAAGACATAATATACCACCCCCTTTTTCCCCCGATACAAATGGTATGCTCTCAGATAAAATGTTATGTTCGAGAAGAAACGTAATAATTTGTTTCTAAAACATATTGATGCGTAAAAAGTAAAAATTAATATCCAATTGCCATATTTTTGAGTGATTTATGGTCTTAAGAGCCACTTGTTTGTATAACAATTTTACTTTCTTATATCATAACAGAAAAAAAAATCATACCTAAAATCAGGCATGGGGCGAATTACATTGCAATGTAATGCATTATATTACAATTACTTTGACCAAACCATGCATTATATTACAATTACAATTACATGCATTTATCAAAGTAATGCATTATATTACAATTACTTTTGCAAAGTAATGCCTTGAATTACACATTACATTTGAAAATTTTATGAAGTGAATAGAAAAATTAAACATCTTGAAAAACAACTAGAAGTCACAAAAGATTCTAGCATATGCAGCAACTGTTCCATGAATTGAATATAAGTATACATGTAAAAAGTCTATTTAATTCAGCTTTTACAATTTTAATTTAATGTTGACTTTACTTTTATAAATATATTCTTTGTTGTTTTTTTTTTTATTTTAAACGAAATATTTAATTACTGTGAATTACTTCCCTAATTATAAAATAAACATAGACCTTAATTAATGAACAATTGTCTAAATGGTGAAAATATTGATTGTAAAACAAACTAATTAGTGTTTTATAACAAAGTTTAATTATCTTTTATTTGAGCAAGACAAGATATTCTTTGATCTTATGACAACAATACAGTTATGCTTTTCAAATATCAATCTTTTTATGCAGGAAAATGTATGAAATAAGATAAAATAAAGAATATATTCTCATGATTAACATATTCCTAGTTAATCAAGAAATCTTAAATTTGGTTTAGTTAAAACTCCAACAATATGTTAAAGATGTGGTATGTGAAAAAAGTAATGACATGTAATGCCATGTAATGCATGAAATTACACAACTTTTTGCTAAAGTAATGCATTATATTACAATTACATGTAATGCACAAATTGCTGCATTACACATTACATGCAATTACTTGGAAAAATGTAATGCATTACCATGCATTACAATTACAAATTTGCATTACCCAATGCCTGCCTAAAATACAACATTGCCTTGCGGTCATAAAAATTTCGAGTACGATTATCAAACTCAGACTCAAAATTTAACCAATCAACATATTGAATTTGTTGTTTCGAGGAGCCATAGGGTCTCAAAGTCAACCTTAGTTCTACTATGCACAAAAATCTAAATTCATCAATGAAAATTTAAGAAAGGTATGGTGTAAATCACGCCAGTATGGAAGCGTTTTAAACTATTTCAGTTTAAATAATTGGATATTTATTTTGCATTTAAAGAAATTTAAGGAGCATGTGTGTTTTTAAAATTGGTGAGGAATGTTGAATAATGTGAAATGAAAAAGATTGACAAAGAAAAAATCAAATAAAGAAAAATCAGAACCGATTTTCAGTTGTAGTGGAACTAATGTTGTTACTGACATTTATGTCACATATGGAACAGTATATGCCTACACTTCCGAAGCACCTCAGACCAACCCGATCTTTTTCTTTCAGGTTCTAGTTGCTCAGTCTTTAGTTTTCTATGTTGTATATTCGGTTCCTTTGTTTGTTTTTTGGTAGTTTTTATTATTATACCCAACCTACGATAGAAAGGTATTTTACGTTTTCTATTCGGTGGAGGCGTTCATTCCTTCTAAAGCCCCGGTTAAGTTTAACATTTTGATTTGCATAGTTTATCATACAATTGTGGTAATATTACTTTTAACCCTAAAGTACCCATATTCATTATGATGCAAAATTTAAAAAAAAATATAACACATTAGTGTTTAAATTCAGATACTAATATGACGTTCTTCAAACGCTTTGAGTACACACCCGTGGAAAAATTCGAATATATTCATATGTCAGCTGATAGGCAACGCCATGATTTGTTTGGGCTGTTCCAATCCTACTTCCACGTCATATATAGATATAAGAAGATGTGGTATGAGTGCCAATGAGACAACTCTCCATCCAAGTAAAAATTTATAAAAGTAAACCATTATAGGTCACAGTACGGTCTTCAACACGGAGCCTTGGCTCACACCGAACAGTAAGCTATAAAGGGCCCCAAAAAATTACTAGTGTAAAACCATTCAAACGGGAAAACCAACGGTCTAATCTATATAAAAAACGAGAAACGAGAAACACTTATGAACCACATCAACAAACGACAACTACTGAACATCAGATTCCTGACTTAGGACAGAATGAATGATTTACCTCACGTCAGATAGTGTAAATGACATCATTGAACGATGACGCAAGAATGTAAGGATTTTACGGGAAAATGCACGAATGGGAAACTGAAAGTCGTCAAAACATGAATATATAAACAAACGAAGGTAAGAATTTGTATAATGTCCATATCTTCTCAAATGAAAGTAAGATAGTCAATTAAAATTGAAATACGTCAATATTAATAGTGTGTTCAATTACGAGAACAGCAAGCATTCGATCCAAAAGAACTGCTGTCTTTGTCCTACTAGAATAGATATAATTCATGGGGCTTGAATTTATATTGATTTTGCCACGGGTTGGCCCTTTATGCTGATATTTTATCCCTTGCTGTCGCTCGTGGTAAAATATTTAGCATAAAGGGCCAACAAGCCTACTTGAATTATTTCTTAATTTTACAGTTCATTCTAATCCAGTTGTAAAACTCATCAACGATTCCGGGCTTATGATTTAGCTAGACGTGTATTCAATCATTAAAAGACATACTATTGGCAACAAAAAGTGTAAAAAAAGTACTGAACTCCAAACAAATAAAAAAAAAGGGAGGTCCAAATAAACTGACAAAATCAAACGCTATCAATCAACGGAACGAGTGAAAAACATCTGCCATATTCTTGTATTGGTACAGACATTTTTCAAAGAAAATGGTGGTTTAAAACTGATTTTAACAACATAAAGTTCAATTTGAAGAGGCCTGAAAACCAAAGTTAAAAAAAGATGTGCCGAATCTTACTTAGGCCATCCTCTTCAGTAGAAAATCACAAGTGATCAGAGTACTAGTAATTCAACATTTTTAAACAGATGATTTAAAAAAATACTGAATCAATAATATTTTAGAAATGCAGACTACTTGCCTGGTGATACCAATTCATTGGCATCGACCTAGTGTTTGTCAAAGATACCAGGCTTAGAATTTAGTATGCCAGATGTGAGTTACATTAGACAAACCAGTGGCATTCAAAACTAATTGTTTAAAGGCCAGAAATCAAATACAAAATTTAAGATTATTGAAAAAAAATCATAAATGTTGTGCCAAATCTAGCTACGACCACCTTGCCTGAGGTTAGAAAAATCATAAAAGTTGTGCCAAATCTAGCTACGACCATCTATACCTGAGGTAAGAAAAATCTTAGTGTTTCAAATAAATCTCTATTTTATAAACATGCTGTAAATTTAAGAAAATAACCATATCAATGATATTTCATGTCAGAACAGATTAAAATTCCGAATAGAACTATTTGATATGACTGCTTACTTTCGTAGCATCAATATGTCGAGACCGATGATGTTAACAGTATCTATAAAGTCCATTCAAGCTTGCATTTGAAGAAATTGATAAGAAGTAGAACACAATTTATCGCCGAGTAAATATAACAAATTTGGTACTCCTTTAAAAAGAGACAGAACAATCCAAAGGGAGAACCATAACTCATAAGCGTTAAAGCCTTAAATTCGTAATAATGATAATGAAATCATAAGCATGCAACGATAAAAGATGTATTAACAAAAAATACTGAACTCCAAGGTAAATTCAATAGAATGGAATTCTATGAAACCTGACTAAACCAAACGCTCAACGATAACAACCAACGGAACTACTAAAACAACTATCATATTCAGGACTTGGGTCAGGTCTTTTCCGAAGATAACTGATGCTTTTCTTTTAATCATTAAATTTTTGAGAAAACCATTAAATAAATTGCCTTTTAAATAGTTTGAATAAAGAATTAATATCTAATTCATTAAGTAAATACATAATTTATTATGTTAGATTGAACGCCAATTAACTTCATCAATAACAAAAGTCCCCTTGTTCGTTATTACAATATTTGTCTCAGCAATTTCACACATGACGCATTACACTGTACTATCAGTTGATGAAGACAAACATTTGATATTTTTTTCATTATGTATTACACAATAAAATTAATTGATCAGAAGGTAAAGTGAGAGGATTCATGTTAAAATTTGTCAACATTTGATTGGATAATCATGATATTTCTTATTTTGCCGCAACATTTCTATATACTATATAAACGGAAATTTTAACGTGTGCAACAAACTTACGTTTGCAAAAATCAACGTTCAAAAATATATCAGCTACTTGGAGTGAAATGAAGATTCAAGTTGTAGCCGCATTGCTCTGCTTAATAGTTTTTCTACATTCTGAAGGTAAGTTTTTAATTTGAAGGAAATAAAATCATGGGTTACAAAGATATTATTTTTAGTGACGTTAATACTTCTGAGAAGTATTAAAAAAGAGAGTCAAGATAAAAATGACCGATATAGTTTCTATTCAGTCGACTTGACTTAATGTTAATTTTAAGGGACCTGTCTTTTATTAAAGACCGTATGATGCCCCATAGATGTATTTAGTATGGTTATTACAGTCGGGTAATGCAATTTAAGCCCATTTTGTACTTTTTTCTTAAATTATTATTTTTTTTCAAAAAAAGAGTCTCAGACTTGATTCAATCCGAAAACAACCTATGGCGGGACATAAATAAAATATTTCACGACAGAACAGAGCTCCGATAATTCATGACGGAACAGAGATCAGAAATTCATGACGGGATAGAAATCAGATTCTTCATGACGGAACAGAGATCAGACAATTCATGACGGGATAGATATCAGACAATTCATGACTGGTTAGGGATCAGATAATTTATGACTGACAGGACAGAGATCAGATAATTCATGACGGGACAAAGATCAGATAATTTCAGACGGGATAGAGATCAGATAATTTCAGACGGGATAGAGATCAGACAATTTATGTCTGGACAGAGATCAGATACTTTTTAACGAGATAGAGATCAGATAATTTATGACAGGACAGAGATAAGACAATTCATGACGGGATAGAGATCAGATAATTTATAGCTGACAGGACAGAGATCAGATAATTTATGAGGGGACAAAGATCAGGTAATTTAAGACGGGCTAGAGATCAGACAATTTATGACGGGATAGAATTCAGATAATTCATGAGGGGCAGAAATCAGACATTTGATGTCTTGACAGAGATAAATTAATTCATGATTAGACAGATCTCAGATTTAACTGAATTTTATAATCTTTCTGTAAATTTTCCTATTTATATATGAAGCAAGAAAGCGAAAAGTCGGTCATATTTTTTTTTTTTTTTTTATTTTAAAGAAAAGTTCTGCTTTAAACAAATGAAACTTGCGTTTTATTTCAAAATTCAAATTAAATTTACTATTTTTTTCTTTGTGCTAACATAATAGCTTTCCCCTTTGTCTAGGTTTAGCAACCCTGAAAGTTGAAAAAAAAGAAACTGTAGACAATACCAGTAAAAATAACTTAAGAAATAATATAATATTTTTTAAATAGTTTTATCTTTTAAAGGGACATCAGCTACGATTTATTATACAAAAAAATAACATACATTTTGTTTTTGTTTCAAAAATTTATATAAACGGAATATTGAAAAAAGATTTCCCTATTAGTAGTCAAAATAAGCTCAAACACATCGCTTGTGTATTATTGATTTGTGTGTCAATAATATGTTAATGATACACCTCATTTGAATCTGTATTCATGCAAAATTTAACTTTACCCTTAGCTGGAGATGGGTTACGCATGTGCTTAACGTGTTCAGTTATTAAAAAGAAAATAATATCAGCATTAAAAAATGAAACAAGGGAGCCACCGGGAAAAATAATTCCGTTGACTGATTCGGCCCATAAAAGTTCATTCATATACAGGTAAAACGATGACTTACATTTCTTTTAAAAATCTATGACATAAATTCCAACAGACCTAGAAAAATCGTACTTATACGACTGCACATGCTTGTCCGTCTATCTATATTCATGTTTTGATCGGTTCGAATGACCATTGGCAACTTCGGCGGTCATCTCCATGGTTATTTAGATGGCGTCTAGCCTAAATACACATGGAAAGCAGATACACTATAACAAGTCCATGTATTGGATATTTGTTTCTTTTGGACATTTTGTAATTTTGATTTACGTTTTAGTATGTTGTAAATATATAATTATTTAAGTCAAATATGACAGCTAATGCCCTTTTAAGCCCTTCCTTCCATGTATTATTATAGATTAACTGTTTACAAAACTTTTAATAATTTCGAAATGCTTAGGATTTTCTAACCCAGGATTAGATAACATTAGCTGTAATTCGGCATTTTGGGTTCTCAATGCTCTTTTATATCATACTTTATTTGAGCTTTTTATTTTTGTTGTTTCGAGCTTCACTGATGAGTCTTTTGAAGATGACACGTCCGTCTGTCGTACACAATTTTAAGCCTGGTATCTATGATTAGTTTATTTATCTGTAAAAATAAAGAGATGTCTTCCTTGTATTAGAACAAAAAAGTAATAATTACCACCATGTTCAATATGTCTAATTTAAGTTAAGAATGTACCACTTTATGGAGACAATTGATTGCAGGACTGAAATCACTTTCAATGTCTCCTTTTTTTATTCTACACAACCCTAAATCTTGAAGAAAAGAAACTGGAGACAATACCAGTAATAACAACTTTAGAAATAACTTGAAATCATTTAAATTTTGCCAATTTTTCTTTAATAGTTTTATCTTTCAAAGGGGCATTAGCTACGATTTCAACAACACATAAATACTTTGGGTTTTTGTTTCTTACTTTTATATAAGCGGAATATTGAAACGTTATTTCGCTATTAGTAGTCACTTTGGTTCAATTTTGTCAAACTAAGTTTTGACTTTAAACGCTCTTCAACTTCGTACCGTATTTGGCATTTTAACTTTTATGATTCGATCGTCACTGAGTCTTTTGTAGACGAAATAATCATCTGGTGTACTTAATTTTAAGCCTGGTATTTATAATTTGTTAATTTACATGCAGAATGTAAATAGTTGTAATTCTTTTACCAGAACAAAAAAGTAATAATTAACGTCATGTTTTGATTTAAGAATGTACCAATTTGTAGAGACTATTCATTGTAAGGACTGAAATCACTTTCAATGTCTTTTTTATTTGCCAATTTATTTATTTTGAGCAATATATCATATTTTTATATAGGTAAACCCCAAGGCAAGGGTAAATGCAAAGGCAAGGCAAAGAGCAACTACGAATTAAGTGGTGAGAAAAATGGGTACCATGACCAGGGAAATTCATGCAAAAAGTGTAAAGGTAAACTTGTAACAGTTCGAAATTAATAATTATTTGTTTTTTTATCAAGTTGAAAAATGAAGATTTAGTTACTGATGAAATTTCTAAATATTTAGCCCATTAAAAGAATTATTCATTTATGGAAGATTTTACTGTTATCCTTACTGTAATATTGTTATTTTTACTGTTATATTGTTATTTTTACTGTTATATTGTACTGTTATGACTTTATACCTTGAAATATTGCATTAAACCTTTCTTTTTCCATCATTCAATTCTTCCGGTCGTCCTACATATATTTCCGTGTAACTATTTTTCAAGTACTACTGAACAGAATTATTTCACCAATGATCAGCAGCCAGTTGTAACGTGCACTTTTAAGAATCTGTAAGACACCTCCTTTCTTTTTGCCGATGTTTTTGATTTTTTCAATATTATGTTGAATGAAATTAAATTTTTCGTCGAACGTTGCTCGAGTTATTTTAAACAGAATTACTTCATGTTTCGTCAGCAGCTTGGTAGCGAGTTGTAACGTGGGCGCTTTTTAGACCTGTTAAACATCTACTTCCTGTTTGCCGATACTTTGAATTACGAATGAGGTATGATAAGCGCAACAACACGTGCATTCTTGCTATTTTTACTGTAATAATAAGATTATATCTCCATGGATTTGGATTGACCATGCATGGTCTAATGGCCTTAAGCATGGAGTTGGTTGCGCATTGATTTTGGATGGACAATCTATTTTCAATATTAGGTCTATGTACATTTAAAGTTACATTATCATGACAATGACTTTTGCTTTTGCTTAATGTTTATTCTTGTAATTCTTGTTTGTTGTTAATACTGCACTGCATTACATTTTTTTAACAATATGGGAGTAATTTGCAAATAAAATTATCAATTTTATGAAAATAAACATTGAATGACCTTGAATGTTTATAGTTGACACAAGGACGTGTATGCAAAATCCCAGAGCATTGTTAATGCAAAGTAGAACTTGGACGCCTTTGTTTGTCTATTTGTGATTAACTATGTGAACTTTTGGACTCGATCAAATCTTACAATTGAAAAAAACATTTGATGAATTTCGTGCTTCAAAGGTTTTCCAGAATTTAGTTTCTATTATGGGTTGTAGCATTACTAAGGCAAACGTTTATAGATTTATAAGTAACAATAAACATACAAAAACCAACAGGAAACAGTATCAGCTAGTTAATTAGAGTTTTTTTTAAATTTATTCTATCTATAGCTCCTTGCAAAACTCTTCCAACAACATGTCCAGAGGGATACACGAAACTGATTAATCAAAGTATTAGCCCAAATTGTTACCTTTTTGAAGGCCGCAAAAGGACGGATAGAACAGATTGGCATGTAGCAAATGTGAGTTTTTCATACAACACACCAGTATTTTTAAGACAAGAACCTTTAAGTTAAAATACTTTTACATTATGATAATTTAGATGAACATAATAGGTCACCTGCTGGTAAAAACAATAAAAATATAATGTATAACATATTGAAAATACTGTTTGAACACTTTGCGATAGATAAGAGATAGTTATGGATATAAAGCAAGGAATTGAAGGGTATAAATTAAGTGACCGCAACCCTATAGGTATTCAGAGGAAGCTACAGACTAAAAGAAGACTGTATTGCCCTACTTGTTTCTAAATAACGAAAACTTTTATATGAAACCTCACTGGGTAGTACCTTTTTACTGCTGAGCCAGAACAGTTAACAATTACATCTGGTGCCAGGAGCCATAGTAAATTAAAAGGTCACTGGTTTTTAAGTTTAACCCTGCGGTTCTAAAAATATTAATACCAAAAGAAGGACGGTATAGTTCATTTATTCTTTCCCTTGAATTCATAAGCAGCTCATTTTTCTTTTTTCGTTGTTAATCATCCATTTTGATAACAGTGGCAGCCATGTTTGAAGGTAGTTACGGTCATTAAAAAGTTCTTCAGTTTCATGGATGTGTTAAATTTTGTTGTTGATTTCTGGGGGTCAATTGTTTGAAAATGTATAGATGCATTTCACTCCTATTATTTTAATATAGTGATGTAAAGGGCCTTCTGTTTGTCGGTTTGTTCATTTGCTCGTCTGTCACTCTTTTGGTTTCTGGATGATAATAAAAGTACCTATTGACCAACATCTTTTGAGTTTTTGAAAGAATAACATGAACAATAAAATACAAGTCTATTTCAATTTTGAAGGTAGATTTTTACCCTTTATCTTCTATAAATTCGGAATTATTTTGGTTTCCAAATAACAATTAAGTAACACTAGATACATTCGTTTTTTTTATGTTTTTACACAATGTCGTGAACAATAAAATTCAGCTCAAATGTAGTTTTGAGGGGTTTGGCATCCATTGTTCAAGATTTATGCTCCTTAATTAAAATTTGTCTGGTGCCTCAATAATAACTTACGTTTTGTAAACGACATAAACGTCTAAATAAAGTGTGATTTCGACAAATTTGAATTTTTATGAATTATAATTACGTTCTTAGTTTTCTTCAAAAGAAATGTTAGGTTGTTTTTGTATCTGGACTATAAGAAATAACCCGCTTGACAAAATAATTATTTTAATCGACTCATGGAACATAATCTGCATATCAAAATTTGTTTTGGCAATAATTATTTCTGGTATAAGAGTTATGTTGCCGTTGTGGATACTAGTAAATGTGATTACATTGACATCGTTATTTGTTTAAACTAAAACTATAAATTGATACCATACCTAACTGGGGGTTATATTTTGCATTTACCTTGTCAGCCCTTCTGTTCATTCGTCTTTTCATTCAACATACATTTCTGTCATACTTTTCTCAGCTACTACTGAACAGAATAACTTACTATTTGTCTGCCGTTTGACAGTGATGAGTTGTAACGTGTGACCACTTTTCAGATCCGTCAGACACCTACCGATATTTCCTGTTTGCCGATATTTTGAAATTTTCAATATGTTGAATAAACTTTAGAAAATATTGTCACATGCAGTATTAGTTACTCGGGAGATCAGCTGCAAAATTTAATTTGATATTGCAGTTTGGTTAGCATTTATTGTCGTACTTTAATTGATAATAACAAGAGATATCTTGTTCACTGTATAACGGGTTCAATACTGTGTAAAAGAGGTATGGACAGTTCGCACTAGCCGTGAGTATTTGTTGTTTTGACTTGAATATAAAATATAATTTGTCATCTCTAGGAAGTATGAAAAATGCACTATTTGCAATGTAAAAAAAAAAGATAAACGTTTTCAAAAATATAACTCCTCTTAAGTCTAGAACGTTTGAGAGTGATTTGCAGGTGTTGAGAAATACGTTTTATTTTTTTCTGTTCAGGCGATATGCACCAGTACTCCAGGTGCTTACTTGTGGATTCCAGAAACAAAAGAAGAGGCTGAAGCAGTTTTAGTCAAATTTGATATATTTGGTAAGTAATTGTCAAATTTTCTGTCTTAAGTCTTTTAGCTTGTAGCAATTGAATTAGTCTATTCTACATAGATGTATATATGTATTTTTGTTATTGTGTAGTTGGAGTTCTGTTTCATCGACCTTTATACTACATTTTCTTTTATTCATATTAATGTTAGGAACCTTCTTTCAACTAAAAAAATAGAAAATCAATTTTTATTCTTAAAGTTCTTCATATTTCTGTGGGTGTGAAATATTAAGTTCATGGCATTTCTTTGTCTTGTCATAGAATTGAAATTATAATTTGTCGGGAAAAGCTTTCCGTTACATGATAGTAACTACAGCTGTTGTATGTAGTATATATTCAATATGTTAATAAACAGTTACTTCACTTGAGAAGGTGGAACTAAGCGCAACAATCAGCGCAACTGTTATTATACCCACGCTACCAAGTAGCGGTGATATAATATAGGTTTTTATCCGTCCGTCAGTCATTTTGGTTTCCGAATGCAAGATCAAATACTCGATATAAGGTTGCAACCTTACTCAGGTATATGGTCACATATAATAAGAGGAAGAACGCTATCGATTTTTTTATTAAGGTTTTTGATTAGTGCCATAGTTACTTTAAAAAAACAAACATATGTGCAGAAAAGTGGTTTTCAAATGCTAAATCAAATACCTTAGTTTTGATTGCAACCTTATTTGGATTTGTGGTTACATGTAATAAGAGGTAGCCCATTTTGGATTTTGAAGTCACTAGGTTTAAGGTCAAGGATAAGGTTGCTAAAATAGATGTATGCAAAACAATATTACTGTTTGAAACCATTACAGAGAAAATAATCACACCTGAAAGTACCCAGATAAAAAAGTATGACATCAGGGAACTTTAAGGTTGTTCCCTTTACATGGGGGCGTAAGGTAAGTGAGCTAAGGGTTCCTTAATCAATAGTATGCGTTTCAAATAGTAATTTCAACCATTGTCATTTACATGTCATTTGCATGTCTTAAAAATGTCGCATGAAGATTTTTTTCCTTTTCTTTTTAAATATTATAAAATTTCTACGGTTCATGCTGTAGTAACTGATGACTATTTTAAGATTATCTTTATATATTTACAATAAATTGGCAGTCAGTTTAATAATTAGAATAATGTTGTGTCGAAATGGTAGCCTCTGTAGCAGGGAATAGAATATTATGTCCCAGGTTTAAGCCATAGTTCACTCCTATTCTGGTTGTGCACTACTTTATTATCGTTTTATCAATCGGACAAATAAATTCCCTTTATTACACTTATTATTTGAATGATAAAAAATTATTAATTTAGACTTGCTAGTAGTATTATAGCCATCACTGGCATTTCACTTATAAAAGAGAGGCAAAAGATACCAAAGGGACATCCAAACTCATAAGTCGAAAATAAACTGACAACGCCATGGCAAAAAATAAATAAAGACAAAACGACAAACAACTAAAGACTGAGCACCACGAACCTTACAAAAAACCGGGGGTGATCTCGGGTGCTCCGGAAGGGTAAGTAGATCCTGCTCCACATGGGGAACCCGCCTTGTTGCTCATGTTAGCACAAACCCGGTGATAAGTCTAATTCGGTAGTTCTCATTCGGGGAACAGGAGGACGGGATTGTGGTTACGACGATTGGAACATATCCGTCGTCATCTGTGAATCAGATATGCCATAACGATCAACTAACTCGCGATGGTTAGTAAAATTTACGATGGGATGATTTCAACTTCACCACTTGGAACTCTTGGTTCAATAAATTCCTTGTGAGCAGCAACCCCATATCAAAGACATCATGATAGGAAATTCAAGCCCTGGAATATCGTATCAAATGGGAGATATATACTCCATTTGCAGGTGCTGCTGGAATGCTACTACATAGAAATGGAAAGTTCATGATTGGGAAGCTGAAATCATCTCTTTTGACATAAAGTTTTTCTCAACTGACTCTCATTGTCAATTTTTAGATGTGAGTCAAAATATGAGGCAGACTTAACTGTATCTATTGTATCCTTTATTTCGAGTTCGATGGAATAAATGCGTTCAACAAAGTAACCAAATTTGATATGATATTTAATGATGTTCGATTTGTATATTCGCATATCCAAATAAGAAATGTTCATCAAAGATTTGTTACAAACAAAATGTGTGGGGAATGTTTATTAGGAAGCAACAAACAAATCGTTAAAGGACGTCAGAGGAAAATAAAATGGAGAAATTACATTTCTAACTACATTAAAATATATGTTTGAAATCTGACAGATGAAATTTTGAAATATAATTGTCAGTCTATTGTTATCTTATGCAGGAGTACAATCTTTTGACGTCTACACTGGAGCAAACAATCTCGCTGACAACAACAGCTATGTTTATGCAGTAACAAATGATCCATTTGACCAGTATAATCTACCATTTGGTAGACGTATGTATTTTGACCATTTTTAAATGTAACATTATTCATGAACACAATTATTTTTTTAGTTAAAAAATGACTGGGAAATTAAAGAAATTGAAAATAAATTTATTCATGCATTTACATTTAATGGTTGTAAAGATATATCTTGATATTGTTTCTAATGCACCTTGCGAATAAACCTATATCTTAAGACCTGTCCTTTCCAATCATATCATACTTATCATATCATAGCGTAAAATATGAAATAAATTCAGGAACCTTGCTTACAATATACAACGCTGATTCCAATCAGAATCATTGGAACTAGAGATTTTCATTCAATAACTAATATTCCTTTTATGCCCGCTTAAGATAGTAGATGACATATTTTTCCAGTTTTTTCCACCCGTCCGTCCGTCATTAAGTCCATCCGCCTCGTACCTGGTTAAAAGTTTGTTTTAAGATAGGTTTAAGTTTTGGTTGAAAGTAGTTTGTGCTCACATCAACTTGAAACTTAGCACACTTGTTCATTATGAAATGACTGTTAAATATATATCAAATTAGGGTTTTGACCCAGATTTAACGGTTTATTAAACATAGAAAAGTAATATTTTATCCGTTTAGAGTTTGGGTTTAATGGTAGGATAACGATTTAGTTAAAGTATTGGTTTAAGGTAGTTTGTGGTCATCAACATGACACTTAGTACAAATATCCATTATGTAGTGACCTGCCAAATTTATGTGACAAATTAGGGGTTTGACCTAGATTGCACGGTTACCTGAACATGGAAATGAGATAGAACTAGCATGGTATGTTGTCGTATGGACATATATTCTTGCTATTACATGTATTAATTGATAAGTCTTGTAATTATTGACTGTTATTATCATTCCGTCTTTTATGATATTTATGGAATGGCAAAATGTAAAATTTGAAAGAAGACATAATCCACTTAAAGATTAAATGACAGTATTTCCTTTTTTCAAGGAAAGAACAGTATGGGGTTCAATCTAGGATTTAAAAAATATAACATTTTAGAGTCGAAAATGTTTATTGATTAATTTTTTTACCTATATACTTTAATATAACACAAGGTTCCCAACTCGTATTTTCACTGCGGGAATAACATTGCCATTTTGCTGTGAGAAGACGAAATACTTTACTATATTGACCTACCTTGAAGGCCTGCTACGAATGATTCCGACAAGATAGATAGGCGTGTTATACACCATTTTGCAGATAACTGAATGTAGATTTACGACATAACAAGTTTTAGACAACCACTGAATCGAAATATATCGGAAGTTCGCGATCGAGTGTCATTTCTCAAAAAATACGAGTTGGGTACCTTGCGTTATATTTAAGTTTATAGATAAAAAAAATTCAGAGACAAGTGCCTGTGATTATTAACCCCTATTTTACACCTTGTTTATGCCTAAGTTGCACTTTGTTTACGGCCGGTTTATTCTTGGACATTACAGTTCCCTTAATATTGCAATGACGCTAAATGATATTATGAATTATACGTCGGATTTCGAGTGATTTACCAACTACTTTTCTGTGACATAAACTATTGAATAAGATTTCTTTCAATCTATTCTCTATTACTTCAGGTCTATTTTTTTCCATTTGTTAATGGGGCATGTACTATTTGACCAACTTAAATTATGGCTATCCTCCCTAACTTAATGTTCATCTTTTCTATATGATCATATGACATGTTCTTGATAAAGCTTCCTTCGAATCATAACATATAAGAATACTTTAAATGTAATTATAAACGCATGTATTGTCATTTAGTATTTAAATAAATTATATGTAGTTAAACAAGAAAGCAAATTTTTCTATTAACATTATAAAATGTTGCTTTTGTCATTCAATACTTTTAACTTTGTTTTAGTCGCTACAACGGACGATAGTAATAATATCAGTGAAGGTTGTTTCGAACTTGATTGGGATCCGAATGAACTTGAGTTTGTATGGGACCCTGATTTTTGTAATGCGACTGTTTCTGGGGAGGCATACATATGCGAGTTTCCAATTGTAAGTTTTGAAAAAAAAAATTATAAACATTGTTTAATGTAGACTGCTAGCAGGAGACCCTTAACCTGTGACACTTCAGTCTCACTCCTTTTAGAGGTCATACAATTCCTTCATTTTATATTTGTTACCTTGTTATGCCTTCTTAATAAATTTTTGAGATTTTAACATCGGTAAACTATTTTTGCCTAAATTACTTAGGTTTTTTCTCATTTTTTATGTTGTCTTTAATCTTTGTTTTCCTATGGCTATGTTCTATTACATTAATTAACAGTGTGCATAGTTTCATGATTTAGATTTTTTTTTTAATTTTCCACTATACACAATATAGAAGTTCTAGCTTGAAAAACTGTAGAAGGAGTCGGATAAACCATGTACACTTCATACATAATATCCTCTAAAAAAATAGAAAAATATCATGTGAATATGCACACATTTTATATATGCACTTACAGCCAGCATAATATACAAATTATAACTTGAAAATTGTAGGAGGATGTAGCCGTACAAACCATGTACCCTGCATGCTTAATATTATAAAAAGCCCAACAACTTTGAAAATTACGAAAATAAAATCCTGATATGATGCACAACTTTAGTATATGTACTAACACCCTACATAATTTAAAAGTTATAGGTTGAAAACTGTAAAGATTTTAACGAGCAAACCATGTACCAAAATTCGTTGTATTCAACATCACTGTTTATTAAATTAAATGTTTGCGGCACTATATTTCGCGAATATAAGTGGGAATTCATTTTTGTCTAGATTACTAAAGTATCATAATATTTTATGTGAAAAGGCATATATGTATAACAAAGATTTTTCTCTTTTTTAGGCCCAAGGATGTAACTAGTCACGCAAGTTGATTGAAGAGTTTCCAGTTGGACATCTTCTATTAAATAAAATCATACAAACTACTTTCATTTCACGTTTCATAATTCGAATTATTCAAATTGAAGACCTATAATTTAACAGCTTTATGGTTGAAAAAGATTTGTTAAGTGTCGCGACTTCAGATATTCAGTTCAATATATTTTTGACTAAATGAGGCTTATATGTTGAATGTTGGTTATTTCATAGACGGTTTGGACCAGCAGATAAATCTGGCACATCAAAATATGTTTTTACCATGGACAGAATAACGTCGACGGATTTTTTTTATCCATCAATTACTTTAACAATAAAAAGTAGTTCGTCTGCAGTTGGTTAACCATATGAAGAAGGACAAACAAGCCTGTGACTCATTTCACAAAAATTCTTACGAGTAAAAATACTCGTAAGTCATGAACATTTCAGTATAACTTATATGATTAATTTTAGTTGTAAGATTTTTTTGTGAAAAGAGCCCATGATCTTCCATCGGAAAAACAAGCTTGATCCACCATCAGACAAAGCCTGTTGTTCATACGTTAAGTGAGAAAAATCTGATGGTAGGTTCCATTTATTTAGTCCTGTTCAGGCCAAGTTTTGAAGAGTCCCTACATAATTCTGAATTGAATGGGATGAACAATGAATTATAGAAATTTACTTTATGGTAAAATCGTTTAAACATTGAAATTACATGTAAGATAGAATAATGAGTAAGCTCAATTAAGCTCCATACAATTTGAACGTCAATTATACCTTCGTATAAAATTGATAAATTTAAAAAAGAAACAGGTTTCGCATACTTTCTATCTTTCGTGTACAGTGTGTTGTACTTGTGGGGTTGAGTGTATACAAAAATAATACATGCAATAAAATTGAAAGCTCCATTATCCACAAATTTAACAGACTTAAAGAGTACCAAGTTTTTTGCACCAGATTCGATAATTAATGTTTCTTCACCGATGCTCGAGGACAAGTAAAGTTTTTCTAGTAAAAAAAAAAACGTATACAAACGTAATATAATTTTTTTCAACATTAAATTCAAATAGAACAATATCCGCATTGTCATCTAATCACCAAAATATTGGCTACTAAACAAGAATTCTCGGGGACTGACAGTCCAACAGCAGAGGTATCTAACCAGTGGTTGCCATTATACTAACGGTACCAATTTTACTGCACGAGATGCGCATTCTGACAAGAAATGTCTCTTTAAATGATTCTCGAGGAAAAAGTACTTAAAAGTCAATATTCCTTATACAAACGCTAAAGAGTGAGTAGCCAATAGAACTAAGATGGACTTAAAGTAAAGGCAAACCAGAACATGGAATCAAAACTATGCATAAGGGAGATAATACATTACCTAATCTTAAATGATTTCGAAATTATATAACAGCAAATAGAAAAAATATCCGTATTTCCACGAAAGTATCAAATGAGTGAGACCGGATACATCGACAGGGTAAGCGTTTCCTGATGTGCATATAATATCTACCATACTAATAAAATATCAATATCAGGAATTTGATACGATCGGTAAACTTACACCTGAGCACCTGAGATCACCCCCAGTTTTTGGTGGGGTTCGTGTTGCTTAGTCTTTAGTTTTCTATGTTGTGTCATCTGTGCTATTATTTGTCTGTTTGTTTTTTTATTTTTGGCCATGGCGTTGTCAGTTTGTTTTCGATCTATGAGTTTGACTGTCCCTCTGGTATCTTTTGTCCCTCTTTTACAGATCAGACAGCTATTTTGTTATTCATTAAACTAAGACCGTGAAAACAGGACGTATTTGGTATATATGATGAGTTCATTGAGTAGGAGACGTTTATACTGTCTACGCATCCGGTCTCATTTCTTTAAATTAGTACTTATACGAGGGTCTGGATGGGGTTGACAGAAAAGAGAATAATGGGCAAACAGTGAAAAATTACCAAGTAAATAGCAAACAAACATTTATCTTCAAGTTTAAAGAATAAAGAAATGAAGGACCCCATCCAGACCTTCTAATACCATTTCCTCAATTGTTACACTTTGTATATTCAAAATTAATTGACGAGATTTGAAGACCAGAAACCAATAGAACCTCGTATTTATAACTTTGAAAAAGTGACTTGTTGGAGAATTTATCTATCTTTTTTTTAGATTTTCGTATTAATTTTCATATTTCATGGTTGTGTGGTAAAATAAAATTAACGGTACCAGATGAGCGTTCCGACAATAAATATCTCTTCAGCAAGGACCTAACGTGTAGCCGAATCCGGTCAAGGAGTCAGCGATTTGCATAAAGGATATATATTCCTTTACTTAAAATTATCTCAGAAATTATGAAAATATTGATTTTAGCTGCCTTAGTTATCTCTTAGATGTCTCATTGATTTTTTGTTAATTTCCGAATTGATATATATGTATCAATGTTAAATACAAAAACAAGGTTAAGCTTTACCAAAAAGCTACCCTTCTCTTTGGAGTATTAAATGATGATTAAGTGTTTACTACATGAATTTATTTATTAAGCACAGAAATTAATGTATTGAATATTTGCACACACTCTGATGCTTTTCTTTGGAAAAAGAGCATTTGGTGACTGCTTTTGAAGAACCTGTGAAGCTTTTATTATTTGATATATCATATTAAGCGTGTTGTCTGATGGCAAATTTTGATAATGACTTATGCAGCGGTAGATTCTGGTGGGTGCCAGCAGGTGCATACATATATGCCACTCGAAAATCTAAATTTGGTTTTGTTGTCTGGTTGGCGAATGTAAACACATTGAAATAGTAATACTGCAGACACATAAGGAAGTCGTGAAACATTAACAATGAAGGACAACTCTGAAGAGAAACACTTGTAAATTACCTGATTGACTGATGTAGCTCTGCAAATATATTGCATATTATAGTGTTATTAACTGGCCGTTTCTGTATTGGCCCTGTTATAGATTCGAGGTTAGCTGTATTGGACCCGAGACTCGAAGAGTCGAGGGCCAATACAGCTGATTGAAAATCTATAACAGGGCCAATACAGAAACAGCCAGTTCATAACACTTTTATTAAATGATCTCAATTCTTTTAATTAGAATAAACTACACATGAACTAAGAAACTTACCGTGAAGAAGTCGGATACAGAATTTCATATCTGAACTTGTCTTTTCGCATTCACGTCCATGGATTATTTGTTAAAATTGTCAGAAGTAATTTCTGATTTCTCATCCAAGTACTTAATGTTATGCTATTACAATTCAAAACATATCTAGCAAATATAAAGTAGCTAGGAAGAATAAATCAGACAGTTTTACTATTCTTACTCTTAGATTGTCTGCTTTCTGATGATTGATCAACGGAAATGAACCAGTGTCAATAATCGAAAGTCGTACTCGAAAAGGCTGTGAAATATTTCCGTTTCAAGACTTCAAGACTGAACATCAAAACTATAATACAAATGTTTTTAGCATAACGATACGTCCAAATGTAAGTAAGGCGTAAGAACATTAAAACTGGAAGTGAACGTCCAGTATTAACTCTTGATCTATATCGACAGGGCAACGTCATCAGTATTGCGCATGCTGATTGATCCGTATTAGGGCTGATTTGCTCGTATCATTTAATAAATGATTTTATCATGCCTAGACTCCTAAGACTAAACTGAAATTTAAAGGAATTAAATAAAAAGAAAATTTTATCGAATCTTTGAATTATGAATTTAATGCAAGAAAAAATTGTCAATACTTCAGAATATCAGTGAACAATTTTCATCATACTAAAAGTGCAATGGATAAATTTCTCGTTTGTATGACTTCGTGAGTTTCATCCAATTTACTCAGCTAAAATGTGATGGAATGCTTCAGTAGGCTATTCATTTGGTATTTGATTTCATCCTGCATAAGTCCTAATGCCAAACTTTAATTCAAAATGGTAAAACAAAAATACCGAACTCCAAGGCAAATTCAAAAAGGGGAAGTCCATAAAAACTGTCCATTAAATTATATAAGTAAAAATAAAAGCTTATCAAATTTTTTGAAATATGAATTTGATGCAAGATATAAAAAGCAATAATTTAATACTTCAGAATATTAGAGAATATGTTTGGTAATTATAATTGTGACCTACCATGACATTTCCAGGCATATGGCGGTAAACGTCATAATGAGAAAACGTAGATGTAAAGTCACGTAACGTAATCGGGTCTCCTGTTATTAAATTTTTAAACGAATGAAATAAAATTGTTTCAAAGCTGTTAAAACTAAAGAAATCGACATGAAAAGATAGCTGTTGAGGGACCAGCCTTTAAAATATTACATTTAATAAATTTGAATTAGAAATAAGCATTACTTTATATTAAGGTAACATAAGAATTAAGATTTTAGATTTTGTACTTTCAATTTTAAAGATTGCCACTATTGAAAAATAAAGGTACACTGCATAGAAAATTCACAAAAAATTACAACTTCATAATAATACAAATTGTAATACAATTAAAAAAAATATGCAAGGTATCTTTATGAATAAAAGTAGATGAAAAGAGGGAGCACTTCTATCAGCCCTTTTGGGGTAGGATGTGAGCAGCACGACATTCAGTACCAAACCTTTTCATATATTTTAAACATTTAAAAAGAAAAAAAACTTTAGCTTTGTTACACAATTTCATAGCTGATTTGATTTGATAACTAATGCATTTATTACATTGTTTTTTTTTGGACATTACAAGTTCTAAATATTTCAGATACTTATATTATATATCGAATCTTAATTTCTAAACCTTATCACATATTATGAAGCTAGAAATAGTGACTTATTTCAGTTACTCCTCCCTACCACCCATACATAGTAGGTGACCCCTTTTTTTAACCCTTATACAAATTTTTAAAGAGAAAAAGCAAATATGAAAAAGTTGTCATGCATACTCTTTACATTTATAACTCAAAATGGTTTGACAGGTATGATAAAAGGGTAGCAAATAAATCCTACAGCTACCAAAGATTATACATGTTTAGTATATCAATATGTATAGAGGTCTCAGTGGTCGTGTCATCTAAGTATTTGATCTACAGTGATCGTTAGCCTGTCAACACTGAGATTGTGAGTTTTTAACCCTCCTTTTGATGTGTGTATTATACTCCGATCTAGGATTGCAAGTTTTCCTGCCGAAGTCTGTGATTCTCTCTCATTACTTTGACTTCTTCTGACAAAGAAATCCAATATATATAGCCAAAGTGTTTAAAGTGGTGTTCAACACCATAAAACAATCAACCAATCAATGTGCATGTATACAATCATTGTATATCTTCGTACATGTACAAGTGTGGACACAGATCAGTGTAGATAGTATGTTGGGATGTTTGACAATGTTTTCTGTATTTTCTGACAAAAAAGTTTTCTGTGTTTTCCCTCATAGTGTTCTATGTTAAACTGTGTCGTTTATTCAATATTGGGTTTGATATTCAAGACTGTTATGGAGGAGACACTATTTGTATGGATTACTAAATGATTCTGTTAAAATATGTTCCACAACTTTGCTTTTGGATAACAGAAAAAACTCAAACTTAGTAGAGAAACACATTAGGTGCGTTTCTGGATGATGTGATTTTAATATGCAAGATAGTTTCAGAGAACCTGTATTATGTTCTTTTCATATGGTATTATTTATTTCCGTTGTGGTGGTCATTTCTTACTTGGACCTGTAAATTAGTGAAGGATTATCCTAGTATCATTCGAAATTGTTAGAAGATGTCTAATAGTTCTTAGTAATGATAATTCCGGCCATACACATGGGGCTAGATGAGCTAGAAAGTACGCTTCTGTTGTATCAAACATGTATTTATTTATTTCTTTAAAAATAGCTTCTTCTTAGATTCTCAAAGGCCTGGTTGAAGTTATATAAAAGAAGATTTTACCATTATGAAATAATTTTGATAACATGGTAAATCAAGTTTATTTGTTTTTGATTCTTACTTTCTAAAAATAAATTATTACAAATAGTGTAGACATAAAGAAATATGAACTATGATTCTGTAGTATTTGAAATGAAAACGGTATTGCAGAATATTTTTTGTTTCAAGGCTTTTGTAATGTGGATAAAAATATAAATGAAACCTATAGGATGCAGTTTTGTTGTGGTATAAATATGAACATTCATGTAATCTGGTAATTAACATTCACACAAATAACGAAATCAACGAAGGAATGATAAAAGTTGAACAACCAAAGATAATTTTAGAAACTGACTAGGCATTGTGAGTTTCGTCCATCTATACTATTAAATGAGAAGACCTCATTTTGTGTGTCGTTTCTCTTCCTTCCACAATAAATTAATCATCATGCCTCTGTGTCCTATAGGTACCATGCATAGTCGCATTTGTCATCCTCGCATATGATTATTCAGTTTGAGTTATTTTGGGAAGAAAACGAAAATAAAGGCGTTCGGATATTGTTTCCGCCATCGGACGGACTTTTAGGTCATAGACAAGACTTCCGTTTAGGACTGTTTTAAAATTAAACATTATTTTCCAAAAATACATGGAGACAGGACAATTATTTTAGCGTTTTTTTATAAATAAAGTGTATTTGCTATTTACTATCAATTCCAAGTTTACTATCTCCGGCGGTCACTGATTTATTATATAGAGAGCAGTGGATAGTAAACTTGGAATTGATAGTAAATAGCAAATACACTTTACTTATAGTAGATGTATGTTCATAGTATACAGAAAAACGCGAAAATAATTTGAAATTAACAGAAAACAAAAAATAAGGGACTTTGGAAAAAAGGGGGAGGGCTAAAAAAAATTTGCCTGTCCCCAAGTACCTATGACTTTTGATACCTTTCCTGAAATTCTCCAGTCATAAAATCTTTTACAAAAATTCATCATACAACAGTTTACATGCTTTCAACCACGCTCTAAATGCCCGCGATTTCGCGGGTGTGTTCTAGTATTTATAAATGAATGACCAGTTGCACTCAGGACTCTTAAGTAGGCAGTACAGATGGTTAAAATAGTGTTACAAAACCAACAAGCAATCATATTACAAGTAGCAATATTTGGTATATTTCTATGCGATTTGGAGGTCCTGAAAATAGACGTGTCAATTAGTTATATTATTTGTAAATAAAAGTATATGTATATAAAACTTAAACATAGTTGTGTGGTAAAAATAGTCAGTAAACAACAAGTATATGTCACTAGTGTCAAGCTATCCAGCAATTCTCATCCTGCAATTCTCTTTATAAAAATCTATCCTGCAATTCGTCATCCTGCAATTGCGTTTGGAAAACTACTTGAGCGACAATTTTATTTTTCTTTAAAATCATAGTTTTTGACCTTTTCTGTTCGAAAACAAGATTTATATCGAACATCAAAGATTTTTATATCCCATTAACAAAATTTTAAATTTAGTTTGCAAATTTCTAACTCATATTTACGGTTTTGTAATTAGCATTTACAATAATATCATGATGACGATTCAAACAAAGTATTATCTGTTAATCAGTCCAGAATGTGATTCGTGTAAACCCATGTTTAACCCAAATTTGCGATTTTCGAAACTCATATTAACGACTAAAAATAAAGAATTTTGATGTAAAATAAATTTTTTCATGGTATACCTACAACACAACTTCTATTTGAAACTGGGTCACCCACTTGTTCAAACCCATTTCCCCGGCAGTTCTTTATGGCTAGGCATTATAGACGATGCCCTAAGGAATAGCTATTGGACAGTACTACAACGTGAGGGTAAAGAATTTCTGGGGTAAGCATTCTTAAAGGCCGAAAATTTCGTCCGTAACACGGACAAAATAGTCGTATTTGATAAAATATGCACTGGGGTCACCCACTTGTTCAAACCCATTGCCCCGGCAGTTCTGTATGGCTAGGGATTATAGACTCTGCTCTAATAAATAGCTACGGGGTAGTACTACAACCAGGGGACAAAGAATTTCTGGGGTAAGCATTACTAGAGGACGAAAATTGCGTCCGAAACATAGAAATAAAGCCAAATTCGATAAAATACGCATTGGGGGCACCCACTTTCCGACCCACTGTCTCGGTAGTTCTTTATGGCTAGGCATTATAGACGATGCCCTAAGGAATAGCTATTGGACAGTACTACAACGTGAGGGTAAAGAATTTCTGGAGTAAGCATTCTTCAAGGCCGAAAATTTCGTCCGTAACACGGACAAAATAGTCGTATTTGATAAAATATGCACTGGGGTCACCCACTTGTTCAAACCCATTGCCCCGGCAGTTCTGTATGGCTAGGGATTATAGACTCTGCTCTAATAAATAGCTACGGGGTAGTACTACAACCAGGGGACAAAGAATTTCTGGGGTAAGCATTACTAGAGGACGAAAATTGCGTCCGAAACATAGAAATAAAGCCAAATTCGATAAAATACGCATTGGGGGCACCCACTTTCCGACCCACTGTCTCGGTAGTTCTTTATGGCTAGGCATTATAGACGATGCCCTAAGGAATAGCTATTGGACAGTACTACAACGTGAGGGTAAAGAATTTCTGGGGTAAGCATTCTTAAAGGCCGAAAATTTCGTCCGTAACACGGACAAAATAGTCGTATTTGATAAAATATGCACTGGGGTCACCCACTTGTTCAAACCCATTGCCCCGGCAGTTCTGTATGGCTAGGGATTATAGACTCTGCTCTAATAAATAGCTACGGGGTAGTACTACAACCAGGGGACAAAGAATTTCTGGGGTAAGCATTACTAGAGGACGAAAATTGCGTCCGAAACATAGAAATAAAGCCAAATTCGATAAAATACGCATTGGGGGCACCCACTTTCCGACCCACTGTCTCGGTAGTTCTTTATGGCTAGGCATTATAGACGATGCCCTAAGGAATAGCTATTGGACAGTACTACAACGTGAGGGTAAAGAATTTCTGGGGTAAGCATTCTTAAAGGCCGAAAATTTCGTCCGTAACACGGACAAAATAGTCGTATTTGATAAAATATGCACTGGGGTCACCCACTTGTTCAAACCCATTGCCCCGGCAGTTCTGTATGGCTAGGGATTATAGACTCTGCTCTAATAAATAGCTACGGGGTAGTACTACAACCAGGGGACAAAGAATTTCTGGGGTAAGCATTACTAGAGGACGAAAATTGCGTCCGAAACATAGAAATAAAGCCAAATTCGATAAAATACGCATTGGGGGCACCCACTTTCCGACCCACTGTCTCGGTAGTTCTTTATGGCTAGGCATTATAGACGATGCCCTAAGGAATAGCTATTGGACAGTACTACAACGTGAGGGTAAAGAATTTCTGGGGTAAGCATTCTTAAAGGCCGAAAATTTCGTCCGTAACACGGACAAAATAGTCGTATTTGATAAAATATGCACTGGGGTCACCCACTTGTTCAAACCCATTGCCCCGGCAGTTCTGTATGGCTAGGGATTATAGACTCTGCTCTAATAAATAGCTACGGGGTAGTACTACAACCAGGGGACAAAGAATTTCTGGGGTAAGCATTACTAGAGGACGAAAATTGCGTCCGAAACATAGAAATAAAGCCAAATTCGATAAAATACGCATTGGGGGCACCCACTTTCCGACCCACTGTCTCGGTAGTTCTTTATGGCTAGGCATTATAGACGATGCCCTAAGGAATAGCTATTGGACAGTACTACAACGTGAGGGTAAAGAATTTCTGGGGTAAGCATTCTTAAAGGCCGAAAATTTCGTCCGTAACACGGACAAAATAGTCGTATTTGATAAAATATGCACTGGGGTCACCCACTTGTTCAAACCCATTGCCCCGGCAGTTCTGTATGGCTAGGGATTATAGACTCTGCTCTAATAAATAGCTACGGGGTAGTACTACAACCAGGGGACAAAGAATTTCTGGGGTAAGCATTACTAGAGGACGAAAATTGCGTCCGAAACATAGAAATAAAGCCAAATTCGATAAAATACGCATTGGGGGCACCCACTTTCCGACCCACTGTCTCGGTAGTTCTTTATGGCTAGGCATTATAGACGATGCCCTAAGGCATAGCTATTGGACAGTACTACAACGTGAGGGTAAAGAATTTCTGGGGTAAGCATTCTTAAAGGCCGAAAATTTCGTCCGTAACACGGACAAAATAGTCGTATTTGATAAAATATGCACTGGGGTCACCCACTTGTTCAAACCCATTGCCCCGGCAGTTCTGTATGGCTAGGGATTATAGACTCTGCTCTAATAAATAGCTACGGGGTAGTACTACAACCAGGGGACAAAGAATTTCTGGGGTAAGCATTACTAGAGGACGAAAATTGCGTCCGAAACATAGAAATAAAGCCAAATTCGATAAAATACGCATTGGGGGCACCCACTTTCCGACCCACTGTCTCGGTAGTTCTTTATGGCTAGGCATTATAGACGATGCCCTAAGGCATAGCTATTGGACAGTACTACAACGTGAGGGTAAAGAATTTCTGGGGTAAGCATTCTTAAAGGCCGAAAATTTCGTCCGTAACACGGACAAAATAGTCGTATTTGATAAAATATGCACTGGGGTCACCCACTTGTTCAAACCCATTGCCCCGGCAGTTCTGTATGGCTAGGGATTATAGACTCTGCTCTAATAAATAGCTACGGGGTAGTACTACAACCAGGGGACAAAGAATTTCTGGGGTAAGCATTACTAGAGGACGAAAATTGCGTCCGAAACATAGAAATAAAGCCAAATTCGATAAAATACGCATTGGGGGCACCCACTTTCCGACCCACTGTCTCGGTAGTTCTTTATGGCTAGGCATTATAGACGATGCCCTAAGGAATAGCTATTGGACAGTACTACAACGTGAGGGTAAAGAATTTCTGGGGTAAGCATTCTTAAAGGCCGAAAATTTCGTCCGTAACACGGACAAAATAGTCGTATTTGATAAAATATGCACTGGGGTCACCCACTTGTTCAAACCCATTGCCCCGGCAGTTCTGTATGGCTAGGGATTATAGACTCTGCTCTAATAAATAGCTACGGGGTAGTACTACAACCAGGGGACAAAGAATTTCTGGGGTAAGCATTACTAGAGGACGAAAATTGCGTCCGAAACATAGAAATAAAGCCAAATTCGATAAAATACGCATTGGGGGCACCCACTTTCCGACCCACTGTCTCGGTAGTTCTTTATGGCTAGGCATTATAGACGATGCCCTAAGGCATAGCTATTGGACAGTACTACAACGTGAGGGTAAAGAATTTCTGGGGTAAGCATTCTTAAAGGCCGAAAATTTCGTCCGTAACACGGACAAAATAGTCGTATTTGATAAAATATGCACTGGGGTCACCCACTTGTTCAAACCCATTGCCCCGGCAGTTCTGTATGGCTAGGGATTATAGACTCTGCTCTAATAAATAGCTACGGGGTAGTACTACAACCAGGGGACAAAGAATTTCTGGGGTAAGCATTACTAGAGGACGAAAATTGCGTCCGAAACATAGAAATAAAGCCAAATTCGATAAAATACGCATTGGGGGCACCCACTTTCCGACCCACTGTCTCGGTAGTTCTTTATGGCTAGGCATTATAGACGATGCCCTAAGGCATAGCTATTGGACAGTACTACAACGTGAGGGTAAAGAATTTCTGGGGTAAGCATTCTTAAAGGCCGAAAATTTCGTCCGTAACACGGACAAAATAGTCGTATTTGATAAAATATGCACTGGGGTCACCCACTTGTTCAAACCCATTGCCCCGGCAGTTCTGTATGGCTAGGGATTATAGACTCTGCTCTAATAAATAGCTACGGGGTAGTACTACAACCAGGGGACAAAGAATTTCTGGGGTAAGCATTACTAGAGGACGAAAATTGCGTCCGAAACATAGAAATAAAGCCAAATTCGATAAAATACGCATTGGGGGCACCCACTTTCCGACCCACTGTCTCGGTAGTTCTTTATGGCTAGGCATTATAGACGATGCCCTAAGGAATAGCTATTGGACAGTACTACAACGTGAGGGTAAAGAATTTCTGGGGTAAGCATTCTTAAAGGCCGAAAATTTCGTCCGTAACACGGACAAAATAGTCGTATTTGATAAAATATGCACTGGGGTCACCCACTTGTTCAAACCCATTGCCCCGGCAGTTCTGTATGGCTAGGGATTATAGACTCTGCTCTAATAAATAGCTACGGGGTAGTACTACAACCAGGGGACAAAGAATTTCTGGGGTAAGCATTACTAGAGGACGAAAATTGCGTCCGAAACATAGAAATAAAGCCAAATTCGATAAAATACGCATTGGGGGCACCCACTTTCCGACCCACTGTCTCGGTAGTTCTTTATGGCTAGGCATTATAGACGATGCCCTAAGGAATAGCTATTGGACAGTACTACAACGTGAGGGTAAAGAATTTCTGGGGTAAGCATTCTTAAAGGCCGAAAATTTCGTCCGTAACACGGACAAAATAGTCGTATTTGATAAAATATGCACTGGGGTCACCCACTTGTTCAAACCCATTGCCCCGGCAGTTCTGTATGGCTAGGGATTATAGACTCTGCTCTAATAAATAGCTACGGGGTAGTACTACAACCAGGGGACAAAGAATTTCTGGGGTAAGCATTACTAGAGGACGAAAATTGCGTCCGAAACATAGAAATAAAGCCAAATTCGATAAAATACGCATTGGGGGCACCCACTTTCCGACCCACTGTCTCGGTAGTTCTTTATGGCTAGGCATTATAGACGATGCCCTAAGGAATAGCTATTGGACAGTACTACAACGTGAGGGTAAAGAATTTCTGGGGTAAGCATTCTTAAAGGCCGAAAATTTCGTCCGTAACACGGACAAAATAGTCGTATTTGATAAAATATGCACTGGGGTCACCCACTTGTTCAAACCCATTGCCCCGGCAGTTCTGTATGGCTAGGGATTATAGACTCTGCTCTAATAAATAGCTACGGGGTAGTACTACAACCAGGGGACAAAGAATTTCTGGGGTAAGCATTACTAGAGGACGAAAATTGCGTCCGAAACATAGAAATAAAGCCAAATTCGATAAAATACGCATTGGGGGCACCCACTTTCCGACCCACTGTCTCGGTAGTTCTTTATGGCTAGGCATTATAGACGATGCCCTAAGGAATAGCTATTGGACAGTACTACAACGTGAGGGTAAAGAATTTCTGGGGTAAGCATTCTTAAAGGCCGAAAATTTCGTCCGTAACACGGAAAAAAAATCATTAGTCAATACAAAACATATTTTGACTGCTAAGATTTGCAACTACATTCCAAGCAATTATATTGCAAATTATAACATTTGTTTGAATCATTTTCTATTTGAATAAACATTTTGACACATAAATATGTCTCACCTGTATACAGTTTTGATAACAAAAATGTTGAAATAGAAAAAGCAACACTTTAAAATATAAATATGCAAAACATGAATCCTGAGTACTAAAAGAACAGGACTAACTAATTTATGTGGAAATAAAATATGTCAATGTTTTGTATCAAACTACATCTCAAATACAGTATTGGCTTATTTTAAGTGGTTTTTTTACATTGTGTCATACATCAAATTTATTCGTTCAGTGTATGTTCACTTGTGTTGATATGTCTTTTGATTGAGTTAAGCCATTTCAATTGATATTTGATAGTGTGTCTTCTATGTTGTGATGTTACACTATTGTTTCAGGTAAGGGTGCAGGTTGGTTCCTATTAAAATGTTTAAACCCATTTGTTTGCACCTTTCCAAAGTCAGGAACCTGTTTGAATGGTTTTACACTAGTCATTTTGGGGGCTCTTTATAGCTTGCTGTTCTGTGAGAGCCAAAGATCCGTGTTCACTGTTGAAGACCGTACTTTGACCTATAATGGTTTTTCTTTTACGAATTGTGACTGGGATGGAGAGTTGTCTCATTGTCTCTTCTTAAATATCTTATAACTGTCTTATCAATATACATCATTAAACACTTTTATATATAAACCATACTAACGTTTTAAAACACTGCAAAGACAATGGATTGGAAAGTTTCTTGACCCCAATGCGTATTTATAGAATTTGGCATTTTTCTAATGGGTAATTTGACTTTTTTTCCCCGTGTTACGGACGAAGTTTTCGGCTTTAAGAATGCTTACCCCAGAAATTCTTTACCTTCCTAATTTAGTACTATCCAATAGCTGTTCTTAGGGCAGAGTCTCTAATCCCTAGCCATTAAGAACTACCCAGACAATTGGTTGGAAAGTGGGTGACCCTAGAGTGTATTTTATCGAATTTGGCTTTATTTCCATATTTCGGACGCAATTTTCGGCCTCTAGGAATGCTTACCCCAGAAATTCTTTACTCTCCCGATGTAGTACTATATAAAAGCTGTTCATTGAAGCAGAGTCTATAATCCCTAGCCATGAAGAACTACCCAGACAATTGGTTGGAAAGTGGGTGACCCTAGAGCGTATTTTATCGAAGTTGACTATATTTCCGTGTTTCGAACAAAATTTTTGGCATTTAAGAAAGCTTACCCCAGAAATTCTTTACTATCCCCATGTAGTACTATATAATAGGTATTCATTAAAGTAGAGTCTATAATCCCTAGCCATGAAGAACTACCCAGACAATGGTTTGAAAGTCGGTGACCCCAGAGCATATTTTATCGAGTTTGGCTTTATTTCCGTGTTTCGAACGAAATTTTGGGCCTTTAAGAATGCTTACCCCAGAAATTCTTTTCTATCCAAATGTAGCACTATATAATAGCTATTCATTGAAGCAGAGTCTATAATCCCCAGCCATTAAGAACTACCCAGATAATTGGTTGGAAAGTGGGTGACCCTAGAGCGTATTTTTTCGAATTTGGCTTTATTTCCATGTTTCGGACGACATTTTCGGCCTTTAAGAATTCTTACCCCAGAAATTCTTTACCCTCCCGTTGTAGTAATATCCAATAGCTATTTACTAGAGCAGAGGTTATAATCCCTAGCTATAAAGAACTACCAAAACAATGGGTCGGAAGGTGGGTACCCAAATGCGCATTATATCGAATTTGGCTTTATTTCCATATTTCGGACGACATTTTCGACCTTTAAGAATGCTTACCCCAGACATTCTTTACCCTCCCCATGTAGTACCATATAATAGCTATTCATTGAAGCAGAGTCTATAATCCCTAGTAATACAGAACTACCAAGACAATGGGTCGGAAAGTGGGTACCCCAATGCGTCTTTTATCGAATTTGGCTTTATTTCCATATTTCGGACGCAATTTTCGGCCTCTAGGAATGCTTACCCCAGAAATTATTTACTCTCCCGATGTAGCACTATATCAAAGCTATTCATTGAAGCAGAGTCTATAATCCCTAGCCATGAAGAACTACCCAGACAATTGGTTGGAAAGTGGGTGACCCTAGAGCGTATTTTATCGAATTTGGCTTTATTTCCATGTTTCGGACGACATTTTCGGCCTTTAAGAATTCTTACCCTAGAAATTCTTTACCCTCCCGTTGTAGTAATATCCAATAGCTATTCACTAGAGCAGAGGTTATAATCCCTAGCTATAAAGAACTACCAAAACAATGGGTCGGAAAGTGGGTACCCCAATGCGTCTTTTATCGAATTTGGCTTTATTTCCATATTTCGGACGCAATTTTCGGCCTCTAGGAATGTTTACCCCAGAAATTATTTACTCTCCCGTTGTAGCACTATATAAAAGCTATTCATTGAAGCAGAGTCTATAATCCCTAGCCATGAAGAACTACCCAGACAATTTGTTGGAAAGTGGGTGACCATTGAGCGTATTTTATTGAATTTGGCTTTATTTCCGTGTTTCGAACGACATTTTGGGCCTTTAAAAAAGCTTACCACAGAAATTCTTTACCCTCCCGATGTAGTATTATATAATAGCTATTCCTTGAAGCAGAGTCTCTAATCCCTAGCCATTAAGAACTACCCAGACAATTGGTTGGAAAGTGGGTGACCCTAGAGCGTATTTCATCGAATTTGGCTTTATTACCGTGTTTCGAACGACATTTTGGGCCTTTAAGAAAGCTTACCCCAGAAATTATTTACCCTCCTGATGTAGTTCTTTATAAAAGCTATTCATTGAAGCAGAGTCTATAATCCCTAGCTATAAAGAACTGCCCCGACAATTGGTTGGAAAGTGGGTGACCCTAGAGCGTATTTTATCGAATTTGGCTTTATTTCCAAGTTTCGGACGAAGTTTTCGGCCTTTAGAAATGCTTACCCCAGAAATTCTCTACTATCCCAATGTAGTACTATATAATAGCTATTTATTAAAGGAGAGTCTATAATCCCCAGCCATTAAGAACTACCCAGATAATTGGTTGGAAAGTGGGTGACCCTAGAGCATATTCTATCGAATTTAGCTTTATTTCCATGTTTCGGATGACATTTTCGGCCTTTGAGAATTCTTACCCCAGAAATTCTTTACCCTCCCGTTGTAGTAATATCCAATAGCTATTTATTAGAGCAGAGTTTATAATCCCTAGATATAAAAAACTACCAAAACAATGGGTCGGAAAGTGGGTACCCCAATGCGTATTTTATAGAATTAGGCTTTATTTCCATGTTTCGGACGACATTTTCGGCTTTTAAGAATGCTTACCCCAGAAATTCTTTACCCTCCCGATATAGAACTATATAAAAGCTATTTATTAGAGCAGAGTTTATAATCCCTAGCCATAAAGAACTACCCAGACAATTTGTTGGAAAGTGGGTGACCATTGAGCGTATTTTATTGAATTTGGCTTTATTTCCGTGTTTCGAACGAAATTATGGGCCTTAAAAAAAACTTACCCCAGAAATTCTTTACTCTCCCGATGTAGTATTATATAATAGTTATTCCTTGAAGCAGAGTCTCTAATCCCTAGCCATTAAGAACTACCCAGACAATTGGTTGGAAAGTGGGTGATCCTAGAGCGTATTTCATCGAATTTGGCTTTATTACCGTGTTTCGAACGACATTTTGGGCCTTTAAGAAAGCTTACCCCAGAAATTATTTACCCTCCTGATGTAGTTCTTTATAAAAGCTATTCATTGAAGCAGAGTCTATAATCCCTAGCCATAAAGAACTGCCCCGACAACTGGTTGGAAAGTGGGTGACCCTAGAGCGTATTTTATCGAATTTGGCTATATTTCCAAGTTTCGGACGAAGTTTTCGGCCTTTAAACATGCTTACCCCAGAAATTCTCTACTATCCCAATGTAGTACTATATAATAGCTATTCATTAAAGCAGAGTCTCTAAATCCCTAGTCATAAAGAACTACCCAGACAATTGGTTGGAAAAGTGGGTGACTCTAGAGCGTATTTAATCGAATTTGGATTTAATTCCGTATTTCGAACGACATTTACGACCTTTAAAAAAGCTTACCCCAGAAATTCTTTGCCTTCCCGTTGTAGTACTATCCAATAGCTATTTATTAGAGAAGAGTCTATAATCCCTAGCCATAAAGAACTACCGAATTAATGGGATCGAAAGTGGGTACCCAAATGCGTATTTTATAGAATTAGGCTTTATTTCCATGTTTCGGACGACATTTTCGGCTTTTAAGTATGCTTACCCTAGAAATTCTTTACCCTTCCGATATAGAACTATATAAAAGCTATTTATTAGAGCAGAGTTTATAATCCCTAGCCATACAGAACTACCCAGACAATTTGTTGGAAAGTGGGTGACCATTGAGCGTATTTTATCGAATTTGGCTTTATTTCCGTGTTTCGAACGACATTTTGGGCCTTTAAAAAAGCTTACCCCAGAAATTCTTTACTCTCCCGATGTAGTACTATATAATAGCTATTCATTGAAGCCGAGTCTATAATCCTTAGCCTTTAGGAAATACCCAGATAATTGGTTGGAAAGTGGGTGACCCTAGAGCGTATTTTATCGAATTTGGCTTAATTTCCATGTTTCGGACGAAATTTTCGGCCTTCAGGAATGCTTACCCCAGAAGTTCTCTACTATTCTAATGTAGTACTATATAATTGCTATTCATTGAAGCCGAGTCTCTAATCCCTAGCCATTAAGAACTACCCACAAAATTGGTTGGAAAGTGGGTGACCCTAGAGTGTATTTTATCGAATTTGGCTTTATTTCCGTGTTTCGAACGAAATTTTAGGCCTTTAAAAAAGCTTACCCCAGAAATTCTTTACCTTCCCGCTGTAGTACTATATAATAGCTATTCATTGAAGCAGAGTCTATAATCCCTAGCCATTAAGAACTACCATAATAATTGGTTGAAAGTGGGTGACCTTAGAGCGTATTTTATCGAATTTTGCTTTATTTCCATGTGTCGGACGACATTTTCAGCCTTTAAGAATGCTTACCCCAGAAAATATTTACTCTCCCGATGTAGTACTATCCAATAGCTATTTATATGAGCACAGTGTATAATCCCTTGCCATAAAAAACTACCGAAACGATGGGTCGGAAAGTGGGTACCCCAATGTGTATTTTTTAGAATTTGGCTTTATTTCCGTGGTTCGAACGAAATTTTGGGCTTTAAGAAAGCATACCCCAGAAATTCTTAAACATGCATAAAAACGAACCATATCCGGGACTTCACAGATATATAACTCTTTGTGAATCTTCATGATTTTTCTAATTGTAAATTCTAGTTATAAAACCGTAAAGATACGTTATATTTTTTTTAACTAAAGTTAGAAATTTGTAAATGGGATATAAAAAACTTTATATTTATCTTTTTTTTCAAACAAAATCAGTCAAAAACCATGATTTTGAAAAAAAATAAAATTGTCACTCAAGTAGTTTTTCGAACGCAATTGCAGGATGACGAATTGCAGGATAGCTTTATCGCAAGAGAATTGCAGGATGAGAATTGCTGGATAGCTTGACACTAGTGTATATGTCACTACATCCACACATAAATATATTCTGAGTGCCTCTCTCTTGAAATAATAACAAACTTCCACCTTATCATAGTAAACAGGTGAACACACATTCACAACTATAAAATGTTTCAGTGTCTATTACCGTCACAACTGAATCAATATATACATACATATATATTAGTGTATGTATTTACATCAGTGTGAAATTGCATGTACCAAAAAGTACTTTTTTGTGACTTTATATTCTACAAATATTATACACTGTTGTATGGCTGTATGCAAGTTTTTCGCATCTACATCAATATTTATAGGAGTGAACAAGTTTTTCTGTGGATAAATATAGATACAGTATTGTTAAAATTATTGACACTGAGGAAGGCTATTTGTTAAGCCGAAATATTTGTCAACACGATTTAATAACAACATCTTCGTATAATACCATCTTATATTAGTATAGTGTGCAAATCTCTAGACTTATATATATATTAATACATTAAAAAGTTCTATTAGATTTTAAATAGAAATACGCAATATTTCGCTAAACAAATTAGCTTCATCAGGCGTGTGCATTTCTCAAGGTGAAATCGGATGCATGACAAAAAATATTTTTGTAGCTTGAACTATAATTGAAGACCAGAAACCCATATAACCTCTTATTAATAACTTTGAAAAAATTTACTTGGAGAATTTATCTATTTTTTAGATTTTCGTATTAATTTTCATATTTCATGGTTGTGTGGAGAAATAACAATAACGGTACTAATTTCACCGTACCAGATGCGCGTTTCGACAATAAATATCCCGCAGCGATGCTCGAGGCCAGAAAATCCGAAACGTTGAATGTATTCCTTTAATTAAAATGATTTCTTTTTATTGATGAAAATATAAATTTTCCTTGACTTAGTTATGTCTTAGATGTCTCATTGTTTTATTTTTATCAATCTACGAATTGCTATATCAATGTTATACACAAAAATAAGTATGAGCCATGGCAAGCCGTTTTACTATTTATTATAACTTCAAGATATCTAATATACTTTAAAAGATATCTCATATAGTTTATAAGATATCTTATATAGTTTATAAGATATCTTATATAGTTTATAAGATATCTTATATAGTTTATAAGATATCTTATATACTTTATAAGATATCTCATATAATTTATAAGATATCTCATATAATTTTCTTTATAAGATATCTTATAAACTATATGAAGATAAGATAATTTATAAAGAAAATTATATGAGATATCTTATAAATTATATGAGATATCTTATAAATTATATGAGATATCTTATAAACTATATAAGATATCTTATAAACTTTATAAGATATGTTATATGATTTATAAGATATCTTCTAAAGTTTGCATTTGGTATTTGATTCTATCATGCCTAGAGTCCTAAAGCTAAATTTAATTAAAAAAGTATAACAAAAATACCGAACTCCAAGGCAAATTCAAAGAGGGAAAGTCCATAAAATTGTCCATAAAAGGATATAAGTAAAAATAAAAGCTGATCAAATCTTTTGAAATTTGAATTTAATGCAAGATATAAAAAAAGCAATTCTTTAATACTTCAAAATATCGGAGAAATTATATTTGATACTTTAAATACAATAAATATATTTAGAATCTGTTTGGCCTTGTGAATTTCGTCCCCATTACACTTGTTAAAATGATATCATATTTAAATGCAATGGGACTCATTAGTAGGCTTTGAATACGAGTTGACAGATTAAAAGGATATTCGAATAGAAAAGAGAAAATGACAAATAGTTTCATATGTTTTGGTAAATAGTCATAAATTTTTAAACGAATGAAATAAAATTGTATCAAAGCTGTTAAAGCTAAAGAAATCAATATGACACGAAAAGATAGCGGTTGAGGGACCAGTCTTTAAAATGTTACATTTTATAAATTTGAATTAGAAATAAACATTACGTTAATTTAATGTAACATAAAAATTAAGATTTTAGATTTTGTACTTTTAATGGTATAGATTGCTACTGTGGAAAAGTAAATGTACACTGCAAAGTAAATTCACAAATACGACAAATTTATATTAATACAAATTGTAACACAAGTAAACAAATATGCAAGGTATGTTTATGAATAAAAGTAGATGTAAAATTTGATGAAAAGAGGGAGCACTTCTATCCATCCTTTTTAGGTAGGGTAGTTTGGCATTCAATTACAATTCTTTTCATTTTTTTAAACATTTTTAAAAAACGACCTTTAGCTTTGTAACACAATTTTATAGAGAGTAAAAAATGATTTGACTAATGTCTATTGCATTTATTAAAGTGGTTTTAATTGTATCATTACAAGTAGTAAATTATTCAGATACTTATATTATATACCGAATCTGAATTTCTAAACCTTTTCACATATTATGAAGCTAGAAATAGTGACTTACTTCAGTGGCACATCTTCCATCCATACATAGTAAGTGACCCCTCTTTTTAACCCTTATACAAATTTTTAAAGAAAAAAAGAAAAAGTTGTCATGCATAATCTCCACCTTTATAGATCAAAAACTGTTTGGCAGGTATGATACACGTAAAAGTGTAGCAAATAAATCCTACAGCTACCAAAGATTATAAATGTATATCAATATGTATAGGGGGTCTCAGTGGCCGTGTTATCTAAGTAGTTGATCTACCGTGATGTCATCACTGAGATTGTGAGTTTGAACCCTACTTTTGACATGTTTATAAGACTCCGATCTAGGATTGTCAGTTTTCCTGCCAAGTCTGTTATCTCTTGGTACTCTGACTTCTTCTGTCATAGAAATCCAACCTTGATATAGCCAAGATTGTATAAAGTGGTGTTCAACACCATAAATCAATCAACCAATCAATGTGCATGTACACAATCATTGTACATCTTCTTACATGTAAGTGTGGACACAAATCAGTGTGGATAGTATGTTTGATTGTTTGACAATGTTTTCTGTGTTTTGATAACAAAGTTTTCTGTGTTTTCCTCCATAGTGTTCTATGTTAAACTGTGTCGTTTATTCAATATTTGGTTTATGTTCAAGACTGTCATGGAGGAGACACTATTTGTATGAATTACCAAATGAGTCTGTTCAATCATTTTCCACAACTTTGCTTTTGGATAACAGCAAACAACTTAAACTTAGTAGAGAAACACATTTCTGCATGATGTAATTTTAATATGCAAGATGGTTTCTGAGAACCTGTATGTATGTTCTTTTCATATGGTTCTATTTATGTTCGTTGTGGTGGTCATTTCATATTTGGAACTGTAAATTAGTTAAAAATTATTCCAGTATATTTCGAAATTGTTAGAAGATATCTAATAGTTTTAAGTAATGATAATACCGTTCTTCTGTTGTATTTAACATGTATTTAATTATTTCTTTGAAAATGGCTTCTTCTTAGATTTCTCAAAGGCTTGGTTGAAGTCATATATAAGAAAATATTACCAGTATGAAAAAAATTTCAATAACATGGTAAATCCAATTTATTTGTTTATTATTCTTAATTTCTAAAAATAATTTATAACAAATTTAAAAGAAATATAAGCTATGATTCTGTAGTATTTGAAATGAAAAAGGTATTGCAGAATTTTTCTTGTTTCAAGGCTTTTGTAATGCGGATAAAAATATAAACGAAACCTCTAGGATGCAGTTTTATTGTGGTATAAAAATAAACCTTCCTGTAATCTGGTAATTAACATTCACACAAATAAAGAAATCAACGAAGGAATGATAAAAATTGAAAAGCTAAAGATAATTTAAGAAACTGACTAGGCATTGTAAATTTAGTCAATATTGATAAATGAATGACCAGATGCACTCAAAACTCTTCAGTAGGCATAACAGATGGTTAAATAGTGTTACAAAACCACCAAGCATCATATTGCAAGTAGCAATGTTTGGTATATTTCAACTCGCTTTTGAGATCCTGAAAATAGACATGTCAATTAATTATATTATTTGTAAATAAAAGTATATATATATATATATAAAACTTCCACATAGCTGTGTTAAAAATAGTCAGTAAACAGCAGGTAGATGTCGCTACATCCACAAATAAATATATGCTGAGTGCCCCTTTCTTGAAATAAGAACAAACTTCCACCTTATAGTAAACGGTAATAGACACTAAAAACATTTAAAGTTTTGACAAACATTCAAAACTACAAAATGTTTTCAGTGTCTATTACCGTCACAACTGAATCAATATATACATATATGTATATCAGTGGATGTATATACCTCAGTGTAAAATTGCATGTACCAAAAAGTGGTAACTTTTTTATGAACGTATATTCTCCAAATATACACTGCTGTATGGATGAATGCAAGTTTTTCACATCTACATCAATATTTATAGGAGTGAGAAAGCTTTTCTGTTGATAAATATATATATACACGAGGCTGGTGTCGACCAGTGGAAAACATCTAGGCATAGGTCTATTCAATTCTATCCTTCAATCAGAAAATAGTTGTACAATTGAGGCATACATGCATAAAACTTGTATTTAGGGTTTTGCTGTCTACCTTTTCTTTCATGACTCATAATGCAGTAGCATAACAACCCTTGTTACAACAACGCACTTGCATGTATAAACAAAAAAGCCGCAAAATTTTATCCTGACTTTTCCGTATTTTACTTTCAGTAAAAAATGCTGTTGTGTCAATATATTTATTCTTATTTTCTGAAAAGACATTCCAACGAAATGGATGCATCAGAAGCAGAAGCTAATCTGTTAACTCTCCCGGTATGGGATCAAAGTCTCGGCACATTACTCTTAAAGAAACTCAACTATGCTTAGTAATTCATCAGACTCAACAAAAAGTGCAAGTTATGTGTAATGCACTCAAACTATCCTAATATTTGAGAACTTTCAAAAGAAGACATGATGAGAGACAATAACTTTAAACTTCAATTAATTCAGACAAAATAGCAATCTGTAGATGATTTCTTTTTTCCTGTTTGGTACATTTTAACTACAAAAAGAATATAATTAGGGGTGAATATACATGCAATCTGGTAGAGTGAACCCGTGTGAATTAACTGGTCATGTGTTCACTAAATACTTTATCATGTTTACTTAAGATAAGAAAAAACAACTATGATTCAATTTAATCATTGTCTAAACTCATTAGGTGTTTCTTATCCAAGCAATTTAAAACGAAGCAGTCACTGTAGCAAACATTTACTTTGTATTTTTGAAATACTAAGACTTTTATACCTCAGGAATAGATTACCTTAGCTGTATTTGGCAAAACTTTTAGGAATTTTTGGTCCTCAATGCTCTTCAACTTCGTACTTATTTGGCCTTTTTAACTTTTTTTTATTCGAATGTCACTAATGAGTCTTTTGTAGACGAAACGCGCGTCTGGCGCAAATACAAAATTTCAATCCTGGTATCTATGATGAGTTTTTTACATTTCAGTCAATACAAAAATGAAATTTTACTTGCTTTGATGCTCGTGACACCCTATTTAATGAACGATTAATTTTCAATAAGACCTTCAAAATTAGATAAAATAAAATGAATTGGATTCTCCTTGTCCGTTTGTTGGTTTATCAATTCATCAAAAAAGATTACCTCTGTCACACCTTTTGCATGTCGAAACTAGGTTGCATAATTGCATGTGTATAACAAATATCATTTTATTAACATTTCTATATATCATTATTTTGTATATTCTAACCAATTTGATTCGCTAAGAAAGAGACTGAGAACTATGTTTGGTAAATTTAGAGTGTGAGACATATTTACATTTAAAATGACAGACCCCTCATCTTGGAAATGTCGTAGTGAGAAATTTTTCACATGTAATACTGTTAGCATAAACACTTATAAAGAATAAGACTTGTATAGATGTGCGCAATAAGCATGATATTTACTTATACTGGTTACAGTTCTCATTATCTAAAGATGACTTAAAAGCATTCAAATGTTTGAAGAACGTGTCTTTACCAGGTCATTGTAAAATCTGACAGCCAGACAGGTTATTCCACTGCTCCACTGAGACCCAATTTCACTAACAGCTAGAAATGTTTGCATACATACAACTTCTTATCTAATCTTTGCAAATTCCTTAAATATCCAAAATGAATAATAGAGTGTCCAGGTCAGAGAGGATGACCCAATTTTTAGTTTTTAGATTATAAGATAAACAGAGAACTCAATAAAACTAGACGGAGCTGAATTTCCGGATTATGTAAATCGAGTGTTCCGGATTTTTTTCTATGGTGTTCCACACAAAGCAAAGGTGTAAAATTAAAAATTCTGAAAAAAATCATTAGGTCAGCGATAAAGGCCAAATTTACAATTTTTGTTGATGTATGATTATGTGTTTCGTGTCAACCCCTAAGTGACCTATTACATATGTCTCGTGTTAACCCCTGCATAACCTATAACATGTGTTTCGAGTTAACCCCTTGTGTAAACCACTAAATGCCCCATACCATGTGTTTTGTGTTAACCCCTACATGCCCTATAACATGTGTTTTGTATCAACCCCTACATGACCTATAACATGTGTTGCGTGTTAACCCCTACATGCCCTGTACGAAAATAAGTTTTTAAATATAACATTCTGTACGTTATTACTTTTTTTCTCAGCAATTTCACACATGACGCATAACACTGTAATGACAGTGTAGCTGATGAAAACAAACATTTGATTGTTTTTTATGATGTATTACATTATGAAAACAACCACTAATCAGGAGGTAAATTGTGAGTGATAAAATTTGTCAACATTTGATTGGATACACATGATACCTGTTTTTTTTTTGCCGCAGCATATCTATGAACGATATAAACTGAAATTTTAAGGCTTATAACAAACTTTAGTTTGCAGAAATCAACGTTAAAAAATATAAAGATACTTGCAGTAAAATGAAGATTCAAGTTGTAGTCGTATTGGTCTGCTTAATAATTTTTCAACATTCTGAAGGTAAGTGTTTAATTTGAAGGGGAAAAATCATGGATTACAAAGATATTGTTTTAATGACGTTAATACTTCTGATTAGTAATAGAAAAGAGGGTAAAGATAAAGATAACCAATATAGTTCTATTCTGTCGGCTTGATATATTGTTTAGGCACCTGTCTAAAGACATAATACTATGTGTTGCCATATGGGTGCATTTAGTTTGGTTATTACAGTCGGATTTCTGACTCATTGAAGTATATCTAACATCTCCTTTTAATGATATTGATAAAAGAAATGCAATCTAAGACTTTTTAAAAGTTTTTCTTAAAATAATTGTTTTTTTCAAATAAAGAGTTTTAGACTTGATTCAATCCAAAACCAACTCATGACGGGCAATAAACAACAGGACACAGCTGAGATTATTTATGACGGGACGGAGATTAGATAATTCATGAAGTGACAAAGATCATGTAATTCATGACGGGATCGAAAACAGAAATTTGATGATATGACAGAGATCAATTAATTCATAATTAAACAGATATCAGATTCAACTTGATTTCATAATCTTTCTGTAAATTGTCTTATTCTTGTGTGAAGCAAGAAAGCAAAAATGTGGTCACGTTTATTTTATTTTTGAGAAAAGAAAAGAAATCTTTTTCCTTTGTCTAGGTTTTTTAAACATTTTATTTTTCACAAGCCTGAAACTTGAAGAAAAGAAGCTGGAGACAAAACCAATAATAACTTTAGAAATAACTTGACATCACATCATTTTAATTTGTCCATTTTTTTTTTATAGTTTTATCTTTCAAAGGGGCATTAGCTACAAAACAACACATAAAAACATTTTATTTCAAACTTTTATATAAGCGGAATATTGAAACAATCATTCGCTATTAGTAGTTAGTTTGGTTCAAGTTTGCAAAACTACGCTGAAAAACGTCGCTATCTTATTATTGGATTGTAAGTCAATATTTTTTTCGAAATACTAAGCATGTTCTACCCCAGAATTAGATAACCTTAGTTGTGTTTGGCAAAACCTTTCGGAATTTGTTCTTAAAATGCTCTTCAACTTCGAACCGTATTTGGCAAATTAATATTTTTAATCCGAGCGTCACTGAGTCTTTTGTAGACGAAACGATTGTCTAGAGTACAACATTTTATTCCTGGTATCTATGATTTGTTAATTTACTTGCAGAATGTAAATAGTTGTCTTTCTTTTACCATAACTAAAAAGTGATAATTAACGTCATGTTTTGAGTTAAGAATGTACCAATTTGTAGAGACACTTAATTGTATGTACTGAAATCATTTTCAATATCTTCTTTTTAGTCAATATATTTATTTTGAGCATACAATTCTGTATAGGTAAACCCTATGGTAAAGTCAAATGCAAAGTCAAGGCAAAGTACAACTACGAATTAAGCGGTGAGAAATATGGGTACTATGGCCAGGGAAATCCGTGCAGAAGGTGTAAAGGTAAACTTGTTACAGTTCTAAATTAATAATGATTTGTTGTGTTATCAAGTTGAAAAATGCAGATTTAGTTAATGATGAAATTTCTAATTATCAATATTTAGCCCATTAAAAGAATTATTTTACAGACATTTAGGAAGATTATACTGTTATTCTTGCTGTAATATTGTTACTGTTTCTCTTATATTGTAATATTCTTCCTGTAGAATTGTTAATGTTACTGTTATGACTTTATACCTTGAAATATTGCATTTATGAACCTTGTTTTTTCGTCATTCCTTTCCTCCTGTCGTCCAACAGATGTTTCCGTCACACTTTTTTTTCCAGTACTACTGAACAGAATTATTTCATTTATGATCAACATCTCAACAGTGGTTAGTTGTAACGTGCGAGGCACTTTTAAGAATCTGTAAGACACCTCCTTTTTTTTGTCATGCTTTTGATTTTTCAATATTATGTTGAACTAACTTAAATTTTTCGTCGAACATTTCTCGAGTTATTATAAACAGAAAGACTTTATGTTTGGTCAGCAGCTTGGTAGTGAGTGGTAATGTGGGTGCTTTTAAGACCTGTCACACATCTACTTCCTGTTTGCCGATACTTTGAATTAGGAGTGGGGTATGATAAGCGCAACAACAGGTGCATTTTTGCTATTTTTACTGTAATAATAGGATTATTTTTCCATGGATTTGGATCAATTATGCATGGTCTAATCGTGTTAAGCATGAAGTTTGTTGGGTATTTGATTTTTGGATGGACAATCTATTTTTGATATTAGGTCTATGTACATTTAAAGTTACATGATCATGACAATGGTTTTTTTTTGTTTAATGTTTATTCTTGTATAGTTTTTGACAATATAGGTGTAATTTACAAATAAGTTATCATCATTATGAAAATCAAAAATGAGTGACCTTGAATGTTTGTAGTTTGACGCCAGTATTGTAAAGGACGTGTATGTAAAATTCCTAAAGCAAAGTTAGACTTGGATGCTTATTTGGTTTATATGCTTTAATATGTTTTGTGATTAACTGAGTGAACTTTAGGACTGGATCATATCTTACAATTGAAAATACATTTCATGAATTTCGTGCGCCAAAGGTTTTTCAGATTTTAACTTTAAAAACTGTATTGCGCACTGAAATAGTTTCTATTACCAAGTCAGGAATATGACAGTTGTTATCCGTTCGTTTGATGTGTTTGAGCTTTTGATTTTGCCATTTGATTAGGGACTTTCCGTTTTGAATTTTCATCGGAGTTCGGTATTTTTTGTTATTTTACTTTTTATGTATTGTAGCATTACTTAGGCAATCGTTTACAAATTTATAAGTAACAATAAACATACAAAAAAAAACAACAGGAAACAGTATCAGTTAGTTAATTAGAGTTATTTTTAATTTATTCTATTCTTATAGCCCCCTGCAAAACTCTGCCAACAACATGTCCAGATGGATACACGAAACTGACTAATCAAAGTATTAGCCCAAATTGTTACCTTTTTGAAGGCCGCAATAGGACGGATAGAACAGATTGGCATGTAGCAAATGTGAGTTTTTCATACAACACACCAGTATTTTTAGGACAAGAACCTATAAGTTAAAATATACGTTTACATTATCGTAATTCAAATAAACATAATAGGTCGCCGCAGGTAAAAACTGCAAACATATAATGTATAACATATCAAAAACAGTAATACAGTTTGAATACTTTGCGAAAGATAAGAGAAAGTTATGGATATAAAGCAAGGAGTTGAAGGATATAAATTAAGTAACCCTATAGGTATTCAGAGGAAGCTACAGACTAAAAGAAGACTGTATTTTCCACTTTGTTTCTAAATAACGAAAAACTTTATATGAAACCTTCCTGGGTAGTACCTTAATACTTCTGAACTACAGCAGTTAACGATTACATCTGATGCCAGGAGCCTTCGTAAATAAAAGGGTCACTGTTAGTTTGAGCTTAACCCTGCGGTTATAAAAATAATAATATAAAGAGAAGGACGGGATAGTTCATTTACTCTTTCCCTTAAATTCATAAGTAGCCCATTCTTCTTTCTTTGGTTTTTAATCATCTATATGCTGGGGTCTATTTTTTTAAATTGTTTGAAATTGTAGAAATGCACTTAATTCCTGTTAATAATATAAAGTGATGTAAATGTTCTTTTGTTTGTCTGTTTGTTCATTCGCTCGTCTTTCACCATTTTGGTTTCCGGATGATGATAAAAGTACCTATTGATCTAAATCTTTCGAGTTTTTGAAAGAATGACATGGACAATAAAACACCAGTCTATTTCAATTTTTGTGGTAGAGTTATACACCTAATCTTCTTTAAAAAATCGGAATTATTTTGGATTCCACATAACGATTATGTAACACTAGACACAATATTTTTTTATGTTTAAAAACAATGTCGCGAACAATAAAATACAGGGTTTTGGCATCCATTGTTCAAGATTTACGCCCTTTCAGTTAGATTTGTCTAGTGTCCCAATAATGACTTAAGTTTATTATCTTCAACTAATATCGAGGACCTTAAACTTCTACTGAAATGTGATTTCGACAAATTTGAATTTAATTATGTTTTTAGTTTCTTCAAAACAAGTGTTGGATTCATTTTGTGTCTGGACGATAAAAATGTCCCGCTTGACAGAATTACTATTTCAATCGACTCATGGACCACAATCTGCAGATCAAAATTTTTGTTGACAGTGGTTATTTCTGGTTTAAGAGTTGTGCTGCAGTTGTGGATACTAGTAAATGTGATTACATTGAAATCGTAATTTGTTTAAACTAAAACTATAAATTGATACCATCCCTTTTTGGGGGTTATATTGTATTCAATTGTCTGCCCTTTCTGTCCGCTCGTATTTTCGTTCAACTATAATTTCTGTCATACTTTTCTCATCTACTACTGAACAGAATGACTTCATTTTTGTCTGCAGTTTGACAGTCTTGAATGGTAGAGTGTAAACACTTTTCAGATCCGTCAGACAACTAGCGATATTTCATGTTTTCCGATGTTTTGAAATTATCAACATGTTGAAGAAACTTTAAAAAAAATATAGTCACATGCAGTATAAGTTACTCGGGAGATCAGCTGTAAAACTAAATTTGGTGTTGCAATTTGGTTAGCATATTGTCGTATTTTAATTAAAAGTAACAAGATGTTTCTTAAACTTGTTTCACTGTATGACGGGTGCATGAAAGTGTACAAGAGATATGGACATATCGCACTAGTTTTTGCTGTTTTGACTAGAATGTCAAATAGAATTGTCATCTCTCAAGAACTATATAAATGCACTATTTGCGATGGAAAAAAAAAGATATACATTTTCAAAAATATGACTCTTCTTAAGTCTAGAACATTCCAAAATGATTTGCATGCGTTGTGAAACACGTTTTATTTATTTTTTCTGTCTAGGCGATATGCACCAGTACTCCTGGTGCTTACTTGTGGATTCCAGAAACAAGAGAAGAGGCTGAAGCAGTTTTTGTCAAATTTGATATATATGGTAGGCAGTTGTCTCAAGTCAACTTTGTAGTAAATGTATTAGTCTATTACATAGTTTTGTATATGTCTTTTGGTTATTGTGTTGTTAGATTGCTGTCTCATTGACCTTTTCATCACATTTTATTTTATTCATATAATTGTTAAGGACCTTCTTTCAACAAAAAAATCATTAGAAAATTCATTTTTTATTCTGAAAGTTCTTTAAGTTTACTTTGCTTAGTTCTACTTATTTTTGTGGTTTGATATAAAAAGTCCATGGCATTTCTTATTTTGTCATAGAATTAAAATTATAATTTGTCAGGAAAAGCTTTCCTTTGCTTTATAACCACTACAGCTGTTGTGTGTAGTATATATTAATAGTTTTTTTTTACAATGAGAAGACGGAGATAAGCGTAATAGTCAGTGCAGCTGTTATTATATCCACACTACGAAGTAGCGAGGATATAATATAGGTTTTTACCGGTCCGTCAGTCGTTTTTGTTTAAGGATGCAAGATCAAATACTTGATATCAGGTTGCAACCTTACTCAGATAAATGGTTACATATAATTAGAGGAAGATCCATATTGATTTTTTGTTATCCGTTAAGGTCTTTGGTAAGTGCCATAGTAACCTAAAAAGACAAACATTTGTGCAAAAAAATGTTTTCCAAATGTTAAATCAAATACCTCATTTTGAATTCGAACCTTTTTGGGATTTGTGGTCACATATAATAAGAGGTAGATCCCTTTTGAATTTTGAAGTAAGAAGGTATAAGGTGTATATCAAAGATGCTAAAATAGATGATGATGATGATGATGGATGGATGATTTACGTCCAGTGGCAAATTAATATGCATATTCAGGACGAGAACATGTTAATGTAATATGAATATTAATCCTGCTTTGCACTGGACCGACACGCTGAGCCGGATTTTTAACGTGCTAGTTCACAAGGTAACAGTCCGCAGGAAGACATGTCACCTTAATTGGAAACATTATTCTGAATCCGAGCCGACCAGTCTTTGATCTTACTCCTTAATGCCCCGTGCATAGCGGAGAAGCAGAAAAAACCAATTTTAAAGTCTTTGTTTAGACCCGGCCGGGGTTCGAACCCACGACCTCCCGCACTCGAGGCGAACACGCTACGACGAGACCAACGAGGCGGTGGTTAAATATAGATGTATGCAGGACAATAGTACTGTTTGAAACCATTACAGAAAGGAATGATACCTTAAAGTAAGCAGATAAAAAAATATTACTTCAGACAAATTTAAGGTTGTCCGCCTTACATGGGGGCGTGAGGTATGTGAGCTTGCTCACTAAATGTTCCTTAATTAATAGTATGTGTTTCGACATTTAGCTCACCCATTGTCATTTACATGTCATTTGCATGTCATAAACATGTCGTATGAAGCTTTTTTCTTTTTCTTTTTAAATATTTGGAAATTTTTCTACGGTTCAGGCTGTAGAAACTGATGGACGTTATTTTGATTATCTTTATATATTCCAATTAATTGGCAGCCAGTTTAATAATAAAAATTATGTTGTGTCGAAATTGTAGCCTCGGTTTAAGATCGGAATAGCATATTATGTCCTAGGTTTAAGCCATAGTCCACTTCTATTCGGGTTGAGTACTACTCTATTATCGTTTTATTAATTGGACAAATAAGTTCCTTCTATCACCCTTATTATTTGAATGATAAATGATATTAATTCAAACATACTAGTAGTATTATAGCTACTAGCATTTTAGTTATAATATTTGATATGACAATTAATGCAGTTTGATTTGTATATTCTCTTATCAAATTAGAAATATTCATCAACGATTTGTGTATTCTCTTACCAAATTAGAAATATTCATCAACGATTTGTGTATTCTCTTACCAAATTAGAAATATTCATCAACGATTTGTATATTCTCTTACCAAATTAGAAATATTCATCAACGATTTGTAGAAAAAGCGTGTGATTGATGTTCAAAATAAAGCAACTAATAAAACACAAAACTGAGAAATCATATTTCAAACTACATCAAAGATACATGTTTCAAATCAGATACAGTAATGCAAAGAAAGATCCCTTTTTACGATAAATGATTATAAGTAATGTTGTCAATAAATTATTATCTTTTGCAGGAAAGTTACGAGATTTTGATGTTTTCACTGGAGCAAACAATCTAGCTGACAGATACAGTTATGTTTATGCAGTAACAAATGCCACATTTGACCCGAACAATCTACCATTTGGTATACGTATGTATATTGACCATTTTACAGCTTTAACATTATTCATTAATACAATTATATATTTCTAGTTAAAAAAAAACTAACTGGGAAATTCATGAAATGTGAAATAAATTTATACATGCATTGACATTTGGAGATTTTTTTTCAATAACCAATGTTGTTTTATGTACCGCTAACAAGAAAAAGAGGGCATATTTTTTCCGGTCTGAAAATCCGTCTGCTTATATCCGGTTAATGTTTAAGGTAGGATAAAAATTTTGGTTGAAGGTAGTTTTTGCTCACATTAACATGGAACTTAGTACACATGTTCATCATGAAATGCCAAATCAGCCTTCTGGTTCTTGCTGAAATGTATTTCTTACTGTTGTGCAGCATATAAAAAAAAATCCTTCCTGTAGCTAGCTAGCTATAAACCAGGTTCAACCCAACATTTTCTTCGGAAAATTCCTGCACCAAGTTGGGAATAAGCCAGTTATTTTCCATTCGTCCAATTCGTTGATATAGTATAACGTTTGATTTAAGCAGGTTTTATGGACCTCCCCTTTTTGATTTCACCTTGGTATTATTGTTAATCCTCTTTTTCAGCATATTCCCTATCATTCTATACACATTTGTAAATTTAAGAAAAATACTTTGAAGTTCCTTCTTAACAGATTTTCATGAAACTTCCAACCTCCGAAATATTTGATGTTTTCTAGTTCTTTCATTGTTGTTTTCTCGAATTGTAAAACAAGTTCATATATGTATGTGTACATGTATAATTATCTTAATATTGTGACATAAAAATTAAGTTTGTAATTAAATCATGAATCTTGAATATTAAAATATCAAAAATTATTTGAAAGTAGCCATATGAAACTGCAAATATTTTTTAAATAATTAGTAGAAATTTCATGAAAATTGGAGAAGAAATGAACTGAAAATATTTTTGGGAAAATTTATTGTTTTGTATACAATATGTAAGGAAAAAATACAAAAGAAAAAATGAATTGTGTATATATACTGTACAGATGTCTAAGGGTGTATTCATAGGATTATGCATCGATATACATTAACAATTACCTTAAGTAGTACAGGGATATATCGCCTGGCTAAGGAATTGACAAGGAAACTCATTTACACAAAGGCTGCGTCGGATAGAAATCGACCTTATGCAAATGAATATCAATACATCTGTTAACCTATTCGGGTTGACAAAATATCTATGGAATGTCTGAAACTGTTTGAAAATTGAGCTGTTATAGGAAAATGTACAAAACAGACTAAAATTCATCTATTATTTTGTATTTGAAAGTTCCATAATCAATCAAAGTTCAGACCTTTTCTCACATTTCAATCTGTCATGTTCTATTTAAACAGTTTTCAACATAGCTATCCCCATAACTTAATGTTAATCTTTTCGATATGGTCATATGACATGTTCTTAACTTAGATTTCATCGGATTTTAACAGATATACATACTTCAAATGTAATGTATTGTCATTCAATATTTAAATAAATCATATATAGAAGAACAAGAAAGTCTTTTTTTTTCTATCAATATTATAAAAAATTTGCTTTTGACATTTAATGCATTTAAACTTTCTTTTAGCATTGAGTGGTAACCCTCATTTTAATATTAAAAATTGTTTCGAACTTGAGTGGGATGTGGAAAAACGTGTATTTGAATGGGACGCTGATAATTGTTCTGGAAGTTCAAACGAGGCATATATTTGCGAGTTTCCAATTGTAAGTTTTTAGCATACACATTATAAACATTGTTTAAGGTTCACTGGTTTTAATCTATGCTTAGATATGTATTGATTACGGTACGCATGAGATCATTGTTTCTGTAAAAACTTTACAACACACAGTATATTTTTTATAAAACTAAAACCAGATAGTTTAAAGTGTTACTTAGTTTTACAAACTAGTCGACCAACGTATATTGTATGTTCATGTTCTTATCATTGACCTGTGTTTGCCTTATTATCTGAATAACAAGATAGTTCGGAAGTATGGTTTTAAACTGTTTACTCTTCGGGTACAACTACATGTCTCTGTTTCATAGATTGTTTAGACTTGCAAAAGTACTGTTCAGTGTTCCTTCCGTCATCACTTTTTTGTGGCCATGATGGCGCCGTCATTTTTATCAGATTCTTTTTCAAATGTGTATGAAGGTTTACACTCATCGATGGGTTTGATTATTGAAAAAAAAATCTGAAATTGGGACATTTGTTGTCAAAGAAAGAAGCTGAGAGAGAAATAACTCATATTAATTCTTAATAAATATGCGAGCAAAAACTCTTCACTATGATAATGGGTATGAGTCCTGTTCCCGATTGTGATATTTTGGCTGAGCGTTGAGTCGCATGGCGGGGGATTCATGATAGCAGGAGACGTTAACCCTGTGATTTACCCTGTCTCACTACTTTTAGCATTAATGCAATTCGTTCATTTTATGTTTGTTACCTTGTTTTGTGATCTTAATGATGTTCGATACTCTCTTTCAAAATAACAAGCTTTTTAAAAGACTGTTATAAGTGGATAGTAAATAAATAAAGAGATTAAAAAGGCAGAAAAATTTTTAATTAAGTGTCTGTGTGCTTGTTTTCGAGATAGAAGCCATTTGAATTTGGCAGGAAATTATTCTGTCTAGATTTTTCATACATTTAACATTGGAACCCTTTTTCTTTCATAAACTATGAAAAAATATCAAGAATTTTATTACATTTTCAAATATGGCTTTTTAAACTATATGTAATAAAATTATGAAAAGAAAAGCAGGGGTAAGCGGGTAAAGTTTGTGATGGCCCCTTCGTGAATAAAACCAGAGGATTCAGAATATCTGGAAAAAATTTCAAAACAAGAGGAGCGAACATCCTTAATCGATTTATAAGAATAAATGATCGGAAAAGTATTTTTGCCTTATTTACAAAAGGTTTTTTTTTATCGTTTCTGTTGTCATTTATCTTTGTTTTCCCACGGCTATGATCTATTATATAGATTAATAGCGTGCATAGTTTTCAAAAATATGCACACTATTAATTTAAAATTGATGATATACAAGTTAATATGCACAAATTTCATATACTAGTGTGTACAAACAGTTCAAGATTGACATATGTTGAAACCATGCATGCAAGTCCAACAACCTTGCAAATTTAATGAGAATTAAATCCTGATGATATTTTTTAGGTTTTGGTTCTTACACCCTACATAATATAAAAGTTTAAGGTACGAGTTAACTGAACAAACCATGTACTAAAGTTCAAGTTGTGTTCAACATCACTGTTTACTCAATCGAATGGTTGTGGCAATATATTCGTAGATATACCGGGGAAATCATATTTGTCTAGATTACTAGAGTATCAAAATATTAATTTTATATGAAAACGCTTATATGTATAACACATATTTTTCTCTTTTTCAGGCCAAAGCATGTTACTAGTTCATTGAAGAGTTTCCAGTTGGACATCTTCTATTAAATAGAATCATACAAAATAATTTCTTTTCCAATTTCATAATTCGTACTAATTCAAATTGGAAGCCCTATACTATAACAAGTTCATGATTGCAGAAGAGTTATTTAATGTCATGACTTCAGGGTAAGTGTCTCCTGTTGTAAAAATAAAATTGAGAATGGAAATTGGGAATGTGTCAAAGAGACAACAACCCGACCATAGAGCAGACAACAGCCGAAGTCCACCAATGGGTCTTCAATACAGCGAGAAACTCCCGCACCCGGAGGCGTCCTTCAGCTGGCCCCTAAACAAATATGTATACTAGTTCAGTGATGATGGACGACATACTAAACTCCAAATTATACACAAGAAACTAAAATTAAAAATGATACAAGACTAACAAAGGCCAGAGGCTCCTGACTTGGGACAGGCGTAAAAATGCGGCGGGGTTCAACATGTTTTTTGAGATCTCAACCCATATATTACCTACCATTCTTATCAAAATGTCACAATCAGGAATAGGATACGATCGGTAAACTTACAGATCAGACAGCTATTCTGGTATTTATCAAAATATAACCGTGAAAACAGGACGCAATTGATTTGAGACACCAACACATTATAAAGTTCGTCAAATTTGCAGAGTTGACCGTAAAATTTATGTACAGTCGATTTCAGTCGTTCTTCATGACAACTCTGTTAGAGCAGTTTTTGTGTCAAGAGCACACCCCTATAGGTGAGGTCAGAATAGTGTAAATATGCACAAAAGTATAGTATCAATTAATACATTTAAGTATCATACGATGGGATCGAGGGTGAGTAACTGATAAATAGAAAGCTGAAATCATCATGTCATAAAATTCTAGTTTAAGGTCGACAATATATGTCAATATCAAGAACAAAATCCTGATACGAGGCAGACTTTCTAGTTCGGTAGTATCTTTATTTTTTTTAAATTCACTAGGATATAGGTGATACAAGCATTCACTTAAGTATGGGTTATTGGGTGATAGGAAATCACCAATATATCTGAAAAGGATATTAAATAGTTTTGGAAAATGCTTTTTCATTTTTTCTTTGAGAAGGTTTTGTATGAGTTTTGCTTTAAAAAACTAGTCAGTAGGAGTGAACAATTAGTACCCATTGGAATACACGAGCATTGTTGAAATGTGGATCCACCAAACTCAACAAATATGTTGTCGATCAAAAATACAAGAGTTTTGATGATGTCGTCTTCTGTACATCCATCAGTAACATGAAGTTCTTCATGTTGACTGGCTGGGTAACTCGATAATTTGGGTACATGTATTTGGCTAATAATTTTCAAAAGTCTTTCATTGTTTATGATGTTAAGGGCACCGGTTATAACATGATCAAGAGGACATTTTTTAGGGGGGGCGTTGAACAAAAACAATAAAGTGGAGGTTTGGATTCAACATCTTCAAGGTCAAGATCTCTTATATCCTCTTGTGGTTGAACATGTTAGAGGCAATTGGTTTGGTGTAAATGACAAGTGTAGCTTTATATTTCGAGTAATAAGGTATTGTTTTCTGTACAGACTTTTTTGGTGGAATATATTGTTAATATTGACTCTTATTTTCTTCATCTTTGCGACTTCTTGTCATGAATCTTAATACCTTGTTATTAATGATGTTCATAATAAGTGCAACCAGTCTGTACTAAGTCGAGTTTGTATCAAATACGGAAATGTGTTTGCCTTCGGAAGAGAGAGACAAAAGATATCAAAAGGATAGTCAAACTCATAAGTCGAAAACGAACTGACAATGCTATGGCAAAAAACGAAAAAAGACCAAAAGACAGACAACAGCCTACAGAACACAAATAGAAAACCAAAGACTGAGCAACACAAACCCCATAAAAAAAACCGGAGATTATCTCAGGTGCTCCGGAAGTCTGAGCAGATCCTGCTCTACATGTGGCACCCGTCGTGTTGCTTATATAAATACACACCTAAATGAAATAGTGAATTGAGCTGCAAGAATGGCTTTGGAAATAGTTTAGTACAAATATATAGAATAGATGTTTTTTAACAAACGATAACAGACCATTCCTGGACACGGTATTAAATTCAGGTTGTGTATATTTTCGATGACATTGACCCCTATTGCGTCTAACAGATGTGTTAAATGATTATAACTTGTTGATATCACCACATATGGGACTTGATAGAATATTTACACCCACATTTTTTCTTAACATTCGTAATGAAAAACTGTTCCCAAAATCTGATTGACGATACCAGGTATCCTCTGACTGAGTATCAAATGCAGTCATCTTTTTTTTTTAATTTCATACTTGTAAAAGTGTTTAGATTGATTAAGAATCGTTTCCTTTGTGTTATTTGTTATGAAATTATTTCGTGACTTGTGATACAGGGTCTTATAATGTACTTGTTGAAAGGAGGGATACTTGTGCACATGTGTATTGTGCAGGAAAAAAAAACAAACGTTCGATATGTTTTAAATTTCGACTTACAGTCTACAAAGGTAAAGGAGAATTGTGTGCGCACGTTAATCTGGTTTAACCCAACAAATTTGTGTGTTTTTACCAAGTTAGGAGATCTGTATCATATGGTGTTTGTTGTTGTTTGTCTTTGGTTGTATGTCTGTAATTTTTCGGAGGTGTTTGTGTTTGGTGATTCCTGTTATCTATTGTATGCCTTTTTGGTAAAAAAAAACTATTTTCTGCGTCATTGAATAAAAGATTTTAATTTTTAAATCTCAGCTTTTGATATCTTTTGTTGGAAATGATAAGGTAAATCGTAATAATCTACACAATAATGTCTCCTGACAGGTATATAGTATTGCATAAGGGTGTAATTTAAAAGTCACAAAAACTAATGTGTCAACCCTCTCCTAAAGCTGAGATAGATGTGTAACATCATAAAACAAGAACGATATGTGAAAAACAGCTGGATGGGGCTTGATTAATCAGATTAGTATCTAGACCTCCAAAAAAATGACAAAAAGACAAAGGCACAAAGTACCGTTTTGAGAAGAAATTTGAAATGAAGCATAACATAATGATATTTACATAAATGGCTTTTTCAAGCTCTCCCGCGCTTTGATTTCCAGTATATTTTAGTTTATAACCATTTTAACAACCATTGAGCATAAATGTAAAGAATAAAATGTCTGCATACAAAAATATACTAAAAACAATAATAAACAAACAGTAAACACAACACAAGATAAATCACTAAAGACTGAATAACACGAACCCCACCAAACAACATGGGGTGCTCTTGAAAGGTAAGCAGATTCTGCTCCACATATGGCATCCGTCGTGTTGCTTGTGTAAGTACAAATCCGGTTATATGTCAAATTTGGTAGGGCAAATTAGAGGAAAATAGGACGGGATTATGCGGTTTGGTAGGTTTAATTGTGAATTTTAGCTGATTTTTTATTTCTTCGCCGTCGTGTTCACGTTTATCCCACGTCTCCTTTTCTGAACGTTTTGATATACATGTACATGTTTCTTACTGTGAAAAAAAAACACTGCTTTTTTCTTATCTTTATAGTCTAACAGAAAAAATACTTCAAGTAGCAGAAAGCATAAGCATTGAGTGTTTTGAAACATTTTTTATTCCTTTTCATGTTACATGAAAACAAATATTTTTCCGTTTTGGGATTTACTTTTTCTTGAATGTGTGTCAATTACTTTTTGGCACATTTTTCAAAAGTTGGTACTTTATTTTACATCTTTTTTGTTTGTTTGAAGAAGTTGTTGCTGATGTCAGAACTTCGACAAGTTTATGTCTGATTTATTCAAAAATTTACAGACTTAGGACGATTGAGTTTGACCTTTTGTATCTTTCATCTTTCGCCTCTCTTTGTTTTTTAAGAGTGCTGGTTGGCCTCGAGATGTCTTTTGGTTATTTGTGTCGCTGGGATGCTGTCTCACCAAACTATACCACAGAACATCTAAATGATACTACAAATATATCAGTTAAATCAGTGGTTAAAAATAGGAAACAATATTTCTTCATTTGTTTATTCCTTTTTTTATTGGTTGGAATAGATGGCACACTTTGCACAGTCTTTAAGTGTGATAAATGATTAATATCTAACCTATTTCCCAATCAACAAATAGCTGGCTACTTTTTTTAAATTACAGCAATTTTAGATTTCTTTTGGAGAGTATTTCGGACCTCCTTAATAGTGTTGTTAAAAGAGAGTTAAAAACTAAGATGCCATTAAGCAAGAAATAGTCAGTCAATGCGTATGATTTCTGTTTTTGTTGCTTCGTCGCAGGAACAAAGCCGACTTCCTTGAACATTATCAAACTGTGCACATTGATCGATTCCGTTCTTGAACTATCTGTTTACTACGTTAGTATAGTTTATCATCCGGGTCAGAGCTGTAACTGCCGGGGAGTTTTGAACTTTATGTATGGTCACCTCACTGTGTGCACCAATGGTTACCTTCTAAAAAACAACTCTCCACCAGAGACCAAATGATATAGAAGATAACAAGTATAGGTCACTGTACGACCTTCAACAATGAGCACAACCCATCTCGTATTGTCAGCTATTAAATATCAAAATAAGGAGATGTGGTACGATTACCAATGAGACAACTAACCACCAAAGTTCAAATGAAGTGGATTAAAGCAATTATAGGCAACCGTACGGCCTGCAACAATGAGAAAACCCCGTACTGTATAGTCGGCTATAAATGGCCCCGACATGAAAAATATGAAACAATTCAATTGAGAAAACTAATTGGTGCCCATAGGAATACCTACAATCTGTCAATAAACCTGATTGCCGAAACGTATTTAAATGTTGTCAAGTTTGTTTTGGGGTGAGGGGTTACAGGGTTAGTCCTCTTCCTTAATATAATGAGATTTAATTGCTTGATATCGTTTATTTATCTGTTAATGTTCTGTAATAGCTAGTGTCATCGTTTCTGAAACTCGGTCTCATTGTAACACTTTTTTTAAACTCATATTCAACCAGTTTGATTCCGATTGCAATAAACATTTCGTATTTTATTATTAGAACATAAAATAAAAAACGGAAAATTTCAAAAGAAATTACGCATAAATTGAAAGACGACAAAACCGGTGGAGTTACATCTTTCATAGAATTCAATCGTTTGAAATTTAATTTTAACTTACTCTTCAGGCGTTTTTGTTTGCGTAGAATAAAGGAATACAAATAATAAAGAAGTTCTTAAAATTGTTCTCATTTTTTTTTCTCTAAACCAATTAATAGATTTTCTAATAAAATTACTGTTTTGTTACATAATTCAATTAGGATTATATAAAAAGAGTAAAATTTAGGACCATCGAGTTTGTTTTGGTATATACATTATTTCAAGTTGAGATTTTGATTTATTAATTGTTGTTTGCTTAAGTCCAGGGTCAAATATTTCATGCGTGTTAAAGAAGATAGAGATTTGAAAGAAAACAAAAATCCTAAAGGTCGAAACTAATTTGAAATTGACATACCACAAAGCTATTATTTAATTTCGTCGCTTTTCAATGCGAAAATAATTATACAATGATTGATTGCAATGCGTAATTCTTTAACTCTTAAATGATTTTTTTCCATTCAATCACATTTAAAAAAAAAATTGTTTAGGGGAAATAATGATGTAAAGTAAACTATATATTTTTTTTAGATATTTTACGGGCTTTCCTTGCAAAATGTGCATCTATTCTTCGATTTATCAGACATTTTCAATCTTAACTCTTATGCGGAAAGTAAGAGACAAATGCAATATGTCGTTGTCATTGTGTTCAACGTGCCACATCGTGCCTTGGACATACCTCCATATAGTTGTACCAAAATGCTTATAAAAAAATCTAATACGGCACCTTTTTTCATACTGATAAAGTTCTATGTGCCTTAGTTGTACGCATATTGTTATAAAAACCTTGAGACTGCACACTTTTATCCAGTTTAACATAAATCTGACACGGAACATTTTTTTCGATGTTCATTAAGTATAAATAAAAATAATAAGAAGATGTGGTATGATTGCCAATGAGACAACTCTCCACCAGAGACTGAGGTTCTGGATAAAATTCTTAGTTTAAGTTTTCTTTAATTTTTTTGACAATTATATTTTATTCTATAGTTTTTCAAAATTATTCTCTATTTGATAGTTTTCAGCACCCTGTATTTTTCTATATTCCTTGTTTTTCATGCATTTTTCCTATACCCTTTTTTTCAATTTTGCTTTATGCCGTATATATTAGTAACCTTTTCTATATTCTTTATTTTTTACTAAGAATGTCAACTTGGTGAACAATTACTAATCGAGTACTCGTTGGTTTCATCGAGCGGTACTCGCTCGGGAATATATCTACAACACGGAAACACAAAAGTACGTATTTTACATTCTTTGGATTGTTGTTCAACGGACGAAAAACCATCTACATAAGTATCTGGGACAAGGAATTACACACCATAATTTATAGGTCATTACGTACAAATACAAGTAAAAAACAATAAAATAATCAATATAATTTCATGAACACCTACTTAAACATTATAACACGGAAAAAGCGTTAAGAAAACACATTAAATGTTTACAAAGGCGTACAAATTAGAAGTTTAACCATTCACTAAGGGTCACCAGAGTATGCAACAAATTTATTTTATTTGGAAACATTTTTCTTGTCAACTGTTATTGGGGACAGTCGGTTTTTCAACTCAGTAAATGACAGTCTTGCAGACTAAAAAATTTGCTCTGACAGTACCGATGTGACGGAATGGCTAAGATATATTTAGTTTAAAAGGTTAGCCTAGGTAGAACCCGCGTATTTTCGGAGGCATTTTAAATGACGATTTAGCACTCTGAGTGCAGACAAACATGTGCGCCTGGAAAAGTTTTAAGGCATGGCAGGAACTACATAATTAAATTTTAAATGCATTTTATGTTTCAGAAAATTATAAACTTTTCTGGATTTTGTTATTCATTTTTTTTTCATTCCTGCAGAAGGTGCCAAAATAAACTAATTTGGGAAAGAGGTTTGAGAAGCTCCCGTCATATAATAAATGTTGTGAGTAGTATTGCTTTAAACAGACAATGGATGGACAATAGACATCTGCAAACATTAGGTGATTTAAACTGTAATGAGTTGACCGTATAAAATGAAATTCATGTGTTTATTTTTCTATTTTGGAACTGGAAAAAAATGCACATCAAAATCAAGGTCAGTTTTTAATTTTCTGAAACGTAGACTACATATTACTTTTATATATCAAGGTCCTGCCATGCCTTAAAACTTTCCTAGATTTCATCAGTTTGTCTGTACTCATAGTAGATTTTGTAGTGTAAACACGGCCATATTTATCAATTCCTTTTGATGAACCTTAATCAGTGATGCCTATTTAATTTTCCGAAAGAGGTTCTCAAGAAGATAAATTTTATATAAAGAAGACAGCAATATTCTAACAGGAAACCGATTAGTCGAGTATCGTTTTGATATTCGATACTCGGTACTATCGAGCGATACTCGAATACTCGAGTACTCGTTAACATCCCTATTTTTTACAACTCTTCTATTAACCATATCGAGACCGTCTTTACTGCGTTGCTAAATGGTATTTGGACTGTCAAAACATATAAACGAATAAATGTATTTTTCCAATAATGGCAACTTCAGTATTCATCCATGAAAATTCATAGTACTAAATGGTTTAAGTGTAAATAGATTTCACATTATATCTCACAGAGTATTCAAAATAATTTTCCGAGTACGCTTATACAATTATTTAACTACACATGTATGCCTTAAAGTTATATAAGACCCATATTTACAGGTAATACATTCGATGGGTGCCACATGTGGAACATGATCAGCGTACCCATCCAGAGCACTTGAGATCACTCCCGGTTTGTTGTGGGTTTAGTGCTGCTCAGTCTTTAATTTTCGATGTTGTGTTTTGGGGTTTTTTTTTTGTGCTGTTGTTTGACTATTGGTCTTTTTCTTTTCTTTTTTGCCATGATGTTGTAAGTTTATTTTCAAGTTGAGTATGAATGTCCCGTTGTTATCTTTCACCTCTGTTTATCACACATGATACGTATGTCAGTTACCTAGTGTAACATCGATCTAAGACTGAAATTTTAAAAATATTGATCTGGTGTAGAAAGGAACTACATTAAGAATGATTTGAAAAATTGTTACTTTGCAGCAATATGAAAATAAGGAGATGTGGTATGATTGCCAATGAGACAACTATTCACTAAATTATTCGTAGACAGCTCTCTCACAAAATGAGTCAATTAAAGTTGATTATGGGTTTTTTGGATTAAGAATTTGATGGATAAAGGCTAAAATCCTCTTTGTAGATAATACTGACGCCTTCTAAGTTTTTTCCAATTTAGAACATATGTTGTGATGGACTCTGGAATTTTTTTAATTTGCATGTAGCTTTACGCTGTCCTTTCTTTCTTCTTTTTTTTTTTTTTTTGGTCATGGAATGTCGGATATCGGCACGCTCCTTTGGTATCTCTTGTCTCTTTCTTATGAACTAACACCAGATAAAAAATCTTCAAAGCCATTAATTTTGTATATAGACTCGACTCTCATTGAACTTGGCGTTCTCATAACTGGAATACAATTGAGTACCAATTGACTCTCGCTTGAACTTGGCGTTCACATAACTGGAATACAATATTGAGTACCAGTTGACCCTCACTTGAACTTGGCGTTCACATAACTGGAATACAATTGAGTACCAGTTTTGTTGTTGACATTTGAGTGATTAAATTTGATGTTATAATGAATACTTATGACATATTTTAAAAAGAGTTATGCTAGAATGTAAAATTAAACAGTGCTAGTGTTTTGTCAATTAGATATTGTAATTTTATTGTCCTGTTATTGTAAATTTTTAAAGAAGACCTGATCATAAAATAGCATGACTTTTTGACATATATTAATGAATTGACTAAACAAAATGTAAGTCAAGTTATTCGAAACAGAAATAGACACACACACTGACATATTTTTGTATTGAAACAAAAAAAAATATGTCGCACTCAATGGTTGCACTGTTATCATGATTGTTATTATAAGAATCCAAGTAACATTAATATCAATATCAATTCACTGATTATAATTAAAGTATCATTTATACATTTGAATGTGTATATAAAGCAATTGCAGTTTATGTCAGTTTCAGTTCTTTTATCATTATGTTTTTCATATGTTCCAATAGAATTATATAGACACTTCGGCAGCTAGACAAATCAGCACGAGGACATTTCAGCACATGTAAAAGACATTTTGGCACTCAAGAGAGACATTTCGAAATCAATACAAATTGGCTCCTCACAATGAATAAAAGCTACTTTGTTTATTGTGCACGTTCAGCTTTCAGACCTGATTCATTATTGATCATCCAAACAGTTATACTGGATAATATTCAATATGGCTTGCACGTTATAGCTTAACAGTTGAAATGTTAATCACAAATAAATCTAAAAAATCACCACCTACAAAGACTAGCTGTTAAATTAAGATCTTCATTGCGGAAAAACTTCACACTCAATTCATACGTTTTGATTTATAGATTCAAACATAAACAATTTGGTTTAGGTTATTTTATTGCAAATATGCCTTTCCGTTTATCATCATGGTGAATATATACATGATATATATATTAACAGTAATTGTATAGACAACAATGAGGTGCCGAATCGTCTTGGTCCCAAAATGATGTGATACTGAAATGTCATACAACGGTGTCGAATTGTCTTTGGATTGTGTCTTATTACGTTCCAATCACAGGTTTCTACCTTTTGTAGACCGTGTATAACTTCTATCTTTTTCCATACACCTTTAAAATGTATTTCTTAATTTCTTAACATTTAATGCATCAAATAGTAAGTAGGGGGATGACATTACTTGTTTAAAAAACGATGAATTTTTAGGTTAAGTAATGATTTGGTCCAGTTGAAAAAGATAAATCATTAGTATGTCTGAAGCTGTTAAACTGAATCATAAAATTCAAAATAAAGTTGGTCACTAAATTATAAGAAATTTTGAACGCCATACGCGCGTTTTGTCTACAAAAGACTCATCAGTGACACTTGAATCAAATCAAGTTAAAAAGGCCAAAATAAAGTACGAAGTTAAAGAGGATTGAGGACCCAAATCTCAGAAAGGTTTTGCCAAATACAGCTAAGGTATTCTATTCCTGTGGTAGAAAATCCTTAGTAATTCGAAACTTCGAAGTTTTGTAAACAGTTTTTTTATATAATTATGACCATATAAATGATAATTTATGTCAACACAGGTGTGCTGAACTCAGAAAGGTTTTGCAAAATAAAGCTATAATAAGTGTCCGCATGACTTATATTTAAAAGTTGCTCATATGTCTTGCTGTTAGGTGTGAGCCAAGGCTTCGTGTTGAAGGCCGTACTTTGACCTATAAAATTAACTTTTTATACATTGTGACTTGGATGGAGAGTTGTCTCATTTGCACTCATACCTCATCTTCTTATTTATATATAGTATGTTACAAATCAAATATTAGAATTTGAAACAAATCGGTGAACACGAACTTGACAGCTTATGCCCCTTTAATGTATACATTTAAACAAAAACAAAAAAATATTCTGACCAATTCATCCTCTCCAAAAGCTATTTTTATTTAAAGTCTTTACTTTCATTTAATTAATTTTGATATGATACAAACCTTTATATGACCTTTATAGAGGTTGATTACCTTAAAATGACGATTTTTGACTAATTTTATGTTTTTGCTCATCTTGAAAAGTAAAGAATCTGTAAACAGTAGCAATGATCAGCAGTTCAAGCCCTACAAAAATGGCAAGATGACTGAAACCAGCATGTGACTACAACTAGGAGTTACTACACTTAATGAAGTTATTGGAAAAAATGTGTTTGCTTAGTTTGCTTAGTATCTTAAAACATTAATAATCACAAACTGTAAACTGCAAATATTATTAACAATACAGGAACTACAAAAAACGAACAAAACTTCTTTTTATATATAAAGGCTATATAGAGAAATATAAAACCAATAATAATGAAGAAACGACAAAACTGTCTTAGGGTGTTGGAAACAGAGAGTTTAGAGACTACAAAAATATCATTTGATAGAACTATAAACGTTAATATTCTTGTATTGTATGAAAAAATAAAATAACAAAAATACCGAACTTCGAGGAAAATTCTGAACGGAAAGTCCATAGTTAATGGCAAAATCGAAAGCTCAAACACATCAAACGAATAATTAACAGCTGTCAAATTCCTGACTTGGTACAGGCATTTTCTTATGCAGAAAATGGTGGATTAAACAATCGTCATGAAATCAATATTAATGAGCTAATATGATAGCAATCTGCTGCATCAAAATAACATTACCTTATCTTTGAATACATTTATCAATTTATCAAACTAATGCATGAACACATTCTCAGTTAGGGACATTAAACAAAAACCATTTATCTTAATTTTCTATAAAGGTATTTTTTTTAAAATATAAAACATTTACTTAGATCATTTATTTTAAATCGCAATCGTCATGAAATCAATACCAATGAGCTAATTTAATAGCAATCCGCTACAACAAAATAACATGAATTTATCTTGAAATACAATTTATTAAACTCATCCATTAAAATATTCTCAGTTAGGGATATTGAACAAAACTTTTCAATTTTCTATAGAGGTATTTCATAAGAAAATATAGAAAATTTACGAAGATGAGTTATTTTAAATTGCTTTTGTTCCTGCAAGGGGACCAATATTGCCGCTCTGTCTAAAAATAAAACGTCAGGGTAAAATACATCAATATACTTATATCTTGAAACCATAATAGAAAAAGAAAATTCTCCATGAGGCGAACATGCTAAAAGTCGAGATCGACCTACTGCTTATTTCCACTGATGTGTAGTAATGCTCTAGTATACAGATTTTTGACAATTTTTGTTTTTGTTTTTTTTTTTGTTTTTATCTTGAAAACTATAATAGATAGGTAAAATTTTAAATAACCAAAAATTGCTAAATATATAAAATCTTTTAAAACGCTAATATGACTGAAGCAATTAACTGAGTGCTTACAGTAATTATTATCTTTTAATGAAGATGTTTACCTAGTTATTGCTGTTCTTGAAAAGTATAATAAACAGACAGAACCTCTAAATTACAAAAGTGGTCGGTAATACAAGATCTACAAAAATGAGCTGCAGTCCTTTAGCGCCAATTGTTATTTTTAAGATGTTTCATTTGCGCCAATATACGGAAATCATTTGCTCTAATTTACCTTAAGTTTACACATATTAATCAAACATGATAATCCTTAATAAATTAAAGTACCTTTAACAAAATGATTTATGGAATAAATTGGACTAGATTTGCTGAAAAAATTATAACGAAAATGGGAGAATACAATCAAATAAAACATGCATAGATGATTTATCGATTTGCCCCAACTAAAAGTTATTCATCGCATCCATCCATATAAAGATAACGATATGTGGTATGATTACCAATGAGACAACTACTCACCAAAGTTCAAATGAAAAGGATGAACTCAATTATTGGCAACCGTTTAAACCATCAACAATGAGAAAAACAATACCGTATATTCGGCTTTAAAAAGCTCTGACACCTTAAATTGAAAAAAAAAATCAATTGATAAAACTAACGGTCTACTTTACTATCAGTGGCATCGACCTTGTGGTTGTCAAAGATAACAGACCTACAATTAAGCATGCCAGACGTGTGTTATGTCTACATTAGACGAACGTTCGAATTACAACAGTGTAATGGCCAGAAATCAAATATTACATTAAAGATCATTGAAACAAATTGAAAAAGATGCCAAATTTAGCTACGGCCTCATATAGATATAAGAAGATGTGGTTTGAGTGCCAATGAGACAACTCTCCATCCAAGTCACAATTTGTAAAAGTAAACCATTATAGGTCAAAATACGGCCTTCAACACGGAGTCATATGCCTGAAGGTAGAAAAAGCGCAGTGTTTCAAATGATTCACTATCTCATAAAAATGCAGTAAACTAAACAAATTACCATTTCAATGATATTTCATGTCAGCACAGATTAAAATTCCGAATAGAACTTTTATGATATGACCACTGATGTGCATATCATCTTTGTATCGCAATTGATAATATTAACCTTAGCTGCTTCCATGATGTCTTGCATTAGAAAAAATGGTAAGAAGTAGAACAAAATTCAAATTTGTTATATTTACTTGACCTTAGTTCAAGTAAATATTACAAGTTTGATACTCATTAAATGCGAAAGATGCGCAAAATTCCAAAGTAAAATCAAAACTCATAAGCTTCAAACCCTTAAATTCGTAATAATGACAAAGAACAAAAAAAGCAATGATAAAAGATGTATTAAGAAAAATACTGAACTTCCAGGTAAATTCAAAGAGGGCGGAATCTATAAAACCTCGACAATACCAACCAACGGGACGCTGGAACATCTGTCACATTCCTAACTTGGTTTATGCATTTTCCGAAGACAATGGATGTTTTTCTTTTGGTCATTTAATTGTTTCAAATTATTAGAAATCTGTATTATAATGTACCTTGAAAATATTTTTAGTAAAAAATTGATATTTAATTTATTAAGTAAATACAGAATTGTTTATGTAAGAAAGAATGACTTATCTTCATCAATAACAAAAGTTCTCCTTTACGTTATCACAATATCTTTCTGCACAATTTCACACCTGACGCATAACACTGTAATAATGGTGTAGCAGATGAAAACAAACCTTTGATGTTTTTTTTATGATGTATAACATAATGAAAAAAATAACTTATCAGAAAGTAAAGATCGAGTGAACTGGTGTTAAAATTTGTCAACATTTGATTGGCTACACATGATACTCTTATTTTTTCCTCAACATTTCTATGAACAATATAAACTGGATTTTTAGCGCTTGTAGCAAACTTAACTTTGCAGAAATCAACGTTCAGAAATATAAAAGCTAATTGGAGTGAAATGAAGCTTCAAGTTGTAGCCGCATTGCTCTGCTTAATAGTTTTTCTACATTCTGAAGGTAAGTGTTTTTTTAAAGTAAAAAAATAATGGGTTACAAAGACATTATTTTTGACGACTTTAATACGTTTGAGTAGTAATAGAAAAGAGGGTAAATATAAAAATGACCGATATAGTTTCTATTCAGTCGTCTTGACATATTGTTATGGCACCAGTCTATTATTAAAGACTGTATGTTGCCCCATAGATGTTTTTAGTTTGGTTATTAAGGTCAGGTTGCTGACTCATTGAAGTATATCCCACATCTCCTTTAAAGTCTATTGAAAAGAAAAAAAATGCAATTTACGACCATTTAATAATTTTCTTAAATTACTATTTTTTTCAAATAAAGAGTGTCAGACTTGATTCATACCAAAAAACAACTCATGGCGGGACATAAAATAAAATATTTCAGGACTGGATAGAGATAAGATAATTCATGAAGGTACAGAGACAAGACAATTCATGACGGGATAAAGATTTGATAATTTATGAAATGACAGAGGTTAAATGATTCATGATTAGACAGATATCAGACTCAACTTAATTGTATAATCTTTCTATAAATTTTCCTAGTAATGCATGAAGCAAGAAAGTGATAATGTGATTATGATTATTTTGAGGACATGTTTAATACAAAAGAAACTTGTGTTTTGTTTCCAATTCAATATTTTTGTTTTTCTTTGAGCTAATATAATATCTTTTTCCCTTGTCTAGATTTTGTAAACATTTTATTCTTCACAACCCTGAAACATGAAGTAAAGAAACTGGGGACAATACCAGCAATAACAACTTTAGAAATAACATGACATCATCTAAATTTTGCAAATGTTTTTTTAATAGTTTTATCTTTTAAAGCATACACAACGTATACACACGTTTGGTATTTTGTTTCAAACATTTATATTAGCGGAATATTGAAACAATATTTCGCTATTTGTAGTCAGTTTGGTTCGATTTTGTCAAACAGAGCTAAAAAAAAAAAAAAAACGTCGCTAGTTTATTATTGGATTTTTAGTCGATAATTTTTCGAAAAACTAAGGATTTTCTACCCTAGAATCAGATTACCCTAGTTGTATTTGGGAAAAGCTTTCGGAATTTGTGCTCTCAATGCTCTTCAACTTCGTACTTTATTTGGCTTTTTATTTTTTTGCCTGTTTCGAGCGTCACTGATGAGTCTTTTGAAAATGAAAAGAACGTCTGGTGAACAAAATTTTAAAAGCCTGAAATATATGAATAGTTTATTATCCTGTCGAGAGTAAAGAGTTGTCTTCCTTGTATTACAACAAAAAAGAAATCATTACCATCATGTTCAATATGTTTAATATGAGTTCAGAATGTCAGGACTTAAATCACTTTCAATGTCTTTTTTTTGACAATATATTTATTTTGAACATACAATTTTGTATAGGTAAACCCCAAGGCAAGGGCAAATGCAAAGGCAAGGCAAAGAACAACTACGAATTAAGGTATAAGAAAAATGGGTACCATGACCAGGAAAATCCGTGCAAAAGGTGTAAAGGTAAACTTGAAACAGTTCTTAATTAATAATCGTTTGTTTTGTTATCCAGTTGAAAAATGAAGATTGAGTTACTGATGAAATTTCTAATAGTCAATAATTACCCCATTAAAACAATTATTTTACAGCTATTTATGAAAGATTATACTGTTTTTGATGTAATATTGTTACTTGTTCTCTTATATTGTAATATTCTTCCTGTAGAAATGTTAATTTTACTGTTATTCCTTTCCTCCGGTCGTCAAACAGATATTTCCGTCATTTTTTTTCCCAATACTACTGAACATAATTATTTCATCAGTGATCCGCAGCTCAGCAGTGGCTTTGCACATTTAAGGATCTGTAAGACACCTCCTTTCTTTTTGTCATGCTTTTGATTTTTCAATATTATGTGAGAATGAACTTAAAATTTTCGTCGAATTATTCTCGAGTTATTTTAAACAGAATGGCTTAATGTTTGGTCAGCATTTTGTTAGTGAGTTGTAACGAAGAGGCTCTTTATACCTGTTAAACAACTACTTCCTGATTACTGATACTTTGAATAAAGATTTGGGTATGATAAGCGCAAAAACACGTGCATTCTTAATGTAATAATTAGATTATTTCTCCATGGACTTGGATTGATCATGCATGTCTAAAGCATGGAGTTTTTTGGACATTAGTTTTTGGATGGACAATCTATTTTCAATATTAGGTCTATGTACATTTAAAGTTACATTATCATGATAATGATTTTGGTTTAATGCTTATTCTTGTAATTCTTGTTTTTTGTTAGCACTTAACTGCATTGTATTTTTGTTAAACAACATGGGTGTAATTTACAAATAAAGTTATCATTATGAAAATCAACATTGGATGATCTTGAATGTTTGTAGTTGACACGAGTAGGGTATAAAAGGACGTGTATGTTAAATTGTTAATACAAAAGTGGACTCGTTTTATGTGGTTTATATGCTTGAATATGTTTCGTAATTAACTAAGTGAACTTTTTGACTCGAATTGAAAATAAATTTTATTAATTTCGTGAGTCAAAGATTTTCAGATTTTACATTAAAAACTGTATTGCGCACTGGAATAGTTTCTGTTATAGGTTGTAGTGTTACTTAGGCAAATGTTTATAGATTTAAAGGTAACAATAAACATACAAAAATCAACAGGAAATAGTATCAGCTACTACATTAGAGTTATACACATTTATTCTATCTTTATAGCCCCTTGTAAAACTCTTCCAACAACATGTCCAGAGGGTTACACGAAGCTGACTAATCAAAGTATTAGCCCAAATTGTTACCTTTTTGGAGGAAGCAATGTTACGTATAGAACAGATTGGCATGTAGCAAATGTGAGTTCGTCATACAACAAACCAGTATTTTTAAAACAAGAACTTTAAGTTAGAATATACGTTTACATTATCATAATTCAGATTAACTAACATAATAGGTCACCTGCAGGTATAAACTGAAAAATTATAAAGTATAACATATTAAAAATACTGTTTGACCAAATGCGATAGATAAGAGATAGTTATGGATGTTAAGCGAGTAGGTGAAGGATAAACATTAATGTGACAGTAACCCGATAGGTGTTCATACGTAGCTACAGACTAAAAGAAGACTGTATTGCCCACCTTGTTTCTAAATAACGAAAAACTTTATATGAAACCTCTCTGGGTTGTACCTATATACTTCTGAACTACAGCAGTTCACGATTACATCTGATTTTAGGAGCATTCGTAAATAAAAGGGTCACTGTTTGTTTGAGCTTTATCCTACGGTTTTAAAAATAATAATACAAAAAGAAGGACGGGATAGGCCATCTACTCTTTCCCTTAAATGCCTAACCAGCTCATTCTTCTTTTTTTGTCGTTAATCATATATTTTTGGAAAGCAAGGGCAACCATGTTTGAAGTTTGAAGGTAGTTACGGTCACTTAAAGATCTTTAGTTTCATGAATATGTGGTTTTGGTTTTTTTTTTATTTCTGGGTGTCAATTTATTTATGAATTGTATGAAATTGAAGAAACGCATTTCACTCCTACTTTTTGTCTGTTTGTTTATTTGCTCGTCTGTTACCCTATTGGACGATAAGGAAATTATCAGTTGACCAAAATCTTTTGAGTTTTTGAAAGAATGGCATGGACAACAAAATCAATTCTTTTTATTTTAATGGAAGTGTTATATCCTTTATATTTAAAAAATAAAAACCGGAACTATGCTGGTTTTCCAAATGACGATTAAGTAACACTAGAAATAATCTTTCATATATTTAAACATAATGCCATGAATAATAAAATACATCTCAAATTCAATTTTGTGTTTTTTTTTATTTACTGTTCAAGATTTCTGCGCCTTAATGAAAATATGTCTTGTGTCCCAATGATAACTTAAGTTTTTTAAACTTGCAGCTTATATCGTGGACTAAAAACTTCTAACAAAGTGTGGTTTCAAAAAAATTGACTTTTTATGAATTATGATAACGCCTATAGCTATCTTTTTTTAAAATGGTGTATTGTTTGTGCCTGAACGATAACAAATGTTCCGCTTGACATAATAGTTATTTCAATCGACTCATGGAACATAGTCGTCAGATCAAAATTTTATTTTGACAGCGATTATTTAAGAGTTACTTTCCAGTTGTGTATACTAATAAATGTAATTAATTGAAATCGTAGTTCATTTATACTAAAACTATAAATTTATACTTTACCTAATTGGGAGTTATATTGTATTTGATTTTCTGCCCTTTTGTTCATTCGTCTTTTCGTTCAACATTAATTTCTGTCATACTTTATTCAGCTACTTCTGAACAGAATTACTTCACATTATGTCTGTAGTTTGACAGTCGTAAGTGGTAACGCGAGAATACTTTTCAGACAACAAACGATATTTCTTTTTGCCGATATTATGAAATTATCAACATGTTGAATAAAAAATATAAAATATTGTCACATCCAATATGAGCTATTCAGGAGATCAACTGCAAAATTAAATTTGATGTTGCAATTTGGCTTTCACATTGTCGTATTTAAAATAATAATAACAAGACTTTTCTTAATTTTTTTTCCATTGTATGACGGATGTATGGGTGTGTACAAGAGATATGGACAGTTCGCACTAGTATTTGTTGTTATGACCAGAACATCAAATAGAATTTGTCATCTCTAGAAACTATAAAAATGCACTATTTGCGATGTCAAAACAAGATATACGTTTTCAAAAATATGACTCTTCTTAAGTCAAGAACATTTTAAAATGATTTGCATGTTTTATTTTTTTTTTTCTGTCTAGGCGATATGCACCAGTACTCCTGGTGCTTACTTGTGGATTCCAGAAACAAGAGAAGAGGCTGAAGCAGTTTTAGTCAAATTTGATGTATTTGGTAAGCAACTGTCCCATTTTCTGTCTTAAGGTAGATAGGGTGTCTTCCTCCATCTTGGATTTTGAAATACCAGAAAACAATCGGTCTAGATCTTAAATAAAAGGTGCAAATTTTGAGAGTAGTAGGTAATTCATGTGTAAGAATTTTCATTTCAATATAGAAAATGACCTATTTTATCATATTTATGGTTGTATTTTACAAAAAAACAGAATACTTTTGTTTGATTGTATTTTTTCCAACTTTGCCACATAAGGGGAGGCAACTCAAATGTAAGGGCAGATAATTCAGATAAAGTTACTTTTACAATAGAATGTGTTAGGAATTTACCTATTTTATTATGTAGCAAGAAAACGGGTCCCGTGACCCCATTTTTTCTTTTTCTTATCTGAAATCAAACTAGTAGAGCTATCTTCTCATATTTTATCTCAAAATTCTATGGTGTAGTTTTCGTTTTATGGCAGAAAATTGGGTTTTCCATGCATAATCGTTACAAAATCTGTCAATTTATCGCAACCTGTAGCGTGAAAATAAGCCCCTTGACCCATTCCTTTTATTATTTTTTTTAAAAAGCATGATATAAACTACATTTTGGTAAATTATTAAAAAATTCTATGGATTATAATTTAGACACCCCATCTACCTTAAGTAGTTGTATTAGTCTATTACATAGTTTTGTAAATGTCTTTTGGTTATTGTGTTGTTTTATTACTGTTTCGTTGAACTTTTTACCACATTTTCCAATAATTTAATATTGGATGTAACGCATCTTCTGATTGGCTGACGTTATTTTGTTTATCAGCTCATAGACATAATTTTGTCATGTGACCGTGACGTCATCATAAAAAATGTGGTGCACACTTTAAAATAACCCGCTACGCGGGTTATTCAGTGTGCACCACATTTTTGATGTTATTTCTTCATAGACAGAAAAAATATTACAGTCATTTCTTAATTAACCGTCCGTCAGTCGTTTTGGTGCAAGATCACATACTTGATATCAGGTTGAAATCTTGCTCAGATAAATGGTCACATATAATTAGACGTAGATCCCTACTGATTTTTTGTTATCCCTTAAGGTTTATGGTAAGTGCCATAGTTACTTAAAAAGACAAAATTTGTGCAAAAAGGTGGTTTTCAAATGCTAAATCAAATATCTCATTTTGGATTGCAACCATTTTAGGATTTGGGGTCACGTATATTAAGAGGTAGACTACTTATTGATTTGGAAGTAACTAGGTATAAGGTGTATGTTGCTTAAAACTGATCTATGCAAGACAATAGTACTATTTGAAACCATTACAGAAAGGAATCATATCTGAAAGTAAACAGATGAAACAGTATTATATCAGGTTAATTTCATCTGTCCTCTTTACATTGGGGGGTGAGAAATATGAGCTTGCTCACTAAAGTTACCTGAATTAATAGTATGCGTTTCGAATAATAAGTTCAACCATTGTCATTTACCTGTCATAAAAATGTCATAAAATGTAGTATGAAGCCGTGTTTTTTTTTTCTTTTTAAATATTTTTAATTTTCCACAGTTCATGCTGAGTAACTGATGGATATTTTGTGATTATCCTTATATATTTGCAATACATTGGCAGTTCAATAATTAGAATAATTTTGTGTTGAAATGGTAGCCTCGGTTTAACATGGGAATAGTATATAAATAACACATAGCTGAGAGGGTGATAGAGCAGATTGTTACCCCGAGAAAACATTGTCAACTGAGGCGAAGCCAAGATTGACAATGCCTTTTGCGAGGGGTAACAATCTGCTCTATCACCCTCTCAGATATGTGCTATTTAATTTATTATACTGAATGTTCTGTTATTACTATCTATTAAATTTCAGATTCAAAGTAATAAACTTTGTTGTCTTGTACATAACAATCATCCGTATTTATTAAAGCGCACACTTGAGCAAGCGTCTCCGTGAAGGGTAATAGAGTTTTTGCCATGGGATAGAGTAAATTGTCTCCCTCGTATTAACCAATCAAAATCTGGCATTTTGACATGAAGTTTAATAATATGTTTTGTCCTAGGTTAAAGCCATAGCTAAGTCCTATTCGGGTTGTGTTCTTCTTTATTCTCGTTTTATTAATAGTACAAATAAGTTCCTTTTATCTCCCTAATTATAAGAATCATAAAAAGTATTAATTCAGACATACAAGTAGTATCATAACTACTGGCATTTCTGTTATAAAATTTTAAATGACAATTGATGCAGCTCGATTTGTATATTCTCATATCAAAAATAAAATATTCATCAAAAATTTATAGACAAAAAAACTTTTGATGAATGTACAAAATAAAATTAAAAGTTGAGACTTTAGAGGTACACAAAATGGAGAAATTACATTTATAACTACATTACAAATACATGTTTCAAATCTGATACCGTAATGCAAATAAAGATCCCTTTTTTATGATGTATTATAAGTTGTCAGTCTATTATTATCTTTTGAAGGGATTTTAGAGAATTTTGACGTTTTCACTGGAGCAAACAATCTAGCTGACAGATACAGTTATGTTTATTCAGTAACTAATGACCCATTTGACCAGGACAATCTACCATATGGTATACGTATGTATATTAACCATTCTATAAACTTATACATTATTCATGAACACAATTATCTATTTTTAGTTAAAAAAAAATAACTGGGAATTTCATGAAATTTGAAATAAATTTATACATGCATTGACATTTAGAGATTCTAATTCAATAACCAGTATTGTTTTATGTACCGCTAACGATGGTAGAGGTTTATAAATAAATCATGAATCTTGAATATTTAAATTTCAAAATTATTTGACAGTTGCAATATGAATATATTTTTGAGACATGTAGTTAAAATTTCATTAAAATTGGAGAAGACAAGTACTGAAAATATGTTGGGGAAAATTTATTGTTTTATAAATAATTTGTAAGGACAAAACCAAAAGAAAGAATGAATGGTGTAAACATACTGTACAGATGTCTAATGGTGTATTCACATGGTTATGCTTCGATATACATTAACAATTAACTGTAGTAGTACGCAGGAAAATGTCGCCTAACTAAGAAATTGACAAGGAAACTTATTTAAACATAAGCTGCGTCGGATAGAAATAGACCTTATGCAAATGAATATCAATACATCTGTTAACGTATTCGGGTTGAAAAATAGCTATGGAATGTCTGAAACTGTTTGAAAACTGAACTGTTATAGGAAGATCTATAAATTCATCTATAATTTTGTATTTGAATGTTCCAAAATCAATCAATGTTCAGATTATTTCTCACATTTTAATCTGACATGTTCTATTTAAACAGCTTTCAACATAGCTATCCTCCCTACCTTAATGTTCATCTGTCCTATGTGATCATATGCCATGTTCTTAAGTTAGCTTTCTTCGTATTATAACAGATATGCATACTTCAAATGTAATGTATTGTCATTCAATATAAAAATAAATCATATAGAGATGAACAAGAAAGTCTTTTTTTTCTATCAACGTTATAAAAATGCTGCACTTGACATTTAATGCATTTAAGCTTTCTTTTTAGCATTGAAAGGTAACCCTCATTTTAATAATAAAAATTGTTTCGAACTTGAGTGGGATGTGGAGAAACGTGTATTTGAATGGGACGCTGATAATTGTTCTGGAAGTTCAAACGAGGCATATATTTGCGAGTTTCCAATTGTAAGTTTTTAGCATACATATTATAAACATTGTTTAAGGTTCACTGGTTTTAATCTATGCTTAGATATGTATTGATTACGGTACGCATGAGATCATTGTTTCTATAAAAACTTTACAACACACAGTATATTTTTATAAAACTAAAACCAGATAGTTTTAAGTGTTACTTAGTTTTCTAAACTAGTCGACCAACGTATATTGTATGTTCATGTTCTTATCATTGACCTGTGTTTGCCTTATTATATGAATAACTAGATAGTTCGGAAATATGGTTTTAAGCTGCTTACTCTTCGGGTACAACTACATGTCTCTGTTTCATAGATTGTTCAGACTTGGAAAAGTACTGTTTATTGTTTCTTTCGTCACTTTTTTTTGTGGTCATGATGGCGCCGTCACTTTTTATCAGATTCTGTTTCAAATTTGTATGAAGGATTACACTTACTTATGAATTTGATTATTAAAAACAAATCTGAAATTGGGACTTTTTTTTGTCAAAGAAAGAAGCTGAGAAAGAAATAACTCATATTAATTCTTAATAAATATGCCAGCATAAACTCTTCACTTTAATATTGGGTATGTGTTGTGTTCCCAATTGTGATATTTTGGCTGAGCGTTGATTGGCATGGCGGGGGATTCATGATAGCAGGAGACGTTTACCCTGTGATGTACCCTGTCTTACTACTTTTAGAGTTAATGCAATTCATTCATTTCAAGTTTGTTACCTTGTTTTGCCATCTTTTAAAGGATGTCCGCTACTCTCTTTCAAAATAACAAGCTTTTTAAAAGCATATAAACAAAGGAACTAAATACGCAGAAAAAATTAAGGGTCTGTGTGCTTGTTTTCGAAATAGAAGCCATTTGAATTTGTCAGGAAATTATTCTGTCTCGATTTTTCATACATTTAACATTGGCACCTTTTTTCTTTCATAAATTATGAAACAATATTTTTCTTTCATAAATTATGAAACAATATCAAGGATTTTATTACATTTTCAAATATGGCTTTTTAAACTAAATGTAATAAAATTATGAAAAGAAAAGCAAGGTTTGCCCAAGTTTGTAATGGCCCTTCATAAATTAAAACCAGATGATTCTTAATATCTGGCAAAAATTCAAAATAAAGAGGAGCGAACATCCTTAATCGATTTATAAGAATTAAAAATCGGAAAAGTATTTTTGCCTTATTTACAAAAGATTGTCATTTATCTTTGTTTTCCCACGGCTATGATCTATTATATAAATTAATAGCGTTCATAGTCTTCAAAAATATGCACACTGTTAATTTATAGTTTATGATATAAAAGTTAATATGCACAGATTTCATATACTAGTGTGTACAAACAGTTCTAGCTTTACACATGTTGAAAATCAAACAAATCAAACAACCTTACACCCTACATAATATAAAAGTTCAAGGTACGAGTTAACTGAACAAACCATTTATTAAAGTTCAAGTTGTGTTCAACATCACTGTTTACTAAGTCGAATGTTTGCGGCAACATATTCGTAGATATAACGGGGAAATCATATTTGTCTAGATCACTAGAGTATCAAAATATTAATTTTATATGAAAACGCTTATATGTTTAACACATATTTTTTTCTTTTTCAGGCCGAAGCATGTTTCTAGTCATGCAAGTTCATTGAAGCGTTTCCAGTTGGACATCTTCTATTAAATAAAATCATACAAAATTATTTCTTTTTCAATATCATAATTCGTACTAATTCAAATTTGAAGCCCTATACTATAACAGGTTCATGATTACAGAAGAGTTATTTAATGTCACGACTTCAGGGTAAGCGTCTCCTGTTGTGCATATATTACATTGTAAAGTTCATCAAATTTGCAGAGTTGACCTTAAATTTGTAAACTGTCGATTTCAGTCGTTCTTCCTGACGAGTTGTTGGAGTAGTTTTTGTGTCAGGAGCACACCCCCTAAAGGTGAGGTCAGAATAGTGTGAATATGCACAAGAGTATAGTATCAATTAATACATTTGAATATCATACGATGGGACAGAGGGTGAGTTACTGATAAATAGAAAGCTGAATTATCAAGCCATAAATTCTAGTTTAAGTTCGACCATATGTGTCAATATCAAGAACAAAATCCTGATATGAGGCAGACTTTCTAGTTCGATAGTATCTTTAATTTTAAAATTCAGTAGGATATAGGAGGTACAAGCATTCACTTTAGTATTGGTTATTGAGTGATAGGAAATCATCAATATATCTGAAAAGGATAATAAATAACTGTGCAAAATGCATTTTTATTTTGTTCTTTGAGAAGGTTCTGTTTGAATTTTGCTTCACAAAACCAGTCGGTCAGTAGGAGTGGACAATTAGTACCCATTGGAATACACGAGCATTGTTGAAATGTTGATCCACCAAACTCAACAAGTATGTTGTCGATCAAAACGACATGAATTTTGATGATGTCGTCTTCTGTACATCCATCAGTAACATGAATTTCTTCCAGTTGACTTATAACTTTCAAAGGTCTTTCATTGTTTATGATGTCAAGGTCCCCGGTTATAACATGACCGAGAGGACAATTTTTGTTTGAGGACGTTGAACAAGAACAAGTAGAAGGTTCGGATTCAACATCTTCAAGGTCAAGGTCTCTTATATCCTCTTGTGGTTGAAAATGTTAGATGCAATGGTTTTGCGGTAAATGACAAGTGTAGCTTTATATTTCGAGTAATCCGGTATGGTTTTCTGTACAGACTTTTTTGGTGGAATATATTGCTAATATTGACTCTTATCAACTCTTATTGGAAAATTGCGCTGTAAAACCAGAAGGACATTCAATTGTCACGGATATGAATACCTTGTGATTAATGATGTTCATAATAATTGCTCTGTACTAAGCTGAATTTGTATCAAATACAGAAATGTAAAATTTAGAATGGAAATGGGGAATATGTCAAAGAGACAACACCCGACCAAAGAGCAGACAACAGCCGAAGCCCACCAATGGGTCTTCAATGCAGCGAGAAAATCCCGCACCCGGAGGTGGTGCTCAGCTGGCCCCTAAATAAAATTGTGTGCTACACAAACAGTGAAAATGAACGTCACACTAAACTACAAAACATATAAATGAACTAAAATTAAAAAAACATACAAGACTAACAAATGCCAGAGGCTCCTGACTTGGGACAGGCGCAAAAATGCGGCGGGGTTAAACATGTTTTGTGAGATCTCAACCCTCCCCCTATACCTCTAGTCAATGTAGAAAAAAGAAACACATAGCAATACGCACAGTAAAACTCAGTTTAAAAGAAGTCCGAGTCCGATGTCAGAATAAGTAACAAAAGAAACTAAGCAAAATGACAATGATACATAAATGAACAAAGGACTACTAGCAATTACTGACATGCCAGCTCCAAACCTCAATTAAACTGATTGAAAGATTATGTCTTCATCATATGAAAATCAAGTACAATCTCTCCCGTTAGGGGTTTAGTATCATACCGTCATAAAATATATGAGAAGAACATAACCCGTATCATGCCAACAACTGGTTTTAGAATACATGTGTTTATTTCAGATGCAAAGACCCTATGAGTGATAAATATTAATACCAAAATATGCAATCCTTAATGACTTGACAACAGTATCGTAACTATATCCTTTCAGAATAATTCTGTATAAAGGTTTGGTTAGCTTTTGAGGTGAATGCCGACATTTTTGTGCTTTGTAAAGAATATTACCATAAAATATTGGATGTGAAATACCTGAACGTATAAGATGTCTGCATGTTGATTTATATTTACGAATGATGTCCTTGTACCGATGATAAAATTTAGTAAATGTTTGGACTAGTTTGTGATATCGAAAACCCTGGTGTAATAATTTTTCAGTAATACAGAGATTTCTTTCGTTGCAATCAAATACGTTGTGACATACACGAGCGAATCGAACAAGTTCTGATATATAAACACCATAAGATGACGACAAGGGAACGTCACCATCTATAAATGGATAATTAACAATAGGAAATGAAAAACCATCTCTTTTATCATAAATTTGGGTATTAAGTTTCTCGTTAAAGATAAAGATATCAAGATCCAGGAAAGGGCAGTGTTTATTGTTAGTATTAGCTTTATTTAAAGTCACTCGGCAGGATAAATCTCTTTAGTGTACATACTGAAGTCGTCATTATTGAGAGCCAATATATCATCTAAATATCTAATAGTGTTATTAAATTTTTGAATCAATTGTTGTTTCGATGGGTCTTTGCTGATTTTAGTCATAAATTGTAACTGTGTTTGCCTCTGGAAGAGAGAGGCAAAATATACCATAAGGATAGTCAAATCAGAAGTCGTAAACGAACTGACAATGCTATGACAAAAAAAAACAACTAAAAAAGACCAAAAGACAGACAACAGTCTACAGAACACAAAAAAATAGAAAACCAATGACTGAGCAATACGAACCCCATAAAAAAACCGGTTGTTATCTCAGGTGTTCTTGAAGTGTGAGCAGATCCTGATCTACATGTGGCATCCGTTGTGTTGCTCATGTAAATACACACATAAATTAAATAGTGAATTGAGCTGCAAAAATTGCATTGGAAATAGTTAAATACAAATATAGAGATTAAATGTTTTTGAACAAAGGATTACAGACCATTCCTGGACACGATATTAACTTCAGGTTGTGTATATTTTCGATGACAGTGACCCCTATTGCGTCTAACAGATTTGTTAAATGATTATAACTTGTTGATATCACCACATATGGGACTTGATAGTTATCTGCACCCTAATTTTTTCTTAACATTCGTAAAGAAAAGCTGTTCCCAAAATCTGATTAACGATACCAGGTATTCTCTGATTAAGTATGAAAGGCAGTACATCAACGTTTTTTTTTATTTCATATAAAGTGTTTTAGAATGATTAAGAATCGTTTCCTTTGTGTTATTTGTTATGAAATTATTTCCTGACTTGTGATTTAGGGTCTTATTATGTACTTGTGGAAAGGAGGAATACATGCACGCATGCGTATTGTGCAGGAGATAAAAACATACGTTCGACTTGTTTAAAGTTTCGACATACAGCCTACAAATGTAAAGGAGAAGTGTGTGCGCACGTAAATCTGGTTTAACCCAACCAATTTGTGTGTCTTTACCAAGGTAGGATATCTGTATCAAATGGTGTTTGTTGTTGTTTTTCTTAGGTTGTATATCTGTAATATTTTCGGAGGTGTTTGTGTTTGATGTATGTTGTGCATTCAAGTATCTTTGGTGATTCCTATTATCTATTGTATGCATATTTGCGTCATTGAATAACAGATTTTAATTTTTAAATCTCTATAGTCGATATCTCTTGTTGGAAATGATTAGGTTAATCGTAATAGTTTACACAATAATGTCTCTTGTCAGGTATATAGTATTGCATAAGGATGAAAACAAAAACATAGTTTCAACCCTCTCCTAAAGATGGGTCAAACGTGTAACAGCACAACATAATAGCAATATGTAAAAATCAGCTGGATGGGGATTGATAAATCAGATTGGTATCTAGACCCCTCAAAAATGACAAAAATACAAAAAAAACAAAGTACCGTTTTAAGAAGAAATGAGAAAGTTGTAATGAAGCATAATATAATGATATCTACATAGATTGCTTTTTCAAGCTCTCCCGCGCTTTGATTGCCAGTATATTTTAGTTTAAAACCATTTCAACAACCATTGAGCATAAATGTAAAGAATATAATGTCTGCAAACATAAATATACTTAATAAAAGACAAACAACAGTAAAAAATACAACATAGATCTCTAAAAACTGAACAACAGGAACCTCACCAAAACATGGGTTGATCCTAGGTGCTCCTGAAAGGTAAGTAGATCCTGCTCCACATGTAGCATCCGTCGGGTTGCTCATGTTAGTACAAATCCGGTTATATGTCAAATTTGGAAGGTCAAATTAGAGGAAAATAGGACGGGATTATGCGGTTTGGTAGGTTTAATTGTAAATTTTAGCTGATTTTTTATTTCTTTTGTTCGCCGTCGTATTGACGTTAATCCCACGTCTCCTTTTCTTTACGTTTTAAGTATGCTTCTTACTGTAAAACACTACTTTTTTCTTATCTTTATAGTCTAACAGAAAAATATTTCAAGTCGCAGAAACCATAATCATTGCGTATTTTGAAACATTTTTGATTCTTTTCAATTTACACGAAAGCAAATATTTTTCCGTTTTGGGATTTACTTTTCTTCAAGTGTGTCAATTACTTTTTGCACCTTTTAAGTGAGTGCTTTATTTTACATCGTTTTTGTTTGTTTTGAAGAAGTTGAAGTTGATGTTAGATCTTTGATAAGTTATGTCTAATTTATTCAAACATTTATAGGCTCAGGACGATTGAGTTTGACTAAATATCTTTTGTTGAATAACCCTTTGGCATCTTTCGCCTTTCTTTGTTTTTTAAGAGTGCATGTTGGACTCGAGATGTCTTTTGGTTATTTTTGTCGCTGGGATGCTGTCTCACCAAACTATACCGCAGAACATCTAAATGATACTTCAAATATAGCACTTATATTCAGTGGTTAAAAATCGGAAACAATATTTCCTCATTTGTTTATTCCTTTTTTAATGTTTATTTTTTATTTGGAATAGATGGCACACTTTGCACAGTCTTTTAGTGTGATAAATAATTAATATTTAACCTATTTCCCAATCAACAAATAGCTGGCTACTTTTAAAATTACAACAACTTTAGATTTCTTTTCCTTAAAAGTGTTGAAAAAAGAGATTTAAAAATCAAGATGACATTAAGCAAGCAATAGTCAGTCAGTGGGGAAGATTTCCGTTTCTGTTGCTTCGTCGCAGGTACAGAACCGACTTCCTGGAACTTTATTAAAGTTTGTACAGTGATCGATTCCTTTCCTGAACTATTTGTTTACTTCATTAGTGAAGGTTAGCATCCGGATCAGAACTGTAACTGCCGGGGAGTTTTGAACTTTATGTATGCTCACCTCACTGTGTGCATCAACTTTAACCTTAAAAAAAACAAAATTAAGGAGATGTGGTATTATGGCCAATGAGACAACTATCTAAGAGTGTCGAAATGACGTCATTTTAAGTAATTATATGTTACTGTACGGCTTCAACAATGAGTACAACCCATCTCGTATAGTCAGCTATTAAATATACAAATAAGGAGATGTGGTATGACTGCCGACGAGACAACTATCCACCAAAGTTCAAATGAAGTGGATGTAAGCAATTATAGGCAACCGTACGTCCTCAAACAATGAGAAAAACCCATACCGTATAATCGGCTATAAAAGGCCCCGACATGAAAAATATCAAACAATTTAACTTAGAAAGCTAACGGCCTAATTTATAACAAAACAATTTACGAAAAACAAATATGACAGACATGAACCAACGACAGCCACTGAACTACAGGCTCCTGACTTAGGACAGGCACATAAAGAATGTGGCGGGGTTAAACATGTTTGTGAACGCTCAACCATCGGCCAACCTGAGACAGTGGTGTAACAGCACAACATAAGAACAAACTATAAAAACCAGTTTAAAAAGGCTTAACTCATCAGATCGATACAAAGTAGACGTGGCAGTGTATTTATCCATCCATCATCCCTAAAAACAAAAAAGACACTAAGTACAGATCTGAGAGTACTCTCAGTTACTGTCAGCTAGTTCAAAGCCAATAAAAAAAATCATGTTCCTAAGACTAAAATATCAATCAGTACATTTTCAACATCCAATGGATTTAGTGTAAAGACGTCATTAACAGTCAGAGAAAAACATGACCTTGTGCAATGCCAAAATATAGGTATTGACAGATTGTAATACCGTGAAAGTACATATGTGTATAACAGCAGTATTCAGTATGGTTTTTATTTACTGATAACAAAATCAACATTTATACAAATAAAAACAATATTCAAGATTTAATTACAGTGTTGAATTGTTAACCTTTAAGAATAAGTTTATTAAACCGATTGATTAGTTTACCCGGATCGTATCTAAATTTCCGGACTCGGTTAACAACGTCATCGTAAAATTTAGAATGTGCTATTCCGTTTGAAATAAAGATACAGCTTATTGAAATCCAAAACGTCACTTCAGACACAGGCATAGCGAACGAGTTGGGATATATAAACTTAATTTGATTACTTAAGACGGTGCCAAAGGAACATCAATGTCCAAACAAGGAAAATTAACAATGGGGAAGGAAAAATCATCCCCTTTGTCGTAAATTTTTGTGCAAAGTTTCTGGTGCAACACTGAAATATCTAAACCTAGGAAAGGACAGTTATTGCTGTTAATATTTGATTTATCTAAAGTAAGTTCCTTTGGGCAAATTTCAGAAGTATATTTAGCGAACTCTTGATTATTGAACAAAAAATTATCATCAATATAACGGTAAGTGTTGTTGAAATTATCAGTTAAATGGAATTTAGACGGTTCTTTCCTGAGTTAGGCCATAAACTGTGAATTATAACAGTATAAGAACAAGTCTGATATTAAAGGGGCACAATTGGTGCCCACAGGAATACCTACAATCTGTCGATAAACCTTATTGCCGAAACGTGCATACATGTTGTCAAGTTTGATTAGGGGCGAGGGACTACGGGGTTTGTCCTCTTCCCTATTATAATGAGATTTAATTGCTTGACATCGTTTATTTATGTTATATCTAGTGTCACCTCGCTGCAACTCGGTCTCATTGTAACACTTGTTTAAACTAAATTTCAAACAGTTTGATTTTGATTGCAATAAACATTTCGTATTTTATCATTAGTACATAAAATGAAAAATGGAAAATTTCAAATCCATTTATGTGCAACATAGGTGACTTTATGGTACAATGAAAATTCTTATATTTTATTTGTATGTCGTACATGGTAGTGTTTTATATCTTGGTGATAAAAGACAGTAATATATAGAAAATAGTGTAGAAGATGGGTATCAATCTTAAATGAAACTTTTGGAAATTTGTAATTGATATGGGGGCTCTACTTCGATCACATGTTTCAATATTCAGCCTCGTTTTGGAAAATCTGCTGAAGGAAGAACATACAGAAAATTGGTGACATTAAATTTTGTAAAAAATTTCATCCCCTCCGCCTGCCCATTTTTATAGTTAAGGGGAGATAAGTCTAATAATTTGACTTTTCAAAATTTTAGATTTTAATAATTGATGACATTTGTCTTTTTCACTCATTACAAAATATGCTTTTATGGGTTGAGATTGTACTAAAAGTATTGTATATCAAAATTTACAATTGGTAGTTATAATTGTAGTGCATGCTAAATTTTATACATGTATCTTTTATATGAAATTTGAATAACAACTGTCACATTTGTGGCCTGCATCATCATAACTTGTGTTAGTTGTTATTTGCCTTCAGCGGACCATAAAAGAAATTACGCATAAATTGAAAGACGACAAAACCCGTGGAATCACATCTTTCATAGAATTTAATCGTTTGAAATTTAATTTTAACTTTCTCTTCTGACGTTTTTGTTTGCGTAGAATAAAAGAATAAAAATAACAAAAAAGTTCAAGTTCTCAAAATTTTTGTAATTTTTTTTTCTCTAAACCAATTCGTAGATTTTCTAATAAAAAATACTGTTTTGTTACATTATTCAATTAAGATTATAGAAAAGAGTAAAATTTAGGACCATCGAGTTTGTTTTGGTGTATAAATTATTTAAAGTTGAGATTTTGATTGATTGATTGTTGTTTGCTGAAGTCCAGTGGCAAATATTTCATGCATGTTAAAGAAGATAGAGATTTTGAAGATAACAAAATCCCTTAAGGTCGAAACTAATTTGAAATTGGCATACCACAAAGCTTTTAATGAATTCTTCGCTTTTCAATGCGAAAACAATTATACAATGATTGCTTGCAATGCGCAATTCTTTAACTCTTAAATGATTTGTTTGCCATTCAATCGAATTTTTCAGCACCCATCTTTTAAATTTTTTTTAAGGGGAAATGATAATGTAAAGTAAATTATATCATTTTTTTTTTTTAGAGATTTTTCGGGGTTTCCGTGCAATTTGCATCTGTTCTTCGATTTATCAGACATTTTATTGCCAGTCAACTCTTATACGGAAAGTAAGAGATAGATGCATTTTGTCGTAGTCATTGAGAACAGCGTGCCACATCGTGCCTTGGCCATACCTCCATATAGTTGTAAAATATGGCACCTTTTTTTATATTTATGAAGTTCTATATGCCTAAGTTGTATGCAAATTATTATAAAGACTTCAGACTGCACACTTTTCGAATATTTATCCAGTTCAACATGAATCTGACACGGAACAATTTTTTTGTGTTCATTAAGTATAAATAAAAATAATAAGAAGATGTGGTATGATTGCCAATTAGACAACTCTCAACCTGAGAATGAGGTTCTGGATAAGAGGTCTTCGTTTAGGTTTTCTTTAATTCTTTTGACAATTATTCTTTATTCTATAGTTTTTGTCAATTATTCTCTATTTGATAGTTTTCAGCACCCTTTTTTTTATATTCCTTGTTTTTCACGCATTTTTCCTATACTCTTTTTTGTCAATTTGGCATTATGCCGTATATATTAGTAACCTTTTCTATTTTTTTTTACTTTTTACTAGGGATGTCAATTTGGTGAACAATTACTAATCGAGTACTCGTTGGTTTCATCGAGCGATACTCGAATACTCGCTCGGGAATATATCTACAACACGGAAACACCAAAATACGTATTTTACATTCTTTGGTTTGTTGTTCAACAGACAAAAAACCATCAACATAAGTATCTGGGACAAGGAATTACACACCATAATTAATAGCTCATGACGAACAGGTACAAATAAAAAACAATAATTTAATCAATATAATTTAATGAACACCTATTTAAACATTATAACTCAAAAAAAGGCTGTAAGAAAACACATTTAATGTTTACAAAGGTGTAAGAATTAGAAGTTTAACTATTCACTAAGGGTCACCAGAGGATGCAGTCGGTTTCTCAACTCAGTAAATTACAGTCTTGCAGACGAAAATATTTGCTCTGACAGTACCGATTTGACGGAATGGCTAAGGCAGATTTAGTTTGAAAGAGTTAGCCTAGGTAGAACCCACGTATTTTCAGAGGCATTTTAAAAGACAGTTTAGCACTCTGAGTACAGACAAACATAAGGCACTACAGGAACTACATAATTAAATTTTAAATGCATTTTATGTTTCAGAAAATTATGAAATTTTTCTGGATTTTGCTATTCATTTTTTTTTCATTCCTGCAGAAGGTACCAAAATAAACTAAGTTTGGAAAGAGGTTTGAGAAGCTCCCGTCATATAATAAATGTTGTGAGTAGTATTGCTTTAAATGGACAATAGATGGACAATAGACATCTGCAAACAATAGGTGATTTAAATTGTAACTGAGTTGACCGTATAAAATGAAACTCATGTGTTTATTTTTCTATCTTCTGCAGACTGGAAAAAAAAATGCATATCAAAATCCAGGTCAGTTTTTAACTTTCTGAAACATAAACTACATATAACTTTTATATATCAAGGTCCTGCCATGCCTTAAACCTTTCCTAGATGCATCAGTTTGTCTGTACTCATAGTACATTTTGTGGTGTAAACACGGCCAAATTTATCAATTCCTTTTGATGAACCCTAATCAGTGACGCCTATTTAATTTTCCGAAACAAGTTCTCAAGAAGATCAATTTTATATAAAGAAGAAAGCAATATTCTAACAGGAAACCGATTAGTCGAGTATCGTTTTGATATTCGATACTCGGTACTACCGAGCGATACTCGAATACTCGAGTACTCGTTAACATACCTATTGTTTACAACTCTTCTATTAACCATATCGAGACCGTCTTTACTGAGTTGCTAAATGGTATTTGGACTGTCAAAACATATAAACGAATAAATGTATTTTTCCTATAATGGCAACTTCAGTATTTATCAACCTCTTTCATCCATGAAAATTCATAGTACTAAATGGTTTAAGTGTAAATAGATTTCACATTATATCTCACAGAGTATTCAAAATAATTTTCCGAGTACGCTTATACAATTATTTAAATACACATGTATGCCTTGAAGTTATTTAAGGCTCATATTTACAGGTAATACATTCGATGAGTGCCACATGTGGAACGGGATCTGCTTACCAATCCAGAGCACTTGAGATCACTCACGGTTTGTTGTGGGGTTCGTGCTGTTCAGTCTTTAATTTTCTATGTTGTTTGTCTATTGGTCTTTTTCTTTTCTTTTTTGGTGTTGTCAGTTTATTTTCGAGTTGAGTATGAATGTCCCATTGTTATCTTTCACCTCTCTTTAACACACATAATAAGTATGTCAGTTACCTATCGTAACATCGATCTAAGAATGAAATTTAAAAAGTATTGATATAGTGAAGAAAGAAACTACATTAAGATTAATTTGAAAAATTGTTACTTTGCAGCATTAGTCAATTTAAGTTGGTTATGGGTTTTTCGGATTAAGAATTTTGATGGGTAAGGCTAAAATCCTCTTTGTAGATATTACTGACGCCTTCAAAGTTGTTTCCATTTTTGAACATATGTTATATGGTGGACTCTGATATTTTTTTAATTTGCAGGTAGCGCTTCGCTGTCCTTTCGTTGTTTTTATTTTTGCGGCCATGTTATTGTCGGATTTCAGCATGCTCCTTTGGTATCTCTTGTCTCTTTCTTATGAACTAACACCAGATATTTTGATGCCAAAAAATCAGGAAAGCCATTAAGGTTTTGATATAGACTTGACTCTCACTTGAACTTGGCGTTCACATAACTGGAATACAATGAGTACAAGTTTTGTTGTTCACATTTGAGTGATACAAATTGATGTTATAATGAATACTTATGACATATTTTAAAAAGAGTTATGTTGGAATGTAAAATTATACTGTTCTAGTGTTTTGTCTATTAGGTATTGTAATTTTATTGTCCTATTATTGTAAATTTTTAAGTAAATTCTTATCATAAAAAAGACTCAAATCTATGTTTTAGATGGATAGATCACGCCACCATTGCCTGCAGTGTGATAAGTCATATACTCAACGTCCAAAGCGGAACTTCCATGTAAAGCTGGTTCATGAAAACACACTAGACACAAAGTGGAGCTTCTGTGACAAGACATTTTCATCTAAAGATAGTAAAAGAAGGCATGAATCTTTGGTCCACATGGGAGCCAAGCCTTTTCAGTGTAACACAAATGATTGTCAGGAGAAATTTTTGACTTTGTGCCGTCTCCGGGCGCAAATAAGCCATAAGCACGCATCTTTCTTTGTGTTCCACCAATGTATGCTGAAAGGAAATCTCCCCTCCACAAATGTCACCTTTTAATTTCTCCGCGTGCTTCTGTCTTATATGCGCCCGAAGAAGGCACAAAGTTGAAAATTCCTCCTGACAATCATTTGTGTTACACTGAAAAGGCTTGGCTCCCATGTGGACCACAGATTCATGTCTTCTTTAACTCTCTTTAGATGACAATGTCTTGTCACAATAGCTGCACTTTCTGTCTAGTGTGCTTTCATGTACCAGCTTTACATGGAAGTTCAGCTTTGGATGTTGAGTATATTACTTATCACACTGCAGGCAATGGTGGCGTGTGCTATCCATCTAAAACTTAAAGTCTTAATACATGCACAGGAGAAAAAAAACATAGTCAATCATAAATCTAAACCACTTATATTTATTTTGTAGCCATTTCAATTTCCATTGTCAATTTATATTTAGTATGAACTTCAATAAACTATGCAAGTTACTTGCCTTTCTTTGAAGTGATTGTTGCATTTTCCGATATAAAGATATGATTGCACTTCCCCTCACGCATTCACGATGTCCTCAATCAGAACCGATCCCCTCACGCATGAACTAATGAAAATTGGCAGTTTTTAGATTTATTAAGACGTCTATCAACTTCGGACCGCGTACACGCTGCCCAAAACGACACTCAATCCCGTTGACAGAAAAAGACTAAGTTTGAACTTGTAGGTCTGTTTATAGAACCATCTCAAAATTTAAATGTCACTTTTTTCGGCAATTACTCGTGGGACGATTGATTCTGTGGAAGTTTTACTCCATGCACAACAGTAAATGATACATGTGTCTCTTCGTTAAAGTATTCACCACAGCATAGCATTCTCCGATTTTCAATATTTTGATTAGTTGAATTAGAAAATTGCGATATAGAAATGTACATATCTTTCGAAGCGATGACAACTACTCCACTCAAGCATAACCGGAAAATCCTCTCACGGTTTTCATTGCAGAACCGATTGTTCTGCGTGTGTAGATTACCAGCCGTGCTTTCTTTGTTTCAAGATAAACTTAATTCTAAGTATGTTTTTGCTTGATTATTTCAATATTGAAGATAATTCAAAAAGACTGAACAACCCCTAATCGCAGTAGTTATTGATTGAAAAAACTCCCCCCCCCCCCCTAAAAAACCCGATTGTTTATTTCCCCCAAATGATGAACAACTACCTACGGTGACCTGTATTTGCCTTCTTCCAATCCATTTGGTCTGAGGTGGATAGTTTTCTCATTATTATTTGACATTTCCTTATGTTCGTATAACATTTATCTAACAACGTTTGTTTTTTAGTCTCAGTGATAAATGCATGTATATTGCAATGGTCATGCATGAAATTTCAAACTTCACTGCTTAGGTAAAAATTCGTAAAGGGAACCCTGTGTCTTGCATCCGATTGCTGCTGTCAGTGTAAAAGTGTAATGTTGACTGTGAAAAGTGAGTCAGTCCTTTTATCAGTAAAATACAGAATTTAAAAAAATACTTTTTCTTTGGATGCTATTTCTTGATCTTGGAGAAATAGCTTCTGTCCAAGTTTCATAACAATCCACGAAGGTTTACAAGTTGATAATGTCAAAAACAATTTAATCCCAAACTGTCTGTAGTTGTTAACAGTAAAAATACTAAGTACATGCATTTATCAGAAAAATACTGAAAATGAAAAAAATATATTTTTCAAAAATTGGCTTCAGAAATTATCTCTTAATCATAAAAAAGGCTTCTGCTCCAGTTTCATGAAATTCTATGAAGCATTGACAAAGTAATTGATGTGTAACAAACATTAACCCCAGACTGCATCTACTTATTTATTGTAAAAAGTACATTTATCAATAGAATACGGAAAAAGGAAAATAAATATTTTCAAAATGTTGCTCTGGATACTGTCTTTTGGTCATAAACAAGCTTATGTGCATTTTTTTTAAAATTCCATGAAGGTTTAACAAAATTGTATGTCTATTAAGGATTAACCACATACTGAACCTAAATGTTGACGACGCCGACGCAACCGCAAACGACAGAATCTAGGATCGTTCTGTCTCGTTTTCGCGTCATAAAAGTCAAAGGCTCGACAAATTGTTTAACCGAATTCATGTAATTGTTTTAATTGCATAACTTCATGAACTCACTACACTTAAAAGGTGATCAAAGGCTTGCCAATTCAATTTAAAAATGCTGAGTATCTTTTATTTTATAACAGTCACTGATCAAAAGTTCATTTACAGCATCGGTTGCATTACTGCAGAAAGATGAGTAACTCTTGAAGTATATTGACTATATATTGAAATGTCACCCAGTTTGGGCTTTGAGCGTTCCTGATAAAGGTAAATCCAGAAAAGCGCTTCGGATGTATGAAATTTATAACGTGTTGTTTTCTTTTTTTACAGCACTAGGTCGATACCTCTGCTGGTTGACTATCAGTCCCCGAGGGTATCATCAGCTCAGTTGTCAGTACTTCGGTACTGACATGATTTTTAGCATATCTTTCTAAAATTGTCCGTTTATAATTTTTGAAATTAAAGAAACTACGGTTTTAACTCCCTCAGTCAAAGTTGAACTTAACTGAATTTGGCATTTTTTGGGTACTTTTTGGTAAAATTGCTCTTTAACTGTTTCGGTTCTTGGCTTTCAAATATTCAGCTTTTAGCGTTCCGGATGAAGGTAAATCCAGAAAAGTGCTTTGGATGCATGAAATTTATAAGGTGTTGGGTTTTTTTTTATCTTTTGTATAAGAAGGTCCTCAGAATTTGTCTTCAAGAGTTTATGCTGTTCCCATAATATTAAAGAATTTCTCATTTCAGCAAATATTATAATGCAAGGTAGATCAATGAGTTCGAATTCCATTTTGATATTTCGGTAGTTTTCGTAAAATTGGTCACTAAACTAGGCCGTACTTTGAACTATAATTGTTTACTTTTTACACATTGTGACTTGGATGGATAGTTGTCTCATTGGCATTCATACCACATCTTCTTATTTATAATCATCATAGATACAAGGATGCAAATTTTGGACGCCAGACGCGCGTTTTGTCTACAAAAGACTCATCAGTGAAGCTTGAATTAAATCAAGTTAAAAAGACCAAAATAAAGAACGAAGTTGAAGAGCATTGAGGACTAAAAACTCATAAAGGTTTCGCCAAATACAGCTAAGATATTCTATTCCTGTGGTAGAAAATCCTTAGTAATTCAAAAACTTCTAAGTTTTGTTAACAGTTTTTTTTATAGTTATGACCATATAAATGATAATTCATGTCAACACAGATGTGCTGAATTCAGAAAGGTTTTGCCAAATACAGCTAAGAAAATATAAGTGTCCGCATGACTTCATGAGATATTTAAAAGTTGCTCATATGTCTTGCTACCAGCAAATGCTGTGAAAAAGTTTCATTAAAATCAAAATCAGTCGGCAAGAATTTGTAGGGATTGAATCTGGTTTAACAACATTTTCAGTTTTGAAAGTGATAACAGGTTCATTTATTGTGCGCACTTATCCTTAAAGAATATCAAACAGTCATTCTAACAATAAGAGGAAAAGATCACACAATGCTTAAAGTGAAAATAAAAATATACACATAACATATGTTTCTGGAACCACCAATCCCTTCGACCACGCCATTTTGAAGACTGGATACACCTGAATGATCAAGCCAATACAGTGTTCTTTTTCAGTATTGAACACACTTTCAATATCTTTTTATGATTTTGTCAAATCATTCGTAAATTATGCAATCTCTGTTTATACGATATATGTACACTTTTCATATTTACTGTTACAATCAGACTCAGAGATGTGTACTGATTGATATTTTGGTTTTAATTACATGATTTTGTTATAAGTTGTTATTGGCTTTGAACTAGCTTTCAGTAACTGCGAGTACTCTCAGACTTGTACTTTGTGTCTTTTTTGTTGTGGGGATGTGTAAATTCCCTGCCACGTCCAGTCTGTGTTTTCGTTAGTTATTTTTCTGCTTTGTATCGATCTGATTAGTTAAGCCCTTTTCAACGGATTTTTATAGATTGTTCCTATCTTGTACTGTTACACCACAAGGTTAGGGGAAGGTTTGGCACCAACAAACATGCTTAACCCCGCTACATTCTATATGTGCCTGTCCCAAGTCAGGAGTCTTTAATTGAGTAGTTGTTGTTGTTTTGCTGTTTCTCATATTTGTTTTTCGTTTTATTGTTTTGCATAGTTTGTTCATATGCTGTTCCGTTACACCACTGTCCCAGGTTAGAGGGTATTTGGCGCCTTCGAACATGTTTAACCCCACCACATTTTGTATGTGCCTGTCCCAAGTCAGAAGCCTGTAATTCAGTGGTTGTCGTTTGTTGCTGTATATCATATTTGTTTTTCGTTCATTGGTTTGTACATAAATCAGGCCGTTAGTTTTCTCGTTTGAATTGTTTTACATTTGTCATTTCGGAGCATTTTATAGCTGACTATGCGGTATGGGTTTTTCTCATTGTTGAAGACCGTATGGTGACATATAGTTGTTACCTTCTACGTCATTTGGTCTCTTGTAGATAGTTGTCTCATTGGCAATCATAGCACATCTTCTTATTTTTATAGGGGCCTCGGTGGCCAAGTGGTCTAAGTAGTTCTACTACTGTAATCACTAGCCAGTCAACACTGAGGTTGTGAGTTCGAACCCCGCTCGTGCGGGTGCACTCGACTCCAATCTTAATTGACTAGGATTGTCAGTTTTCCTATCGAAGGTCGGTGGTTTTCTCCTGGCACTCCGGCTTCCTCCACCCATAAAAACTGACCGCCACGAAATAGCCCAAATGTGGCGCTTAAAAGTGGCGTTAAAATACCAACAATCAATCAATCAATCAATCTTATTTTTATATTCAATTAATAGTTTTTAAGCTCAAAAAGTGTGTACAGTTCAAACTCTATGACATGTGTCTGATGCCTGTTAGGAAATGTTTTTGAATTGTTTGCATACGAGTTTTTTTACAGTAACATTTTTTAAAAACTTTCAGAAGAAGTTGGGTTTTTTTTTTTCGGAATTCGAATACCACAGAATCTGACAATTGTTAATTTGCACACGTGCTGACATGCAAGATTACATTTACATTTTTATACTATATATTATTCAGGTATGGCCAAAAGAAAAAAGGTTAAACTTGGATGCGAACTTGCAAAAAAAATGTGCACTTAATTCAATAAATTTAACAGCAAAATAGCAATTTCAATGCAAGTATGCCCCAAGTTATGTAAAAAAAAATGCTAATCATTGAATCTGTATTCATTTGACCTTCAATTTAACCCCTTAGCCAGATATGGGTTACGCATAAACCAGGCGTGTTCAGCTATTAAAGGGAAAAGGATGTCAACATTGAAAGTGAAACAAGGGTAAACCATTTGGTTGACTGATTTCGATCCACAAAAACTCATTATTATACAGGTAACAACGACGATTATCATATTTTTTAACCTAAAAAATGAAATAAAAAAGACCTAGAAAAATCCAATTGCACGTGTTTGCAATCTATCTATATCTATATTTATGTTTATATCGGGTTATATGACCATCGACAGTCTTCGGAAGTCACCTCGTTGGTTGATTAGATGGCGTCTAGACTAAAATACACACGAAATGCTGATACATATTATAGAGTTCATGCATCGTTTATTGTTAATTTTAAAATTGAGAATGGAAATGGGGAATGTGTCAAAGCGACAACAACCCAACCAAAGAACAGAAAACATCCCAAGGCCACCAATGGGTCTTCAACACAGCGAGAAAATTCCGCACCCGGAGGCGGGCTTCAGTTGGCCCCTAAACAAAAATGTGTACTAGTTCAGTGAAAATGGACGTCACACTAAACTCCGAAACATATAATTGAACTAAAATAAAAAAAAACATACAAGACTAACAAAGGCCAGAGGCTCCTGACTTGGGACAGGCGCAAAAATTCGGCGGGGTTAAACTTGTTTTGTGAGATCTCAACCCTCCCCTATACCTCTAGCCAATGTAGAATAAAAAAAAAAACACACACACACACCAATACACACAGTAAAACTCAGTTCAAAAGAAGTCCGAGTCCGATGTCAGAATAGGTAACAGAAGAAACTAAGCAAAATGGCAATGTAACATAAATTAACAAAGGACTACTAGAAGTTACTGGTATGCAAGCTCCAGACCCCAATTAAACTGATTGAAAGATTATGTCTTCATCATATGAAAATCAAACACAATCCCTCCCGTTAGGGGTTTAGTATCATACCATCATAAAATATATGAGAAGAACATAATCCGTATCATGCCAACAACTGGTTTTAGAATAAATGTGTTTATTTCCGATGCAAAGACCCTATGAGTGAATCAATATTAATTTCAAAATATGCCATTTTTAATGACCAGACAACAGTATCGTAACTATATCCCTTCTTAATAAGTCTGTTTAAAGGTTTGGTTAGCTTTTGAGGTGAATGGCGACATTTTTGTGTTTTGTATAGAATATAACCATAAAAGATTGGATGTGAAATACCTGAACGTATAAGATGTCTGCATGTTGATTTATATTTACGAACGATGTCCTTGTATCGATGACAAAATTTAGTAAATGCTTTGACTAGTTTGTGATATCTAGAACCCTGGTGTAATAATTTTTCAGTAATACAGAAATTTCTTTCGTTAAAATCAAATACGTTTTTACATACACGAGCGAATCGAACAAGTTGAGACATATAAACACCATAAGATGGTGACAAGGGAACGTCACCATCTAAAAATACATAATTAACATTAGGAAATGAAAAATCATCTCTTTTATCGTAAATTAAGACCTTTTATAATTTGGATATACGTTTTAGTATGTTATAAATCAAATATAAGAATTTGAGACAAATCGGTGAACATGAATCAAACAGCTAATACCCCTTTAATGTATACATTCCCCCCCCCCCCCCCCCCCAAAAAAAAAAAAGATTTATTCTGATCAATTCACCGTCACCAAAGCCATTTTTTTTTAAATTCTATACTTTCATTCAATTAATTTTAATATGATCCAATCCTTCATATGAACCGTTATAGAGGTTGTTTGGCTTAAATGACGATTTTTGACTAATTTTATATTGTTGCTTATCTTAAAAAGTAAAATAGATAAAAAGAGTCTGTAAACAGTAGAAATGATCAGCAGGTCAAAACCTACAAAATGGCAATATGACTGAAACCAGCACGTGACTACAACTAGGAGTTACTACACTTAATGAAGTTATTGGCAAAAGATGTGTTTGCTTAGTATCTTAAAAACAATAATAGTCACAAACTGTAAACTGCCAATATCATTAACAATACAGGAACTCCAAAAAACGAACAAAACCAAAAATTGCTAAATATATATAATCTTTTAAACGCTAATATGACTGAAGCAATTAACTGAGTGCTTACTGTAATTATTATCCTTATTGAAGATGTTTACCTAGTTATTGCTGTTCTTGAAAAGTATAATAAACAGACAGAAACTATACATTACAAAAGTGGTCGGTAAGATCAAGATCAAGATCTACAAAAATGAGCTACAGTCCTTTAGCGCCTGTTGTTATTTTTAAGATGTATCATTTGCGCCAATATACGGAAATCATTTGCTCTAATTTACCTTTACACATATTAATTAAACATGATAATCCTTAATAAATTAAAGTACCTTTAATAAAATGATTTATGGGATAAATTTGACTAGAGTTGCTGAAAAAAGTATTACGAAAAAGGGAGAATACAATCAAATAAAACATGCATAGATGATTTATCGATATGCCCCAACTAAAAGTTATTCATCGCATCCATCCATAAAAAGATAACGATAGGATTACCAATGAGACAACTACTGACCAAAGTTCAAATGAAGAGGATGAACTCAATTATTGGCAACCGTTTTAACCTTCAACAATGAGAAAAACAATACCGTATATTCGGCTTTAAAAAGCTCTGACACCTTAAATTGAAATTCATAAAACTAACGGTCTACTTTACTATCAGTGCCATCGACCTTGTGGTTGTCAAAGATAACAGACTTACAATTAAGCATGCCAGACGTGTGTTATGTCTACATTAGACAAACGTTAGAATTACAACAGTGTAATGGCCAGAAATCAAATATTACATTAAAGATCATTGAAACAAATTGAAAAAGATGCCAAATTTAGCTACGGCCTCATATAGATATAAGAAGATGTGGTTTGATTGCCAATGAGACAACTCTCCATCCAAGTCACAATTTGTAAAAGTAAACCATTATAGGTCAAAATACGGCCTTCAACACGGAGTCATGTGCCTGAAGGTAGAAAAAGCTCAGTGTTTCAAATGATTCATTATCTCATAAAAATGCAGTAAACTAAACAAATTACCATATCAATGATATTTCATGTCAGCACAGATTAAAAATCCGAATAGAACTTTCATGATATGACCACTGATGTTCATATCATCTTTGTATCGCGATTGATGATATTAACCTTAGCTGCTTCCATGCTATCTTGCATTAGAAAAAAATGGTAAGAAGTAGAACAAAATTCAAATTTGTAATATTTACTTGATCTTAGTTCAAGTAAATATTACAAGTTTGATACTCATTAAATGCGAAAGATGCGCAAAATTCCAAAGTAGAATCAAAACTCATAAGCTTCCAACCCTTAAATTCGTAATAATGAAAAAGAACAAAAAAAGCAATGATAAAAGATGTATTAAGAAAAATACTGAACTTCCAGGTAAATTCAAAGAGGGAGAGTCTATAAAACCTCGACAATACCAACCAACGGGACACTGGAACATCTGTCACATTCCTAACTTGGTTTATGCATTTTCCGAAGACAAAAGATGCTTTTCTTTTGATCGTTTAATTGTTCCAAATTATTAGAAATCTTTATTATAATGTACCTTGAAAATATTTTTAGTAGAGAATTGATATTTAATTTATTAAGTAAATACAGAATTGTTTATGTAAGAAAGAATGACTTATCTTCATCAATAACAAAACTTCTCCTTTACGTTATTACAATATCTTTCTGCACAATTTCACACATGACGCATAACACTGTAATAACGGTGTAGCTGATGAAAACAAATGTATAACATAATGAAAAAAATAACTTGTCAGAAAGTAAAGTTCGAGTGAACTGGTGTTAAAATTTCTCAACATTTGATTGGCTACACATGATACTTTTATTTTTTCCTCAACATTTCTATGAACAATATAAACTGGATTTTTAGCGTCTGTAGCAAACTTAACTTTGCAGAAATCAACGTTCAAAAGTATAAAAGCTAATTGGAGTGAAAAGAAGATTCAAGTTGTAGCCGCATTGCTCTGCTTAATAGTTTTTCTATATTCTGAAGGTAAGTGTTTATTTGAAGTAAAAGAAACATGGGTTAAAAAGACATTATTTTTGATGACTTTAATACTTTTGAGTAGTAATAGAAAAGAGGGTAAATATAAAAATGACCGATATAGTTTCTATTCAGTCGACTTGACATATTGTTATGGCACCAGTCTATTATTAAAGACTGTATGTTGCCCCATAGATTTTTTTATTTTGGTTATTAAGGTCGGGTTACTGACTCATTGAAGTATATCCAACATCTCCTTTAAAGTCTATTGAAAAAAAAAGAAATGCAATTTACGACCATTTAATAATTTTCTTAAATTACTATTTTTTTCAAATAAAGACTGTCAGACTTGATTCATACAAAAAACAACTCATGGCGGGACATAAAATAAAATATTTCAGGACAGGACAGATCTCCGATAATTCATTACGAGACAGAGATAAGATCTTTCATGACTGGATAGAGATAAGATAATTCATGAAGGTACAGAGACAAGACAAGACAATTCATGACGGGATAAAGATTTGATAATTTATGAAATGACAGAGATTAAATGATTCATGATTAGACAGATATCAGACTCAACTTAATTGTACATTCTTTCTATAAATTTTCCTAGTTTTGCACGAAGCAAGAAAGCGAAAATGTGATCACGTTAATTTTGAGGACATGTTTAATACAAAAGAAACTTGTGTTTTATTTCCAATTCAATATTTTTGTTTTTCTTTTAGCTAATATAATATCTTTTTCCCTTGTCTATGTTTTGTAAACATTTTATTCTTCACAACCCTGAAACATGAAGTAAAGAAACTGGGGACAAATACCAGCAATAACAACTTCAGAAATAACATGACATCATTTAAATTTTGCAAATTTTTTTTTAATAGTTTTATCTTTCAAAGCATACACAACGTATACATACGTTTGGTTTTTAGTTTCAAACATTTACATTAGCGGAATATTGAAACAATATTTCGCTATTTGTAGTCAGTTTGGTTCAATTTTGTCAAACAGAGCTGAAAAAAAAACAAAAAAACGTCGCTAGTTTATTGTTGGATTTTAAGTCGATAATTTTTCGAAAAACTAAGGATTTTCTACCCTATAATCAGATTACCCTAGTTGTATTTTGGAAAAGCTTTCGGAATTTGTGCTCTCAATGCTCTTCAACTTCGTACTTTATTTGGCTTTTAATTTTTTGGCCTGTTTCGAGCGTCACTGGTGAGTCTTTTGAAAATGAAAAGAACGTCTGGCGAACAAAATTTCCTTGTATTACAACAAAAAAGTAATCATTACCATCATGTTCAATATGTTTAATATGAGTTCAGAATGTCAGGACTTAAATCACTTTCAATGTCTTTTTTTTTGCCAATATATTTATTTTGAACATACAATTTTGTATAGGTAAACCCCAAGGCAAGGGCAAATGCAAAGGCAAGGCAAAGAACAACTACGAATTAAGTTATGAGAAAAATGGGTACCATGACCAGGAAAATCCGTGCAAAAGGTGTAAAGGTAAACTTGAAACAGTTCTTAATTGATAATCATTTGTTTTGTTATCCAGTTGAAAAATGAAGTTTGAGTTACTGATGAAATTTCTAATTGTCAATAATTACCCCATTAAAACAATTATTTTACAGCTATTTATGAAAGATTATACTGTTTTTGATGTAATATTGTTACTTGTTCTCTTATATTGTAATATTCTTCCTGTAGAAATGTTAATTTTACTGTTATTCCTTTCCTCCGGTCGTCAAACAGATATTTGCGTCATATTTTTTTCCAGTACTACTGAACATAATTATTTCATCAATGATCCTTAGCTCAGCAGTGGTTAGACACATTTAAGAATCTGTAAGACACCTTCTTTCTTTTTGTCATGCTTTTGATTTTTCAATTTTATGTGAGAATGAACTTAAAATGTTGTCGAATTATTCTCGAGTTATTTTAAACAGAATGGCATAATGTTTGGTCAGCATTTTGTTAGTGAGTTGTTACGAAGGGGCTCTTTAGACCTGTCAAACAACTACTTCCTGTTTACTTATACTTTGAATAACGATTGGGGTATGATAAGCGCAAAAACACGTGCATTCTTAATGTAATAATTAGATTATTTCTCCATGGACTTGGATTGATCATGCATGTCTAAAGCATGGAGTTTGTTGGACATTAGTTTTTGGATGGACAATCTATTTTCAATATTAGGTCTATGTACATTTAAAGTTACATTATCACGATAATGATTTTGGTTTAATGCTTATTCTTGTAATTCTTGTTCTTTTTTAGCACTTAACTGCATTATATTTTTGTTTAACAACATGGGTGTAATTTACAAATAAAGTTATCATTATGAAAATCAACATTGGATGATCTTGAGAATGTTTGTAGTTGATACGAGTAGGGTATAAAAGGACGTGTATGTTAAATTGTTAATGCAAAAGTGGACTCGCTTTATGTGGTTTATATGCTTAAATATGTTTCGTAATTAACTAAGTGAACTTTTTGACTCGAATTGAAAATAAATTTTATTAATTTCGTGAGTCAAAGATTTTCAGATTTTACATTAAAAACTCTATTGCGCACTGGAATAGTTTCTGTTATAGGTTGTAGCATTACTTAGGCAAACGTTTATAGATTGAAAGGTAACAATAAACATACAAAAATCAACAGGAAATAGTTTCAGCTACTACATTAGAGTTATACACATTTATTCTATCTTTATAGGCCCTTGCAAAACTCTTCCAACATGTCCAGAGGGTTACACGAAGCTGACTAATCAAAGTATTAGCCCAAATTGTTACCTCTATGGAGGAAGCAATGTTACGTATAGAACAGATTGGCATGTAGCAAATGTGAGTTCGTCATACAACAAACCAGTATTTTTAAAACAAGAACTTTAAGTTAGAATATACGTTTACATTATCATAATTCAGATTAACTAACATAATAGGTCACCTGCAGGTAAAAACTGCAAAATTATAAAGTATAACATATTAAAAATACTGTTTGACCACATTGCGATAGATAAGAGATAGTTATGGATGTTAAGCGAGTAGGTGAAGGATAAACATTAACGTGACAGTAACCCGATAGGTGTTCATACGTAGCTACAGACTGAAAGAAGACTGTATTGCCCACCTTGTTTCTAAATAACGAAAAACTTTATATGAAACCTCTCTGGGTTGTACCTATATACTTCTGAACTACAGCAGTTCACGATTACATCTGATTTTAGGAGCATTCGTAAATAAAAGGGTCACTGTTTGTTTGAGCTTTATCCTGCGGTTTTAAAAATAATAATACCAAAAGAAGGACGAGATAGTTCATTTACTCTTTCCCTTAAATGCCTAACCAGCTCATTCTTTTATTTTTTGGTTGTTAATCATATATTTTTGGAAAGCAGGCAACCATGTTTGAAGTTTGAAGGTCGTTACGGTCACTTAAAGATCTTTAGTTTCATGAATATGTAGGTTTTTTTTTTTTTTATTTCTAGGTGTCAATTTATTTTTAAATTTTATGAAATTGAAGAAACGCATTTCACTCCTTCTGTTTGTCTGTTTGTTTATTCGCTCGTCTGTTACCCTATTGGACGATAATGAAATTATCAGTTGACCAAAATCTTTTGAGTTTTTGAAAGAATGACATGGACAATAAAATCAATTCTTTTTATTTTGATGGTAGAGTTATATCCTTTATATTTAAAAAATAAAAATCGGAACTATGCTGGTTTTCCAAATGACGATTAAGTAACACTAGAAATAATCTTTCATATATTTAAGCATAATACCATGAATAATAAAATACATCTCAAATTCAATTTTGTGGTTTTTTTTATTTACTGTTCAAGATTTCTGCGCCTTAATTAAAATGGGTCTTGTGTCCCAATGATTACTTAAGTTTTTTAAACTTGCAGCTTATATCGTGGACCAAAAACTTCTAACAAAGTGTGGTTTCCAAAAGTTTGACTTTTTTATGAATTATGATAACGCCTATAGCTATCTTTTTTAAAAATGGTGTTTTGTTTGTGCCTGAACGATAAAAAATGTTCCGCTTGACATAATAGTTATTTCAATCGACTCATGGAACATAGTCGTCAGATCAAAATTTTATTTTGACAGCGATTATTTAAGAGTTATTTTCCAGTTGTGTATACTAATAAATGTAATTAATTGAAATCGTAGTTCATTTATACTAAAACTATAAATTTATACTTTACCTAATTGGGAGTTATATTGTATTTGATTTTCTGCCCTTTTGTTCATTCGTCTTTTCGTTCAACATTAATTTCTGTCATACTTTTTTCAGCTACTTCTGAACAGAATTACTTCACATTATGTCTGTAGTTTGACAGTCGTAAGTGGTAACGCGAGAATACTTTTCAGACAAATAACGATATTTCTTTATGCCGATATTATGAAATTATCAACATGTTGAATAAAAAATATAAAATATTGTCACATCCAATATGCTATTCAGGAGATCAACTGCAAAATAAAATTTGATGTTGCAATTTGGTTTTCACATTGTCGTATTTAAAATAATAATAACAAGAGTTTTCTTAATTTTTTTCCATTGTATGACGGATGTATGGGTGTGTACAAGAGATATGGACAGTTCGCACTAGTATTTGTTGTGATGACCAGGACATCAAATAGAATTTGTCATGTCTAGAATGTATAAAAATGCACTATTTGCGATGGCAAAACAAGATATACATTTTCAAAAATATGACTCTTCTTAAGTCAAGAACATTTTAAAATGATTTGCATGTTTTATTATTTATTTTTTTCTGTCTAGGCGATATGCACCAGTACTCCTGGTGCTTACTTGTGGATTCCAGAAACAAGAGAAGAGGCTGAAGCAGTTTTAGCCAAATTTGATGTCTTTGGTAAGCAACTGTCCAATTTTCTGTGTTAAGTAGTTGTATTAGTCTATTACATAGTTTTGTAAATGTCTTTTGGTTATTGTGTTGTTTTTTTGTTTTTTGCTGTTTCGTTGAACTTTTTTCCATTAACCGTCCGTCAGTCGTTTTGGTGCAAGATCACATACTTGATATCAGGTTGAAATGTTGCTCAGATAAATGGTCACATATAATTAGATGTAGATCCCTACTGATTTTTTGTTATCCCTTAAGATCTATGGTAAGTGCCATAGTTACTTAAAAAGACAAACATTTGTGCAAAAACGTGGTTTTCAAATGCTTAATCAAATATCTCATTTTGGATTGCAACCATTTTGGGATTTGGGGTCACGTATATTAAGAATTATACCACTTATTGATTTTGAAGTAACTAGGTATAAGGTGTATGTCAAAGTTGCTTAAAACAGATCTATGCAAGACAATAGTACTATTTGAAACCATTACAGAAAGGAATCATATCTGAAAGTAAACAGATGAAAAAGTATTACATCAGGTTAATTTCATCTGTCCTCTTTACATTGGGGCGTAAGGTATATGAGCTTGCTCACTAAAGTTACCTTAATTAATAGTATGCGTTTCGAATAATAAGTTCAACCATTGTCATTTACCTGTCATAAAAATGTCATAAAATGTAGTATGAAGGCGTTTTTTTTTTCTTTTTAAATATTTTTAATTTTCTACGGTTCATGCTGAGTAACTGATGGATATTTTGAGATTATCCTTACATATTTACAATACATTGGCAGTCAGTTCAATAATTAGAATAATTTTGTGTTGAAATGGTAGCCTCGGTTTAACATGGGAATAGTATATAAATAACACATAGCTGAGAGGGTGATAGAGCAGATTGTTACCCCGAGAAAACATTGTCAACTGAATGTTCTGTAATTACTGTCTATTAAATTTCAAATTCAAAGTAATATACTTTGTCGTCTTGTACATAACAATCATCCGTATTTATTAAAGCGCACACTTGAGCAAGCGTCTCCGTGAAAGGTAATAGAGTATTTGCCATGGGATAGAGTAAATTGTCTCCCTCGTATTAACCATTCAAAATCTGGCATTTTGACATGAAGTATAATAATATGTTTTATTCTAGGTTAAAGCCATAGCTAAGTCCTATTCGGGTTGTGTACTTCTTTATTCTCGTTTGATTAATAGTACACATAAGTTCCTTTTATCACCCTAATTATTAGAATCATAAAAAGTATTAATTCAGACATACAAGTAGTATCATAGCTACTGGCATTTCAGTAATAAAATTTTAAATGACAATTGATGCAGCTCGATTTGTATATTCTCATATCAAAATTTAAAATATTCATCAAAGATTTATAGAAAAAAAAAAACGTTTGATGAATGTTCAAAATAAAGCAACTATTAAAAGTTAAGACTTTAGAGGTACACAAAATGGAGAAATTACATTTCTAACTACATTACAAATACATGTTTCAAATCTGATACCGTAATTCAAATAAAGATCCCTTTTTTATGATGTATTATAAGTTGTCAGTCTATTATTATATTTTGAAGGGATTTTAGGGAATTTTGACGTTTTCACTGGAGCAAACAATTTAGCTGACAGATACAGTTATGTTTATTCAGTAACAAATGACCCATTTGACCAGGACAATCTACCATATGGTATACGTATGTATATTAACCATTTTATAAACTTAAACATTATTCATGAACACAATTATCTATTTTTAGTTAAAAAAAACTAACTGGGAATTCATGAAATTTGAAATAAATTTATATATGCATTGACATTTAGAGATTCTTATTCAATAACCAGTATTGTTTTATGTACCGCTAACGATGGTACAGGTTTATAAATAATTATGAATCTTGAATATTAAAATTTAAAAATTATTTGACAGTAGCAATATGAATATATTTTTGAGACAAGTAGTAAAAATTTCATTAAAATTGGAGAAGAAATGAACTGAAAATATGTTTGGGAAAATTTATTGTTTTATAAATAATTTGTAAGGAAAAAAACAAAAGAAAGAATGAATGGTGTGCACATACTGTACAGATGTCTAAGGGTGTATTCACATGGTTATTCGTCGATATACATTAACAATTACCTGTAGTAGTACGCAGGGAAATATCGCCTAACTAAGAAATTGACAAGGAAACTCATTTAAACATCAACTGCGTCGGATAGAAATCGACCTTATGCAAATGAATATCAATACATCTGTTAACCTATTCGGGTTGAAAAATGGAATGTCTGAAACTGTTTGAAAACTGAACTGTTATAGGAAGATCTATAAAACAGATCAAAATTCATCTATTATTTTGTATTTGAATGTTCCAAAATCAATCAATGTTCAGATTTTTTTCTCACATTTTAATCTGACATGTTCTATTTAAACAGCTTTCAACATAGCTATCCTCCCTAACTTAATGTTCATCTTTCCGATGTGATCATATGCCATGTTCTTAAGTTAGCTTTCTTCGTATTATAACAGATATGCATACTTCAAATGTAATGTATTGTCATTCAATATAAAAATAAATCATATAGAGATGAACAAGAAAGTCTTTTTTTTTTCTATCAACGTTATAAAAATGTTGCTCTTGACATTTAATGCATTTAAGCTTTCTTTTTAGCATTGGAAGGTAACCCTCATTTCAATAATAAAAGTTGTTTCGAACTTGAGTGGGATGTGGAGAAACGTGTATTTGAATGGGACGCTGATGATTGTTCTGGAAGTTCAAACGAGGCATACATTTGCGAGTTTCCAATTGTAAATTTTTAGCATACATATTATAACATTGTTTGAGGTTAACTGGTCTTTTCTTAGATATTTTTTTACGGTATTCATGAGATCATTATTTCTGTAAAAACTTTACAACAAACAGAATATTTCTATCAAACTAAAACAAGATAGTTTTTAGTGTTACTTAGTTTTCTAAACTAGTCGACCAACGTATATTGTATGTTCATGTTATTATCATTGACCTGTGTTTGCCTTATTATATGAATAACTAGATAGTTCGGAAGTATGGTTTTAAACTGTTTACTCTTCGGGTACAACTACATGTCTCTGTTTCATAGATTGTTCAGACTTGTAAAAGTACTGTTTATTGTTTCTTTCGTCACTTTATTTTGTGGTCATGATGGCGCCGTCATTTTTATCAGATTCTGTTTCAAACTTGTATGAAGGTTTACACTTACTAATGAATTTGATTATTAAAAACAAATCTGAAATTGGGACTTTTTTGTCAAAGAAAGAAGCTGAGAGAGAAATAACTCATATTAATTCTTAATAAATATGCCAGCATAAACTCTTCACTTCAATATTGGGTATGTGTCCTGTTCCCAATTGTGATATTTTGGCTGAGCGTTGATTGGCATGGCGGGGGATTCGTGATAGCAGGAGACGTTTACCCTGTGATGTACCCTGTCTCACTACTTTTAGAGTTAATGCAATTCATTCATTTTAAGTTTGTTACCTTGTTCTGCCATCTTACGGATGTTCGCTACTCTCTTTCAAAATAACAAGCTTTTTAAAAGACTGTTATAAGTGAATAGCATATAAACAAAGGAACTAAAAACGCAGAAAAAATTAAGGGTTTGTGTGCTTGTTTTCAAAATAGAAGCCATTTGAATTTGTCAGGAAATTATTCTGTCTCGATTTTTCATACATTTAACATTGGCACCTTTTTTCTTTCATAAATTATGAAAAAATATCAAGGATTTTATTACATTTTCAAATATGGCTTTTTAAACTATATGTAATAAAATTTTGAAAAGAAAAGCAAGGTTTGCCCAAGTTTGTAAATTAAAACCAGAGGATTCCGAATATCTGGCAAAAATTCAAAAACAAGTGGAGCGAACATCCCTAATCGATTTATAAGAATTAAATATCGGAAAAGTATTTTTGCCTTATTTACAAAAGGTTGTCATTTATCTTTGTTTTCCCACGGCTATGATCTATTATATAAATTAATAGCGTTCATAGTCTTTAAAAATATACACTCTGAATATTTATAGTTTATGATATAAAAGTTAATATGCACAGATTTCATATACTAGTGTGTAAAAAACAGTTCTAGCTTGACACATGTTGAAAATCAAACAAATCTAACAACCTTACACCCTACATAATATAAAAGTTCAAGGTACGAGTTAACTGAACAAACCATTTATTAAAGTTCAAGTTGTGTTCAACATCACTGTTTACTAAGTCGAATGTTTGCGGCAATATATTCGTAGATATAACGGGGAAATCATATTTGTCTAGATTACTAGAGTATCAAAATATTAATTTTATATGAAAACGCTTATATGTTTAACACATATTTTTCTCTTTTTCAGGCCGAAGCATGTTACTAGTCATGCAAGTTCATTGAAGAGTTTCCAGTTGGACATCTTCTATTAAATAAAATCGTACAAAACAATTTCTTTTCCAATTTCATAATTCGTACTAATTCAAATTGGAAGCCTTATTCTATAACAGGTTCATGATTACAGAAGAGTTATTTAATGTCACGATTTCAGGGTAAGCGTCTCCTGTTGGGCATATATTACCTACCATGCTAATCAAAATGTCACAATCTGGAATAGGATACGATCGGTAAACTAACAGATCAGACAGCTATTCTGGTATTTATCAAAATATAACCGTGAAAACAGGACGCAATTGATTTGAGACAGCAACACATTGTAATGTTCATCAAATTTGCAGAGTTGACCGTACTGTCGATTCCAGTCGTTCTTCCTGACAACTCTGTTGGAGCAGTTTTTTTGTCAGGAGAACACCCCCTATAGGTGATGTCAGAATAGTGTTAATATGCACAAAAGTATAGTACCAATTAATACATTTAAATATCATACGATGGGATAGAGGGTGAGTTACTGATAAATAGAAAGCTGAAATCATCATGTTATAAATTTTAGTTTAAGGTCGACCATATGTGTCAATATCAAGAACAAAATCCTGATAAGAGGTAGAGTTTCTAGTTTGGTAGTATCTTTATTTTTTAAAATTCACCAGGAAAAAGGAGATACAAGTATTCACTTAAGTATGGGTTATTGGGTGATAGGAAATCATCAATATATCTGAAAAGGATATTAAATAACTTTTTAAAATACTTTTTTATTTGTTCTTTGAGAAGGTTTTGTATGAGTTATGCTTTAAAAAAAAACTAGTCTGTCAGTAGGAGTGAACAATTAGTACCATTGGAATACACGAGCATTGTTGAAATATTGATCCACCAAACTCAACAAATATGTTGTCGATCAAAAACACAAGAATTTTGATGATGTTGTCTTCTGTACATCCATCAGTAACCTGAAGTTCTTCCAGTTTACTGGCTGGGTAATTCGATAATTCGGGTACATGTATTTGGCTATTAATTTTCAAAAGTCTTTCATTGTTAATGATGTTAAGAGCACCGGTTATAACATGATCAAGAGGACATTTTTTTTTGGGGGGGGGGGGGACGTTGAACAAGAACAAGTGCAGGTTTGATTCAACATCTTCAAGGTCAAGATCTCTTATATCCTCTTGTGGTTGAACATGTTAGATGCAATTGGTTTGGTGTAAATGACAGGCGTAGCTTCATATTTCGAGTTATCAGGTATGGTTTTCTGCACAGACGTTTTTGGGGGAATATATTGCTAATATTGACTCTTATTAACTCTACGTTTTTTCTTCATCTTTGCGACTTCTTGTCACGGATCTAAATACCTTGTGAATAATGATGTTCATAATAATTGCAACCAGTCTGTACTGAGTCGAATTTGTATCAAATACGGAAATGTATTTGCCTCCGGAAGAGAGAGACAAAAGATATCAAAAGGATAGTCAAACTTGTAAGTCGAAAACGAACTGACAATGCTATGGCAAAAATACGAAAAAAGATCAAAAGACAGACAACAGTCTAAAGAACACAAATAGAAAACCAAAGACTGAGCAACACGAACCCCATAAAAAAACCGGAGTGTGAGCAGATCCTGCTCTACATGTGGCACCCGTCGTGTTGCTCATATAAATACACACCTAAATGAATAGTGAATTGAGCTGCAAGAATGGCTTTAGAAATAGTTAGGTACAAATATATTGAATAAATGTTTTTTTAACAAAGGATAACAGACCATTCCTGGACACGGTATTAAATTCAGGTTGTGTATATTTTCGATGACAGTGACCCCTATTGCGTCTAACAGATTTGTTAAATGATTATAACTTGTTGATATCACCACATCTGGGACTTGATAGAATATTTACACCCTCATTTTTTTTTTAACATTCGTAAAGAAAAACTGTTCCCAAAATCGGATTGACGATACCAGGTATCCTCTGACTGAGTATCAAATGCAGTCATATTTTTTTTTATTTCATATAAAGTGTTTAAGAATGATTAAGAATCGTTTCCTTTGTGTTATTTGTTATGAAATTATTTCCTGACTTGTGATTTAGGGTCTTATAATGTACTTGTGGAAAGGGGGAATACTTGCGCACATGCGTATTGTGCAGGAAATAAAAACAAACGTTCGACATGTTTAAAGTTTCGACTTACAGTCTACAATGGTAAAGGAGCACGTACATATGGTTTAACCCAACAAATGTGTGTGTCTTTACAATGTTAGGAGATCTGTATCATAAGGTGTTCGTTGATGTCTGTCTTTGGTTGTATGTCTGTAATTTTTTCGGAGGTGTTTGTGTTTGGTTATCTATTGTATGCCTTTTTGGTAAAAACCTATTTTCTGCGTCATTGAATAAAATATTTTAATTTCTAAATCTCAGTTGTCGATATCTTTTGTTGGAAATGATTAGGTAAATCGTAATAGTTTACACAATAATGTCTCCTGTTAGGCATATAGTATTGCATCAGGATAAAACCTAGAAGTCACAAAGACATAGTTTCAACCCTCTCCTAAAGCTGGGATAGATGTGTAACATCACAACATAAGAACAATAAGTAAATATCAGCTGGATGGGGCTTGATTAATCAGATTGTTATCTAGACACAAAGTAACGTTTTGAGAAGAAATTTGAAATGAAGCATAACATAATGATATTAACATGAATGGCTTTTTCAAGCTCTCCCGCGCTTTGATTACCAGTATATTTTAGTTTATAACCATTTTAACAATCATTGAGCATAAATGTAAAGAATAAAATGTCTGCATATATAAATAGACTTCACAAAGACAAACAACAGTAAACACAACAGAACAAAGTTCAATAAAGACTGAACAACACGAACCCCACCAAAAAACGTTGGTTGATCTTAGGTGCTCCTAAAAGGTAATCAGATTCTGCTCCACATGTGGCGTCCATCGTGTTGCTCGTGTAAGTACAAATCCGATTATATGTCTAATTTGGTAGGTCAAATTAAAGGAAAATAGGACGGGATTAAGAGGATTGATTGTTTTAATTGGAAATTTAAGCCGCTGTTTTTTTTCTTTTTTCTTTTTTTTTTTTTTTTTTTTTTTTTCGTTCGCCGTCTTATTGACGTTTATCCCACGTCTCCTTTTCTTTACGTTTTGATATACATGTACATGTTTCTTACTGTGAAACGCTACTTTTTTCGTTTTCTTTATAGTCTAACAGAAAAATATTTAAAGTCGCAGAAAGCATGATTATTGAGTCTTTTGAAACATTTTTTATTCCTTTTCAATTTACACGAAAACAAATATTTTCCGTTTTGGGATTTACTTTTCTTAGATGTGTGTCAGTTACTTTTTGGCACCTTTTAAGTGGGTGATTTATTTTACATCTTTTTTGTTTGTTTGAAGAAGTTGATGTTGATGTCAGATCTTTGATTAGTTAATATCTAATTTATTCAAACATTTAAAGACTCAGGACGATTGAGTTTGACCTTTCGTATCTTTCATCTTTCGCCTCTCTTTGTGTTTTAAGAGCGCTGGTTGGCCTCGAGATGTCTTTTGATTATTTGTGTCACTGGGATGCTGTCACACCAAACTATACCACAGAACATCTAAATGATACTACAAATATAGCAATTAAATTCAGTGGTTAAAAATTGGAAACAATATTTTCTCATTTGTTTATTCCTTTTTTAATCTTTTTGATTGACACACTTTGCACAGTCTTTTAGTGTGATAAATGATTAATATTTAACCTATTTCCCAATCAACAAATAGTTGGATTCTTTTAAGATTACAACAGCTTAACATTTCTTTTGAAAAATATTTCGGAACTCTTTTAAAGTGTTGTAAAAGAGAGTTAAAATTTAAGATGACATTAAGCAAGCAATTGAGTCAATGCGGAAGATTTCCGTTTCTGTTGCTTCGTCGCAAGTACAGAACCTACTTCCTGGAACTATATCAAACTTTGTACAGTGATCGATTCCGTTATTGAGCTATTATTTTACTATATTAGTGAAGGTAAGCATCCGGATCAGAGTTGTAAATGCCGTGGAGTTTTGAACTTTATGTATGGTCACCTCACTGTGTGTATCAACGATAACCAAAAAACAAAAAAGGAGATGTGGTATGATTGCCAATGAGACAACTATCAAAGGGGGTTCGAATAAGGTCAATTTAAGCAATTAAAGGTTACTGTACGGCTTTCAACAATGAGCACAACCCATCTCGTATAGTCAGCTATTAAATATACAAATAACGAGATGTGGTATGACTGCCGATGAGACAACTATCCACCAAAGTTCAAATGAAGTGGATGTAAGCAACTATAGGCAACCGTACGGCCTCAGACAATGAGAAAACCCCATACCGTATAGTCGGTTATAAAAGGCACCGACATGAAAAATATAAAACAATTCAACTTAGAAAGGTAACGGCCTAATTTATAACAAAACAATTTACGAAAAACAAATATGACATACATGAAGCAACGACAACCACTGAACTGCAGGCTCCTGACTTCGGACAGGCACATAAAGAATGTGGCGGGGTTAAACTTGTTTGTAAGCGCTCAACCCTTCCCCTAACCTGAAACAGTGGTGTAACAGCACATCATATAAGAAAAAACTATAAAAATCAGTTTAAAAAGGCTTAACTCATCAGATCGATACAAAGCAGAAAAACGTCAAACAAAAAACACAGACCGGACGTGGCAGGCTATTTATCCATTCATCATCCCTAACAACAAAAAAGACAATAAGTACAGATCTGAGAGTACTCGCAGTTACTGTCAGCTAGTTCAAAGCCAATAACAACTAATAAAAAAATCATGTATCTTAGAATAAAATATCAATCAGTACATATCCAACATCCAATGGATTTAGTGTAAAAACGTCATAAACAGTCAGAGAAAAAAATGACCTTGTGCAATGTTAAAATATAGGTATCGACAGATTGCAGACTGAATTTCTGGCCCAAAAAAAAATTAATAAGGAAAAAAAAAAGGAAAATAGAGAAAGTTAGGCATGCAGAGGGACAGGGCCGTAACTACCGATGAGGCAGACGAGGCAATCGTCTCGTCTGAATTTCTGGCCAAAAAAAAAATAATAAGGGAAAAAAAAGAAAATAAAAAAAAGTTAGGCATGCAGAGGGTAGAACACATCCTTGCATTTTCATATCAAGAATTAAGTAATGCATACTTCGAATAGTAGTTTATGTTGACGTGCAGCTTCTGTACTTTTAATTCAATGTAAGATATCGAACTCTCTGTCTGATTACCATCGCAAGTAAACCGGCATTTGGTTCTGTAATTATTTATTTCCCGCGAAAATGAATTACTGATAATGGATTTTTCCCACATTATCAGTGCGCAAAGTAAATTACAATATAAATAGTTCGAATTCTTCAACCTACTTGGTCAATATTATTAAAAAAGCATTCACAGATCCCACATGACTACCAACACACCCCACAATTTGTGTGTAGTTCTCTTTTAAATAAAGTGAAGATTTGAGGCATTTTCAAATGTTTTGCTACAAACCAGGCTGCTATTCGAAAACAAAACATGTATTTCGGATGGATGGAGGATTTGTTTGGTTAAAAGGCAAGTGGGTTTTATTTCAGCTATATAATGGAGAGCAGGTTATGTAATCATTCGAATGGACAGAACAAGACCTTGTCAGACTGACAATTTGATTGCTTGATACTTTTAATTTTCATGGTGTGTTGTGGAATCACTTCTGGCTTGCAAAATAATGACGGTCGCACAATTGTTAACCATGGTAAAAGTGACTCGAGAGTATTTAATTTGTATCATTATTGATTCGGATGTTATGCATTTATAAAATTAGCAAAAAAAAATTAATTATTCAATTTCAAAAAAGTAGTTAAACAATGGGATCTTAGTGGCACAAGAATGGTCAAACTAGCATTCACAGACAGTGACTAGGTTCCATCTTTGTGCTTTATTAAAGGGTTATTGAAAATGTGTGTTATTTTTAATGAAGCGTTGACCACACACACTTGTCCCGCATTTTCTACTATCAAGCACAAAAATCGAGGCAAGTATCTGTCAGCCGGCTCTGATAGCCTAATGCAGCTCTTAATACGGTCAATATGAAACAAAAACGAAAAATATGATACAAAAAACGGATGTTACCAGATATATTTATAACCATTATATTACAATTTTCGGCAGGGGAGCTTCGCCCCCCCCCCCCTCTTGGTTCCCCCATTACCAGGTGCCTTACTCGGTGGCCCCCAAACCCCTGCCTCGTCTGTTTACGAGGCCTAGTTACGGCCCTGCCGTGAAAGTACATATGTGTTTAACAGTAGTATTTAGTATGGTTTTCATTTACTGATAAAAAAATCAATATTTATACCAATAAAAGCAATATTCAAGATTTAATAACAGTGTTGAATTGTTAACCTTTTAGAATAAGTTTATTTAAAGGATTGTTAAGTTTACCCGGACCGTATCTAAATTCCGGACTCGGTTAACAACATCATCGTAAAATTTAGAATGTGCTATTCCGTTTGAAATAAAGGTACAGCCAAACTTGCAAACCAAATTTTTGTATCTATGGAATAATTTAGTGGAGGTTTTAAGTAATTTATTTTAACGAAATCCCTGACTTAATGATATACTAGTAATACATAGATTACGCTTATTGAAATCCAAAACGTCACTTCAGACACAGGCATAGCGAACGAGTTCGGATATATAAACACCGTAAGACGGTGCTAAAGCAACATCACCGTTCAAAAAAGGAATATTAACAATAGGGGAAAAAAATCATCGTTTTTGTCGTAAATTCTTGTGTAGAGTTTCTGGTGTAACACTGAAATATCTAAATCTAGGAAAGAACAGTTATTATATTTCATGCATGTTCAAGAAGATAGAGATTTTGAAGATAACAAAAATTCTAAAGGTCGAAACTAATTTCAAATTGACATACCACAAAGCTGTTATACGATTTCGTCGCTTTTCAATGCGAAAATAATTATACAAAGATTGCTTGCAATGCGTAATTCTTTAACTCTTAAATTATTTGTTTGCCATTTAATCGAATTTTTCATTACCCATCTTTTATAAAAATTGTTTATGGGAAATGATTATGTCAAGTAAATTATGTGATCTTTTAAGATATTCTACAAGCTTTCCGCGCAAATGTGCATCTATTATTCGATTTATCATAAATGTTCACTCAACTCTTATTCGGAAAGTAAGAGATAAATGCAATCTGTTGTTGTCATCAACGTGCCACATCGTACCTTGGACATACCTCCATTTTAGTTGTACCAAAATGCTTATAAAAAATTTAATACGGCATCGTTTTTTTTATCTTTTTGAAGTTTTATGTGCCTTAGTTGTACGCAAATTACATTGTATATTATAAAATTCTTCAGACTGCACACTTTTAGAACATTTATCCAGTTCAACATGAATCTGAAACGGAAAATTTTTTAGATGTTAATTAAGTATGAATAAAGTTTATACGAAGATGTGGTATGATTGCCAATGAGACAACTCTCCACCAGAGACCAAATGACGTAGAAGTTAACAACTACCTTCAACAATGAGCAAAACCCATATCGCACAGTCAGCTATAAAAGGTCCCGAAATGACAAATGTAAAACTAACGGTTTGAGTTACCTTTTTATGCTACTAAAATATGAATAAACGTTTTAAACTGAATTTGTGATTTTTCCTCATAGTTTTGTCTTAACGTGAATTTATAATTAAATGTGAGATGATTGCTGCCTGTTATTCAATGCAGGAAAACCTTGATCAAGCTTAAAAGGTCTACTCATTGACTCATTATAAATTTACCTTTAATCAATTAACGAGCGACAAACAATAGACTGGGTAATCTAACGCATTCAATTTATAAGTAATTTATAAGTCAAAATTGTTCCACCTATTCCAAATCCCTCTATTATTTCATATAAAAACACAGGTTTTTTTTAAAATGTAAATTGAAGTCCGATTTTGATGAATTGTTTTAATGTTAAACTCACAAATGTGTAAAGTTTTTAATGGTTGTTATGAAATATTTTTATGACATGTCATAATTGAGTAATCCTTATTTGTATTCAAATATTGAATTTGAATGTTGTTAAAAATCAATTTGGGCAAGAAATATCTTTAGTAGAGTTTTATTGAAAATGTGTTTTTTTATGAAATGATAGGGGAATTTCCGATAGGTGAAACACTTTTGACCTAAGACTGTCGTATGCAACATCGTTCTTCTTAGAACTGCAGATCCAACAAAAAAACGGACATTATATCAATAAGTTATGGATTTATTAGAAGGAAAAAGAACGTTTGTTCGATTGAAAGATTCCATGAGCATGACGGTGAAAGGTATCTTGCAAATGTATACATGTGAAAAAAATACAATTGGGTTAACTCGTCAGGAGACTTCATATACATGTCACTGTACGAGCGGCTAAAACTAAAAAGTTTGCGAGTCGACTCTGTGTCATCGTTCTTCCTATTCATAAAACCCATCTTACGAATTGATCTCATGTTTGCACATTTTCCCAACAGAGGCAATGCAAATTATAACAGGTTGTAGGATTTTCTTATTTTAACATGATAAGAATCTTTATTCTAAGGCAATCATTTAAAATTCTTTAATCTGATTTGATAAGGCCATAACAGCGTAAAATTATCTGTTTACCTGTCTACCAGTCTACCTGCCTGTAACGAAGGAAAGCCGCAATTTCTATTCCAGGAATTTATGGACCTGTCATCAAGAATGAACAAAAAAGACATTTCCATTTGGCTGTGAGAAGACGAAATAATTACGGTTGAATACTTGGAAAGCCTGTTACGAATGATTCCAACAATAGAAATATGTGTGTTATACACCATTTTGTAGGTAATTTAATATATATTTACGACATAACAATTTTCAGTGGAATCGACAACCACAGAATCGAAATATAGCGGAAGTTCGAGACCGGGTGACATTTCTCAACTATACGAGTTAGGTACCTAGAGTTATATTAAAGTACATAGGCCATTTTTTTCTCAGAGACAAGTGCCTGTGGTTCTACCTGTTTATGTTCCCCCTTTGTATAATTACTTTTTCTTCGTCGAAAAATTTTCTGTTTTACAATAGTCTCTGTAAAACATTAGAAAAATTGAAATAAAATCACTGAAGCTGAAATATTTATCTGTATTATAGTTTTTTTCAAGATTCTAAAATAAAATATTTGTTTCGATATAAAAATTGATGTTACACTTTACTTTACTTAACTGCAACCTAGCCGTATCCATTTCAAACCTGCAAAATGTGCATGTTGTGATCATAATTTGAAATAAGACACTAGGTATTTTCATAATTTGAAATAAGTCACTAGGTATTTTCATAATTTGAAATAAATCACTTGGTATTTTCATAATTTGAAATAAGTCACTAGGTATGTTCATAATTTGAAATAAGTCACTAGGTATGTTTATAATTTGAAATAAGTCACTATGTATGTTTATGATTTGAAATAAGTCACTAGGTATGTTCATAATTTGAAATTAGTCACTAGGTATGTTCATAATTTGAAATAAGTCACTAAGTATGTTTATAATTTGAAATAAGTCACTAGGTATGTTTATAATTTGAAATAAGTCACTAGGTATGTTTATGATTTGAAATAAGTCACTAGGTATTTTCATAATTTGAAATAAGTCACTAGGTATGTTTATAATTTGAAAAAAGTCACTTTGTATGTTATAATTTGAAATAAGTCACTATGTATGTTTATGATTTGAAATAAGTCACTAGGTATGTTTATAATTAGAAATAAGTCACTAGGTATGTTTATGATTTGAAATAAGTCACTATGTATGTTTATGATTTGAAATAAGTCACTAGGTATGTTCATAATTTGAAATAAGTCACTAGGTATTTTCATAATTGAAATAAGTCACTATGTATGTTCATAATTTGAAATAAGTCACTAGGTATTTTCATAATTTGAAATAAGTCACTATGTATGTTTATAATTTGAAATAAGTCACTAGGTATGTTCATAATTTCAAATAAGTCACTAGGTATTTTCATAATTTGAAATAAGTCACTATGTATTTTCATAATTTGAAATAAGTCACTATGTATGTTTATAATTTGAAATAAGTCACTAGGTATTTTCATAATTTGAAATAAGTCACTAGGTATGTTTATGATTTGAAATAAGTCACTATGTATGTTCATAATTTGAAATAAGTCACTAGGTATTTTCATAATTTGAAATAAGTCACTATGTATGTTTATGATTTGAAATAAGTCACTATGTATGTTTATGATTTGAAATAAGTCACTAGGTATGTTTATGATTTGAAATAAGTCACTAGGTATGTTTATGATTTGAAATAAGTCACTATGTATGTTCATAATTTGAAATAAGTCACTAGGTATTTTCATAATTTGAAATAAGTCACTATGTATGTTTATGATTTGAAATAAGTCACTATGTATGTTTATGATTTGAAATCAGTCACTAGGTATGTTTATGATTTGAAATTAGTCACTAGGTATGTTTATGATTTGAAATAAGTCACTAGGTATGTTCATAATTTGAAATAAGTCACTAGGTATTTTCATAATTTGAAATAAGTCACTATGTATGTTTATGATTTGAAATAAGTCACTAGGTATGTTTATGATTTGAAATAAGTCACTAGGTATGTTTATGATTTGAAATAAGTCACTAGGTATGTTTATGATTTGAAATAAGTCACTATGTATGTTTATAATTTGAAATAAGTCACTATGTATGTTCATAATTTGAAATAAGTCACTAGGTATGTTTATGATTTGAAATAAGTCACTATGTATGTTCATAATTTGAAATAAGTCACTAGGTATGTTTATGATTTGAAATAAGTCACTATGTATGTTCATAATTTGAAATAAGTCACTAGGTATTTTCATAATTTGAAATAAGTCACTATGTATGTTTATGATTTGAAATAAGTCACTAGGTATGTTTATGATTTGAAATAAGATACTATGTATTTTCATAATTTGAAATAAGTCACTAGGTATGTTTATAATTTGAAATAAGTCACTAGGTATGTTTATGATTTGAAATAAGTCACAATGTATGTTCATAATTTGAAATAAGTCACTAGGTATGTTTATGATTTGAAATAAGTCACTATGTATGTTCATAATTTGAAATAAGTCACTAGGTATGTTTATGATTTGAAATAAGTCACTATGTATGTTCATAATTTGAAATAAGTCACTAGGTATGTTTATGATTTGAAATAAGTCACTATGTATTTTCATAATTTGAAATAAGTCACTAGGTATGTTTATAATTTGAAATTAGTCACTAGGTATGTTCCTAATTTGAAATAAGTCACTAGGTATGTTTATAATTTGAAATAAGTCACTAGGTATGTTCATAATTTGAAATAAGTCACTAGGTATGTTTATGATTTGAAATAAGTCACTAGGTGTGTTCATAATTTGAAATAAGTCACTAGGTATGTTCATAATTTGAAATAAGTCACTATGTATGTTTATAATTTGAAATAAGTTACTAGGTATGTTTGTTATTTGAAATAAGTCACTATGTATGTTTATGATTTGAAATAAGTCTCTAGGTATTTTCATAATTTGAAATAAGTCACTATGTATGTTCATAATTTGAAATAAGTCACTAGGTATGTTTATAATTTGAAATAAGTCACTATGTATGTTTATGATTTGAAATAAGTCACTATGTATGTTCATAATTTGAAATAAGTCACTATGTATGTTTATAATTTGAAATAAGTCACTAGGTATGTTTATAATTTGAAATAAGTCACTAGGTATGTTTATGATTTTTTTGTCACTAGGTATGTTTATGATTTTTTTGTCACTAAGTATGTTCATAATTTGAAATAAGTCACTAGGTATGTTCACAATTTGAAATAAATCACACTAGTTATTTTTATAATTTGAAATAAGTCACTAGGTATGGTCATAATTTGAAATAAGTCACTTGGTATGTTCATAATTTGAAATAAGTCACTAGGTATGTTTATAATTTGAAATAAGTCACTAGGTATTTTTATAATTTGAAATAAGTCACTAGATATTTTTATAATTTGAAATAAGTTACTAGGTATTTTCATAATTTGAAATAAGTCACTAGGTATGTTCGTTTTTTTAAATAATTTCCACTGAAGATTGGTTAATTGATTGCTGTTTGCTTAATACGTCAGTTGAAAAATGATTTTCGTGTATTGTCAGGACCATAGAAAATGATTTTTTATATACATCAAATAAAAAGGCACCACAAAGTAGGGCGGATCGATCAGAAAAGAACGGGGAATATGAAGTGCCACTGGCAAAATAGGTTATGTTTTAAAATGACACTACCGTACTTATGTCTACGTATGTGGCTATGTATTTGTACACACAGCACAGCAAAACGAATGTCCCTCATCACCGACATTACTGGGCGGTATTTTCTATATTATTACCATTAGGAAACAAACGAGATTGGTTTATGATTTTATTGCAACTTCCCTATACTCTTGGCTATTTAATGGCGGCTAGATACTTCCAGTACTCTGGTCTATTTCATGGCGGCTAGATACTTCCAGTACTCTTGGCTATTCAATGGCGGCTAGATTTTATTGGTTGAGGAAGCCGGTGTACCCGAAGGGAACAACCGAACTTCGGGTGTAAAATTAGAAAAAAACGATGTAAACAAATACAGAAAAAAATTCATTAAGATGAATCAAAGTTAAGATTTTATAAACTAAGTTGAAAGAATATGTCATACTGGCCAAAAGAACTAACGAAAATAGAAACTTCTTGTAAAAGTCATGAAAAACGCTTAAGCGTAAGTATGTATTTTTTCTCACATATTGTTGCAAGAAAACTATTCTGACTCAATTTATTTTAAGGATTTCTATTTCATTGTTCAAATATTTTCTTCCAAGCACCAGTCTTATACCGAATACATTTTGCATTCTAATGTATTTTTATTCAGTATTTCTATGGCTTCCCGAAGAGGTAACAGATTTAGTCTTTGGTAATAGAAAAATTAAAAATATGTAAGAGCAAGATTTGTATTAATATAAGAAAACATTTTTTTTTTTTTTTTAAACTAGCAACAACAAAAAGATCTCAAATGAAAAGCTTGAAGACGGATTTTGATCGGATTTCTGCTAAAACGTTTTTGAAAAATCACGAACGAAAATGTAGAACAAAAATACCGAACTCAACGGTGAATTCTAAAAGTGAGAAGTCCATAAAACCTGACAAAACCAAACGCTCGACTATATCAACCAACGAATGGAAATCAACTGACGAATTCCCGACTTGGAACAGGCATTTTCCGAGAATAATGATGGGTTAAACCTGGTTTTATAGATAGCTAAACCTCCCTCTACTATCACAGTTGTTTATAGTTCTGTTAAATTGATAAAATTGTGTGACTAACCCAAATAGACACTAGTATACTTTATTTTTTAGTGCCCAGCTGAAACCCGCCTCCGGGTGCGGGATTGGTGCGGGATTTTTCGCTGTGTTGAAGACACATTGATGGCCTTGGTCTGTTGTCTCTTTGGCTCATTTCCCGTTTCCGTTCTCATTTTTATAAATGGTTAACGTGACAATAATTGGGATCCAGCAGCCAAAGTTGTGTAAACATACACATTCTCTATGTGTCTGTCTCAAGTCAAGAGCCTGTACTTCATTGGTTGTCGATGCTTCATATCTGTCATATTTGCTTTTCGTATATTGTATTGTATAAATTAGGCCGTCAGTTTTCTCGTTCGATTTGTTTCCACATTTTTCATGTCGGAGACTTTTATAGCTGCCTACGTACGTTGACCTATTATTGCTTTTATCTTCTTTAAAACCTTAACAAAAGGCTCGACTTGCTTTTCTTTTAAATGAAATAAAATTATTATATATAATATACATATATATTGTAGACACCATGCATTAATCGCAATTTCCAGTCCAGTGAACCACGAAATCTGAGTGATTACCCAAAGTTTGCGTATATTTCAAAAACTGCGCATTATAGTGTTCAAGTTGATGTGGTAGACTACATTAAACCACAAAAAAAATGATCTATCGAAAACCAAACTTTTAAACTGGTCATTGAAACAGGAAGTTGTTTGGTTATAACCCTTTTATTAAAAGTGCACATCTTAATGGGTATGTGTACTAAGCGTAATATATTGTTGTCACCTTTACTTCATTATAAAGTGGGTCTCATTGGGGTCTTAGGGTGACCCGGGATTGCCGTTTTTTTGTAAGCGTGACACGTGAAAGTCAAATTATTGTGCCGTGAAAAAAATGAGAATTTCTTACGTGCATAGTGTAAGCGGGATACGGGAATCTGACAAAACAGTAAGCGGGATCCGGGATCAGAACCCCCAAATGAGACCCCCTATAAACGACCTGAAACCAAAACTTCAATTTACCTTTATCCAAAACTTCTACCTGATCAGTGAAGCGCAGAATTTTTCATATCATAATGAATATCTGTACTAAGATTCTTCAAGTTGATTCGACTCCACCTCAGTTTAACTACCTTAACCCAATCCTAATAAAACTTTCATATATGTAATGTTTATGGTACTATTTTCACTTTTGAATATTGTTTACACTAACCAAAAGCTTAAACATGATACATAACTGACAGGCAGGCGAACAGACGGATGGACAGACGAACGTATGGACGGTATGACAGACAGGAAAACTGACGGATGGACAGACGAACGGACAGACGGACGGACAAAAAAGCAAACAAAACAACAACAAAAACGGATTGGGATATAAAATATGATAAACATGTGGGTAAATTGTAAACGCTGCTACAAACCAACAACACAATAACGCTCCCAAAATATCCATAATAAGCAAGGATATTTATTATCTGCAAGTCCTCAAAGGGCGAGAAACTTTTAGACTTTAAAATTTGATTTATCGTTCGGCAATATTTATACAAGGCCGTATCTGTTGAGTCTAGTAACATGCATGGTTTACATTGTTTGAATATCGATTATTTGTATACAGAATACACATATATAATACGAATACGGTTCAGTAAGCTGGCTTTTAAAAATACCTGATATGAAATTGTGAGATATTGAAAAGGAAGGACAATTCCATCCGTAAGTAAATCTTTGAATACAATGTATTTGCATTAATATTAGACGATTTTGATAGTATTCCGTTAAAGAGAAATTGCTTTAAACGGAGATGATGATTGTGCTGATATTTTTGTTAATCTATTTTCAAACAGGTAATTATTTTTATTCTTTTTATTTAATGAAAATAAGGAGATGTGGCACAGGCACTTGTTTATTCCCATGGATAGAAACAAGTGCCTGTGAGATGTGGTATGATTGCATATAGGACAACTACACTCTTTAGAATAGAGAACATGGATACACACAACTCCAGGTCAAAGTAGTTTTTATTGTTTGGTTTATTGTTGATGTCATGCTGCTCTTTGTCCTCTTTTGCTTGCTAATAAATTATTTTCTTTAATTATCATTAAATAATTTAATTTTGGATATAACACGTCTTCTGATTGGCTGAAAGTGTTTTGTCTATCAGCTCATACACACAATTTTGTCATTTGACCGTGACGTCATCAACGTTTTCATCACGATTTACTCCTTTTTAGAATTAAATTATAAGGAATGACTGTAATATTTTTTCTGTCTATTCAAAATAACCTAAAAAATGTGGTGCACACTTATAAATAACTCGCTACGCGGTTTATTCAGTGTGCGCCACATTTTTTATGTTTATATTTCTTCATAGACAGAAAAAATATTACAGTCTTTCCTTAATTAAACAACATTTTAAAACGAACATAATGTTAATATTACTAGTATTTAATAATTTATTCTTTCCAAATATCGAATGTCTTTGAATGTTATGAAATCTTCAGATGCACATGAATGATTTTCTAAATGTCTCATTGCCAAAAACTTGTTGATAGGCTGAATATTTCAAATGTGAGTAATTTGTATTGACCAATAAAGCACACTAAAAAAACAATTGCAGTGTCACATATAAATCTTCTTTGTTAATAAACACACTGATTCAACTAACAAACAATCGATAAATCGAAGTACTAATTATCATATTCACGGTAGGTATAGTGTCCGGCTAGGATCGTGGTTTTTCGAGTGATTTGATCGGGTTTTTTCGAGTGTGACCACTTTTTTTCGAGTGAATATGATCAAAAATGTAAACAAACAGACTTACTTTCTGAAAAGACGTGATATAGAAGCTTGAGTTTAATATACAAGGATATACAAGGTGTGTTAGTATTTGAGATAAAAAGATATTATCAATCCGACATTATTTTTCGTTCAAAAAGTTGAATTTAGCCTTACAATGCTTTTATTCCAAAAAACAGAATAAAGCCATTTTTTATACACATACCAATGCAAACGTCGATGGAAATGCATGGATTCCATATTTCCTTAGATATACAGACACTTTACAAAAATATTTGTTGTTGCATTGAAAAACGATATTTTGAGACTAAATTCATTTCTATGTGTTCGGGTTTTTTCGAGAGCAGTCCGGGCTTTTTCGAGTGCGTCCGTGTTTTATCGAGTGATTATACAAATTTCCTGTAGTTTAGAATGTTGTGTGTCAGTGTATTTACGTTTAAAAACAATAAAAAAGGGTTCAAATTATGTATTTTTTAAGGCACGAAACCAATGCATTCATCAGTTAAATAAACAATACGTGTGTCGTGCTCAGATATATACGTCTAGAGTTTTAATTGCTGTCGAACAGATCACAATCTGAGCAGCCTAATAACTGTATTTTAATGTTAAGGATAGCGGATCATGTGCAAAGCAAACATTTTTTTTTACAGAAATATTCTCCTCTAATACTTATGGAACAAGTTATTTATAGATAGAGATAACTGTAAACAGCAAGAATGTTCAGTAAAGTAAGATCTACAAACAAGTCATCATCACCAAAACAGAGAATTTTGTCATGAATTATATTCTTGTCTTTAATGTAGAAGAGTGTCCATTGTTTAATATGCACTGCAGCACAAAGACCAAGGTGAGCGACACATGCTCTTTAGAGCCTCTAGTTTGTTTAATAAAATCCTATAACTCGAAAACGTAAAATCTAAAATTTATAAAATTCGAAAGGGAGGATACCTCAATAGATAAAAAAAATTCAACGAAGTTTCATGTAAACTGGTTACAGCGTTTTTGAGTTTTGTCCGACATGCTGACGACGGACGGACAACAGTATACCATAATACGTACCGTATAAAAACTCCGGGGTTCACCACGAAAAATATTATTAACTGTGACAACAAAAATACCATAAAATTATGAGTCTCCTGCACTGTGTTCAAAAGACCTTTTTATAAAGGATCCAATGATTTCTAATTTAATACTGGAAAGTTGTGGTAGAACGTTTTCCGAACAGAAAATTTGCATTTAATTGAAAAAGGTTAATTTTGATCAACGTAGTAATATGTTTTGGTGATTTATTGAGAAAAAATTATATTTTCATTCATTAAATTACATTTATATACTAGAAAAGTCATTTTTTAAAGTCAGAAATAACTTTAAAATTTTCGTTAAAAAACCCGGACCATTTGTTTAAAAACCCGGACGGTTTCACAGTTCCTCTCGAAAAAGCCCGGACAATAACAAACACTGAATTTAATGGTTAAATACAAGGAAATTGTGCTTCTTTGTTACTCAAAACATGTATAGTATTCACAATAAGATGGGTAGTCACGTAAAAAACTATTATAATTACGAATTAGTAGTTAATTGACCTGATCGCATGTTTTATCACTCGAAAAAGCCCGATCTACACTCGAAAAAAAATGGACAAATTCACTCGAAAAACCACGATCCTAGCCGGACACTATACCTACCGTGATATTGCTTGAGTTGTCATCGAGTACGATGGATTAATTTTGAGATATATCAAATATTTGGGTTTTTATGATTAATCCAGTTTTCGAGGATTACTTGCTTCTCACATTTTCAAAAAATCTTGAAATTTCGATGTAAAAAGACAAGAACGATTCGAGCGCCCGTTGTGGGTCGTTTGCAGACAAAACGCGCGTATAGCATACCAAATCATAAGCCTGGTATCTTCGAAGAGATTTTCTATAGATTTATGTTTAAATTGATGCTATATAATAGGTGGGTTAAGAGACGCGATGATTTCAGTGTTTCCAATTAATGAAACGTAACACACCAGCATCCCAAGGTAATTGTGTTTGATACGATACATCAGAGCATTTTATTTTCTCATAGTTGTGATTTTACTATCGGAAGGATTTTCTTACTACATGTCATTATGAATGTTTTTGATACGATCCCACAAACGCAGCTCTGTAAACGGTTGAACACAAGAATGCATTTATTATGAATGAAACTGTATAAAACGTTTTAAATAAATATAAAAATAAGGAGATGTGGTATGATTGCCAATGAGACAACTATCCACCAAAGTTCAAGTGAAGTGGATGTAAGCAATTATAGGCAACCGAACGGCCTTCAACAATGAGAAAAACCATACCGTATAGTCGGGTATAAAAGGGCCCGACATGAAAGATATGAAAGAATTCAATTGAGAAAACTTACGGCCTAAGTTATAACAAAACAATATAAGAAAAACAAATATGACAGACATGAACCAACGACAACCACTGAACTACAGGCTCCTGACTTTTTACAGGCACATATAGAATGTGACGGGGTTAAACTAGTTTGCAGGCGCCAAACCCTCCCCCCTTAATTTGAGACAGTGGTGTTACAGTACAACATAAGAACAGAATATAAAAATTAGTTAAAAAGGACTTAACTCATCGATTCCATATACAAAGCATAAAGCATCTAACGAAAACACGAATCGGACGTGGCAGCGTATCTATATACATCCCATACCAAATAAGACACTAAATAAAGATCTGAGAGTACTCGCAGTTACTGACTGCTAGTTCAGAGCTTATAACAACTAACAAAAAAATCATGTATCTAAGACTATCTAAGACTAAAATATCAATCAGTATTAGCCAATTATCAAACCCTCTATTGGCTTTTCTTTCATTAATACTGATCGTTATCTAAATATTCTCTTTATCTAACTGTTAATGCCCGTTGACAAATAATACAGAAAACGCTGTCTTTCAGATTGGTTAGTTTCAGTGTCGTTCTGGGAAAAGAATGCTTTCCGATTTTCAGGAAACGACTTCTTTCAGATGGAACGATTTGCTAATCATCGGACCAGAGGCAGACTATACCACCATTTTTTTTTTTTTTTTTTTTGTTTTTATGTGTACTGATTGGCACCTAGCTTGAGCGGTAACTTGTCGAACTTCTACTCTTGGTATTCAAGTCGCCATTATATGAAAATGAAATATATAATACTTCTACATGTTCTAGGATTAAGACAATATTTTAGCCCAGAAAAAAAAATTTCAATGAAAAAATGTCTAAATATAGATGCGAACCGTGTATAATCTTTTCCAGCTATTATAGAATAAACAAAAACAAAATACGAAACTATTTTTATGAAATATCGTTGATTCATTGTCAAAACGTAAAACAGACAGTCGTTTTACTAGAAATGGGTTAAGCTAGAGATTTGATAAGAAGTAGTGGATTCGGAAACGATAATCAACTTGCGACTAAAGTCGCTCGTTGATTATTGTTTACGAATCCACTACTTCTTATCAATTCTCTACTACATAATTAGTGATTTAACGGTGTGCTTGAGTGGACCACATCAAGTGAAACTCAACTACTTGTTAATTTTATCATCTTCTGAAGGGACAAAAAAAAAGTGCACAGCAAAATCCAGTAAAGTTTTAAATTTTCTTAAACATAAAATGCATTTGAGTTTTATTTTATCTAGGGCATGCTATGCCTTAAAACTTTTCCAGATACACAGATTAGTCTGTGCTCAGAGCAAATTTTGAGGTGAAAACGCAGCCATTTTAGCCAAAGGGTCCACATGAACCTTAACTCCAAGGAAAATTCAAAACGTAAAGTCCCTTATCAAATGGCAAAACAAAAGCTCAAACACATCAAACGAATAAAAACAGCTGTCATATTCCTGACTTAGTACAGACATTTCCTTGTGTAGAAGATGGTGGATTAAAAATAGTTTTGCAATAAAGTGTTTACCTTTTATATAAACGGTTTGTAGGTAAGTGATTTGTTTTATATATTTTGACCACCAGAAATATTGATAAATCCAATTTCATATTTTTCTCGCATACGGGAAACATTTTGTAATTTGCAGTGAAAATAATTTCCTCGTGATGCAATACTGTATAATAATACTTTCAGGTATTAATTTATTATTTGGTTTGTAAATAGCGTGATTTTGATTTAGAAACTACCATTCCTTCAAAACTCATAATTTTTGTTATTCTTTGAGAGTCCCTTACATTCTACGATTGATTGGTTGTTATTTAAGTCTTAGATGCATGATATTTTTATTATTTGTTATTGGCTTTGAACTAGCTGTCGGTAACTGCAAGTACTCTCAGATCAGTACTTCGTGCCTTTTTGGTTGTTGGGATGTGTAAATACCTTGCCACGCCCTTCTGTGTTTTTGTTAGATGTTTTCTACTTTGTATTGGTCTGATGAGTTTTTCGGAATATATACTGACATTGTGTGTTGTGTTTATATTTTGTACTAGATCAGAATATATGTCGATGATCTAGTGATGTTACCATAAAAGGAAATGAACCTTTGTACCATATACATGGTAAGATCGCCTCGGTGTTTTAAATGTATTTTTAGTTTACTGTATTGTTTGTGTTTCTCTATTTAATTTTAGTTCAATTAACTGTATGTCAATAATTACATGTAAACACTATATAGTAACAGAAATATTTCACATATCGATGAGTGACTGATTATCGTAATGTTATTAGACAGAGTATAGCATTTCATCTTAATTTGGTATATGATTGAGTTTAATTCATACATTTCAAACATAGAAGAAGCTTAGGTGCCAAAACACCTGAATTTCAGTTGACAAGGTCTACTCATTTACAATGCCCATCAAAATCCCAAAAAGATTTTATCTTTATTTCTGAAACACAATATGCACTTAAATTGTATATATCTAGTGGATGCTAGTCCTTAAAACATTAACTGTACAGGTTAGTCTGTACTCAGAGTAGTTTTTGAGGTGTAAATACAGCCATGTTTGTCAATTTGTTATGATGAACCTTAAATCGTTATCGGGTGCACAGGTTTGTTTGTACTTAGAGTAAACCTTTTGGTGTTAAACACGGCTGTATATGTCAATTCCTTATGACGAACATTAATAACGTGAATTGAAATTTAGAAACGAAACACAAATTTAACCTCGGCAAGAAAAGCAAACAAAAGCGAATAAGGAACAATTTCACACTGAATAATTGGGACACGAGAAAAACGTGGTTAAATTACAACATTTTAATTATTACTTTTGCTTGCCGAAAAAAAACAACAGTAAACGCAAAAAAAATATGGCTTCATCCAAAAGAGAATTGAACAAAGTTCTCTGTACTTGAAAAAATACTAAATATAACAACACCCGCAAAAGATTAAAGATTTAATACACTAGATAATTATTAGCTGATCAAAGATCCGGAAAAACAATACCTGAAATGATCCAATCTTTACTCAAATTCACAATATTTTAGGCTTTATGTGTAACTTAATTATTCAGCTTATTTCTATATAATAACGCTAGAAGACAATCGAAAACTGGGGCATCTATTACCATAGAAAATGTAAGGGCATCGTTAATTAGAACGAAAACTATGTAGGAAGTAAACTATGTCTTTCGAAAACAAATTAATTCATTTTGGTAAGCGACGTTCTTCGATGCAAAATTTTACAAAAACCATGTAAAATTTGCAAAAGAGGGACGAAAGATACCAGAGGGACAGTCAAACTCATAGATTGAAAACAAACTGACAACGCCATGGCCAAAAAATAAACAGATTAACAGACAAAAAATAGTACAGATGACAGAACATAAAAAAACTAAAGACTAACAACACGAACCCCACCAAAAACTGGGGGTGATCTCATGTGCTCCGGAAGGGTAAGCAGATCCTGCTCCACATGTGGAACCCGTCGTGTTGCTTATGTTATTACAAATCCGGTAAATAGTCTAATTCGGTAGATCACATTCATGAAAAGGGAAGGGTATTGTAGTTACGACATAAGGAACATATCCGATATCATCTGTGAACCGGTTATTCCATAACGGTCAACCAACTCGTGATGGCGTCCGTAAAATTTACGAAGAGATGATTCCAGCTTCACCATTTGAAACTCTTGGTTTAATAGCTTCCTTGTGAGCAGCAATCCTCTATCAAGGAAATCATGATAGGAAATACAAGCCCGGGAATATCGTATCAATTGTGAGATATATACTCCGTATGCAGGCGCTGCTGGAATGTTGCTACATAGAAATGAAAAGTTCACATTTGGGAAGCTGAACTCATCTCTTTTGTCGTAAAGGTTTTTTTTCAACCGACCCCCATTGTCAATTTCTAGATGTAAGTCAAGATATGAGGCAGACTTAACTGTATCTGTAGTATCCTTTATCTCTAGTTCGAGTGGATAGATTCGTTCAACATAGTCACTAAATTTTGTATTATTTAGTGAAAGAACATCATCTATATAGCGGAACGTTAAGTTAATGGATATTGCTAACTTCTTATCTTTCTTCCTAGGAAGTTCCTGTATGAAGTCAACCTCATAATAATAAAGAAACAAGTCGGCAAGAAGAGGGGCATAATTGGTTCCCATTGGAATTCCGACAGTCTGTTTAAAAACACATTCTCCAAACGTAACAAATATGTTGTCAATCAAGAAATCAAGCATCTTGATAATGTCAGTTTCAGAGAATTTTTTGTTTGAATCAGAGTGATTCTTTACAAAGTAGGATTTATCCATCCCCAAGACAAGATACTTGCATCTACGTTCATCATTCTTTTTAATGAAACAAAGCAATATCAACTCTTTCAATTTGTCTTTGTATCTAATTCACGCCACCTCTAGAATAGGCAGTTTCACAATAACTTTGGAGCCCGGTTTTGATTGCTGATAAAATAGGTGTTAATAATTTAGAAAGAAGTTTCTTAGAGCACTTGGAAGGCCCAGCAATATACCGTTGGTATATAACTTATATCAAATTTATACCAAAATGCCTTCAACAGCAACATGTAGTGCTGAATAACATGTTGATTTTATTGAAATACGAATATTTGTTGAAAATGATTTAAATTATATGATTAAAACAAAACTGATATCTAATTTCCAGTAGGATTTGAATACTCTAAGATTTTGATCATAGGAGTTTTAAAACAAATTTAGGGGACATTTGCCCTACCTCTGTGTGAATATTTTAAATATTCACCGCTTGCAGATTACCAATTGAAACTGAAAGCTTGTACAGTAAAGGTAATATATTTTATTCTGAATTTCTTTATGCGCATTAATGGAGATATTAGGGATTGCAATACATAACCAGTTGAATTTTTTTTTTTGGGGGGGGGGATCAGTTCCCCTAATTTGAATGCATGTTTGCTCGACATTTAAAATCCCTTTCTTTCAATTGTTTTAATACAAGTAAGTCAATTCCAATTGTCGTAACTACAATCTCGTCACCCCCCCCCCCCCTCCCCCCCGAATGTGACCTACCGAATTTATCATATCACACTACCTCTCACCGCGTTTGTACTTACATGAGCAACACAACGGGTGCCACATGTGGAGCAGGATCTACTTACCCTTCCGGAGCACCTGAGATCTCCCCCAGATTTTGGTGGGGTTCGTGTTGCTCAGTCTTTAGTTTTCCATGTTGTGTTTTGTGTACTGTTGTTTGTCTGTTGGTCTTTTTCTTTTTTTTGGCCATGGCGATGTCAGTTTGTTTTCGACTTGTGAGTTCGAATGTCCATTTGTTATCCTTCGCCTCTCTTTTAGTCATATAGTCGTGTCACAGATTCTACTTAGGCACTGCTGTCCACCTGACATAACAAATTTTCGTTTGTTTGTTGTTTGACTATTTTGTTCATGTTCCTTGCTCCAATACGTGCTGCTGATATGACTTTTGAACTATATGACATAGCATGGTAGGCTAAACCCCTCACCCATCTGGCTCTTTTTCGTTTGAATTCCTGCTATTTTGACTCCTATGTTTTTCTGTTACTATTTTGACTATTGATATTCCAACTGATATCAGTATTCTACAGCATAACTTGACGCACAGTGAATCAAGGTATGCAATGTTGTCCTTCTATGCTTTAAAAAATATGCACTGTCTGAATTTTTTCTTGCATGTTGAAGAAATCGTCATTTAACTTATATCATTATATCAAATTACAGTTACATTTAAAAAATATTAGATTTTACCATTACAAATGAGTAAACAATAAGTAAAATTCGGACTCTGTCTGTGATTAAGCCAGAAAAAAATTTCCACTGTAAACAAATAACTCGCTAGGGACATTTCTGAGCCTTGATCCACTGATCGAAAGTTATTAAAAATTGTATGGATGATTCCAATTTTATAAACAAATCAACAATTTTGCAAACACAGATTGGTGGTCATCGTGGGACAAATAATTACTTGTCAATTTTTCATGATTTATGGCATACATTTCATCATTTTCCATTCATAAGGTTCCTACTCTCTCCCTCAGGCAACGTTGACTAAGATGGTTTGAAATATTCGGTTAAGGCCCTTCTTTTGGTCATATAGCTAATAAAGTATTTATAAATCACTAGTGTTGTTTCAAATTTGTAGTTTTGAACGTTTTTGATGAGGGTTAATCCAGAAAAAAGCTTAGGACGCATCAAATTTATAAAATGTTATTTTTGCAATAAACATTCAATCTTTATAATTATCCAATTATACACTACAGTATAATGGTAATGTTTTATTTACATATTGATTTTGTTCATATTTCATTTCAGCAACAAAAGTGCCAGGAAGTAAGATATTCAAGTACTAGTAGCAGAAGCGTAAACTTTCAAAATGGAAGCATATTTAAAAGATTTTGAATATATAATGGAAAACAATTTAAAGCGAACTCACGATTCACATAGAATGTACTTTAATAATAGCAGTGGTCCTGCTATTTTTGAATATTCAATGTTTACGGATTTCCCAGACTCTCCAACCGCCAAAAGATACAAAAAAGCATTTGAACTGTTTTGTGTTGCAGAAGAGGTATTAATGCAATGTACAATAACAAAAGTAGAAACCATTGAGGATTGTGAATGTCTTCAGCCAGCTTTCCATGGATATGCTAAGGCAAACTTGTGTGAATGTCATTTATGTGACACATTTAAGCCAACCAAAAAAACTGCTGATCTTATTGATCAATATCTGAAATTGCGACCAAATGACATTTTAACAGAATATTTCAAAACAACTATCATTAATAATGAACAACCATCTGATTATAAAAGTCAAAGAGGTTATTCTAGTGGCAAACATTTAAAGAAACTTATCAAAATGAACGAACAATTTGCCTTAAAAGTAAGCAAAAAGAAACCACAGTCTGAAATTCAACGCGACATACTTATTGATATATATTTTCGCCTAGGTTCTTTGTATTCTATTACCGACCAAGAAGTCCGCGCACTCGATTCATTCCAGAAGTCTTACGATCTTGACAACAGTAATTTGGATTCATTGTATGGCGTTGCTTTCTATCACTTTTTTAGAAACTCTGACAAGGCCGAAAGTCTGCTAAAGAAGTATTTACAATTGGCACCGGAATGTGATAGGAGATATTATGATGCTTATTATACACTGGGACTTATTCATCTAAAGAGAGAAAACATTAAACAAGCGACGGAATATTTCAATAAAGGAGTAACTGCAGAGCAAAAACAGCTTCCGTGTTTACCAGCATGGGATACCTATTCTAGAATGTCAGCAAGGTTATACATACCACATTAAAATGATTTTTTAATGACATGCACGACCGGTTGTAGATAATTTTTTTATAAAGAGAAATGCTATTTAAACCGCTTAATTCGGATAGTTATTTTTTTCTCTCACAAATAGGGCATTAGGGAATATAATTGTAAATATAATACTATGATACATAAAAGAACAAGAGTTTCCTAAGAAACTGAATCGCTCACCTGGATATTTTTTGTAGATCTTGCATCAATATTTATTTTGCTGTTTAGTGTATATTAATGCGTGTTCAAACATGCCTTTAAAGTTTCTCTCTATCTATCATAGTTTTTGCAAAAAACTCCAAAAAAATATCTTATCATGGCAATAACTCTTTAACATACGGGTTTATTCGACAATTTTTGTTTATTTTACTTATTTGTAGGTTTTATTCTACTGAAGATTTTGTCTTTTAAAGATTTTCTCCATCTAACATAGTTACTGCAAAAAAAACTAGAAAAAAAATCATCTTTCAAGGGCAATAACTCCTATAAGGGATCAATTGACAATTTTGGTCCCGTTGACTTATTTGTATGTCTTTAATTTTTACATTTTTGTTATTCAAAGTTTCTCTCTATCTATCACAGATTCTACAAAAAATTAAAACACAATGGTAAAAATAGACTGTCAAGGACTTTAGTTCCTAAAATGGAACAACTAACATTTCGGTCATTTCATTTATTTGTAGGTCTTACTTTGCTGAACTGTTTTGCTGTTTAAAGTTTATTTCTATCTATTATAGTTCATACAAAGAACTAAAAAAACGAAAAAAATTATTGTCTTTCAAGGATAACAACTCGGTTAAGGGTGTAATTGACGGTTTCGGTTGATTTATTTCTAGGATTTACTTTGCAGAACATTTTTGCTGTTTGAAGTTTCTTTCTATCTGTCATTGTTCCTACAAAGAAATAAAAAAATTAAGAAAGTTGTATTTCAATGGTAATAACTCATGGACGGGTTTAAATGACGATTTCGGTCATGTTTGACTTTTTTGTAAGTCTTCCTTTTCTGAATATTTTATTTATGCAAAAACACATTTGTTTTAGTAAAAATAGTCTTTCAAGATCAATAACTCCTATATGAATTTACTGACGATTTTCGTCATGTTTTACTTATTTGTAGTCTTACTTTAATGAACATGTTTGCAATTTAAAGTTTCTTTATCAAAGTTTCTGCAAAGTTTTTTTAAAAAAAATGTTATAATTAAGATTGAAATCATTTCCCATTAGAGGTCAGTTGAAGATTTTGGTCATGTTGACTTATTTGTAATCGGTTCTTAGACTTATTGGTAGATCTTACTTCGCTGAAAATTTGTTGGGTGTTTAAAATTTTTCTATATCTATAATAGGTCTCAAGATGATAACCAAAAATTGAGGAATTTTATAAAAATTATTATTTCATGGGCAATTACTCTAAATGAGGTTGTCCGATTCGTCTGTTTTCCTGGAATATCGGTCTTTACCTATTCATTTTTACCCTGGTTAGTGTTGCTCTAGCCACTTTAGAATTTGAGATATAAGCCAAAACTGCATTTCACCCCTATGCTATAATGTTTATCCATGACGGCCATGTTTGTTGACAGACTGGAATAAATAAAGAAAAAACTTTATACTAGATACTATATGTACCATTCCGCATAAGTTTGGTTGAATTTGGTTTAGTGGTCTCAGAGAAGAGTTTACACCGGACGGCGGACGAAAAGGGATGGTAAAGGCACAGATGGCTTTTATTAGATATCGACGACATATGAGATAAAAAAAAACAAATTGCAAGTAGAACAGATACATACAGGCTTTCACATTTCTGACTCATATTAAACTATCTAATAAAGACCAAAAGATCTTATTCCAGGATAATGAAAAGGCTATTTTCGATTTTGATTTTTATATATCCCGCATTCAAAGGAAGGAGTCATGATAAAATTTAAAATAACCTTCCAAGACGTCTTAATTCATAATCACTTTGACTACAAAAATGTTTTGTTGACGTCCATGTCAAAATACTACCAACTACAACTTTTTTTTATTTATTTTTGTATGTTTGTTTGAATTTTTTAGTCAGTTGTGTTGTATATTTATTTACACAGGTTTGGATGCTGGATCCAAATTATAGTCACATTAACCTATTATATATGTTTGGGTTGCTCGCCCAATTTTGTATATACAACGGAACTATAAACAACTGTCATACAAGTGGAAGGCTTATCTAGTTATAAAACCAGGTTTAACCCACCATTTTCTTCGGAAAATGTCTGTACCAAGTCAGGAATATGTCAGTTGTTTTCTACTCGTAACGTTGGTTGATAACGCTTGATTTTTCAGTTTTTAGGGACTTTCCCTTTTGAATTAACCTTGAAGTTCAGTATTTTTGTTATACTTTTGTGACTAAAAAGGTGCAGATGCACAAATTCTGCTTCCTTGAAATTTTATATTTAATAAGGTACCTGTAATTCAGTTGTTGTCGTTGTTTTCTTCAATGTCTTCAATATTGGTTTTTGTTTTGTTTATTGTCTATACACCTCCGCTTTCGCCCTCGTTCTTTTGTTTCAGGTGGCTAGTTGTCTTGTTGGCAATTATTCATTATATCCTTATTTTTGTATAAGAGTTGGTATACAAGTTGTCAAAACCTGCTTGAATTTGAATATTATTAAGTCTATAGTATATACTTAAATTATTGTCAACAATTTTATGTATTTCCATATAATTAAAAATATGATTAATCTCTACATGTTGCTGGCATAAAGGTAAAAAGAAATCAATTTTTTAAAGGTTTTAGTAAAATTTGCCATTAGGATATTATCTTTCTATAATGATTATAATGTATCTGAAAGACAATAAATATATTTGATTTATTTCCAACATAATTATGGTTATGGTTGAGGATGTCCATCTTCTTAAACAAATATGTCAAAACTGCTATCTTTTAACGTTTTTTTTTTAAATTTAAAATGGTACTATAAATCTTTCATATAGCATCTCTAAGATGTTAAGATAACAAAAGTTTGACTAAAATACTATCATGTTTGCATGCAATTCAAAAACTGCGAAATTGCAACACAAAAAAAATTCACTACTAGACAGTTTCATTACTATTTAGATATGAGCAAAAGCTTCCCCCTAAACATAATTTGTTAAAAAAAAAATGAAAACAACACTTTTCACCCGAAGCGCTTTTCTGGATTTAATTTCATCAGAAACGCCCAAAGCCGAATATTTGAAAGCCAAGATGTATAAGAACCGAAGCAGTTGAAGTTCTATATGAGTGATTTATATTGTGACCTAAAAATAATAGCCAACTTCATCTAAGATTAACTTTGCCTAGTTTCTTGTTAATTTCTTATTTTATAAACCGACATTTCAAGAATGGTTTGTTATAAATCATTTCAGTACATAGGATATCTTATTCAGAGACGTTAATGTCAACGTAGATAAAATTGAGAATGGAAATGGGGAATGTGTCAAAGAGACAACAACCCGACAATAGAGCAGGCAACAGCCGAAGGCCACCAATGGGTCTTCAATGCAGCGAGAAACTCCCGCACCCGGAGGCGTCCTTCAGCTGGCCCCTAACACATTTTTGGTTAAAACCATTTTTCATTACTGCATAGTGATATCAACCGTCACATTTCCTGTACTTCAAGTTGTAAAATTCTATTTGAATATAAATGAAAAAATGAGGCTTGAAGAAGGCTGAGAATGCAAATTTGATAGCATTGTTTTATTCTAGATTATAATTTTGTTTTGACGTAAATATGCTAAGTTAGTTTTTATTGTATGCAGCGAAGCTTATATACTGTCTTGTAAGCCTGAACATCACATCATTTTGGCGAAAACACACAACCATGGCAGATGATCTGTTTTTAAAACATATATTTGATATATTTTGCTGTGGGCGTTCTTCATGAAAGATTCAAGAGAAACCTACCGTGAATACTTTTATCGGTATCATACATAGTTATATTTTCATATACTTTGAGGAATCAACATTGATTTTTTTCCAGAAATGGGTAATAGAGTATGTTTTTGAAAAGCTGTTGAGATTGATAAGATAGAAATTGTAACCAACAAATCACGAATGATATTCCATAGCGTTCAATCAACTCATGGTGGCGTCCGTAAAACTTTCGAAGGAATGACTTTAAATTCACCATTGGGAACCCTTGGTTCAATAGCTTTCTTGTAAGCAGCAACCCTCTTTTAACGAAGCCATGATAGAAAACGCAAGCTCTGGACTATCGTATTAACTGGGAGATATATACTCCATATGCAAACTAGGAGATATATACTCCATGTGCATGCTCTGCTGGAATGTTGCCACATAGAAATGGAAAGTTCACAATAAGGAAGCTAAAATCACCCCTGTTGTCGTAAAGAAGTATTAACACAAATACCTAACTACAATGCAAATTTGAAAAAGGGATAGTCCATAAAACCTGACAAAATCAAACTCTCGACTATATCAACCAACGGAACAAATGGAAAGCAATTTTCATATTACTGACCTGGTACGGGCATTTTCTGAAGAAAATGGATGATTAAACCTGGTTTTATGGCTAGCTAAATATCCCACTTTTATGACAGTTGTTTATAGTGGTGTTATATTGAAAAAATAGTGTGAGCAACCCAAACAGACATGATTGGTAAACATTATAATAATTGGGATCCATTGTGTAAACATACATCACAGACAAACAAACAAAACTGACTTAAACAAACGTACAAATAAATCAGACAAAGACGGCAACAAAAAAACGTGTAACTTTGTTTTCAACCGACCCTTATTGTCAATTTCTAGATGTAAGTCAAGATATGAGGCAGATTTAGCTGTATATGTTGTAAACCTTTTTTCGATTGGATATATGCGTCCAACATAGTCTCCAAAGTTTTGATTTTTTTGGTAAGAGGATATAATCTAAATGCGGAAAGTGAAGTTAAAAGATGTGCTAGCTTCTTTTCATTTTTCCTAAGAAGCTCTTGTATGAATTGTTTTTGTATGAATAAAGGAACAAATCGGCAAGAATAGGGGCACACTGGGTACCTTTAGGAATGCGATTGTTTGTTGAAAAAAAACGTCCTTCAAACGTAAAAAATGTGTAGTCAACAAAAAATCAAGCGTCTTGATCGCTGTTTCTGAGAATAAATTCATCATAGATTGTACGCCAGATGCGCGTTTCGTCTACAATATACTCATTTCTAAAACCAGTTGTTGGCATGACACGGGTTATGTTCTTCTCATATATTTTATGACGGTATAATACTAAACCCCTAACAGGAGGGATTGTGAGTGATATTCATATGATGAAGACATAATCTTTCAATCAGTTTAATTGAGGTCTGGAGCTGGCATGTCAGTAACTGCTAGTAGTCTGTTGTTATTTATGTATTATTGTCATTTTGTTTATTTTCTTTTGTTTCCTAATTTGACATCGGACTCGGAGTTCTCTTTTACTGAGTTTTACTGTGCGTACTGTTGTGCGTTTGTTTTTTCTGCATTGACTAGAGGTAAAGGGGGGGGGGGGTTGAGATCTCAAAAAACATGTTTAACCCCGCCGCATTTTTGCGCCTGTCCCAAGTCAGGAGCCTCTGGCCTTTGTTAGTCTTGTATCATTCTTAATTTTAGTTTCCTGTGTATAATTTGGAGTTTAGTATGACGTCCATTATCACTGAACTAGTATACATATTTGTTTAGGGGCCATCTGAAGGACGCCTCCGGGTGCGGGAGTTTCTCGCCTCATTGAAGATCCATTGTTGGCCTTCGGCTGTTGTCTGCTCTATGGTCGGGTTGTTGTCCCTTTGACACATTCCCCATTTCCATTCTCAATTTTATTATCATCACTGACGCTCGAATCAAAATAATTTTAAAAGGCAAAACAAAGAACGAAGTTGAAGATCAATGATGACTCAACATTCCGAAAGGTTTTGCCAAATACAACTGAAGTAATATCTTCCTGGGGTAGAAAATCCTTAGTACTAGAGTGTTTTTTTACACAATATTATTAAAGATTCAAGATTTATATTGACCAATTATGGATCCAAAATGGACATACACTAAAAGTATAACAATGTCACAATGATTACAGCATAACAAATTATAAAAAAAAATACATTGAGAGTGAACAAATAATTGTACAAAGAGGCAAACAATATATTGTAGTATATGTATCATGGAACACTACACAGTCAGTATTAGCATATAATTAAATTTGAAGATTTCTATAATAAATTCGCTTATTTTAATAATTTTCATTCATATCTTTCATAGTCATTAACCATATAAATCTGTTAAGACAGGACAAGGTAGCAAAATATAAACATTCTTTTGTAACATTATCAAGAAAAAACTTGGCTTTGCTGATTAAAAAATGAACATTGTAAAAGAAATGAATTTCATCCTCAACATCACCAGAGAAACATTTGTCATATATTCTTTCTTGATAAGGCACACATTGTTAAGTGTATCGCCTAGTTTCAACCTTTAACTTATGGTTACTTATTCTGATTTCTTTATATTCTTTTTTATTTTGTTTTAAGTCTTGAATAAAATCCAAATATTTCTCACGTTCAAATGAAAATTTGAATTTTAAGTATATGCGTAGTTTACCTTTTTACATTATCAACTTATGTCTTTAGCTGCCCATACTTTTTTTGTAAAAATTTAAAAAGGATGTTTTAATTTAACTCTTCAATGTGTGGGACTTGTACCTATTAAAATCAGATTTCGAAATATTAATATGATGTATCGCTCCCTAAAACAAGATATTCGTATCTATGTTGGCTATTCTAGTTTATGAAACAAAGTATGAGTAGTTGAAATGTCTTAAAGTTTAAAATGAATAATACTAGTGTAAATGGTAAAGAAGTCACATGGTTTTATACTATTGCTAGAGGAAAAAAACAAAATTGATGTTAATAGGATTGAAAGACGTTTCTTGGGGCACTTGGCAGACTCAGCAGTATGCCTTTGTTTATAAGGATTCGTATGTATTTGTATGGTATTTCGGCCCTTTGGTTAACACATTTCAAAAATCAGAAGAAATTCGTTGTTTCATTAAACGGTGAAATAAATTCTGGTATTTTTGTTTTTTATGTGTTTGCACAAATCTTTTTCTCTTTCCTTTACTTTTATTCCTTATGCCTATGTGTTGCTTTTACCATATATGGGCATTGTATAAGTATGTAGAAGATTTAATAGTGTGTCGAATCCAATGATTTATTGCAATAAAATAGTATGAAATTAAATTAAAAGTTTTCAGGTGAAAAACACGATATAATATGTTTTACTATTTCAATCAATTCTACAAAACTGCCCAATATCTATGCATTAATTATGCAAATGTCCAGAGAATCATTTCTTACCATTTTTGAAAAGGAGGGAAGTCATCGATATGGATGCAGAGTATTTCTCCATTGTTTTTTAACGAAGCCCAACAAAATATTTTTTTAGATGTAAACTTATTGCCACCGAGCCTTCCGCACTCACTGCACAAATGGTAAAGTTCTGGGTTTCTTATGCTGACATCAAGAGCAACGCTTTGATCATATAGAGTCAAAGAGTTTTGTGGATTGTATGGTCCATAAAGTATATCAGACTGAATTTTCACAATGAAACGCTTTGTGGACTGAAAATCAAGTACTGGTCCTTCGCCTATTCCTTTCAGAGAAGCATGAAACATGCGTTCGCAAAATACAATACCACTTTCGGTTATTTCAAATTTATTGCTTTTAGCTTCCTTCATCGGAAGTTCAATTGTATATGATTTACTGAAAAGCGGACACATATGTTTATGTTGTATCCAATGTCCCTTCTGACATTCTTTTGAACAGTATTTTGCGATTCTACATTTCGTGCAAGCTTTCAGAATTTTTGACAGTTTCCTACAATAACAACAAGTTAATGGTTTCACTGTATCTCTTGGAGTTTGGACTGATTTATTATTGTTCCTTCTGTAGTTTCTGTCCGTAATGATTGGAGGTGTTGAATATTCATTCACTTCTCCCATATCTGAAGCTTCCATTTTATTCATTGAAAAATTAATAGTATGAGTTTTAGACAAAATATGGTTTTTATAGTCTTTGTAGTTTTGATCTATTTTGATCGCTAAAATATCCGGTCCACTATGGTCTTGTATAGTATTACCATCAATAATTATTGAAGCAGAATAGTTTACTCCTATCCTTATCCCCCCACACCTATTGTTAGATATTTCATTGTTTTCAACCGTTGCAGATGAATTGTTTTGAAAATACATACCCCAAGTCCAATTGTTGGCAACCGTGTTATCTTTTAAACTGAAGCACCCACCATCAAGGAAAATGCCTGATAATCCATTTTGGGAAATGTTGTTGTCAATTGCTGTAACGATTGAGCCATTATCGCATTCATATGAACTCTTTCCTTTTTCATAGCTTACTCCACGACACCATAAACCTTCGGCTTTATTTTGTATGATACTGTTATGTTGCAAATAAGCTTCCGCCTTGGGACCAATGACTATTCCATGCAATTTATTATCAGCTATCCTATTGTTGATGGCTTTCATGGATCCCCCTTGCACAATAACAATTCCTGTTAAAGATGAATTGTGTACATTGCAGTTATTAATATTAAGAAAGGACTTTTCACCACAGATGACAACACCACAACCACTCGAATTGCTTATGTCACACGAGTTCAAAATAACTCTACCTCCATATGTCGAGGCGATAAAAGAAGGAGTACTTTTGTTAACATTACCGAAGCGGTTTAAAAACATTGAATAAAAATAGTCAGTATTTTGCATGTTCTTATATCGATTTTCGTCAATGGGAATTTTGTTTTTAAAATTACATCTATAAAATGTAGCAACACAGTTTTCCTTGATGTCTAATTGGCCATGTTTAGCAATGAAAGCAATGTTCTCAAAATGTAAAGTGATCTCTGGTTCATGTTCAAACTCGATTGCAAAAGCTGAATCTGGAAGCTTACAAATGCAAATTCCAGGACCTATATCAACTTCTACTCCAACCTCAACTCCTATGATTTGACAACTTTTAGTTGTTGCAACTAGTTCGTCAAATATGTAATGTCCTTTCTTTAACATATACGTTGTACCTGGTCTGTCTGCTATACACATTATGTATTTAGATAAAGGCAACTGATTGTCCACCATTTTGTAACTTATTATGGGGTAATGTATTTTCATTTTATATCTTAGAAGGCATTCTTCATTTAATTTTGCTGCAATGCAAGCACTTCCTAAACCAGAACCTTCCATTTCTTCCAGCAATTCTCTTGCATTTATAAGTTCGGCGATTGCATATGACTTCCACATATGACCTTTCCAGTTATATGGATCTATTTCGATACACGAGTTTGCATCTTGAAGAGCTTTAGAATAGTCATTTAGTTTCAGAAAGACCAAACTCCTATTTAAAAGTATTCTGTTGTCATATTTGTCCTTTGGACAAGCCCGCAATGCTTCCGAATAATATTGTAACGCGTCTTCATACCTCCTTTTTTTGAAAGCATTATTTCCCATCAATCGTAACCTATCAGTCGAAAGGGGAACTACTGGTGTATTTTGGTTTTGATTTTCATCTCCTTGCAATACAGTTGCAATGCTGTTTTGAATACATAATAGATCCCATTCTAGCAGTGGTATTTTTATAGCTGTAATTGCTCTGTATGTATTTTCATCTAGTTCTAAGGACGCCATGATGTTCAACATCTGATTTTGGTCATCTAAAGCAACATCTTGTCTTTGATGAAGACTATTGAATATTGCTGCTGTTTGCATTATTCGTATCGTGTCCAAGCCAGCATACACATCAGGATTTATTTCGATTTCCTTACTGGCGCATAGATAGCTTTTCAGCGCATTTGCATTGGCTGCTATTTTATTCCACAAATAGAGCTTTCCTCTTACCACATGCTTGTTTTCTTTGTTTTCATTTATAGCAATTATAGGTGTACATGTGTTTAAAAGTGCTTTGTTCACCATTCGAATAGCGCTTTGAATAACTCGCTGCCTTTTATCAATGCAAATGTTGTTTCTTATTATTTCTTGAACTAATCTATGAACTGACAAACTGTTTGTCCGACATCTTTGGAACAATGAAAATCTAGTTAAAATTTCAACAACTTGTTTAACACCAACTGGATCTGATAGAGTTTCATGTGTATCCAACACCTCTATATTGGGTTCCCCATTGTTGAAAAGTTCTATTGGTATATCATCGGCAAAAAGGAAAGACGCCACATTCATAATAATTACAGCAGATATCCCGAGACCCTCTTCTTTTGACTGTTCTCTTATATAATCCATGTTTAATAGCCATGTAGTAAGCACGGTAAGCCTATCCGTATTGGTCTCAAATGATGTTGTTGCAGTCTTTGTCAACAAGTTCAAACGCTTTTTCTCGAATCGAGCTAAATAGTCTGCAAATGAACATTTAAGAACCTTGATGTGAGCTGCAGCTTGTTCCAAAGCTAAGGGAAGACCACCTAAGTCGTCTGCTAATCTTAAGATGCTGTCTTTTTCTTTTTGGTGTTGAACATAACGTTCCGTTCGCTTAATAAGAAACTGTCCCCCTTCTTCATTACTTAATGTTTGTAGATGAATGCAATTGTCTATTTTTAAACGAAAGGATTCTGCAGCTTCACTCGGTTCTCTTCTTGTTGTTACTATTATGTGACCATTGGTGTTTCGCTTCCAACTACCTAGCAGCAATTCCTTTATCTGACCTGAAATTATTGGTGTGTCTGCGTTATCAATGATCAGAAGCCATTTTTTCGTTAATCTTGATAACCAACTCAGAGTTTTTTTTAATGTTTCTTTGCTATTTCCTCCAATCAAGTTTAAATCGACGGCAAGTGTCGTAATTGTATCTTCCAAGGATTCGATGGATTCGGCAGAAATCCAAAACACACCACCTGGATAACAATGATGAAATGCCCACGCAAATTCAGTTGACAAAGACGTTTTACCACAGCCCCCCAAACCACATAAAACGTATGTGTACTGAACAACCTTACTGCCTATAAATTTGTTTTTCAATAAAAATAATTGGTCAACTCTACCCACGAAAACAGGTACTCTATCTGGAGGATAAAAGAATACTTTTCCTGGTGGCCTATGATGGAAAGTATATGTTTTTATATCCTCAATATCTTTTTGTATCTCTTTGATGTCATTTTTAACGGCTGAAATTTCCGTTTGAATTAAGCTGGATAGTTCACCATGAATCCTTATAGTTTGTTTTGCTTGTACCTTCAATGTTTCGACGTCGTCTTTGATGATTTCTAATGTATGATCACTTTGGTCTACTCGTTTGCATGCTTCTTTTATTTCATTTGAGATCATTACTAACGCGTTATGGACCACACTAAACGCAGAAGTTGTGCCCGAATTTATCTTTAGGACATATTTTGCTAGGCTGCTGACTTCATGACTTATTTCTTCTACTATTTCCAATCCTAAAGTCGTTCCTTGTAGAAAATGGAGTCCTGAAAATGCAGATATTGAGTATAATACAGCAAGATACATGAAGATCAAAGTACATTATTAACATTATTTCTCCTTTGAGTTAATATTCATCTACTATAAACCGTTATTAATCTCTCAACAAAACCCAGCGTCCACAATATGCCTAATAAATACATGTGTAATCCTTTATTTTTGAATTTTATTTGATACGATTGTACTTAATGCAAATTTCAGATTTCAACTAAATATAAATTTCCCACAGACGACAGTTTAAATTGAAAACAAAATGGTAGAAAAATACTTTTAATATAGGTCTAAACTCATAAGCATAAAACTTAACAAAAGTATCAAAGTTTAGGACGACTACATTTACAACTCTTATTAATTGAAAGTGACATCGAGTCTAAAAATTGATAGAGTGGTACCGTTTACTTCCCAACGTGACAAGTCTGCTAGTATTGTGGCTTCTGATGACAATTTCAAGTTTCGTATTAGCTGTTGCATCAACTGTAGAGAGGACAAGTATTTTACAGAGCACCATTCATCAAAATTGCAATGAGCCCAAGGATTCCTTACATTTGAACGAAGCTGTAAGAAAATGAGTAACGGTAGAATATAAAAAAGGAATCGTATTAAATGAAGTAATGCTAAAAGTGAGTGTGACATTTTGAATGGATAAATTCCATTTTCAGTACATATTTGAAGACGAGCAGTGCTTTTATTACTTAATTAAGCAGCATTAAAAATGTAATCCTTAAATTAAAAACATAGATAACACTCTTTTAACAATAATTATAATATGATTATGATGATAATAATGATAATAATGAAGGAAACGACAAGCAAATAGAAATAAGAAAGAAAGAAAATTAAGTTAGCTGATTTTTTACCTGTATTTTCGATTCTTTCAAATAATATCACAAAGGAATGAAAGTAGATAATGAAAATCAAATTTGCCGTAACTACCACGAATACAAAAGGAATTTGAAATTTCAAAAGCGACTATGTTACTTCTTTGGAATTGATTAATATGCAATAAAGCAAAGTAATAAAAGGATTACTTCTCAGACTATAATTGAAAAAAAAATAATCCTTAAAGAGATAAGGTTGCTTTCCTTTTACTCAATGGTCATTTGATCTAATAGAATGTATATATCAAGGAAATAAAATAGAAAACATGCTTCAACTTTGCAAATATAGAAAAAAATTAATGATATTCAGCTCTTAATACTGCATTTGAAGAGTCTTTACATAAACATTACGAATGTTACATGAAACTGCTTAATTGTTTTTGACGGATATTTAGCACTAAAATAAATCTATTTCTATTGTTTAAACAAAAAATAGCCCTTGTTTTTCAAAGACTGTTGGATTTTGTTGGAATGACTCGAAGAGTTAGGGTTAGGGTAAGGGTTTGGGTTGTTTTTTTTTTCGTTTTTAAGTACAATTTTTAAAAACTGTATAAACGTTGCAAATATCTATAAGACACTCAAATATGATTAATTCTTTAGAAATAAATCATGGTTTTAAATTTAAAAGAACATTTGTGAAGCTGTCATAATAGAAATTTAAGTGTAAATTCAATGACGAGTAAAACTACCATAACGTCGAAAGATGGACAATGGAAGTGGTTACAAGCTTCCAATTTTAATGCCTTTTTTTATGCCACTAGTCATCATTGCGGTATTTGGAAACTACGAAAAGTTTGTTTAGAAAAAAATGAACACAATGCGTTGTAAATTTCATGCGTCCTTAGCACTTTTCTAGATTTACCTTCATCAGGAACGCTCAAAGCCGAATATTTGAAAGCCAAGGATGTATAAGAACCAAAATAGTTGAAGAGCTATATAACCAAAACGGATCTTAAAAAAATAGCCAAATCCATCTAAGGTCAACTGTGCCTGAGGGAGTTGAAACCTTAGTTTCTAACAATCTCAAAATTTATTTACGGCCAATTTTAGAAAGGTTTGTTATAAATCATGTCACTACCGAAGTTCTGACTACTGGGCTGATGATACCCTCGGGAACTGATAGTCCACTAGCAGAAGTATCGACCCAGTGCTGTAAAAAATGAAAACAACACGTTATAAATTTCATGCGTCCGAAGCGCTTTTCTGGATTTACATTCACCAGGAACGCTCAAAGCCGAATTTGAACCTGACATCGCTTAAACTATATTTGGACGTAAAGAAAAAGGTGAGTTGACTGAATTTGACACTTTATTGAGTTTAAATCAGCTCCCCTTATTTACAGTGATGCGGTACGCTGTTTGGTGATAGATACTTTAAACGATCTTTAAATAAATAACAGCAAAAGCACTTTTCATTTTATAATTCCCTCAGTACTAAATCAAAAATATTCATTTAATTAAACATAAGTTCCATAATGAAATAATAAAAAAACATATTTCAAATGAAGATTAAAGGTGTACTGTGTATTACATATATTGGCGATATTATATAGATGGGGCAAAACATGCCGTCGTTTTAGGTGCCGATGTTTTGTATTATTACGATGTTAATTATTGTTGTTTCGAATTTTACACGCATAAAAGGATCACTATATTTTACTGTAATTACTTCAAACAAAATGTTGATTTTAATTTTGAATTGGTACAATTTCCGCTGCTAAACACCCAAATTCGAACAATGATCGAGATGCATGAATAGAAATTGCAAGATCTTACAGTACGCAAAATATTTTCATAAAATGTTGCAAACGTGTCCACGAGATTCAAATTGTTCTTACCATTAAAAGTGTTGAGTGATCCAACACTCTGTCATGAAAGTACTCACTTTGTTTGCAAGGTGGCCAACAATAGATGTTACATCAGAATACATGATAATATTCAGAAGTGCTGAAGAGTCGCATGTTTCATCAAAACCTGCATATTGCGCCATTTGCGTATTAAGGAATAATTTTGACAAGTCGACTGCATTTTGAATTTTATAATCAAAGTTCGGGTAATCCTTCTTTCCCCGAAATGGAATGCTTCTGTTATTATTAACCGCTTCGTAATTTAGTAATCTTGCTACCGGATATTTTTGTAGGATATTTGGGTACATTTGCACATCGATTTTATGAGATCGTTTTAATGTGTTAAACAGTCTTGTCATTGACGACGCGACATATTTTCTAAGTGCTGGTGAAACTACATTATGAAGACATATTCCAACAACTAGCCATCTTTTTTGGTTGTCCTCTAAATCAGGTTTAATCGCTGCAATGAAAATCAATTATGTTCTGATTATGATTATTTAAGACTAAAGTTATCAAACACAAAATGGTGTTATAAATTCCTTCTGGTTCACCTCAATCTTATAAAAATCCGATCTTGAGGTTTGATTTATTTATTGTTGCATGGGTCTGTAAAACATCCCATCAGGGGAAATGTTGAGTGACCTTTCAAGGTCAAATGAAATATTCATTTTCAAAATTCAAAAAGATTTTTTACAATTTGCTATCAAAAACATAAACGGATAAATTGCAAAATATTTCCTCTAGCATTCTAGCCCCTTAACATTATTCCGTATTCATGTAATGACTTTATTTTAAAAAAATTTGAACTAATCAAAGCAGACAAATTTTCATCATTTATTGTTTTTGATTATAATAATATTGATATAATCAATATAACGGTAAAATTTTAATTGTGTGCATCAATGTTTGCAGGTAAAAATGCCAGCGTATCATTCGAAATGATTGTTCGATCAAAGTTTTCATCATGGTCATCTAAACATGGCCCTTATGGGTTGGCTTCAGACCTTGAACACCACGACAATCAAATCTAACGGAGCAAAGAGTTGGATTTCAAATATTTTGGCCTCGAGCATCACTTAAGATGTACATTGATTGTCGAAATGAGCGTCTGGTGCCAAATATTTTTTGTACCATTAATGTTATTTTAATCAAATTGGAATCACTCTTATCCAATATTAGTACTGTGAGAACAAAAAACAATGGTTGGGGACTTCCTTCATTGCATATCTCCTAGTATATGATATATAGATAGAAACCGCAAGGTGCTTTGACCTTTAACCTAGAATTATAAATTTTGTTTATGTATTGTCAACAAAAACACAACATACTGCAAAACAATTAAATTGTGTTCCAGTTCTTATGTTTTTAATGTGTAACGATCATACGACTGCATATAAAAATCTAACAGAACATATATTAAAAAAATACACAAACCTTGTGGTTTTGTTCTAGTTGCTATTTCTACCACGATAGGTTCAAGATCTAGAGATACGTCTACTTGTGGCGTATTTAGTGCTATATAACCTGCCATCTTATGATTGATGAATCAGGTTTTACATATCTTCATGTCAAAAAGCTGAAAGGATTTTTTTTTAAATAATGTATACATATACATTTTGAATAAATGATTCTTCTATAGGTCATTCTTCTTAATATAATATGTAATAATTATAAGTTTGATGTCTTTTTTCATCTCACATAGGCTTATGGTTGTGACTGTCTGTTCACATGGAGCTACCAAATAAGCTGTTTGGATAATTTCCTTTTCGAGTAGATTTAATCTATTCATTGTGACACGCGTTGAAATTGTATGAACTGACTAACTGAAAATTTGTACTTCTTGATTCCATCTTTATCAATCATTTCTTTTGTAAAATAAATTCGGGAAAAATCAATTCTTTTTTTTTTATTTGATTAAGATTTAGTTTCATAAGGTACAAAAGATTAAAATGTTGAATAATATAGCCATCGTGTCTTTCATTTGTATAAATGACATGCACAAATTTCAAGGCCGGTGAATACTTTTATCTAATTCAAATTCATTGTTTTTTTTTCAAATTCAAATCGTTATTGTCTTTCACTATACATCTTCCTTCTTCGAATATATATATCAGTAAGTTAAGTAGTTAAGGTCACTATCTGAAACCATTTGTTGATACAGTATTATTTATAATGGTTGTGTTTGTACGTTTTAGCTTTTGTTTGTTTTTGTTATTCGTACACCGTTATTGTAGGTGTTACTGCTCCTTCTGTGCTGATTTTTATTTGACGTTTCTATGTATCATTTATTCCATTAATTGAGATTATAAAGAGAGGACTGAGACTAAAATAAACTATCCATGTGCTTGTCACAAGTCAGGAATCATAACAGAAGATGTTTTTTTGTTATGTTCATATATTGGGGGATTTTGTGTTCCTGACAGATCTTAATTTAAAATTATTGTTAAATTATTATGTATACGCCTGTTTATTGTAAAGATTGTTTGTTGAACTCAAGTGGTCTTTTGGTTATTTGTGTGGTAGGATGTTGTCAGATTGACGTGCACACACCATCTCTTAATGTATATACCACTCTTAGACCCAAGCAGGTAATGACTTTACCGAACATGTCATATATTCCAAGCATTAATTTAAGATATGTCTTTCAGTCTTGACGGGTTTTCAAATAATTTTATTTGTAACTCGGACTTTGTGGACATGCCCGCTACAAAAACAAGAAAGCATAAAAAGTATTTCAAAAATGGACTCACATGTTGCTTCTTTCTTCTGATATTCTAACTTCCATTTATGTATCCTAGTTGGTATTCCATTTTTATTTATAGCAACTTTTTTTTAAACGTTCTGTTAAACATTTTAGGCTTTCTTCATCCATTATACAAACATCACATTTACTTTAGTATGTATATAGCAAAATGTTAAGTAAACTGGCTGGTAAATGTCAATGATGAGCTTCTCATTATGACGATAGGTGACAGAAATTTCATTGAAATAACGATTCACACCCTATTTACCGAGTGACTACTTTCGAAACACAACTTAATCATTAGAGATTACCTGTGTTTAAAGAAGGAATCATATTTACATTTGCATAATCAGTGTATGTAATGAGCGAATTCTAAAATGTCATTTTTACTGTATCCGTGATGAATTTCTGTTGTAGAATGCTAAATAAACAGACGACAAATTCAAGATTTTTGAATAAAATAAGAAATTATATAATTGTGTACTGTTTTTATAAATTCATGATATAGGTATGAGATGCGGACGGGTTTTCATCGCGCCTACAGCCATCCAGGTGCAAAATTGATACACAAATAGATAAATATTAAGAATAGTTCACAAACATAGCGTGCAAGAGATTTAAAAGTAGCAGTTAAGTTTCATTTGCAGAAAAATGTACCTTTAAACATAATTATTAATGTTGTTTAACTTAAAACAGGTTTTGTTATTCAGCTTGTTGATATTGAATCAAATTCCACTATGCTGTTTTCGTTATGCAATTCATGTTAAATGTCGAATAATGATACTAGACTTTCATTTTCACTGTAGGGCGATTCATTTCTATGGTATATGCGATGCATTTTCACAGAAGGAAATCAATTAATCTTTATTATAGAAAGTCTTAATTCAGCCGACTCTCTAACAAATTTTATGAAGTCAGAAGGATTGATTATATTTGCATACTTAGTGAGTGAAAGTCTGAGGTAATATATCAATAAATTCCTTACACATGGTATTTATTGCTAATATAATCAATTTTATTTTCTCAAATAATTTGTCATGATCTATATGTAGGATAAAATTTATTCTTTCCTATGACACGTCATCATTTAATACATATATCTTGGACAGTTAATCCAATCCACGTCACCGGAAAAGCAAAGTTTCTGTTTCGGTCAAAATCTACATCGCATACTAATATATTAAACGTCATTTAGATATAGAATATCATATGGCTTTTTCAATCTCACATCCGTATCAACCCGTGACACCAATATAATCCCAAGAGCTCTGCTCGAGGGATTATATTGGTTGAGGGTTGATACGGTGTGTGATATTGGAAAAGCCATATCATATACACTTTATTATATACATATACCTCACGTAGATGTTCTTTATGTGACATGAGGTCATACAGATAAGGAGGTTTGAAATAGCGTCATACATATTATAGGTTTGACATGACATCATAAAGATTAGGGGTTTGATAAAGCCTTTGCAACAGTGACTAACTGCAATCGATGACGTGACGTCATACAGATTAAAGGTGTGATAAAGCCTTTGCAACCGTGCTGATATCGATATCATCACGGGTGGCTGATACAGCATCCTTGCCAATGATTGTATTACACATACAATTTATCTTGTCTTTATCTTGCAATTGAATTCCGAGTATATAATAAAGCTAATTTCCTAATGCTTGTAGTTAAAATGTGTGGTTGGCCTTGATTGTGTATTTATTGCTTAAGCATTGTAATTAAGATTGAGCAAACGTTTATACAAACAAAGCAAACAAGCCAACCAAACCTTTAAACTACAAGCATTAGGAAAATAGCTCTAATGGATGCATTTGAGACAACAAAGAGCATTCACAAACGATCTTCATTTCCCGATTCAATGAGTGGAAACGTTTTCATCTTGCACAAACAATTGACGCTTGGATGACTGGATAATTGATATTTATCATGCCATTGTGTATAAATCTTATACAGTAAAGAAAGTTCGATCAACAGTCGAGTCACCTTAAATATGCTTGAATTTCTTATAAGTCGGTGTTACAAATAAGCCAATACGGAATTGTGAGAATACAAAGCAATATTGAAAACAGTTTATTGTAACATGTTTAAATGGTTCTATACCACGGGGTATAATCGCCGAACAGTTGATTCGGGACGATAATCGCTACATCGCGAAGCAATGTTGGAAGTTATACCGTTCTTATATTTACACCAAAGACTAATTGACTAACTGTTCAGTGAAGTATTCAATGTTTATGAAAAACAAAGTTTACTGCTCATGACAGCATTGTATATCATTTATATCATTTATGTTACATGAACACCATGTGACAATTTTAAATAGACAGGTCAGTGAATTACTTGTAAACATCGCAAAACAAACACTATGTGTAACTCAAACTTGATTAAACTACAAATAGAGCATAGTTGGTTGGCTCTTTCATTAAATGCGACCGTGTATTTTGTGCTTTGTTGTTGTTTAAATACATAATACGAATGAGAAACCCGTTGTTTTAATTCTATTTGAAGACATTTACTTGCAAAACTGACCTCAGAATTTTGACACTGTACGATTCATTCTCTTTGTAGTTTGTTTTCTTTCTTTAGTACCGTTCGTTGTGCAAAAGCCTATCAATACGGTAGAAATATGTATGACACGGCTTTACAAATGTTCAAAGCTTTTTTTAACCGAGTAATAAAACTTTTCAAGGAAAATTCGTCGTAGAAAAACGTTATATGTATGGATGTTCTGCTCTAGTAAATTTTCGGATCCATGACAAGCTAATAGTAACCAACAATATTTGAATATTCATGATATGAACGTGGTTATGCCCGTGTTTATTCAAGTAAGCATCTACGATTAGCTTGCATTTCAAATTGTAAATATCATCAATATTAAAGTCATTTAAAAACTATTTTCAGTTGTTGTATGTCGAATAATCATATAAAACGACAATGAAAATTCATCGCACTTCCAAAAATTCCACATCAGAAATGATTGCACTTACAGTGATAATTCATCGCATCTATAGTTAAAATAAAATCGCATTCAGTAATCAATATTATGGATTCTGCTGCTTAAATTACACTTTTTTTTTACTTTAATCCTTTTATTATACATTAAAAAGTTATATTCTAATGAAATTCTGTTAAAACATACATTCAAATCTATTATTTTGTATTTTCAAAAAGTAAACAAACGCAGTTTTTCCCATCATCCTTTATTCTACAATAGACATACTCGCATACAACAGTGAACATGAACAAACTGGATTCGCACTTTATATACACTGATAATTAAAAACATTAAGTTACTAAATTATTTATTACAAATTATAATTTAAAAAGATAAAAGCAATTCAAATTCAAATTGAATATTTAATTTGTTAATGATTTTACGTCAAGGACGTTTATACAACTATGTACGTCATTTTCTATTTTAAACAGTTAAATGGCAAATATGAATACATCAAGTATATTCAGAATTACTTAAGGCATTTAAATCTATTCATCAAAACACGACTACATCGCAATGTGCAATACACAAATACAATAAAATTAAACTTGGCTCGTTCTGGAAGAGTAGACTAAACATTTGTCATTGAACTAATGTCGAACTATAATAATGGGTTATATAGACATATTAAAAATTCGTTGCTTTTATTCATAGAACAGTGTGTCTTATATATTGCTTTTTTTATATATATTGTATGTATGTATCCTTTATAATTATGATATATGTTTGATCAAAAACCTGTCAATGTAAACTCTCAGAAAATGATGAGACTCGTCAAAACTGTCTGAACTGTTACAAGTCTTCTTGACAATGTTCAATACGCGCTAGTACCCAAATAACTTCTATGTAAGCATTCAGATATACGTTATTGTACCTAAAACTTATCTACTTCAAGCCTGTTAATTTATTAATCGATTGTCGTTTGCCTAACGTCCATTGGCAAGTATGTGCAAGCATGATCAATGTCATATGAAACTGTACAATTTGGGGATCAAAAATATAAAAAAAATGGGGACCAGATAGTAGAAAAAGAGAAAAAGTACTCAAATCATAAATTCTTTGCCATAACAAAGGACTATACAATGACCACATTAAGCCACCTGTCCCGGATCCGCTCCGGAATACAAAATAGGCACTGCAAAGTAAGTCGTTCGGGTCTGGGACGAAAAATGTCGAATTACATGGCGAAAAGAGGGAATGTTAGAATGGAGCACTATCTCAACAACTCAACAAAAGGGTAACGGATTTGACTTCGGTTCAGTCAATGAAAGAATTGACAAGACAGTCTTATCTAAGTTTCCCATCTTCAATAAAAAGTGTATTAACACTACAGCAATTTATATATGCTATACAAGACGATGATCTGAGGCTAAGACTTGGGTAATTTAACCCTAAATCTATTCACGAAGCAGAAACACTAACTGTTCGACTTGAAACATTAGCTGAATGACAAAAAAAGTAAATGGTTCGACAGGCAGATTCAGTTTATATAATCATGATAAAAATAAAGCTTATGCAGAGTTGGCTCAAGACAAACTGGAAGATTTTCAAACATTTAGACATAAGTTATCTGATTTTGAGAAGGAACTTGTATCCCTAACCAGAGATATAAAGGGTATGACAAAAAAAATCAGCAGTTAATCCATAAAGGCGATTCAGACGCACGACATTTAATAAGGGTTATTTTCGTTTTTCTTCACTTGAACGGAAGTGTTAGTACTTCTTACATTAAATATTTCCAAGAGATAAAATACAAGTATTGCATTAAGGTAATGAAAAATTCATAGGCCATCGAGAAAGTACGCTTCTTTCAACAGATAAAGTACCTGTATTTGTGGGCAGATATGACCAATTGTTGCCTTTGAAGAAGAAATTTGGTTTTGTGATGAAGAGATGTGGAAAGACAACACAGTCAACTGAATTTAGGTCATCGTTTCATCTTTTTTATTCAGATCGTTCTTATCTTCATTTTGGTGAATCCATCGAATTCTTGAAAGATAATATCAAGACATTTGTCATATTTCTCATCAATGTATGTTTAATCGGAGGAAATGGTAACGAAAGATAGAACAAACCCCTTGATAGAAAATAGATGATTCCATAGATAGCTACATGACATTGAAAACCGACTCATCGATTATTTCTTGTCAGATAAAAGGCAGTTAGAAGCGAGACATCAAATGAAATATAATAGGCACACCAAGAAAAACACCAATTGAAGTTGAAGAATCCTCACACTTCAAAAAGGATTGAATTTCTCTAATCTGAAGCATGATCCTGAGTGGTCAAAGAAAGCGAAATTATTTTTATCTGTAAACTCCTTACACCTTTTCGGATAAGATCATAAAAGTTGGTATATAAATAGCAATGTAGGAATTGACTACGCTGAAGGTTTGGGACTTTTGATGTTTGCACTGAGACAAGTATAAAAGGAGATATGCTTTTCGAGTTATCCAGCAACTAGTGTAATATTGTTAGGTAATTGATGCAAGAAGGTGATGGTTTAAAGGAACTTGATAAAAAGTGTAGTGTTGAAAATTTAATATGACCCGTGAAGGCGTAGTCTCTAGAGGTCGAGAAACTAAAAATTTTATTGAAACAGAACTATTATCACACGATTCATGAGAACTTTTGCCCTAAGGACAGACAAAAAGACGAAAATTTGCATTGTATTTCCAGTTTACAAGTATATAGTAATATATAGAATTGTTAGAAGTCCTGCCACACTTTTACATACAACATCGTAATATCTTGTGTATAATTAAAACTAAAAATATTATTTGTTCCAAAAGTTTCATAATTCTATTGTAAAATATTAACGTATGTATGAATACAAATGGGATTGAAAAGTGTAAAACATTAAGAAAAGGGTTTTTTGTAGCTGCAAAGCATTTTCCATTAATCGTTTCTAAATATGAGAATCCATATCACTATGTTGAATAAATAAAGGCAACAGTGGTATACGGCTGTTCAAAATTCATAAATCGATTGAGAAAAAAACAAATCCGGGTTACAAACTAAAACTGAGGGAAACACATCAAATATAAGAGGAGAATTACGACACAACAGAAACACAACATTAAAATGTTGAGACATCTTTTATTCAAATTGAAACTATAGCTTAATTATTCTCTCATTTATCGATAAACGAGATTAGTACATGGGTAAACTACTGTCGCCTTAATTAACATTTTGAAATGGAAACTCAACACATGGTGTCGGAAATATGGCAGCTGTTTTTCATTCGTTTATTTCAAAGTTTTTATTTTTTTTAAAGTGAAAACCCAATTTATCCATGATTGTAATGCTCCAATCGGGGCTCCATGGTTGGTACAGTATATAAAAAGTATAAGTCTATAAAATAGGGATGTCAACGAGTACTCGAGTACTCGAGTATCGCTCGGTAGTACCGAGTATCGAATACCAAAATGATACTCGACTAATCGGTTTCCTGTTAGAATGTTGTTGCTTTCTTAAGCTTTAACAAAAATTATTCTTATTGAGAGCGCCTTCCGCGAAATTAAATATTAATCACAATTGATCAAAACGAAAATACGTTTCGAATGTTTGCGTTAAATTGTAATTTAAAATCCCTCCGAACAGAGGTATGCTATGAACAAGAGCACCTTTCCAAGGCTTACACTTTTAGCTAATCTTAGTCATTCCTCCACCTCTGTACCATCAGAGCAAATATTTTCATCAGCAGGACTGTTAATTACGTTACAAAGTTGATAAATCGCCTCGTCCCAGAAAAAGGTGACAAGATAATATTTCTAAATAAGAACAAATTCGTTACACCCTATGTCGACCCTCCAAACATGATTAAAGGCATCAGTAAGTTCTAATCATCACCTCTTTGTTGATATAATTTTGTGTTTCCATTTTGTTGATGTTTTTCCGAGCGAGTACTCGAGTATCGCTCGGTAAATCCAACGAGTACTCGATTAGTATATCTTTACCGAGTTGACATCCCTACTATAAAATAACAAAATAGAAGATAACAAACCAACGGCTTTAAAACTTGGAAAAAACGTTCTAAACTTTAATCGGGTTTGTCCTCAATTGATGGAAATGAATTATTCAAGCGTAATGTTTACACACAAAACATTTTACAACCCAGATTGATTTGCTAATTAAATGTTATAAGGTCAAAGAAGAAAGCATTTGATCAGATTTCGTGTGTTCGAAACGCTTTTCTTGATTAACCATCACCAAGAACGTTCAACACTCATAACCTATAAAACCAAAGATGTATAAGACATGCAAACGTGAGGTGCTATATGACCACGGGGCCTAAAAGAATAGACAAATTCATCTAAGTTCAACTTTTCCTAAGGTTTTGAACCCTTTTTTTTAATTATCAATGTAAGCAGGTGCAAAATTGAGCACAGTCACAGTAAAAGTTCTGTAAAATTGAGTTATACAGGTGATGTCGAAGTAGATATTTTTGTCGAAATCGAAAGAAAAATTGTCTGCAAGGCTCAGGCTTATTAAATTGAGATATAGAAATATATATTTAAAAAAATCTAATTAAAATTGAATTCATAATAATGATCGAATCAACGAAGGTCTTTTTTTACCTGAAGGACATTATTATGAATGTGGTAAATTAAACGCAATTAAAAAGATTAGAATAAAAGATGTCTCAACATAGTGATATGGATTCTCATATTTAGAAATGATTAATGAAAAATGCTTTGCAGCTAAAAAAAATCCTTTTCTTAAAGTTCTACACTTTTCAATCCAATTTGTATTGAATGATTCATTAAAATGATAATAAAAACATAGGGTCTGCATTGTATATAAGAATGAAAGAAGGCAAAAAAAAACCTTTCAGTTCAATGAAAACACATAAAATACAAAGAAAAAAGTATCCTAATCGATATCGTCTTCCTTTAATACAATGGATATGCAGATTTTGCAATAGATTGGCATTCTGATTGGTACCAATAGTTTGTGTTCAAGCGTCCTTTTGGTGTGCTTTGGCATGTTTAATTATTTCCAGGAATGCAGCATAGCATGTTGTTTATATGATGTTTTCAAATTCTAGCTTATTGAGATTGATGAAATATAGAATATTTCTGTCATATGTATACAGATGCTTTTTATATTAGTTTGTTCATATGGTATCTGGACGTTAAGCAACCAACAATCAATCAATCAATGGTATCAGCATCTCCGCCGAAAAAATGGAATTGATCTCAATGCAACTCTATCAAAAACATCTCGTATTTTGTTTTATTTTTAATGCAATGATTTTGGGTGTTTCTCGTTGCAAAATTTCGATTTTTGATACATATTTCAATCATACAAGGAGTTGTGATAGGAATTTGTAAGGTCAACGCATAATTTCTATTATGTGTTAAACAAGAAATTACATCACCAATAAAGCCAAAGATAAAATTTTAAGACTACACAAACATTTCTAATTACAGTGTAAATTTGCGTGTTCATCATTCCTACATATGTTTTTTTTTCAATGTAATGTTATATGTTTTTTCCAGTGTAATATTATATATTTTTATTCTCCATGGCTAAAGTTTATTCTAAATCAATATGTCACACACGACATTTCTATGAATCTAGCATTTTCATGAAATACCATGCCACTGCAACTTTCTTTTTCCAAATCTTATATGAAGAGGATATTATTAATGAGTGTTTTCGTCATCGCATTTGCCTCAGCGAATGAGAAACGTTTTATTAACTCCTCAAATGATGGAAAAAGTAATCCTCTTCTCTGGATGATTATTAATCAAATATCAGGAATTGATTCAAAAATTACTAAGTTGCAAGATAAGGACGAGCAAATGAATAAACAGATTTCAGAATTAAATCACCAAGTTAGCAGTGTCTATGTTAAAGTTATTTCAAAAATTAAAACAGAGATTAAGAATCTTCAAAAAAAACATACCAATGATGATGGAAGAACAAAACAAATTCTTAAACTGACGGGAGACGTTAACAAATTAAAACTCAAAGGTAAGGATTTACCTGAGAAAATGTATGTATTTTCAATAACACTTTTTTAAAGTATGAATAAAAAAACTCGAGCTAAAGTTCCACTTATTTAAAAATAGCTAAGACATATTAACAACCTGAATTCAAAGTCAGCCAACACGTATTTTAAGTTTACTCGTACAAATGTTTCGTAGGTAAATATAGCTATTTTACGATCACAGTAAAAGAAAAATGCATAAAATTTGCACATAATTTAAACTCTGAAAAACTAAAGAAATTTGCAATTATAAAACTTATATTGCCTCTAGGAAGTATTTTTCAAATGAACATGAGCTGGGTCTTATATCGTATATTGGACTGGGACAGTGGTCAAATGTTTATATTGAACTGTGGCATGATGAGTGTTTTGAAAAAAAGTATTCAAAAATTTGTTTCCGTTAAAATTGCTTGAAAATTATGAAAAATTGCAAGATGATAATACTTTTCCGCACGTGGCAGGTATGGTCCGACTCCGAACTTAACTGACTAGGACTTTTATTTTTCTTACCGAATGTCGGTTAATCTCTCCGGGCAGTCCAGCTTTCTCAACCAATATAAATTGGCCGCCACGACAAGCAAAGAGTGCTGAAAGTGGCGATAAACGCCAACAATCAATCAATCATTAAGACAAAACACATATAGGATATAATGAGAATTACTTATTTTCGGTTAGTTACTATTTAACAAATCGTTCATGGCCTTTAAAAGAAATATTACCGTGATAAGAATTATATTTTTAAATCGTATTTATGAATCAATAATTAACCAAACAGCACAAACACTTTAAAATACTTAAGTGTAACGGCTCTATTCTATATTACACGAACAAAATGGATGAATGTATTATCTTAAAATATTCTATCATTCTTTTACTAAAGCAAAATATATTTTTTTCTTCAAACGTTCTCTATAAATATTCATCACATCAGTGTAATATAATAAGTGACCCGTTATCCTGGTCCAATATACGTTAAATCGTCGAAGTATTATATTGTCAATGTGATACTTGCATGGTTAAATGGACCTACTAATGTTCTAGTTGTAATAAAAATAGGAGCAATAAAAAAAATTAGTATGGTCTTGCATCTTAAAGGTGGCCTTTGTCGAATCTCGCTGCGTCGTTTATACAAGTGTTATCTTTTATATTTGCATATAAGTAAATTGATAAATTTACTTCTTAAGCATGTTGATTTGTATATGACTTTTGTAGTCAAGAAGCCATGCGAATCTGGATGGACATTGTTCGGAAATCATTGCTACATGTTTGAACTTTCGAAAGTGTCTTGGCACGCGGCAAAGGTATGTTCTATAATGCATACTTAATCTTCGAAATCGAAAGTGGTAAGCTGGACACATCTTTCAATTCGTTGTCTCACCAATTTCAGCGAAACAATTATGATTTCTTTTATTTCATAAGGCATAGACTATTCACCTTTTGTGTTTATTAGTGGGGGATGTAACATGCTGTATTGTAAACAAATTATTTTAATCTGAATTTAGTAAAAGAAAAACAGAAATATTTGTTTCGGAAAGGAAGCGAAAAAAAGAACTCTATTGCAAATGTAACTTAGTAAAAAATATAAAATCAACATTGATTTTTACAGCATTTTTTTTTTGTTTTTATGTTAGGGTAATATTTTTTTTATGATAAAAGTGAAGAAAAAAACTTTTTTTTGTTCCGAGAATTGCACTTTGTGACCACTTGTGGCCATACCAACATGGTCATAATAACCATAATATACAACAGAATAAAATAGATGCAAGTTATGAAACATCTATCATAGATTTTAGTTGTTTGCTTAAAGTCCAATGGAAAACATTTCATGCCTTTTCAGGACAACAAAATAGATAGGTCCCGTAGAAGATCGACGGGGATGAAGAGCTTGAATTTCGACTGCCATTGTTTCTGCTATTGCCACTGAAAATGTTAAAAATTCATTTAATGTACTTATTATCGTTGTAGAAAGAATGTGAGCGTAGACTGGGCCATTTAGTAAAGATTGAAACTTCGGTGGAGAATTCATTTTTGACATCAATGGTAACGGCATATGGAAGTAAGAAAAGTGTTTATACGACAGCAATGGGTTATTTTTATGTTGTTTTGTTAGAAATAGATATAGGAAGATGTGGTATGAGTGCCAATGAGACAACTCTCCATCCAAGTTACAATTTATAAAAGTAAACCATTATAGGTCAATGTACGGCCTTCAACACGGAGCATTGGCTCACACCGAACAGCAAGCTATAAAGGGCCCCGAAAAATTGCTAGTGTAAAACCATTCAAACGGAAAAACCAACGGTCTAATCTATATAAAAACGAGAAACGAGAAACACGTATGAACTACATAAACAGACGACAACTACTGTAATCAGATTCCTGACTTAGCATAGATTGAATGTAAATAAATTCTTACTTTGAAAACAATTTCAAAAGTATTAAATACAAAGATACAGAGGTATGTAGTATCTGTATGATAACACAGGTCTCGAAAATCAAAGTAGGGAACGTCCACAGTAGCATGAAGATAAAAGTCTTTTTTTTTAATTGTCGAGAATACCCTGGTAGCTCTTTTCAACAGTAATAGCGAAAACTAAAATTTGTAAATGACAAAATGTCTTATCATTAATCAAATGTATTTCCCCAAGCGGGAGTCCATCTTCATCCGCTCTGTATATCATGTCTGTGTATCATACTGTGCTGCTAACAACGTTGCTCTATGAAACTTTCTATGATATACAGAAACCAATATTAAATGTAAGACGGCAGATATTTAACGTCAAGAACCTTTAGTAGACTGTTGGTAGGTTTAATGATAAGGTATTGACAAATATGGCTGTGTTTACACCATACAAAATACTCTGTGTACAAACAGACCTCATTGTGGATCCTCGAGGGTAAACCTGTTATTGCAATTGGTGTACTGTTAATTATGATATCTATAATAATATCCATTATGTTTTAGTATGGATAGTAAGATAAAGGATAGTATCAGAGTTGACACGTTCACCCAAAACAAGCATGACAGAATATTGAATATTTATTGCAAACAACGAATTTTTTTTTATCCAAATCCTGTATCCAAGCGCCTGTGATAATTACTAAAAAAAATCGAACATCAGGGAAAAAAAGGAAAAGAAAAGGGGGAGTCGATGCATCAAGGGGATGTGCACAAGTGTTGTGTGAAATTCAAAATTGAATAAAGAATGTGAGAACTTCAAAAAAACTAACCTATTTATAACAGTTACCTCTACAGTTTCACAACTATGTCATGTTAGGATTTTCTGATTTCCCTCTGTAATGAAAAGTTTAATATGCCAAGCTATTTTTTCAGGGGGAAACAAAGATTTTTGGATAGGTTTGAACGACTTAACCAGAGAAGGATGGTACACCTGGATATCTGATTACTCAACTGTTACATACACCGACTGGCTTTCTGGAAATCCGGACAATTCTCATGGGATTGAGGACTGTTGTGAAATACGTGGATCCAACTGGAATGATGTAGACTGTTCAATGTCATATAGCTTTATATGTGAGAAACAAGCACAGATTGATATCACCACTGGCAAAAGACATGACACGATTAGATAAAGCAATACATTTTCAAAGAAAGAAATGTCTTTTATAGTCTTATTACAATTATTAAGATAAGATGAGGAAAAGGATGTCTTACATTTTTTTATTTAATTATGATGTGATGTAAAGGGTATATATTGACTTGAGCATATTCTTGGAAGTAATATCAGGAAAAAAATGAAAAACTAGTAATACTCACTCGTCCCTATCTTAAGTAGAAAACATCAACCATTGCATCTGGGTAAAGCGTTTAAAGCGTTTGCACGATCATGGTTTTTATCATGAAAACCTACATCAAAAACTTGGACACTTAACGTTGACAGACGTTGATAACATAGAACTCCATCCTTTGACGGTATCTGACAAATCAGAAATGATTTTAGAAAACAAGGTTAACTAATGCACATGCCAGATATGAATTAGAACAGCAAAACAGCAAGTTCGAACAGAATTGCAAAAGTAAAACTGGTTGACAAGGTTGAAATAACATAAAAAGTCATAGTTATTTTGACATGAACAACGAATCGTTGCTGTAAAAATTAAAACCACCAGAAGTTATAAAGTTTCATGTACATAAAAGTAAACAATGGTTTTACACTAGTCATTTTTGTGCCCTTTATAGCTTGCTGTTCTGTGTGAGCCAAGGCTCCGTGTTGAAGGCCGTACTTTGACCTATAATGGTTTACTTTTACAAATTGTGACATGGATGGAGAGTTGTCTCATTGGCACTCATATCACATCTTCTTATATCTAATATATTTTTTTACTTAGTGTTTACTGCCAATTGGTGAAACTCTTTTAATATAAACATTTGGTCGTGAAAACAGGACTCTTTTACAAAGTTCCATATGGCAAATTGTTCATAAACATTGATATCGTGTTTGGTTGAAAGCTTTGATCGTGTAAACAGACCTCGTCAGTAGTTGTCGTGTGTCATAGCTTAATGTTTACCCCGTTATTTAGAGAATCGTGTGTTCATAGCAGATCTGTTTCATTTATTCACAACTTTTATAGACCCGGAAAGATTTTTAAAAAGCTTGACGTATTGTAAACACAGCTGCATATTGTTGAAGACTGTATGTTGCCCTCTTAGATGTCTCTTAGTTGATTTTGTCATTTTGGTGGTTTTCATCGACATATGCCCCATATTGTTTTTACTCACACCTTATCCTTATATAGTAAACTGCTGAACAAATTAAACATGAATATATAACAAGTGAATGAAGGAACAACTTGAGCCCCCAAAAAATATTTAAACCCGTCTTGGTACGCAACCCAGAAAAAAATACATTGAACAAGGAGCCGCAGCTTAGTGTGTTAAGCTCATGTTACAAAACTCTTTTAATTTTCGGAAATGTTTGCAGTTTCAGAGTTTTAAATTCTTTCATCGAAATTCCGTAATCAAATGGGCATTTAATTTGAAACAGTTAACGATATCGACTTGAAACCAACACCAATGTCATACTCAATCGAATATCTGTTAGAAAGACCGTAGGGGTCCTAGTCCATTTTGATGAAAAAGGGTAAAAGATATATTAAGTATCCATTATTACTCATTTCGGGGTAGATTTGTATGTTTTCGTGTACATAGAAAAATAAAAAGATTTGGTATGATTATCAATGAGACAACTCTATACTAGAGACCACATAACGTAGAATTTAACAACTATAGGTCACCGCACGGCCTTCAACAACTAGCAAACCCCTTACCGCATATAGTAAGCTATAAAAGGCCCCGAAATGAAAAATGTAAAACAATTCAAACGAGAAATCTAACGGCCTAATATATGTACAAAAAAATAAACGAAAAACAAGTATGATATACAGCAACAATCGACAACCACTGAATTACAGGCTCCTGACTTGGGACAGGCACATACAGAATGTGACGGGACTAAACATGCTTGAAGGGGCCAACCCTCCCCTAACCTGGGACAGTGGTGTTACTGCACAACACAAGAACAAACTATACAAAACAATCAATGAAAAACAAATATAAGAATCAGCAATAAACGATAACCACTAAATTACAGGCTCATGACTTGGGACAGGCACATATATAATGTGGCGGGGTAAAACATGTTTGCTGGCACCCAACCCTCCCCTAACCTGGATTGAATTCAATTATTTGATGTGTTAGTCGAAGAAATTTCATAGAAAATGTAAAAATAAATGTGATCATAAACCTTTCATCCTTGGTTTTTAAAGTTGAAAAATGCAAGATGAGTTAAATATGTGCTGTATTATTTTGACAAAGCTGTGCTCAATATAAAAATAAATAAATGTTGTGATTGCTAATGAGACAACATTTATTATCTATCAGAGTCCAAATGAGTTGGATGTCAGTACATATAGGTCACCACCACACGGCTGTCAATAATGAGAAAAACCCAATACCATGTAGTTAGCTATAAAAGGTCAGGACATGACATAATATAAAACAATTCAAACGCGAAAACCAACGACCTAATATATGACAAAATAAACAAAAAAGCAGATAAACAGTTATCAACAACCACTGAATTAAAGGCTTCGGACTTTGGGCAAGAACATTAACAATGTGCACGTGTTTTAAGAAAATAAACTCTTGATAAGACTTGACAATTAAAGATTGAGTTCAGAGTTAGCAATCCCATATGCCTCAAATTTAAATAGAGCTACGTTTATGACGAAAGACAGATTCTCATGAGTGCACGCCCTGAATTTTATGTAGAAAGATCAAGGTCTTAATAAAGTTATGAATTGTAATAGATATGTATATCATCCATGAAAAGTGGTCAAGTTGAGATAACCTCAAAATTAATCCATAAACAAATAAAATGTTTCGCTGAGCGCAGCTGGATACGACCGCAGATGTCCAACCCTGAACAGTTGGGGCAAAAATGGACACAATATTCGCGCTTGATACAGGTCTGAATTTAGATTGTAATTAAATATTTGACACATAATAGGTTTCTGACACAGAATAACTGTAGTCAAAGAACTTAGAATTGGTTATATGATTTGAATTTATATTCAATTGTTTGCTTTTGTGCAATACACTATGCTGTTGCGAATTAACACCCTCCCCCCCAAAAAAAATTACCCCCCATTTTTTTGCTTTTGTGAAATACACTAGGCTGTTGCGTATTGCCCCCCCCCTCCCACCAAAATTTTTTTCAACTCCCCCCCCCCCCCCCCCCCCCTTTTTATATTTGAAGAAATTTTCTTTTTAATTTCTGAAATCTGAAATGAAAAAAAAAATTGCCCCCCACAATATTTTTTAACCCCCTCCCCCCCTAATTTTTTTTCATCCCCCCCCCCCTCTTTTCCAAAAAAAAAATCTTTCCCTCAAGATATGGTCATAATCTCAATTCAAATTTTCAATGGAGTTTGCAACTATAATTACCAATTCAAAATACATCATAATTAAGTCTTATAATAGAAAATGACACACATAATCATTGCTAAAATTAATATTCCTTTAATAGTAACTTCTAAGAATAAATTGACAGCTAATCAACTCAAGACAATACAAAATTTCTTTATACATAATTTAAAAGCAGTTTAAGGGATGTAATTCAAACATACACAACATTGTACTTTAAATGTGTTTGGATTACCTCCCTTACACTGCTTTTAAATTGTCCATTAACCAGGAAACCTTTGTTTTTCCCCCTAATTCTTAAACAGTTTGAACCATAACCGCCAAAATCAATCCCAACCTTCCTTATTTGGTTATCAACCTTGTGTTTAAATTTCATAGATTTCTATTTACTTATACTAAAGTTATTGTCCGGAAACCAAATGTCTTCTGACGACGACGACGTGATACCAATATACGACCTCGAAATTTTTGGCGGTCGTATAAAAACAATTTACCAATTAGAGGCTTTAAATAGCCATTGTCGCTCAGGGGCATAAAAATGGAAAACATCTTTTCAGCGCAAAAACTCATATAAAGAGTCATCTGAAAATAGACAAAACTTAAATTCCCCCCCCCCCCCCTCCACAAAATGTTCTATTTTAAGTCTTGGCAGGCAGAATCATTGGACACTTTTTAACTAAATACCCCAAGGATGATTGTGGCCGAGCTTTATTAAATTTAGCCCAGTGGTTTCAGAGATGATTTTTGTTAAAGTTCACGAGGACGAAAGCCAAGCGATAGCAAAGTGCCATTTCCGCCAGTTGAGCAAAAATGGACTTCATCACAAAACCTTAACCAATAACCATGAATATGTTGTCAAAGTCAGATGACCCCCGTCAGGTAGATATCTATAATTTACAAATATTTTTGCCGTTGAACATGAATGACCTCATGCTTACAGTACCTGAAAAATATCTAATCATGAAACTAAGTTGACATACGAACCATGAATATGAGATCAAGGTAGAGGAAATTCTGTCCCGACACATGTACACCTTACAGCCGTTCAATACACCCAATATACATGACCAAACAAATTGTATTTGAGACAATGATATAAACATAAAAATTACTTTTTACCAATAAACAATGAAACTGAGGTCAAAAACAATGGACAAGTGCTGGATGGAAGCCAAAGACAACAAAGCATCTGTGGGTTTTATATAGTTGGTCTACCTAAAGAACTATGAAACTATATACTCTGGATCTATAACTGCCACCACCAGATTAGTATTCCCATAAGTTCCGTTGGAAGTACTCCAGAACTGGCATTTTTGATAAATTTAGAAATTCTTATATAACAAAGGTTCAAACTTGCTCAGGAAAAGTTGACCGGAGGTGGTTTCTTTATTCTTTTCAGAACCCTTTTGGTTATATAGCTCCTGAAGTATCAAAGCATTGATATATTCTTGGCCTTAGATTTTTTTGGTTAGTCATCTTGATGAGAGGCCTTTTAGATGCACTGAATTTATGATACTAGTATTTCCATTTACAGGACGTTCTTTATCAACATATTTTATTTTTTTTTAAGGATAACAAACACCAAAAGATGGCACTTAACAAAAAGTACTCTCTGGAGAATTATGCAAATTATATAATCCCAACTTTAACAGGCATTCTGAGGGTTTTGCATGGCAATACATAGTCCCCTACCGGTTAAAATTCATTATACTGGAACAAAATGCTAACTTGTTATATAACTTACCATGGAGTACACAAAAAGTAAATATCATGTCAATATCTTCAAGCACGACTAAAAACAGTGTGGAAAACTGATTATATGAGTGAATTTTTCAAGTCCAAGGACCATAACTCTGCACAAAATTATTAGACCGAAACAAAAAAATTAACTTGATCTGTAACTTGCCATGATAAAACTATATACCAATTATCAATCAATATTGTATAAGCATGATGAAAAAAACATTAGATATGATTAATAGTTCTCTAAAATTAAATATGATGTAATACAGTGTATATCTATTTTCAAATTATAATCAAATATAATTAATAGTTCCAAATATTTTTTCTTTCATTTGTCACAAACTAATAAAGATTTGTAACTTATCTATAAAATGTCAACAACTTTTATCTACACAATGTAATGTATTGAAATATATACATAATAAAAATAGATTATTATCTAATTAAAGGATTTCTCTTCATAATTTTTTTTTATATATATAGCATTCAGAAAATTAGTTTATACTAAATAACTAACAAACCTGCTAAAAAATTCTTCAAATAATTGAACTAAGAATGTCTTTTAAAAAATTAGTTATCTCCCTTTGTACAGAAATATGGTTTAACATAGTACTCTAACACTATTAGATATGGTCCAGAGTTATGGTCCATAACTCTGGATTAAATCATCAGACCAGAACAAAATTTGAACTTGATCTATAACTTGTCATGATAAAACTATATACCAAATATCAAATCAATATCTTCAAGAACGAAGAAAAAAAGTGTGAACAGCTGATTTGCCGGACTGACAGAAGGACAGACAGACAGACGGACGGAGTTCAAACCTAAAGTCCACTTCGACTTCGTCGGTAGGGGACTAATAACACTAAGGTGTTCAAGCTTTCTCTGTATGGGTTCACTGGTAGCTGGTGATATCAATTTAAACTTGACACTTGTGCAATATGGAACACATTCTACTACTTGTGCCATCAATTATTGACAAAACAATAACTTGTACAAAACTCAATAATTTATTAAATATAGTAGTACAATGTCAATAAATAACATCATACATATTGTTTAATGAACGATAATAATGTGGACGACTTGTATGAATATTATCAACTTTGATCAATACTTGTACACTAAATACAGGAATCACCATTGGATATAGTTGATGTATGGTAAAAAATGTTCATACTTATAGAATAACTAATCGAAGAATTCAAATAGAGAAAAATATTCAAAGAGTGACCGAACAACACATTAATTCACGAATGCGTGTAGCGCATGAGTTAATTATCAGTGTTGTTCGGTCACAAGTTGAATATTTTTCGATATTTGAATTCTTTGATTAGTTATTCTTTTTATTACATTGGCAAATGGCTTTTTTTATGAAATTAAAGTAGAAAATGTAAGGAACTATATCTTTTTCTACACATTCACAATTTGTTTTGATCCGACATTATCGACGTCTTGACAACGCCTATTGTTGTATGACGTCAGAGGAGTGAAATAACCACGTTTATTTCACATGTGAAATTATCGGTTTTTATTTCACTGGGAAATCAATGTAATTCATTGCAACCAATGTAATAATTGTATTTAAACTTATCAAAATCTTATTCCTAGACATCTTTCACAGATCATTTTGTGGGTTATCTCAAGATAAATATCCAACATGAAAATTCAGCAGGAGCTTTATCCAATAGTAACCTTCAATATAAGAAACTTTAAAAATCTAAATGTTGCTTGCTTAATGTCATTAGAATCTTGTTCAAATAGTGCATACCTTGATATTTAAGTTTACTACATAATTCTAAGGTGAAACAGAGAATAAGTCAATTCTGGTGATTGAAGATATTCAAGGGTGCGGTACATGGTCTTGGATGAGCCGATAAGGTGATCCCTGATTTTAGAGGTAAAAATATCTTAATCAATATGGACCCAAGCTGTTTTCTCTCTAACAGTTACTTTGGACATATATGGTTACAAAAATAACACTTCAGAATAGCTTATATTTGTTTTCTCTTTTCTTATCACACCTACAAAAATATCTATGGATGATAAGCCAAATTCTGTACATTCCAAAGGTATGAGGTACATTTAAATGGGATGGCCTCCAACAAGAATGCCTAATGTCCAGTCACAACTATTTCATGCATATTCTGTTCAATTTTTAGTCCTAGTTTCATTTTTTCAGTTAAAATTCTTTGGTGTATTTTAATACTTATATAATTTTGCAAAATATATTTATTTCAGATTTATTAAAAATTCAAAAGTTTTAACTAGTACAGGTTTGATACACCTTGACATTTTGTTCAACTGTGTACAAGATCACATTTTAATGATTGTATATTTGTCAAAGACACAGGTATAATTTAAGATATTTTACAAAAAATATCCACTCAATCATAATGCCTTACCCAAAATATCAATGTATATGCAAGTTCCTTACAATGGACATTTTATTTGAACATATACTACATGTATCTAATTACCTTAAAATACATATATTGTACGAAAGCAGTTTTGATTTTCATATTTAATACCCACTTATTTTTTTCTATGTCAAATGGATTTCTTTAACTGGCAAATATAAATTCAAGATTTTATTTTATTTTATAGGGTCACACTTAAAATTCTACCATAGATCATGCAAGAAATTGAAATACACCATATAAGAATGAAGCTTGAAAGAAATGAAATGTAATCCATATTTGAAATATTCAGGGCAGATATCACATGGAAATTTGGTAAAATATATGTCTCAATGTTATTCTTTTATTTTCTTTAAAACCAGAAATATAAATAACATTCATAAATTAAACCATAGCAAAACATTTTCACATCAAAATGCTTCAAAAAATAATATTTCTCCAACATAAATATGACCAGAGTACAATCATTCAGTACACGTTAGTACATTTATAGTATATTATGCATTATTTTTTCAGAAGAGTACTCGTCTTGTACAGGTTTTTGAAAGTATAGCTCTACATCCCAACTCTGGGGAAGAATGACTAGCAAATTCAGGTACCCAGCTTATCAGCTATTTCATTGTTACAGCAGACGTCAAGTTTGCTTTGCCATAAAATCAATAATTCAATTGTTTTCCATTCATCAAAAGAGTAACCCACCAACAAATCAAATCAAGGTTAACAAAATGACCGGAAAACCTGTTTGTCCACTTTCTTTCTACATTTACAATAGTAAACAGAGAAACCAAGGTTCACCTAATTATCAAGTTGAACAACTCAAATTAAATGCACTTGTACACATTCTTTTTTGTTGTAAAAAAAGGCATTTCTCCCTTTGTTCAAGGTGTTCCTATAAATGGATGGCAGTTTGGCAAAATATTGATAAAAATATTTGAAAAATTTTATATGAAATGTGTCATAAATAAGAAAAATGCTTCATTTTATCATAATGTCCTTCTTGACCGTTTGCTTGGTGGTGCAGATGATTCTGGTACATCTATATTTAAATCTTTTAAACGTTTCTCAAACAATTTTGATAATGATAGTCCCGCTTTGAATTCTACACTTGTCTTTTTATTGTATTCAAAGCAGTTGGAGAACACTTGGCGGACGTCTGTTACAAGGTCAATCAAATTGGAATAACCGTAATTATTTATTTTGTTTCTAATAGTGGCAAAATCCATTGGTCTGCTTATAATCAGATGGTAATCTGGAACCTGTAATATAGAAAAACAAATTATAATTAAACTTTTAACGCCTACAAAATACATTTTTTTTTCCGTATTGGGTTGTTTGTCAAAATGATTATCAATCAATAAACAAAGGAACAAAAATTGTACGGCACTGTTAATTTTGGTAAAGTTTTATATTTTCTTCTCAACATGTACATTTATTGCATGCCTCTCCAATAACTTTTATTTAAGAATTTAATAAGTAGTTACCAAAACTGGCTTATCAATATGGAATTTTATCTTATAGGAAAAATATATTAGAATGTAAATTTTTTTTTTATTTTATTCTTTTGGGTAATTTTCTGTAGGCCTTGATTGCTATTATAATATTTACAGTGTTATAATATTCATCAGGATTATATTTCATTTGTTACATTGGTCAAGTGCATATTAGCATTTATTTGGATGACAGAATTTTTCTGTGGTACCAGACAATCATTCAAGAGTTAATGTGTTGTTCTGAGAAGACTTCATTAGTAAGATGAAATCACATATGATCCAATTTGTTGCTTTAGCATATAATAAAATGTTTAAATTAAACTAGTTCCTCTAATAACTAATGCTGTCAACACAAAAATGCAGGGTACAAAAACAAGTTCCTTACTGAAGCCTTCTGAATGTTATATGAAACAATAACTAATCTAATGTTAATACCTATCTTAATGTAATGATTTTATATAAAATATTGTATATATAAGAATATGCCATTTCACAATTCTTTATGCAGTTCAAGTCAATGAAAATCACAAACTATTTACAGCCAAAACAACATGTGAAACTGCGAGCTACTGCTCACTGATGATACCCCCGCCCAAATATTTCGGAAAACAGGAAGTTGTTGAGTGATGAATCTGAAAACGCATCACACGGTATAGATGACTTATATAAACACTGAAACCAAATTTCAGAAATCCTTGTATTGTAGTTCCTGAGAAAACTGACGAAAATTTTCAACTTGGCTATCATGTGTAAAATGATACAAGAGTTCAGTAAACAGGAAGTTGTTGAGTGATGAATCTGAAAACACATCACAAGGTATAGCTGACTTATATAAAACCCTGAAACCAAATTTCAGAAATCCTTGTATTGTTGTTCCTGAAAAACGAAAATATTCATTGGACTGACGGATGGATGGACGGATGGATGGACGGATGGATGGACTGACGGACAGACAGAGGTAAAACAGTATACCCCCACTTTTTTAAAGTGGGGGTATAATAATAAATATTAGTTCTGAGAATCTTTAAGAATATTTTGTAATTACATACCAGTTTTTTACTAACAGGTTTTAAGAAAGGCCAACAATCTTCATGTTTGACTAGGTCATGGACGATCTCTTCACAGTTTCTCAATAGGTGTACTTTAGGTGTTCCTCTAGAACTACTTGCTATACTTTTGGCTGCACCAAGATCCATATCTGAAAAATACAACATACAAAATGTTGAATGAGCTTCCAAACTTTTTTGGATTGTTCGTGTACTTCGTGCAAAACCATGAAATGCTTAAAAAAAATAGAAGTAGTGAGTAATTGACAATATATCTTGTCATTTTTGATTATATAGCTCTTCAACTGTTCTGGTTTTATGAATCCTTGGCTTTCAAATATTCAGCTTTGAGCGTTCCTGATGAAGGTAAATCCAGAAATGCACTTCGGACACATTAAATTTATAACATGTTGTTTTCATTTTTTACAGCACTGGGTTGATACCCCTGCAAGTGGAATGTCAGTCCCCGAGGGTATCATCGGCGCAGTAGTCAGTTCTTCAGTACTGACATGATTAATAACAAACCTTTCTAAATTATGCCAGTCTATAAAATCTGAAATTATAAAGAAACTAAGGTTTCAACTCCTTCAGGCAAAGTTGGCCTTAAAAGGATTTGGCTATTATTTTAGGTCATCTTTGATTAAATATCTCTTTAACTGTTTCAGTTTTATACATCCTTGGCTTTCAATAGTTCCTGATGAAGGTAAATCCAGAAAAGCGCTTCGGACACATTAAATTTATAGCGTGTTGTTTTCATATTTTTTATATATGGATAATTAATAGAGAATATCATATGGCTTTTTCAATATCACACCTGTATCAACCCAAGACACCAATATAATCCCAAGAGCTCTGCTCGAGGAATTATATTGGTTGAGGGTTGATACAGTCAATATTGAAACAAGAGTGCACACGCTGAAATGTCTCGCCTTCTTTACTAATCATTGATATTATGTTGATAGTCCTAAATATAAAGCTTTATTACAACTGTCACATAAACTTAACATTAACCAAGTAAACTAAACATTGACCAATGAACCATGAAAATGAGGTCAAGGTCAGATGAACCATGCTAGGCAGGCATGTACAGCTAACAATTCTTCCATACAACAAATATAGTTGACCTATTGCTTATAGTTTAAGAAAAACAGACGAAAACACAAAAACTGAACACTGAGCAATGAACCTTGAAAATGAGGTCAAGGTCAAATAAAACCTGCGTGACTGACATATAGATCATAAAATATTTCCATACACCAAATATAGTTGAACTATTGCATATAGTATTAGAAAAAAAGACCAAAACTCAAAATTTTAACTTTGACCACTGAACCATGAAAATGAGGTCAAGGTAAGATGACACCTGCCAGCTAGACATGTACACCTTACAATCATTCCATACACCAAATATAGCTGACCTATTGCATGCAGTATTAGAAAAAAAGACCAAAACTTAAAAACTTAACTTTGACCACTGAACCATGAAAATGAGGTCAAGGTCAGATGACACCTGCCAGCTAGACATGTACACCTTACAATCATTCCATACACCAAATATAGTAGACCTATTGCATACAGTATAAGAAAAACAGACCAAAACACAAAAACTTAACTATAACCACTGAACCATGAAAATGAGGTCAAGGTCAGATGACACCTGCCAGTTGGACATGTACACCTTACAGTCCTTCCATACACCGAATATACTAGACCTATTGCTTATAGTATCTGAGATATGGACTTGACCACGAAAACTTAACCTTGTTCACTGATCCATGAAATGAGGTCGAGGTCAAGTGAAAACTGTCTGACGGCCATGAGGACCTTGCAAGGTACGCACATACCAAATATAGTTATCCTATTACTTATAATAAGAGAGAATTTAACATTACAAAAAATCTGAACTTTTTTTTCAAGTAGTCACTGAACCATGAAAATGAGGTCAAGGACATTGGACATGTGACTGACGGAAACTTCGTAACATGAGGCATCCATATACAAAGTATGAAGCATCCAGGTCTTCCATCTTCTAAAATATTAAGCTTTTAAGAAGTTAGCTAACGCCGCCGCCGCCGCCGGATCGCTATCCCTATGTCGAGCTTTCTGCGACAAAAGTCGCAGGCTCGACAAAAACCTTATCATATACACTTTATTATATATATTTACCTCAAGTCAAACTAATCTCTCATATATTTTTCACGAGACATGTAATAGATATTAGGGGTTTGATAAAGCTTTTTGTAACCGTGACTGATATCGATTACCCGATGTCATACAGATTAGGGGTTTGATAAAGCCTTTGCAACCGTGACTGATATTAATTTCATCACCGATGGCTGATACAGCACAACTGTCATCAGTTGTATTATACATACAATTTACCTGTATTTACAACTAAGTATATAATAAATACAAATATACAACAACAAAATTAATATCCTACAATGTACATGTATGATATAATGATTGAAATTTGATAAATATTTTAGGAGCTATCTACTTTTTAATCGTCATCTTATTATGCCAATTTCTGCTATATGATGTATAATTGATTTCAGGTAGAAAGATACTGCTTTCATCTCACTAGACAATTTCTCTCAAAGTTTTGTGTTTAAATTAATAAAAGTGTTAACATAATTTTTTTTTCAAAAAGCTGTGAATGTTTTTGAAAATTTACGCAATGAAAGCAAGAATAAGCCTCAATACTTTTAGCAAAAAGCGCTTTTAGTTTTATGCTAAATGTAAAGATCACTTTTCATCTTGTATAAATCTTTAAAAGTTTGCATTCATTTCTACAATTAGAGTCAACAAACATCACAATGTCATTATACGCAATGTATTTCTCTTGATGTTTTAAAACCACTGCAATAATGTCATAAAATTAAAGACCATCTTTGCCAATTTGTTAGTTTTTTTTAAACTGTTCTTGTAACAGATTGGCATTTAAGAACATGGCTAAATATTTTGTTATACATTGTACCACCAAAAAATAAATTTTACCATCACTAACGCTACATACCTCCATTTACATGGGGAAGCTTAGATGCTGAACGGCCACCTTTCTTTAGTTTCGGACCATTATCTTCTAGTTCAGCCAATGGACGTTTCCTGGATCCTTTTGGAACTGTTATTGGACTTTCTCTAGGACTACCTTTTCTGCTATTACTTGGTGTTGACTTAGGTGTACATTTCAGCTTTCCTGTTAAGATATTGCATGTTACCTGATTAAAATGAAGATCCTGTGTCCATGTTTGCTGACAAGGATCAGAGACCGTGTTCTGTTATAGTTTCTATTATTAGGGACCTTTCTGAACCACAGAAAGTAGGAGCAAGTGTGTCGTGTTATGCTAATTATGGAAGCTGTTAAATGTTATTTCAATGCAAATATTTTGACTTTAAATAACTGAATTTCGCTTTTCAGATCTTCACACTCAATCATGACACCTTTCGTCCAAGAAAGAAAGTAAACATTAATATGGAAGAGAAAGGTTATTGTGTATCCAAATATTACCCTATGTACTGTATAATTTTTAATCAAACATTTTTTACTTTCTAGCCTCTCTAAATAAATTATATAACTCGTCAATCAAACGCACCTTTAGTATGTTTTGGTAATTTGATTTTCCCAGATGTTCCAGTACCCAAACATATCTGACATAACCATTTGCCTCTTGGTACTTTTTTCAGCTGTGGATTGGCACATCCGAGATGATAGAACAGTGGACAAGCGTCACAACAAATTAGAGTTCCTCCCTTATTACACACAGCACATTCCACATCCTCCTCGTCACTCTCCTGCTCCTCTTCTGAATCTTCCTCTTCTCCTTCCACCTCCTCTTCATCCGATGAGTCATCTTCTTCCTCACTGAAACAGACCATCATAATATATTTTTACTTTGGATTGATTGATTGTTGGTGTTTTAACGCCACTTTTAAGCGCCACATTTGGGCTATTTCGTCGCGGCCAGTTTTTATTGGTGGAGTAAGCCGGAGTGCCCTGAGAAAACCACCGACCTTCGATAGGAAAACTGACAATCCTAGTCAATTAAGATTGGAGTCGAGTGCACCCGCTCGAGCGGGATTCGAACTCACAACCTCAGTGTTGACTGGCTAGTGATTACAGTAGTAGAACTACTTAGACCACTTGGCTTCAGAGGCCCCCTTTTTACTTTGAATTCATTATTATTCATGGGATAACAATTATCATGGATTTGGTGGGTGAAGGTAAACCACAATTTTAAATGTTCAAACGATATTCAAATTTTCTATAGGCTTGTATGCAGACGCAAGTAAAACCATGAATTCGAATTTCTACCAAAAAGTACCAATTTTCCTAAATCCACGAAAAAAAGTATCCTAAAAAATACAACTGTGTAATTACCAAGACAATGTAGTCTTCTTCCATGGGTTTTGTTGGGTTTACTAACCATTTCATCACTAAAATGACTGCTTTGGATAGAAAAGCATTTAGTACCCATCTGGTCAGATTACTGAAGCCTAAAAACACAATAGAAGTTGATGTCTAGTATTTTTCGTAAAAGGGCAAGATACACTTGAAAAAGGGCTGTTCCAAAATTGACAAAAAAAGTTGGATCAAGGACTAGCAGTGTAGCATAAAACTGGTTAGTCACTTTTTTTCCCTCTTTTTAAAGCATGAATTACCTTGATGATTTCTCTTCATTCTCCGATTCTTCAACAAATGTTTTTCTTCTTCCTTTTAACGGACTACGCTTTATTTCTTTTGGTCTACAATCAGGACAAAACCAATCTCCAGTCGGAACAATCTAAACAAAAAATGTTCATATATATAATTCATTTCCAAATTTTATGTACAATTTTAATGTACAATTCATTTCCAATTACGGCCATAATAAAAATGTAATTATCACTGTCAACTAAAACAGTTACCCGTTATCTTATTCCCAATTCGTAAATATGACCTAAATTTTTTAGGACTGTTCATGAGACCTAGGGGAGGCACTTCAAATTCTAAACTACTGTAGATTCGTGTATTTTGTAGGTACCAATTTTCATGGATTGAGGAAAACTTGCATTTTCCTGGATATTTGATTTAGTGGTTTAGCCATAGTCGGCATATATTCCTATAAAACACTTGTACTTTGTTGTTACCCTGTATCCACGAAATCCAAAAATTGGTATCTAACGAATAATAACGAATCCACAGTATGAGTGGGTGTCAAGAACAATTAAGATGCACATGAAATTCTGTAAATTGCCTCTTTATGTGGTTATCTCATTTTGAAACCAATCCCTGGGTACCATTTAAAAATTCGTATGGGTTTCGCAGAACCCAGTGTCTTGCCTACTTTTGCTGTTAGTCGCAGGCTCAACAAAAATGGGGAAATAATTATTAAAAATTTTCTTCTAGATACTATCTTTTGAATGTAAGAAGCTTCTGTTCAAGTTTGGTAAGTATCCAGGTTGGTTTATGAATCTAATTAATGTTTTAAAAACTTTAACTGCAGACTGTATGTAATGTTAACTGGAAGAAAAACTAAGTCCATTTATATGTAATATACGGAAAAACAGGAAATTTTTTTTTTAAATTTATCAGTAAAATACGGATAAACAGGATTTTTTTTTTTACCAAAATTTACCTCTGGATACTATCTTATGATCATAAACAAGCTTCTGTCAAAGTTTGGTAGAAATCCAGGGTAGTTTAAGTAAGTTATTAAAATTTGAAAAACACAGAGTGAATATTTGTAGACGCCGCAGACGAAGACGACACCGCTGACGCCGACGGAATGTAGGATCGCTATGTCTTGCTTTTGCGACAAAAGTCGCAGGCTCAACAAAAATAGGAAGATGTGGTATGATTGCCAATGAGACACCTCTCCACCAGAGACCAAATGACATAGAAGTTTCCAACAATGAGCAAAGCACATACCGCATAGTCAACTATAAAAGGCCCCGAAATTAAAAATGTAAAACAATTCAACCGAGAAATTGTATGTATAAATATAAGAGCTCTTAGTCGGAAAAATTGCACAGGTTCACATTTTATTGGGAGATAACTCGAGAAAACCACATATACTATATATCAGACAAGACAATTTAAAGTAATAAAGCTTTCACTTTAATGAAACTGACCATGAAATGATTCCCTTACATTGTAAGGGGTATAACTTTTAAACAGTAAAAGATGCAATGTTCTGTTCTAAATCTAACTGTTCTGTGTTTTTGAAGTAGGTGGTGGTTTTTTCCCTTATAAAATATAATCAACAGGTAAGGGAAAAACTAAATCTGAAAGAATTAGTAAAATCCAAATATCAATGTCCATATGCCTTTGAGAAATTGATATCTCCAAGTAATTTATATGGAAATATTTCTGTCTCTTGTACCTCCAGTCCCATTTCTCTGCCTTAATTTAACAAAATTCCACAAAACTGTAAACCTACCTTAAGGGGTGGCTTCAGACAATAAATATGATGACCACGATCACATAGATCACACAGTAACATCTGATCTGCATTTCCTTTTCTCCTACATACTCTACACCTGGCATTAAGTGCAGACTTTGACCATGCGATACTTTTCTCTAATGTTCCAAGATATAGGAAGATTTGTGACAGACTTGTACAGTGTAATAAAGAATCCTGCCATCTTTCTAATGTTGTCTTCTGTGGCACTTTTTCTTCCTCAGCTATTAATAGAAACATAAAATGAATTATTGTAGTCTCCACATTTGGTTAACAGTATGACACATTCTACCTCTGATTACAGTACAAACATGAGTGAATGTACAAGAGGTGCCCAATTCCAAAAATATAAAAAAAAAAAAAATCCAATACTTTATAATCGAAAATATAGGAACACAAATATGTCAAAATACAGAAATCCAGTAAATTCCAGAAACTTTAATATTAGGAAGGATAGAAAAAAATTGGTGAAACTGTGTTTCCCTTACTTGTACACTGGTATATAGATAATAGATGTGGTATGAGTGCCAATGAGACAACTCTCCATCCAAGTCACAATTTGTAAAAGTAAACCATTATAGGTCAAAGTACATAAGTAGTAAGCTATAAAGGGCCCCAAACATGACTAGTGTAAAACCATTTAAACAGGAAAACCAATGGTCTAATCTATATAAAAATCAAGAAACGAGAAACACTTATGAACCACATCAACAAACAACAACCACTGAACATCAGCTATACATAGTTGAAAAGTTTCTTTTTTTACCAAAATCGAAAATCTTCTACTGTTTTATACTCTATCAACAGAAATGTTTCAGAGAAGCAATGGAAGCAAATTGGAAGCTCTAGCAACACAACCTCTTATGAGGTTAAGCAAAAGCTTTATAATTTTAAGTTATCTTGTCTGATAAATACATGTACATTTATTACATATCATTTCCTTTAGTGATCTCCCTATAAAACATAAATGTAATGGACAGCAAACCATATAATTGAATCAGGAGTATTTTTCAGTAAATTTTTACATTCAATGACAAACCAAGTCTGATTTATAATGAAACAGTTGACAAAAAACAAATATGACCAATGACAACCACTGACAATAGGCCACTGACTAAGAACAGACACAAAATGTGGCGGTGTTAAGCATCAATATGAGCGATCAACCCCACTACTTGAAAGCCAAAACAACTAATATATAAATCATGCACTCCAGACTAAAGTATCAATCAAACAAATTGCAAATATAGATATGAAAACAATATCATACCATCACTGTCCTCTTCTTCTTTTTTCTTCATCTGTTCTTCTTTCTCTCTTTCAAGCTTTTCTTTCTTCAGTTCTGCTATAGACTTTTTCTGTTTTTCATCTACTTCACCTGTATATAAAAAAATATTATGTAAATGATATACTGGAATTCAGTTGAGAGGATTATTTGATGCAAAAGGAAACACATTAATTATTTCAAATGTCCTTTTTAAAGTGTCATATAAAATACAAAATACCAGGATATTTTCTGCATCACATTCATTGTGGTTTCATGAAAAGTTGCTTTAATAATATATATTTAATAATATATCGAATACTTGAGTTAAAGTAATAACTCTGGAATAACAAAAATGGAAATCATCAAAAAGTAAACAGACACTCTCATGTTCAATATGCAACCTTTTTTAAAAGTGAGCAAGGCAAACTAACAGTCTCATATGGTGACTTAACCAGTGGCTGATATTTTACAATATATCTGAACTGCTGAAAAACTGGTATCCTGAATTCAAAATTTTGTTTTTCTCCTGTGTTTTGAAAGCTACCTGTGACAACACAGGATCAAACTTTTTGTTTTTTTGTGTAGTGCATTGTGCACTTCTCTCTATTTTCTTCTCTTAATCATGATGTCCTTCATGGACTTACAACCGGCATTATCTTGCATTTTTTCCTTCAAATAAAGATTTAACATAGGGATTTATCTGAGGATGCCAAGAATTATATAGATGTTGGTAAAAATGTTATCCCAAAATAGTTAATTACCTTAGACAAGCACTTCTACAGACCTTATAACTATATAAGTCAACATAACTATTATTTGCCTTCAAGAACCATCATTACATCTACCAAGGCTACTAGTGAAACAGGAAGTGCTTACCCTTCCAGACCATCTTCATTCACCATAATTTTTGGTGGGATTTGTGTTGCTCAATCCTTAATTTGTAATTTCAGAATCTAACGCATTCTGGGTAATATCTTCAAAAGTGTACACCAAAACGTCGTGATTGGATAAAAACATCCTTAACAATGGACATTCAACCGATGGTGTGACGTTATTTTCATTTTAGTGTACGAACATTGAAATTACCCATAGTCCTTTAGATTCTGAAAGGGTCAATTTTCTGTGTAGTGTTTTGTGGACTGTTGCTTATCTTTTATTCTTTTTTTCTTTTAGCCATTGTGTTGTCAATTTATAGTGTGTGAATGCCCCAAAGGTATCATCTTGATTTTTTTTCTAAGACACTTACCTAATGGTGTTACCAAGTATTTTGATTCTATGCCATGTTGTATTTGCAGTAATGCCTTTGATAAATCTTTAACTATTGACTCTGTGGTATCTCCTGAACTTACAGATGACGCATCATCACATTCACCACTGAAAAAAAAAACACAGAAAAAATTAAGAGTAATCTAATGAAATTCAACCATTCCAGCATTTTTCACAGTTTCAAAGCATATATCCTGGTGAAAAAAATATGCATGACACCAATCTGAAGGACCTATCAATGGTGTCCGTCACACTTTTTAAAGATTTTTAGTTACAGTTTAACACATCTTTAGGGCAGAGGCAACAACTAAGGTAGGTTCAATCATGAAATAATTTTATACGGGGTACAATTTTCAAAAAGTAGATGCATTACACCCTAAACCATGAAGAGGTGACAGTCAGACAGTCATGTCACAACCTTGTGTAACTGACAATTTCAGAATTAATATATATCATATATATAGGAACAGTTAGATATAAAAATAAGATGATGTGGTATAATTGCCAACGAGACAACTCTCCACAAGAGACCAAATGACACAGAAATTAACAACTATAGGTCACTGTACGGCCTTCAAAAATGAGCAAAACCCATACCGCATAGTCAGCTATAAAGGGCACTGAAATGACAAACGTCAAACAATTCAAACGAGAAAACTAACGGCCTAATTTATGTACAAAATAATAAACGAAAAACAAACAGAAACACACCACAACCACTGAATTACAGGCTCCTAACTAAAGTTGGTTTCAGGTATTAAAAATGTCTTCATTAGCAAATTATCAGCACACATAACTTTTTGAGATAAGATCATGTACTTTTATTGTGTAAATTTTGCTACAAGTATGCAAAAAATTTTGTATTGAAACTTACTTTTCTTCATTTTTCTTAACTTCAAACTTGGCATACAAGGGATCATCAGATTGAGGATCAAAACTCCCTTTTTCAAGAGCATCTCTCCATGCAAGTCTATCTTTAATCTGTAAAAAACAAAAGTATTTCATTTTTGATTCAATTTTAGGTGGACAAAAAACAAGTGAGTGAGCAACTTTTACACTTGAAATAACAAAGCATGCAAATCAAGAGTTTAAATGCCTTACTTTGTTTGGTTATTTGCTCAGACATTGTGATTAAGATTGACACCTAAATCAAATGGGTAGACCAATGATTTGTATGGTGAGCTATAGTAAACAGACTATTACTCCGCCCACCCATTGAATTTAGGTGTCAATCTTAATTACAATGTCTGATTAAACAACCAAACAAAGTTTGAAAGCAAGGCATTTAAACTCTTGACTTGCATGCTATATTATTTCAACTGTAATACTATTTTTGTTAATGTTAAAGGCAAGAAATGGCAAATATTTTGCATGCATGATTTTCGAAAGAAAAATTTGTAATTCATTGGTAGATAATTGAAAAGATAGGTAAATTTAAGGTTCTTATTGATCCTTTTGAATTTAACATAAACAAAAAATTGTATAAAACAAATTGTTGACAACTTTTTTAAATACCTAAAAATAAAGCTATGGCTGTGGTTTGATCACGTCATAAGACTGTAACATCATAAAAGTGATAATTGTTTTTTGTGTCGTCTGCTTTAGAAAATAAACATCAATGAGTTACACTTTTTGAAAATATTTTTATTTTTCCTGTGTTTCTAAGTGCGTACGTTCAATAATTTGATGACAGGTTGTATTTTTTTTTAAAGCAGCCTTCAGAGTCATATAGAATTAAGAGAAAAATAAACAGTCCTAAATAATATTAAACTTTCCAATAATATTTCATCAACACTGTTAAATACTCATGATAGAGCACAGCATACACTATAGTATACATCTTTTTTCCCTCAGGGGTTCAAATTAACATTTGGTACTGGAAGGTCCAGGACCTTTGACACTCCAAACTGAAAGGTCCACAACCTAAATTCCAGGTCCTACTTTTACTTGAAATATTTCCTAACATAGTAAGATACAAGTAACAAAATTAATGTGCTGTTGGTGTTAGGTCAACTTGTTTCATTGTCAAAGTCACTGTTGTATAAAATATTTAATAACAATTGTAATTGTCCTGTATATTAATTATAAATTCAGATAATCTTTTTTTTTGTTATTGAGGAGGGTGTAACCATGGGTGGGTGTGTTGTCTCAACTATTGGTAATTTATTACTACTTATACCATTTTATAAAACAGTTCAAATTCAAAGCTGTTTAAGCAGAGACGTATATACATGTGTATATATATCTCTGGTTCAAGTGTATCATATCTAGTTGCACTATTATAATGCATTAGTTCCTCTGTGAAAATAAGATAAGAAACTTCCAGATTTGTACTGGTCCTTTAAAATTGAGAAGACATTACCTCTTGGAATTGTAGTAATACGTTTACACTATACAAAAATCTACATGTAATTAAGGAAAATTATTGTCACATTTTTTTGGATTTTGAGATGAAAATTTATGAACTAAAAGTAATTTTGAGTTTCTGTAAAAAAAATATTTCCTACTTTTTCTGTCTTTTCAATATATCTTTTGGTTTTCAATTCTAGTGTTTATATTTTATCATCATAGATGCATTTTGTCAACTGCCTGGAATTATTATTTTTTCATTGTATTTGATCGGCAAACCCGGAATTACCCTTATCCGCTCCGGAATCGGATCCGTTTTTTGTTATTTTCTTCATTTCCGGTTTATGGCATCCAATGTTTTTCAATGTTGTTTTGTCAGTCAGATACGATTTTACTCGGATTTACACATTACTAGTTGGCAATTTTCGGTATAAAGCTAGCGGTTGAACAAAATGAACATCGCTGTCATGAATAATAATGATGAACATAAATTTTGAGATTGTTTGGAAATTTTTGTTTAAAAAGGTCGGCAAAGTTTATTTTTATTTTCTTTCAAACCGAAGGTCCGTCGGGCGTAGCTTGTAACCAAAACGAGAGTCCGACTTCAAAAATGGAAGGTCGCGGACCTCGGACCACCGCTAATTTGAACCCCTGTCCCTTTTTTTTTATTCAAGCTGTTTTACATAAGTAATATTGTTTTCAATTCTTACAATTTTTTAGAAAAGGCTATTATAAATTTTAGCTCTTTTAGCTGCAAACTTCAAAATGATTGTCTTCAATTAGTTGACCTTACCACGTTTGCAAAACAATTACTTTTGGTTTATAACGTCAAAAGTTTTCTGTGGCGATGCAAAAAAATTACGAGAAAACGTTTTATTTCCTTCTATTTCTGCCAACTTGACAGTGGTGTATTGAACAGAAAATTGTTTAACACAGAATGGTTTAAGCTTTAACATTACCTTCAGAGTTCCCAATGCTCCAACATAAATTCTCTCCTCCAGATCCAATAAAAGTTCCCGTAGATTAATTTCTAGCACTTCCTGAGCTGAGTCAGACTTAATAAGACCTTTTGATGTCTTTTTGATAGTGGACTTTGACTTTTTAGTAGAATCATTATTGTCCTCATTAACGGATTCAGTATCATCTGTGTCTTTAAATATTGCATCTACTGGACACTTATCAATACTGTCTTCAATACGAGATCTATTTTCTAATAATGCTGCTCTCAGAGCAGACTCTCTGTATCCACGACAGTTCAGTGAATTCAGTAAATGTTCAAATTCCTCCTCAGTTGAAATAAAAGCCCATTGATTTTTCTGCCTACTGACTATTTGTCTTATCACTTCATTTTCTGGTAAGATGGGATGAGATTTTTCTTCATTACCTATGTCAACTTCCATTTTTACAACACTGTTTGCATTTCGTGAGTTTTCCTCGTCACTTATACAAACAACATCACCATTCTTCGTAACAGCATTCTGTTCATTAGAAATACTTTTTGGTCCATTAATACTTGTATTATTGTTACTTTTGTTAGGAGTATTTATAGAATCATTTTCTTTATCACTACCATTTTCATCTTTTGGTTTTTCTGTGTTTCCAGTTAAGAATTTAACATCTGATGGTTGTAGCTGTTTCGTATCTACGTGTTTTTCGTCATCTTCTACAAAAAGTCCCTGAATAGAATTGAAAATCCAATATCTCCTATACATTCTGTCTCTTCCTACAGGAACAATAGAACAATTTTGTTGTAATTTGGAAAGATCGTCAAGCACTTTCTTCTCTTTCAAGGCAAACTCTGCCTTTTTATTTGCTTCTTCCTCTTCTTCTTGATGCCTTACTTCTTCTTTTTCTTCAGGTGTTGGTTCAACTTCATCACTCTTGTACTGCCAATCAATAGGAGGCAATTTTGAAACATCCTCACTGAAATTAACAATTAAGATTATGCCAAAATGATATAAATGAGAAATGTGTCCATGGGACACAGATGATGCCCCCCCTTGCATATCATATTAAGTTATAAAGACATAACTGATAAACAGTAAAAGTGACGCTACCAAAATTTGTACTTGATCTGAGATTTGTAGTACTAAGTATTGTGTATAAGTTTCATAAAATTTGGTTGAGGCAAACTTAAGTAAGAGAACGGAAACGAAAAATGTAAAGGGCATAACTCTAGAACGATTAAAGTGACACCACCAAAATTCAAACTTGATCTTTATTTTGTGGTAACAAGCATTGTGTATAAGTTTCATTACATTTGGTTGAAGCAAACTAAAGTTAAGAGAACAGGAACGAAAAATTCAGCAATTTTTCCATTTGTAAAGGGGCATAACTCTAGAATGGTTAAAGTGTTGCCACCAAAATTCAAACTTGAACTGTGTTTTGTGGCAATTAGCATTTCGTATAAGTTTCATAACATTTGGTTGACTTAAACTAAAGTTAGAGAACGGAAACCAACTATGGGACGTAAATTCAAACGTACAGATGGACAAGGGTAAAACTTAATGCCCCCTCCGCTACCCTGGGGGCATAAAAAAAACAAACTTACAATTAGCAAATATAATTAATTTTGCACAATTTCTTCCCCTAATACATGTAACTATCCATCATTTGAATATATTGCTTGTTTAATATGGTTTTATACTACTTCCTGTATTTTCCTACTTCCTCCGGTCTTGTTGAAGTGTGCTTGCCTCCTCAAGTCTGGGTATGTTTCCGAAGTCAAGTCAAATCAAAGACAAAACAAAATATACATGTATTTACTAGTTCTCGGCAAACTGTATAACATTCAAGAGTAACAGCATAGATTAATCAGCAAGGAGTCAAAATAATGTTTCCAAGTAGGGTGATATGTCTTCTTGCTGACCATTACCTTGTAAGCTATCATGTTAAAAGTCTGATTTGTTACGTTGTGATTCACCATTGTATCCCAGGTGGACATCATTCAGCTACATCACATACTTAGTTTAGTATATGTAACAAGTAAATTGTTAAAAAGAAAGAGTCAAAGCATTGAGAACTCACATTTATGGCGGCATTACAAATAAAGTTACCAAAGCCGATGTCAAAGGAGTTGGCTATATTGTCCCGATTGATTGATTTTTTGTTGCTAAACGTTCAGTTGCAAATATTTCATACATGTTTAGAACGATATATGTTGTCCTTAAGAAATCTTTCAAAATGACATAGAATTTTTTAATTCTCACATTGTGGGCGGTCGGGACACCATCTTCAAATAAACAAACTTATTAACAGTTTTTAAGCTAAACAATATGCTCTCATTTAAGAAAAACTTACCCCGCCTCCTTTCTTTTATTTCTTTGCTCTTGCTCTTTCAAACAGTTCTGTCTCCACTCTTCCCTTTTATCCCTTTCTCTAGCCTTTTCTTCCATTTTTTTCTTGTACCTATCATTTAAAACAGAATGAAATCATGAAATAAAAGCGTAGAAGGCAATATAAAACCAACAATTTAATACTCTTTTACCTTGTTCTGGACTTCCCCACACAACTCTTTACCTAGTTCTGGACTTCCCAACAACTCTTTACCTTGTTCTGGACTTCCCCACACAAACTTATTGAAGTAAATTCTTAGGCTTGTGTCCTATTTCAAATTTTGACTGTTCAAAATGTATCTTAGGGTTGTTCCTTAAAAACATGCATGTCCAGTAAAAGTGCTTTGAAAATGGGGTAACCCTCTATAGAGACAATTTAAATAATTCAACTGCGAAAAAATATATTTTACACCAACCCATAGATGATATTTTAAAGTTCAAGGGTTTTTAATTTGTAGTTTTCTTGTGTATTACATTTTAAAGTATTTACTTTTAAACTAAGGCCTTTACAAGAAACATTTCTTGCAATGTTGTTTGTTAAATAGGAATTTCATTTTTACGATATTTACTTTGCCCCTGCTTCTTCTCGTTCCCTTCTTTGTTCTGCCCATTGCATCTGTTTTAGGTCATATCTCAACAGTCTTAACCTTTCACTACCATCTTCAATTGTATCCCTGGAGGCTGCATAGGTCATAAATTGTTGTATCAAAACAGTAATTATTTTCAGACGGTCAGCTGAAAGAGTTAAAAAAAACAACATAAAATTATATTTCTATACAATTAAATATTCATTTGTTCTAAAAAACCAGAAACATTTTTTTTTCCCACCCAAAATATAGTTTTGAGATGCTTGAATCTCAAAAAAGCACACGAAATATCATTTTCCCATAATTTCTATACAATTTCTTTAGAAAAGACATCAATCAATCACACAGAAAATGTTGTTATTTTGAATATTAGAATTAAACTTACATTAGCTTGTTTGTATATCTGTCCCTTTAATTTTATTGTTTCTGCTATCATAAAATAAGCCGATTTATTAGTCTTTCTTACAAGTATTTTTTTTGAAAAATACACAACATTTTCTTCCTTTAATTTCTTTCCCCTTAAAAACCAATGACAGGCTCTCATCTCAATATATTTACTACTAAACCACTATTTGTATTTCATGTTAAATTCTACCAAATTTACTATATTTCAGCTACACATTTTACAAAGACAAATTCTAAAAGCATGGCAGCAACTATACTTTAGTCTGTATTGCATCATTTCAATGCATTTTATGTCCAATTGAAGACTAATCCTTCAGCATGTATTCCTAGCTTACCTGGTGGAAGATCAAAAATTGATTGTAATGAAAGATTTTTCAACAATGCTGTTTCTCGTCGACGGAACTCCAATCCTGGATCATCCAAGGATGTGTAACCACCACGTTCTTGGAAACGGTATTTGACATTCTTGTCACTGACTTTAGCTCCAGATGACAGCAAATGAAGACGAACAATCTCAGATAAAGTGAATGAGTCAAGTGGGAGTTTCTTTAAAAGTAATCCTGAAAAAAACATTAAAATATCCATAAAAAAAACTTTCTACATATCTTTATAAATTTCATGAATTATTGAAAAATTGTATATTTGTGGATATTTGATTTTGTGGTTTTACAAGTCTGCATACATGCCCAATATTATCCAAAATCCACAAAAATTGGTATCTCACAAATAATAGTGAATCCAAAGTATCTGGATTGCAGTATTATACCATACTCTTTGTCTTCCCTAATTCCAGCTCTAGTCTGATCTTCCTTCAACTCTAATATTAACCAAAATTAAACCCTAACTCTAATATCTGATCAATAGACTTAAAAGTAACGAGTCACTCAAAGTTAAAAAGAGTACAAAAAGCTGAATTCTCTACACATCTAAATGGTCCTACCATGAGTTAACATTGGTGTTAATGAACACACAGTGGCAAGTTCCATCAACTGGTCTGTATCTTGTACATCTGTCTCATTATTATCTAGAACTGAAATAGAGAGGAGGACATGTCAATAATAGTTCCAAATGCATTCCTTTTTACAGTTGATCTATGCCCATTCAATTGTGCGTGGCCATCATGGCATAAGTTTATGCCAAAGGTTTAAAACCTACATATGCAATGAGTTTCAAAAGTTTGATTTTACTCTTCACATGTATTTTCTTTATTTTGTGTTGATTACATATATTTTTTAATTGGACTTCCATATCAAAAAGCATTCTGAGAGTATTGCAAGGCAATACATAGTCCCCTACCGGTTAAAAATCAATTGTACTGGAACAATATATAACAAATATCAAGTCAATATCTTCAAAAATGATGACAAAAAGTGTGGAAAACTTGATTATTTAAGTGAATTTTCTAAGTCCAAGGACCCTAACTCTGCACAAAATTATCAGACCGGAACAAAATTCGAAATTAATCTGTAACTTGTCATGATAAAATAATATACCAAATATCAAATCAATATCTTCAAGCACGAGACAGACTGACGGACGGACGGAGTGCAAACCTAAAGTCCCCTTCGACTTCGTCCGTAGGGGAATAATAAAATTGTTTGATTTGATTTGTAGATTTGGGATATTGTCTTGTGTACCATCTATTCCTTATCTGTTCATTTTTGTATATAAGCAGTGTTCTCCTCCATAGAATTTCAGCACCATCTTAATGTGATAGCTTGTTTAAGGTGCTATCAGAAATAATTTCTTATAGATTATGTTATGAATGTGATGCTATAATTTCTAGAAACAAGATGGTATTTCAGATATCCCTGTTTAACAGTGATAAAAGGCTAATATATTTCATTTTCAATATACAATTATAAAATCAGGCATCAGTTTTAAGAATATACACAATAAAATGCTCCGCTGGGGCGCAGCTTGATACGACCGCAGAGGTCGAACCCTGAACAGTTGGGGCAAGTATGGACACAACATTCAAGCTTGATACAGCACTGAATTTGGATTGTAATTAAATATTTGACACAGCATAGGTTTCTGACACAGAATGAAAGTGGTCTAAGAACTTAAAAATTTTCAATTTACCTATTCATACATGTGATGGACTGTGAAACTCAGATCAGGAGATTGGGAAATTTTGGTCAGGAGATTAGGACTCAGATCAGGAGGTTTTTAATCGACATTAATTTTGTTGTAAATGTAACCGTGTGCTGTAAAAATGGTCTTTTAAAGTGTGTTTTCTTCAACTTTCCAACCAATTTATTATGTTTATAGTACCCTTGTACTTATAAAGTTTCTCCATCTTTATATTCTACATGTTCAATCTAACATTGTTTTTTTCCAGTATGTTCTTTAAATTTTTTACTTCATATTCTATAAAACAATCATTGCAACCAGAACATTTGTTTAGCTGTCTGCAAATAGTTTTTATTTTTTTTTTTTTTTCTCTTGCAAATAGTTTTTATTTGCAAACTCAGAAATTCATTCTATCTGTAAAGTTAGGGTTATAGTTATTATATAAATTTCAATTTAAGCCTTAAAAGGAAGTATAGAATCCTCAAATAATTTTCAAATTATTATTTTTTTATTTGTCCTAAGACATTTAAAATCATTCAATAACCATCCTTTTATGATTATTTGTTCAATTTATATTTTATTTATATTCTTTTAAAAATTTTCATTATTAAAAGGAAAGTAACTTAAAACAGGATAAATCAAGGGAAGTAACCCAATAAATACACAGTTTTTGTTACACAACGGAGGTTAGCCTGAGGTAAAAATCGTTGCTTACCAGTATGTTTGACACCCAAGCTGACAAGTGAAGCCATATAATTATGCATGTTAATTGATTTACAGGTAAAATATAACTTCAGGTAATGTCAGTTACACCAGATGCCTGAGATGTTATGTTGGGCAGAAATTTTTCATTCATGAAAAATTTCATACACGGGATTTTTTCAACGGGAGGGGGGGAGGAGACCCCTGAAAACGGGATTATTGTACTCCCGTCGGGAGGTTCACATGTATGCCTATTCAAACCATATCATTATTATTTGCTTTTATATATAAATCAGAAATAACCAATTTAAAATGGAAAATGTTAAAGAAAAAAAAGGAAAAAAAAAATCCCCCCCCCCCCCAATTTTTTGAACCCCCTTATGATTCATCGCCCCCAAACTCAATCCCAGCTTTCCCTTTGTGGTATGGTACCTTGCAGTACAATTTCAGAGAGATTCATACACTTGAACACAAGTTATTGTCTGGAAACTAGAAAAATGCTTGTTTTTTGGCCCCTTTTTGGCCCCAAATTCCTAAACGTTTAGGGCAATTACCCCCAAACTCAATTCCATCTTTCCCTTTGTGATATGGAACCTTGCAGTACAATTTCATAAAGATCCATACACTTACACACAAGTTATTGTCCTGAAACTAGAAAAATGCATGTTTTTTTTGCCCTTTTATGGCCCCTAATTACTAAAATTTTGAGGGAAAACCCCCAAAATCAATCCCAGCCTTCCCTTTGTGATATGGAACCTTGTAGTACAATTTCATAAAGATCCATACACTTACAAACAAGTTATTGTCATGAAACTAGAAAAATGCTTGTTTTTTGCCCCTTTTTGGCCCCTAATTCCTAATATTTGGAGGAAATTACCCCAAAAATCAATCCCAGTATTCCCTTTGTGATATGGAACCTTGTAGTACAATTTCATAAAGATCCATACACTTACAAACAAGTTATTGTCATGAAACTAGAAAAATGCTTGTTTTTTGCCCCTTTTTGGCCCCTAATTCCTAAAATTTGGAGACAATTACCCCCAAAATCAATCCCAGCATTCCCTTTGTGATATGGAACCTTGTGGTACAATGTCAGAGAGATCCATACACTTACACACAAGTTATGTCTGGAAGTTACAAAAATGCTTATTTTTGGCCCCTTTTGGCCCCTAATTCCTTAACTGTTAGTACCATAACCCCCAAAATCTATCCCCACCTTCCTTTTGTGGTATTGAACCTTATGGTAAAATTTCAATGAGATCCATTCACTTAAACTAAAGTTAGAGTGCGAAAACTAATGTGTATTCGGACGACGACGACGACGACGACGACGCCAACGTCATACCAATATATGACCACAAAAATTTTTTTGCGGTCGTATAAAAATGAATTACCTCCAGTTACAGCTTCATCTTGTTTTGACAGTTCTTCCTCCTCAGCCTCTTCTTGTTCTTGTAGACTGAATATAGCTGTCATCATCATAAGTAATACATCAGTTAATATTCCATTATGGTCAGTCTCTAACAAAGCTTCTTCTAATACATCTGTAAAATGTGTTTACATAGCATTTATTATCTATTTTAGTTTTAAAGCAATTTATTTGAAATTATGCACAAGCTGAAAGCCAAAAGGCATGCAGTTTTCATGAAGGGATATTTTAACTGGTGATAATGACTATGAAACAGGCTCTTTTTTCTGTAAAATAAGCATTATTTCGTAAGAACATTTTCAACGTTTACAATTTATGTGTTTGATAAGTATTCGCAGTTTTTGCTAACATCTTTACATATAAATACCATTGTGATTTTTATTTAAGATAAATGAAGAATTATTTATTAGAGAGGCAAATTCAGCAATTGTTCCATTTTTTGTAGGGATATAAATTGAGAACGGAGAAAGTGACGCTACCTAGGTCAAACATGATCTGTGTTTGGTGGTAACAAACATAGTGTGTAAGTTTCATAACATTTGGTTGAAGCAAAGTAAAGTTAGTGTCTAGAAATGGCAAATTGAGCAATTTTTCCATTTATATAGGGACATAACTCGAGAACAGTAAAAATGATGCACTCTACTTCAAACTTAATCTGCGTTTGGTGGTAAAAAAAAAAAGCATTATCAATAAGTTGCGAAACAATTGGTTGACCAAATAAGTTAGAGAGTATAGACTAATTTCAGGACTACTTACATAAAAACGGACAAGGGTAAACCTTAATGCCCCCTTCGCATAAAAAAGGTAAAAATAAGTAAAAAAGCATGCATGTTATTTGAAAACTCAAGCAATTTGATTTTGAACCACTATCTAGGTTAAACTAGGTTTCCTGATTAAACCTCCCCCTACCTTTTATATTTATCATTGAAAGATACTGAATGGTTGCTACACTATCTTCTTTCATGCTTTCTAAATGATAATTAGCTTTGTTGTCAATTACATGCAAGACTAAATCAAAATTGAAATAAAAAACCTGATTATTATCAATTACTACGCACTGAAAACTATTAACATACCAAATGTAAAACCCCTGGGGAAATAAGCTCTTAGATCAAACAAGGACTTGAAGATATTTACAAATTCCAGTACCAAAACACAGTCACCAAACAGTTCTTGTGGAATTTTTGTCTTGATTGGTGTAGGTTCTGGCAACACCTGCAAAATAAAGAGTATTGTTGCTTAGTGATATTGCCTATAGAACAAAATCTTGCAGTTTTCATAAAAAATGTACACTTAAATATATAATAAATGTTATTAGTCCTGACACATTGTTTTCTTGATCATTGATTGGCCACATAATTAACATGTTTTCCCTCATAAATATAATTGAAAAGAATGAATTAATAGATATTCCTACACAGCTTACTTATGGAGAGAATGTAGAAACAATAATCCACATGATGATCTGGTTTCTTTTTCAAAAGTATTTTCAAAGAAGTTGTATTTGACATCACAATTGCAATCCTACCAGTGATGTTGTTTGCCTAAAATTACCTCTGAAATACGGCTTTTTCCCCTAGAGAAAATTCCCTATTACTAAAATAAATGGCATAAAATTCCTCCCAAAAAGTTAAACATTTTCCCCAAACCGTGATGGCATCGGTAGTAATGTACGTAAATTTGGTATTCATGTTATTTTTTTATATTATTAGCGCTTTTGAGATCTGGGGTTTCTTATTAGAATCATTGCAGTGTTTGTAACACACATGGTTTTCAATGTATTAAGTACCTTCAATTTCTTCGTTTCTTTCCCCTCCCCAAAAAGTTCCTTTCCGGTTGAAAATGTCTCACAATTCAAAATATTACGTTAAAAAAACTGTTTTAAAAAATTCCCAATTTCCTTAATTTTCCCAAAATAAAAGGGTAGAGGTAGTTTTGAAAAAAGACAACAATATCACTGCCTACAAGAAATGAGACTTTTTACTTTTAATCTTGAGGTTTCCAGTAAACAGAGTCTGTCTCTAAATTGTAAATTTAATGCATCTGCTTTCAAAATAAATCTCAAATTTAGTTGAGAACTATCCCCATTTATTACTGCAACCTGCATAAAAGGAATCTTGTACATATAAACTTCTATCCTGAGGCAAAAAAAAAAAACAACAAAAATATGTGTTTTAACACCAGCACTGAGTCATTTTTTCTTCTTCAATTTTTGGAAAGTGAAGGATTGAGTTATCTTTCTTGGTATGAAAATGATCTCATGACAGTGCTCCTAATGAAAGGAGGAATATACAGAACTTATAAACATACAGTATAGCAATGTTCCAAATAATAGGTGAGAACAAAAAAGACAAAACAAATCAGATTTTAAGTAAATTGTATGGATTTGAATTCAAAAAGTGCTTTTAATGAATATTTTCAAAACCTCTTCCTTCTAGATAATTTTTTAGTCCAGAAACTGGGAGTAGACCTTGCAATTTGTGATGACTGTGTACCCAAAAATATAAAATGAAAAATAAGTAAAATTTTGAAATGACAACTAATTGACCCTATTTTTCACAGATGTTTCAATGAACACATTTTTTGTTGTTAGTCTAATAGAAATACCTTAAGATCATCACACTCCATGTCATCTCTGTGTCTACTCCATTCTTTCAACTGTTCAGCCTGTATTCTCTTTTCTTCTCGTCTTTTTTCTACTTCCTTCAAAACACATAGAAAAGCAATCATAACTTACTCGAAAAGTATGCATGTTATAATGAAAACTACAAATGAACATAAGGACATGATATTCTAATAATGTGCATGTTACAAAATTTTCTTGAATTCTATTATTTCTAAATTTAAGCAATTTTGATATGTGTGCAACTTTTTCAAGTGAAAATATAACTTTTTTATTGTATAAAGACAAGATCGCAAGTAAACCTATAGTCATTGCTTTAACTCTGTATTTATATCTGTAATGCTTGAATCAATTAAGTATTTGGTGAATAGTCATGTCATAAGAAATTATACATTCAGTTTAAGTTTCTTCCCTGTTCATCAATTCATTTTGGTTAAGCAAATTTTGTACCAGTTATATCCCCATTAAATTCATAGAAAATGGCCCTGCTTGCACATCATATAAAGTTATCAAGGGACATTTACTGAAGAACCGTAAAAGTGATGCTACCCAAATTTGTACTTGATCTGAGTTTTGTGGTAATAAGCATTGTGTATAAGTTTCATAACATCTGGTTGAGGCTAACGAATGGAAACGAAAATTCAGCAATTTTTCCATTTGTAAACGGGCATAACTCTAGAACAGTTAAAGTGACAACACCAAAATTCAAACTTGATCTATGTTTTGTGGTAATAAGCATTGTGTATAAGTTTCATAACATTTGCTTGAGGCAAACTAAAGTTAGAGAACAGAAACCAACTTTGGGACGTACCGATGGACGTACAGACGGACAAGGGTAAAACTTAATGCCCCCTCCGCTACGGCTGTGGCATAAAAATTGCTTGAAAGTATCTATTTAGCATTCAATTAACCCAAAGTTCTGCAATTTAATAAGAAAAAACGCTTTTGAAAATGAGTAATTCAAAGATTGCCTCTAGTGCCAATGTTTTGTTTTTTTAACAGTGATTGCAATAGCTTAATTAATTTCCCGATGGATCAGGTAAGCTAAAGGATAATTCCAAACTTTCATTAAATGAGATCAAAAGGAGTTTTTTATCATTCAAAGAGCTTTGCTCACCCACATGTACCAGAAAAAAATAGATTTTCCCTTTCTTCGTGCATATAGTTTCTTTTGGAAGCTCAATTCCAGGACTGGACCTTTTAATTTTACATTTAATATTTGCAAATTTATGGTATAAAACTGGAAATCAGAAAGTTACCTTTGCTTTCTCTTCCTTTCTTCTTAGTTTTTCTTCTTCCCACTTTCTTCTTAGCTCTTCCTTCTGTAATAATTTCTCCTGTTTCTGCTGTTCTTTGAAAGCAGCTTTTTCTTCAGGTGTCAGATCTTCCTCTGCTGGTTGAGGTTTAGGTTTTTCTATAAATATTGTTTTTCAAAATTTTGTCAAATTTCTCATAAATGAACATCCATTTTTCAGCTAAAACTAAATGCACAAGACTGGGGGCAATAATAGCTCACAAATGATTTCCTCATTATAAGGAAGTTGATGAGCACTGGTTGTGAAAAAGCATCTACCAGTATAGCATGCTCACATGACGCTTGGTTCCAAATTTCATACATTGCAAATATGTGCAAGAATAAACAAGTACTTGGTAAACAGTATTGTAACGAACAGATCATGGAACATGTAATTATCGTTGAGAGTACTTTTCTACAAATTTTGGTAGAGAAATTGCCTCATAAATCACTCTTCCCGGTAAATATTTATTACAAGAAGTGTAATAGCCTAGGGCATAACAAAATGCACTAATAATTTGTAGTCAGACCCTAAACTAGAAAAATTACAAATAAAACATAGTGAAATTTCAAACCGATTTTTTTTTCAAGGACCTGTGAAATATAATAGAAAAAAAGGATATGGGGTATCCATCCATGACACAAAATCAGTACATGCACAGCAAAATGTATATATTTTTTTATAATGAAAACAGAAAATTAAAAAATGTTTCATGTTTTAAACAAAATTTAAAAACTTCAGTCATATTTTGAACAAACAAAAAAAGCTCTTAAAGACTCATGTCCTTTAAATTTGTAAAGATTTATATTTTCCCATCAAACAGTTTCAAGTACCTTTCTCTTTCTCTTCTGATTTTTCCTTATCTTTCTTATCCTTTTTCTTTTTAGATGATGTTGTAGTCTCTGTAGTGTCAATGCTCTTCTTTTTCTTGGAAGATTTTTTTTTCGATTCAGTTACTTCAAAAACTGGCATAACACCAGCATAGAAGTCAACAAACTGCATGGTATCCACACCTCTTTTTTTAAGCACACTAACCTTTAAGAATAATGATTTATAATTATCAATGGTTACAATACAGGGTTTGACACTAACTAAATGTATGTACTAGCCTGCAGGGCTAGTGAAATTATTATTCTACTAGTCCTCTTGTCAATTTACTAGTCCTCCAAGTGCCGAAGGCACTTAGATGGTCGTGCCACCGGCATGACTCTTTCTAGGAGGGTCTGGGGGCATGCCCCCCCCCCCCCCCCAAGAAAATTTTGATACAAATAAAGCTAAATCCTGTGTTCTGGAGCATTTCAAGAGGGTTTTGAACATGTTTTGTTTCATGAAATTTCACTGGTTTGCTAATAAAAAATACCCCCCAAAAAAAAATATTTTCATATTTTAATCATCTATATCTATATTAAGAATGTGTTCGACTTATTTTGAAGACCCCTTTAGATCATGACTTCATCATCATCTTCATGTTATTTATCATTATTACTAGTGTCTTTAATGAAGATGGATAAGTAAGGGATTTAAAAATACACCCACAAAAGAGGAAAGGTTTGCCCTTGCCGTTTTTTGTCATAATTCTTCATGGACTCCTGCTTTTCCCTTGTTGTTTGTCAGTTTATTTTTTTTTGCAGGACAAGATTTTATTCCTGAAAATCTGCATATTTTTACCAGAGACCTTTAATTTTCACAGTATATAGGACAATAATTCAGTTTTGATACAGGTCTGAATTTGGATTGTAATTAAATATTTGACATATTATAGGTTTCTGAATAAATGTAGTCAGAGAAATTGAAATTGGTTATATGAATTGAATTTATATTCAATTAAAGATTTCTTGCTGTTGTGCAATACACTGTGCTGTTGTGCAATACTTAGTAAATCTGTTGTCAGACTATAAACAAATATAACTCGGAAACATAAAATCGAAAATTTATAAAAATCAACAGGGAGCTTACAAAAATAGATATATACAATTTACTAAAGTTTCACAAAAAATGCTGAAAGTATTTTTGAATTATTGTCAGAAAACTGGAAAATCCCTCTTTTTGTAATGAATAAAACCCATAATCAGAAACGTATAGTCTAAAATTTGTAAAAATCAAAAGGGAGCTCACGTCAATAGATATAAACAATTCACAAAAGTTTCATGCAAATTGGTGAAATTGTTTTTGAATTATTGTCCGAAAACTGGAAAATCCACTCTTTTTTAATGAATAAAACCCCAAAACTCAAAAACGGTAAATCCAAAATTTATAAAAAACGAAAGGGAGCTCACGTCAATAGATATAAACAATTCACCAAAGTTTCATGCATATTGGTTAAAGCATTTTTGAATTAATGTCCGACATGTTGACGAAGGACGGATGGACAGATGGTCAACAGTATACCATAATATGTCCGGTAAACGGGCGTATAAAAAGTATTCTGGTAATACATTCTTCATTAGTTTCAAAGATTTTAGTTTGACAGAAATACAAAGATGTTAATGTAAAATGGCCATATGTGGTAAACTTTATATATTAACTGATGTTCTTTAGACAAAGCTCAATATGATACCCGCTCCCCACATGAAGCAATGGTTTTTAATTTCCCCATGGTATTTCTTTTTTTTAAAACTATAAACAATACTTCTGCTGAGTTGCTTGATTTGGTTTTTTTTTTTACTTATACATGAGAGCTCCTTATTCAAATATTTGCATCATACCTTTATCTTCCATAAGCCATCTTCAATATCTGAGTTGTTCTTTAGGAAAAGTTTACTCTTGTCTCTTGTGTATAAACCTTTTCTTCGACTGTTAAAAATAAAAATGTTTCTTATATAAGTTTAATATTATGCAGTAGTACAATATAATGTTTGAAGATTTTAAGCTTTTATGTTTGACATTTTCATCAATTATCACTTATAAAATAGTAATAACCTTGCAAAAAAAAATTCTTAAGAAGAAATATTTAACCATAACAAAAATAAAACAAATTAAGTTACCTGACTTGTTTGCTTGGTACTGTTATGGTAATATTGGACTTTCCTGTCTCCTGAACAACATATCTATATTCTTCAGATTTTGGTACTGTAACATTTTTATTCTTTGCGCTAAAATTATATTGTAAAGTACAAATTTAACCTCATCTTTTTCTAAACAGCTGTCAAAGATGCCTAGTTTTGTGCAATAACAATTTTAATCTTACTCAAATATCTTCTGAATAAGTGGCATTTGTCCCAATTTATAGCTTATCTGCATTTTTTTTTTTTTACATTTTAATTTATTGTTAATATTAATGATTCTAATTCAGTATTTTCTTCAATACCAAATTGGACAGTAACTGTAATGCATCTTTAGAGAATGAAAAGATGCCTTTTGAAATGTAGATAAGTAAACTTCTACTATATATAAAGGAAACGACAGGTTACCTGAGAAACTAATAAGTCAATTGTAAGACTAGCAACTAGATATCATTGAGATGGGAGCCATCTCTGTGGGCCCCACTGTGAATAATGTGTGGTAAAAAATTGTATCTTTATCATTGGACATGGGGTTGTCAACTGAAACCGAAGTTTTTGACCTTGACCTTTGACCTAAGAAGATGTACATAAATTATGACACACCCTCTGGTGTTGGTTTATATACATATCAAGTATAAACTTTGAAATCATAACGGTTCTCAAGATATAGAGCGGACACGATCTTTACCATAGGACATGGGGTTGTCAACTGAAACCGAAGTTTTTGACCTTGACCTTTGACCTAGGAAGTTGTACATACATTATGACACACCCTCTGGTGTTGGTTTATATACATATCAAGTATAAACTTTGAAATCATAACGGTTCTCAAGATATAGAGCGGACACGATCTTTACCATAGGACATGGGGTTGTCAACTAAAACCAGGACATGGGGTTGTCAACTAAAACCAAAGTTTTTGACCTCGACCTTTGACCTAGGAAGTTGTACATACATTATGACACACCCTCTCATGTTGGTTAATATACATGTCGAGTATAAACTTTGAAATCATAACGGTTCTCTAGATATAGAGCGGACACAATTTAAGGACGGACGGACAGACAGACAGACGGACATACTGATCACTATAGGGCGTCCGCCATTCAGCGGGGCCCTTATACCTCAAACACTAACGATATCAACGTCCTGGAAGAGAGGGGTTTTGGTTGTTCCCCTGTTCATAACCATAACAAAATCACATAATTAAGCTGACAAAATCTTACCTGGTGGATTCCTCATCATCTGAATCTATAACAATACATCCCTCTTCTTGTTCCTTCACAGGAGGTACCACTCTTAAAACTTTACAAGATTTCCTGAAATGAAAACACAAAACTTGATGTGCTGTCCATAATTCAAAAGTACAACACAAATATAATTCAAACCAGTAATCGCCTTGATTTATTTTTCAACTGAAATATGGCTGTTTCCCTAAAAGGAATTAACTTTTTAAAATAAATAAAAAATCTTCCTTCATAATTATTACTATTGTGAAGGAAGTAAAAGTTGTAAAATGTATATTTGTATTTCGTTAGTCATATTGAGGTATAGAGTAACAACTGCATAATAAAATGACATTACAAAATAAGTTCCCTATCAACGTCTGCACAACATCACATTAAAATTCATGTGTTTCTCAACAATTACTTTTATTCCTTGTTGATATAAGCCAAAGTGTGTGTACAAACCACTTCACAAGCCTTAGGTGGTTTCAAAATTTGTGAATTTTTTACAAACATAAACAAGAATGTGTCCATAGTACACATATGCCCCACTCGCACTATCATTTTCTATGTTCAGTGGACCGTGAAATTGGGGTCAAAACTCTAATTTGGCATTCAAATTAGAAAGATCATATCTTAGGGACTAAGTTTCAAGTTGATTGGACTTCAACATCATCAAAAACTACCTTGACCAAAAACTTGAACCTGAAGCAGGACAGATGGACGCACAGACCGAAAACATAATGCCACTAGGTGGGGCATAAAAACAACAAAATATAAAATCACAATATTTGGAGAATTCATGATTTAGATGATCATCAATTGGAAAAGTTTCAGACAAGTTGTCAGACTTTCTTCTCTGAAAGCTAAATGTTTGATGTTACCTTATTATGTAATAAACAAAGGCTTGGAAATCTTCTACTTACTTTTCTCCACCAACAACAACATCAACGATTTCTCCAATGAAATATCGATCTTTTGCAAACATGAAAACATCATCATTCATATCAGCCAATCTACTGCGCTTGGTTCTCTGCGCTAAAAACAGAAGTGGTTTCTGCAGAGCTGCTGGGAATGAAGCAATGTGCTTCAGCGCTTTCTCCTCTGATTCCAATGCTTCCTGGAATGTCAAACTAGCTTTCCCTGTGATGGAACATGACCACACCAAACTATTGCACAAGATTATTCTTTCGAAAAATTCCCTGCAACAAAAAAATTTGAAGTAAGTGAGTAAATCATTTATCAAATTTACAAGAAATAACCATTGATAAACCTATACGCCAATGAGACAGCAAAAAAACAACTGAGGTTTGACAAATATAAATATTTGGAGAAAAAAAAATGTTAAGGGTGTCCCAAAATGTCCTAATTTTAGTCCCAATCCGAATCCATTTCACTGACTATTTTGGCCAAGCACTTATAAATCACACGACTGTTTCCTTTTATTGATGAAAATATTTCTGAGCTAGATGTTTCAGTACAAAACGAGACTGCTAAAAGTCAAGTCTATGACTGAAATAAAATTCCATGTTTTTTGCATATTTCAAGGTAGATGGCATGGGGAACCTGAATATTATGAAATCAATGACATATTGATATTTTCCTTTGGTCACCAAGAACAGTAACTCTTCAAAAACTTCTGTCTGAACAAATCTTTGAAATACATAAATGCAAATGTTATCATGTTAAAGAAGCCATTCTGTCAAGTTCAAATCCAATCTTACATAATTTAGTACATGTATTGACAAAAATGGTGCAGTACAAATTACGCAATCACAATCAATTTGTAAGATCAAAAGTTGTACCACAACATTAACACATGCCATTGTAAGAATTCAGTTTTCCAAATGTCATTTTATTCTTTTGTAAATTGTAGGAAAATTGAATGTTTGTAGAAGTAGTGAAGTCCTTGATTGTTTAAGGTAAACCAATATCATTCTGATAAAAATAATCATTTTTTAAAAGAAAGTAAACAGCTGATTGCGACATTTTGTCAAGGTTAAATTTTCAATACATTAATAATATCAAATTCTATAAGTGACTAACAAAACTGTATTACATTTCTATGAGCATGCAAATGAGTCCTATACATTGTAACTTAAATATATCGGAGAAACGGAAAGTTGATGTAGAAGGAATCATGATAACTAAGCTGTTGAATCAATCTTCTGTTAACAAGGTTTAGACTTGGGATCTTTGACCTAACTTTATGAAGAAATGATTTTTTACATTTATTCATTCAAACCCAAGGGTTACACTGGTAACTTCACAGAATTCATTGACAGTCAAATTGACCTCTGACCCAAATAGTTATCATGGTGATTAGATGCATGTACAGTTTGAACAAAGTTAAAGTCTGAACAATCCTATTAATGTTTGACATAATCCTCAATCTAAGCTTGACAATATAATCTGTGACCTTGAAAAGCATAAGATGCAATTAATGGGATCATCCTTCCCAACACGAATTAGGATAAAGACTTTAATACCCAAGTGGTAATGTTGGCCAATAAGACAAAAAATTATAATCAATTTTCAGAAATATTATCATTAATGGATGTGCATATGGTATTATTAGTAATTAAATTACATTTAATTTTAATATTTTTTTATCAAAACAACTAATAATTTGTACAAGGTTCCGCTGACCCATGTGTCTTTCCTTTGATTACTGCTGTCTATGGAAAGCCTCAGCTGTCATATATTAGAGATTCACAAAACGTTATGCTGAGCTTAAAATGTAAAGTTAAGACAGCGTGCTGTTGAATTGAGTCATCAAAATGCTAACTCTAAATTACAATATGCTAAGTTGAATCTGCGCAATGTTGACTTGCAATGACAAGTGCTTTAGTCGTGATAGTATAATGATAAGTCACGGTGTTGTGATGATATGCCAAACACACGTAACGTTGGGTTTAAAGTACATGATGTGAAGTTGACGTTGCATGGTGTTAGCTTGCAGATGGATACTGCTCAGTCATCCACATCGACAGCTATGATAACAAATAAAATGAATAGCTAAAATGTATGGTGCTGACTTGTTATTAATAAATGTTGAGCTGAGATAGTACGATGTTATATCATTGTGATATTACGATTGGTCTATCATGCAATCTGTTGATTTAAAACACCATGATGCACAGTTGAAAGTACATGATGTTAAGTTAAGATAACACGATGCTACACCATTATATTGAAACGAAAGGCTAACCATACAATTTGTTGACTTAAAACAACACGATGCAACGTGTTAATCTAAGATGCTCACTCGAAACTACAGGACGTACAGTTGAAATTTTGTAATGTTAAGCTGCGATAGCACGATGTTTTATCATTATAATATCACGATAGGCTTATTATACAATTTGCTCATTTAAAACTACACAACGTACAGTTGAAAGTACGTGATGTTAAGCTAAAATGGCACGTTGTTATATCATTAGAATGTCACGATAGGCTTATAACACAATTTGCTCATTTAAAACTACACAACGTACAGTTGAAAGTACGTGATGTTAAGCTTAGATGGCACGTTGTTATATCATTAGAATGTCACGATGGCTTACCACACGATATGCTCATTTAAAACTACACGACGTACAGTTGAAAGTATGTGATGTTAAGCTAAGATAGCACGATGTTATATCATTATAATGTCACGATAGGCTTATTATACAATTTGCTCATTTAAAATTACACCACGTACAGCTGAAAGTACGTGATGTTAAGCTAAGATAGCACGTTGTTATATCATTATAATGTCACGATAGGCTTACCACACGATATGCTCATTTAAAACTACATGATTTTCAGTTGAAACTAGATGATGTTAAGCTAAGATAGCATGTTGTTATATCATTTGAATGTCACGATAGGCTTACCATACAATATGCTCATTTAAAACTACACAACGTACAGTTGAAAGTATGTGATGTTGAGCTATGATAGCACGATGTTATATCAAAATAATATCACGATAGGCTTGCCATACAATATGCTCAGTCAAAACTACACGACGTACAGTTGAAAGTACGTGTTGTTGAGCACAGATAGCACGATGTTATATCATTATGACGTCACGAGAGGCTTATCATACAATGTGTTGACTTGAAACTACACGATGTAAATTTGAAGTAGTTTGGTCTTGACTTGAAACAGTAAAATGTTAAGTTGAAAAAACAGAACGTAAAGTCAAAATAAAACAATGATAGGATGACATATACTTGTGCAGAATTGAAGATTTTTGGTGTTGACTTCGAATATAGTACAAATATTAGATCGTTTTATGTTAAATTGAAAGACAATAATGATGCGTAAAACATTACAGAATTATGTGAATTGAAACTGCAATTCTATGGAAAAGAATGGGGGACAAATCCCCAGGATTTTTTCTTCTGCATTTGCAAGTTCGGAGGCAAAATGATATACAAAGAAAGTTTTCCATAAATTCATAAAGCAAAAGAATTACCCATCGCTATATATTACACTTGAATACAGTTTTGCCGTATATTTTACATGTTTTTTTTGGATTTTTTTTTATGATTAAAAACCAGACTTTTTTTATGAACAATATTTAAGAAAATATTTATCTATGTTGTGTGTTAATATATACAATTAACATAATATTGTGCTTATAAGACTTCGGTTATGACTGTGAGGGGGTCAAATTTTACTCATATAAAATCGCATCTATGTAAGAGTTAGCGGAGAATTTGTATTTACCAATCCCGTTTTCCACGAAATAAAACATAAGAATCTGGAGTCTTAATCTTAAAAAACAAAGATCAACTGATATGACAAATAATACGGTAAAGCGTTGGACTGAGAGGGTCAGAGCTATATGAGAATGTGACCCCCCCCTCCCCACCCCCCCACCCCCGGCCTTGTTAGAGGTATCTGAAAATTTGAATTTTCTTTTCCACGAAATAAAACAAAAAGAATTGATAGGTGAAGAATTCTACTGCTAGGGGGCCAACCCAAATATAAAGTATGGTAGATTCTGTTGTATACTTTTCGCTCATACATGAAGTCTATATGAAACCTAATGAAATTTGACATAGAGCCTCCAGTCTTAATCGTCAACTTTCAAAAAAAGAAATACATCATTTACAGCAGTGCCAACCTTTCTTCCAGCACCAAGTAAGATAGTGCCCAGGTTTATGTATATATCCACTCGAAAAATATTTTTTTTTTTTTTTAAATTGGTAAAGTCATTAATGGACAATGACCCCTATAACTTATAATAAGAAGGCAATTAATGATTTCCGTCACTTATTTTCTTGTCCATAGTGATTTGCTTGGTTCTTTGCAGCTTCTCTCTATCTATATGTGTTTTCAAAGAAAAAGAAAAAAATCAAAAATCTTTAAAAATTGTTAAAGTCCATGAATTATTTTGGTATTGCTTTGATTAATTTTCAGATATATTTTTTATGTCTCTCTCTCTCTCTCTCTCTCTCTCTCTCATATAGTTTTCATGAGTGTGGTCTAAATTAAAATCGATATATTTTTTTTTATTATTTGTCAAAATGTAGTTTATTCTTTTTTGAAAAACATAATAAAATGTTTGCGCCACAGAGCATTTTGCAGGCTACAGGTTATGCAGTATTGTCAGATTTAGTATAAACTATACATGGAAAACTCAATGTTAGAAAAATAAAAATAAAAAATGGGATCACGAGACTAGTTTTCTGTCTACAAAACGAAATAGATAAAGTCCCTACATATTCCATCTTTAGAGACGAAATATGCCAAAAGGATTTCAAACTCAAAGGTCGAAAACAGAATGACAATGCCATGGCAAAAAAATAAAAAACGAAAAAAAAAGAATGTTATCCGAGTTATATGGAAAAGTTGAAAAACATATGTAAAAAACGTTCTGTATTCAAAAACAAATAGTCGTTTTAGTCAGATAAATCTCATAATTTTCTTCATCAAGATGAAAAGTACTACATATGAATAACATTCCTCTCTCATAATGTGTATATTTTTTTAGATCTAGACCGATTGTGTTGAGCTATATGAGAATCTAAGGGAGCTACCATGTGATTTTTATGGGGGAGAGGGGGAGGGGGAGGGGGGGGGGGGGGGTGTGGGCTTGGACGAAAAATTTTGTCCTGCCTTTTAAGCTCACCGGGGCCCGAAGGACCCCATGTGAGCTTATGCCATCACTTGGCGTCCGTCGTCTGTCGTTGTCGTCCGTCGTCGTCGTCTGTCGTCGTAAACTATTTAAAAAATCTTCTCCTCTGAAACTACTGGGCCAAATACCTTCAAACTTTAATTAAATGTTCCTTAGGGTATCTTGTTTATAAATTGTATCCGAAGTTTTGATCCATCGACAAACATGGCCGCCATGGCTAAAAATAGAACATAGGGGTGAAATGCAGTTTTTGGCTTATATCTCAGAAACTAAAGCATTTAGAGCAAATCTGACATGTTGGAAAATTGTTCAATTGGTCAAGATCTATCAGCCCTGAAATTGTTGGGTTGCTGTCACTAAATTGGTTGTTTTAAGGACATTTTGCAGTATTTGGTTATTATCTTGAATATCATTAAAGATAAAGATAAACTGTAAACAGCAAAAATGTTCAGCAAAGTAAGATCTACAAAAAAGTTAATATGACCAAAATTGTCAATTGACCCCTTAAGGAGTTATTACCCTTTAAGGACAATTTTACACAAGTTGTTTTATGTTTTTTAACTTTAAAAATCTTCTCAAATGAATCTAGTATAAATTTTGTATTTCATTTCCTTGAAAGGCAAGAAACATAGACACTATGGTTAAAATAGAACATATGGGTAAAAAGCAAAAATAATCATTGATGAAAGATTTAAGCAAAAAAAATAACAGGTGAGCGATTCAGGCTCTTGAGAGCCTCTTGTTTTAGTTGTAATCTCTGTCCTGCCTTTTTATTTTTCACTCTATTCGGTCCTGCAATTTTTTTTTATTAGTTTATTCTGACTTTTTTTTACATAAATTGTCATCCTGCCTTTTTTTGCCAAGTTGCGCATCCTGCCTTTTTTTTTTACTCAAAACTCCTGTCCTGCCTTTTTCTCAAATTTCATTCTAGCCCCCAATAAAAATCAAATGGTAGCTCCCTAAGATGGCGGAAGACACCCGATCTACCCTAAGTGCAATATATCTAATGAGGAAGAAATTTACAATTTCGGTCACGTCGAGTTACTTGTAGATCTCCTTTTGTTGAAAAGGGTTTCTGTTTTCATTTATATATCTATTATACTGTTCAGGGGAGGACGTCCAGATTTTTTGGTTTTATTTCGGAGAAAAGGGGTGCGTTTTACGTACAGTGGCAAATATTACATGCATATCAGGACGAGAACATGTAAGTGTGATATGAATATGAATAAACCCTGCTTTGGTCACATTCTGATATAGCTCTGACCATCTCAGTCCAACGCTAATCGTATTATTTGTCATATCAGTTGATCTTTGTTTTTAAGATTAAGACTCCAGATTCTTATGTTTTATTTCGTGGAAAACGGGAGTGGTAAATACAAATTCTCCGCTAACTCTTACATAGATGTGATTTTATATGAGTAAAATTTGACATCCTCACAGTCATAACCGAAGTCTTATAAGCACAATATTATGTTAATTGTATATATTAACACACAACATAGATAAATATTTTCTTAAATATAGTTCATAAAAAAAGGTCTGGTTTTTAATCATAAAAAAAAATCCAAACAAAACATGTAAAAATAATATATAGCGATGGGTAATTCTTTTGCTTTATGAATTTATGGAAAACTTTCTTTGTATATCATTTTGCCTCCGAACTTGCAAATGAAGAAGAAAAAATCCTGGGGATTTGTCCCCCATTCTTTTCCATAGAATTGCAGTTTCAATTCACATAATTCTGTAATGTTTTACGCATCATTATTGTCTTTCAATTTAACATAAAACGATCTAATATTTGTACTATATTCGAAGTCAACACCAAAAATCTTCAATTCTGCACAAGTATATGTCATCCTATCATTGTTTTATTTTGACTTTACGTTCTGTTTTTTCAACTTAACATTTTACTGTTTCAAGTCAAGACCAAACTACTTCAAATTTACATCGTGTAGTTTCAAGTCAACACATTGTATGATAAGCCTCTCGTGACGTCATAATGATATAACATCGTGCTATCTGTGCTCAACAACACATACTTTCAACTGTACGTCGTGTAGTTTTGACTGAGCATATTGTATGGCAAGCCTATCGTGATATTATTTTGATATAACATCGTGCTATCATAGCTCAACATCACATACTTTCAACTGTACGTTGTGTAGTTTTAAATGAGCATATTGTATGGTAAGCCTATCGTGACATTCAAATGATATAGCAACATGCTATCTTAGCTTAACATCACCTAGTTTCAACTGAAAATCATGTAGTTTTAAATGAGCATATCGTGTGGTAAGCCTATCGTGACATTATAATGATATAACAACGTGCTATCTTAGCTTAACATCACGTACTTTCAGCTGTACGTGGTGTAATTTTAAATGAGCAAATTGTATAATAAGCCTATCGTGACATTATAATGATATAACATCGTGCTATCTTAGCTTAACATCACGTACTTTCAACTGTACGTCGTGTAGTTTTAAATGAGCATATCGTGTGGTAAGCCATCGTGACATTCTAATGATATAACAACGTGCCATCTAAGCTTAACATCACGTACTTTCAACTATACGTTGTGTAGTTTTAAATGAGCAAATTGTATAATAAGCCTATCGTGACATTCTAATGATATAACAACGTGCCATTTTAGCTTAACATCACGTACTTTCAACTGTACGTTGTGTAGTTTTAAATGAGCAAATTGTATAATAAGCCTATCGTGATATTATTATGATAAAACATCGTGCTATCGCAGCTTAACATTACAAAATTTCAACTGTACGTCCTGTAGTTTCAAGTGAGCATCTTAGATTAACACGTTGCATCGTGTTGTTTTAAGTCAACAAATTGTATGGTTAGCCTTTCGTTTCAATATAATGGTGTAGCATCGTGTTATCTTAACTTAACATCATGTACTTTCAACTGTGCATCATGGTGTTTTAAATCAACAGATTGCATGATAGACCAATCGTAATATCACAATGATATAACATCGTACTATCTCAGCTCAACATTTATTAATAACAAGTCAGCACCATACATTTTAGCTATTCATTTTATTTGTTATCATAGCTGTCGATGTGGATGACTGAGCAGTATCCATCTGCAAGCTAACACCATGCAACGTCAACTTCACATCATGTACTTTAAACCCAACGTTACGTGTGTTTGGCATATCATCACAACACCGTGACTTATCATTATACTATCACGACTAAAGCACTTGTCATTGCAAGTCAACATTGCGCAGATTCAACTTAGCATATTGTAATTTAGAGTTAGCATTTTGATGACTCAATTCAACATCACGCTGTCTTAACTTTACATTTTAAGCTTCAGCATAACGTTTTGTAAATCTCTAATATATGACAGCTGAGGCTTTCCATAGCTGTCTGTCAGTGTAAAAGTGTAATGTTGATCTCCAAAAAAGTATGTCATTTTATCAGTAAAATACATGGAAAATTTTAGAAAATTAAAATTCACCAGATGCTATTTCTTGATCTTGAATAAGCTTATTTTCAAGTTTCAAAACATTCCATGAAGGTCTAACAAATTTATTGATGTCTCAAAAATGTTATCCCTGACTGGCTAAATTTTAATTGCAAAGAAATTCGAAGTTCACTAATCAATAAAATATGGAAAAATGAAAATTATATTTTCAAAATTTGGACTCCAACATTACATGTACATTTGTCATGTATCTCTTAATGATGATAAGGTTTCCAAAGTTCCATAAAATTTTATGATGGAATTAGTGCTAAATTACAAATGCAATACATTGGACTCATTTATTTTCGTGAGTACCAATTTTTGGTAGCTTAAGGTGGTACCAAACACCTTGACTAAAATTAATTTAGGTTGTTTGATTTTCATAAAATTTTGACAAAATATTTACTTTTGACCCTTTGACAAAATATAAAAATTTCAAAAAGCTTTCAAGAACCACACACTTTATCGGAAAAAATTCAATGGATATATAGCAGTTTGACAAACACAAATTTGATCATTGAAAAGCTTACAAGCCAATAGAAATTTGTACTTTGGTGAACAATTATATTTGTCGTTCACCTGTACATTGACCAGTCTTCATGCTTAACCACAGGCCCAGCAGCCCAGGCTTGTAAAATTGCCTTAGCTTTGGGCCTGTAAAAATCTTTTCTACAGGCCAACAGAATCAATCTAAGTAAAATTTTCAAAAATCTGAGCTATGGGCCTGTAGATTCAAAAGTTAATCGTGAAGGCTGTCATTGTTGTTTCTACGAAATCCTCGTAAATTGGTATCCCACTAATAATAATGAATCCACAGCACAAACTAGAGGCTCTAAAGGGCCTGTGTCGCTCACCTTGGTCTTTGTGCATATTCAACAAAGGATACTCTCCAACATTGTAGACAAAAATAGAATTCAGGACAAAAATATCTGTTTTGTTGATCTTGTATTGCTTGTATTGCGGCAGCGTATCATTGCTTAACACAAAGGAGGTTAAAAAAAATCCTATTTTAAGGGCAATCACTCCTATATAAAGTGACATTCTACTAACTATATCGGCACACTTTGACTTGTTAGTAGATCTTGCCTTGCTGATCATATTTGTGATTTAAAGTGTCTATTTATCTATTATAATTTTAATCATATGGGGCAAAACACAAATAAAATGGAAAAAATCGTCATTAAAGGGCAAGAATTCCAATAAGGAGTCATTGGACCATTTCCTCTGTACTGTTTAAATTGTAGATCTTGTCTTGCTGATCAGTTTTGCTTATTTAAATTTCTACCTATCTATCTATCTATTATAATTTTTAAGATACAAGGCAAAAAATTGGTAAAAATCGTCATCAAAGGGCATAACTCTTAATAAGAGTCGACTGACGATTCCTACCTTGTTAGACTTATTTGTAAAACTTGTCTTGCTGATCATTTTTGCAATATAAAGTTTCTCTGTATCTTTTATAGCTTTTTAAGATAATAGGCAACAATGAAAAAAAAAAGGTAAAATTTATCATTGAACTTTTAAGGGCAATAACTCCTATAAGAAGTCGTCTGACAGTTTTGAAGAAGATAGGCAATATCTCAACATTCTAAACATGTTTGCTCCTGTCAGATATTCTTTATTTATAAGGGTTTTCAAAATAAAAGACAAACTTGCATTTTACCCCTATGTTCTTTTTTTAGCCATGTCGGCCATCTTGGTTGGCAGGCGGGGGTCATCTGACATATTTTTTTAATCTAAATACCCCAATGATGATTGTGGCCAAGTTTGGTTAAATTTGGCCAAGCTGTTTCAGAGCAGATTTTTGTAAAAGTAAACAGACAACTACGACAGACGCCAAGAGACGAGAAAAGCTCACTTGGCCTTTTGAACCAGGTGAGCTAAAAAGATATATATTTAAACAATAGCAGTACTGTATTCAGAAGAGTTGCCTTGGTCAATTGATGTTTGCTAATGCAGTTTTACTGGCATCATGTAGTTCATTGCTAAAAAGTGTTTAAACAATTCTAGCATTTATATCACTAATTAATAAAGTAATTATTCAGATTGATTGATTGTTGGTTGCTTAACGTCCAGTGGCAATTAATTATTCAGAATATATATATAAAAACTTTGTTCATTTTAACCCTTTAGCAGTCTTCACGATAAACTTTTAAATCTACAGGCCCAAAGTTCAATTTTTGGAAAATTTTATTTAGATTCTGTGGGCCTGTAGAGATGATTTTGACAGACCCGCAAGCAAATTTACAAGCCTTTGGCTGCTGGGCCTGTGGTTAAGCGTGAGGACTGTTTTAGGGTGTTTATATATATATATATATACAAGTCTAAATTGAAAGCAACGTTCAAACCTATGATTGCGTTGGATAAAAACCGCAATTTTTATACGTGTGCATGCTAAACAATTTTCTTGATAGAGGGATCTAAATACAGCACAAACAACATTTTCCAAAAGACCAAAAAAGTGAAAAAGTATATTTTCACAAAACGCATTTGACTAACAGGTCGAACAACAGACCTGATGTTCTTAAACCCTGCTGACTGCCATTGGCGGTTGCCAAATAAACGGATCACAAGATGTTACAAAATGGATCTTTTAAAATTATTAATTTAATACCAAACAGAAAACAATAAACTTGCGGAAAAGATGGTATACCGCAAACAAAAGGTGCAAAAATTAGTACACCATATCCAGATTTCGACTTTTCAATTTTACAATTCCTTCTGAAAACTACAAAAAAAAATGTACACTAAATGGCATTTTTTCAAACATTGGAATGATTCTAACTTAAGCTTGTAAATTATCAAGGTATCCAAAAAATGAGTAAATTTGTATTCTGCCAATATAGAATTATTAGAGAAACTAAAACAAAAAATATTTCATCCAAAAAAATGACAATGTTTATCTGCATAGAATGTATATATATATATATACATGTAATTAGCAATAATACCTTAATCTACGATAAGTCTTACATTTTTTCTACGACAAAGAGAGGCCAAACGTACCAGAGGGACATTCAAACTCAATATTTTAGGTGAAATAACAATGTTGGTGACAAGAAAAAAGATATTTAAACATATTCTAATTTGATGTCGGCTATAAAATATGGGATCAATATTTTATTTTTTTACAGACATTTGGACAGTTGAGTTGACAATATTCCTACCAGACAACATAACTGTAGGACTTGTCCAACAGTCTTAAAAAACATTTTTGGAAGCTTCGAAGAAATCTATCTCAAATAATTATTAAGCCATTTTTTTCATTTCTTAGTTCATGGATTTTTTGTCTGAAAAACTTTATCATTTAGTTGAAATATTTCAAAAAACTGTTGACAAAAAAGTGTACAACAGTTTTCTCTGAAAATCTTTCATTTATAAATTCATGTAGACAGGCAGGTTCCTAACCAACAAAATAAAAAACCCTTGCCTTAAGCATTCCAAAGAGTTATTAATCAAACGCACCTTTAAATCTTAACCTTGATGTAAAGATTTTTAACAAAGTACTATGTACATAATGTATAGGATACACAATTTGAGTCTCAATACTGATAACGATGGGACTGCAAGTTTTATTCTATTTGACCATTATATTGTAATAGGCAGATATGCTCACGAACTTCTTTATCTTTCCCCTGTGAAAACTAATAATAAAACAAGTTTGAGCTTTTTAAAAAGCTGTGGACTGCTTCGCTCTATCCTAATTTAAGGTAATACATGTGCATGTGGTTGTTGATTTAGTATTGGAAATGTGGTATTTCTTAGATATTGACTGATATAAAATGGGTGTCTTAGACTTGGAATATCAATTTTTGTAAATATATCATGTATATTAAGATGAACTTTTCTAAAATTTTAAACTGGCTGTTCAATGTTGTACATTAAACACCCATGCTTTTAAAAAAAAATTTCGATTTACTTGTTGAAATTTTAAACATTTACAAAACAAGACTCTCGAGGTGTGCCTCTCTGGAGGTGTGCCTCTCTGGAGGTGTGCCCAGATTGGCAGAAGTTATAAAATAATACAGATAATGCATTTTTGTAAACCATGTATAGGAACATTGTTTAGCTAAACCAATCATGAATATTACAGATTAACAAAGCAAATAAACAGGTGTTAAAATAAATTGATATTTCAATATTGAATTTCAGTGTGCAATATTTGCATAATATAACGAACATGAATTAATAATGATCGGAACTGAAATACACATAGTTAATTTTCCGGCATTTGATGTCTTATCCTGAGACGAGAAAAGTCTGTAATTCTTTATCTCATTTAAGCCAATAGCTGTTGCTGTATCTCAGCCGAACCATAAAGCATCCAATCAGAATCTTTATGTGATGAGTAATTATTTCAAGATGGCGTGTATATCGACTGAAACTAATAGCTCCGCACCGTGATACGAAGCAATCATGAAAAATAAAATAGCACTTGTCCATCCATAGATATTTCCGAGCATACAGCTGAGCATACGTGCCAATTACCTGGAAAGGCAGTATTGGACGCCTTAAATTCAGACGGAGTAACTCACACAAAAATATTCTACGAATCCTTCACACATGCTTAAGTATAAAGACACAACTCCAGGTTCATGCAAGTTTGTTTATAACTTATATGCATAATATCAAAGAGTAGATTGACCAAATACACATTTATCAGTTAAATACTAATCTAAATAAGACAATCCCCCATTTCATCATGTTCTAAGTTACATAACAAACAAACAAAAATTTATAGTGGAGCATATTTCTGTTATTTGGTGTAAATTCAGAAAGGAAGGATACAAAATGGCCGACAGAAAGCTAAATAACATTTTCATACATTAGATTAATAACGTTCACAGAATCAGGGCAAAGAAAATAAACTTACTCATAATCTTTGAAGATTTCATTTGTCAGTTTACAATGGAATACATCGTCATCAGGCTGAAGGGCAGTTGGTACTGGTTGTCGGTGAAATGGCTGTTTTCGTAATAGCGGCATAATGAACTGTTGAAATTTTTGGAGGGAATCACAAAGAAATTTTTGTTGAAACTGTCAAATAAGACATAAAATAGCTTTCTTCATGCTGTGACAGAATCTTAAGTCGATGTGTCATAAAATGTCAGCTAAAATTAACACATGTAAACTTCGAAAACTAATTATTATGCTCAAGACTGCTATGTCTTCGATCTCCGTCTGACAACGAGGTCATTTGATTGTAGCGTGAAACAGCACAATGTGAACTTCGCGCCGACCGAGAGAGGGGGAGAAAACGATCGTTTTTCTACCACTTCATCACTTCTTTAATCCGAAAATCTGTTTGACAATGAAAATTAAGTAATTAATTTAACTGATGATGGTGAAAATATGTCTTCAAACATAACATAAGGCAAAAAAATAAGGATAATACCGTAGAGTCTTCGAAAATTTCGAAGGGAAAAAGTACAATTTGGGCGGTGACAATAAATGAAACAAACTATCTGATTGGCCACGAATTTGGTGATTGGCATGGTATGTAAATTTCCCGTTTGCACACTAAATCAACCTCTAAAGCCAGAAAGTTTACAAGGGGAAGTAACAACAGAACATTTTGATTTTTTGACAAAAAGAGGGGGGTGGTGACTGAGGGTTGGGGTGGGGTGGGGCGAGAAATTCTTTCGAAAGTATAGTTACAAATGAATTAAAAAAAATTTCGAAAATATAGTTACAAATGAATTATAAAACTCTTCAAATATAATTTCTGATACAAAAAAAAGCATGGTCCTTAATATATGAATATGACTTCGTGTACATGTCAATCCAGTGTAAAAAGCGATTGTTTATGACTTAATTCATTTTTAAAATTGCAAAGTTTTTTCAATTCCTTTAAATCATGTAAAATGTTGGGTTTTTTTAAACACAACGTGTTATTTTTGTATTTACATAGTTTCTAGATACGAATCAATTTAGTCGTATATTAGTCGTTATATATATTATGTTTTTATAACATTTCAAATCTGAAACGGTAAAACTTAAAATACTAAAAAAATAGGTAGAAATTGTTTCGTAAGACGAGAGCAGTTAATTATACGTCACTCTTATAAGCTGAAATTGACATAATAAAGATTTCAACGTAGATACCAGTGGTGGCCGATTCAGGGGCATATAGAGTGCGTGCGCCCCACTTTTCATCGCTCCCAAAATATTTTATATCATAATTTTTTCACGATTTATTTGGTGTTTTCGCATAAAATCGTCCAAAAATTTTTTCGTCTCACTTGCTCGGCGGTATATGTAATCCGTTGATGGAATTTACAAATTCCTGGATACCTCGAAAATGATATTTTATATGTACATGTAGATAATGCATATTGTAAAATATTTATATAAAGTATCCATATTTTCATAATGCAATGTATATTGTCTTTTTAAAACCATTATCGTTTGCACGAAGTACACAAACCACGCGAAAACAGTGTTCACAAAGTGTTTAATAAGGGGCGGAGCTAATAGTTCCATAATCTTGTTTCCAGACCATGGGTAGCTTTCATGCGAAATGAAAATATACAACAGAATCGAATGATTCGTCTTTCAGCCAATTAAAGTTAACATGTGTATGTTTTCTGTTGGTATACTATCTAACCCAGATGAATTTGATGTATTAACTAAGGTATACACATATGGAGATGTGGTATGATTGTCAAAGAGACAACTATCAGGTATACCATCTAACCCAGATGATTTTGATGTATTTACTAAGGTATAAATTGCATGCTTATATTGGTGATTTCGAATCTGTTCAAAGTTTTGATTTTTCTACCCTATATACCACGTTGCCTCGTAATCTTATTAAGGAAAAATTCACACACCTAATTAAATGGGCATTTAAAAAGTCGGAATGCGAATATATATGTTCAAACTCTTTTAGGTCATTTTTTAGTAACAACAAACAAAAGACCTATGTCAATTGGACCTGCTTTGATACTATAACTGCCCTTGAATTTTTACTAGATAACATTTTTGTTCGCTATGGAGATTCCGTATATCGTCAGGTTATCGGAATTCCCATGGGGACTAACTGTGCACCACTTATTGCGGATCTATTTCTGTATTGTTATGAGTAACAATTTATGACTAAAATCAGCAAAGGCCCATCGAAACAACATCTGATTCAAAAATTTAATAACACTTTTAGATATTTAGATGATATATTGGCTCTCAATAATGACGACCTCAGTATGTACACTAAAGAGATTTATCCTGCCGAACTAACTTTAAATAAAGCTAATACTAACAATGAACACCGCCCTTTCCTGGATCTTGATATATTTATCTTTAACGGGAAGCTTAATACCAAAATTTATGATAAAAGAGATGATTTTTCATTTCCTTTTGTTAATTATCCATTTTTAGATGGTGACGTTCCCTTGTCGCCATCTTTGGTGTTTATATATCCCAACTTGTTCGATTCGCTCGAGTATGTAACAACGTATTTGATTTCAACGAAAGAAATCTCTGTATTACTGAAAAATTATTACATCAGGGTTTTCGATATCACAAACGGGTCAAAACATTTACTAAATTTTATAATCGGTACAAGGACATCATTCGTAAATATAAATCAACATGCAGACATCTTATACGTTCAGGTATTTCACATCCAATATTTTACGGTAATTTTCTTTACAAAGCACAAAAATGTCGGCATTCACCTCAAAAGCTAACCAAACCTTTAAACAGACTTATTCGGAAAGGATATAGTTACGATATTGTTGTCAATTCATTAAGGATTACATATTTTGGTATTAATATTGATTCACTCATAGGGTCTTTGTATCGGAAATAAACACATTTATTCTAAAACCAGTTGTTGGCATGATACGGGTTATGTTCTTTTTATATATTTTATGATGGTATGATACTAAACCCCTAAAGGGAGGGATTGGACTTGATTTTCATATGATGAAGTTATAATCTTTCAATCAGTTTAATTGAGGTCTGGAGCTGGCATGTCAGTAACTGCTAGTAGTCCTTTGTTCATTTATGTACCATTGTCATTTTGCTTAAGTTTCTTTTGTTACCTATTCTGACATCGGACTCGGACCTCTTTTAAACTGAGTTTTACTGTGCGTATTGCTATGTGTTTCTTTATTCTACATTGGCTAGAGGTATGGGGGGAGGGTTGAGATCTCACAAAACATGTTTAACCCCGTCGTATTTTTGCGCCTGACCCAAGTCAGGAGCCTCTGGCTTTTGTTAGTCTTGTCTGTTTTTAAATTTTAGTTCATTTATATCTGTAGTGAGTTTAGGGTGACGTCCATTTTCACTGAACTAGTACACAATTTTATCGAGGGACCAGCTGATGACCACCTCCGGGTGCGGGATTTCCTCGCTGCGTTGAAGACCCATTGGTGGCCTTCGGCTGTTGTGTGCTCTTTGGTCGGGTTGTTGTCTCTTTGACATATTCCCCATTTCCATTCTCAATTTTACATATGGAGATGTGGTATGATTGTCAATGATACAAATATCAACCAGAGACCAAAACACGTAAGCAACTATAGGTCATTAATGCCTAACCTTGACAGGCATTACATATTATATTATAAAATGACTAAAAATACCTAGTCGTGGAATTTTTAAACAAAATTTAACAAATTGCCTACATTCATTTTCAAGTAATTTGTACAAAACGTGTATCATTGAGATATATGAAAAAATACACAATATCTTACAAAGAAAATAGCTTATGGTACAGAGAAATTAATTTTATTCTCCAATGATACCAACTGGGAACTTTTGTATGTATGTCATAGGTATTTGTAAAGTGAAACTACTTTACGTTTGTACTTCTTTGTATTTTAGATAGTAATTTTGACTTTATTGTCATGGGTACAGAAGGACAAATTGTTCTTACTATAAAACAAATTTACAAACATTGTTTTAGAAAATCTAGATTCAAAACATAAGTGTGATATATGAAGTAGAGAAAAAAAGGCCGTTGTTTGATGGACTGATTGTTGTTTGTTTGCGTTCAGTGGCAAATGTTTTATGCTTATTTAGGGCGAGAACAAATTGATAATAAATCAAAAAGTAATTCCTGCAATGGATTGATCGGATAAAGGACAAGAATTTTAACTGCCACTTTAAAATGAAGGTATGTTGGATAGGAACAGATGTTACCTTTAATACAACAGGCCACCTTAGAGGAAGAGTTCTTAACGTTCAGAGAGCGTGGCACTTTTCAAACACAAGGCATGATATTCAATGTCCCCATTCCGAAAAAATGAAAATTTATACACATGTTGTAAAGCAAAACGAATTCCCTTCTAAAGCATTGGTTTCACCATACAAGGTCGTGTTTGGTTGTATAGTAAAGATATGAGTATCTTCATCGTTACTGCCTCAAGCTTGAATGACATTCTTATGTCTTTATAATCTGATCAATTAAAGCGACAGTAGCATATTGATGCTATGATAAAACAATGAACCAAGAAGAGACAACTCAAGGTCGTCCAAAGGCTAAGCGTCTCCTGCTATATATGCATGCATAACCCACTATGCGAATATCTGAGTCAACCTTGCTAATGCTCTGATAACCCAAGAGATGCAAGTTAATCTAGTCACTTCAAATTATTTGGAAACACATGAAAAGAAGATATGCATGTGTGTTCTGTTTTCGAAACCCCATGTTTTTCAAACGTTTAAATGTTGACAGTGCTGGAAGTGTCACTGGTCTGGGTTTCACCAAATGAAGTTGTAGTGCCAAGACCAGATTTAACGCCAAACGACGTAGTTGCCAAAAAATCAGGACAAATGTACAATATAACCTGCCATCCACATATTTTATGAAATAACAAATAACTATCGAGTTCAGTACGTGTGTGAATTATAAATAATTCAGTTTAAATCTCGTTAAATGCAAGCGTCAAAATTCAGTTATATATTTCATAGATAAAATGTCTGTGTTGTTTTATACTTTCAATCGCTCAGTTTTTGTGAACATTTTATTCTATAAAATAATTCGGGTATTTTGTAAAATGCCTTTCAATTTTTCTAGGCATTATGCATGTTATGTGAAATGCCTGAAAAAAATAGTCAATACATAAATTGCCTAATTAAATCTTACAGGCATTCTAGAAAATGTCTAAAGTTTTCAGGCATTTTACAAAATGCTTAAATTTAGAAAATGCCTGTAACATGTATAGAGAGATGATTTCCTCCCACTAGATAATTCTAAGTTTGACGACTATGTTGACCGCATGTACTTCGCAAACAGCAACACTACGAGTGCCAGTTGTGGAGCAGGAACTACCTACCCTCCCGGCACCTAAGTTCACCCCCAGTTTCTAGTGAAATCTTTAATTTTTTAAGTAGTATTTAGTTGACTTGTTCTGTATTTTTGTTATTTTTGTCTTTTGCCGTGGCATTGGCATTTTTTCTTCGACTATTGAGTTTTGAAAATTTTTGGCCATTCTATATTGCCTTTCAATGGATATAGACAATCTACCTGATTCACAATAAATCATATTAGTTACAGCACTAATATTGACTTTAAGAATACGTTTTAAAAAATACAAATGAACTTATTCGATATTTGGTGCCATATGAAATCCCCATCTTTCAGAGCAATAATTCAATATGCTTGCTACATAAGTATCAAATAATGACAACAAAGTTTCATGATTATAGTAATCGTCATGCATTTTATTAAATATGCTAAAACAGCCTTTTTACCCTGTTCTGATAGTTTCTATTGGGTATTTGCAAAATTAACAGTATAATAAAACAAAATGCCTAAATACTGAAACTCGTTACATATATCAATAGCTTTTCCATTTATATACCATTGCTCTTCTGGTCTAATTTGACCTCTGTTTCTAAAAACTACAATTTTTGTTTTTGACAAATCTATGTATAAATCATACTCATTCGAATAAACATTTACAGTATCGATCATCTTTTGTAGATCAGTTATACTTTCACTAAATAAGATCATATCGTCAGCGTACATTAACAAATACAGATTTAATTAACATTTTAAGTTCATATGATTTACAATTTTGTGTAATAAGTTCTATCTCCATATCATTGACATATAATGAATACAGGAGAGGGGATAAGGATTCCCTTGCATTAGGCCAACAGAACATTAAAAAAATTCAGGAAGTTTTCCATCATGTTTTACACAGGTTTTTAATTTGCTATGCATAGCATAGATTTAACGACATTTAATAGCCTTCCAGGTATTCCACATCTGAGTACTAACCTTTGCCATAATTTGTAATGCGTGACAGTATCAAAAGCTCTGGTGTAATCTACAAAGCAACAGTATAAACGTTTACTTTCACTTAGAGAATTAGTGGTAAGGGAATAAAGGGCAAAGACGGTATCGACTGTTCCAACATCGACTGTTCCAAATCCAGGACGGAAACCAAATTGTGCATCTGTCAACACATTGTTCTTTTCACTCCATTGTAGAAACCTTGTATTCAGCAACGAGGTGAAGAATTTCCCAACATGAGATACTAAAGAAATTCCATGGTAGTTGTTAGGGTCATTCGCATGTCCTTTTTTAAAAACAGGTACGATAATACTTTTCACGCATATTTCAGGGAAATTTCCCGAATTAAGAATATTATTAAAAAGTTTACACAATATTGGAAATAAGTACAGTTTTTCCAGCAATTAAATATTCATTCATGACATTATCGAACCCAGTAGCTTTATCATATTTCAATCGTCTAAAGCATTTTTCTAATTCAGTTTCTGTAAATGGAATGTCTAGTTCTTCATGTACATTTGGTAAAGTTTCTGTATTTGTTCCCTTGTCCGTTTCTGTGTTATTTGACTTTAAAAAAAGTTTTTAAAATGTTCTATTGAATTTGTTAACGTAAATATTCAAAGATAACATTCTTCTGGTAAGTTCAAGTGTTGTTACTTTGCGTTCTATTACTATATTATTATGATTGTTGATGCTGTTGTTGGATGAAGTTTTTGTTATAAATCAAGGTCTTACGTGGACTAAATATGCTTGTTGATATTTATTCAGATTGGATATCATGTGTGGACGGTGAGTGCTTTTAGAGGAGTTCAGTGCATATCTGTGAACTGCAAAGGTTGAGACCCGTATTATAAACTATACTTCATGATCATTCATGGCCAAACATACACTGTCGCTAGTGGGATGGGACATGGACACATCGCATCGGTCAACCCTTTTGTGATGGTGACCGTTAAACTTAAAATGTAATGAAGATTTCAGTCGTTCTTCCTCATAACTATGTTAGGGCAGTTTTTACATAAGGAGAACACATATAATTAATCCGTATAGTGTGAATATGCCCGAGTGTAACGTAATTAATTGAGATATGTAAACACCATACGAATTAATTGACAGAACGTATGTTACTGCTGCAAAATGGAACGTTGACAATTGGAAAGTTGAAATATTCACGTTTGTGAAAAAAATTTGGAAATTTCTAACCATTTAATGACTTTTAGTAATGACAAAAGAAGATCTACATGTACATGTATATTGATTGAAATCTAAGACGTCACTGCAAACACGCGTATTTCGAACCAACAGAGAAATGTACACTCCATAAAATTAAAGCGGTCGATTTCCCTGAAGCACCAGCTATGTCAGATATACTATTGAAATCAATTTCCCCGAAGCACCAGCTATGTCAGATATACTATTGAGATCGATTTCCTCGAAGCACCAGCTATGTCAGATATACTATTGAGATCGACTTCCTCGAAGCACCAGCTATGTCAGATATACTACCGAAATCGATTTCCCCGAAGCACCAGCTATGTCAGATATACTATTGAGATCGATTTCCCCGAAGCACCAGCTATGTCAGATATACTACCGAGATCGATTTCCTCGAAGCACCAGCCATGTCAGATATACTATTGAGATCGATTTCCCCGAAGCACCAGCTATGTCAGATATACTACCTAGATCGATTTCCCCGAAGCACCAGCTATGTCAGATATACTACCTAGATCGATTTCCCCGAAGCACCAGCTATGTCAGATATACTATTGAGATCGATTTCCCCGAAGCACCAGCTATGTCAGATATACTACCGAGATCGATTTCCCCGAAGCACCAGCTATGTCAGATATACTATTGAGATCGATTTCCCCGAAGCACCAGCTATGTCAGATATACTATTGAGATCGATTTCCCCGAAGCACCAGCTATGTCTGATATACTATTGAGATCGTTTCCCCGAAGCACCAGCTATGTCAGATATACTATTGAGATCGATTTCCCCGAAGCACCAGCTATGTCAGATATACTATTGAGGTCGATTTCCCCGAAGCACCAGCTATGTCAGATATCCTATTGAGGTCGATTTCCCTGAAGCACCAGATAATCAATTATGGACAATAAAAATGATTCCATCTTACAGTGAGAACATTAAACATTAGACGGGTGTCACATGTTGGAGCAGGATCTGCTGACCCGTCCGGAGCACCTGAGATCACCCCTGGTTTTGGTGGGGTTCATGTTGCTAAGTCGTTGGATGTGATGTAGTGTTTTGTAGATTGTTGTTTGTCTTCTGTTATATATGTGTTTTGTAGTTAAGTCGTGAGAGTTGTGTCCCTTTGTATAATAATTTAAGTTTGTTCAAACTTTATTACTAATACTTTTTTTTTTTTTTTTTTTTTTTTTTTTTTACACTGCTGGACATAAGGAAGGTAAGAAAAAAAAAATACTGTCACGTTATATACTGTACAATGTCTCATGTTTGTTGCTTATACTATCATAATTTTTAATTGTAAATGCCCCCTGTGGGACCATGATTGGAATAATAAAATATTTGATTTGATTTGATTTGTATGATGATGAATCCGGGTTCGTTCGCCCTGATTCATGTTCGCCCTAGCTAACACCTGTTCGCCCTAATACCTGTTCGCCCAGGGTCCGTATTTGTGATGTGATGTTATCTGTCTCTTCTGAATAAACGTGCCATGGCAATAGATGTGTCGCTCTCAAGCAAATATAAGTTTAGCGGCATGGGGAGGCAAGTATATGTCCCCCATGTACGTATTAAATACTTCCGTCGATTTTCGTTTTTTACACGATTTTTTCGGTCTCTCTCTGACTTATGAGTTTTGGTTCTAGCGGTCATTTGTATCTTCGGACACTTTATTAAACCAATTATAGGTCATTATCAAGCAAAATACATAAACATCATAGTAAAAGTTTTAACAAATAATAAATATCATCATCCAAGAGACATGTGTAAACAACCGTTTGAATGAAAGTTCAAAATAAGATATGAACAATATTGGACATTATTACAATATTAAATGTGTAGTGTAATGAGATAAATTCTGTTTGTAAATAGATGATGAATTTGGACTAGATATGTGCCAATGTGCATCATAAATTCAAGCTACATTCTATTCCGCGTTCAAAGCACTAGAATATACTGATTCGTAGTATCACTGTGTGTGAGTAGTGTAGGACGGCCAGTGTTCCAACAGGAACGCATATTAGACATATTATTGGATTGTTTTTAAGTTCCAGGGGAACTTCTGTTAGGTGGGAAAAATACGAGTGTAGTTTCAGTTTTCTTCGATACTAGAAAGCATCGCGTGCCAATGGGAAATTAATACCATATTTTTATATGTAATCTCAGTATGTAATAGCAGAGACATATGATACAATTTAATTTAATTGTATTTTATGTCTTTGGTAATAGCTGAGACTACTATAACTGTTATAGTAGTCTCAGGTAATAGTATTTTATAAATGCATGTTGAAATGCAGTGATAGCCTTCTCAAACTCAGGTAACACATCACAGTTTTTCCAGAATAAAGCATGATTTTTTTTCATTTTGTAGTTTAGAATAAATATGGTCAAATGAAATTTCAATATATAAATGGTTTTAAAATAAGTACCTGTTTTATTAAATTCAGTCGTATTAGTAATACTGTATAATAGTCTCAGTTTAAGACACCCAATATCTGTAGCTTGAAAAAAAGGCTCCATGGCGTAATATTTTTATCGTATTTTTGAAAATAGCATGATGTAAACTCTACTAATATGTTGGCAAAGTATCAAAAACTTCTATCAATTTTTAATCCAGAAAACCGCAAACATACCGGAATTTGGGTTCGAGCATTACAATTTGAGAGTCCTTGACCTTTTCAGCCGGTGAGAGGAAGTGTGTCTCTATTTTACGCTTGTAGAAAACAGGAAAAGAAACAAATATGGTATAGATTTCTTAGGGTTTAATTAATGTAAAGCTTTAACGAACATATATTTGCAATATTTAATGCTTTGTAGCGAAATGACAAGTTGTATGTCAAGCACGATCTTAGTCGAGACATAGACAGTGCGGAACGACCTTCAAATGGTTGTCAACCTTCATTTGCATATTAGTAGTGACCGATGCACGTCAGCATCAGCTTCAAATTATGTCCCGTCGAAGGGGTGTGTGGGAAGTAATCTCATTTTATTATTTTCTATGCCACAGATACCAATAAAATTTCGTTACTTTATCAGCTAATTATCCTCCCTTTTCATGAATTTTGTATAGACTATACTATAGGAAACAAATAAGGCTTACCCTGTGACTGTGTCCACATTTCTTCCATCAAATCTAAGGTCGTTTTTTCCCTGATTCCTGTTTGCACCCTGAGTTGTTTAACCCTATAGATAACTGAATAATGTTATTTGGTCAATAATATGGTCAGTTTAGGTTTTTATGTGTTATTGACAAGGAATTAGATATAAACATTAATAAAAAAAAAAAAGAGAATTGAACTCTACAGGTATGATTGGAATATGATGACTTACTGGAATAATTGTTTTTGGTGGCTTGGAAATATATGAATCTTTTATATACTTTGTGTTGCCAAGAGGTAAATAATGTTGATGTTGCTGCATTGCATTTCTGTGAGGCAAATTGGGTATGTTGGTAGATGAAATGAGGTTATTTTTCAGAAATAATTACATGAATATAAGATTATATACCATGCTTTAAATTTGACATCAATTGACCAAAGAATAATCTTGATGGATTAACTATATCTACTTCTATAGATCGAGGAATGGCTTTTCACAATAAAAAAAAGGCTTCATGTTGTTAGATAAGCTAAGTTCTGAAAAATGTATTTTAGTTGATAGCATAAAAAGAAATAATGTATGTCATGTATGTATATTTTATTATAGGCTGAACCATTGAGAGTGCTTGTAACTGGTGCTGCTGGTCAGATTGCTTATTCTTTATTGTACTCTGTGGCAAAAGGAGATGTCTTTGGACCTAATCAGGTAAAGTATATTTTTACACACAGTATATTGTTAAGTTCTATTACACTTCTAAAATTAAACTTCCTTTGTGTCTGTACTACTGTAAGAAAGATATGCACATGCTGCCTGTTCAACAAAAAAAGTTCTGAAAATTTGAATATATGTACCAGAGAACATCAGTTGATGTGTATCCATCATGTCAATACTTTTTTATTATCAGAAATATACAAGATAATAATAAATCTAAGTTTTAACCATTTTGTTATATACTGTACCTTTACACAATATGATAGATAATTATAACTGATGCAAACAAATTAATAAAATTTGCTCTATAAATGTTGCTGTTATGTCCCCTTTTATAGCCTATCTTTTAAATAACATTTGTGTTTGAAAAGATATACTGCTTGCTGACTCAATACAAAATCGTTTAAGGTAAATGTTATATAACAGTTTTCGTCACTAACATCATATAACATCACTGAACATTTGATTACCTAGTCTTTCTCTATCCTACCCACTCTCTAGATACTACCCTTTGCTTGGACCCTCATCTTTCTGTGGGATAATTATAATAATATAATAATAATTCTTTATTCAAAGAGGGTTACACAGTTAGCTACAAAACTAATCTTCACTGAGGCCCACTATATGAATGTTGGCTTCTATGAAAAGGAATTCATAACTGGTTTCTGTGGTATAAGTTTGTCATGCAATAAACATGATAAAGTTGATTTTTTTTTCAGCCAATCATCCTTGTTCTTCTGGATATTCAACCAATGTTGGGTGTTTTAGAAGGTGTTGTCATGGAGATGATGGATTGTGCTCTTCCATTACTAAAAGGTAAACATACATGCAGTGTTTTCCCCAGGGCCTTTTAGCATCATGGTAATGTAATGCTATATTGCTAGAATGTGATGCTATCTGAAATGAGTTTCTTATAGATAGTGTTATAGGTGTGATGCTATAGTTTCTAGAAACAAGATGGTATTTCATAATATCCTGTTTACCAGGATGATATAAGAAATTTCTGAGGAGAACACTGTCATGTAGCAGATTTTTGTCTCGCCTCTGCCGAAAGACGAAAGTCACAGTATGCGAGACATAGGGATTACTATCAGGCAGCGTCAGCTAAAACTATTTGTATAAAGCTTAATTTTTCAGAAGGTAGAAGACCTGGATGCTCAGTGTGTGAAACCTTTTTTTTTCCTTACTTGTCAAATTGGGGAGAAGCTTTTCAATTCAGCTCGCCAAATTGAAATTCCACTTGCCAGCTTGGCGATCGATTTACTTTTGGAACTCGCCGTCTTTTACATACATAATTATTAAAACATATTCCATTCCACTTACTAAATGCATGTACTTATGTTCATCATTTTAATCTTTATATGACTGGTACATGTAACTTGTTACACGTATGTATTGTGTCTGAGTGATCAAATAAAAAGTTGAAAAGTTGAAGTTGACAATTTGAATTACTATTTAAGTATAGTAGTCTCAGTTATATAAGGGAGCAGTCAATTCATCTTGTGATTACCTTAGAAGAGGGGTTTCAAATACATTTTTACCGCAACTGACAAGTCAAAAGTTTTTTTTTGTTGTCATAACCAGACTTCCTTATTCCAGTGATTATGGATAAATCTTACTACAAATGCTGGAGTTATTGAGCAGCCTCTTCTACTATAATTATTTTAAAAAACATGAATAATTACACTGTTCTGTACCAAAGGCCTTTTTATGTCTAGTTTCTGGTTTTGCTTTTTTGTTTAGTTCCTTTTGTTTGTTTAAATTATTTAGCTTTAAAAACTATTCCATTTTGAAATTACTATTTCATAATTACCCTCCAGAATCAACTGTTGAACATTCAGTAAAGTATAAAAAATGGCTTTCAAATCTGGTCAACAAATACAATGTCCATCCTGTATTTTGCTTAAAATAAACATACATGGACCATAGGAAGGTAAAATAAATATTAAATGTTTTATTTGTAACTCACTGACATGACTGATACCCAACTGTATGTAATACGTTTATTTCAGTCATGTCAAGAAATTAAAATCTGCGAGTTGGGGATCGTATAGTAGGTTTTAGCATACTGATTCAATGAAGTGTCAGGTCATCATAATAATGTTTTAGTTTGCCAATCGCGATAAATAAACTGTTTAAGAGCTAGGAATAACATTTTTAGTAACACTGCACATTAAAATTGGTTCAACAGACTTAAAATTCATGGACCTTTGACAATAAAAGGCTTGACAACTGTCAAAATACTTCAACTGGCCAGAGAATTTTTTTTCTGGCCAGTTGAAGTATTTGATATATCACTCGCCACATTGGCGAGTTATGTGATTAAGTCTGTTTCTCAGATACTAAAAGCAGTATGTCAACTATATGTGGTGTATGGAATGATTGTGAGGTGAACATGTCTGTCTGGCAGGTATCATCTGACCTTGACCTCATTTTCATGGTTCATGGTTTATTTGGCAGTATTAAGTTTTTGTGGTTTGGTCTGTTTTTCAATGACAATAGGTCAGCTATATTTGCTGTATGGAATAATTGTAAGGTGTACATGTGCCTCTGACAGGATTCATCTGACCTTGACCTCATTGTCATAGATCTTTAAAAGTGTTAAGTTTATGTGATATAAAACCTTCATCTTTAAAACTTTCAAAATAAAATCAATGGTCAGTAAAGCAGGCGAGACATTTTATTATGTACACTCGTGTTTAAGTTTCTTTCACTTTGTTTTGTTAATTTTTTTTTAAAGAAAAAGGGTAAGAGATTTTTAAAAGCATTGTGAATGATGCCTAAAAATAAAGAACAAAATCATAAAATTCTGCATTGACATGAATAGAACAACATAATTATAGCTGTTATTGAATAAACTTACCGGTACAATGTCTATTAATAATACAACATTTTTAAACATTGGATGTCATAGAACTGATAAGTTATCATGCACTTAGGTTAATAGTTTAGTCACTACCTGCAAGAATAAAGACCACAGAGTGACAGACTAATATAATGACAACAATCACTGATACTTTGAGATAATTTCACAGTTCCTTTGCTTTTGGATGCATGGATTTTGGTGTTAATAAATACACCATACCCCTTCTTTCCCATTATTAGATGTTATTTGTTATCTTTATAAGAAAATTTAACACAAAATTTAAAAATGTGAAACTGTAGATCATGTAAATTGCAATTTGTCAGGTTAATTGGATGTCTATTTTGTAGAGGTCATTCCATCTGTTAATGAAATGGAGGCTTTTAAAGATGTTGATGTAGCAATGTTAGTAGGTGCCATGCCTAGAAGGGAAGGAATGGAAAGAAAAGATTTATTAGCTGCTAATGTTAAGATATTTAAATCCATGGGACATGCAATTGATACACAGGCCAAGAAAAATATCAAGGTAGGATGAAATTACAGACATGAGACGGCAATCAAATGATAGAAAACACTGTAAAGGCAACGGGAGGTCAACATTAAGCAGTAAAGTCTTTAACAATTTTCAAGGGTCTATACAATATGTCAAGCTCCTAAGTGACCCAGAGTTTAAGAAAAGGTGAAATTGTCAAAGATCTGAATCAGAACTGTGTTCTTTTGTTTAATTCTGTGAATGTGTCATAAGGCAGCAACAGAACTTGAATTTTTCCTATTAGAAGACAATGGAGCAGAGCTAGTTCCTGGATTGATGTATACAGGGCAATGTATAGTGATGTGGTGTGTGTTTGTTCAGTCTTGTGATCATTGGTCTTTCTACTGTTATAACTTCTGTTCTTAAACCTTTTGACAAAATTCTGCGAAACTTTTACACAAACTTGCTCAACTCTCACTTAATATAGATAAATTGCACCATGTAAGTAATTTTCAGATCTATCTGATCACCACATTAACTGTTTGACGATACTACAAATTTTATTACATCCACTTAATAGTATTGAATTTTTTTAATGTCTATAACAAGTGGGGGTATACTTTGCACAACTGTGCATGCAATTTCATGTAAAAATTCAGATAGTACACCCAAAATATTTCATTCTAATACTTGTTTTTTTATTGATCTTTTAAGTACTTAGTATTATGTTATTTTAGAAAATTAGTCCTCACTTTGACTTAGCCTATGCCTGCTGACAAGTGGAAAATACATCCTCAATAAAAAATAATAACTAGGGGTGTTAAACTGCTTTAACTAATCAATACTACAATTGTTTTCGATCAGATTTTTTATTGAAGTTAACATTTTCTTTGTTTTATAGGTAGTAGTTGTTGGAAATCCAGCCAATACCAATGCATATATTTGTAAGAAATATGCACCATCCATTAACCCAGCAAACTTTACAGCACTGACAAGACTTGATCAAAACAGAGCACAAGCACAGGTATGTCATGTATGTTAAGATTGGGTCAAATTGTGACTATTTAGCTTTACAGCTCAAATAAGATGATTTTTGTTTTTTTTTCTCTTACATGCGCTTTAATATCAAACTTGAGCAAAACATTGCACAAGAACAAGTATGTAACTCTTCAGCACTAATCAAACTTTAACAAAACATTGCAATAGAACATGTTTGTAATTGTTTAGCACTAATCAAACTTGAACCAAACATTGCTGGAGCACAAATGATTAAATCTTCAGTGCTGATCAGATTGGCCATTTTAATGGTCAAGCACTAGTGTGTAACTCTTTAACACTTAATCAGTTAAGACTTATCCAAAGCATTTCATCATTTTCTTTGCTGTTTTACCATGAAAGCTACTAAATTAAAACACATATAAATCATCTTACATTGCTTTTTTTTGTTTTATTTTGAAGTGTGTCAAAAGGACAGACAGAACATCACAGAAACTCTATTCAAAATTTATTTGCCAAAAAACACTAAAGTATGGCATAGGTCACAGAAATGGACAAAAAAAACATGAAAATTCATGTATTGTACATGTATTTGCTGTTAACATCGCTTACATCATCTAAGTCTGATAATAATATATTTAATATGCTTTTTAGATTGCTGCTAAGCTAGGTGTAAGTAACAGTTCTGTGAAGAATTGTGTCATTTGGGGAAATCATTCATCTACTCAATATCCAGATGTCAACCAAGCCGTCGTAGACTTAAATGGAAAGACCATGCCAGTACGTGAAGCTGTAAAAGATGATAATTGGCTAAACAATGAATTCATCAAGGTATGTTATAACCACATAAGGAAATGGGTGCTTTACTATTTTAATACCGCATGAAGACTAAGTGTGTCAGACAAAGGTCCAGAAACAGTCATATTTGCCAGTCATGACCTAAACTGAAAGCTATTTGTCCTAAAAGAAATATTGGGATTTAGGACAAATTTTATTTTTTTACAGAAATAATATCTGTTATTTCATTGAGATAGGGTTTCTTTATCGCCATTTTTCACTTATTTTTGTTTTATAATCCCTTTCCTGTAATAAAACTGCCACTCCAGTATAGTTTGATAATCCTGAGGGCCCTCCTAATAACTATATTAATGCCTCCGGGAAATATTGGCTAATGATCGCTAATCACTTTTTACCTGTGTTTTTAAGTCACACCTGACATTGATCACAAGCTCAGAACTAATATCATAAAGAAATTAAAATTCCATGACAACTGTATTCATTATTAATTTCTTTTCAGCAAAGACATTCAATTGTTCTGATTTCAAAATTAAAACTTGATTAAATTTACGTAGAAAAAAGTAATTTTTCACGAGTAACACATGTGCTTTATTTACTATGTAATACTCATGCATGAAATTGTCTTCTCCAGATTAGACACTTAATCGTAAAATGCAAAATGATTTCATGCTAAATTAAACAAGTGCAACTATTATCTGTTATATTGAAACACTTTCAAAGGTAATAAAATTAAAAAGCCGGTGATTTCCTGTCAATTTGATAAACAAAATGAATCTCCGAAATGAATCCGGAATTACTCGTACTTTAGTATTGTTGCAAAACTTCCGGTTTTAATTTCGTCTACAAAATCGTAAGAAACAATGAACGTTAGCGATGTCTGAGAAATAACCATTTTGAGTCATTAAAATCATTTCAATTTTCAACTGTTGCCTTCCCTAAACAGTTCTTGAACGTTTTTAGATAAATGGTAAGAAAATTCACGAAGTAAATGCCATGAAACAGTCAATACAAGTTCGTTGATGCTATGAATATCTACTCTAGTGTGATATCCACAATTTGAAAAAAAGGCACCAACTTTTAAGTCATCTGAAACTGACCGAGTTTGTGTGAAATAAGGTAGCAATACACAGTTAGAAAAAAAACTTAAAATTGACACTCATAATTTTTAAACACCCTCTTTCCCTTCCTTTCTAACAAATAAGGCTTAATATTTGTGTTATGCATGTGTATATTTATAGAAAGAAAATCTTCCATAGATTTGATTTCTAATGGTTATAATGGTGAAATATAATCTCTTTTGGGTGTAACCATGGCAACAATCTGCATTTCTTTGATACAAAATATTGCAAAAAAAGGGGGTGAACATGTCACAAAAGTCTCCAAAATTTGGTCCAAAGGAAAATTTCAATCAATTACAGTGATACCTTTCCTGAATCCACAGACATATATCTATCTATCTACAAAAAAAATCATATGCATTTCTGCTCGTTTTTCCATAAAATTGAATTGAAAAGATCGAGCGCAAAATCTTTGTTGATAAACACAACAATAATTTATGGACCTATGGGCGGTACGGATAGGAAAATACGGACTGTCAAACAGAAAAATGGCCTATAAAACATGCTAAAAACAATCTAAATGTTCATATAAACCCACTAAGAAGGCTATATTATTCTTCAATTATCTAAAAATCAATTTTATTGTACAAAAACTTTCATATTTAAAAAATTCACCATGGCCATAATGCGAAACTAAACTTCTAACTGTGTATTGCTACCTAAATGGGGAATGTGTCCATGGGACACAGATGATGCCCCAGCTTGCATATCATATAAAGTTATAAAGGGACATAACTGAAGAACAGTAAAAGTGACGCTATCCCAAATTTGTACTTGATCTGAGTTTTGTGGTAATAAGTATTGTGTATAAGTTTCATAACATTTGGCTGAGGCTAACTTAAGTTAGAGAACGGAAATGAAAAATTCAGGGATTTTTCCATGGCAAACGAGCATAACTCTAGAACGGTGAAAGTGACACCACCAAAATTCAACCTTGATCTGCATTTTGTGGTAATAAGCATTGTGTATAAGTTTCATAACAATTGGTTATGGCAAACTAAAGTTAGAGAACGGAAACAAAAAATTCAGCGATTTTTATACGACCGCAAACAAATTTTTGTGGTCGTATATTGGTATGACGTTGGCGTCGTCGTCGTCGTCGTCTGGCGTCGTCCGAAGACACATTGGTTTTCGCACTCTAACTTTAGTTTAAGTGAATGGATCTCTATGAAATTTTACCACAAGGTTCAATACCACAAAAGGAAGGTTGGGATTAATTTTGGGGGTTATGGTACCAACAGTAAAGGAATTAGGGGCCAAAAAGGGGCCAAAAATAAGCATTTTTGTAACTTCCAGACATAACTTGTGTGTTAGTGTATGGATCTCTCTGACATTGTACCACAAGGTTCCATATCACAAAAGGAATGCTGGGATTGATTTTGGGGGTAATTGCCTCAAAATTTTAGGAATTAGGGGCAAAAAAAGGGGCAAAAAACAAGCATTTTTCTAGTTTCATGACAATAACTTGTGTGTAAGTGTATGGATCTTTCTGAAATTGTACTACAAGGTTCCATATCACAAAGGGAAAGCTGGAATTGAGTTTATGGGTAATGGCCGAAACGTTTAGGAATTGGGGGCCAAAAAGGGGCCAAAAATAAGCATTTTTCTAGTTTCCAGACAATAACTTGTGTTCAAGTGTATGGATCTCTCTGAAATTGTACTGCAAGGTACCATACCACAAAGGGAAGGCTGGGATTGATGATGGGGGTAATTGCCTCAATATTTTAGGAATTAGGGGCCAAAAAGGGGCAAAAAACAAGCATTTTCTAGTTTCAGGACAATAACTTGTGTGTAAGTGTATGGATCTTTCTGAAATTGTACTACAAGTTTCCATATCACAAAGGGAAAGCTGGGTTTGAGTTTGGGGGTAATTGCCCTAAACGTTTAGAAATTTGGGGCCAAAAAGGGGCCAAAAAACACATTTTTCTAGTTTCCAGACAATAACTTGTGTTCAAGTGTATGGATCTCTCTGAAATTGTACTGCAAGGTACCATACCACAAAGGGAAGGCTGGGATTGAGTTTGGGGGTGATGAATCATAAGGGGGTTCAAAAAATTTGGGGGGGAGGGATTTTTTTTTTTTTCTTTTTTTTCTTTTTTTCCTTTTTTTTTCTTTTAAAATTTTCCATTTTAAGTTGGTTATTTCTGATATATATTTAAAAGCAAATAATAATGATATGGTAGGAGATACACACCAAACAGGATGTGTAAATTATTATATAATAAGTATTGTCAGGGCCTAATCTAGGATTTTGAAGAGGGAGAAGTGACTTCTCCTTCCAAGAGAGAGAAGGGAGAAGTGGTCAATTTTTTGGAGAAGTGAGATTCCATTACCGTTTCGGTTGCATAGTGTTTTCATGGTTATCACTAAGGAAATTGTTTTATATTCAATAAAAGATATACTTGCAGTTTTTTTCATATGTTATTGTACACAATGTATATGTAGAAAGTTCTTAATAAAAAGGTTTTGACAATATCAGAGACATATAATAATTGTATTATATGTCTCTGACAATATATAGTTGTTATTTATTTATTGATACCATTGTGTTCTAAATAAAATTTGTTGATTGGGACACGAGGGAGTAGCCTAGTAATATTGATTATGATGCATTAAATTCATGTGCATCTGCCTCAATTTATTTTTTAAAAGTCCAGAAAAAATATAACTCCCAGTTTACCTGATGAATTTCACATGACTGGGAATTTAATTTATATCACCACTTGTCATTATTTTGTAATACAATAATGTCCAGGACATTATGTTAGTTGTAAATTGAGATTATCGTTAAATATTGTAAGTCTATAAATGAAAATATCTTTCAATCGCATATTAATTATCCGACAAAGAGCTAATTTCTATCAGTTTTAAAAAATATCATCCATATCAACGAAATGGTCGTGAGAAAAAAATCCACCGCTGATCACAACCTGGTCGAGTGTCGTACGTTTGCAATTACATTATCCATCAGCAGTCTTTCTACCTTTTATATTTCAATTTTTATTCAATCAATATAATAAATCTACCGTTAATTCCCACCTTTTACCGACCGAATAGTGAAATTGATCGACTCGTGTAAGTTATAAAATAAAACAAATCAGCTGAGTGATTACGCAACATCCTGAGATGAAAATCATCGTTAAAATGATAACTTAAACAGACGGTCAGTTTTCCGTTTGAATAGTTTTGAAAGTTCTATCCGATGATGTTCAAAGTCGCCGTTGTATTCATTTAATTTGATCGTTCACAGTATTAGTCCTGGGTCGTTTCGAAAATCTCGATTTTCCTTGTCAGTCGCCATTTTTTTTACCTGTGAGAATTGTCAATCACAAGTTGTCTCCCTTTTACCGATTTTGATAGCGATTTGACTTCGCTATGAAGTCAGTCGGCTGGCGAGATTAAGCGATTTTCAAAATTCTTAGGCGACTTAAATCGTCATTTCGCCGGCAAGATTATGGCCTGTATTGTGCAATAGCAAGAAATTTTCAATTGCACAGTATTGCACAATAGCAAGAAATCTTCAATTGCACGGTATTGTGCAATAGCAAGAAATCTTCAATTGCACAGTATTGTGCAATAGCAAGAAATATCCAATAGCACAATATTGAGCAATAGCAAGAAATTGTCAATTGTACAGTATTGCGCAATAGCAAGAAATATTTAATTGCACAGTATTGTGCAAAAGAAGATACTTCGTATAAATTGCTTATTTCTTGACCAATTTCAATGGGGTTTTATTCTTGAATTCTTGGGGTTCTTTAATATGCTGAATGTAACTGTGTATTTAAGTCTCCCAAACGAAGTTTGGGAAGACTTATTGATTTTGCTCAGTTCTTATTATTATTATTATTCTTCCTCTTCTTCTTCTTCTTCTTCTTCTTCCTCTTCCGCCGCTTTTAAATTTGAACTTGTCCGCACCCTTGTCCAAAACCACTTGTCAGATTAACTTAGGGTTTCACAATATGCTAGATTAACATGTCTAGTGGTGCAATCAGGGTTTTGTTTGTGCATTGGGGTTTATAAAGGGGTACTTTGAGGGGCAAAAAGAAAGGAGGGTTTTACTATAGAACCCTATGGGATTTTATTTTTTTAAATTTTCAAATGATTATAAATTGAAAATAGTTTGTGATAGACACAATCTTTTTAATTGAAAATGTTCTAAATGATAAAGCACATTAAATGAAATACAGGGTTAGTCCCCAGGGGTCACCCCCACCCCCTGCCATTTAAGAAAGTTCTAATATCTTTTAAATGGTTGAGATCCCCACCCCTAAACCATATATATTCTGGTTTGTCATGCTAAGATGGTTTGAATGATATACAGGGTTAGTCCCCTGGGGTCATCCCGACCCCCTGCGATTTGAGAAAGTTCTAATATCTTGTAAATGGTTGAGATCCCCACCCCTAAACCATACATATTCTGGTTTGTCATGCTAAGATAGTTTGAATGATATACAGGGTTAGTCCCCAGGGGTCATCCCGACCCCCTGCCATTTGAGAAAGTTCTAATATCTTGTAAATGGTGGAGATCCCCACCCCTAAACCATATATATTCCTGTTCATCATGTCTCGAACATTTGAATGATGTATACGGTCAGTCCCCAGGGGTTCCCCCCACCCCCAATGTTCTAATATCTTGTAAATGGTCGAGATTCCCACCCCTTAACCATATATATTCCTGTTCGTCGTGTCTCGAACATTTGAATGATGTATAGGGTCAGTCCCCAGGGGTTCCCCCCACCCCCAATGTTCTAGTATCTTGTAAATGGTCGAGATCCCCACCCCTAAACCATATATATTCTGGTTTGTCATGCCAAGATGATTTGAATGATATACAGGGTTAGTCCTCAGGCATCACTAATGCATATACTTTACTGGACCAAACCAATTTTCACTGGACTTTGTCCAATGTCAGGCGACACTGGAAATTTCGAATTATGGGAGCTTCGTTTGGGAGACTTGTTAACAGCATCCTGTTACAATCATTTCTTGTTAGTTTTTGGATTTTGGGCCCCGTTTTTAAATTGGTCCACATTGAGGTCCAAAGGGTCCAAAATTAAACTTTGTTTGATTTTTATCAAAAATTGAATTATTGGGGTTCTTTGATATGTCGAATCTAACCGTGTATTTAGATTCTTAATTTTTGGTTCCGTTTTCAAATTGGTCTACATTAAGGTCCAAAGGGTCCATAATTAAACTTAGTTTGATTTTAACAAAAAATGAATTCTAATGGTTCTTTGATATGCTGAATCGAAACATGTATTTAGATTTTTGATTATGGGCCCAGTTTTCAAGTTTGTCCAAGTTGGGGTCCAAAATTAAACTTTGTTTGATTTCAACAAAAATTGAATATATGGGGTTCTTTGATATGCTGAATCTAACCATGTATTTAGTTTTGAATTTTGGGCCCCGTTATCAACTTTGTCCACATTGAGGTCAAAAGGGTCCAAAATTAAACTTTGTTTGATTTCATCAAAAATTGAATTCTTGGGGTTCTTTGATATGCTGAATCTAACCATGTATTTAGATTTTGGATATTGGACCATAATAGGTGAATGTACAATTTAAAATTTTTAAGTTCTTAGACCACATTCATTCTGTGTCAGAAACCTATGCTGTGTCAAATATTTAATCACAATCCAAATGCAAAGCTGTATCAAGCTTGAATGTTGTGTCCATACTTGCCCCAACTGTTCAGGGTTCGACCTCTGCGGTCGTATCAAGCTGCGCCCTGCGGAGCATTTTATTCCATTTGTAAAGGGGCATAACTCAAGAACAGTTAAAGTGACGCCATCAAAATTCAAACTTGATCTGTGTTTTGTGGTAACAAGCATTGTGTATAAGTTTCATCAAATTTGGTTGAGGCAAACTTGAGTTAGAAAACGGAAACCAACTTTGGGACGTTCGGACGGATGGATGGACGGACGTACTGACAGACACGGGTTAAACTTAATGCCCCCTCCGCTACGGTGGGGGCATAAAAATTTCCTGATCCTTGGTGTCAGATATTTTATAAGGGGTTTCAGCAATTTAAAAGGATAATGATTAAAAATTGGACTTTTGCAGGAGTGTATTTTTTAGGGAAATTCTATATTATATCATTGTTTTAGCTTGGTTGCTTAAAGATTTCCTGCAAATAATTTGTTGAAGGCAGAGAGGTATTTTGTTTAATAATTTCCAATTTATACAGGTAGTTTTTTTAGCTATTTCTACATATTTTACATTTTTCTCATTTTCAGACTGTCCAGCAAAGAGGTGCAGCAGTTATTAAAGCTAGAAAATTATCTAGTGCCATGTCAGCAGCAAAAGCTATTGTAGATCATGTAAGAGACTGGTGGAATGGAGTACCAGACGTAAGTCAACTTGCATGATTTAATACCATAGAAGTAATCAGTTATGTTTTACCATAAGCTAGTTACTTGTATAAAACAATGAGTTCTTTCACCCATGAACAGCTTTTTCACTTAAAAGCATGGGTGATGGGAGGCACTTTTTTAGACCCCAACCACCCGTTATATAAAATTTTCATTTTATTTCACTTTTAATTCTTACAGAATTCTATAGAAAATGCACCACCCACAATTTATTACTTTGAGTGCCTCCTCCACCAAATGTCCTACAGTCTTTTGATGAAAGTAGGGAAGTCTGGATACAAAATCTTTTTTGAATCTTCAATCTAACCTTAAAACTATACCAATGAAATAACCTATATGAGTTTGCTACAAAGCAGTGTAGTGATGAGAAGTTAAAACAAAATATTTACATTGTTACTGTACAGATATTTGGTATTTTATTATCGATTTTGGGAGGGCTCATTTGACTACAGCATTAGAAACTTGTTAAAATCACTTATTCATGTTTTTAGACATTTTGGACAAAATCCAGAAAAGTTCATTCTACAATTATCTTTATAGGGTACATATGTATCAATGGCAGTCCCTTCAGATGGATCGTATAATATTGAAGAAGGTCTAATCTACAGCTTTCCTGTTCGTACAAAACCAGATCATACCTATGAAATTGTTAAAGGATTAACTATTAATGATTTCTCCAGAGAGAAGATGGATGCCACAGAGAAAGAGCTATCGGAAGAGAAAAATATGGCTCTTAGCGTGTGTGAATCTTGACCAGCTTCTAAATTGTAGTTGTCTCCCTTAGAACAATCATGTTTTCTGTGGCTGCTTGTATTGTAACTGTGTATATTTTAGAACCTCTGTCTGAACTGCATTTTCAAGAACATTAACGATCCTAAACCGGAATAAATTGACTAATCTTAAACTTTTTTTGGAATAATCTGTATTTTTATTATTTATTCATATTTTAAGGAATTTTCTACATATTTCAAAGGTGAGACACATTTTTCTCCACGTACATTGTATTTTTAGTGCTATTGACTTTTTACATATTAGAGTGTGTTGTACACATTCGGCCTACTTTCGTATGACAACTATTATATGAAATAAAGGGTATAACAGTTTGATGTGGATTGAGGTTTTTTGGTGGATTGACAATCGATGGCTGCACGATATATCCGACTTGCAATATGATTATTAATATTGATTAATGGGCCGTCCATTTACAATGTATCACAAAATCTCAATAAATAATTAACTAGTATATTAGTAGTACTTTTATTCCACAGTCGTTTAGATATGAATAAAAGGATACATTGGTTATATGATACTGAGACATCAACCCAATTACAAAAAACCAAAAGACGTTATGAATCTTTCAGACTGGATCCATCACTTTCATTAGGCAAGTGACTTAACACTTTTTCCATGATCCTGAAATAACTAGGAAATAGGACTTACAATAAAAAAGTTTGCAAAAAATGCCAAAAAACTTTCATTTGTTTTTATGAAACATAAGGATGCTCATTGGTATCAGTGTTTGCTTTTTATATTAAGCTTGATATTGAAAAGGTAGAATAGCTGGATTATCTATTTCTGGTATGACCTACTTGACTTAGTCCTCTTCAATCCTTGTGGAACATAGGGCTGCCACAGTTACTTTCCACCTTACTCTGTTGTGGGCTGTTTCTTTTGCTTCGCTCCAGGTATATCCAATCTCCAGCTCCTTCAGCATTGATCTTCTCCAACTGTGAAATTGTCTTCCCTGTCTCCGATGACCTTGAGGGTTCCATTCTAAAGCCTGTCTTGTGATGGTATCAACAGGTTTCCTCAAGTTGTGGCCAATCTATTGCCATGTTCTCTTTAGCTGTTTAATTGCTGGTTCCTGGTTGGTACTTCAAGCTTTTAGTACTTATTGTTTTTGGTATGCAGATGTCTAATTGTATGAAATATGTCTGGTATATGTCCTTAGTTTCATGGTTCTATAACCACCTCTTAAAAAAGCATGATTTTTTCAGTTATTATTAGTAATAGGATGGAATCATAGTTGTTTTGTATATAGAATCATCGCAAGGTATAAAAGTCGGTCAGATAGAGTTCTACTGACCTAGACATCATTTCAATGTTCAGTGGTCAACAAGTTTCATAATCTGATCCCTTTCTCAAATGTAAGTAATAGGTCAACTACATTCAGTAAAATTGAGAATGGGGAATGTGTGAAAGAGAACAACAACCCAACCAAAAAGCAGAAAACAGCCGAAGGCTACCAATGGGTCTTCAACACAGCGAGAAAATCCCGCACCCTGAGGCAGGCTTCAGCCGGCCCCTAAACAAAATTGTGTACTAGTTCAATGAAAATGGGCGTCACACTAAACTCCAAAACATATAAATGAACTAAAATTAAAAAAACATACAAGACTAACAAAGGCCAGATGCTCCTGACTTGGGACAGACACAAAAATGTGTGTATAGAATGGTTGTCATTTGCACATTTCCTTCTGACAGGGTTTTATCTGGCCTTGATCTCATTTTCATGGTTGATTGGTCAATGCTTACAGTATTTTTTAAAGTGGGTACATTTAACAGGTACCATGTTTAATAGGTCAACTATATTGAATGATTGTAGGGTGTACATATCTGTCTGACAGTATTTATCTGACATTAACCTCATATTCATTGTTTATTGGTCGACTTTTAATGAGATACATTGTACTTGTAGTAAGACCTTGATGTAAAAGACTTTCAACATAAAGTTCAATCATCATCAGAAAGACATTTCATAGTGTGCACTCATGTGTGTATCTTTTGCTGAAAATTGACTTTCCTCCAAGGAATTATTCACTAAAGAAATTAAAAGTTGTATAGTTATTTAAATTTGGAAGTGCAATTTTGTGGCTATTGCCATCACTTGGCATCTGTAATTAATTAGTCCCCTACTGATGAAGTCGAAGGGGACTTTAGGTTTGCACTCTGTCCGTCTGTCTGTCTGTCCGTCTGTCTGTCCTTCTGTCAGTCCGGCAAATCAGTTTTCCACACTTTTTCTTCATGCTTGAAGACATTGATTTGATATTTGGTATATTGTTTTATCATGACAAGTTACAGATCAAGTTCGAATTTTGTTCCGGTCTGATAATTTTGTGCAGAGTTATGGTCCTTGGACTTGGAAAATTCACTCAAATATTCAGTTTTCCGCACTTTTTTTCGTCATTCTTGAAGATATTGATTTAATAATTGGTACATTGTTTTATCATTACAAGTTACAGATCAAGTTCGAATTTTGTTCTGGTCTGATGATTTTGTGCAGAGTTATGGTCCTTGGACTTAGAAAATTCACTCAAATAATCAGTTTACCGCACTTTTTTTCGTCATGCTTGAAGATATTGATTTGATAATTGGTATATAGTTTTATCATGACAAGTTACAGTTCAAGTTTGAATTTTGTTTTGGTTTGATGATTTTTTGCAGAGTTATGGTCCTTGGACTTAGAAAATTCACTTAAATTATCAGTTTTCCGCACTTTTTTTCGTCATGCTTGAAGATAATGACTTGATATTTGTTATATAGTTTACACCATGACAAGTTATAGATCAAGTTAGCATTTTGTTCCAGTACAATTAATTTTTAACCGGTAGGGGACTATGTATTGCCATGCAATACTCTCAGAATGCTTGTTTTTTTCAAAATCTACTCTGAAACCACTGAACTGATTTGAACCAAACTTTTTGTACATATTCCTCTGTGTGTCTTTTTTCTACTCTAGATAAGTCATTTCTATCTCACAGTAACTGGGAACATATGAATTTCTTTGATGTCTTAAAGTTGTGGTTTCCTCAATCCGTAATGTCTTGCCTATCCAAGAAAGTGTTCTTAGGGTTTGCACACCTAGTTTACCTTTGCATGCAACTTCATCGAAAGATACCAAAGGGATATTCAAACTCACAATTTGAAAACAAACTGACAATGCCATGGTAAAAAATGAAAAGACAAACAACAGTTCACAAAACACAACATAGAAAATTAAAGACTGAGCATTATGAACCACCAAAAAACGGGGTAATCTCAGGTGCTGCAGAGAAATAAGTAGATCCTACTCCACATGTGGTATCCTTTGCGTTGCTCATGTAAGTTCAACCTCTGAGATAAGTTTAATTCTGTATGTCACTTTCAAGGTAAAGAGGATAGGACTGTGGTTACTACAATTAGAACCTTTGTTGTCATTTGTGAAACAGACATTCCAGAACAGTATACCAACTCATATATATGAAAAACATAGGCTACTCCTGTGTCTTTGGTTTTTGACATCTAGAATCCCTCCTTTCAATGCTTGCTTGATCATTCCTAAATTCACAAAAAGACCAGACAATGCTTTTCTGGGAAAGACCAAATAGGGTTTAGTAGTGTGGTATTTTTTTATATGAGGTTTTATAAGATTACTAAGATACTTGTATGTTATTATAAATTTTAAGCATTTTGGAAATTCCAAGTGTGCCTCCTAAACTGGAATGCATTTTATACAAATGTGTGAATTCTAATGGTCCATATAAAATGAAAGATAGAAATTCATTGCAAACAATACTTATGAATTTGAATTTCTATTGGTATATTTGAGGTGAACGGTGAGGAATGCCAAAAGTATATATCATTTTGAAGTTACTGTACTAGGATAGCGTTAGACAGGCCCCAATAAATATAACTGCATACTGGTACATGTTTTTGTTTGAAAATTGTTTCCTTACTTTTATGATAATTTACTTTATGGGTCTTTGTTCATTGTTAAGGACATGTCCAGTGGCAAATATTTCATGAATATTCAGGACTAGAACAAATGAAAAAATACAGCAAAACATCAGGTACTATAAAGTGGTCATTCAGGAAGGATGGTGGGAAATTTCAACTTCCAATGATTGCTGCATAGTGGAAGAAATTTATTTACTGATCCCTCAATGTGTTGTTGCAAGGTTCCTTGATTGAATTAGTATTAAGACATTGTTATAGATGTACCTGTACATTTTATGCAATGCACAAAAATTACCATATTATTTCCACTGGAATAAATATTACAGTAAATGTTCCTAACGGAATAAATGGTATAGAATATTTGTTCCAATAGGAACAGATATTATGACCTTGTTTATAACAAAGTTTCCAGTGGAACTTCTGTTAGGCGGAACAAATATACGTTGACACGTGTAGATAATTTAAAAATAAAAACATGGCACCACAGTGAAACATATCTTGAAACAAACATGTGCAGCCTTCCTTATAAAAAATCATTAAGATGTTATTCATGGAACTAAAGCATATCAAATGATGAGAAGATGATCACTGGAATGGTAAGCTCTTTGATACCAGTCGAAGAAATGATAAACCAGGAAGTAAATTACCATGTCATCAACTTTCCTTCTTGTAAATGACCGGGTACTATAAATAAATGACTCCTCTAATTTGTCTCACATAATGCAAGTTCCGTAGCATTCCTGAACTCATTCAATGGGCCAAGTATATCTGTAAATAGCAGCATAGTATAATAAGAGTGCACACGCTGAAATGTCTCGCCTTCTTTACTGACCATTGATTTTATGTTGATAGTCCTAAATATAAAGCTTTACTAAAAGTATCACATAAACTTAAAATGATCCAAGAAAATGAGGTCAAGGTCAGATAAACCAAACTGGAAATACATGTACACCTTGCAATCATTCAATACACCAAATATAGTTGACCTATTGCTTATAGTATCTAAGAAACAGACTTAAACAGGAAAACTAAACATTGATCAATGAACCATGAAAATAAGGTCCAAGGTCAGATGAACCATGCCAGACAGACATGTACACCTTACAATCAATCTATGCATTAAATATAGTTGACCTATTGCTTATAGTATCTAAGAAACAAACTTAATCATGAAAACTTAACTTTGACCAATGAACCATGAATATGAGGTCAAGGTCAGATGATATCTGCCAGCCAGACATATACACCTTGCAATCACTCCATACAACAAATATAGTTGACCTATTGGTTAAAGTTTAAGAAAAACCGACCAAAACACAAAAACTAAACACTGAGCAATGAACCGTGAAAATGAGGTCAAGGTCAAATAAAACCTGCCAGACTGACATGTACATTGTAAAATATTTCCATACACCAAATGTAGTTGACCTATTGCATATAGTATTAGAAAAAAAGACCATAACACAAAAACTTAACTTTAACCACTGAACCATGAAAATGAGGTCAATGTCAGATGACACCTGCCAGTTGGACATGTACACCTTACAATCATTCCATACATCAAATATAGAAGACCTATTGCTTGTAGTATCTGATATATGGACTTGACCACAAAAACTTAACCTTATTCACTGATCCATGATATGAGGTCGAGGTCTGATGAAAACTGTCTGACAGGCATGAGGACCTTGCAAGGTACGCACATATTAAATATAGTTATCCTATTACTTATAATAAGAGAGAAATTAACATTACAAAAAATCTTAACTTTTTTTTCAAGTAGTCATTGAACCATGAAAATGAGGTCAAGGACAATGGACATATATCAGATGGAAACTTCAAAACATAAGGCATCTATATACAAAGTATGAAACATCCAGGTCTTCCACCTTGGAAAATATAAACCTTTAAAGAAGTTAGCTAACGCCACCGCCACCGGATCACTATCCCTATGTCGAGCTTTCTGCGACAAAAGTCAAAGGCTCAACATATCAAGAAAAGTAACAAAATATATATTTATTTTTTAGATTACAATCCTATTTCAACCTTCTGTATAAAATATTACTATAAATAACATTTAAAAATATATATGATATACATGTAATAAACAGACTTTTATGACAATGGTAAGATTTAAAATATTACTTCAAACAAACAAGAATATCATGTGCAACATTTATATGTATGAATTCTACAGTATTTATTCTCATATTGGCCTGTGCTCAAATAGGCTATTCCCCTCTATCATTCTGGCCAAAAAAAAACATATTGAACTCTGATTTTGTGAGATTATTTATGCCAGGACTCTCATGCATGTCCCCATCCCTTTCAAATAAAATAAAATTAATTTGACACACATTTCGCATGGTAAATGTAGTTTTTGAAGACTGAATTTTATGCCCCCATTCTCCCTTTTGGGAAAACACAAAGCTTCTGGGTCATACATTTAAATAAATATGGTTAACCTTCAACATTTGTACAGGACAAAAAGAACTGACTATTGCAAATTCAAAAATCATTGCGAGGTTTTTATTATTGCATAATGCGATTGGGTGAAAATCGCAATAATAAAAACTTGCATTCTGAAATCTGACATATATCACATATATTTGTATGCAGCTTTTCCTATTATCACAATGATTATACCCACATTTTTGGTCAGTCATGACAAAATCGCAATATTAAATGCACACATAATTTCTGAATTTACAGTTCTACTGTAAATAAATATAAAAATATGGGGATGAACATAAAATTAACCACTTGTGAAAATTGAACAACTTTATAGTAGAAATCAGGAGGTCAATGTAACTATTTTCTAAAGATAAATAGTCACTTTATTCTTCCCAGGCCTAACTAATGTCTTCTTGCGTATTTATCTGCATTCAAATCACACTTTTTTAAACTACAACTATTCCTATACTAATAATTTTACATAATCTAATCTGATTAGACAATATGAATAAATGATGACGTTGGAAAACACCAATGAGAAAAGCAACCCAACAACACAATAAACCAAAATGGACATCTTAAAAGCCACCATATGGTCTAATTATGTAAAGCACCAACACCAATGTGACAAGCACTATATGGCTGTAATCTGGACAAAGCTCTAAATTGGGGATATATGGACAAAGCTCTAAATTGGGGACATATAGACAAAGCTCTAAATTAGGGACATTTGGACAAAGCTCTAAATTGAGACATTTTGACAAGGATCTAAATTGGGAACATTTGAACAAAGCTCATAATCACCAAAATCATGACAAAGCTCAAACATATCCAAACTGTCCAAATTTCAGCAAGTTGTTAATAAATTAAATAGTGATAACAAACATATTAAATAACTAAATGTATAAATAATATCAAATGCATTGCAAATTTGTAAAAGTTCAAAAACAGTTCAATAAAATACATTAAATAATGTCAAATAAAAAAAAAACTCGACAAAGTTCTTTTGTTTTAGAAAAAAGTAAGTTAGTAAAACCATATTTTGATTAGGCATATTGACGAACATTTGAACATAAGCTCTGATGAGCTTTTCACCAGATATAAAAAATATACAATAACAAATAAAACAACTCATGCAGCTTTCAAATAAACAGTTATAAAAAAAAATAAACAAGATTGGTTTAACCAATCTTTTTTCCCCCCCCCCCTAACATATTCTGTTCATAATGTTAAATAACCTGTAATGCTTTAATAAAATAACTAGAGGTTGATATGTTTTTCTTTGAGAAAAAAATCAAAGACTACGTCTTACTCTTTTATCAACAAAAAGGGAGATAATCTGGTGATTAATGTAAAATTAACAAAATGACAAATACAAAATCGATATCAACAAGTAATACATATATTTATAAGAGTTATTATGATTTGTTGAAATGCCCAACTCAGCCTAAAATATAAACTTTATGTTCTATATTTTTTTTTCATGTAGTTCATTTTCAAATGTTTTATGCAATGAAATGATACTAAAGTTAATGGTATCAAAATTTGAATTTTTTAGCAAGAGTTATGCACCCTTTAGATGATGGTGCCATATTCTTCCACATTTCATGTTCTTCTGTCATGTTTAAAACTTCATCAAGGGGAAGTAATCGTATACAAGTAGATTCGTCTGCTTCAGCTTGGTTCCCTTGTAGGTATAATTCTCTTATTTCATTTGACTTTAAACTACATCTGAAATTAAATTCAATTTTAATATTATCATTAAAAAGACACATGTTTGGAAAATATACTATTTTTAAGCATTAAATTGTCCAAAATGTATTTTGACTTGCTATGCACGGCACAGTTGTTCACATTTTCTGCAATACCCCCCCCCCTCTTTTAAAATACCTGGATCTGCAGCAGTGTAGTGACATGTCAAAATATTACATATACATTTTGTTGTAATGACAGTGTTGTTGTTTTGAAAACACCTATGCAGATTATTCATTTGATGTAGGGTAATCTGCTGAGGTTTACTGAATGGACAAAGTGGATTCATTGCTGCATACACTACTGATACCATATTCAACATAGATCATGCATATATTATTTGCAAATCTACAAATATTTGAATGTGATTGGTCTGTAGAATTTTGTTTCCTATATATACACTTTGATTGACCATGTTGCTTAAACTACTTTATGATCCTCAATGCTCATTACTTATTTTATTTGGCCTTTAAACATTTTTATTTAAGCCTCGCTGATGAGTCTTTTGAAGACAAAATGTGCATCTGTCATACAAAATTATAATCCTGGTATCTTTGATGCATTTTCCCTTCAGCTATGTTAACACTATGTTGATATCACTGTAACATATTCATGTGAGATACAAGAATGGAATCTAGGGGTTCCAAGAAAATTGAAATTGAAAGAAAAAAATAACAACTGTTTGGCTTGACAATTATTAGGATAAATCACATTTTCCAATAGGTTATAGATGTGTTCATCCTGAACATGCATGAAATCAATCATTATAGATGTGTAAACTGGGCTGCGGATCACAAACAGTACTTACAAGTCCTTCGTACTTGGTATGTTTTTTCCAGGAAAAAGAACAACATTTACCATACTCAATTTGTGAGTTAATCAGTCAAGTTTACACATCAATAATCTCTAGAAAAAATGTGTTTAATCCTTTAGTAACGTTGTTAGTAAACTGAAACAATTAAAATATTAGAACTTTAAAAGACATTGTACCTGATAAGAAATTCAGCACTAGGTCTGCCAGCAGATGTATTGTTCCTACATATCCCCATCAAAAGTGGATCTGATAGACAGTTCATAGGAATATTTACTTCATCCACTACCTCTCGGAGAATTGAGTCATATATTTCATTGGTTATTTTTTCAGGATCAATATCATCTATTTCTATTTCTGACATCGGTTTCTTTCCTACAATTTCCTGGAAAGAACAAACAAATACAAAATTAAAGTCAATCAAAATGTGGAAAAGGAGTTATTTCATACAATGATTATCAAATTTACCAATAAATATTTCCTTAAGGACTTAATTCATGCTTCTTCTTTTACTTTTATTGGGGTGTAAAAGTGTTAACCTGTCAGAACACATTTTGTATGAAGATGGAAGTGCTTCATACTAAATATGTGTGCAAGATCAACGATTGTACAATCCTTTAAAATTACAAAAAATAATTACATTTTTATGTTATAATCAGTACGAGTTATATAAAATTATTCGTTTGTTTTCCTATGCATTTTTGCAATGTTGTCATAGGAACAATTTGCTTGCATGAAAGTTGCATTTCATAGGAAATATCTAACATTGGAATGCACAGGATATATGTATAAAGAATGTAAGGTTAGTCATGTTAGTCATTCATTGTTTTGTTGTCATCCAAATCAAGGTTACAGTTTTTTGTGAAACATACAAACATAATTCTAACAGAATAAATAATATGTATTATAATGTTAAAATAAAAAAGAAAGAAAAAGAGTACGCATTATACCATAGCCTTGGCTCACACCGAACAGCAAGCTATAAAGGGCCCCAAAAATGACTAGAGTAAAACCATTCAAACAGGAAAATCAGCGGTCTAATGGACAGGTGAAAACAAATGCAGCAGGTTTAAATGTTTTAAATCTGTATTTTAATCATATTGCAGATGACCATATTTTCTTGATAATTTATTTTTTTATCAGAATATATATACATTATAGAATGTAAGTTATAAGAATCTTCAATGTATGAAGATTCTGTATAAATGTATATATACTGTAACTGTGTTATTGGTATCGTCAAATTGTATTGAATACATAAATCGAGGTGAAGGACGGTCATGAAACATAAGTATTGTTTGTAAAATTAACCATTTTATTTAAAGTTTCTTTTTGCAATTCCCCTTTTATAGAATCAAAGGGACTATGGGTAATCTCATTGTTCATGCACCAAAATGAAAATAATTACTTCATTGGTTCAATTACCATTGTTTAGAATGTTTTAAACCAATCACAACATTTTAGTGTACACTTTTTAAAAATATTACCCAGAATGCAGTAGCTTCAGAAACAGCGAATAGAAGAGAGTCAAATTTTTTAGTGTTCCTGTTCTTCGTCATTTCCTAAGTAATCACCCAAAACATAGTTTTTTAAATATTTTCTATTTGTAATATATACAAGGAACAACCACACATTGTCTCAGATAAAATGTTCTATTTTCATTCATATTGACGTGCAGTAAAAGAGATAAAATTGAGAATTGAAATGGGGAATGTGTCAAAGAGAAAACAACCCTACCGTAGGCCACCATGAATCTGTTTAAATACATTTTTGTATTATTACTACATGTATATCAGAAACATTTTGTAGAACTGTTAAATGCTTGAGAGATAAATGATCAATACTAAATATGTTATCTGATTTTATTGTACATGTTGTAATAAAGTGTGTTTAAAAAGACGTTTATTGGGAAAACAGAACTTTTGCAAAAGTGCTGAAATAGAAATATTGTCATTACTATTCACAATGTTTTGAAACATTTACATGTACAATGTATGTATGTCATATATGCATTTTATCCAAATTTCTTTTCAGGGATGTTTTTTTCAAACCATTATCTGGATGGTGGGTCTTCATCTCTGTATTCTTTAATATGGCTATTAATTTCTATTCTTTCTTTTTGATATCCATTATTTTCTATTCTTTATTTTTGATGCTCATTAATTTCTATTCTTTATTTTTGATACTCATTAATTTCTATTCTTTATTTTTGATTCTTTATTTTTTATGCTTTTTATTTTCTTTTATTTTCTTTTCTTTATTTTTTATGCCCATTATATTCTTTTCTATATTTTTTATACCCATTATTTTCTATTCTTTAGTTTTGATGCTCATTATTTTCTTTTCTAGCACCCAAATTATTCCTCTCTACATGTACATGTAGCAATTTTGTATTTATAAAGATTCTAACTCTGCATCAATTGTGATTCTACATTTCTCCACTCTTAACAGTTAAATTGTGAAATTTAAAAAGCAGAGATTGCCTAGCATTTGTTTAATCGTCTAGAGGTTCAGTGGTGGAATCTGTATCTCTAAGGATTATAAGGCCATGTAGGCATGTCTTTATCTTTCTTTTTCAATGATCTGCACGAAGACCTGTTCTTTCAATGTGATATCACAATTGAATTTTGACAAATGAAGAACGGAAAGCATCAAAACCTAGGATAGCTAAAAAAACAATAACATGTACAAATGTAACCCATCAAGGAAAGTATAAGTTAATAATTTTCATGATATTGAGAGAAATAAATATATAAACAAAAATCTATTTGTTGAATAAGAAATTGTCTTAGCTTAGCACTAAATGTGATTAAATAAATATGAAAATTTGATAAGTAATGAATAATTTTATGTTTGTTTCTTAGTAATTCCAGTCTTTTTATTTTTTTACTATAAACATGATTTGTACCTAAATTTATACATTTAATCAATCGATTCACCACTGTGAGGATAAGATTACTTTAGTTTTATACCTTTGGTTCTGCATGGCCTCCAGGTATATCCCACATACCACATGCTTCTCCACAATCTAAACTTCTCATTTGGAATGTAACATAATTATCTGAGGATAAAAGTAGAGCTCCTACTCCAAGGGCATCAGACATGAAACCTTGTGGGTTATTAAAGATTGTCTCCCCTTTGTTCTGAAGTTCTTTAGCATTAGGTGACCAGTTAGTACCTATAAAATCTTTATAAGAAGTTATTCCGATGTTTAGTTTAACCTTATTTGCATTTAATTCAGTAGTGTCAAGTCTAAATTTAGTGGCATTGTAAAGTTTTGGATTCTTTTTGAGTCGATCTGACCATATATCGTCAATGTCAGTCTCCAGTTCAGGTAAAATATTTCGATTAAACTTAGACGAGTTCCGTACAACAGTTGAATTTCGGTTAAGTGTAATACTTGGCGGGGTACAAAACATCATTTCAACCTCTGAATCCATGCTTGAGTTGGTTTCTGTTTTGTTGCTCTTCGACTTCATACACATGTTTACTGCTCTAGAACGATTTTCCATATATAAAAAGCGCAATTATGATACTGATTTTCGTATTTTTATCCGGAAGTGTTCCGGCCTGTTTGTTTCCCTTGGCAACACTCACAAACGGTGGAGACGAACAGTTGTTTATTGACACAGAAAAGAATTGAACAAGTACAAAGATGGAAGCAGCAGATTTACACTTGAATATAGATTATGTTGGAACAAGTGGCACTGTTCTTAGTCCAGAACAAAAAGCTGCACTCCAAACTTCCTTAGTTATCCAGCAAAACAGATACAAATTTCACAGAATTTATTTCTGGGGAAAAATTCTCGGTATCAGAGATGATTACTTCATTGCACAGGGAACTCAAAAAGATGAAATGGCTGAATGCAAAACTCTTTACAGGTAAGTCCAATTTAAATCTAGAAGGTATCCACTCGGTATATTAAACTCAAAAAATGGAGTAAGAGTCAGTCACAATTGAAAAGAGCATACTGTTCTTGTTACTATTGGTATGCCAGTAAAGGTATAGTCATAAATGTTCATTATTGGTTGAACACATCTGCCTTCTACCATAAAGTGACAAGATGAAGGACAGCATTAAAACTTATAAAAAAACATTATTCCTTTTATATATAAATATGTGTGTGTGTCACCATAAACCAAGCATGACTGATAAGGTAGAACCTAATTCATTAGTGACTACTTGAAAATAAAATTTGTCAATGTCTTTGTAACAGCATAAAAAGTGTCAATGGTCTTTCAGAAGTATTTTTCCATAAAAACAAATCTAGTAATTGGAAAATTAAAAAACAGTGTGGTAAATGTCAATGAGATAGCAACCCAAGGCCATAGGATACAAAACTATTTTGAAGTCAACATACAGTTTTCAAAGTGTTTGTTATTTCCTTGTACTTTATGGGAGTTACAGTTGTTACACTATTTACATCTACCCATAATTAATTGCCACTTTCTAACTTTTACATTTTTGAGGAAAAAGGTTTATTGACATGGTGTTTTTATTTTTATTTCAGCAAAGATTGTGTAAATTGGGGACTTCTCCCACCTGCTACAAAAGCAATGAGAGAAAAGAGTAAATTGGCAAAAGGGAGATTCACTGGAGATCCTTCACATGAGTTTGAACATGTACAAACAAAGAAATCTGCAGATGGAGAAGAAGGTCACGAAGAGGAAGAAACAGTATGTACATGGTTTCAGTTCTTTTTCTACTTTTTATTGAAAACATAAATTTTGTAGCTGGTGCCAAAAATTCAACTAAGTGAATAATTTAGTTATATTTATAATAGTCTTCAAGTATTTAAACTTTTATTTAGTGTTCTTACCAATAAATTTTTGTCCTTAATTACAGATTTTGATAAAAGAAGAGGAAAGACTGTCATCAGTGATTGCCGAAATTGATGAGGATGTGAAAATTGTACCCAGAGCATCTTTTATTAAAACACCAACTGGGGAAACTCTCTCAAATAGATGTTTCGAAGGTACAGAAAATATTTGAATTTCAAAATTGATGAATATGCAACAAGCATTGAACATTTACATTTAATTACAGGCTCTTAACATAAATAGCAATACTCTGTTGGTTGTTGCAGTTAAGTTTAATGTACTTTGATAAATGTGTATTAAATTAGAGTTTACATCATTCATGAATTGAGGAACACAAAAATGTAGAGAAAACTGTCTAAATCAGCACTTTTACTTTTTGTCATTACACTTTAAATATGAAATGAGAGTACTTCAACTTCACCTATTGAAAACGGCTCTATTACAATTATTGCAATGTAGAAAAAACAAGACAATTGAAGAGTTGACAGATTGAGCAAATTTATATTTGTAAACCGCTTTATTTTATTAAAGCTTACTTAATGGTATTATGTATATATATACTTTGTCACAATAGATTAAAACAATATCATACTTTTTTCTGTTGCAGGTCTTTCTGTTTCAGAGGCTGCCAAACTTTGTTCCTACATGCATTTCAGAGAACCAAAAGCTCTGTTTGAAAAGACCTTATTACAAAAAGCAAATCTTGACAAATCAATAGATTTCTTAGACACTATTGAAGAGGACATTCCAAAAGGTATGTTGGCATTTGTACATTACATGGTCCAGATATTAGTACAGCCATTGGTACATGCATTTCTTAAAGTTGTGTCACATGAATTGCATGTATGAAAAAAAACATTGAATAAGCTTGATGTTTTTTTGTTTGTTTTTTTTAACTCTGAACCTGCAAAGAATGAAGTGTAATATTAACACAAGGGAATTGTATATTCCATGATTTTACAGAAAAGGTATCATGAATGACAAAGACTATGCTTACAGCTGGCTTCAACTTAATTTTCTAGTTTGTTTCATATATTTTTGAATACCTTAATTGTCAGAAAAAGATTTTGAATATTTTAATTTCAGAATTACAGCTTTAGTTTTTAAGCAAGCATAAATCACTGAAATCGCTAATTTTTGTTTAGGTTGCTGGAGCTTGCAGTTTGAAAGAGGAAGTGGACTTGTTACATTGAGAAGTCTATGGTGGAATGGATTTGTTTTCTTCCATGTTCCCGGATCAAGAAGATTTGGACATGTCTATGTTGGAATTGGAGAAAAGAATTTGGACCTTCCTTTCATGTTATAACTAGGTCCTTTCGAACTAATTTAATGCTGACTGTCATTCAATAAAACAATTTGTTACATTAAGTGTAAGAAGGAATCATTGAGGAGGAGTGTAGATATATGAAAGATATTTATTCCTTTAAGAACAACTGTAGAAGTTCATATATATTTCTTTGGAAATTTCTCATTTGTTTCATTAATAAATAATAAATATTAATAAAACAATTTGTGTAAACTAGTTTTTTTCTCTTAGTTCTATTATGATTGGACCACATATCCAGAAACACTTAAAAAGAGAGCTAAATAAAAGGGGTTGTTCCTCTGGATCTATCAACATTGGTTTGTTTATCGATAAGTATATATATGAAAATAAGGAGATGTAGTATGATTGCCAATGAGACAACTTTCCACCAAAGTTCAAATGAAGTGGATGTAAGCAATTATAGGCAACTGTACAGCCTTCAACAATGAGAAAAACCAATACCGTATAGTTGGCTACAAAAGGCCCCAACATGTTTATTGAAATTTGTTTCAACATTGTTTAAAGCTCCTAAGAACAGTTATTTTACAACAATATTGATAAAAAAGTGTCAACCAGAACACTTTTAGCAGCTAGTTGATCATCCCAAGGCATAAAACCTTTACTGTTATATCAGTGAAAATATGCTACAGTGGTGTTTAACAACAAACTATTTGTGAGTGTAACAGTCAAAGTAATGATCAGGGCCTATTGTCATAAAACTTTACTCAGTTTTTAGAGTACAAAATGTGCATGTACTCGGAACATCAAATCCAGTATTTTGATTGGTTGATGTCTGAGAAATATAATCATACTCCAAATTTTTATGACCGCAAGGCAAGAGTTGCACCAGAGACATATTTTTCTTAAGACATAATTTACAACTAGACAAACTCTAAGTTTTACCTTATATAATTGTTATATTAAAAACAGGATGGTGCCACTCCAGGAACAAAGCATATATATATAGTGAACCTCCAAGAGCAATAGAAATTACACTCACTGTCAGTTATGACTGATATTCTGATATTATTTCATATGGTTGCATGTTACTCAAGTTTATTCTGATATAATTTTTTTCCATTTTGTTGCGACAAGTCTATGTAAAGTTGATTTGTACATTCATCCATTGGTCCCTTTCCAAATTAAGGCTTTGCTTAATATTTCAGACTTGGACGTGGCAAAACCATTATATAAATGAAATATACCAAACATTCAATATTTTGTGAGGTAGATATGATATCCCAGTTCAACTTTAGTGCAGAATACACCAACATGTGAACCATTCATAACATAGGCCAGAATAAAGGTGTAGCCTCGGTTTCATGGATGAGGTGACATGTTTCGTTGTCAGTAGATTCTTTGTGAATTAGATGTTTAATAAGATTAAGGGTGCAACTTATTGACTTATTTACCATAACTAATGGTCGAAATCATGATTCTCTGATCACCTTTAAAGTGTTGTAAAACTTTTCATTATGGTAATACTATTTAGGGAGCTGCCATTTGATTTTTATAGGGGGGGGGGCTAGGATGAAAAATTTTGTCCTGCATTTTTTTTTTTAGTTGTAATCTCTGTCCTGCCTTTTTATTTTTCACTCTATTCGGTCCTGACTTTTTTTTTAGTCATACCAAAGACTTTAAAATTGGCATTTAAATTGCTGCTTCTCCGCTAAGAACACGGCATAAAAAAACATTACCTTCTCCAACTAGACCATCCACGTGCATGTGTGACAGTTTTTCAGGTCCTTAATTGGAAAACATTCGTCAACAAATGCATTTTAATTTTTGATAAGCAACTGAGGATTAGATATATCAAATTGCCTCTAAGCAGACGTTAATTTCACATGTACATGTATTATTATTTTCTCACACATCTCATAAAATATAGATGCTCATAAAACATATGAAGACACAGACTCACACAGATATATCGTATCGGTCGACCAATTCATGGTGGTAAATGTAAAACAGACGTAGTGTCGATATTAGTCGTTTTTTGTCGAGCCTGCGACTTCTGTCACAGAAAGCGAGATATATAGGGATAGTGATCCGGCGGTGGAGTTAACTAACTACTTAATTAAAAGCTTTATATTTTAGAAGTTTGAAGACCAGGATCCTTCATACTTTGTAAATAGTTGACGTATGTTATGAAATTACCGTCTGTCATATGTCCATTGTCCTTGACCTCCATTTTCATGGTTCAGTGACTACTTGAAAAAAGTAAAGTTTTTTTTAATGTAAATTTCTCTCTTATGAGTAATATGATAACTATTTTTAGTATGTGCGTAACTTGCATGATCTTCACATGTCAGACATTTTTCACCTGACCTCGACCTCATTTCATGGATCAGTGATCATCATCAGTGAATAAGGCTAAGTTTTCGTGGTTAAGTCAATATCTTAAATACTATAAGCAATAGGTCTACTGTATTTGGTGTATGGAATGATTGTAACGGGTGTACATGTCCAACTGGCAGGTGTCTTATCACCTAGACCTCATTTTCATGGTTCATTGCTCAGTGTTTAGTTTTTGTGTTTTGGTCTGTTTTTCTTAAACTATAACCAATAATTCAACTATATTTGGTGTATTGAATGATTGTAAGGTGTACATGTATTTCCGGTTTGGTTTGTTTGACCATGACCTCATTTTCTTGGATCATGTTAAGTTTATGTGATACTTGTAGCAAAGCTTTACATTTAGGACTATCAACATAAAATCAATGGTTACTAAAGCAGGCGAGTCATTGCAGCGTGTGTACTCATGTTTATAAATCTGATGGAGCAGTTTTTTGTTTAAGGGGCATACCCCTACTTATGAAGTCCGTATATAGTACTGAGGAACATGCACGGACGTAATGTGGATGCGTATGAGAAGTTGGCCTACACGGTAAACGTTAAGGGAAATAAATAAATAAATAAATAAATAAATAATCTTTATTTCAAGAGGATAATCCCATTAGTTAAAACTAATCTTCCCGCTGAGAGTCCTCAAAATAATAATAACATATCTATAAGTACATACAATATTATAATGATATATTATACACAATATACAATTGTATCTAGATAATAATGAAAAAGCATATTAATTTGCACAATTGATGAAAAATTTGTAACATTTTGTTTTAAAAGATACAAGTGTATTACTCATTTTTATTTCATTTGGTAAACTGTTCCATATTTGAGAACCTGAATATGTAAATGTTTTCTTTAAAAAGTTTGTTTTTGGTTTCGGAAGATTTAATAGTTTTTCATCAGCCGAACGTAAATTATAATTCTGATTACCAATAAAATGAAAGTTTTCTTGTAAATAGTTAGGAACCATATCATTTAATGATTTAAATACAATACAATACAATATTTTTATTGTCAATCAAGGACGCCCTAAGAGAGCAGTATAATTACAAATAATTTATTACAATGATTATTATTAATTCTTAATGATATATAATGACAAAATAAAGAATAGAGAAAAAATAAACACAAAAGAAAAAGCAAAACCCCAGATATGTATATATATTTAACATATAGAAATTTTGAGGCATATTCAACTGTTTATGGATATCATTAGTGCCATAAAATTCAAATTTGGCCTATGAATGATTCACTGGGTCAGTTAACCGGCATCATTTACTTTTTTTAACATAATATTATCCCTCTCAGTCCAGAGACTGATTATTAAATTACATAGGCGTTTTAGAACTTCTAGATTCTCACAACCCATTAGCCATATAAACATATTTTCGGTGCTACATTTCTTTAGATTAGGATAAGAAATACAAAGTTCTTTTATAAATGTTTTTCTATAAGTTTCTAATTTTTTGCATTGAAGGAGAAAGTGGATCTCAAGTATTGCCTTTTGATATTATTCCATTATAATGGAAAGACCATTTAACTTCAAGGGGGTGGTTATGGATTTTTCCTAAAGAAATATTCTGATCACCAATTTGATGAAAAAAATTATTGTGGTCAAGCAGATGACAAAAAAAAAATTTCTGATTCTAGATTTTCCCCATACCTTATTGTGTTAAATTTTGAAAAAAAATAATTTGATTGATAGCGTCGAAAAAAATGAAAAAAAATGTTCTGACTCAGACAAAAAACCATATCCTTTTGAAGTTAAATGGTTGCGCCCTTATAAGTATTAGAAGTGTGGTAAACGTCAATGAGTATGAGAAGTTGGCCTGGTAAACGTAAATGAGTATGAGTAGTTACCCGGGCCACGGTTAACGTGAATGAGTATGAGAAGTTGGTCTGGTATTCGTGAATGAGTATGAGATGTTGGCCGGGTAAACATGAATGAGTATGAGAAGTTGCCTGGTATTTAAAACGTGAACGAGTATGAGAGGTGGGTAAAAATCAATGCATATGAGAAGTTGGCCGGATTCAGTGTGTAAAACTACCTGCTCAAGCAGCATAGTTACTAGTATTCAGATGTGGGTACTTGTAAAAAATCAAGAGTACAGATAATATAAGTCCATATCTTCGTTCAGTAGATAAAACATTGTAGACTTTCTACCCTATACATAAGTATTCTTCACTCTAACTTCTAAACGGGTTCTTTGTCCAATTTTGTTTCATAGGAAAGAATGGCATACGCAGATATAAATGTCTTGCTAAAAGGAAAATTGTGTTAAACACCATTCTAATTAAAACATAACGACATCTTAAACTGACATCATTATCAAGATGCTTAATTTTTTATTGACAATGCATTTGTTATGTTTGGTGGAATTGTTTTTCTATAAACCGTAGGCTTTCTTTTGGGAAACGGCAACTGTGCTTCTCGTTCTTCAAATTAATTCGTATGGGGCAGACTTTCATCATCTCAAGAAGAATGAAAAGAAGCAAGCATTTTCTTTAATTTCCGCTATACAGATTTTCTGACTATATTGATCACAGCATTCCAATCAATTTGGATTAAAAGTCCATGCCATGAATACAATAACTGTTATGTCTCCTTTATAACTTGGCTTACATCTAGAAATTGCCAATGAATGTCAATTTATAACTAAACTTTACGATAAATTTGTTGATTAATATTTCCTTATTGTGGACTTTCCAATTCTATGTAACAACATTCCAGTAGAACCTTTACATGGAGTATACATTTCCCAGTTGATACGATATTCCAAATCTTAGGTTTCTTGTCACATGATGACTTTTTGAGTCAGGGTTGCTACGTACAAGGAAAATATTAAACTAATGATTAAACGGAAAAGTCAGTTGAGTTATCTCTTCGATTTCTCGATTTCGCAATTTCGCATTTTTCGCGATTTGGACTAATCATAGGTGAGATTATTCGCACATTGTTTTATAGGTTGTATATAGCATTCACACTATTGGCTTGAATCAGAGCTCTGGTCTTGAATATATCTTTTGATTGTGTTCAAGCATAGTATATTCTCAAGAAACCACCTGGATCATTTAGTTACAATAACACTTTTTTTACTTAACAAAAACATTAATGTTCATGATATTATTTATCTTCTGTATTTTAGATTACGTGTTTGTATATATTTTTACGAACACAACAGGTGATACTGAGATAACGGCTTTGTGTTAACGTTCCTGTATATAATATCATATGGCTTTTCAATATCACACCCGTATCAACCCATGCAAGACACCAATATAATCCCAAGAGCTCTGCTCGAGGGATTATATTGGTTGAGGGTTGATACAGGGTGTGATATTGAAAAAAGCCATATCATATACAATTTATTATATATTTCAAGTACTAGATGTTTTCCCCCGTAAGTTGATGTAATACAGATTAGGGGGTTTGATAAAGCTTTTAAAAAATGCGTGACTGGTATCGATGACGTTACGTCATAGAGTTGTAGGGGATGTAACCGTGACTGATATCGATATCATCACGCTACGGATGGTTGATACAGCACGATTGCCATTGATTGTATTACAAATACAGTATACCTGTATTTACTACTAAGTATATGATAAATAATTATATACCATTAGAATGTTTTAAAAATACTGGTTTGTAACATAGATGAATGTAATCAAATGCCATTTCAGAATCGAAACTATTTCTTTTCATATCTAGAGGGATTTTGCAAATTGAATACTATAAACGATGACTGACTTGACTCTGTGACAAAGAAAATTTTCACTTTACCTTTCCAAATCCATTTTACACAAAGATTACAAAGTTACAACAGAGACATATAATACAGTATGGGTGTATGACACAGGAATCGTCAACTGGCATTTTTTAGTTTGATTTCAACTCGATAAAAGTATTTTTTGAATTAGCAATGTAAATAATATTTGCATCACAAGTGGCTAATCATTGCTTTAAAATACCCCCACCCCCCCCCCCCCCCCCCCCCTTCTCACGGATCCACCATTGCATTTGATATTTTTTTGTTTAACACTTAGGAATTAATTAATATCAAATAATGATTAAGTCCTAAAAAAATAAAAAAAATATGAATTTAATCGCGTATTAAATTAAACCATGAATTCCAAAATGAAATCTATCATATTTATATATTTTGTCTGTACTTTCAGACTTCGTCGGTATGGAACTTGACTGAACAAAATGGCGTCAATGCAATGGTAAAGTATAAACATGTTTTTGAAAAATCATTGAAAATTCATTGTTATTACCATTTTCATTAAACCAAGACGATGTTATAGAACAATTTACACAAATTGAAGCAAAATATTCCTTCTTTAAAATAATATCTTATGTTGACACTTTGTTCTTTTCTACTTTCAACATTTTGAAAATTCGTACTAAGCTGCCAGATTGAAAGACACGTTTTGACAGAATAATGAAATACCAAACAGACATTTTGGAAAATTGTAGAAAATTCAGAAATTATACCAGAAACATAAAGAAGAGTACAAGTTCTAGAATAGTTGTTTCTACTGTTTGTCTTGGTTTTTATCCTCCTTTATATCTTCTCAAGGAAGATGACCCTGTGAATTAGGATGACCGATAAATATAACATAAAATGGACCTCCGTTATGATTCTTTTTATTATTTATCATATTTGCGACCGAAACAGACATGAATTATCGCCCCGCGGAAGTCCCGATTGATCTCAAGCCGCGTTTCTATTCCTTTTTAATATACAATTCCTTGAGTCAGGGTAGTAGATGGTGCCGCTAACGTGAAAAGTGTGAGTTTTTTGTTTATTTGTTTTTTAGGGAGGTGTGTATTTGCTTGTTTGTTTGGTTTTTTTTGGCAGTGGCTATTTTGCGGCCGGCGCCGGCAAAATACAAAATATGCTATTTTGCCGGCTATAGGTAAGCGGAAGCCAATTTTGCCAGTAAAAAACTATTTTGTTTACAGATATGCAATTCAAACCGAACCGACTACTATTTCAAAAGCAAATTCATTTTAAACATTTTTGATTTTGAAGCTATGTGATTGATTTTGTTAGATTGTATAATGTTTTATCAAATTTATATGCAATGCGATATTTACTTTTTATTTTTTTTTACAACATAGTTAAACAAATCGGAGATTTCATTCTTATGCATACATGAATCATTAGACTGCAAATGATTTTAGAAGTAATTTCAACTACATGTTTTGATATGATTTCATTGCTACAAATGAATGCTCATTTTTTTTTCATTTCTTTTAAAAAATTCTTATCTTCACCTTGGACTGTATTATAAAGTTAGTATAATAAATACAGTTTTCACTTGGGCTCATAAATGTTTTTAAACGATTATGTGTAGCTCAAATATTGCTACTGTTATCTTATTTAACTATATGAGTAATCATTTGATTCTTTTATGTTGGCAATGCACATTTTCGTAGTACTTTTCAAAAATAAAAATAAAATTCACTCTTTATAAAGAACCAGCAAAATAACAAATCCACTACTATATTGCCAGCAAAGTAGCCATTGCTATAGAAATATGCTATTTTGCCCGATCTCACTAATTAGCGACAAGAAGAAAAATATTAGCGACAAGAAGAAAAATATTAGCGACAAGATGAAAAATATTAGCGACAAGAAGAAAAATATTAGCGACAAGAAGAAAAATATTAGCGACAAGAAGAAAAAAATAGCGTCAAGAAGACAAAGTTAGCGACAAGAAAGTTTATATACTAACAATACAATATTTTTTTTTAAAAGTCAATTACATACAGGTTATTTTAATTGTTTAATAAACTTTTAAATGTTGTTGCATTTAGTAGCTATGCCGTCTTGTAAGGAATTTTTATTAAAAAAATATTTTAAAGTATTTACGATTCTGGACATTTAGTTACAATCCCAGAATCAGGTGGTGTCACAACAGTGAAGTAATCTTGATAAATAAATTATGTAATTAAAAGCACATGGCAATTACTCTAAAAATAAGAGCAAAAGGGATAAACAAATCCTTCAATCATCTGAGTATACTTATGCCTCGTTCACACGTACATTTAATTCGAATTGAATTCGAATCGAATGCGAATCGAATTCGCTAATCGCGTTCACACACTCTTCTTTTTTAATTCGAATTGGCTAAATTGCATTATCCAATTCGCATTAGAAATGCGTTTTTGTTAATCATGACGAATTAAAAGTTAACGTCGTTAGGACAGGAAAGCGTTATGACGAGCATTGCTATTCGAATGAGAATTTACGTATGGACGTTAAACGTTTCGAATGCGAATTAAACTAATTCGAATTAGTTAATGCGAATCGAATTCGAATTACGTGTGAACGCAGCATTAGTGTCCATAAAGTAGGGCTTAAAGATTAAAGAACAAAGAAATTACCCCACCCCCTTTTTTCATTCATTCATTCGCCTATACACTATATATGCTGCAAACTATAGAATATATTATCTTAAACATAAAATTATCATCGATAATAAAAAAAAAAAAAACTATTTTCTTGAACAAATGTTAATTTTCTTCGATTGTCTACCAGTATGATAAAATAATCGAAATACACGTATTTAAAAAAAAAACCACTTAAATGCATGTTTCTATATTTATTTGTTAAAAACAATTAATTTTTTTATATTTCTTGAAACGTAATTTGTTTTCTTATCGCTAAATTATTCTTCATGTCGCTTCTTGTCGCTAATTAGTGAGACCCCTTTTGCCGGCTTTAATTAAAATATTTTAATCAGAACCGGCAAAAGAGCATATTTACTATTTGGCCGGCGTCGGCAAAATAGCAACTGCCTTTTTTTTTAATTCAACTCAGTTTTATGTTTACTTCCGTACTCCTAACAACAAAATTATTATATTTAAATTTACCTATGTACGTTGTTTTATTTAACGCCATTTTGTCCCAGGTAAGAGTTGTCTTATCATCAGTGACACTCTTCCTATATCTTCTTTATTACTACCTGTAACGTCTATGTTATATAGGCACCTACGTTTTAATATTGTATTTATATTGTGTCATAGATCAAACTTATTCGTTCGGTGTATGTTTACTTGTTTTTGTTTAAATGTCTTTTTGATCGAGTTAAGCCATTTCAATTGATGTTTTATAGTGTGTCTTTTCATGTTGTAATATTACACTACCGTCTCAGGTTAGGGTGAAGGTTGGCGCCTGTTAAAACGTTTAAACCCGCTGCATTTTTATGCACCTGTCCTAAGTCAGGAGCCTGTTGTTCAGTGGTTGTCGTTTGTTGGTGTGATTCATAGGTGTTTCTCGTTTCTAGTTTTTTATATAGATTAGACCGCTGGTTTTCCGGTTTGAATTTTTTTACACAAGTCATTTTGGGGCCCTTTATAGCTTGCTTTTCGGTGTGAGCCAAGGTTCTTTGTTGAAGGCCGTACTTTGACCTATAATTGTTAACATTTTATACATTGTGACTTAGATGGAGACTTGTCTCATTGGCACTCATACCACATCTTCTGATTTATAAGGTGTCTACACCTACTATTCATTTTCATGTTTTAATATACTACGAAAACTGAATATTCTTGAAAAAATAAATGTTTTAATGAACTTGGCAGTAGGATCTCTGAAACTGAAATATCTACTGCTTTGTCATAAATTTATAAAGGTTAATAAAACAGCAGGCTTAGATAATATCTCCAATACTATGTTAAAATATGGTAAAACCTCTTTACTAACATGTTTTTTTTTAAATTTTTAATCTTTGTCTTTCTTATGGAAAATACCCTGAACTCTGGACCACAGGTTTTTTATTCCCAATTCATAAAGGGAATGATGCATACTACAATGTTTTTTTTTAATTTTTAATCTTTGTCTTTCTTATGAAAAATACTCTGAACTCTGGACCACAGGTTTATTTATTCCCAATTCATAAAGGGAATGATGCATCTGATCCTAATAATTATCGAGGAATCACAATCACTGATTCATTGGGGAAGTTTTTTAATAAGATATTTGACACCGGTCTTTGTAAATTCTTAGATAAATATCATTTCATTGATGATAGCCAAATTGCGTTTACCAAAAAAGCACGACCATCTGACCATATGTTCATTGTAAAGACTATTATTGATGATTATTGTGATACAAAAGAAGGTAGAGTGTTTGCCTGCTTGGTTGATTTCCAGAAGACTTTCGATACTGTCATTCACCCTGGGATAAAACTTAAGCTGTTGACTATAGGGGTGGGTTCAAACTTTTATAATGTCGTTAAGAGCATGTATGCCGAGAGTAAATCTTGTGTTCGATTAAAAAAAAAGGGTGACATATCTCTTTAGAACTAAAGTAGGAGTAAAGCAGGGAGACAATCTGAGTCCTAATTTGTTTAAAATTTTCATAAATGACCTTCCAGATTGTTTCCAAAGTTCGCCTCATCCAGTCGTGGTTAATTCACGACCAGTCCAATGTTTACTATATGCTGATGATATTGTCATTTTTCAACTTCAGCAAAAGGACTTCAGAGTAAACTTGATCGATTAAGTACTTATAGTAAAGATTGGTGTTTGAAAATTAATCCCAAATAAAATTAAGGAGCTTGTATTAAACAAGGCAGGCAGACATATCAAACATAATTTTTATTTTAATGACATACTTATTGATTGTGCTCAACATTGTTAATATTTAGGAATAACTTTCAGTGCATCTGGATCTTTTTCCTTCGCTCAGAGAGAAATGTATAATAAGGCGTTAAAAGCCTACCATAAGCTACGCAAAGACTTTCTGTCACTGAATCCAAGTTTAAAAACAGCCTTCATGTATTTGATCATACTGTCAAACCTATTTTTTTATATAGTTCAGAAATTTGGGGATATTTTAACCCTTTCAAAAAAATAAAAAATCTATGACTACAAATGTAGATCAGGCTTATCCTAAGCTTCTTTCAGAAAGACTACACATTAAATTTTGTAAACATTTACTTGGCGTTGCCAAAAGGGAAACAAATTTTGCCACACTTTCTGAACTAGGTAGATTTCCTCTGCATTTTGACATTGCAAAGTCTCTGATCAGATACTGGCACAGGTTTGAAAATTTGGGTTCATCTTTTCCATTACTAAAGGAGGCATATTTAGAGTCAAAATTAATACATGAGTCAAAAATTCCATCATGGTATGGATCCTTAAACTTCTTTCTAAAGAATATTAAAGGGGTTGGCAGTTTAGCTTCTGCAACCAATTACAGCTTTACATACCCAACTATATCAGTCCTATTCAGGACCGATAACTCTGTCGATAAATATTGTCGGGTATACAATGTTGTTGAAATCAGAGCAATTGTATTATATGTCTCAGTTGAAATGTATACAATAACAAATTTTTTTACACAAGTTTAACTTTATATCGATTTATTGAATGCCTGGATTTTGCTTAAAATATTGAATTAAAAAAATAAATAATAAAATCATATTCAATGAAATCTCGTTTAATTTTTTACGAAATAATACAAAATAAAGAAACATAAATATTAGTTTGATTATCTTTTAAAGCAAAAATTATTTTTTTAAAGATTTTTTTTTATAATATTCATATTTTCTTTAAGTTTATTATGATACATACTTCTTCTGGTTTGACACGGGGAAGAGAAGATATTTATTTGTACAGTTATGAAAACTTTTGTATATCACAAAATTTAAACTCTGGTAATACATGTATACACAGGATGTTTAATGTCACCTGGTTGCTTTTGGTTTGCACGTCTACCTGACAATATATTGTTATGTAACATTACATCCAAAGTCAGAGTTCACCTGTTCGTCAAGTGATGGGATTTTGAAGGTATGGAATATTTATCTGTAATAATTGTTGGGATTTTTTTCTCTCTTGGGACGTAAATATTTTTTTGTTCTAAAAGGAATGTATAAATATATTTCTAAAGAAAGATAAATTATACAGAAAACAGGAAAAAAACCTTTTAAAAAAAGAAGAGAAAAAATTTTATTATAAATTTTATTGTTAACTATTTTCTGGTAACAGTATATCCTGGATATCTGTCAAAATAAAATTTTCCCGTGTCACACTTAAAATAATATTTTTTTAATCAATAAATTTTGAAATCAATCATATCGAAATATCACCAAAGAAAATAACAGAAACATCAGAGATTCTACATGAAAATTAAATTAAATCAAGGAAAGTTTTACTATACAAATCCTCGATTTGATGCAACATTTCCATATACATCATCCGCCATTTTGAAAAATCCCGAAATATTCACTTTTTTAAATCGATTTTTGACCGAAATTGCCCAGAAATTAAACTGTTTTAAATAGTATTTTTCGCCAGATATATGTTTGAATATACTTAATCGAGTTGCAAAGTTTTATTTTTATTAACGGAATTTCTTTATTTGTTATACAAGTAGACATGGGTATCGGTAATTTAGCATTAAGTCAACGGAGAAATAACGAGAAAAAGTACATGTTTTTACGTACTCCAGTGACCGAATTTAATCAAAAATTAAACTGTTAGGACCAACATTGTTTGATAGAAATATGTTTGAATATCAAGGATTGATTTGCAAAAGTTAGAAAACGGGTCAGGTTCATGAGAAAACTCAACTTTATTGAAGCACCTATGCATTTTATATGGGGCAATATAATACAAAATGGCGGCTAGTATACGTCACAAAAGTCACGTGATGTCTGACTTAGTTGGATATGAAATTTTTATACAAAAAAAAATCTGTACCAGTACTATGAGGATCAGTGGAGACTCCAAATGCACAACTGTATTGATGGAAAGCTCTGTAACTATAGCACTTTCAAGATAAATTTTGGTCTTGAAAGATATCTTATTTTATTGCGATCCCCTGAGCGGAGGAGAAATTTTACTCGAGTGCGTATTTCCTCACATCTATACTATTAAACGAGACCTCATTTTGTGTGTCGCTTCTCTTCCTTCCCCAATAAATTAATCATCATGCCTCTGTGTCCTATATGTACCATGCATAGTCGCATTTGTCATCCATTCTTATGATTATTCAGTTTGGGTTATTTTGGGAGAAAAACGAAGAAAAAGGCGTCCGGATATTGTTTCCGTCATCAGACCGACTTTTAATTCATACCCAAGACTTCCGATTTTAAACTTTAAAAGAGGGGGTAAAGGGTTATTATCTTGCAACGTGTTTTGCGAGTTTTTATTTCACGTGCAGCCGTGAAAAAGGTTCGTTATTCATCGTGTTTCTTGAAATCGATAAAAAGATCAATGTGCAAGAAATTTTCAATTGTTCGCTCATCGTGAAATGGCAATTTTATTTCGCGTTCTTCCGTGCAGATACCCCCTTTACTCCCCTCTTTAAACACAATTTTCATAATTACGCGGGGACAGGACAATTATTTTCGCGTTATTCTGCGTGTATACTATGTTTATAATCCTAAAATATATAGAGAATCTCTATATAATATAGCCGCGTGAGTGATCGCCGTGGCGAAGAAACTTGGAAATGATATATAGTTAATAGCAAACACACTTTATTTATATTAAATGTATGTTCATAGTATACAGAAACGCGAAAATCATGGAATTTAACAGAGAGCAAAAAAATAACGGACTTTGGAAAAAAGGAAGAGGGCTTAAAAAATTGTCCTGTCTCCAAGTGCCTCATTTATGCCTAGACTCACCAATAATAATGATGACTCAGTTTGATAACTTTTCTGAAATTCTCCAGACATAAAATGTTTTACATACTTTCAACCAAGCTCTAAATACCCGCGATTTCGCGGGTGTGTTCTAGTAGACTTAGAATTGAACAAGGTAGATATCATGGTATTTCTCGACAAAACAGAGTATGTCTCAGGTGCACCTCAAATGAAATTGATGATGAAAAACATTTTTTTTTATTTTCATGCACATCATCTCTAACTAGGAGAAACTGCATGTACTCAATGATTAACTCACTCTATCATAGCTTTAAGCAATTGATTCCTAGCCAAAAACTAATCTGGCTACAGTACTTAACACATGCTTAATGTAGACGATGTTGATATATCTGTTTGTGATCTGATTGATGAAGGCAAAATATAGATCTAGCTTCTCTGCATCAGGCACGAGGATATGGCATGTTGGTTACCTAGACTCACCAATAATAATAATGTACTTTCTTATATTTATTTTATCATTGACAATCAGAATTATTCCCATATATATTGTATTTAACTAAAGTATTTTTCTATTTAGTACTATGAAAACTTGGGCATGTCATTTAGCATCGTCCCTTGGTGCCTCTTGCAGTCGGGTCATCTTACAATATGTATCAACCCCTCTGCATCAGACACGATGATGACATGTACCAGGCCGGTTTGTGCATCTGCTCATAATATCATAACCAAATTGTCTATTTACATTCATATATACCATGTGCGTCTATCTCTTACCTTGCCATGCAGCACCGTCCCTTGGTGGCTTTTGCAGTTAAGTTAAATATCCAATACATTGCCAATTTTTAAGGAACTTTTTCATGATGGGGTGTACCTGAGAGGGAGGTAAAACGCTGTTAAACGTATATATATATATATATATACAAGTCTAAATTGAAAACAACGTCCAATCCTATGATTGCGTTGGATAAAAACCGCAATTTTTATACGTGTGCATGTAGAACAAATTTCTTGGTAGAGGGGTCTAAATACAGCACAAACAACATTTTCCAAAAGACCAAAATAGTGAAAAAGTATATTTTAACAAAACGCATTTGACTAACAGGTCGAACAACGATGTTCTTAAACCCTGCTGACTGCCATTGGCGATTGCCAAATAAATTGATCACCAGTACAAAATAGATCTTAATATTAATTTAATACCAAACAGAAAACAATAAACTTGTGGAAAAGATGGTTTACCACAAACATGAGGTGCACAAATTTTTTATACACCATATCCGGATTTCGACAACTAATGTCTCTTCAGTGATGTAAGGGATCGAAACGGTATTTGGAAGGCCATATAATTTACCTCAATTTAGGATAGACTCTTGAATTTTAAAGAGTCGAAATAGGATGAACGGATCATATAAACCCGAAGGAAAATATAATACAAGCCCAAACGGAAAAATATAAACAAGTCTAAATTGAAAACAACGTCCAATCCTATGATTGCGTTGGATAAAAACCACAATTTTTATACGTGTGCATGTAGAACAAATTTCTTGGTAGAGGGGTCTAAATACAGCACAAACAACATTTTCCAAAAGACCAAAATAGTGAAAAAGTATATTTTAACAAAACGCATTTGACTAACAGGTTGAACAACGATGTTCTTAAACCCTGCTGACTGCCATTGGCGATTGCCAAATAAATTGATCACCAGTACAAAATAGATCTTAATATTAATTTAATACCAAACAGAAAACAATAAACTTGTATATATATATATATTTATTCAAGCCTAAATTGAAAACAACGTTCAAACCTATGAGTGAGTTGGATAAAAAACCTGAGAAGGGGGTAAAACGCTGTTAAACGTATACATATATATTTATATTTATATTCAAGTCTAAATTGAAAACGTGTAGTTCATTTATGTTCAAACTGCTTTTTCTTTGTATGGCATTAGACATTATTAGACATTATTTTATTATACCAATCATGGGCCCTTGTCGGGCAAGATACATAAACATCATAATACAAAGATTATTATTAAACAAGTTTTTAGTGAAAAACACAATACATAATACACAAAGTAATACAGTGATAGTTTATACCATGTATACGTCCTTGTGTATGTATACTAGACTATTGTTGTCTTTTGTCTTCTTCTTCTTCTTCTTCTTCTTCTTCTTCTTCTTCTTCTTCTTCTTCTTCTTCTTCTTCCTTCTTCTTCTTCTTCTTCTTCTACGGGATTTTCTATAAATGCATCAACTCAAAAAAATACATGTCATACATGTGAAAAGAAATCGTTCGCATATGGTTAAAATCACTTTCAGAGTTCTGCTGAAAACTGTGTAGGAATATGTACTGTATACATGACGGTTTTTCAAGCACCGATCAGCACCGGTGGATGGCCCTTGACTTTTTCTTCATGGCATCAGACTTTTTTTTAAGTCCTCAAACCTGAGACTACTATAGTAGTCTCAGCTCAAACCCAATGGTCATTTTGCTTTAGGTCCACGTTTTGCTTTTCTTTTATTTTATAACTTGAATGTAAAATCAAGGGAAGTTATCACGATAATTGTAGAGCCTGAATTGTAGCCTGGATCGCCATTAATATGATACCAGACTAAATTTAGCGTTCGATACACCTCGGTAGATTATATATCAATGTACAGGAATCTACCAATGTATGCCGAATGCTTGATCGAAAGAAGTTTGGAAGTTATTATTTTTCATGTTTAACACCTCAATCGATATCCCAATGAACATCATGAATAAGTCTAGCGGTATGACATTAGGTAATATTATCACCAAAGCCTTGAAGACAAACTCGCTCACAGTTTCATTTTCATCTGCAGCAACGCAGAAAATAAAATAAAAGGGGGAGGGTGTTCCATGCCACGGTATCCTTGTCTCATGGGTTTTTTGCTATGAAAAATGCATTGTGATTGTGACGTCACAATTTCCATTGAAAAAGCATGCATACTACGAATTCATATGACGTACGAAAACATATGATCTGACCATACTTGTTTCTGTAAAATACTTTATTAAGGTATTATTTTCTACAGAAACAAGTACCTGTTGTTTATGCCGGATAACTGAATGTATATGTCACACATGTCACATGTCTGTCTATATCACAAGCACCTGTTTTTTTTTATAACTGATTTAGAAACGGGTCAGGATTGGCAGGAATAACCAGACATGATAGATGATTTAAACTTGTTTACAAATTTTTCCACCATAAAGTCAAACAAGCTCCTTTCAAATTTTGCGTCATACTTTAAAACATTGTCAAAATAAAACAGGTGCTAACCAGGGGTCCAAAAGATAGATGAAACCTGAAAGAACAAGAGCAAGGTTTTGACCAACGACAACAAAATCAACCAGGAGAAACATGTACATAAACTTTTCCAGAAAAATTGTCTCTTGTTATGTTTTAACTGGCCTAATGCCAAGTAATTTATTATTGTGATAAGTTCCCAAAACATAGTGATAAGAAAAATGCCTTTCATCATTGCACTTTAAGTTTTTTTCAAAGTTGATATTAAAAGGATCCAATTTTGCTTGGGTTTTGGGCTTGAATTAAAGAAAATTTAAAAAAAATATTTATTAATTTATTTCATAGATCAATGATAATGTTGAATTCATGTTTTATGCCTGTAGTAGAATCTTATCTTGAAAACTTTCAATATAAAATTCAATAATAATCATATGATAATCAGTAAAGCAGATGACACACTTAAGCAATGTGCACTTGTTTGAAATACATTGTAGTTCTAGGATCTCAATTTCAATCTTCCTAACTTTCCCACTCTAGGTAATCTTGGATGAATTGATATATTTACATATATTAAATAGTGAATAAGATAAAAATGAAACAAAAGAATTTATTATAATTAAGGCTTAAGCATCAGCATACACATATTTGTGTATCATGTGCCAATGAAAGCATGCTGGCTTCCTTATCATGCAAACAGATGTTGTTGGACCTGATCTACCACAGCGCCACCTGTAATTAAGTGGGGATAATCTTCACCAATGTCTCTCATTGAAATCTGACCATTTTTTTTTTAAATACTTTAAAGCATGATAGACAGTCACAGATCTGGAGCCTTTGAAGTAAGTTGAAAATGAAATGATAAAAATAAAAGATTTTTTACAGATGACTATGAATGGCAGCCTCCAACTGAAGCTGAAAGGAAAATTATTCAAGCACGAAGAGAACGCTCTGACAAGATTAGTAGCATAATGGGTGAATACCTCCTTAAAGGTTACAAAATGCTTGGTTCAACCTGCCAATTTTGTGAGGTAATAAAAATAGGAAGAGATAGTACAAGCACACATAATGTGATTCAATTAAAAAATCAGTCTTTCTGGTGTTGAGGGATGATTGTAAAAAATGGTGGTGGGGGGTAGTGATAACACTCTGATGAATAATGCTGTTTTATATTACTAGTGGAATATGTACAGAGAGTAAATAACCGACATTAGAATTCACTGTGAAATTTGATCATTAAACATGTTAAAGAAATTGTCAATCACCTAATGTGTACTGTAACAGCAATTTTCCACAAACAGTTCCATCAAATTTGTAAAATTATTCAATTCTTTCAAACTAAATAAAAGTTTTAGTGATAAATGAACAAAAGTATATACATGTAGTCTTTTCAATGAAATAGAAAAAATAATCATCTTTGTTGCCACTTATTGACCCAAAACTACCATTTTTCATATACTTTAGTAATATTATATGTGTCAACAACATCAATACCCAACAGATATTTCACTCACATCGACAACTTTGCACAAGCTAACCTGTGGCAATATATTGTTTTGGGTTGTTGCTGTTGCTTAAGCCTAAAAAAGATTAACGGAAAGATTTTGAAATCAGACAATCAATTTTGGCAGCTTTTGCATTTTGTTCCATAGATAAGTTTTAAAGACCTAAAGCAAATATTCAAGAGAATTTCCAGTTTATTATTGCTGATATCTGACTGTAATTTTGCAAGGTTGTTTGAAGGGTGTTATTTGTTAATAGATTTATTTCTTTTTTATTTTCGACTTGAAACGGTGAAAAAAGTTGCCTTGTCATACTTTTTCCTTTTTGCTTTAAATTCAGGGCTCAACAAACTAGAAGAAATAGAAGACATTTTTTACTCTAGCCAAACTACATGTACATGTAAGTTTTTGTATGCCCTGTCAGATGGAAAAGTAGTATGATTAGGCCATGATAAATTCCATTTCATTTCTTTTTATTTGCTTGCATTAATGTATTGGCATTTGAAGATTTTAATGAAAAAAAAATTTCTGCAGACAAACATTTGCATTTGGCCCAAACATTTATCATTTTGTAGGAATAAAAGAGGAATCACATTTGCTTTTTAATATACCCCCCCCCCCCCTCCCAATGTTTTGGGATGGTATATAGGAATCTCCTTTTCAGTCTGTCTATCTGTCCTGCTTTGTGTTCGGAGCATCACTTACATGACTTATGTATCGTAGAACTTAGTTTGACCAAACTTGGTATGAAGATGTTCCACGGCAAGGTAGAGTATCTCATACCAAATTCAGGTTACTTTGACCTTTGTCTTTGAACTTTGAATCCTGACCTATGAAAGTAAAACTTGTCTGATTTGTGTTAGGGCATAACTTTGTACTGTACAAGTTAGGTTAACCAAACTATATATATGGATGCTTCATGGAAAGGTGGTTAGGCCAAAAAAAAATATATGTCTGTTTACGGTTACCCGACCAACCCTACTTTTGAGAGCCGACCCTAAGTCATTTTATTTCCGTTGTAAAGTGAAAAATAAACTTAACAATGCTGAACTTGTGTCAAAAGCGAAGTTAGTGTTGCAAATAACATAAATCAATTGCCTGATACATCCCAATGTTCACAATCGTGAACATGACAGCTGTATTAAGGAAATTTGCAACTCGTGTGATGAAATAAACGCTTTGCCGCCATTTTTTCCAACCAATTACCAAGGGAAATAATCCAATCATTAAAAATACGGGTAAACTCGGCCAATGATCAACTCGGACCACGACAAGACGAAACGGCATGACTCAAAAACATGTCACAAAAAATAAAATAAAAAAATAAAATAAAATGGAAATAGACTTACCTACCCTATTTTTTTAAAGTATGTAACCTTAAACAGACAAATATTATTTTTTGGCCTTATTATGATTAAGAGATAATGTATGAAGCAACATTTTGAAAACGTATTTTTTCTTTTCAATTTTGCAGTATATTACTGATAGATGGACTTACTTTTTTAACAGTTAACAGGCAGTATCTGATTTAATTTTTTTGACATGATAAATTTGAAAACCTTAATGGAATTTTATTTAACTTGGACAGAAGCTAATTATATTAAAAAATCAAGAAATAACATTGAAAGAAAAAGTTTGATTTTTTGTAATTCTGTATTTTACTGATAAATGAACTCACTTTTAACAGTCAACATTACATGCTTACACTCACAGCAGCAATCAAAGACAAGACACAAGGTTTGGCGGAACCCTTTACAGATTTTTTTATTTTTCAATAGCAAACTTACTCATGAAACTAAGGAAACTTCACACTGATTTCTTTCCAGACAATTTTATTAGAAACTCCAATTGGGGAGAAGTATTGTATAGCCTGCAAAGAACTTGATGAAGATACACAAGAAAACATCCCAGAAGAATTTCAAGAAAACAACCCTGGTAAGTTTCTTCATGCTTATTCGTAGACGGACATATGGAAAAGGCATACAATCAAACCTTTATTAAGCAGTCTCTCATTGGGAGTACCAAAAGTGATCCTTTTCTTCAACAATTCAAACATACTAGATGGACTCATCTTAATTGACTAGAAATGCCAGTTTTCCTGTCATAGGTCAATGGATCTCTTGAGATACTCTAGCTTCCTCCACACGTGGCGCTGAAATAGGTGATAAACACCAACAATCAATCAATCAAACAAACTATAACTTGTAAATAAATAATATAGATATTACGTATACTGAAACTGATTGAATTTGAAAGTTTTTTCACAAATATTTATAATCTGCTAAAATAAGCTATAAAAATTTACGAATACAAATGTATTATGTATTTTACCATATTTGAACAGTTATATATTTGCCACAAATACTAGTTGAGAGAAGCTAAAATTTCCTGAACCGCTAGATCAGATCCTTTATTTAACACTCTACAATAAATTAAGATAGAAAATTTTAAAGTAAATGCATATAGTCCAATCTGATTAAAATACAGATCTTGTGTGCAAGCATTGCTGTCAAGGATCTGAAACACTCTGTTTTACTTTCTGTTCTAGTAATTATAACATCAGCCAATGAAATTTCAGCCTTCAAATTTTTAAAAGTGTCTTAATTGGACAAAACCAGAGGATTCTGAAAGTTCTTTCAACATGTTCAAACAGAAAGTAGAAGGAGCGTTTTCAGATCCTTGTAAACAAAGCTTGGATACAGGATCTGTATTTTAATTAGATTGCATATAGTCATTACTTCTTTCTTTTAGTATTTCAGGCTGAAGCTTCTGAGCAATCTTTACGTGGTGAAGAGAGACTGGAAAGGTCTGATGCAATCAGTAAACTATTAGGAGATTATTTACTGAAGGGATACAAAATGTTAGGATCTACATGCAGTAAATGTGATGTATGTAATCCGTTTGTTTGTGTTTCACTTGTGGCTTATGTGTGGTATTATAATGTTATAGACCATAAATTATAGTGTTATAGACCATAAAATACAAGATAGAATTTGAAATCTAAGCCATTGGTTTTCTCAACAATTTTTAGCTCACCTTGCCCAAAGGGCCAAGTGAGCTTTTCTCATCACTTGGCGTCCGCCGTCGTCGTCGTTAACTTTTACAAAAATCTTCTCCTTTGAAACTACTTGGCCAAATTAAATCAAACTTGGCCACAATCATCATTTGGGTATCTAGTTTTAAAAATGTGTCCGGTGACCCGGCCAACCAACCAAGATGGCCGCCATGGCTAAAAATAGAACATAGGGGTAAAATGTAGATTTTGGCTTATATCTCTGAAACCAAAGCATTTAGAGCAAATCTGACTTTGGGGTAAAATTGTTTATCAGGTCAAGATCTATCTGCCCTGAAATTTTCTGATGAATTGGACAACCCGTTGTTGGGTTAGCTGCCCCTGAATTGGTAATTTTAAGGAAATTTTGCCGTTTTTGGTTATTATCTTGAATATGATAATAGATAGAGATAAACTGTAAACAGCAATAATGTTCAGCAAAGTAAGATCTACAAATAAGTTAACTTGACCAAAATGGTCAGTTGACCCCTTAAGGAGTTATTGCCCTTTATAGTAAATTTTTCACTATTTTTCGTAAATTTTTGTAATCTTTTACAAAAATCTTCTCCTCTGAAGCTACTAAGACAAATTTAAAGAAACTTGTCCACAATCATCATTAGGGTATTTAGTTTTAAAAAATGTGTCCGATGACCCCGCCCGCGAACCAAGATGGCCGACATGGCTAAAAAATAGTACATAGGGTAAAATGCAGTTTTTGGCTCATATCTCTGAAACCAAAGCATTTAGAGCAAATCAGACGAGGATAAAATTATTCATTATGTCGAGATCTATCTGCCCTGAAATTTTCAGACCAATCAGGCAACACGTTGTTGGGTTGCTGCCCCTGAATTGGTAATTTTAAGAAAATTTTGCAGCTTTTGGTTATTATCTTGAATATTATTATAGATAGAGATAAACTGTAAACAGCAATAATGTACAGCAAAGTAAGATCTACAAATAAGTCAACATGACCAAAATTGTCAATAGACCCCTTAAGGAGTTATTGCCCTTTATAGTAAATTTTTTACAATTTTCATAAATTTTGTAAATTTTTGTAAATTTTTACAAAATATTTTCCACTGTAACTACTGGGCCAAGTTCATTATAGATAGAGATAATTGTAAGCAGCAAGAATGTTCAGTAAAGTAAGATTTACAAACACATCACCATCACCAAAACACAATTTTGTCATGAATCCGTCTGTGTCCTTTGTTTAATATGCACATAGACCAAGGTGAGCGACACAGGCTCTTTAGAGCCTCTAGTTTAATGGGGTTTGAAAGATAGTACACTTATATTGCATGTATAAATCCCAAGCATTTTGCCAAGCCAAATTTGCAGAGTTATATTCATTGCATTTTCTCCTCTCAAATTCATATAGATGAGTCACTTGCAAAAAAATTATTTGGTTTACAGAATTAAGGGGCCAAAAATTACCGTAATACATGGTACATAGAATTTTTAATTATGATCCAAATTTAATGTTTTTTTTGGGTTTTTTTTGGTGAACTTCTTCATGACAAGGACTTTCGGAGGCTTTTTTTTAACAGATTTTGCTTTTTGGTCCAGGGGATCCATCTCTGCATTTTCTTGGCCAATTTTAACTTGTACAAATGATGTACAGAAAAGCTTCTACAAATGGTTCTCATTTGGGTCTAAAAACATAGTGGCCAAAGGCAATCATTGATTCTGATTTGCCTGTTTTTAAAAATTTCACTGAAACTACATGGCCAAATGTTTTTGAAACTTTTGGAGACTGATTATTGTAATAGAATTTCACCTGGAGGCGGGCTTCAACTGGCCCCTAAACAACTGGTTTAGTATGGTTACATGTATGTTGGGCAAATGGACAGGTGGGGAAAAGTGGGTACTTAATTTGTGTAAAAAACTCCTCTTTCAGTTTTCAACCCAGATCCCTGAAACTTCACAGGAAGATTGTACATATGTTGAAGCTGTGCACCTGCTAATATGGAACTGTTTGAGGATTTTTTTTCTCATTTTTCCTGGGAACTTAGTTATTTTCCAGCAAAAATTAAAAAACTGGGTACCAAATTTTTGTAATCAACTCTTCCTACAGCTATTGCAACCCGGCTATTTTAGAATTTGACCCATTTTATAGAATAATCTGAAGACAAACAAGGCGATCATAGGTAATCTTTGATTGATTAGCCAATTATTCAAAAATCTTTTTAGTGAAATATTTTGAAACATTAAAAGATTATTGATTGTTGGAGCCTCTACAAGGAATCCTCATTTAATGTTGAATAGGATCATTCATAGCGACAGTCGAACCTCATAGTTACAATTGAAGCCTACATATATATCGAATATATCATTTTCATCTTTCAAAGTATATTTATTCCACCTAACAGAAGTGCCTCTGGAAACTTTGTTTTAGACAATGCCATAATATCTGTTCCTGTTGGAACAAATATTCTATACCCTTTATTCCTGAAGGAGAAAATTCTTTAATATTTGTTCCACTACCAGGTTTAACAGGCGTCCTTGCAACCTGACGTCTCATTTAAAAGGACTTGTCAACTTTAAAAATGTTGTATTTACTGAAAGTGATCTGGTGACCTCGAGCAAATTGTGACCTAAGGGGGTACACTACTGGAGCCCCAAAGGGGTTTAAGTTTAATTTCCGATAGATTGGAAATTTGTATACAAAAGTATATGGTTTCACTAGCATTTTACACAATTTTAGAATAAACTGATTGCTGGTTTCATACACACTATTCTATTTTCAGTACTTATCCATGTCAATGAAACAACAAAAAGATCCAATTAATTCTTGAATAAATGAGTACTCGTTTGAACTTTTACATCTATAATATTTCAGACTATTCTGTTACAAGGCAAAGGCAGAAATGAAAAAGATCTTTGTGTATCCTGTGAAATTCTTAATGATGGAAAAGGTATGGGCCAGTTCAGAAAGAAAATATATGAAGTTATGTGTGAGAAGGCACTTTGTATAATAATTCACAGGTTATCGGTAAAACACCTGTAACCAACGTCAAAAACATGTCAAATTTTAATTAAAGAAGGAGGCATAATAAAAGTCTTTATTTGTCCCCTGATATTGCAAGAATAGAAAAATCATTGAAGCTTTCAGAAAAATGATAATTTTATTGATAAATGATCTGGTTGATATAATTTGAAAACTTTAGTGCAGAAATGTCCCTAAGATGTAAACATATTGAAAATGATGAATTCAACCTAAAATGACAATTTTACACATACTTATTGGACAAAATGAATATGTGCCAAAGACTTACCCAAAAAGATATTTTACACACATTAACAACTTTGTAAAATACATCCTGTAACAACATATTATTTGTGGTAAAAGCCTTGACTCATTTGACATTCTTTAAATGAGGTTTTTGCAGTTTTGCAGCAAATGCTTGAAGTATGCAGCACTAATGCTAACACATAAAACAGAATTTGAAAAATATAAATTCTAATTTTTGATGGACTCATGTCTTATGAACATCTGAAGGATGTTATTTAGTAAATTATAAAAAGAAATTATTGACTTTGAGTGATTCATACAAGAAAAAAACCTTTTTATCATTCCATACAACTGTGACTGAAATAGTATTGAATTGAATTGTGCAAATTTCTGTTTATTTATGATGTTGAGTTTTGAATATTGTAAACCAATTATTTTCACCTTCACTTGAAAAATAACATGAATATATATCATTGCAAATATGTGAAATTTGGTTCTTCTTTTTTTTAATTCATCAACAAAGATAGAAAATCATAAAAATAATAAATTACCATGAAGTAGATTGAAATAGCCAAAAGCCAAAAGATGTATCTCAGAAGTTAGTCTACAGTATGTTTGTATGTTCAGTTGACATAAGAACAATTTGTACCTTGCACATAATTCACGGTCAACTTTGTTTAAATTTTTGAAAGTTTTGAAAATCTTGGCTGATTTTTATGTATCATAAAGATAAAATGATGCAAAATAGTTTTTCAGAAAGTTAATTTAATTCCAAAATTGTTTCAAGGTCTAAGGTGAGTGCTATTTGAAGATAGAGATGAACTCTAGAATATAGGCTGTATCAATTCCTATAGCCGTTTTCAAAACTTACATCCGGAATTACAAATTTTACTCTAAAATTAAAATTTGAAGTTGGTTATCTCCCTTGTAAGGAAGTAGAACTACTTCATGGCAATGAAGCTCATTGAAGACAAGAGTCAACGATAAGTGGTTTTTAATCCCTGTTGATTTTAATAAAGATAATTTTTGATTTATATAAAAATGAAATAATTAATTGTTTTTTTTCTTCCAACATACTTGTTACCAAACTCTATTTTAAAATTTGAAATGCTTGTAAACTAAGGTAATAGATTGTTTTCTATTTAACTTCTCACCTTTGCTCTGCACTGCAGTGAACCAGTATTCATACCAGTAAACTTCCCAAGAAGGGAAATAATCTGTATTTAATTGTAATTTTAATTATAATTTTAAATCAGATTCTTGGTTTCGGAAGTGAGTTTCTAGAAAGTCCTATAGGTAAAGTTTTAACTTTAAATGATACCATTGATTGAGTTAATGATATTTCATTAATTAAGGTATATATTGTTTTTTTGATTAAAATTAATTTGCTTTAAGATTTTAAATTATTTTAATAGCATGTGTTTGATAGTATACTTCTTTTTTCATGTATAACCATATTATTATATTTCAGACAATACCCCAACAGCAGTAACAACATCATCATCCTCTGAAATGTTAGCGAATACCGCTGCAATACCCAACTCAGCAAGGTTTGAAAATGCTGATACAATGTCCTCCCCAGCTATGTTAAGAAATGCCACTGCAATGTCCTCACGACCGATTCAGACGGTGACAAGAACAACTAGTCGATCCCAGTGTACCAATACCTTATCCTATACTGAGGATGTATTAAGACACAAAATAGAATGGGCAACCCAACAACTCCAGTCATCATCCAGTGTGGACTATAGCATACAAATTTGTAATCTGATAAAATCAGCTGCAGATGCTTTTTCATCATTACAGACTATTAAATTTACTAATGAATAACTGGTATCTGTTTACCCCTAAGGTTGCTTTGAATGCAAAATTGTGATGTTTTCCAGTTTTCATGAATAAATACCGGTATATGGATGAGAAGATACTATGGCATTTGTGCGAATGATTTCATTTAGTTTTTTGTCTTGCTTCTTGCAAATTTTTCAGAATGTGAGACATAGGTATGCTATTCGACTGCTGTTTTAATAAGTGGTTATGAAACTATGAATTGATTAAATGATAGATCAAATTTTAATTTTTGAACAAATGTGGAAAAATCTAATGCATTTAAGTGTTATCTGTATATTTTAATGTTACAAAATGACAACAATTATTGAAAAGTATCATTTTAAAATGATCAAAAAGGAGGAAGAAATTGAATCATTTTTAGCTCACCTGGCCCGAAGGGCCAAGTGAGCTTTTCTCATCACTTGGCGTCCGTCGTCGTCCGTCGTCATTAGCTTTTTACAAAAATCTTCTCCTCTGAAACCACTGGGCCAAATTTAACCAAACTTGGCCACAATCATCATTAGGGTATCTAGTTTAAAAAATGTGTCCGATGACCTCGCCAATCAACCAAGATGGCCACCATGGCTAAAAATAGAACATAGGGGTAAAATGTAGATTTTGGCTTATATCTCTGAAACCAAAGCATTTAGAGTAAATCTGACATAGCGTAAAACTGATTATCAGGTCAAGATCTATCTGCCTTGACATTTTCAGACAAATCTGACAAACTGTTGTTGGGTTGCTGCCCCTGAATTGGTAAATTTAAGGAAATTTTGCCGTTTTTGGTTATTATCTTGAATATTATTATAGATAGAGATAAACTGTAAACAGCAATAATGTGCAGCAAAGTAAGATCTACAAATAAGTTGTCATGACCAAAATTGTCAGTCGACCCCTTTAGGAGTTATTGCCCTTAATTGTCAATTTTTAACAATTTTTTGTAAATTTTGTAATCTTTTACAAAAATCTTCTCTGAAACTACTGAGACAAATTTAACCATACTTGGCCATAATCATTATTAGGGTATCTAGTTTAAAAAATTTGTCCGATGGCCTTGCCTCCCAACCATCATGGGGTACTTGGTTAAAAATAGAACTTACGGGTAAAATGCAGTTTTTGGTTTATATCTCTGAAACTAAAGCATTTAGAGCAAATCTGACAGGTGGCAAAAATGTTCATCAGATTTAGATTTATCTGCCCTGAAATTTTCAGACGAATCCGACAACCCGTTGTTGGGTTGCTGCCCCTGAGTTAGTAATTTTACAAAAATTTTGCATTTTTTTGTTATTAAGTCTCCCAAACGAAGTTTGGGAAGACTTATTGTTTTTGCTCAGTTCTTATTATTATTATTCTTCTTCTTCTTCTTCTTCTTCTTCTTCCGCCACTTTTAAATTTGAACTTGTCCGCACCCGTTCTCCAAAACCGCTGTCAGATTAACTTAGGGTTTCACAATATGTTAGACTAACATGTCTAGTGGTGCAATCAGGGTTTTGTTTGTGCAATGGGGTTTATAAAGGGGTACTTTGAGGGGCAAAAAGAAAAGAGGGTTTTACTATAGAACCCTATGGGATTTTATTTTTAAAAATTTTCAAATGATTATAAATTGAAAACTGTTTGTGATAGACACAATTTTTTTAATTGAAAATGTTCTAAATGATAAAGCCCATTAAATGAAATACAGGGTTAGTCCCCAGGGGTCACCCCCTCCCCCTGCCATTTAAGAAAGTTCTAATACCTTGTAAATGGTCAAGATCCCCACCCCTAAACCATATATATTTTGGTTTGTCATGCTAAGATGGTTTGAATGATATACAGGGTTAGTACCCAGGGGTCACCCCCACCCCATGCCATTTAAAAAAGTTCGAATATCTTGTAAATGGTTGAGATCCCCACCCCTAAACCATATATATTCTGGTTTGTCATGATAAAGCACATCAAATGAAATACAGAGTTAGTCCCCAGGGGTCACCCCGACCCCATGCCATTTAAAAAAGTTCTAATATCTTGTAAGTGGTCAAGATCCCCACCCCTAAACCATATATATTCTGGTTTGTCATGATAGAGCACATCAAATGAAATACAGGGTTAGTCCCCAGGGGTCACCCCACCCCATGCCATTTAAAAAAGTTCTAATATCTTGTAAGTGGTCAAGATCCCCACCCCTAAACCATATATATTCTGGTTTGTCATGCTAAGATGGTTTGAATGATATACAGGGTTAGTCCCCAGGGGTCATCCCGACCCCCTGCCATTTGAGAAAGTTCTTATATCTTGAAAATGGTCGAGATCCCCACCCCTAAACCATATATATTCTGGTTTGTCATGATAAAGCACATCAAATGAAATAAAGGGTTAGTCCCCAGGGGTCACCCCACCCCATGCCATTTAAAAAAGTTCTAATATCTTGTAAATGGTCGAGATCCCCACCCCTAAACCATATATATTCTGGTTTGTCATGATAAAGCACATCAAATGAAATACAGGGTTAGTCCCCAGGGGTCACCCCCACCCCATGCCATTTAAGAAAGTTCTAATATCTTGTAAATGGTCGAGATCCCCACCCCTAAACCATATATATTCTGGTTTGTCATGATAAAGCACATCAAATGAAATAAAGGGTTAGTCCCCAGGGGTCACCCCACCCCATGCCATTTAAAAAAGTTCTAATATCTTGTAAATGGTCGAGATCCCCACCCCTAAACCATATATATTCTGGTTTGTCATGATAAAGCACATCAAATGAAATACAGGGTTAGTCCCCAGGGGTCACCCCCACCCCATGCCATTTAAGAAAGTTCTAATATCTTGTAAATGGTCGAGATCCCCACCCCTAAACCATATATATTCTGGTTTGTCTTGATAAAGCACATCAAATGAAATACAGGGTTAGTCCCCAGGGGTCACCCCACCCCATGCCATTTAAGAAAGTTCTAATATCTTGTAAATGGTCGAGATCCCCACCCCTAAACCATAGATTCTGGTTTGTCATGATAAAGCACATCAAATGAAATACAGGGTTAGTCCCCAGGGGTCACCCCACCCCATGCCATTTAAAAAAGTTCTAATATCTTGTAAGTGGTCAAGATCCCCACCCCTTAACCATATATATTCTGGTTTGTCATGCTAAGATGGTTTGAATCATATACAGGGTTAGTCCCCAGGGGTCATCCCGACCCCCTGCCATTTGAGAAAGTTCTAATATCTTGTAAATGGTCGAGATCCCCACCCCTAAACCATATATATTCTGGTTTGTCATGCTAAGATGGTTTGAATGATATACAGGGTTAGTCCCCAGGGGTCATCCCGACCCCCTGCCATTTGAGAAAGTTCTTATATCTTGAAAATGGTCGAGATCCCCACCCCTAAACCATATATATTCTGGTTTGTCATGATAAAGCACATCAAATGAAATAAAGGGTTAGTCCCCAGGGGTCACCCCACCCCATGCCATTTAAAAAAGTTCTTATATCTTGTAAATGGTCGAGATCCCCACCCCTAAACCATATATATTCTGGTTTGTCATGATAAAGCACATCAAATGAAATACAGGGTTAGTCCCCAGGGGTCACCCCCACCCCATGCCATTTAAGAAAGTTCTAATATCTTGTAAATGGTCGAGATCCCCACCCCTAAACCATATATATTCTGGTTTGTCATGATAAAGCACATCAAATGAAATAAAGGGTTAGTCCCCAGGGGTCACCCCACCCCATGCCATTTAAAAAAGTTCTAATATCTTGTAAATGGTCGAGATCCCCACCCCTAAACCATATATATTCTGGTTTGTCATGATAAAGCACATCAAATGAAATACAGGGTTAGTCCCCAGGGGTCACCCCCACCCCATGCCATTTAAGAAAGTTCTAATATCTTGTAAATGGTCGAGATCCCCACCCCTAAACCATATATATTCTGGTTTGTCATGCCAAGATGATTTGAATGATATACAGGGTTAGTCCCCAGGCATCACTAATGCATATACTTTACTGGACCAAACCAATTTTCACTGGACTTTGTCCAATGTCAGGCGACACTGGGAATTTCGAATTATGGGAGCTTCGTTTGGGAGACTTCGTAACAGCATCCTGTTACAATCATTTCTTGTTATCTTAGATATCATTATAATATCTAATATCTAATACTTTTAATTATGATTTTCACCTTATTTTACATGATTTCCAAAGCATCAGTAAATACAGGTGAGCGACACAGGCTCTTGAGAGCCTCTAGTTACTTGTAACCAACTTAAGAATGAAATTAGTATAAATAAGTTATAATTTAAACCAAGATGGAATTTTTCACACTTAAGATGATTCAATATTAATAAGAAAACCATTAATACTTTAATTGATGATTTATGCAATCGTTGGACTACCAGATTAAGCCAGGCAAACTTGTAGCTCTTGTTCAGATGTGAAAATAATTAACATGAATAACATGCCGAGAATTACATATATATTTACCAAGTGTGCTATTGAATTATTTTAAAACATATTGTTGTATAATATATATCTTATCTTTAATGTCAAGATGTTTTACCTAGATTTCTCTAGATTTATCTTGGTTAATTACAAAAAATGTAGTCAAATGTTTTTAAAAAACCAACATAATCCAATGGTTACATTAGTTATCTAGGAACTCCAACTAGATTTCTTAATTTGTACTCATGAAATCAAAAAGATTGGAAAGAGCAGAATAAATCACTTGCATTGATGTAGTGTTCAATACATATACCATCACAGTAGATAACACTAGCTCAGCAGGATCTGCTTACCCTTCAAGATAACCAGAGTTCACCTCCGATTTGGTGGGGTGTGCATTTTGCTGAATCTTAAGTTTTCTGTTTAATGTTTTGTGGACTTGTTTATTTCTTCATCTATTTCTTTTGGTGATTAAGTTGTCGGTTTTACAGTAATTTGATTTATAGTTTTTGATTGTCCCTTATGTATTTCCTCCCTTTATTTTATTGAAAACCTCCTAAAACCTGCAAATCTCATTGATGACTGCAATAGGATTATGGTTCCTTATATCTCATTTATTAAAAAGTACAGATTAATATCTTCATATCCAAAAGAAATCACAATTGAGATAGCATTAACAACTAACCATTAAAGAATGTCTGCGATACCAACCTTTTTTGTCTCACCTTCGACAATGTCTCATAATGTGAGACATAGGGATAAGTATCCAGCGGCGGCTTATTCTATTTGTATATCAGAATTAAGAAGAAACTGAATGCTACATACCTTGTAGTTCAAAGTTCAATGTTAAAGTTTTGTTTTGGTCTATTTCTCAGATACTATAAGTAATATGGCCACTTTATTTTTGTATTAAATGATTGTAAGGTGTACATATCTGTCTGGTAGGTTTCATCTGACCTTGACCTCATTTTCATGCTTCATTGGTCAATATTAAATTTTCTTGGTTATGTCTGTTTCTCAGATACTATAAGCAATAGGTTAACTATATTTGATGTATGGAATGATTGCATGGTGTACATGTTGTCGGGGATTCATTTGACCTTTACCTCGTTTTATAGTTCATTGGTGTAATTAAGTCTGATTCTAAAATGCTATAAGCAATAGGCTAACTATATTTGGTGTATGTTATGATTGTGAAGTGTAGATTCAATCATGATAAGTAAAGTAGGTGACACATTTAAGCCTGTGCACATTTGTGTCATTATACAATCCCCTTTTTGAAGCAGGTGGTATATAGTGATGAGGGTCTCTGTCAGATCGTCCTTTGGTTCTACTTGTATCCACTACTGCTCCTGAACCACTTGACAAAGATTTGTGAACATTCCACAAAATCTTACTCAGATGATGTTCATTTGCACCTATTTGATTTCCTCATCCAAAAAATTGGGGTCTACTTTGGCATGACATGGACTTTGGTCCTATATGCACACAACAGCTGGTATGCAGTTGTATTAGCATTACCATATTTTATTATACTCCCACTCCGAAGGATGCAGGGTAAGCTGTTTTGCTGCTGTCTGTTCATCTGCAACTCCCGTCACATTTTTTCTCGGCTACTACGAATCGGAGCTTCATGAAACTTGTTATATTGCTTCCTGTAAGCATGCTTTATCGTGTGACACAGTTTCAGATTCTTCTGTCATCAACTTCCGAATACTTATATATTCTAAACATAATGGCTTTGTTTGAAATTTTCGTTGCATTTTTCTAGGGAAGGTCAAATTATAGCTTCCTGAAATTTGTTATCAAGCTTCATTTTGTCACCATGCTTGACCGTGTAATGCATTTTTAGATTCATAACTCCACAACTTCCTGTTTACCCAAAACTTAATGCGGGTGTATCAATAGTGAGCTATACCTGACAGTTCTTGTTACCTTTGAGATTATTTACTCTTCAAAGTATGTTACATTGATGATGAAAATTTGGAGTTAGCAAATCAAAGTTGTTGATTAGGACAGTTTAAGGGGAACCAGTAAGGGGGAGTTAATGATATTTGGTATGCAGATACATTTCATTTCTATGCATACAATTTTGCCCAACCCCATTAATCATGGTCCCTTGATTTTGAAAATTTTGAACAGATTTCTAATATATAGAGCAACAGGATTAGACCACATGTGGACTAGGGTTCGAATTTCCCTTCTGGAGCAGCCGAGATCACCTCCGGTTTTTGTTGGGTTCGTCTTGCTCAATATTTAGTTTTCTTTGTAGTGTTTTGTATACTGTTTGTCTTCTTTTCTTTTTCTTTTTTTGTTTGCGACGAAAGTCACAGCATGCGAGACATAGGTATTACAATCAAGCGGCGACTGCATAAACTATTTGTTTAAAGCTTTATATTTCAGAAGGTAGAAGACCTGGATGCTTCATACCTTGTATACAGATACCTTATGTTATGAAGTTTCCGTCTGTTATATGTCTATTGTCCTTGACCTCATTTTCATGGTTCCGTGACTGCTTGAAAAAAATTACAGCTTTTTATGCCCTCGCCGTAGCGGAGGGGGCATTAAGTTTTACCCTTGTCCGTCTGTACGTCCGTCCGTCCGTACGTCCCAAAGTTGGTTTCCGTTCATTAACTTTAGTTTGCCTCAACCGAATGTAATGAAACTTATACACAATGGTTATTATCACAAAATACAGATCAAGTTTGAATTTTGGTGCCGTCACTTTTACTGTTCTAGAGTTATGCCCTTTACAAATGGAAAAATTGTTAATTTTTTTTTTTTTTTCTAATTATCAAATCATTTTTAAAATTGGAGTTATCTTCCTTTGTCCATGATTATAGTTTAATAAACTACAATCAATGCTTTATACAATGCAATGTTTAATTTTGCCTTCTACTGATAAATTAAAGCAATTTTTACCCTTCATTTCTAAAAATATTTTAAAGTCTTCTTTGAAAATTGGAGTTATCTTTCTTTGTGCATAATGGTAGTTGAATCAACTACAACCATTGCTTTATACAATGCAGTATTCAATTTTACTTCCTACTGATAAATTAATTTGTTTCCGTTTTCTAACTTTAGTTTGCCTCAACCAAATGTTATGAAACTTATACATAATGCTTATTACTACATAATACAGATTAAGTACGAAATTTGGTTATGTCCCTTTATAAACATAAATATTGCTGAATTTTTCGTTTCCGTTCTCTAACTTTAGTTTGTCTCAACCAAATGTTATAAAACTTATACACAACTGTTCTAGAGTTATGCGTGTTTACAAATAGAAAAATTGCTGAATTTTTAGTTTCTGTTCTCTACTCAAGTTAGCCTCAACCAAATGTTATGAGACTTACAAACAATGCTAATTACCACAAAACTCGGATCAAATTCAAATTTGGGTAGCGTCACTTTTACCGTTCTTCAGTTATGTCCCTTTATAACTATATGATATGCAAGCGGGGGCATCATCTGTGTCCACATGTGGACACTATCCACATTTATTTGTGAAATACTCACTTATTGAGTAATCGGATGACTATATTTGGTGTATGGGTTCCTTGCAACGTCTACATGTCCGTCAGGTAGGGTTCACCTGACCTCGACCTTATTTCATTGATCAGTGATCAAGGTTAAAGTTACGTGGTTAAGTCCGTATCTCAGATAATATAAGCAATTAGTCAATTATGTTTGGTGTATGGAATGATTGTAAGGTGTACATGTCCGACTGACAAGTTTCATCTGACCTTGACCTCAATTTCATGGTTCATTGGACAATGTTTATTTTTTGTGGTTTGGTCTATTTCTCAGATACTATAAGTAATAGCACAATTTGTTTGGTGTATGGAATGATTGTCAGGTGTGCATGTCCGTCTGGCAGGTTTCATCTGACCTCGACCTCATTTTCATGGTTCATTCGACAATTTTTAGTTTTTTTGGTTTGGTCTATTTCTCAGATATTATATGCAATAGGTCAATTATATTTAGTGCATGAAACAATTGTGAGGTGTTCATGTCTGTCTGGTAGGGGTCATATGACCTTGACCTCATTTTCATGGTTCATTGGTCAATGTTAAGAATTTGAGGTTTGATCTGTTTCTCAGATACTAGTAGCACTAGGACCACTATATTTGGTGTAAGGAATGATTGCAAGGTGTACATTGTACATGTCTGTCTTACATGGTTCATTTGAACATGACCTCATTTTCATAGAACATTGATTAAGTTTATGTGGTACTTGTAGTAAAACCATCATACTACAGACTTTCAACATGAATTCAATGAATAGTAAAACAGGCGAGACATTTCATTAAGTGTTACCCTTGTACGTCCGTACGTCCCAAAATTGGTTTCCGTTTTCCAACTTTAGTTTGCCTCAACCAAATGTTATGAAACTTTTACACAATGCTTATAACCATAAAACACAGATCAAGTTCTAATTTGGGTGGCGTCACTTTTACAGCTCTGTAGTTATGACCCTTTTATAATTTTGTATGCAAGCGGGGGCATCATCTGTGTCCCATGGACACATTTTCCATTTATTTCATATTTGACTATTTAGAATTTGGCATTGACACCACATCTTTAGCAGGTAGTCTCTTTTGCATTTGACATCTTTCTCAGAGTGATTTGGATTTGGTATTGACATGTTTGACTGACGTAACAATAAATGGAATAAAAAAAAATTATATATATTTTTTTTACGACTGTGATATCTTCTTCCAAAAATTGTTAAACAACCATTTACCATAATTGTATGCAACCATTTAAAAATAACTAAATTCTGTGTTTACTTAAAAGAGAAGAGACAAAGATAAATTAAAATCCAAAATGAATGAGACAAAATGTAATGCATTTGAAATGGGGCTGGTCAATAAGACAAATAATGTTTGTTAGTTATTTAAGAACTCTATAATTATTGTAAGCTTCTTCCTCAGGCAAAGTTGATCTTAGATGGATTTGGCTATTTTTTCAGGTCCTTTTTTGGAAATATAGCTCTTCAACTGTTTGGTTTTTGTACACCCTTGGCTCTCAAATATTCGGCTCTGAGCGTTCCTGATGAAGGTAAATACAGAAAAGGGCTTTGGATGCATGAACTTTATAAAGTGTTGTTTCCATTTTTTTCGAAATAACTGCGAAATGAAAGCAAGAATTTGAGTATTTATTTCCAAAAATGTATAAGAAGGACGTTCTTACCATAAACAAAACTTCTGTTGTATTTTAAAGTGTGTGTTGTATTTCAGTAACAGATTAATTCATACAGGTAAATAAAGGCAACAGTAGTATACCGCTGTTCGAAACTCATAAATCGATAGAGATAAAAACAAATCCGGGTTACAAACTTAAACTGAGGGAAACGCATCAAATATAAAAGGAGAACAACGACACAACAAAAACACAACATTAAAATGTAACACGCACAGAAACGAACTATAATATAACAATGGCCATTTTCCTGACTTGGTACAGGACATTTTAAGAAAAAAATGGTGGATTGAACCTGGTTTTGTGGCATGCCAAACCTCCCGCTTTTATGGCAACGTTAAACACAACACTAAAACGACAACATCACATGACAGTACCACAATACAAATAAATGGGAGAACATATAGGACAAAGAAACACACGAATAATAGCTAACAAAAGGTACTAGGCTTAAAATTCAATACGCCAGACGTGCGTCTCGTCCACACAAGACCAACCAGTGACGCTCAGATGAAAAAAGTTTGAAAGCCAAAACAAGTACAAAGCTGAAGAGCACCGAGGACCAAAACTTCCAAAAAGTTGCGCCAAACACGGCCAGGGTTTTATGCCTGGGACAAGAACATCCTTATTATTTAGAATAATTTATAATTTTGCAAACAGTAAATTTTATAAAATGACTATATAATAGATATACATGATAAAACCGAAGTGGGTACTAACTACAGAATAAAAACGGATACATTACATAAAACAACTTAATCCAACACATAAAAATACACAGCCGAGTTAGCCAAAGCCTCAACGCACAAAGTGACGTCACATTTGAAATTCTAAAATGATGTCTTTCGAAAAGATATAACATTTTTAATATTGTCTACAACTACAATACGAAGTGCTAAATGATTTTGATTATATAATATTATATGAAAGTTATGTAATTGTTGAAATTATTTTTTAAGTGTTATATTAATACTCTTTGATATTCAAATTCAAGTAAGTCAAAGTTCTTATTTTGACCCTACAACTTTGTAATCGATTAGTGCTATAAGATAATGTTGCAATGGGGTTTGTTTCTCCCAAGTTTTTTTCCTAAATATTTTGTATTTATATCGTAGCAGATCTATAATTGATTGTGTGTGAAAATTTTTGAAATGATTTTAAAATTGAATATTATGTACACAGCATTATTTACAAGTATTGTAAATATCAAAATATGTACAAGGCAAATAAATACTTTCATCGTGTGAAGAATCTAGATAAGTGGACTAGTTCAGAAATTCAACTTTCATTTAAAAAAGAAACATATGTCTCGGCGTTCTAAAAAGAACACACCTTAAATGTTAAATAACCGCCAACGTTTGAAACAATAACTTTTCCAGAATGCAGTTCACAAATATTGAATTTGTTCATTCAATAACTTTTAGAAAGATCGGAATTGTGTCCATAAGTTAAACGAACTATTTGGAAATCGCTAATTAGCGATTCCATAATTTGAAATGTTACATGCCTTTTCTTATCATGTTATGATTTAAAGCATTGTATAATCTCTAGTTCAGACCACCAGGCCGCACAAAAAAAGTAAATTGAAAATTAAAGAGATCGTGTAATGACGATTGGCTTGATTCTGTTTGATTTCATGTAAAAAAAATAATTAAGAAATATAAAAAATATGTAAATCATTGTTTTACCTGTATTAAAAAAAACCTCATCAACTATATCAGGCTTATAACGCGCGTTTCGTTTACAAAATACACTCGAATAAAGCTAAAAGGCCAAATAAAGTACGAAGTTGAAGAGCATGAAGGACCCAAAATTCCGAAATGTTTTGATTGGTTGGTGTTTAACGCCACTTTTAGCACTATTGTGCAATTTCATGGTGGTCAGTTTTTATTGGTGGAGGAAGCCGGAGTGCCCGGAGAGAACCACCGACCTTTGGTAAGAAAACTAACAATCCTAATCAATTAAGATTGAAGTCTAGCGGGATTCGAACTTACAACCTCAGTGTTGATAGGCGCAAGACGCGTGTTTCGTCTACAAGAATGCATTTTTTTCTGGGCCGAATCGGTCAAAGAAAAGATTCTTCCTGTTGGTTCCCTTGTTTCACAATAACGGAACATGCTTAGCCCATGCGTAACTCAGTCCTCCTTAGGGTTAAATTAAAGGTCCCATGAATACGAATTCAAATGAGTTAAATCATTGACTTGCAAGCAAATAATACATCAGCAATGTGAGTTTTTATGCCCCCGCCGTAGCAGTGGGGGCATTAAGTTTTACCCTTGTCCGTCTGTACGTACGTACGTCCTAAAATTGGTTTCCGTTCTCTAACTTGAGTTTGCCTCAACCAAATGTTATGAAACTTATACACAATGCTTATTACCACAAAACACAGATCAAGTTTGAATTTTGGTGGCGTCACTTTAACCGTTCTAGAGTTATGCCCCTTTATAAATGGAAAAATGGAAAAATTGGAAAATTTTTATTTTCTTCTAAATATCAAGTAATTTTTAAAATTGGAGTTATCTTCCTTTGTCCATGATTATAGTTGAATCAACTACAATCAATGATTTATACAATGCAATGTTTAATTTTGACTTCCACAAAACTAAGTTTAAGTACACATTTTTGTTTCCTTTATCTAACTTTAGTTTGCCTCAACCAAATGTTATGAAACTTATACACAATGCTTATTACTACATAATACAGATTAAGTACGAAACTTGGTGGCGACACTTTTACCATTCTTGAGTTGTGTCCCTTTATAAACATAAAAATTGCTGAATTTTCGTTTCCTTTCTCTACCTTTAGTTTGTCTCAACCAAATGTTATAAAACTTATACATAACCGTTCTAGAGTTATGCGTGTTTACAAATAGAAAAATTGCTGAATTTTTAGTTTCTGTTCTCTTCTTAAGTTAGCCTCAACCAAATGTTATGAGACTTACACACAATGCTCATTACCACAAAACTCAGATCAAGTTCAAATTTGGGTAGCGTCACTTTTACCGTTCTCCAGTTATGTCCCTTTATAACTATATGATATGCAAGCTGGGGCATCATCTGTGTCCACATGTGGACACTATCCACATTTATTTTAGCTTATTTGTACTTTATTGAACCACACTGACTGCTAATAGCAATAGAATTGAGAATGGAAACGGGGAATGTGCCAGAGACAACAGCCCGACCAAAATGCCCAACCAAAAAACAGCCCAAGGCCACCAATGGGTCTTCAACGCCGAGATAGATTTTATAATATGCTTTAAGAAAATAAAAATAAAAATGGTGTCACCGAACTTGTTTTCTTGCTTCAAGTCACAATAAAATTTCATTAACATTCCATTACAAAAATTTTATTATTAGAGTTATCTCCCTTAAAATGGCTAGTTTAAGATATTGTTTCGAACAAAAAAAAATATTTGGTATTTGTTATAACAGTCCAAACAATGCAATACATCACTTATTTTTCTTTATTCAAAAAATCTGTCTCAATATTTGAAGATTTAAGCAAAACACTAGAACGATTGTGTACTGCTATTTTACAATCCAAGATGGCGGTATACAGTTAATCTACATTAACTGACTCTACTCAATTTAAATAAAATCTAGTATTTCTAAATTAATCATATATATATAAGGAGATGTTGTTCGATTGCTAATGAGGCTACTTTCAACTAGAAACCAGAGTGAGGATGTAAATATCTATAGGGCACTGTATAGCCTTCATCAATGATCAAAACCCATACCGTATAGTAAGCTATAAATGGCCCCGACATGACAAATGTAACCTTAAAAACCAACGTCCTCATTTATGTTCAAAACAACAAACGAAAAACAAATAGGAAAAACTGCAACGAACGACAATCACTGCATTACAGGCTGCTGACTTGGCACAGGGACATACAGAATGTGGCGGGGTTAAACATTTTAATCTAATTCTTACCTTGGACAGTGGTGTAACATCACAATAATTTATATGCCTTCATAAAATCAATGATGCAGGCAAACAATCATGTTTTTTCCTTTAATATTTGTCAGAGTTTTGAATGGAAATATTTGGTCGCTAGTCTCATGGCATTCCTTAATCAGAATTCAAATGCAAATATCTATACAGCTATTCTTCTATTTCAATAGGGACCGTTCATACAACCACCTTTGAAAATAGGGTTACTAAAATTCCTTCTCCAGTTTGGGGGTACATACTAGTCCCTGATTTCAAAATGGAGTTAAAATATCATACATTGTACATGTATATATAATATATCATACCACACGATATTTTTATAGTCTCATTACTCTCTAAACCATATGCTTTCTTGTTTTTCAAACCTTTTACAGCCATGAACCACATATCAGTGTTTAAGTAGTAATAATTTTAAATAAAAAGACAATTCTAAGATATGAAAGTATCTGATGTATTTTTTTCTTCTTGAAATATTAAAGTTGAATATAACTTCAAAGAAAAACTATGCAAGTTGAAATTCAGGGTCTGTTTGTTTGGTGTTTAGGGTGGAGAAGGAGTAAAGGACAATTTACATCGATCGTTATCTTGTCTGTTTGGTAAGACGCATACTTTTATTGATAATACTATCAACAAATTTTCTACAGATTTATAGCTATATCAAAATCAATTGTAACTCGGGTTGTTGGAAGTTTACTATGTTTGTTAGTATTACTGTACTTGTAAGGATTTGCATCCTACGTTTTAAATTGAGACCTAGTAAAAGGACCATTAAAATGCAGTTGCTTAATTCACGTCCGGTCAGAATGGGGACTTTAAATCGGATGCCCCGTGTAAAGAGAGCGCCACCCTCTCTGCATGTTAAGAACCCTTGCATAACAATTTTGAGGGGTCCGTAGGTTGCCTGTTGCAAGGCAAAATTTCTGTCCTTATCCACTATACCCTAATTTTCCAGTGGCAGTCCAGTTTTTCCCGGCCTTCATCCCGGATGGCCTCTTTTAAGGACCTACCTATTGTATTTATTGTTAATTTGTTCTCGTCCGAAACATGAAATATTTGCCACTGGACGTTAAGCAATCAATAATCAATCAATCTTTCGCCTCTCTTTTATGCGTGCTGCTGGTTACCTCTGCATGAAAGTACATTTTAAAATTCAACGAGGACAAAGAATGTAAGAGAATTTTATAAATCTGTAAATCTGAAATAACTTACAATTAGAATGAATTCCACAGTCTAATTTATAATGAATATCTGCTTTATAATCAATAAAATTTTCACTGGCTTATATGCATTCTAATAGATTACCTATAGAATATGGATTGACACATAATAATTAGTCTCCATGTCGGAATTTATCCATTATATTAAATTAAGTAAAAAATATACACAAAAGTCACATTTATACACACTAGTGTAATGTTTTTATCAGACCAAAGGTTTAAAACAGATTCTGTAAATCCTGTTTCCGTTATTATTATCTTACGATATTCCAAAATAGCGGTTGTAAATTTTTAACAGTTTGGCACTATGTAACATCAAGTCTTTTGTTTCTTTTGAAATTATTTTGTCGGTGTTCGAGGTATCAAAAATCGGCCAATAAGCTGCTCTATCCCAAAACTGGGACATGAAAAATGGTGTAAGCGGTATTAGTTCTTTGTAGTCTTCTGGAGCTGTTTTCAACTTCTCTCTCCAGTCATTAAGAGGCAACGGAACTAAATCCATACCTTTGAAAATGTCACGAAACGGAAATGTTTGTGCGTTGAACAGATGGTAGACTTTCGGAAGTTCTTTAGTTTCATTACAGATTGCAATTTCTACCATGGCATTTGTGCAAAAGTCGACCGGTGTTATGTCAAACGGAAAATCCATATCGAGGTAGAAACCAAATTTTCTCATTCCAATCAAAATGGCAACAAACAGATCGTTCTTTGGCCCAAACCCGGTAACAGAACAGCCGGATACTCTCGCTGGTCTGAATATTGCTCCGCCAGGTAGATGTTCTATTGCTTCCATTACAATTTTTTCGCTAGCCCATTTACTTTGCCCATAGCAACCTTGAACAGTACAAGGATCGTCGAAAAATTCAGACTCGTAGCACATACGATGTTAGGGTCTCCAGTTTTTGGTTCTGGCGGGAATAGAAATACGCTTAGTGAGGAAGTCTGAAATACAAATTTCTGAACTCCGGTCATGGCAAATTTAACAAATTCTTTGGTGCTGTCGACGTTTGCAATTCTGTGATCTTCGTAATTAGTATTAAAATTCATCATCGCAGCATTCATGAATACTACGTCTATGTCATTGCAGAGTTCTTCGTAAATATCGGAAGCAATTCCAAGATTTTCATGCGAAAGATCTGAGACTACAACTTCCATCCTTGTTGTGTAACTGGATTTCCATAAATTATATCGTCGTAAATTTTCAATGATCCTTTCGAGACCACGAGCTTCTGTTGTTTCTCTAACCATGCACCATATACGTGCATGTGTCTGCTCCAAAAGCTGTGACAGTAAACTTGTAAGCTCCGAGAAAACCTGTAACGCCCGATATCAATATGTTCCTTGGATATTTGAAATTGCTTTTAGCTGAACATGCAGAAATATGCTTCCTTTTACAAACACGTGTTCGAATGTCTAAACCCAACTGTGAATCTTTTAAAATTAATTCCCTAATGCAATGTGTGTCTTTATTATGACACTGTGACGACTTTTGTAGAGCATCTTTCTTTCGTTCTATAACTTCTGCAAACTCCTCAATTGTATCGGCAGTACCTAGATCGGTAAACGATAATCGTACGCTGAATTGTTCCTCAAATATCCTTTGCAGTAGAACCAGCTGTAAAGAGTTGCCACCTAGATCTGTGGACGAACTTTATCGATGAAGTGTTGAAGCAATTGGCTCTTTAAACTTAAGAATACTACACCACATCTTAGAAATAGCCAACTAGATTTCATTTAAGGGACTTGATCTAACATACTGCTGCTGTTCATGCACGGACTCGTCTTTTTCTAAGAGTTTTCTGTCAATTTTCCCGTTTAGTGTCATTGGATAATCTGTTACTTCTATTTTCTTTATGTACGTGGGAAGCATATACTTTGGCAGGACTTTTGAGAGGTACTCTTTTAATTCCAATGTGTAAACAAAAGAGGGTGAAACATAGGCTACAATGCTCATTTCTTCGGGTTTTTGACATCTGTTAACTACGACAACTGCAATGTCTATTTTAGGATGCTGAATAAGAACCTGTTCTATTTCACTGAGGTCTACTCTTTGGCCTCGAATTTTCACCATATCATCTAGACGACTTATATATGTTAACTTTCCGTCCGGATCTTGAAAGGGTTAGTCTCCGGTTTTAAACAGAAGCATGTCATCTGACAACGGATTCCGGATAAATTTATCAGTGTTGTAATGGCTTGCGTGTCCTATGTACCCCTTTGATAACCCTAGACCACCGACGTATATTTCTGCTACAACATCAGGTGGGACAGGTTGCAGAAGTTCGTCAAATAAATAGACACATGCACCAGGAATTTCCTTTCCTATTGGAATGTCTCTGTTGAAATCTTTATGTCCAAGCCCTTTGGTGAATTCGTAGTTTGCAGCACAAACTGTTGTTTCAGTTAAACCATATGCATTGTAGAATTTTATATCTTTATGTGATGATGCCCATTTGACTGCAGTATTGAGAGTGCAAGGCTCTCCAGCTGTAACAACCTTTTCCAAATACGGGAGGTCTGGTGGTTTATAAAGATTAAGAACTGATGGTGGCAAAGTGATGGTATTGACTTTCAGTTTGTTCATAGTAACGACAAATTCTTGTCCTAATCGTTCATTCTTCCGCAGAACTGCTAAAGTTGCACCGGAAAATAACGCTGTAAATATTTCCGATATAGTAGCATCGAATCCTATAGATGCAAACTGCGCGATAATGTCGTTTTCATTTAGACTCCACAGTTCTATTTGGGCCCTTGATAGATTGAGAACTCCTGTTTTTGTAACTTGTACACATTTTGGTCGGCCAGTGGAACCTGATGTATACATAATGTAACAAATATCATCATCCAGTGGTATAAAGGATGATCTTCTCTTAGGTTCACGTTGGTTTCTTTCAACGGATTTGTCTTCTGCTTTGAATTCCACTATGACTATGTCTTCATCGCCAAAAAGCCTACTCTTGTTTCAATGTTTTTGATTTTTGTGAAGTCAGATCTTTCATATGTTTCGGTTGTCATAATTTGAATGTTAACATCTGCATCTTTCATGGCGAAACTCAATCGTTCAGGTGGGTAGTCTAAAGGCAATGGTAGAAACGCTTTGTCAGCGTGAACGGTGGCCATGACTGATATGATGTAAGCCAAAGAGTTTGGTAGGTGCAATGCCACAATTTTGTTCCCGAATTGAGGAGAAAGGTCACGATCACTTATGAGTTTAGCTAACCTCTTTACCTCGTTGTAACATTGTTTGTACGTCATGCTGCATTGCGTAGATGTTAACGCTATGTTATTTGGTGTAGCCATGCGGTCCGAGTACACAGTTATCGTCCTTTGATTTTCGTTGTCCACGAATATAGTCCCTAGTGTGGACAGTGTGTTACTTGCCAATTTTTTTTATACCCCTTCCAAATTTATTTCTCCATGTTTTATGACTCAAATAGCAAGTAGGGTGGTGAAATGACACTTTAAAAAAATTTGGGTCATGAATTTTAAAGTAAAGTAGTGATTTGGTCCAGCTGAAAAATGTTAAAAATTAGCACTTCGGAAGCTGTCAAAAGATTTGAAGACCCCCTTAACATAAAATTGTCCATATTTTGAGTTAGAGCCGATGAAGTTTTCTATAATTTTGATATAATTTGTCCCAAAAGTAGTACAACACACTGTAAAAATATTATTGAGAAAGCGCAGGTGGGATTTTTTTAATTTTCATTTATTGTCTAAAAGAAATGCACTACGAAATAACTGTGTACTCGGACCATGCACTGGGTTTCAAAAACTGTAAAGGGTGATTCTGCTATGATTTCCGGATAAGTATAAATTGGATAAAGCTTTTGCATCTCTTCTGTTGAAACCATGGACACTTCTGACAGTTTAGCATCATTTCCAATTTCTACCATAGATTTTAAAAATGTAGGATAATGCTTTAAGACGCTTTTAATGTGTTCAAAGTCTTGTGATGGTCTTTCATTATAAAGCAAATGCATCTCGGTTCCGAAATTTTTGAAAAGAAGCAGGATGTTACAGTCATGCAGAACTTTTTCGACAAATTCTCTCTCTGATGATTTTTTTAATCAGACATCCAAGTACAATATTATGATGTGGAACTTGTTTCCGACCTCTTAATTCAGGATATCGATAGAACATGTCCATCAAAAAAGAGTACGACGAGTGATATTTCTGCAGTGATTCTTGGCAAAAATTCAAAATAGAAGACAGTTCATCATGGATGTTGATTTTAAATAAACCAGGATAGATGACATGTCGGAATACAAAGGAAGAGCCACATCTGGAATTTTATCCTTATCTGCTAAAATACCGACACATACAGTTTTGAGGCAACATATTCAGGCCATAAATGCCAGAAAAGCAGCTGAGAGGTAATCGTTAATATCCTCAAATCCAACTGGTAGTGGGATGTTGGGTAATTGCAGAATAGCTGATTTGACGTTGATTTCAGTTGATACATCTATGATACCGGCAACTACATTCATACGTTGACGGAAAAAAGTTGTGGGTTCATAAGCAACCATTTTATTTTTCCAAAACTGTTCTTTCTTCTTAATGTCTGCTAGTGCATCAGTATTGAAATTTACAGTTGTCAATTTTGCTCCTTTATATAGACTGTGGACTTTGTGAGCGTTTTGAAGAAGACGAGTGCCATTTAAATATGCAAATGAAACGGAAAGTGGTTTGTCAAATGTGCTCACGACTAAGGCATCATCAACAATATCTAAAATACAACCAGGATCACCATTTTTATAAATTTCACCACGAGCTGGTTCAACTTTCGTTACTAGAAGAAATTCCCCAGATGCTGTAACAATTTTTGGGCTAGCAAGAGCATTATCATGGTTACCAAATTCAAGTGATCTCGCTATATTATATATTTCTTGTGATTTAGAGTCAAATGATAGCACTCCTGCGTTTGGAGGAGTAGCATATAGACCAAAATAGGATCGACCTACTTGTGGTTGTATTTGTCGTACAATGGTATCATTTATAATATTTGAGAGTAGATTTCTAAATGCCTGTTTAGCAGCTTCCTGACATTTCAGATTAAGAGTAAGCGCTGAATCGTTGTCATCAATAGTAACTTCCTTAAACTGTAGAATATCACCCGTATCTATTCCTGTTTCAATCATGTGCCAACTAATGCCATGTTTCAATTCACCGTTTATAATTGACCAGCTTGTTGCATGAACACCCGCATACGTGGGTAGTGGTGAGTCGTGATAGTTGATTGATAGTAGCCGAGGAAGTTAAAGAACATTTTCCTTAATGATTCGCTGATTCGAAATGCTAAACAAATAATCAAACCCAATATCCTGAAGAACTTCTTCGATTTTAGCTCCTCTTTCTCGTTGACAAATATCATATTCGTTACAGTATTCCTGAACTGGTTTAGTGTTTGTAAAAACGACCCTCGCATTGAATCTGAACTCGGTCAAGTATTGCAGACAACATAGCTATAGATTACTGTAAATTCAGAAATTATTGCGTGCATTTATTATTGCGATTTTTGCAAAATGGACAAAAATTCTATATTAATTATTGCGATTTGTGGTTAAGCTGCATACAGATATATCTGTCAGATATCAGAATGTGAGTTCTTATTATTGCGATTCTCACCCAGTCGCATTATTCGCAATAATAAAAACCTCGCACTAATTTCTGAATTTACAGTACCTTCTCCAATGCAAACACAAGAAATTTGCTGAAACTCTACATTTACATTTTTCAAGTCCGTGATCGACATTGAGTATTGAAACATAATAATTAATTATCCAATGTAAAGTGTAAACATAATCATTCTACTAAAACAATTTATCTCGAGGATCGTTTTTTATGACTGTACCCGCTTACAAAGCAGCCAACAACGTTTTCATTGCATGACGTAAATACTATACTGAAATATTTAAAACTGAGATCACAAATTCGAGTAAGTTCATACAAACAAAGTCGCGATTTGATGAAATGATCTTAAGGAGTGTACATCACTCAGTTGGTTCGCCGATATGTTCATGTGCCTGTCCAAAATCATGAACCCCGTCGGTAGTTGCATAGAGTCATGTCTTCATGTTTTTTTTGGAAATCTTGTTTTGATGGCATATCATTGATAGTCTCTTCAATGTATATATTGATACATTGAATAAATGCCTGTCAATTGTAGAAAACACTACGATAACCTCAAAAAATATATCTATCCGTTATTTGTTTGATTTAAATTTGCTGTTACAGAACTTCAAAATCATTATAAATAAAGGAATGTTTCTTCCTTGAGCACATCTCTGATTCCTTATCCGGTATTGAATTACGTTTGATCCTTATTTGGTTTTAGATTTTTCAAATATTTTGGCCTCGAAATCAAAATGAATAGAAATATAAAAAGTACACAAAAAACTAAAGAACAAAACGGTCATCATGATTATTAATTTTTCGAGGATAAGGTTTAGATAATAGTTGAAACTGCAAAAGATGACATTGACACTATTTACGGATTGGAAAAAGCTGTGAAGTAGTTGATTCAAATTAGAATGATAAAATCTTGATGAGTCTATGAACAATTAAGCAACATTTATCTTCAATGACTTAAATGTTGCTTAATGAAAATAACATTTAATACATTTCATACGTCCGAGGCGCTTTTCTTGTTTTATCTTCACCAGGAACGCTCAACCCCAAGTGTTTGAAAGCGAATGATGTATAAATACCCGAATACAACAGAATCAATATTACCATAAAGGACATAAAAGAATAGCCAAATTCATCTAAATATCATTGTGTGAGGGAGTTGGGTCATTAGATTTTTAAAAATATTTTTTCAATTTATCAACGGAGAATTTAAGTGAAGTTTGTAATAAATCATGAAAGTACCGACTACTAAGTTGGTGATAGAGGGTCTGGATATTCGGTTTTTTCTTCCTCATATCTTTATTCTTTATGTTGTTCCCCTTTTTCTGTATTCTTTATTCTTGGCCAATTATTCTCTTTTCTTTATATTTTAGCACACCATTACTCTCTATTTTTTGTTTAGGCCCATTTTGCTGTATGCTTCATTTTTCGGGCGTTAATGTCTATTCTTTATATTTTAGCACCACATTATTATCTATAAACCCCATCCAGACCCTCATTACACACTCGAGGACTAACAGTCCACCAACAGCGGTATCGACCAATTGCTAGAAAATGAAAATAACACTTTATAAATTTGGTGCGCCCAAGGAGCTTTTCGGAATTATCCTTGATCAGGAACACTCAACCCATCATAAATCCATGACTAAGATGGGTTTTTTTCATTTAAAGCCCAAATCATCATTTTGTTTGGTATTAAAATAAAATCATATAAGATGCTTGATAAGGGAATAAGATATTGAAAATACATTTCGAAAACGAAAATTTACTCCGACGATGCTTCCTAAACAAAAATTATGAACAGTCATACATCAGATTAACAAAGATGAATTAATGACTTTTTTTACTTAACTGGCCATACACATTACATAAAAGTCCTTATAAACAACACTAAATTGATTGATCTTACAAATACTCCAAGAAACCTCTTTTTAAACAACAACTTAATTACTATTAGCAATAAACTTCAGATTTCCTTCAGAGTTATTGTAATACAAAACCCTACATACCCTACATACCCTAGGGAAGGTGAGGCAACTCATTACAGGTAATTTAGTTAGCCAGGAACGTTTCGTCTTCATAAGACGCTTTAGTGGCACTTTAATCAAAACAGTCGGAAGCCCAAATAAATAACGAACAACGTTAAAACCACAAATTTGCAAAACCTGATTTAGGTCATCATGGGGTAGAACACCCACAGTGTTTTGATTGATTTTCACATTTTATGAAGTGACTATATCAGGCTTGAAAGGAGTGCTGAATACCTGGCTGGTCATACCCTCTGGGACGAAACGTCCAACAGCAGTGACATCGACCTAGTGCTTGTGGTAACTCATTAAAAATACTATTCTATCAAAACTTTTGATTTTTCAACCCTGTATACCACCATTCCCCATATGAAATTGAAAAATCGTCTAAAAGAAATAATCCACAATGCTTTTCAATATAAAATGGTAGCATACGCTATACATTTATTACTTTGGGATACCATACGGCCTATTTTGTTAAAAGTGAACAAAACGGTAAAACATGCTACCGATCAGTATGCTGGAGTTTCTTATTGACAACATACTTGTTGAATTTGGAGGTCCAATTTTTCAACAAATTGTCGGCATTCCTATGGGAATGAATTGTGAGCCTCTCCTTGTCGACCTCTTCTTATTTTCATATGAGTCGGAGTTCCTTCAGACACTTGTCAAAAACAAGAAGATCAAAGAAGCCAGATCATTTAATTTCACATTCAGATATATTGATGATGTTCTTTCCATTAACAATCCAAACTTTTCTGATTGGGTTCCATTAATATATCCTCCAGAACTAGAAATTAAAGAAACAACAGACACAGTTCCTCTGCCTCATTTTTAGACTTATACCTCGAATTTGATATAAGCGGTCATCTCAGTACCAGAATCTATGACAAACGAGACGATTTCAATTTTGAAATTATCAATTTCTCCCACCTTAGTAGCAATATACCAACTTCACCTGCATATGGGATATACATTTCCCAACTCAATCGGTATTCAAGAGCTTGCAGCTGCTACTTAGACTTTATAAAACGTCACCAGTGTCTGAGCAGAAAGTTGATGAACCAGGGTTATGTCAAAGAACGGTCTCGTCCTTTTTGCCAAAAAAAAGTTCATCGGAAGATACCAAGACCTTGTTGATAAATATTCCCTGTCAACTTCATAAATAATACATGATGGTCTTGAAGTATAGATTTTAGGTACTGACGTTGTTTATTTGTCTTTGTAAATTGTTAGCCTTTACTGTTAGTACTTTTTTGGTAATATCCTTTTGGCGTGGCTCGGTACTTATACTTAAAGAGAAGGTAAAATACAAGAATTGGTATGATTTTGATCTAAGGTCTATGAGGAATCAATTGTTTAGAAAAACTTTCAAATGACCCTTTTAATACTACCCTTAGAAACAGTTTTTTTTCAGGCAATATAGGCTTTATACTAAAACAAAGAAATATAAAATGAAATCATATAAAAATGATATTATCAAGAAATTAAAAAGCTTGCATAATAATAATCCAAAAACAATATTGGGATCTTGTGAACTCATTAAAAGAAACTGAAAAATCTACTCCCTCAGTGGAACCAGATAAATTCTATGAACACTTTAAGAATTTAAACTCTTTAAATCCAAAATATGAATGTAGGCTTAAAACTTTAAAAACAGTTTTGACAAAATTGGAAAACAAATGTATGCCTTTCAATGAAATGGATTTTAAAATATCAGAGAAATGGATCACATCAACAATTAATAAATTGAAAAACAATAAGACTGGAGGAATACAACTTATAACTAATGACATGCTTAAAACAGGCCAAAATATTTTAATATCCCCTCTTTGCTTTTTGTTTAATAAAATTTTAGCAGTTGGCAAATACCCAACTAATTGGATAAAAGGGTATATTTCTCCAATCCCCAAAACCGGAGATCTCTCAAAACCAGAAAACTACAGGGGTATTGCAGTAACAGGGTCCTTAAGCAAACTTCTTAATTCAGTTCTTGATAATAGATTAGATCACTTTTTGGAGAAAACAGTTTTTTCAATCCTGTTCAAATTGGTTTTTCCAAAGAATCTAGGACATCAGATCATATGTTTGTTCTTAAAGCCCTTATAGATAAATATTTATCAAAGAGGAAAAAGATATATGCCTGTTTTGTAGATTTTCAAAAGGCATTCGACACAGTCATACATACTGCCATATATATTAAACTCATGAAAGCCAATGTTGGTGGGTTATTTTACAATTTGCTCAAAGATATGTTTACTAAATCAACATTATGTGTTAAAATATCTGATGAGTTAACTGAACCTTTTGGCTATAGCGTTGGTGTCAGGCAGGGGGATGTCCTGAGCCCAAATCTATTTAAATTTTTTATAAATGACTTTCCAGATTATTTATCTGATTCATCTAGTCCATTATTTTTAAATAAACTTAGAATTGATTGTCTAATGTATGCAGATGACGTTATTTTACTATCACATTCTGCTATAGGTCTACAAAACAAGCTCAGTAGATTACAAAAATTCTGTGATGACAGGTGCCTAAATGTAAATATAAACAAAACCAAAATTGTAATATTTAATAAATCTGGAAAATTATTACGTGACACATTCACACTTAATGGGACAACCCTGGAATGTGTGAAATAAATTAAATACCTGGGCATCATGTTCTCCTGCTCTGGCTCCTTCACTGGAGCTCAACTTGAAATTCATAAAAAAAGGCAAATAAGGCCCTATGGAAACTTTAAAAAAAAAACATTTACTTTCACTACAGCCATCAATTTCAACGTCATGTCATGTATTTGACTATACAATTAAACCCATTTTGTTATATTGCTCTGAAAGGTTAAATCAGATGTCTTATGTAACTTTGTTAAATTAGCAAGTGTTTTTCCAGCGGAAAAGATGAACCAACATTTTTCTAAATATATCTTAGAGGTACAAAAAACAGCTCAAATTTTGCTGTAATGAGCGAACTAGGACGCTACCCTTTGGTTATGAATATATTCAAAAATACAATTTAATATTGGGTTCGAATAGAAAAATCTAAAAGCTCATTATTGGAAAATGCTTATAAAGAAAATAAAATGTTACACTATCAAGGGATAAACACTTGGTACACATATTTTCTACATGTGTAAAATATTGTAAATATTGATATTTCAAAATCTTATTTTAATAGATACCAGCCCCACACTTTGAACACTAAACTAAAACATACTTTTCAAATTTTTACAAAAAAATGTGGGCAGATACAAGACACAAGTTGATCATGGAAAATGGTAAACTTCGTACATATTTAAAATTTAAATGTTCATTTTAACGTGAGAAATATTTGGATTTTATTCAAGACTTCAAAAAAAGAAAAAAACTATACAAAGTTCAGAATAAGTAATCACAAGTTAAAAGTTGAAACTGGACAATATATTAAGCCAAATGTGCCTTATGAAGAAAGAATATGTGACAGATGTTTTTCTGATGATTTTGAGGATGAAATTCATTTTCTTTTACAATGTTCTTTTTTTAATCAGCAAAGAAAAAACATTTTCTTTACTATATTACCAAAGAATGACCATCTTTTTCAAACTTGTCCTGTCTTAACAAATTTATATGGTTAATGTCTATGGAAGATACAAAAATTACATTGAAAAATAAGTGAATTTATTTCAGAAAACCTTCCAATTTAAATGTATGCTGAAATTAAATATGTTATATTCCATGAAAGTATTATACAATATATTGTTTGCTTCATTTTAGTACAAACATTTGTACACTACCAATGTACCTTTAATAATAATTTGTTATGTCATGATAATCATTGTAAAACTGTTGTATTTTGTGTATATGCCCTTGAGGGCCCATGGTTGGACAATACAATCTTGAATCTTGAATCTTGAATCTATACCTCCCGCCATTGTGTTCTTATTCTATGGTCATTTTTTATATTCTTGTCTTTCATTTTTGCGTATGTGCTTTGTCTATATGCCATTTTGTTTTTCTTTTTTAACATATTTGTTTGTTTTTATGTTGATTAAGATTATAGCACAATGTTGACTGCTGTACCCTATTTTTGTAATTTTTACCTATTATGTCTATTTGTTTTGTTTACACCATGTTGTCAATTTAATGGAATTTTATGCGACTGTCATACAAGTGAGAGGTTTGGCTAGCTATAAAACCAGGTTTAATCCACCATTTTCTACGTAAGGAAATGCCTGTACCATGTCAGGAATATGACAGTTGTTTTTCATTCGTTTGATGTGTTTGAGCTTTTGATTTTGACATTTGATAAGGGACTTTCCGTTTTGAATTTTCCTTGGAGTTCGATATTTTTGTTATTTTTTTAATGCTTATAATTCAGTACGCCAGACGCGCGTTTCGTCTGCTTAAGATTTTATCAGTGGCATTCGAATCAAAACAAGTGGAAAGGCAGATCAACAACGACGTAGATGAGCATTAAGAAACAAAAATCTAGAAAGTTGTGCCAAATGATTAAGGCAATCTATGCCTGAGGTAGAAAAACCTTAGTGTTTCGAATTATTTTTAAATTTTTTGAGAAGTGAATTTACAGGAAGTGACCAGATTTTTCATGACAGCACATGAACGCATACAATTGAACTGATCATACTCTTGGAGAGAAACAGATACCACCAGTGGTATCCACCTAGTGGTGAATCAGATGTGGATACTAAATTATTTGAAGTATCTGTAAGTGTGCATATTATCTTAATCCGTCTCCTCTTGAAATCAAAATGTTTGACTTCTCTTTGCTTTATAAAGCATTCCCTAATCTTAACTTGAAGAAAGAGTGAAACAATAGTCTAACTTTGCTTTTAAAAAAGAACGGCTGACTTAAATACGAACATCTTGTTATAAGAAGAGAAAAACATCATGATTTTCTGCAAATGACAGAATCCAGATGCTTGTTTGTTTAGTTTTATATTTGTTACGTTTAAGCTTAAAAAAAAGGTAAATATCTGTGATAATTCTCATTCCGTGATGTCATACAAACCGAGGGGGACATGATTTGTGGCGTTTGCTCATAAAGCATTTATAAGACTTTACTATTTTATCTTTTTTTTTGTATTAATGCTATCTCCATGACAACAACGAATCATAAATAATTGTTCAAAGGATTATTTGGCATAGTATCACTTTACATCTACCAGTAACATGTTATTTGCAATAACTTATGAAATGTAATATTTTCTAAAAGGTCTTTCATATATAATTAATGGCAAGTTTGGTGTCGATTTCATCATGTGCTTTCAGAGTTTAGATGATAATGCCATTTCTTATAAGTTAACATCAAAACCACTGAATCATTATTGTTGCTATATATACTGGCCATTCAGCACGAAATTAAGAACCTTTGTAAAATGTCTGTAGTATATCATTCACGTGAAGCTAGTAGTCGCAGAGGAGAAGAACTTTACAAATTGATCAAGTTGAAATAATTATTATTTTTGGTAGCAAGATTGTTTTCGTCGGATCGGAATTATATATATTTATATTATATTATATTAGTATTTTTTAATATATCATATCTGGTAATTTTGTTACAGATGGTCGTCATGTATAAAAGTTGACTAATCAGAAGCAATAATTGACTCTGCTCGCCATGTTTTTTTTTTTTATCTTATTCAACGAAATGAGAAATTTAAATAAATTAGCATTGTAAAACATTAAGACAACCATCTGTATATGATACTTAAATGCCACTTTTTTATGTTATTTTTCTTACTGTAGTTATCTGCTTTAATATTTAGTTTGAATATTGACTTCTGTTATGTACCCTGTCCGAATTGAGTGTAATTTATTTCGGTGGTGTTATTTTCGTTTTTATTCTCAAAAAGTTTGTGTTCTTGTCTGATTTTCTTTGACTTATGATTCCTGATTTCTCCATTGGTGTGGTCTTCCTCTTTTCAGACAAATTTTATGATAACTTGATATTAAGTATTTTAATAAATTATTTATCTTTGTAGGAATATATATATTTTTCCCATATTTGTTTCAGCAATAGTTGATGAATGTTTTTAAAAATTATTGACTAATTATTTAAAAAGTTTGTCTATATATCTAGGGCAACAAGAATTTTCTTACCTTCTAAAGTACACAAAAGTTTACTGGTTTCTGTCCTGCCAAACGAGAATAAATATTAATTTATTTACTCAATTTGAGTTCAAAAACCGAAGAGAAGGTATCATAAAAAGATTGAATTATTTTTAAAGACACTATTTATCGCCCTTTGATTATATAAATTATAAAAAAAACGCCGTTTCTTTAAAAATTGTATCACGTGACACAACTTCCTCCTACTTTTCTCGGAACTAAGCATTTTCAAGCCATATGTTATTTTAGGAAGATTGCTACATGTTTTGTGTTAATTCAGACAGGGTTTAAGTCAGTACGCTGCTTCTCTGAAATGAGAATATTTACTTGTACATATAAATGAGTTTAATTTTATGTTATTTTGAATATTGTCGATTGGGTACAATTGAAATATTTTTAATCAGTAGACTACATCTTATCTATTTATTTTTCTTTCTTTTTTTTTTTTTTTTTTGGTTGTTGTTGCGGAAACGCAAATAAAATAAAGGCCTAAGCATTTCATGTATATTGACTAACAACACTGACTAAGCAGGCAATTGATTTTAAATGGAAATGTTTAATAATTCAAATCTGATCAAGCTAATAAGCCAATTTAAGACACTGAATTATTGTTTTTACTCAAAGTCCATATATCTGTTTTTAAACTTTCAATATAATTGTTTTAAAATATTTTGTAGTAATTACTCTTTACAATTTACTTTTTAAATTGCATATAATGTCTTTTTTTTCTATCCTTCTGACTGGTTACTAGAGCCAACATCAGAACGATTCAGACTTTTCAGTATCTGGGAAGCCATTTTTTGAACTACTTCTCTTTCATAAAATATTTCTTTTTACACTTGATAAAACTTTACAACACATCTTGTTTGTCACCTACAACTCCTGTCGCTGATCTTTCGTTTTTCTTTGAAAGAACTGAAGCCCATTTATTTAAAACTGAACTGGATATCTAGAAAACTGACTATGTATCATTCATTTTTTTGTAGTTGTTTTTGTGTTTATTATTACATATCTGACGATTCAAGCACTTTCCTCCGAATTGTTACAACCGTCCAAGGTAAGGAGAGGATTGAGTTCTCTCAAACATGTTTAAAACTCAACCACATTCTTAATGTGCCTAACCTAAGGCAAGAGCCTGCAGTCAAGTTAACGTTGGTTCATGTCTACCATAATTGTTTTTCGTTTATTGTTTTAAGCATTAAATCCTGCTCATTGGTAAACATACAATATCTTCATTTTTTTATACTAGTATCAAAGACTGAACATGACTTACTAGTTTTTTGTAAAGACTTTTAAAAACGTTTCAAGTGAAAATGGCCGTTTGAGTTAAATAGCTAATTAATAATTCAATTTGGACGGTCTTGTGTTACTTTATTGCATTATTTAAAAACTTTTTTCATTAAAAGTAACAGCTACACAACTATATTTGAAAAAAACAAAATCCGCATAAAACGACAAGCAGGTAACATTCATCCTGCATGAACAGAAAGTCACAGTTTTTCATAACGTTGATTCAGGAAAGTATTTATCTGATCACAGCAACATTAAACAGAAGTTGTTTAAGCTGAATACTGTAAATTCAGAAATTATTGCGAGGTTTTTATAAATGCGAATAATGCAACTGGAGGAGTATCGCAATAATAGGAACTCGCATTCTGAATTCGATACATATATATGTATGTTGATTTTCCTGAAATCGCAATAATTAATTTCTGCGATAATTGGTCCGACCCTTTAGTCCTGTTCAACATTCTCTAATAAAAATATCATGTCTTTATCAGGATGCACAACAGCATGCGCCCAGTCTACCACAAATTTCAATTCTGAAGTGGCTGGGTTCTTTGTAAACGTGAACTCATGCAATAACTTTGCTATAACTAAACGAAGTTCTATCCAGGCCAAGTGTTGACCAATACACACTCGATATCCTGCTCCAAATGGTATATACATGTTTGATTGTAAGGATTCCTCTCCAAGAAAGCGGAATGGTTTGAATACTTTTGAATCTGTCCAGTGGTACGGAGATCTGTGAATTCCACAGGTGAATATGATTACATCACTCTGAAACCAAAAATTATTTTTTCCAAGTTCATAATACATTCATTCTACCATCGCAAATACATGTTTCATTTAATGTAAAGAAAAGTTTTGAAGATGAACGAAAGAAGAAGGAAATAAAAAAAAGAACACAAACAAAGTAACCATTTTGAAATATTGTAATATCTAACTAAATGTTTTTCCCATAGACTTAATATTAGTGTCATCGATTTAATAGTAGCAATTATACAAATTGACTAATGAGCAGTATTACAATGCGCTGCAGTTAGTCTTTATCAACCTGATCAATAAATCAAAATTATTCATTGACAATATCTTTAAAAATCTCACAATGACTCATTTTCAGTACTTTATCACTAAAAAGTAATAAGTTTCTCTTGAAATTTTGCATTACCAAAATTTAATCAATGCCTCAGTTGGTGGACTTTGAATTCATGTTGGTAGATGTTTTGTATTGGTATGATATTTTGATAAATATTTGGTTTCTGGCAAACCTAATGTGAAATATATTTTTGAAGTGCGTACATGGTGTTTCAAATAAATGTTGGTATTTGGTAGTTTGTACAACAATCACTAGTTCATTGTCACTTTTGATGGACTGTAAGTCCCCGAGTGTAAATTGATTCTGTCAGATGATTTGATTGATAACACCAGATACAAATACGCCATTTGTAAAGCAACTAATGTATAATTTTGTCTGGATAAATTTAACTGCAATGAAATGAACTGGACACATAGATAAATTTTATATTATCATTTTATTTATCTATTTCTGTATCATGCTCACCTGTCCAAAATGGTCTATATGAGCTATTATTGTCGCGTAGCGTCAACGTCCGTCGGTAGACTTTAAAAACATATTCCTCCTTCAAAACCATTTATCCAATTCAAACTAAACTTTATCATTCTATGATACATAACTTCAAATTTCAATCGAAGGTTCCAGACGATGAAACAACATGAAAAAATTAAAATCACAAAAATACTGAACTCCGAGGAAAATTCAATCGGAAAGTCCCTAATCACATGGCAAAATCAAATGACAAAACACATCAAACGAATGGACAACAACTGTCATATTCCTGAACCTTGTTTTATATCGCTAAACCTCTCACTTGTACGACAGTCTCATCAAATTCCGTTATATTTACAACGATGCGAGAACAAAACAGACATAATAAATAAAATAGTCAAAATATGGATACAACAGTCACAACCCTGTTAGTTTTTATGAAGTTCTATGTTAACATTTTGCTAATCTGAGGTTTATTTTTGTGCAATAGGTTTTACAGATAGGATGTGAATTTTATTCCAAATAACCTACTTTTGACATAAAAACTAAGAAAATTGCATTACAATACTTTTTAGCGTTTTCTACTGCGAGTTCAGTCTCCTTTGCATATATTGAGTGAATATTGGGTTTATTACTGTATACTTGATAGGTACAAATCACTTGACTTTTGTTTCATTTAACCCGCTTTTGACCTATTGTGGATTGGAAAAAATAGCGGTTTTCTTCCTCTAGTCAGCATCATTTGGAAATAACGATGACATTTGGCGTTTCATTGAAGAACTCCATTTCTGTTTACATAGGATACAGAACCATTGCCGACAGGAATATCACGGACATTAGTGTATATAATAGCACAAACACAATCTAGCAAACTCTGCATAAGCAAATTACAAACTATTCGTGAACTCAGAAGCTTCGGAAATGTAAGCAGTCCCTTCTGATAACTCTGAGTTTCATGTTAAATTGGAGAATCCACATCAATATTCCACGATTATTTTGATCAGATAATTAATGGTGTTGTTGACGCATTGATTTTCGGCTTATCTAACGGTTAAAACTTTCTGAAATTTTCTTTACTTTCTCAATTTTTCTGCAATTTCATAGTTTTTTCTTAGTTATGTTAGTAAAAACTCTTAAAATGTACCAGACTTCCAATTAAAAATACCATACGCCCTTTTTGTGTATATAAGACCAACCAGTTCATTACAGTTGGAAGGCCAAATGAAGTGGAAGAGTTTTGAAGACCACAAATTCCAAAAAGTTGTGTAAAATCTAGTTACTGCCACCTAAGTCTGGGAGATAGAAAAACGTAAGTGTTTCGAATGATTTAAAGATTTTATGAGCGGTAAATGTATAGGAAAATTAACGTATTAACTGTTTATAAAACTTTGAATTTTTGAAATACTAAGGCTTTTCTACCTCAGGAATAGATTACCTGAACTGTATTTGGAAAAACTTTTAGGAATGTTTGGTCCTCAATGCTCTTCAACTTCGTACTTTATTTGGCCTTTTTAACTTTTTTTTATTCGAGCGTCACTGATGCGTCTTTTGTAGACGAAACGCGCGTCTGGCGCAAATACAAAATTTCAATCCTGGTATATATGATGAGTTTATTATCAATGATACTAGTATTTCAAAACAGCAACGGAGGATGAACTACAGGGCTGTTGGTTATTTCGGGGTAGAAACTCCTATCAAATATTTCTAAAATAATTCAAAATTAAGATAAATGATTATGTTCAAATATTTAGATTAAATATGTAGATAATTTAAATGTTATGGATTATACAGCAACTGACGTCTTATATGAAATGCACGAACTATATATTTTGCTATTTATCATGTATGGAAAGTCATTAAAAAATTCAATTTTTCAGCATGATTCAAATCGGAGAAAAAAATTTCAGTTAAATGTTAGTTCATGTAAGACTCATCAGTGGCTCTAAAATCAGACCAGTGTAATGGCCAATTTAATAAGGACGTTGAAGAGCTTTGAAGACTGAAAATTTTAAAAGTTGTGCAAAATCTGGCTAATATCATGATCATATCATATATGCCTGGGGTAATGAACCCTTGTTGTTCGAACCATTTTAACATTCTATGAAACAGTAAATTTACAAAATATAACCGTATCAGTGATATGTTAGGAGCGATGACTACTAGGCCGGTAAACTCTCGGTGACAAAACGAAGTAGAAGCTGCCACAATCTCCGATTTAAACATGCACTTGCATTTTCATACATAGTTTAACTATTTTGTCGATTTATACATAAAACACTAAACAAAGATACCAGGCTTATCATAAGGTACACCGGTTGGCCATTAAGTTATACATATCCAAAAATAAAAATTGTCGTCATTCATTGCTGTCAATCTATAATGTTATATATATATGTAGTTTGGAATGGACGCATTCTTTCGTAGAAATATATATATTTTTTGAAAATCTTAAAAGAGAAAGTAAAACAATATTTAAACTTGAGTATTTCAAGTGGCTAAATTACGTGATTATTAATGCGCAATTATAAACAAATAAACAAACTATTCAAAACGTCTGATCAATAAATATTTTTAATTTAAGTCCCATACTTTGGCTTTGAACACATTTAAGGTAACCTGCCAATGATCAATATATGAATAAAATAAAAGTTTATTTGGAAATTAATATCGTAATAATCTATGTCTATTCATTATGAGTACCGACATGTTCTTGTCGAACGGAAAATTTATCTGTGTAATGAATGGGATTATGTCAGACTTAGACCTCTTGAAAATACAATGATCCTTACATAATTAAAACATTCATCAATTAAACATGTTTTTACTTTTATTTCAGACAATGTTATTCGTGTACTACTTAGCAAAGCCTTGAGGAAACGTCATTGTCGGACAGTTTAAACAGTTATAGATCTTACAAGAGTATATACCTGTCGTCAAATACGTTTCATTACAATAACAAATTTTGTAGGGTCTTCATATCAATACATTTCTAAATGATTACATCTACATTTGAGTTGTAAACATGAAAGAGAATAAAGTGCGCACTAAAAAAATACTAGAGGCTCTCAAGAGCCTGTGTCGCTCACCTGATTCTAATTTGGTTTTGGAAGTCATGTAAAAATAGATTAAAATCATAACAGATACCCTAATAATGATTGAGGCAAAATTTGGTTTAATATTGGCCCCGTAATTTAATCAAAAGCAGAAGACTTTTGTAAAGTTTACAGAAATTACCAATTAATTCATTGAAGTTGTAGAAAATGACTTTATAAGGACAATAACTCCATCAAGACGTCAATTAACAATTTTGCTCATGTTGACTTATAAAGATACATGTATTAAGGTCTTCATCAGCACCTCATAAGGAACATTTATGCCATGTTTGGTTTCATTCCATTCAGTGCTCCTCTAGAAGAAGCATTTGTATTATTTCCCATAGGGTCTTATGTTAAACTAAATCCCCTGCTGGCGGCCATCTTGGATGATTGTTCGGCTACAAAGTAACAACACTTGGTTAGCACCTCATTAGGAACATTCATGTCATGTTTGGTTTCATCATATTCAGTGGTTCTCTAGAAGAAAACATTTGTATGTATTTCCCATAGAGTCCTATGTTAAACTTACTCCCCCCCCCCCTTGCTGGCAGCCATCTTGGATGACAAATCAGCAAATCAGCTACAAAGTAACAACACTTGGTCAGCACCTCCAAAGAAACATTCATACCATGTTTGGTTTCAATCCATTAAGCGGTTTTCTAGAAAAAGACATTTGTATATATTTCCCATAGGGTCCTTTGTTAAACTTAGTCCCTCGTTGGCAGCCATCTTGGTTGATGGATTTGCTACAAAGTAACAACACATGGTCAGCACCTCATTAGGAACATTTATGGCATTTTTGGTTTGATTCGATTCAGTGGTTCTTCAAAAGAAGACTTTTGTATGTATTTCACATAGGGTCCTTTGTTAAACTAAGTCCCCCGCTTGCGGCCATCTTAGATGATGGATCGCCTACAATGTTACAACACTTGGTCAGCACCTCATAAGGAACAGTCATGCCATGTTTTATTTCATTCCATTCAGTGGTAAATGATGGTAAATGTTTCAAGACTCTCTGTCATAATAATGTCGAAGTCGCAGTTCAGTAAACAGTTTGATAGTTTTCCTCCACAAATAAGAACTATTATCAAATTAAATGCAACATAGAGTTGTTTATAAATGTTAACCTGTCAAGATTTGGTTGGAGATTGTGAGACATTTCCAGAAGTGAAACGATATTAAAATCGATGGGGTACATCTGTCATTTGTTGGAAACAATATTTTTTCTTAATACATAACTAATTGCAAAAAGTAAAAACCTTAAGGGTTAAAATGCAAACATAATATCCATGTACACAGGAAGCAAACAATGCATGAACAAAGTTCTAAGCAAGTCAAGTTAATATTGATAATTATACATTATCATTATATAATAAGTAAATAGATAATTGACCAATGTGGACCTTATTTTCGTCACTCCATGGATTACTTTTATTATACAGCCACAAGTCTTGACAAATATCTTTATCAGTGATCTTTACATGGATCTAAAATAGTTTACAATTTGATTAGAGCTGGTTAAAGTTAGAACAATGGGCTTTAATTGTGTTAAATAATGGACTTCTAATATCACTTCTGATTTGGCAATGAAGGAAAAAGTGTTCCTCGTCTTCTAAAATTTTACAAACTTTACACACTCTTATGTTCTCTTGGAATTTTTTTTTATCGACCCAAGGTGGTTTTGTTGCTCATGCATAAGGCAGTTGGTAAGTATATATATTTACAACTACTGAAACAGAAGAAAAATATAAGTATGATTAATTATCTGACTTGTATAATTTAAGTTACATGAAATGATTCTTATTTTTTCAGTTTGAAATGTTTTGATTATTGGTTAATGTATTTGGCACACAGCTTGGCAGCGAACCCCCATTTTATGGCGGTTGACATTGTAACCAAGGTCTGGTTTCAATGTCAATTTGGCATAATTCGCTGCATCAAAAAACATTTCGTTTTATAAATAGTATCATTCACTACAGATGAACAATGTAAGGGTTTTGATCCCTCACCTGTGTTCCCACGGTGATCCAAATTCTTCTAATCTTATATTCAGTTACCACAATCTTTGGTAGTCATTTATATATATATTTGATAGTACGGTTGCCATAATCAGCGATATGCCGGTAACCTCATATTTTCAGATATACAAGTGACAGTTAAATTGCCAGCGATCTGCGGCACTTACATACTTTTATATTGAGATTACTTATATACAATATGTATAAATTTAAATAATATTAAAGGCTATTCTATTATCCCAGATGCTTGTTAAAACCCAACAACAGATTGGCAGTATTTGGCCACAGCCTTTAATATAATTTAAATTTATACATATTGTATATAAGTAATCTCAATATAAATGTATGTATGTGCCGCAGATCGCTGGCAATTTAACTGTCACTTGTATATCTGAAAATATGAGGTTTCCGGTATCGCTGATTATGGCAACCTTGCCTTACTATCAAATATATATATATAAATGACTACCACAGATTGTGGTAACTGAGTATAAGATTGAAACAATTTGGATCACCGTGGGAACACAGGTGATGGATCAAAACCCTTACATTGTTCATCTGTAGTGAATGATACTATTTATAAAACGAAATGTTTTTTGATGCAGCGAATTATGCCAAATTGACATTGAAACCAGACCTTGGTTACACTGTCAACCGCCATTAAATGGGGTGTTCGCTGCCAAGCTGTGTGCCAAATACATTCATTAGCCAATAATCAAAACATTTCAAACTTAAATTATAAAGTGGCGTCAATAACTGAAAAGTTAAAAATCATTTTTATGTAACTTAATCTATACAAGCTAGATAATTAGTCATACATATATTGTTATACCAATCTTCTGTAGTTGAAAATATATACTTGCCAATTGCCTTTGCATGAGCAACAAAACCACCTTTGGTCGATATAAGAAAATTCCAAGAGAACAAATAGAGTGCAAAGTTTGCAAAGTTTTGGATGCTGAGGAACACTTTTTCTTTCTTTGCCAAATCAGCAGTAATATTAAAAATCCCATTATAAATACAATTAAAACCCATTATCATAATTTAACCAGCTTTACTCAAAATGTAAACTATTTTAGATCCTAATAAAAATATTTAGTCTAGCGTTGTGGCTATATTATACAAGCAATCAATGGAGTTGCGAAAATAATGTCCACATTGGTGAATTATCTAATACTTATAAATACAAATGTATATTATTAATATTATTCGACTCGTTTAGAACTTTTTTCATGTATTAAATGTTTCTTGTGTACATGTCTATTATGTTTTCACCCGTCAGGGTTTTACTTTTTGCAATTATGTTATGTATTTAAGATTTTTTTTTTATTATATATATATATATATATATTATTTCTTGCAAAAAACAGATGTACCCCATTGATTTTGATATCTTTCTACTTCTGGAAATGTCTCACAATCTCCAACAACCAAATATTGACAGGTTAACCTACAAAAATCTTTCTTGCGTTTAATTTGACTTTAATTCTAAATGACTTACTTGTGGAGGAAAATTATCAAACTATTTACTCAATTGCGACTTTATTATGACAGAAAGGCTTGAAACATTTAACACCATTATTGAAAGAATAGCTCTTCAACCTTTTATGCAAATTAGCATTGGCCGACCATGCACGATAAAAAACAGAAAAATTCCCAAATAGGGCATGCCTATATTATAACATCCTGCATGTTTAATAACCAAAGCTCTAATTCCACGTTCCCGCATGAAATTTCTGAATCAAAAGCTTTATGTTATCTGAATTGCTCATCATACAACTTCCATAGAAGATATATAAGAATGTTAATATTTCGCTTTGCACCCAAATGACAGTCGTCTGACATGTACTTTAGTAATTTCTGAATTTATTTGGATGATCTGAATAATATACATGTACATTTATTTAACAGATGTTCATTGCTCAATGAAGGAAACGAAAATGTATTCGTGTATTGTGTAACTAATTTACCCCTCTAATAAAACTAGCATACATGTAGCCGGCTTTGAATTATTGTTTGACAACAATATACTAAAATTAATATATTGACATTTTACAACTTTTTCTCAGATACTTCTGGAAACATTAAAAGTTATATAGTGTGCATGCTATTGTTAGGACTGAAAATTTGACAATATTTTACTTTAGTGATTTTATTTATTTCTATAAGATAAGGGTTAATTAATACCTGCAGAACTGTTTATGAAGTGAACGAACTTTAGTGACTATTACGTCTGATTTATAGTTTTATACTTGGGCTTTACCATAGCCATTCAGTGGCGGACCCAGAACTTTTTGTAAGGGGGGGCCCGCTGACTGACCTAAGGGGGGGGGGGGGCGATCCAGTCACGCTTCAGTGATTCCCTATATAATCAACCAATTTTTCCCACGAAAGGGGGGGGGCCCGGGCCCCCCCTGGATCCGCCTATGCCATTGACAGAACTTTCCGGTGTTATCATTACAGAAACAATTGAACTTTATAATTGGAATGTAACCTCCAGTGATGCTAACTTTTATATGCAGTGACAGAATACATTAATTTATATAACTTTTGTTGATAGAAGACCAAACCCTGTTCCGGTGAAGCTGTATATTCTGCAGGATAAACGAATAGTTTACATTTCATTTGTCATTTAACTTAATATAAATTTAGGGACTTCCAACACTTTTCAGTTTCTCAGTTGCTTGAAGATGCATTCACATGTTTTGTTTTTGTATGTTATACACTTGTACCACGGATTGATTAATACATTATAATTTGTCTGACTTTAATATAGTTTTGGTGGTTTTATGTGGCCAAAGTATTTAAGGACAATTTTGCGTGTAACAGCTATCATTAGTTATTTGAAAAGACTGAATAGGGCAACATTACCTAATGAATGATCTCGACTGGTTCCAGAGTTAAAATGTAAAAGTATACGTAGTATCATTTGTACTTGTAGTGGTGTATACCCCTGCTGTTGTATTTAACATTCGGTTGAAGAAGTCTGATGTGGTATATAACAATACTATGTAGCCCCAATTTGTAACAGATGGAGTTGTTGTTTAACTGTGGTACAGGTACCAATATAGTTGTTAGCCTTTGGTTGACTTTCTTGCAGAAGATGCAACTGACAGTTATTGATGTAGTTTGCTTGTTCTTGCCGATTGTCTGCACTAAGCAGACATAATTGCTAAAAATAAACTCAGAATTTTGTTACACAATATAAATATCAATTGGTATATATACATTTTATTTTAAATAATTCAATTTGGAAATCTAGTGACAAAATATGATCTCTCCTGAAAACACTGAAAACTAGATCTTTTCAATATTTGTCCCGTTTGAGACAGGACGCTATCAATTATAAATAATTTGAAATAAAAACAAACTTCCATTTAATGTTATTTTCTTCTGTAAATAGCAAACGACTAGTACGGCAAGCTATATGAACTTGATATAAAATTGGTTTAAAATGTTGCTATGCCAATAAATTCCTGGAGTACCAACTTCAACTTATTTTTCTACTGTCTGTATATCATTCTGGAACATGTCAATTATCCGGATATATATGCAGCTAGATCAGAAAAGTTCAGGGAAAATAAATTCTTGTTATACAGCAAAGACTAATACTTTGAAAATAATTTACAAGCAAATTCAAACGGACCTTGTCCTGATGTAAACATTCGGAATGTTTATAGACCGAAAAGACCACAACATGTACAAAAATCAAGACGACCTTTCCTTAAAACTGTATAAAAACTGGTACAAAAATGCCTACCTTATCAAAATATTTAACTTTTAACTTTTGAACCCGCACAGACAGACCCTAAAATTGTCTCACTCACGAAAAGACAATGTTTATATCGAATAAAAACGTGACAAGAGCAGACCGATGCACTCAAAAAACTTAGATGTGAAAAACAAGTATATTTTGGGAATCTGTAACATGCTTACGACTTTGTGGACCACTCCGAAAATGGGTGACCTGAAAGATCTTTAGATTTTAAAATATTTTAAATTTTTTGCATCAATATGCAGCAAAGATAAATACTTTCCAGACCTCATTTTCGCAAGCCTCCAATACAAATAGCTCGACCACTACTGAACACTAAACATCTTGTATTTGCATGTGGTAATTTTATAACACAATTTGACAAAACTTTCTTAAAATATACAATGGCTGATTAAAAACAACTTTCCATCAGTACCGTCACCTGCACTGTTTTATTATCGACTTTCTCAACTTTTTATAAGGGTGAATTTTCTATTGTTCTCGTTCACTAGATTGCCCACTGCTTCAAAACTACAAAAAAAAAAAAAGTTCTCAAGATATACATTTTGCTAGCTTACCGTAATGCAAATATACATTTATATACAATGATATCATGAAACAAATTATCAATGTAAAATTTGATTATTATCAATAATGACAAATAACTCATCCGTAAATATGAATTAGATAAAACAAAAACCATCTCTTTATGATGTTTGTCATACTCACAATTGAATATTGCATCCACAGGCTTGTTTCTCATTTATTTTATTTTTGTTTGCTCAAAAGCACATTAAGTTGGCCTATTAAAATCTATATAAGCCCAGTAGTAATTTTTCAATCCTGGGTGGCGGGTTGTTTTCTCTTTGACACATTCTCCATTTCCATTTTCAGTTTTAGTTCATTACAATAGATACAACACGAACAGCAAAACTATACACATATTGTATTAAACTAAAATAAATATTAGATAATTTAATTATTATTTAGGCTGTGACCGGTTGTTTATTCAAAACAATGTTATGTGCAATGCATTGAATGCATACACATAGAGTTTATATTTTATCCTTAGTCAATAACACCCATATTTGAATGACTACTAATGAATGCTTAAACCAAACATAGGAAACATTAGTTTGTTTATAAAAAACTGTAAAATTCGTTAAACGTATGGAGTCTTGCAACCTAATGTGATATTGCAAACTGCTAAAATCATCATTTAGCACAGAAGGTGAGAACCTAATCAAAAATCCTCACACAAGTTGGATAAATTTAAAACAATTGAATCTGGTTATATATCTGTAACTTTGGAGTTCCACAAGGTTCTACACTTGGACCTTTATTATTTCTGGTCTATTTAAATATTTAACTAAATAATTCTGGCGTAATTTGTCAAAGAATTTAAGGAAACAACATAATTTAGATATATTCAAGATCAATTGTTTTAATTATTTAACCTTACAATATGAAAATACCGATAGACCAAACTCCTTTTATGTGATTTCCGTTCCCCATCAACCCAACACGGGATATACACATCAATAACATCGTAGGTAAAGCAAATAAATCATTAGGCTTCCTGGGAAGAAATAACAATAAATTCCCGGAAAAAAGGAAAATAAAGCATACCAAGTTATTGCAAGACCAAATGTAGTAAATGCCAGAAGTGTTTCGGATCCATAATACCAAAGCAGGAAAATCTCATAAAAAAAGATAGAAATAGTGCAAAGACGATAAGCATTAATTCAGTACAGAACCTGTATGATGTATCAATCACTGCCATACTTTAGGAAATAAAAAGTCTGTTTCATAAAGCACTATGTTATAAATACTATAACATCATGAAATAACCATAAATATGCCAGATAATGTAGAACATCAAAACTGGGCAACCAATGTATCAATTCAGAAATCTAGCATCAACCAACTCGCACAAATACAGATTGTTTCCTGTATCGTCAAAGGATTGGAACAGCTTACCAACAAAACTTTTAAATATCGATGATGCAGAAGCATTCGAGAATAGCCTCACAATGCGTCACATTTTATCTATTAGAGTAGTCTACAAAAAAAAAAACCAATCATAATTTAAATCTACACATGTACATCACTTTATTGAATGGTTGATTTGGTACCTGCGTGATGGATACTACTCTGTATATTTCATCAATGTAGTAGTAGACCAGAATTAAATGTATTTATCAAATGTAAAATTGAATTGTTCTGTCTAAGCCGTAAGCGGTTACGTGGATAAACTTCCAATTGATTAACCTGTTAATACGTCAACAAATTTCACACAGACACAATACGTGAAAAAAGATTTCGGGGGGGGGGGGGGGGGGGGGGGCATGGTCGCAATACTTCCGATGAATAAGAAGTGTGGAACTGTAGTTCATTGAAAGGATGCCCAATCTATAAATAAAACCCAATAGTCAAATAAATTAACTTAGTAAAAAACTTAGAGAAATGATTTTTCCATGTGGTCGCCATGTGCTTCTGTATTTCAGTCAGCATACGTTAAAAAATAATTCATAATTGACGTCCATTTAAGACGAAACACCTCACTTGCGTTAGTAAAACCACCAAATATAATTTCGAAGGTTTAAATAATTCTAAATACTTCCTGACAATATTAAAAATTTTCAATTTCTTTTGGTTTTATATTTTAGCTGAATTGTCTTCTGCCTTCCTATTTGGATCCAAATTGAAAAAGGCTCGTGACGTCAGATTTTAAGGTTCAGTAACCACCAATGAGATTCGTTATACCTAAACTCACTAATAACCAAACAAATATATATGGTACAGCGCACCGTGATAACTGAATTTACGTACAGGACTTAAATTCTATTAAATACACGAAAGGAACACTTAATTAAACAGGCGAGAAATCTAAAATAGAAGTATCATGGTATTGCCGTTGTGGTCAATATGGTTAAAATGGCAAATCTTTTGTAGTTTGTTGCGTGAACCCCTAAGGGTTCACGCATATTAATTAGTTAGAAATATAGTCTATGGAGGAATATTCGGAAGCTAAATTATTCTTCATTCGGAACACTTATTCATCTTATCTGTATCAGCCTCCTGCAATTAAGAGCACTTTCATACGGGGGTGTCTGAGATATTTAAAACGTCGCAATAAAGAAATTGTTACAAATCGCTTATTCTCTTATCTGATATTTAAGGAATTACTGTAATATTTTTTCTGTCTATGAAGAAATAACATCAAAAATGTGGTGCACACTGAATAACCCGCGTAGCGGATTATTTTAAAGTGTGCACCACATTTTTTTTGTTATTTCGAATAGACAGAAAAAAATATTACAGTCATCACTTATAATTTAATTCTTAATTCCATTTTAAACCGGAGTAAATCATGAAAAAACGTTGATGACATCAAGATCACATGACAAAATTATGTCTATGAGCTGATAAACAAAACAACGTCAGCCAATCGGAAGACGCATTACATCCAAAATTAAATTATATGATAATAAACTAAATGTATCTATAGATCACTTTCAAACATGTATGTTAAAGCTATATTTATGCATCGTAAGTGTTACTTGAGCAAAGTTGACAGTTGCAACGTTTGATAAACAAGTCACGGAAAGTTAAATGGTCAAGATTTAACGACATATGGGATCGAACATCAGTGCCAGATATTAATGGTAAAATAAATGTGGTTTCTACATAATGAGTTCTAGTAGGCATTGGGATTTGTTGATTTGTAACAATAAATTTTATGCACATGTCATTTTGACAAATCAGATAAACAAAAATGTCCTTTTCAAAAACTGAAAATAAAACAAATAAAATAAAGACTGTTTGTTAATATTCCCAGGAAATAATCATATTCTTAATAATAAAGAATATATTATATACTTTTTTAAATAAGGAAATAGATTTAACAATTGTATGTTAATCTTTCATGAGGTCTTTAAAAAATATGTTATGCAAAAGAAAAAAATACAAATACACAAAACAATTAACTCTAGATTTTTACACTGAATAAGCATACAATGGATTCTGTAAACATGGAAAGTTAGAAAAAGAGTGTATTTGATCTTGCGTTCGGGTATTTGTTTAAGCAATTATATATCAATATAAGAATTAAGATTGAAAATACATAATATACTAAGACCAACATTCTTTTCATAAATATATCTGAATTTATGAAATTGTGTTTTAAAATTAAAATTATTATGAAATGCGGTTCCTTCAACCAACATACGTAATAAATCTCAAGACTTTAAACTGTTTTTGCTAACTAAATAAATGTTTGTTGCCTATAATTCATAATTTTATCAGTGTTTCGGTATTTTTTGCTTAAAATTGTTTAAGCATGGGTCCCTTTTCAAAAGTCTCCCAACTACTACCTCGCAAGGTATTCTTGTTGGCATGCGTTTATATGCTTTTTTGATCTCGTGTGACTCAATTTTATTAATGAAATCTTTTGTATCTCGAATGTAAAAGTTAAGCCTCTTCAATAATGGTTTTATAATTAGATCAAGAAATCTCTCAATGCGTCCCGTGGGAGAGTTACACTTATTGATAATTGGTCGATAAGGAACATTTAATGTCTCCTACTATCTGACCAGTTCGCAATGCCTCATTAATTATGTCTAGATTTATTTTATGAATTTTTGAAAGAAGGTACATGTGTCCATGTTTTGAATCATTATCATTCTATAAGAAAGTATACGTCTGGGAATCCATTTCCTTTTATGCCCCCTACGTAGCGGTGGGGGCATTACGTTTTACCCTTAACTGAGTTGGTTTCCGTTCTCTAACTTAAGTTTGCCTCAAACAAATGTTATGAAACTTATACACAATGCTTATTACCACAAAATACAGATCAAGTTCGAAATTGGTGGCGTCACTTCAACCGTTCTAGAGTTATGCCCCTTTTCAAATGAAAATTGCTGAATTTTTCATTTCCGTTCTCTAACTTTAGTTTTCCTCACCCAAATGGTATGAGACTTATACACAATGCTTATTACCACAAAACACAGATCAAGTAAGAACTTTGGTTGTGTAACGTTTACTGTTCTAGAGTTATGCCCCTTACAAACATAAAAGTTTCCGTTCTCTTACTTAAGTTTGCCTCAACCATATATTATGAAACTTATACACAATACCTATTACCACAAAAGTCAGATCAACTACAAATTTGGGTAGTGTCACTTTTACCGTTCTTCAGTTATGTCCCTTTAAAACTTTATATGATATGCAAGCAGGGGCATCATGTGTGTCCCATGGACACATTCCCTTTTTATTTTCATCTCACTTTATAATTAACACCACTCTCATATTGTCAAGATTTACAATAATTTAAAAAGAAAATATCATCCTCCACACACATGGCCATGAAAGCACTGAGATATAATTTTTAATTTAGTTAAATAGCATAAAAAAGTTCTAAGGTTCACGTATTGTCTTTTTTTTTTTAAAAAGCAACTTGTTAAGTTTATTCGATAATTTTCTAGACAATGGGCGATTTAGAATTGACATATTGAATTTGAATAGACTCCTTCTCATGTTGCTTTCTTAAGGTTCCAACTTCTTCAGGCAAAATTGACCTAATAAGTATGATTGATTTGGCTATTGTTTTATGTTCCTTTGTTCATATAATTTCTCATGTATTCAAGTATGTAAATATGCTTGGCGCTCACATTTTTAGGTTGAACGTTCCTGATAAAGATGCACCAAATTTATAAAGCGTTATTTTTATTGATCATTTGATGTTGTTTTTTTTTGTGTTGTTGGTTGCTGTCACATTGACACATACGCTACTTTGCAATATAGAATCACATGCCAAACACATCCGTTCAAGTTTTTTTTTTATGGTTATATCTTTAACTAAGCATTAAAGTATCAAAGTTGCCTTTTGATGAACTTATTAATCTAGTGTTACTACAATCTTGTTTTTATTGCTGTTATACCCTAAACAGTTTGGGAATTTTGAAGGATTTATAAAGAAAAGATAATTTCTACTTGAAACAGGACTATGTTTGAGCATTGCAAAGAAAAAAAACAGATGAAAGACAAACAGTCCATTGAACACTTTTGAATAACATGAACTCAAAATGTGGTTACTGTCTATGGTTTAAATGGGGGTATATAAATACGGTCATCCTTACATTGAACTCTTCGATAACAGACAATAAAACTAGTCAGTTTGGATTGTGAAGGATGTATAAAGACGCACCCGCGTTCCGTCTTTATGGGGACATTGAATCTCACCTTCATGCCTTGCAGGTCCTACATATTGGATTACATCTAAATGTGTTAGTGTCCTGAATAAGCATGACATATTATCCACTGTAAGCAAACAGCAACCAATCGTCCAATCAATGTGGTTGACGTTACAAATCCAGGCTTATTGTTTATTTCTATGAAGAGTCCCAAAGGTTTGTCAATATCGTCCGTACTTTGATATGTTCTTAAAAAGAAATTAAAACGTAATTTCCTATATATTTCCAATGTAAATTTTGCCCTCTGCTGGAAGCCTTTTCCAATTATAAAGGTAACTACACTTCTTTCAGACCTTCACAGGAACAGCCCTGTCAAGTTATCTTTCAATACAATGGTTTATTGGTTCTTCAGAAGAAGCTATATATATAAACATGGGATAAATGAACTCTCTGTTTGACCCTTTATGGCAATAATGGACTTTTCTTCAAGACCAAAGTAGCAACACCTGTTAGTAACTTCTAAAGAATACTTCTGCATTGTTTGTTTTTATTGCGGTTCATATGTTCTACAGAAGAAAAGCAAAGTGTATGTTCTTATAGTGTTTCAATGTAACAATTGACAAACGTTTGCAGCCATTATGAAATTCTGATTTTAATCAAAGAAGTTAGAACACTTTATAGCCTGAAGAGAAACGCATCTGACAAATTTGAATTATATTGGTTCTATAGATCTTGAGAAGAAGACCTTTGAAAAACGGACAGATTGGATCCCCCTTTTTACCTCTTAAAGCTATATTTGACTTTAATCAGGACCAAAGTAACAGCTCTTAGTGATTACGTTCTAAAACGTTTTTGCCAGTTTTATTTTCATTTCACTACATTTGTTTATTGAAAAACATAGCAAAATGTAATAATCCATAGAGTTTCAATACAAACTTTGACCTCCGCTGGAAGCAGTTTTGAATTTTCAATCCACACCAAAATCACAACACTGGTTAAGAACCTTCAGACGTTCATATTTGCTTAGGTTTGTTTCCATTAGTTTAGCCGAGAAGTTTCCACGGTTTTTTCAGCACAACAAATATTAGAAAGACAAAGGCGGCCATTTTTGTTGACGAATCGGCTCCAAACAAGCAATACTTGGAAAGAACTTTGCTCTTCAACTTCGTACTTTATTTGGCCTTTTTAACTTTTTTTATTCGAGGGTCACAGAATAATCCTTAGTAGACAAAACGCTCGTCTGGCGTACAAAATTTCAATCCTGGTATCTATAATGAGTTTATTTATTAGGAATATCTCAACCAGGTTTGGTTTATTCTGTTCATTATTCTCAAGAAGAAGATCACACTGTAAGGGCTAATAGAATTTGTTAAATCTCAAACTATACGTAAATTAAAGTACAAAAAAAATGTACATTTTAAAGTCCAATATGGATATAGGCCTTAAGGGAACTTTATAATTATTTACACCCCAGTTCTATTGTTATACTTCATAGTTTCTATTTCTGAAACATGTGTAAATTGAATAGATCTATTGTTATGAATAACAATGGATTTTGACCACAGGGTGTGACGAGCGGGGTTTCTGGAAACCCCTGCTTCTACACCCCGCAAACAAAGTCCATTGTTATTCGTAACAATAGAAATTGATTATTTTTTAAATAGCATGAACATAAGAAATTACTAATAGTGTTCACTACAAATTGTTTCATGATATTAAAAAAAAAAACATTTTAGGAAATTCCAATAAGCATCTATATATATTCCAATAAGCATCTTATACATGGAATACAAAAGTAATCCTTTAAATACTCTTTTGCTTGAAGGTAATTTTTTTTATCCCAGTCATATGTCTCTATTCTAAAGCATTGATCTTTAAAAAAAAATAGGGATTCTCACCCCCGGATCCCCCCCCCCCCCCCCCCAGTTACCCAGTGGCCGATCCGGGGTTGTGGGTTCCGCGGGTTGGACCCGACTTTTATTTAAAATATCAATGCATTTGAATGGGTGGACCCCACCCCCCCCCCCCCCCTTTTTCTCTTGAGTTGGGAACCCCCGGGATCAGCCCCTGATTGCCCCCAAAAAGGGAGTTCCTCTATATTAAATAGTGTATGTTGAGCGTGTCTGATAGTCGGGTTTTTAATGCAGACACACCTATCCCTTAGTATGTTCGAATATGAATATTTGTTTATTCTCGAGAAGAGGGGAAGGGGGCTTTCGTTTTTGATAAAATCGTAAGATATAAAATACAGTTATGATTACCTTAATTAAACTGATACAGGTAAGTACTTTCGGTTATAATATTGTCTTTGTCTTTAGTCTCTTATATCAAATCCAACGCTTTCCACAAAATGTCGTCCGTCTTATACCCGTCCATATTGACAACTGTATATTACATATGTAAGCGTACTTTCATTCCGACGTGTATTCATTCCGGGTAACTGTTTTTCACTAGAGAATATTGGATGTAAATAGTTTGAAAGCGTCGATCTTGATATCGTTGTTTTGTTGATATTAGACCGGTTTATTGTTTACATAAATAAATGGGTTAAAATTAAAATGATTTTCAAGGAACCAGTTTAATTAATCTGAGTCAATCTAATAAATAATATTGATGATAATGGGGAGGATGTTTTTATAACTCAAAATACTTTATCAATGATCAGGACATTTAACATGATATAAACCAAATTTAAAGAGCAGATTTGTTCTTACATAAAGTTTCAATTATAGAAGCATCCTTTGATATTGACAGAAGATATGATTTTATATCCAAGTCGACCGAAACGCAAATATACAGAAAAACTTCGGCAATCCAGTAAAAATAAATATTACAATTAGTGACAATTTAAAAGCATATGATTTGATAGATTTGCATAGAAAAATTATTTAAATCTTATTCGTTAATAAGCATTATTGTGTTTATATTGTGCGTTCAAAATGAGTACTAATCACTTCATCAATGAATGGATCTAAAGCACTGGTGTAATTAATCCCGGTATAAAATAACTAGTGCAATCATTCCGGTACAAAATCACTAGTGTAATCATTCCTTGTTTAAAAACACTAGTGTGAACATTCCTTGGATGAAAACTCTCCACTTTTTACATAAATCAACTATGCAAGTTTCAAATACACTAAAAACTATAAAGCCACATTTTATATATATTTCCCCTTCAAAAAAAACCTTTTTAGAACCTTATAATGACTGGTGGATGATTTATACTGGACCCGGATAGAAAAACCTAGTGATTTTTCGTTGGTGGATAAAAATCACTGGGGATTTTCTTCCGCCGGATAAAGTACACTGGCGGAATCAAACCACTGTTACATGCCAGGAGTATGATGTATTTTTTGTTTGTAATAAAAATACACGAAACAGTCAACCTTGACCTGCTGATCCATATTAGCTTATGGATTTAACGGGAATATGCAAAACAGCTTGACATTTGTAAAATATACTCACTTGTCAAATTTTGAATGAAGATAGCCAAAGAAAGGTTACTAGTGGGGTTTTATGTAATAAAAAAAAATATTTTTATAAATCATTGTTTGATATTGTCAATAAATATGCTATCGTTTTTTTTTCATTTGATAATCAATGTTAACAAATATAAGGTTTAGAATGGGGTGTAAGTTAGTTATACACCTCGGGATACGGCGTGTCTGGATAAGAAACCCCTCCGGCCTCCGGCCGACGGGGTTTCTTATCCAGACACACCTATCCCTCGGTGTATAACTATTACGTAAATCTGATATAACTAACAATTAGAATGAATTCCACAGTAGCATTATAATTTAAAATGAAAATCTTAATAGGCAATATTTCTTCACTGGCTTATAAGCATTGAAAAAGACTATATATACAATACTGATTGACACTTAATAATTAGTCTCACTGTCCGAAATTCGTTCATAATATTAAATATATCAATAAATATACACACAAGTCACGTTATGCACACAAGTGTATTTTTTTTATCAGATCAAGTGGTTAAAACAGTTTCTGTAAATCCTGTTTCCGTCATTTTTAGCTTACGATATTCCAAAATAGCGTTTGTAAACTTGTAACAGTTCAGCACTATGTAACATCAAGTCCTTTGTTTCTTTTGAAATAATTTTGTCAGTGTTCGATGTATCAAAGATCGGCCAATAAGCTGCTCTATCCCAAAACTGGGACATGAAAAATGGTGTAAGCGGTATTAGTTCTTTGTATTCTTCTGGAGCTGTTTTTAGCTTCTCTCTCCAGTCATTAAGAGGCAACGGTATTACGTTCATACCTTTGAAAATGTCACGAAAAGGAAATGTTTTAGAGTTAAACAAATGGTAGGCTTTGGGAAATCCATTTGTTTCGTTACAGATTCTGACGGCAATTTCTACCATTGCTTTCGCACAAAAGTCGACCGGTGTAAGGTCAAATGGAAAATCCATGTCGGGATAGTAACCTAATTTTCTCATGCCAATCAAAGTAGATGCAAAAAGATCGTTCTTGGGTCCTGAACCGGTAACTGAACATCCGGATATTCTTGCTGGTCTAAATATTGCTCCGCCAGGTAAATGATCTATTGCTTCCATTACAATTTTTTCGCTAGCCCATTTACTTTGACCATAGCCACCTTCAACTGTACAAGGATCGTCGAAAAATTCAGATTCGTAGCACATACGATGTTGGGAGTCTCCCGTTTTTGGTTCTGGAGGGAACAGAAATACGCTTAGTGAGGATGTCTGAAATATATATTTCTGAACTCCGGTCATGGCAAATTTAACAAATTCTTTGGTGCTGTCGACATTTGCAATTCTGTGATCTTCGTAATTAGTATTAAAATTCATCATTGCAGCATTCATGAATACTACGTCAATAGCATTGCAAAGTGCGTTGTATATATCAGGTGCAATTCCAAGCTTCTCCTGGGAAAGATCAGATATTACTACTGCCACTCTTGTAGAGTAACTGAATTTCCATAAATTATACCGCCGCAAATTTTCTATGATCCTTCCAAGACCACGAGCTTCTGTCGTTTCTCTAACCATGCAGCATATATGTGCATTTGTCTGCTCCAGAAGCTGAGACAGTAAGTAAGCCCCGAGAAACCCTGTAACGCCAGATATTAGTATGTTTCTTGGATATTTGAAATTACATTTAGCTGTACACGGAGAAAAATACTGGAATTGAACGGACCCTTTTTTACCAACACGTGCTAGATCATCCAAAGCTATCTGGGCATCTTTTAAAATCAAATCCCTCAGGTCGTGTTTATCTTTAGTAGGACACTGTGACGACTTTCTTAGAACATCTTTCTTGCGTTTAATAACTTCTGCAAACTCCTCAACTGTATCGGCAGTACCTAGATCGGTGAACGATAATTTCACGCTGAGTTTTTCTTCCAGTATCCTTTGCAGAAGAACCAGTTGTAGAGAGTTGCCACCAAGTTCTGTGAACGAACTTTGTCGATGAAGAGTGTAAGCAAACGACTCTTCAAACTTAAGAAGATTACACCACAGCTTAGAAATAGCAAGCTGTGTTTCATTTAAGTGGCTTGATCCAACATACTGTTGCTGTTCATGCACGGACTCGTCCTTTTCTAAGAGTTTTCGGTCAATTTTTCCGTTAAGCGTCATTGGATAATCTATTACCTCTAACTTTTTAATATACGTTGGAATCATATATTTTGGCAGGACTTTTGTAAGATACTCTTTTAGTTCTGACGTGTAAACAAAAGTTGGTGAAACATAAGCCGCAATGCTCATTTCTTTGAGTTTTTGACATCTATGTACTACAACAACTGCAATGTCTATTTTAGGATGTTGAATAAGAACCTGCTCTATTTCACTGAGGTCTACTCTTTGGCCTCGAATTTTTACCATATCATCTAGACGACCTATATATGTTAATGTGCCGTCAGGATCCTGAAAGGCATGATCTCCGGTTTTGTACAGAAGCATCTCATCTAACAACGGATTCCTAATAAATTTATCTGTGTTGTAATGACTTGCATGTCCTATGTATCCTTTTGATAAGCCTAAACCACCAACGTATATTTCTCCTACAACATCAGGTGGGACAGGTTGTAGAAATTCGTCAAATAGATAGACACATGCGCCAGGAATTCCCTTTCCTATTGGAATGTCTCTGTTGACATCTTCATGTCCAAGCCCTTTGTTGAATTTGTAGTTTGTTGCACAAACTGTTGTTTCGGTTGGACCATATGCATTGAAGAATTGTATATCTTTACCAGATGACGTCCACTTGACTGCAGTATTTAAAGTGCAAGGCTCTCCAGCTGTTATGACTTTTTCCAAATACGGGAGGTCTGATGGTTTATAAACATTAAGAGCTGATGGTGGTAAAGTAATGGTATTGACTTTCAGTTTGTTCATAGAAACGACAAATTCTTGTCCTAATCGTTCGTTCTCCCGCAGAACTGCTAAAGTTGCACCGGAAAACAACGCCGTAAATATTTCCGATATAGTAGCATCGAATCCTATCGATGCAAACTGGGCTATAATATCGTTTTCTTTTAAACTCCACAGTTCTATTTGGGCCCTTGAAAGATTGAGAACTCCTGTTTTTGTAACTTGCACACCTTTTGGTCGGCCAGTGGAACCTGATGTATACATAATGTAACAAATGTCATCATCCAACGGTGCAAAAGATGATCTTCTCTTAGGTTCACGTTGGTTTCTTGCAACGGATTTGTCTTCTGCTTTGAATTCCACTATGACTATGTCTTCATCGCCAACAATACCTACTCTTGTTTCAATGTTTTTGATTTTTGTGAAGTCGGATCTTTCATATGTCTCGGTTGTCATAATTAGAATGTTAACATCTGCATCTTTCATTGTAAAACCCAATCGTTCAGGTGGGTAGTCTAAAGGCAATGGTAAAAATGCTTTGTCTGCGTGAACGGCGGCCATGACTGATATGACGTACGCCAAAGAGTTTGGTAGGTGCAATGCCACAATTTTGTTCCCGAATTGAGGAGAAAGGTCACGATCACTTATGAGTTTAGCTAACCTCTTTACCTCGTTGTAACATTGTTTGTACGTCATGCTGCATTGCGTAGATGTTAACGCGATGTTTCTTGGTGTAACCCTACATTGGGTTTCAAAAGCTGTAAAGGGTGATTCTGCTTTGGTTTCTGGATAAGTATAAACTGGATAAAGCTTTCGCATTTCTTCTGTAGAAACCATGGATACTTCTGACAGTTTTGCATCATTTCCAATTTCTACCATAGATTTCAAAAATGTAGGGAAATGCTTTAAGACGTCTTTAATGTGTTCAAAGTCTTGCGAAGGTCTTTCATTATAAAGCAAATGCATCTCGGTTCCAAAATTTTCGAAAAGGAGCAGGATGTTGCAGTCATGCAGAACTTTTTCTACGAATGCTCTCTCTGATGATTTTTTAATTAGACTTCCAAGTACAATATTATGATGCGGGACTTGTTTCCGACCTCTTAATTCTGGATATCGATAGAACATGTCCATCAAGAATGAGTGGGACGAGTGATGTTTCTGTAGTGATTCATGGCAAGAATGCAAAATAGAGGACAATTCATCGCGGATGTTGATTTTAAATAAACCAGGACAGATGTCGGAATACAAAGGAAGAACCGCATCTGGAATTTTATCCTTATCTGCTAAAATACCGACACATACAGTTTTGAGGCAACATATTCGGGCCATAAATGCCAGAAAAGCAGCTGAGAGGTAATCGTTAACATCCTCAAACGCAACTGGTAGTGGGATGTTGGGTAATTGCAGAACAGCTGTTTTGACGTTGATTTCAGTTGATACATCTATGATACCGGCAACTACATTCATACGTTGACGGAAAAAAGTTGTGGGTTCATAAACAGCCATTTTATTTCTCCAAAACTGTTCTTTCTTCTTAATGTGTACTAGTGCATCAGTATTTAAATTGACAGTTGTCAATTTTGCTCCTGTATATAGACTGTGGTCTTTGTAAGTGTTCTGAAGTGGATGAGTGCCATCTAAATATGCAAATGAAACGAAAAGTGGTTTATCAGATGTGCTAACGACTAGAGTATCGTCAACAATATCTAAAATACAACCAGGATCTCCAGATTTATAGATGTCACCACGAGCTGGTTCAACGTTGGTAACTAAAAGAAATTCCCCAGATGCTGTAACAATTTTTGGGCTAGAAAGCGCGTTATCATGGTTACCAAATTCAAGTGATCTCGCTATATTGTATATTTCTTGTGATTTAGAGTCAAATGATAGCACTCCTGCGTTTGGAGGAATAGCATATAGACCAAAATATGATCTCCCTACTTGTGGTTGTGTCTGTCGTTCGACCGTATCATTTCTTATATCTGAAAGCAGATTTATAAATGCCTGTTTAGCAGCTTCTTGGCATTTAAGGTTAAGGGTCAAAGCTGAATCGTTGTCAGCAACAGTAACTTCCTTAAACTGTAAAATGTCACCCGTATCTATTCCTACTTCGATCAAGTGCCAACTGATTCCATGTTTCAATTCACCGTTCATAATTGCCCAGCTTGTAGAGTGGACACCAGCATACGCTGGTAGTGGGGAATCGTGATAATTGATTGACATAACCCTTGGCAGTCCGAGAACATTTTCTTTTATTATCCGTGGATTTGAAATACTAAACAAATAATCAAATTCCGCATCCTTTAAAACTTCTTCCATGTTAGATCCTCTTTCCCAGTGACAAATGTTTCCATCTTCGCAGTATTTCCGAACGGCTGGAGTATTTGTAAATACGGTGATAACATTAAATCTTAGTTCAGCCAGGTTTTTCAAACAACATAGCAGGAGATTTCCTTCCCCAATGCAAACACAAGGAATAGGCTCAATTACACTGGAAGGTGGCATCATGAACTGAAAAGCAACAAAAAATATTGATTAAAAAAAAAACAAACACAAAAAATTTTTTTTTAAGTCTTATGCAAACAAAACTTGTTCATTTATTATGTACTATAGAACAATTTATACAACTTTTTTTTTAAACTTTTTGTCTTCATAACTGTTCGCCATCAGAATTGTGACATCATGATGATAAAATCTAGAGTTAAGAATATATCTGTTCCGAAAATCATGTTTGAGTAATATATCCAATTTTTTTTATTTTGGAAACTGTGTAGGGATTTCCCGATTTAGTTCTCATTAATTTGCAAATGATAAACATCGTTTTCGACAAGTCCAATCCGTAAACAATTCAGAGAAGAGCTATTTTTTTTCATTTTAAAGTTTATATTTATATAGATGAAAAGGGATACAGAAAACTGAAAATCCCAACTTCACTTACAAGTTTAGTAACTAAAATCGCCCTCTTCTAAGAATATGTACACATTCTTCATACAATCTGAAAAGTTGAAAATAGAAGATAAGTATTCATTATCACAATGATCCTGGTGGATTTTTTTTTGGTTGACCCTTACCTGAAGAAAAGTCTAAGATTATAAGAAAATTATAACGTGCTGTAAATCCAATGATTACCTATAGGCTAAAAAAGGGACGAAAAGTAAAAAAATAACTGTAAGCGTACACTGTAAAACGTACATTAACGTCCAACTGACCTTCACCCTTTTAAATGTCATCTATATGATTTGTTAGGTAGTTTCGTCTAGGGAAAACAATATATTTTAGAATAAAAAAGTATGTCAACAGGCCCTAATCTATTGAATGTATGGTCATTTGTTCTCGTCATGAATATGCTAGAAATATTTGCCACTGGACGTAGCTTTCAATCAATCAATCCTTTTAGTTATACATACTTGCAGTTATCATTTATATGAAAAATAATAGTTCATAGTTAGATGGATTCATTTGTGACTAAAAACCAAATTCGGGTGTCTTACAGTGACATTGTTACAGATTTCTTCCCAAAGTATCTGACTGGTGCAGGCAGAATATAGTATGAACATAACTGTACAAATTGGACATTTTCACATGTATTTACATTATGAATGCAAGAGTCCTCCGCTTTACGCAAAATTTATAACTTCAGTTGGGAAAATATTTAAGGTTTGCAAAGTCAGAATGTTTCATAACACTTGCTTTTTGAAAGATATCCGATAACAAAACAAATAAAAGAGACCGCTACCAACGACAACCACCGAATTATAGTCGTCCCAAGCAAATACAGAATGTGTAGTGGTAAAACATTTTCGGAGGCGCTCAACCCTCCCTGCACCTGGGACAGTGGTGCAACAGTAAAACAAACTGTGAAAATCAGTTTGAGATGAATTGACTCATCACAATGGTACGAAGCACAAACAACAACTAACATAAAGACAAAAGATACACAGTTAGTTTATTTACACAAGTATGCCATTCATATAATAAAGAGTCAAAAGCGAACAGAAATCTGCACTTAAATGGATTTATAAATTCTAGAATCAGCAATATTTTAGTTCAGCGATAAATCATACGACAGCTGTGTTAGAAAGTCAGTCACTATGCCAGTGTGAGAATATAGGTCAGTTAGAAGCAATAATGAAAGACCTACATTGGTATTTTTAAATATGTCCGATAACAGTAGTTTCTCGGTAAATTAGTACGGCATATTTCTCATCAATGTTTTTCACTTAGTCACAAGGTCCAGATCAGAATGTTTCCCTCTAGATTTCATTTTGGTTATATTTGTTGTTGAATTACTGTTTTCTGGACAAAAACCATACATCTTCATTTGTTCATGATACATATCTGTTCTTTCGATAGAAATATGGTTTTGGTTAAGAATTTCTTTCAGTCTTTTAAAAAAGATAATAATCAATTATTTGCCAAAAATCTTTGAAAATTGCAGTTACTGGCAATCTCTGATTATCAGCACGGTATTACCCGACGAGTAATACTACCATAGCAGGCGAGACTTACCCTGCATGGACACAGACCAAATAGATCTAAAGAACATTGCGATCTTCAATTAACAAATTGTCTCCCTTCTTCAGCGTTTCACATTTTGACCTCAAGCAGTACCGACAACTTGATTGAAACACAGAGACAGATATGGATTAAACGCTGATGAGATAAGCACTACCAGTATAGAAAATGAAATTCAGAGGTCAGCTTATAACCGAAAATGAAAAGGCACTCAAGCACTATCGTAAGCTTAAGGTCGTTCCGATTAAAGACTAGCACTCTCATTTTGTTGTCAGGCAAGATGGCCGTAGTGCCATAGAAACTAAAATTGAAAGAAAATTACTTTTATATTTTCTCAAGAGCTGCTTAATGCAGTAACATGACTGCAAGATTTTTCTTTCCTTTACTTGGAACAACTTTGTTTGCTAGTAAAAAAATCATAAACATTTTTCTAGAGAACCGCTTTGGCATTCAAGTCAAATTGTGATCGAAGATTCCTAAAGACTACTCGGTCCATCAAAATGTCAACCAGCAAGCCGCGTACTGACTGTTCGTTATGTAATGTGGTTTACACAAACTTATATCTAAGAAACAATAGTCTTTTTGGTTTGTTTTTTTTCTTTTTTGTTGTTTTTTGTTATTTCATCTATATATTATCTTCAGGATTAATTTTTTTGTTGCTTTTTCCTTCTTTAATTACATCGTCACATTATCTGTTACGTTTCAAATGAAGTCGGAAAGTACACCATCGTTTCTAGTTTGAATCGACCAAACTAGTTTGAAACCGGTTCAAACTTGTGAAAAGTATCATTTATTTATATTTGTCTTTGTCACAATTATTCAACAGTTATCAAATTAATAAATGTGTAAATAAAATAGAGGCGGAACCTCAAAAGGGATATTCAAACTCATAAGTCGATGACAGACTGACAACGACATGGCTATAACCATAAAAAAAAATCGTATAAAACAGAAAACGTGTCTCATTTGAAGTAATATTGAAAACAGAATCCAGTGTTTATTCTCAGGTTCTCTTGTGCTCAAATATGGCCATGAATTTCAACTTTATCAAATAATAGATAAAAGGCCACACTTTGGTTCTTCAATAGATCTATTTCAAAAGCCTTAATGCTGGGTAAAACAAATAATCTCATTGGAGTACATTATGTGCTCCCAAGTCGTGAGCACATTTTGGAGGGAAAAAACACGATGATTTTGTGGATTTTTGGGACCTAAAAGCTTTAGAACACCTTGGCCGCAACTTACAATCTACAGTGCTCTGTAGCAAAAATGTGCTTATGTGTATTTAAATTCTGCATCAGGGGGTTAGTGGCAAAATATATTTGTGCTAAAAATTTTGCATCATTTAGAAGTGATAATTTCATAACTATAATGTGTTGTACCAAAAATTTGTATTTATAGTTATATCACAACTATTTCTATGTAAATTTTGGAGAATTTTGGCCAGTTTAAAAGAAAAAAACCTTATTTTAGCCCTTCGTGAACATTCTAATTTCACACTAAGTTTGTGATTTTGTTGTAAGTTTTATTTTTACCATGCCTCACTTTCCTTAATATTAATTGTACTTTTTAAAAACAAAATTGTAAACGGGCTAAATATCTGTGTGTCTGATATGACCTTTCTTAAAATGTCCTTAATTTTTATGTGATTTGTAGGTATTCCTATACATTTCTGCTTTTTATGCTTTGGTTACCATTTGGTTTTTACGGTGTAAGTGATCTTAGATTCTCGATTTTTTACAACATCTTTAAATATTTTATATACTTTGTTGTTCGGTCTTTGGTTTTCTATGTTGTGTTTTGTGTACTATTGTTTGTCTAATGGTCTTTTTCTTTTTTAGCCATGGCGTTGTCAGTTTATTTTCGACTAATGAGTTTGAATGTCCCTTTGGTATCTTTCGCCTCTCTTTAAGACTGTCATTCTTTTTATGAAGCTTTATTTATATTTTTATATAACTTAAATTAGTCTGTAGTTTTGCGTTTGTCTGTGAGCTTACTGTTTTTTTTTTATTTTGCATCCTAACATGGTTTTTCCTTTTTTTCAGATAATAAATTTTTTTTTCCAATTTCTTTCCTTGTTCACCATAAAATCAATTAGTCGCTCATAAGCAGCGTGAGCAGGATCTGCTAACCCTTCCTTAGTACCTGAGATCACCTTCGGTTTTTTGGTGGGGATTATGTCTTTTCGTCGTTTTTCGTTTTTGCCATGATTTGTTGGTATCTCTTCGACTTCAGACTTCTGATTCTCCCTTTCGTATCTTCCGCCTCTTTTGTGTGTGTGTGTGCGTTTTTTTTTTTTTTTTTTTTTCTAACAAAAGCACACTTGCTCATCTTAACCTTTAATCCTCACGTTTAAAAAAATTAAAACTAAGAAAATTAAAAAGTCATATTATAGGAAGCTTAACTGAAAGTGATTATCGGCACACTCTTCATTGTTAAGGATAATTCAGCGAGTATCAAGATAAAGAACTGCAATTTTTGTCGAGCCTTCGACTTTTGTCGAAAAAGCGAGACATAGCGATCCTACATTCCGTCGGCGTCGTCGTCGTCGTCGTCGTAGTCGCTGGCGGCGTCCACAAATATTCACTCTGTGGTTAAAGTTTTTGAAATTTTAATAACTTTCTTAAACTATCCTGGATTTCTACTAAACTTGGACAGAAGCTTGTTTATGATCATAAGATAATATTCAAAAGTAAATTTTGTAAAAAAAAATTCCATTTTTTCTGTATTTTACTTATAAATGGACTTAGTTTTTCTGCCAGAAACATTACATTCACTCTGTGGTTAAAGTTTTTGAAATTTTAATAACTTTCTTAAACTATCCTGGATTTCTACCAAACTTGGAAAGAAGCTTGTTTATGATTAAAAGATAGTATCCAAAAGTAAATTTTGTAAAAAAAAAATTTCATTTTTTCCGTATTTTACTTATAAATGGACTTAGTTTTTCTGCCAGTTAACATTACATTCACTCTGTGGTTAAAGTTTTTAAAATTTTAGCAGCTTTCTTAAACTATCCTGGATTTGTACCAAACTTGGACAGAAGCTTGTTTATGATTAAAAGCTAGTATCTAGAAGGAAATTTTGTTAAAATTTTGTTCAATTTTTTCTGTATTTTACTTATAAATGGACTTAGTTTTTCTTCCAGTTAACATTACATACAGTCTGCAGTTTAAGTTTTTAAAACATTTATTAGATTCATAAACTATCCTGGATTTGTACCAAACTTGGACAGAAGCTACTTACAATCAAAAGATGGTATAGAAAGGAATATTTTTATTAATTTTTTTCCTCATTTTTGTTGAGCCTGCGATCAACAGCAAAAGAAGGCGAGACACTGGGTTCCGCGGAACCCTTACGAATTTTTAAGGGAAAAAATCAGTTGTTAAGGCAGAGAACGACAATTACAAATTAGCACAATTAATATTCTTTTTGAATGCTGAACTAAAAGTCACGTGGTCATCAGCACACTCTTCATTCTTAAGGACAAATCAGCAAATACCAAGATAAATAACTGCAATTTAAAACGAAAAAAAATCTTCAATTGTAATGACAGAGAACAACAATAAAAAGCACCTTTGATATATATGGTAATTTTCGAGTATTTCATTGGATAATTATCGGTAATAAATCCATTTGTATCCCTTTTTAATTGATTCTTTAATTCCATGAACATATTTTTCAATTATGTTGCTTTTTAGGAACTGTGAGCTTTAGCTATCACTTGGCGTCCGTCGTCGTCCGTCGTCGTCGTCGTCCGTCTGGTCTTAACTATTTCAAACATCTTCTCTTCGAAACTACTGAACCAATTCCAACCAAACTTAAGCTGAATGATTCTTAGGGTATTTAGAATAAAGTTTGTGTTTTGTTTTCTGTTTCGTCAAAAAACATGGCCACCATGGCTAAAAATAGAACATAGGGATAAAATGCAGTTTTTGACTTATATCTAAAAAAACAAAGGAGTTAGAACAAATCTGACAAGGGTAAAAGTGTTCATTAGGTGAAGTTCTATCGGCCCAGAAATTTTCAGATGAATCTGATAACCCATTGTTGGGTTGCTGCCACTGAATTGGTAATTTTAAGGAAATTTTGCAGTTTTTGGTTATTATCTTGAATAGTATTAATGATGAAGATAAACTGTAAACAGCAAATATGTTCAGCAAAGTAAGATCTACAAATAAGTTTATATGACCAAAATTGTCAATTGACCCCTTAAAGAGTTATTGCCCTTTAAGGACAATTTTACACAATTTGTTTTATCATGTTTTCAAACTTTAAAAAATCTTCTCCTCTGAAACCACTGAACAAATTCCAACCAAACTTAAGATGAATGATCCTTAGGGTATCTTAAATAAGGTTTGTGTTTTATTTTCTGTTCCGTCAAAAAACATGGCCACCATGGCTAAAAATAGAACCTAGGGGTAAAATGCAGTTTTGGCTTATATCTAAAAACCAAAGTAGTTAGAACAAATCTGACATGGGGTAAAAGTGTTCATTAGGTGAAGTTCTATCAGCCCTGAAATTTTCAGATGAATCTAATAACCCATTGTTGGGTTACTGCCACTAAATTGGTAATTTTAAGGACAGTTTGCAGTTTTTGGTTACTATCCTGAATAGTATTAATGATAAATATAAACTGTAAACAACAAATATGTTCAGCAAAGTAAGATCTACTAATAAGTTTATATGACCAAAATTGTCAATTAACCCCTTAAGGACTATTGCCCTTTGAGGACAATTTTACACAATTTGTTTATCATGTTTTCTAACTTTAAAAAATCTTCTCCTTTGAAACTGCTGAATCAATTTCAGCCAAACTTGGGCTGAATGAGTTTCAGAGTATCTAGTATAAATTTTGTATTTTAGTTTCTTGTACGTCAAGAAACATAGCCACTATGGGTAAAATGTATTTCTTTGCTTTTGGTTAAAATATGACAGATACAAAGAACATCTCAATGGAATTTTTAAGCCACTCATTAATATATATATTAAAAAGCAGAAATAATCGTTGATGAAAGATTTAAGCAAAAAATTACAGGTGAGCGATTCAGGCTCTTGAGAGCCTCTTGTTTAAAATAATTTGAAAGCTGCAAAAAACCTACCTACCCTGGCCTTCTAAATCATAGAACAAACCGGTGGTGGCTCTCTGGAAAATTTCGTCTTTCTGCCGACTTATCTCTGTCGAGTCCATTTAGGTTATTTGGTACACTGTGGTCAGATATTATCAAAAGATTACACTCGCAAACTTCTGACCCTAGATTAAAGACATGGTGACCAATTGGTTCAATAATAATAATAATATCCTTTTACGTTGTATTTGTCCAGAAAGAGAATCCGTGATCACTCAGATGCATCACTTATTTTGGTCTTTACTGTTCATCAGGCTTATTATGTAATTCTAGATTGTGAAATCTTTTCCGTGTATGATTGCACTTTAATGTTTCAATTGTTTTCATTCACTGATATGATATATATGTACACGAACGTATTTGATTGTACTTTTATTTTTTTCAAAACTTTGTTATTCACTGATATAATATATATGCACATCAACTTATTTGATTGTACTTTTAATTTTTCACAACTTTGTAATTCACTGATATTATATATATGCACATCAACGTATTTGATTGTACTTTTAATCGTTCAAAACGTTTGAAATTTCACTGAAATGATACTTGTTCACGAAAAACAATCATTCGACGTGTATTTAATATTAAGGGGGAAATGAGTTTTAAAACAAATATATCAGATTACAAAAAAAGACAGAATCAGAAGATTCCACGGGGGTATTCAAAAATTATAGGTCGAAAAAATGACAACGCTATATATATGGCAAACAAAAAGAAAGACGACGAAAGAAGAAACATGTCCACAAAATTTCGTGTGCGTTGGAAGTGTAATCGGACCCTGCTCCACTTGTGACACACGTCATGCTGCTTATGTTAATTATGAATTCGGTGATCAGTCTAGATCCAAACTCGGTAATGTCACAAAGAGGGCGGGGTTGTGATTACGATAGTTGGATTATATCCGCGGTCATAAGTGTCCCAGTTATACCATAGCGGTCAATCAGCTCGTGATGATGTCATTTCGAAGGGATGGCTTCAACTTTACCACTTGGAACCCTTGTTCCAATAGCTTCATTGTTAGCAGAACTTGAACCATCTATCAAGGAATTCATGATGGGAAGGGTAAGCTCGGGAATATCGTATCAACTGTGAGATATATACTCCAGGTGCTACAGGAATGTTGCTGCATAGGAATGGAAAGTTAACAATTGGAAGCTGAAATCATTACTTTTGTAGTAAGGTTTTGTTCTCAGTCGACCCTTATTGTCAATTTTTAAATTTTTGTTAAGATATGAGGCAGAAATAACTGTTTCGGGGTATCCTCTATTTCAAGTTTATTTTGGATATTGTTTGACACCATGAAGATGAAAAATATAAACAAAACATCCTAGTCAATACTTTAAAATGTTGTGATTCATTTATTATTAGATTTTTGAAAATCATATGTTATCATTGTTTCTACTGTACCACGACATGTGTTTAAGGAATTGTCATAAAAGTCATCAATCTTTAAAATATGCGGAGAACTCAGTTGGAGTGAAAAAGCTGTCATATCTATACTACTAAAATAACGAGGTCCAATTTGTTATCCGTCATGACGTAAAACCTACGTATCAAAGAATTCAACTTTATATATTATAACTAATATCGGACATTGCTGTAGATTAAAAATTACACCATTCCAGGCCTTTTTGTTTTCCACATAATTATAAACATTACCAATAATTAACAAGTTCCGGGTCGAATCCGATACCGATATCACTAGTATATGGAGTTTCCGGTTGTAATATGTATGTATGTTATGTATCTTCCTGCTTGAATAGTAGCACCATAATGGGTTATGGTGTTAAAATAGGACATTTAACACACTGACTCGGTACAGATTTAATGTGAGCATTTACCTACCCAGTTTCCCAGCCTGGCTATGACGAGTCTTACTACCAGAAAGTTAACCTTCCCCCAAAACAATAAGTACAATGCAATAAAACATACGAAATTACACTCACCTGATTCTCTCATCCTCAAAATATAAAAAATGCAAAATATAAGAAATGTGAGCATTTGCCTACCTAGTTTCCCAGCCTGGCCGTGACGGGTCTTACTACCAGAAAGTTAACCTTCCAACAAAACAATAAGTACAATGCAATAAAACATACGAACATACACTCACCTGATTCGCTCATCCTCAAAATATAAAAAAATGCGAAATATAAAAACAAGTAAGAAAAATGGGACGGGTTCAATCAAAAAGATTTTGAAAGCAGAGAAAACTGTGCATCTTATAATCAGCATGACTTTTATCAGATGACAATACGAATACTAAACATGCGTGCTAAAAATTAGGCGTAGATACTTTAATTCAGTCACGGACCCGCGATATCGAGGGTGTGTTCTAGTTGAGTTAATTTTTTCAAGGACTACAGATATTTTAAATTAAATTTCTCTCTTCGCTTATAATTCAAATTTCTAGCCCTTTGTTGATCTTTTTAATAAAGATAAATAAAGAAAGGGGGGATTGAGTATTAAAAATATTTTAATCACACAACGTGTAAATTTGCCAGTCCATGCCTAACTAAGATGTCCCTTCAGTTGCTGTTTTAAAGCATCGTCTTAACCCATCGGTGATCTCGTTTGCTTTCTGTAGATTCCGATCCATTAATATATTTTGTACGTGACTGCATGGGAAAATGGTTAGATGACCGACTGAAATATGTTTTCCTTTTCCTTTTTATTCGTTTATCTTCCAGTGATAATTTTCTATAAAAAAAGATTTTAATTGATTTATATATTTTTTCATATTAGTATAAAACATATCTCAGAACCATTATAAGCAACAAATATAAAATCGTCAACCAAATTCCAACAATGAAACGGTTTCCTGGCACACAATTTGTTGCATTTTGTGTGTTCTAGATATTTTAAGCCAAACAACTGAGTTTTAAATGCAGTTTATTTGATATTTTCAGGTTATTTTGCTTGACTTCAGTTGTAAATGCGAAACAGTGTAATACTAGACTTATTATTTTTTGTTAACCTGTTAAAACAGTTGTAAACAAACGCAGGTAATCCGTACTAAAATAGTTAAAAAATACGGATTTAATTCAGAAATGAGCTGTGTGACATGAGAGATGACTTCAAATTTCCATTTGTTAACTTTCCATTCTTATAAGATGCGGATGTCCCTTTCCACGTTTATGACTTTCACAAAATGCGACTTATCACATGATAATTTGAGTTCCACCGGTTTGACCTTGGGTTCTTGTCGCTGAGTATTAAGTTTTCTGTTTTGTGTTTTGTTGACTGTTTTTTTATCTTTTGGCGGGGCCTCGGTGGCCGAGTGGTCTAAGTAGTCGAACTACTGTACCACTAGCCAGTCAACACTGAGGTTGTAAGTTCGAATCCCGCACGTGGCAGGTGCACTCGACTCCTATCTTAATTGACTAGGATAGTCAGTTTTCCTACCGAAGGTCGGTGGTTCTCTCCGGACTCCGGTTTCCTCCACCAATAAAAACTGACCGCCACGAAATTGCACAAAAGTGTAGAATTTGGTGTTAAACACCAATCAATCAATCAATCAATTTATCTTTTGGTCATGATGTTCTTGGTCTTTCTAACACTATGGCATTTGATTTCTACCTGGTTCTCATTTTTTATACTGTAAATTCTATTTTAGTTGCATCCAATTTAAGAGAGGTGATAAAATAATATACAAAAGTACAAATGTATGCAAAGCCGGTCCTGTGAGTTTTCTGACCTTGTCTGATGTCCTGCGTGTTTCACCACATATATATATATACATTTCGCAAGTCATATTTTTATCATTAAGTATGGATGTATACGTGAAATCAGCTGGATTACACTTTAAAGAATTAACTGTTTCATCTATGTAATTAGTCATATAACCTATGTCGTGTTTAACACACATATATATAAAACGTCTGAATAATAGTCAACGATTTTTCCCACGAGGGCGCTGGATCGTTACGAGTCATTGAACGATACATGTACACAATAAATAAATTATATAAACGCCTAAAAAGTGTACACAACAACACCAATAACAAAAAAAGGAACTATAAATGTAATTTTTTATAAATATTTCGGATAACAGATATCCTTCATCAGTAAATATGATTGTGATGTTGAATGAATCATATATCAGTCTACTTGAATTAAACTATAACAATCTTGAAATTTATACAATAAAAAAGTCAAACCGAACATCAAGTAAGACGCTTGCACAATTCTAAATGTGTGTTAAACACGACATAGGTTATATGACTAATTACATAGATGAAACAGTTAATTCTTTAAAGTGTAATCCAGCTGATTTCACGTATACATCCATACTTAATGATAAAAATATGACTTGCGAAATGTATACATATATTCTGCATATAAAATAATTTAGAATGGAATGGAACACCAAAGTGGATGTCAGACATAAAAAAATAACCGCATGTATAAACCTGATAGTTGTTGTATTTCTAATGTTGCTATATCTTATTTCATATAGGGGCCTCGGTGGCCGAGTGGTCTAAGTAGTTACTACTGTAATCACTAGCCAGTCAACACTGAGGTTGTGAGTTCGAACCCCGCTCGTGCGGGTGCACTCGACTCCAATCTTAATTGACTAGGATTGTCAGTTTTCCTATCGAAGGTCGGTGGTTTTCTCCGGGCACTCCGGCTTCCTCCACCAATAAAAACTGGCCGCCACGAAATAGCCCAAAAGCGGTGCTTAAAAGTGGCGTTAAAACACCAAAAATCAATCAAATCAATCAAATCAATCTTATTTCATAACACCATTATCATGACGTAACTAATATGAATTCATATGCAGGCGAAATAGTTCTTTACTTGTTAATTAAATTTTAGATCTGGAAAAAATGTTTAGTGCATTTCGATGAAATTTTAAGTAGTTCTATTGAGTTTATTCCACTCACAAACTTAACATTCAGTTTAAGATCAGTACATCAATAAATTCTTTCAAAATAGCATTTATTACTAAAACGATAAATCATGGGCAGTATGGGTTTGATGATCTAACTCCCATTGACAATAGAATACCAGAATATAGTATATTCATGAACTTTGTAGGACTTTTTAGTTTACACAATAACCATTATCTAATTTGCACAAATATTCTTCTGGCAATTTCTTCAAACCAAGAACGTACCTAATACACTTTACTTAGGACCTTGGAGCACGTTTTATAATACTACGGAATTGAGATTCTTACTAAATTCGTCATTATCTCTATATTAAGGAACCATATGGCAGTTTCAGACCCATTCATTAAATAAGCGGACCAACTGAAAACACGTGACCAGCTATCAAAGTGGATTACAGTACATGGGAATGTAACATTACGATGGGATATAGTCCATCATTTTGACTATAGGTAAACTAGATCACTGATAAAAGTACTAAGTTAACTTTTTGGGTTCATAGATAAATTGTATAATTTTAAAAATTTAAAGCCAACAAATTTTGCAACTAGCGACATTATTTATTGATTTTATGTCCCCTTTTAATTTTGATAAATTCCTTTGTTAAAATTCCAAAAGACAACCAAAGACAAATTTTAGCGGTTGTATACCCTTATTTATATCGTAAAACGTGCAGATAATTAACATACTCAAACATATTTTACTACCGTCTTTTGGTGTGTATAAAATGCATTCATGCATAGTACTTATGCAGATTCTAGCTTTTGCACAATAAGTCACACAATTTATTGCACGTCTCAATGGATCCGAAATTTTAACTTTTTTATTTAATGAGAAATCTAATAAATCACATCAAATTAAAAAATCATAGGCAATACTAGCGGGTTATCTTACGTAATTTATATTGAAACATATGTTGTAATATTTCAACAGGATCATATTACAAAATATAAGTTACATAACTTCCGATGATATTTGATTAGTCAACTGCGCTAGGGTTATCGAATGTGCTCTAAAATACTAACTCGTTGCAATACGTGTAATCTTTGATAGCAAAGAAAGGATATGGGGTATCCATCCATGACACAAAATCAGTATGTGTACAGCAAAAAACACACAAAAAGCAAAGGACAGCGCTTTTATTGCTGTTCTCCATCTCGAAATCACAGTGAGGCCTTCAACACAGAGCAAACAAACTCTCACCTCACTGCAAGTTTAAGACGGCCCCTAACAGCGGTTGAGTTTGAATTTAGTTTGCAATTGCTTTCTAGGCGATTTTGTCCTATAAGCATTCACCTGGAACGCTTATGAATAGAAACAAAATTTACGAAAAATCAAAGACTTATAAATACGTGGGGACAGTCCACTTGAGTGGGACAAAAAGAGACGAAAAACAAAGAAAGGGAGACAGAGAAACAGAAAGAAAGAGAAGGAGAAAGAGAGAAAATTATATAAGTTCAATTTTGCCTTCGCGAGCTGGAACCTTAGTTTCGACAAATTTACAAACTAGCTGAAAGCGAATTTCAATAATTGGTGTATAAATATCTTACGGTGACTTTTTTTGTGAAAGCCTTTTTACGCTGTGTGGTTGTTTCGTCGTCGTTTTACTCTATATCCCATTCACATACATACACTTGTTCGAGCCTTAATACTTTAGAAACCAATGAGATTCAAGGCAACGAGAATAATTCGATTCATACCTAGTACTTTTAACCAAGTTCGCAATTCTTGTCTTACGATTATATTATAAAAATTCAGGAACCAGTAGACGTGGGATTAATGGTCCAAATATATTTTTCAATCATGAAAATGTTCATTCTTAAGAGGTTTTTAGTAAGTTATAATAAACAACAACATCAAATGCACCATTTATGTCAGAGTGGGGCTACTTTTATAAATGATCTCGATGCTGGTTGGTTCAATTGGTGGTGATACACCTATTTACTTTATGAGCAGTTGTTTTTTTTTTTGCTGTTTTTATTGTAGCGGAAATTTATATTTGTAGTAAGAGGATATGTAAGGTCCACTCTTTGCGGAAAGTTGGAAAATCCTGCAACTGTTAACTCTATATACTTCAAATTAGTTATTTCCGATGTGATTTATTTTCGCTTTCTATTGTATCAACCCTCCATTGTTGAACCATCTGTCTTGTTAAAAAGTAAAACCTAAAAAAAAGCCAATCTCTATGAACATCAGTGTAACAATAATACTGTAGTACAAACTATTTCCGAGAGAGTAAAATTGTTAACAATGAAAAATAAAAATGATAGAAGCAGGGTCAATATCCCCTCTATAATGTGTTTCACTCACAGGGTAAAAATCGGAAAATTAAAACTTATCGGAATTAGAATATTAAAGAGTCTATATAATTCATAAATAATTTTGAACAATTTTACAATCTCCATAAAATCATATATTTTTTTTCGCGCTGCATATTGCTTTTGAAGACCATTTTAATACAATATTGCAAATTTGACATGTTTTCTGGTAAAATTTTGAATCGGAGAACATCTTTCGTCAAAATAAATTAATTTGTGACTAAATGAAAGAACCTTAGTGAGCGCGCTCACATACCCCACATCCCCACATTGTCATTGGAGAAATAAAATAAGTGTAAGAAAAAAAAATTGTATCAGAAAAAAAAATTGAATCATAATTTCCTGTCAATGTGCACATCTACATAGTATGTCCTTATTATCTACACAGTTTCATGAAATTCTGTTGTGTGGTTTGAGAAGAGTTGCGATGACAAAAGGTTGCAGTAGTATATTGGGCAAATAAGTTCAAAGGGGCGCAACTCCTGGAAAAAAATTGAATCGTAATTTCCTGTCGATATGCACATCTACGTAGTATGTCCTTATTATCTGAAAAGGTTTCATGAAATTCTTTTGTGTGGTTTGAGAGGAGTTGCGATGACAAACTGTTGCAGTAGTACATTAAAGTAAATAAGTTCAAAGGGGCGTAACTCCTAGAAAAAGAATTGAATTCTAATTTCCTGTCGATATGCACAACTACATAGTATGTCCTTATTATCTAAAAAGTTTTCGTGAAATTCTGTTGTGTGGTTTGAGAGGAGTTGCGATGACAAGAAACAGGACTGACGGACTGACGGACGGACAGACGGACGGACTCGTTGCGTGGGGTATAAATACAATACAAAGCTTTATACTGCCAACAGAATTTTGGTTTTAAAGGTGTTTTGTTTGGCCTGGCTTGGGATCAAACCTACAACGGTTCGTGGTCGCGATGTGCATTCTACCATGAGATCAAATATAAGTTTCATCTGATTATTATGAAAGTTTGTCTCTTCCACTATGTTGTTGTGGTAAAATGTGTTTTGCGGGAATTTGAATTTTGGCAAGTTTTGGATTTGCAGGCGACCTATATTTGCGCGAATTGGTATATCGTTTGCGCGCGAATTTACCTGTAATTTACTTGGGTTTCTACCTGGAGTGTGTTTTAATCCTGAGAATAACATAAACTTAACGGATTGTTTTGTTAAAAATGACAATAACATTGGTTACTGTATATATCGTATAAGCCTTCGCTCTCACCCCATATGGAATTTACTGACCCCATATAAATCGTATTTGGTCACTTTCACACTATGTAACTAATAATATGCATAACTGTGGCTATATGTATTTCTCCTGTGGCGTCAGTTAAGCTTTGCTACCTGGTCACGTCAAGCTTAATATTAGAAGCGATGTCTTTGAAATAATATCAATGAGCAGTAAAATTTGTCTTCTGGCCACTTACAGCACAATCAGTCATCTAATTCAGGATTCCCCTGTTTATTACAGCTATTAAGCCAAAACTATTTTTCTTTAAATTACCGTCATGGAGACCAATAGGTCAAACAATTATTAGAAAAAGAAATTTAATCAATTTGAGCTGCATTTCTTAGTCGTGAATTACGTTATCCGCGGTCTCACATTGGAATAAAAAAATATTAATATACAATTTACCCATTGGTAAGCTGGGATATAAATATATATGCATAACTATGGCTATTTGTATTTCTCCTGTGGCGACCGTTAATCTTAGCTACCCAGTCACGTCAAGCTTAATTTTAGAAGCGAGTTGGGTTATGCCATGCTTTATGCGCGCTCAAGAATTTAGCGCGAGCACAATTTTTTTGAATTGGTGGTATGTAAAGTGCTGCAAGGCGATATGCATGACCCTATTTAAAAAAAAAATAATTGTCGTGTCCTTTCCTTCCCAAAACCTATCTTCTTTTCCAAAACTACAAATGGATCTTTGCAAAAATGCAATTTCTTAGTCGTGAATTACGTTATTCTCAATGTCGTCTTCAAAGATGTTGCCATTAATCAGAAGTGAACCTCCAAAACAGCAACATTCCCATAATGCATCGTACTAATTTCTAGATATGCTAACTGTAACGTCAAGATTTTAAAAAAGTATACCAAGTTTAATTTAATGCAACACATGTTCAACATAATGAAGCATACATAAATGCACTTAGTCTAGTGTAATAATGACAATACTTTGAAGTTGCAAAACAGCTTTGGTCACAGGATTGAATGAAAAATGGATTTGACTGACGGCTTAACTTTATCGTGATTGGCATTGGTTATCGATAAAAAAAAAAGAATCGTGTTATCGTCCAGGATATGCACGAAATATTTGCCACTGGACGTTCAAGAAACATAATTATCAAAACACGTATAAAACGTGAATTGGGAGTTCAAAAGGTTGGCGAGAATTTTATGATTTCACTATCCGCCTAAATAATTTTTTTTATAAAAAGTTTATTAATTTATCAAAATTTATTTTAAACAATAAATAATGGAGTCTCACAGGAAAATATGATATACTATTAGTATTTTGATTTGTTTCTATCGTATATCAGTAGGAGGGTGGGACGCCTAGAAAAAAGAAAAATCTTGTATATTTTAAATTAGTGCTTTATTATTATTTCAGAAATTTGTTTTCAATTTGTTTCACCTTTTTTCCAACGTTTTAAAGATTGTGCGGCATGTTTCGATTGAGTCGTAAATATAGCCCAATCGATGACTGTTACGGGACAGTTGTTACCCGCTGTTCTGAAATGCACCCTTTTAAGAATTCAAAAGACTATTAAACATTCTGTAAAGTAAACATCATATCTTTATCTGGATGCACAACAGCATGAGCCCAGTCAACCACAAACTTTAGGTCTGGGGTGGATAGGTTTTTTGAAAATGTGAATGTATGAAGTAAGATTGCAATAGCTAATCGCAGTTCCAACACCGCCAGATGTTGACCTATACACACTCGAGATCCTGCTCCAAATGGTATATACATGTTGGATTGTAAAGCTTCCTCTCCAAGAAAGCGGAATGGTTTAAATACTTTTGAATCATGCCACAGGTACGGAGATCTGTGAATTCCCCAGGTAAAAATAACGACATCACTCTGAAATGAAAGTTATTGTCAACTTGAGCATTTACTAAAAGTATCATAATTATATTCTAACGTAATCTAAATCAGGAATGGACCATTATTGTGTTATGCAACAAGTGTGGACACAGATCAGTGTGGGTAGTAATTGTTCATGCAATAAATCCTTTGTTATTATATCGCAAAGAAATATTCCGTGAATACTGTCATTCTATTTCATTCGGTATCGACCGCTTGCTGCATGCTGCTTCGAATTCATCGTAATGATTAAGAAAAGTAATAACAACAGTCTTTTATGTACATTTCGAAAGTTTTACTAGTATATAGTTTTCATTCTTATATGACTTTACATATCTACAATTACATGATTGTGATTAGTCCGTTGGATTTCTTTCCCTTGGTTTACACTTCGATACTACTTTCGTAACCTATGTAAACACTCTGTCGATTTCACTTTGGTATGTGCATGCAAGATATACATGAATTAAATCCTGGGGTTCCAAGAAAGATGAAATTTAAAGAACAAAAAATTGAGAATTAAAAAGATAAAAAACATTTTTTTCAAGAGTTAATTGATGTGTAAACTTGACCAGCATTTTTTCATTAATGTCGTTCGGACTTAATCGGCACACACAGTTTTCACATCAATAACTTCTAGAAAAATTGTTTAATCTTATTGTAAAAGGCTTATTACACATACATGTACGTTCTCCGTTGGATTCGGCATTATTTGTAAAATAACCAAATAATAGAATCATGTGCATAACAGTGTAGCCGAGACCACTGATTGGCGCGCAAAAATATCCCATTGACTGGGTCAGATTAGGTGAACGTTCGTCTGTAACGCCCAAAACTCACGACGTATTTATTATAGACATTTAAACTGTGAGGTCACCAAAGGGTCTCAACGCCTAAATAAAATAATTCGAAAAACTAATCAGGAATAACCTTTGTGTTTTGATTTATATTGAATACTTACACTGAACTGCGGTCAAGCTTAGCGAAAGGTCGTGCAACATAATCAGTCAAACAAACTTTATTAGATTAACTCGTTAAGGAACGATCGTTTTCATTGGTCAATTCAAACCTTCGACCTCACACCTGCGAAAATAGAACACGCGTACTATAAAGCTGAATGGACTGATCAGTATTCACGTAGCCGGTCAAGGTCGTTAAAAACTTCCATCGTCGTATTCCCGAACATGATTGTGTTCTTGATTATCGGATGGCAATTCTAGCTTTTATACATGTGCATGTAAAATTTTAAACTTTAATCTTAACAGTCACGTCGAAATATTTAATTCAACTGTCTCCTCTCAATTGGTCCTGGATTAAGGGAGCTACCATTTTATTTTGATTGGGGGTGAAGGACTTGGATGAAACATTTTGTCCTTCATTTTTTTTAGTTGTTATCTCTGTCCTGTCTTTCTATTTTTCAGTCTGTTAGGTCCTGACTATATTTATTCGTTTATCCTGATTTTTTACATAAATCGTCATCCTGCCTTTTTTTTGTCAAGTTGCTCACCCTGCCTTATCTTTTATTCAATGGACTTGATGATTTAACGTTGTACTTTAAATGAAACCGTACTTAACTACAAAAATAACCAAATTACATACTAAAGATATTGCTCGATTTTTATAGTAAATGGGTTTGTGTTATAAACTGTCATGTTCATTATTCATATTCTTTCATAAGTTTTAGGATAGTGTGATTTTTTTTCTGATTTAGTTTACTTGATTTTGAAAAAAAAATAGCGAAATTCTAAGTAAATTCAGAACATGTAACCAGCCATGCTTTGTTTAGAGAAAAAATGGAGATGGCAAACCATGGCACAGTGGAAGGAAATGTACTTTATAAACTCCAGCGATATACTTTCTTAATTTATAATTAACTGTTTTGCTATCCTCGGTTGAAAATTATATATTGTAAATATTTAAATAGTTGCATAGAAAACAATCAGTTTTAAACAGTGTGGTTATTCACTAAATGTATTGATAAAAGGTGACTCCATTTTTGTACATACTTTTACAGTAGTCATCCTTAATTTCTTAATATTTCGTTTATAAGTTTATCATACATGTATGATTTTGAATTTAATTTTAATACGCACGCATGCCACACGTTACTTTGGCGGATTGTTCAACAATGTTATGCAAAGCTCTATTCTTACGGTATGAAATTAAAGGATAAATTTTCAACCAATCAAAATCGAAAACAGTACATTTATATAGTTCCTTATAAACTACGACATTTCTCACAAGTATTTATTTATTTTTTAGTTCCACACATGCAAAAATAAAATCTTCGCCGATGAAACATTTCAAACCTTTTTACACCAACATGCCTTCACTGAATACATTTGAATTTCGTGGTGACCATGATAGTACATTGCATAGTACATCTATATTCACGTGCACACATGGTACGATCTTTCGGGGACAATTTGCTCGTTTATGACACGTCATTTCTGAAGAACAAACGCTTAGCTTCTTTATTTTCGTTTTATAGCACGAAAACAATAAAAGAGGAATGTGCAACCCATCATAAATTTGAAATGGATCAGTATTAAGAGATCCTTATTATAAGTAACTACGACATTGTCTGGATAATAACCTAGCGTCAATATGAAAGAAATTAAAGTGGTTCATACATTCATCCGTATAGAGCGGCACATGTATTTTATTTTATCCTTATATTTTTCATAGTGCGGTACAAGTGCTGCATGCATAAAGACTATTACTTAACACAAATTATTAGTATAATATTTCGACCCCACTATTTGAAATTCACAAAATACTTATTTAATTATTTCGACCAAAAATCATTGTTTTTTACGTTCGTAGTAACGTAGTACATTCCATTGTCGGTCACCTGTGTCAATTCACGTGCACACAACAATTGTTGTTGTATTTAAATCTTCGGCCAATGAAGTGAGACGTTACAAGTTGTTTGTTTGTGATACGCCAGAATGTTATCAATGAATTATCAATCGCTAAACTTGACTGCATTTCAGTGTAAACGTTCTTTACTTGTGTTTTCGTTATGATTTGATAATCAATTTTTATGACATCGCACGTTCTTTCAACAAAAAAAAAGGATTTAACTGGCTTTAAAAGTTACAATGCATGTGTTGATTATTATCTTTTTTTTCTGACGTCAAAGCGATTTAACAATTGCGGTTGCATGTCCAATTATGTCATCTTTTAACTTTTATCTGGTCAAAATTTTATTTTAGAACGAATGCATGATCAACTTTAAAAAGTGTGCGTACACAAAACATATAGACAAAATATACTTCTGTCCTGTCTTTTTCGTACTTGCAAGTTATTAGACAATAAAAAGGCTGTTTGGATCAAGCCTTGTGGAATTTGCATTTACGTTTTTGAATAGGTAAAATGTATAGTTTGGTGAACTTTTCTGCTAACTACTATACTTGTGAAAAACCCTTGGCAACAGAAACATTTTCAGCTTTTTTTTTAATCGACCCAATTTACATAGTAATGGACGACTTCGTACATTTTATGATCGCAAATAAAATATGTATATAATATACTGTGCACTGTAGTTCGTATATATACTGAAACCCTTTGGCAACCCCACAGTTTAAATGTTTATAATAAATACGTCGTGAGTTGTGGGCGTTACAGACGAACGTTCACCTAATCTGACCCAGTCAATGGGATATTTTAGCGCGCCAATCAATGGTCTCGCCTACACTGTTTTGCACATGATTCTATAAGTAGCTAGCATTACAGAAACTGTATTATCTGTTGAACCTTATAACATGTTGATCTAAGTGAATGTAGCTAAGGTTTACAAATACACTACATCATGTGTTAAAACTTACATGTTGATCTAAGTGAATGTTGCCCAGATTTACCGGAACATTGTTTTGTCTGCTAATAAAAGGTGCTATTGGATAAAGCCTTAGGATCTCTTTGATCATACTTTCTATTTTTGGTAGAGATGTGGTAGGGTCCGCAATCATTTCAGACCATCGATCTATTGCTTCATCTCTGAGTTCTTCCTTAAAAAACAATGTTTCAGTGATGACGAATCGTGGTAATTTTTTGGCGAATCTTATAACATTATCACTTTGCTGTATGTTGAACTGTTTTCTTTTGTTTCATCAATTTGTGTGAAAACTTTAAAAATTAATGATCAGATTTAGAATAGTAATAAGCTAAAAATGAACAGATATGATTATACAATTTATATTTTTTGCCATAATGTTATTCAGTAAAGACAAAGGAGATATAGGGTATAAGTCAAAGAAACATCACAGCAAACCCCCGACACAGAAAAGCAAAAGACATCTAGAGGTCAATAAACTTCAGGTGTACTATACGGAAAGACTACTCTTACAAGGTTAGACGGAAATGTGACATTCTCGATCTTCAAAGATTTACAATCCCAGTATAAGATTCAAAAGATCACACTTACCTGTATGTGAGGGTAATCAGTTAACAAGGAGAACACAACAGGAATAGACGAAGCTGTTGTTTCTGTTCCAGCCATCAGAAACAACTTCATATTGTCCTTCGCCTGAAATTATACGAAGAGAACGGCTATTTGTTACAGTATAGGGAAAGAGGCTAATATTAATAAAATGTTCTAATATGAAAGTGCAAAAGGAATGTGTCGTTTTTACTTGCAATCGCAAATATACATTTTTTTTCAATGATAGACTCATGTTTATGTTTTACCGTCTACATCTCCGTTAAATTAAAATATAGCACAACAAGGTATTACTGATAGTAATATTTGAATCTCTCTCTCCATGACATAATTGTCAAACACCTTCTTATTTGCAGGGGCCGATCCAGGATTTTGGAAAGGGGCGCGAAATTTTTTTAAGTTCGCCGAGCGGAGCGATGCGAAAAATTTTTTTGAACCTTTTATTGGCTAAAACAAAAAAATAAGTGTAAAATGCACTTTTTTAACGGTTCCTGACGTGGGGCATGTATATTTTATGGTTAAAGTGAAAGGGTTGGACATTTTTGATGCCGTATTCTCCCCATAAATTGTCTATTATAAAATGATTGGAGGGATCCAAAGCTAAGTACTAATATATTTGATGTGGGACTTGTCAGTAAAAAATGGACATGGAAAATTCTCGTTTGTTGTATGTGTAGTTAGCATATCCTCACAGATTTCTTGTTGTAAACAAGATATACGCCGGGCTATTCAATGAAATTTACGATACGACCGACACGAGTTAAGAAAGACAAACAAGCAATTTTTATCCAAATGTTTGGTTGAAATGTTTAACCCAACAAGGGAAGTGAGGGGTTTCAAATCAACCAAAGGCTACGAATGAGTCTGAAATGACAACGAATTTATGAATGACGGTCGACAAATGGAGACATAAAGGCCACACCCAGCAGGCAGGTTGCAGTTGGGCTTTGAAAAAAGTATTCAATATATCAGTTCGGTGAAACAGACATTCCGGTCAGATATGGGATTTACATGCAAACCCCAGGCCCCAAAAAAATTACGCCCGTTTTTTATTCATCATGTTCATTTAATGCTAAATAATTCTGTTGGAAATTTTTGTTTCTAATAGCAAAAAAGTGGACAAGATTATTGTTTCAGTCCAGATACGGCCAGAATTTTTATTTAAGGCAAAACTCAGGGTCAGAATTTTTTTCTCAAATATCTCAAACTGCCCCCTCAAATCAAATGGTCGTTACCTTAGACTTTAAACTATCTAGTCTAAGAGCTCACTGACTGGGGATCATTATTCAGCTGTTATCAATAGGCTGGGGCGTGTGGGGTTAAACATGTTTTCGTAGGTAAATACTATTGCTGTGGAACTTTTTTTTCATGAGAGTGTAATAGAGTATTACTTTCTGTTTGGTGGAATTGTGAAATAAAAGTCAATACGTTCTTGCCCAATCCTTTGTCGCTTTGAAGGTGTCATGCTTGTCATCCTTAGCCTAGGCAATGTGTTACTGTAATTTGAATTTAAAAATGACTGAGTGACGTTTTTTCGACGCACTGGTCAACTCCACCGTAGCGAATCACATGACTTTGACAAAATCATATTACAGTAAATACGAGCAAAATATATCTTTATAAGAAAAGAATTGTCGCATAAAAATTAAATACACGGGACATGGCAAAGTTCACGAAGTCTAGTTTGAATAATCATTTTACAAAAAAAAAGTGCAAGCAAAAGGGGGGCGTACGCCCTCTACGCCCCCCTTTGGATCCGCCACTGATTTGTTAAAACTATACAAAAGCTACCTCAATTTGTTGTTACTCAGTGGGTATCTTATTGGTGTACTTTCCGATTTTCTTAGTCACCAGAATCACAAAAAGACAAGAAAAAACTTACTTCCTCAAATCCACAGGCCTCGTGTAATTGGACAACCAGCCGTTTCTGTATTGTAGTATCATCTTTCTCTAAAGCATCTTTTAGTATGTTTGAAGTGATCCGGTCAAGGTCCTCGTTTGCTCGTTTAAATTCGTCAGATTCTGTTGAAATTTCATTAAGAGCATAACATTTATGGAGAATTGTCACCATACACTCCAACAATTCATCTTGTTCACCGTCCAAAGCATTCAGATCTAGCTGAAGAAGCACGTGTCCGACGATATCTAAAGCCAAACGCAGTGACCAATGAGTAATATTGACAGATCTTAGTGATTGCTGTTTTATTTTTAGACACATCTTTTTAATATCTTCAGTCATCAAAGATGCTCTTTCCTCTATAGATGTCTTTCTAAACAAGGATGCGATAGCACGCCTCGTTTCGGGACTTTTCTGAGATGAACCTAAAAATGTATCTTTAAGTGGTGAATTGTCTAGGTATTTTTCTGCACCTTTTTCCAATTTGTTGATTGCTGTTTGTGCTAGTTTCTGGTTAAAAATGTAGATTTTATCGTCAAAACGAAATAAACCTTGCTTGTGATAAAACTGTGTAAGAAGTTCTAACTTTTTCAACTTTTCATCTCCAAACGTTTTTTGTAACAGATATTGTATAATCAAGGACGGATTTGGAATTGAACCATCACTAAACCATGGCATCTAAAAGGAACAAATTTCAAATTTTTTATGAAAATAAATGAATTTTGTATTGTTTGTTTATGGTATATAAAATATGGAACATATAAATATATATTTCATATTCGACATTTATTAGAGTAACTTTTATATCCACTTATTTCATTTGATTCATCATTCCAATATTCTCTCTGTTTTCTATCATTTAATATTTCCTTGTGTGTCTAAATACTTAAACAATCAATTTCTTATCTTTGTCCTTTTTAAGTTTTTGTATTTTTATCGTTTCTAGCAAATTATGTAATATCTGGTAATATTCAAAGTGAGGTCGTAGGTTAGCGAGGAATCCTGTATTGGAAGTAATTGGTATTGGAATTCCAATCGTTTGTCTTATTGACAATGTTTAATCTATTTCCAAGATAGTTTGTTAAAACAGGGTCGGTCAATGTCCCTAAAAATACGAGCCTGAATTGTTTATTTTGAGAAAATACAAGACAAGACCGGCAATACTAAACTCACCTCAGACACAAGAGAGAAAAAAATAACACATGACAGACAGGTGAATCATCTCAATAAACATACTGACAATTAAAGAAACATACTGTCACTTCAATAAACATAATGACAATTTGATGAATTTACTTACAATTTAATAAATTCACTGACAATTGAATAAACATACAGACAATTTAAAAGAAATTCTGCCAATTGAAAAAAAAAATTGCTGACAATGTTACAAATTTACTGACAATTTAATAAACACTCTGACGACTTAATAAATTTACTGACTATTTAACAAATTTACTGACAATCACCCGTATACAGATTGATACACAAATTATAACTTTTCCGCTAATTTGTCAGTGGAGGACCTTGGGAGAGGAAGGGGAGGGATTCGGGGATCAGACCTTCTATCATTAGATTTTTCCTAAAACAACGAAAATCGGTGAAAATAAGGCTGAAATCCCCTACCCGCACACACTTTTTCTGCATGTTTAACAAGTATAACACACAGATCTCTCTTTATAAAAGTTCTACTGCAGAGGTAAGGGAGCTACCATTTAATTTTTATGGGGGGGGGGGGGGGCTAGGATGAAATTTGAAAAAAAATAATAAAAAGGCAGGACAGAGATTACAACTAAAAATCAAATGGTAGCTCCCTTACTCAGTGTTGAGCAAATTTACTTTTAACATAATTTATTTATAAAACTGTATGAACGTAATTTATTGGTAAGAGAAAATAAATTAAACAACAGGTGAAAAGAATCATTCATAGATAAAATCGTGTTAATCAGAAAAAAGGTTGGTTTGGCCTTATCTATATTATTTTAAAACCATCAAACCAAGGTATACGTAATTAAGTATTTCATATGTATGTGTGCTGTAGTTTAACGTTTAAATATGGAAATAACTTACCACATTTATGATATAACTAATCAGTTTTAAACAGAAAATACAACAGAAAGACAATATCTGGTGGAAATTAGCCATGTTTTACTGTTATCAGTTGTAAACAAAACGGACGAGTTGTGATAGACCATATTAAAGCTCCGCCCATTTATGGAAGAAAAGCGAGCGACATCTTTAAAACTTTAGATATACCCGTTCACTCTCAATAACTTTACTTTGTCAAAAAATGATTTTAAAGTTTTATAAAAAAAAATAAACATGCAATCATACAATTTTTTTGGCACATCTACAAATAAGGAGTGCAGTCATGCTGCAAAGGTTAAACTTTTTATTTTTCACCCGAATTTACACATCACGTATCTAAGTTAATATATTTCCGAAATAAACGAATATCGCATACTCGGGGCTCATATGTTTGAAAATAAAATTCATTGGATTAATTTTCTGTAGCTTTGTTGTGAAAATGACCACCCCAGACCAGTAGCTTATGGAGAAACCCGTTCGTTTTTGTTGTTGTTTTTTGTTTGTTTGGTTTTTTTTTTTAGTTTTCAAATGCCTTTTCAATAGTTGCCTCCCCTGCTTTTGTGTTCACCAGTAATTGCAAGCTAAAAACGATTTGAAAATTAGTATTTAATTGAAATAGATAAATAGTGAATGCTTATAGAATATTCCTTTCTTATACATGTATTTAGACAGAAATACAAGTGTGTGTAATTCCTTATTTTTTTACAGATGCTAGTTTCTTCAAATAGTAAAATAGTCAACTACGATGTCGCAAATCACAAAGCATATTAGCAGATGAATGAAGCTGGAATACCCGAGTTAGTCACACACGAATTTTTCATATAATATTCTATAATTTCTTATGGACTTAAAGAAGAAAAGCTAAGAAAATATATATCAATTATGATGATTTTCCAAACCACAACCGAATCGAAACTTGTTCACTAAATTAAAAGCAAACAATTGGACACTCTAAAAAATCAAGGGTCGGTAACTTCCTTGGAAAGACTCCTCAACTGTAAGCAATATGGACTACTAGTATATATTTAGTAAATGGTAGTTGCTAACCACTATCATTAAATGTCTCGAATAATGAACTAAGAACACTGTGTCTAAACTACCCCGGCAAAAAATGTTTGGACTCGATGGTATCTAATATCCGGCACGGTGACGGAACATCAATAGACATAGAAAATGTAGGTTTCTGTTTATCTATTTGTTATTTTTATGATATCGAAGAATATATATACATATATAACTATTTTCTATTGTGAGATGTAATATTTTCTTCAACCGTTCTAGATTAACGGAGAAATAAGTAAAAATGCACTTCAAAATGACGAATTGAGTGAACCTTGTCTCGAATTTGTTTAATTTCTCGTTAAATTGTTCACATTGTACGGAAAGAAAGGTACGGTAAGAAAGATATTGACATGGAGATTGCAAAACTAGTCACTTTGAGCATCTGAATACTTGTATTTCTGTGTATAAAACGAAAGAAATGGGTCATGTCAAAATGGAAGGACCCGGTTTTGTCAATGTGTACAACCCGGTTTTGTCCTAGATATCACAAGACAGAACCCGGTTTTGTCAAAGAAAAAAATGCATAATCGCATAACATAATTGAACTTCAGCGTTTAAAAGGAGTTTAGTGGCTCGTTGGAAAACGATTTCTTTCAGATGAAAACTTATCATTCATTTGAATCTGTAAACACTTAAATCCCTTCTTTATTGGAACAAAAATAATTATAATTTTGCTTTGCATTTAAAAAAAAAATACTGCGAAAAAGATAAAAATGAAGGTTAAGCTCTCTATACGTTTTTTATATGAATTGTGTAAATGTAAGTGTTTAAACATGAAATTAGAGTTTACGGTCTTGCAAATGGAGGCACGCACATTTGATATGTGATTTTCTTGTACAACAAGATGGTTATCTTTAAAAAGTAACCCAATCTACCTAGGGGTGTAATCTTTTCTATGATCGTTTAAAATAAACCGTCTTAAGGCTTAATTTTCATTATAAGGCATAATAATAAGAGAAATATATATGCATGCAGAATCGCCATAGAAAAAGAATGTTTATGGGGAGAAAAGGATTACAATAATCATGCATTAAAAAATCAAATCTATTTATCCCTAATTGTAACTATAATACTAAGCATAAATTAGTATAATAGTATCCGGCCATCGAAAAAATGCAATACCGATTATGTTATTTATAGTTCTATAAATGAACGGTTCTGTTATCTCTCCATTGTGTTATGATTATCGTACATTGACGTTATTATTGACAATATATAGGGACGGATTCAGCTTTTATCAAAGTGGGCGAATTCAAACAGTTTACATACCGCCGAGCGAAGCGAGGCAAACAATTTTTTGGACGATTTTATGCTAAAAAAAAAAATCGTAAAAAACATGATTTAGTAATTTTTGGGCCATCATTGGTGGGGGTGGGGGCATGCGATCTATATACACCGCCTGGATTCGCCACTGATGTTATATATCTAAATTGTATACCAACTAAAAATTTTATAAGAATTTAGAAAACAGGGACACCCGCGTATGTGAGTAGGATTATCATGTTTATTCTAAAAATTCACATTGATATTTTGGAATTGTCGGAATGCGAGACCATGGGATACAAATTCGTCGCGGCTTGAACTATTTGTATGAAGCTTCATATGTCAGAAGTTAGAAGGCCTGACTGCAACATACCTCGCACACAGATCTTTTATGTTACGATGTTTCTATCCGTCATATGTCCATTGCCCTTGACCTCATTTTCATAGTACAGCGATTTCCTAACAAAATGAATAGCTGTTTTTTTATCAAGTGAATTTCACACGGATAATGGTTGATATCTATGATCAAGGTTAACATTTCGTGTGCGTGTCCGTATCTCTAATACAATAAGTAATAGGTCAACTTTATTTGCTCGTATGGCCACATGACTATTTATGTGACCTTGAACTTTTTTCTTGATTAATTGGTAAATGTTAAGTTTTTTTTTCGGTTGGTTTTAATGATTGTAATTGTGTTCATGTCAGTCTGGGAGGTTTCATCAGACCTTGACTTTTTATGGTTCCATGAACAATGTTAAGTTTATGCGATACTTTTATTAAATTATTTATTTTACAGGTCTTCAAAATAAATTCAATTACGATCACTCGAGCAGTCGCGACATGTCAATGCGTGCACTCTTGTATAAATAATATGAAGAATTTATTTTTATTGAAAAAACGCAAGTGAAGTTGTTTTGCCATGTCTGATTAGTTTATCTTGTTCGTGTAAGCCTTAATTATGAATGGTCAGACATTTTTTTTAAATTCAAGAACAGTTCAATCTTGTTTGAAATTCTTGGTTGGTTTTAGCTCACCTGACCCAAAGGGAAATGTGAGCTTTTTTTAACATTTGGCCCCCGTCGTCCGTCGTTCGTCATCTTCCGTTAATTTTTTACATAAATCTTCTCCTCTGAAATTACTGGGCTACATTTAACAAACCTTATCAACAATCTTATGTCGGTTTTAAAAGGTCAAACGAACTTATGTTTTACTGTTTTTTAATCATCATTGGGATATCTATTTCTAAATGGTTTTCAATGACCCCACTTGTCAACAAAGTGGGCCGACATGGCTAAAAATAGAACATAGAATTTCTTTCGATGAACAATGTTCAGATCCGTCCTTACTCTCTATCTTATATTTGTATATTTAAAAAAAAATATGATTCCTTAGAAAGATGTATTGATTAGATAATATCAATAGATTTATATATTGTATATTGCTATCATATTTGTGTATATTATGTTGTAAATTGGAAGTTATAAATATTAAAAATCAAAAACAAAATGTTCAGATCCGTGTTAACGTTGCTTTTCATAAATTTGTGGTTTCAAAACCAAAAGACAAAACCGGGTCATTGTGTAGTCAACAACATTGACAAAACCGGGTCCTTCCATTTTGACATGACCCATTTCTTTCGTTCCATACACAGAAATACAAGTATTGAGGTACTCAAAATTACTAGTTTTGCAATTTCCATGTCAATATCTTTCTTTCCGTACCTTTCTTTTCGTACAATGTGAACAATTAAAGGAGAAATTAAACAAATTCGAGGCAAGGTTCACTCAATTCGTTATTTTGACGTGCATTTTTACTTATTTCGCCGTTAATCTAGAACGGTTGCAGAAAATATTACATCTCACAATAGAAAATAGTTATACATGTATATATATTCTTCGATATCATAAAAATAACAAATAGATAAACAGAAACCTACATTTTCTCTGTCTGTTGGTGTTCCGTCACCGTGCGGGATATTAGATACCATCGAGTCCAAACATTTTTTGCTGGGGTAGTTTAGACACAGTGAAGAAGCTCACTTAAAAGTGTGACAGATATATATAATGAAAAATTCTTGCTATTTAAAGGAAGGGTATCGAATTCTTAACATGACAATTACTAAAAGGTTTCAACTGAATATTGGATAACATATTCTATTATATAATCGATTGTTCACGGTCCACACTCCAACCATTTAAAAGTACAAGGATTTGTTTTCTTGTACCGCAATGTTATCTATATCAAACATGCTATCTATTATGTAGTGATAAAGGTTGAACTACTATCTGATCAAGGCTAAGGATTTTACGAACTGTCTACAAACGTCATCATATTTTCTTGTGAATTTTTTTTTGTTACCACAATATACATTTTGGAGGAAAAATAACAATGGCCGACAAGAATGCACCCGTTTTGACAGATGCTATTAAAAGCTACGATGGAATTTTCAAAGGAATGTACGATGATGACCTCCTAGAGAAATTTTTACGTATTCGGCGACATCTGGCGGAAGGTCAGTTGAAAAAGGCACAGGCATTGCTAGAAGAATCTTTATCCGAGTGTGGAGAACACCCATCAGACAGGAGTACCTTGGAGCTACTTAAATATGAACTAGATCGCTATATAACCTTCCACATTACAAACTCTTACAAAATTGTTGACGATGTTAACTGGACAGAAATCAATACTAGAAAGTTGGAGCGACTTACTGAGAAGCACTGGGCCCTTCCACAAAGTGTATTCTTCTTAACATTCAATATAGGTCCATCGAAGTATAGACTAGTAGGAAGAAAGATCCTTTCGGACTTATGGATACAAAATAGGATCCCTGAGATCCACTGCAGCCTCGTTACAGCGGGTATGATATTAGGGGTATTTTCCGACCAAAGGATAACGGAAACATTCGTCAATGTATTTTATCATCCGTTGACAAACGGTGAAAAGCTCAAGGTAATGAAAGAAATCACGGACCATAAGATAGATAATGTAGAGATAGTTTTTCCATTTTCTCTTCTGCGTGAATCGACACGGAAGGAGTTGTGCTCACCTTCCGAAGGTTGGGTTGTTGACGATGCGTTTGACGTTATGCTTGGCTGTGGGGAAGAAAGAATAAGGGCGTACACCATTAAATTTCTAAAAACTCTGAGTTCTCAAAAGTTGGTGCTGTTTGATCCGGCTTGCTCAACTGGCGTCTTCCTGTCAACTTTGAAAAAGTCATTTCCAGAGAGTTTTACCATTGGACAAGATCTGAGCAAGCAAATGGTAGGATTTTCCAAAACTCGCGTTGATGAGGTACACTGTGGTAACGCCATGGAACCAAAAATATCACCCGCAACAGCTGATGTAGTCTTTATTCGTTTTCTCAATTCTGAAGTAGTAACGTCAGCCGAAGCAGAACACCTCATTGGTGCTCTCTTGCCGACAGTGAAGAAGGGTGGATACATGGTAATATTTGGACATACACCTGTCTTGCTATCGTCTGCTAACTTTTCTTTGATGGGAAACTTCGTTGTTAAACACTGCATTGGCATTTCTGACGATACAAGTGGGGTATTCCAGTATTATACTCTTCAAAGGCAATGAAAGTTTATGTTTGTATATAATCATGCATTTAGACATTGAATAAATCTTTCGAAAAGTACATATGTTATTTGGTGCTTTTAAACCGTTTTGAGACGTTCTCTATTCAGTATACCTATCAAGGTTCAAATTTTATCAAACTTTTTTAAGCCTTTTTTAAACGTTTACTAATATAATATAAAAAAAGAGGGGGCGAAAGATACCAAATGGACATTCAACATTTATATAACATTAACATACTGGACCCCTATTACATACATAATATATTTGAAGCTAACTGAAGTATTCAGTGTATGTGTTTGGTATGTGCCCATGTGTACATGTTAAACATTTATAACATCATTTCGTGAGTGTCTATGCTGCAAATTATTAATATACATTTCTATACAGTCCATTAATTAAAAATTTTCAATTTATAACAAAAACACAAAACATAATAAAAGGAGTAAAAAAATATCCCAAAAAGCAGGATCAAAAACCATCAGTTGAACAAAGATTGAGCAGCATAGAACCCCCCCCCCCCCCCCCCCTTACACACACACACACACACACACACATCCGCAATTAGATCAAACACAAAAATGAGTAAACAAAATAGAATGACATAAGGTGCTTTGTGGTATTTTTGCTCACATGACGCCTTCTTTCTCGTATATTGTGATAATTTAAAGTCTAACGACAAGATGCATAAAAACGAGAGAAAGAGGACGGTATTGTTGTTGTGACGTCAAATGTTGTATACATATATGTGGTCATCTTTGACAATAATTTTCCTTTTCATGAAAGACGGTCAAGCAAATCATGATGACGTCCGTAAAACCCTTTGACGAGATTTCTTCTTAAACATCATTCTCGATATCCAGCAGCAGCCCTACAAAGGGCCGCAAGCATTACGTTGTTATGTCAACTGTGACATGCGTACATGAATGTGCTGCTGGGATGTTGCAAAAATGAAAATGAAATGCATAAAAGATTATAAATAAGATATTATCAGTCATAAGTATCAAATTGTTTTTTCCTGCATTCAATTTACATTTGTCTATGTTTTAAAGTTGAAAACAACGCCGGTGCATAAATATATTCTGAATATGAATAAAAGGAGGAGTGGGTAACTTCATTGAAACAACAACGTAACGACACAAAAACACAAGAACACAAATATACATTTTAAAGTTTTACAGTCATAGAGATTTTTAGTCCGTCCATCTGTCTTTGTATGTGTACCTTTCTCAAACGAATCAATTCTGCAACTTATTTTAGTATTTCTAGGAATTTTTGCAAAACATGAAGAATAAGACAAAAACAAATTTTGTGAATATGAATAAAAATGAATACGAAAAATTCAGTAACAGCGATATTGTTGGACAAACTTCGTTTGCTAACCAATAAGACAACTATCATCTAGAGACAAAATGACAATGATGTAAACAGCTATAGTCATTTAGGTCCTTCAACAATGAGCAAAACCCATACCGTATAGTTAGCTTTAAAATGCTCTGAATTTAACAAAACAACAACGGCCTGATTTATATACCAAACAATAAACAAAAACGTTTATGATATACAGCCACTGAATAACAGGCTCTTGACTTGGAAAGACTTGTAACAGGCACATACATAATGTTTTCGGGACTAAACATGTTAGCGAGCGCTCAACTCTTCTCCTAACCTGGGAACATATATGAACAAACTATAAAAAAAATAGTAAAAGGTATGAGTCATCAGTTCGACACAAAGCACAAGAAAACTCTTAAAAAAAACTAAAGACACAAAGCAAAAATAAACTATAAAAAAAGACTAAAAACACAAAGCACAAAGAAACTATAAAAAAGACCAAAGACACGCAGTACCGATCAAAGAGTAGTCGACGTTACTGAAAGCTAGTTCAAAGCATATTACAACTAATAAAATCATGTTTCCTAGACTAAAATTCATCAGTAGATATCCAATGGATTTAGTGTAAAGACGTCATGGTCATTTACTGTATCAATTTTTATACGACCGCAAAAAACGACATTTGGTTTCCAGACAATAACTTTAGTATAAGTGAATGGATCTCTATGAAATTAAACACAAGGTTCAATAGCACTAAAGGAAGGTTGGGATTGATTTTGGGTTATGGTCCCAACTGTTTAGGAATTAGGGGTCAAAAAAGGGCCAAAAAGGCATTATTCTAGTTTCCGGACAATAACTTGTGTATTAGTCTATGGATCTCTATGAAATTGAAATACAAGAATCCATACCACAAAGGGATGGTTGGGTTTGACTTTGGGGGTTATGGCTCAAACCGTTCAGAATAAGAAGCAAAAAGGGGCGGGGAGGAGGAACAAGTTTTTCTGGTTTCCGGACACAAATACTTAAGTATAAGTAAATGGATCTCTGTGAAATTGTACCACAGGGTTCCATACCACACACAGAAGGTTGGGGTCGATTTTGTATGTTGTGGCTTCAATCGTTAAGAAACTAGAGGCCAAATAGGGGCCAAAAACAAGACTTTTTTAATACTGGCTAAGCTGGTTCTAACATAAATTATTTCTGATCTATATAAAAAAAACAACAAATACTGATATGGCAGGAGATACACACCAAACAGGGTGTTTAAATTATTATATTTAGTTTGTAAACAGATTTACTAAGTATTGCGCAACAGCAAGAAATCTTCAATTGAAAATAAATACAAATCTTTTAACCAATTTCAATGAGGATTAATTTAAAGTCTTGAATTGTTTGAGGTTTTTACCATGTATTACTATATTGGATATTTAGACATTTTTAAATAGGTCTACATTGAGGTCCAAAGGGTCCAAAATAAGACTTTGTTTGATTTGATCAAAAACTGAATTCTTGTAGTTCTATGATATAATGAATCTAACTGTGCATTCAGATTTTTAATTTTGGGCCCTGTTTTCAAATTAGTCCACATTAAGGTCCAAAGGGTCCAAAATTAAACTTTGTTTGAATTTATGTTTTTTTTATATGCTGAATCTAACCATGGAATTAGATTTAGGACATTGGACCATTAAGTAGATTAAATGTCCCATTTCAAAATTTTAAGTTATCTGACCACATTTATTCTGTGTCAGAAATCTATAATGTGTCAAATATTTAATCACTATCCAAATTCACAGCTGAATCAAGCTTGAATAATGTGTACATACTTGCCCCAACTGTCCAGAGTTCGACCTCTGCAGTCGTATCCAGCTGCTTCAGGCGGCGCGCATTTTTGTTAATGCTTTACCTTATTCTTACATAGTAAAATTCTGACCTATTCGTGTTACTGTGGATGCCACAGATCAAACTTATTACTCAACTATGAGACTTTAGAGCTATAGCTTCTGACAAATTTCCTGAAGTTCCTGAATTTGCTGTGTGAGATGAGACACTCATGATTAATGGCATTAAATACAGACTTATGTATGATTAGCCCTTAATCATACATGAGTGTGTATCAACTCATCTCACACAGCATAACATATTTCTATTCATTGAGACTCGTTGAAAAAATTGTTTTATATAAGTGGATAAACTGATATACGACCAATTATGTATTGTTCTGGTTTGTTTTTCTTTTTTTGCCTCCTAATAAGGCCAGGTTAGCTTGTGTGTTTATATATCAAAAATGCCGAAATACCCTCGTTCCTTCCTCGTTCTTTTTGGTAAGCATAAAATTTCAATTTTCTTTATTTGCGATGATTCCACATGGTGGTCTTAAAGGTCTTTATTTAGTCAAAATGCACGACGTTGTTTGGTAGATTTTTCCAGGGTGTGTAAGTATCCACAAAATGAGTATTTATATTGCGGTGTTTGTCAAGTTTTTTTTATATGTATACACATTATACAATGAATGTATAAGTATACTGTATTTTAATTGGTTAATAGCAAGTGTATTTTTAATGAAGATTCTTTTATAGATGAATTTGTTCATATTTCACTATCGCCGGTGTATATGCACAAACATGTGCCTTCTTTTCCCTCTCTGTTGTGTTATATTTACGATTTTCCCTCTTCACGGAGATGCTAGATAATTTGTGCACTTTATCAAATGCAGTTGTTTTTGCTAACGCGTCTTGTAAAAAAGGATAACAAAAATATCGAATACAATTAAAAAAGAGGAAGTCCATAAAAACTTATACTGTGGTATAAAGAACATTAAATTTCAAATGTCGAACTTAACCATATGTATTGATATTCGATGTAATAAAACAGATATAACATGTTCAGGAGTTTTTTTTCTCAAAAAATAGCATACTTACGGAAACTTAACCATCTCTTAACTGATATTTTTTGCGAGTACCCTCTTTGAACATGAAATATCTGTTCCTTCTTGTAACCCACATTTTTGGAAGTTATTTTCCTATCTAATCTTTTTACAGACATTTTTATATACCATTCCATTTATTCATTCTTTGTAAATAGATTTTCTGTATAATCAAGAATATAATGGATTTTTCAATATAGGCACACACATTTTTTTAAGGATTATTATACTGGTTATATCTGGTCATAAACTTTAGTCACTCAACTAAAGAGCGGGAGAAGACAATAATATTGTCATTCTTTTTTTATCTTACAGAAATGAACTCCAACAAAAGCAGAAACGCATAACGGTCAAGTGAAAACGAGGACTGAATAATCCGAGCTTAGAAACTCCCAAACCCGTGATAGTTCCCAAATGGATGTGTTCAAATCTCATTTTCAACACTGTAAACTTTTAACATTTATTCAGATCAGGCACCCCTTATTATATCTGACATAATATTTCATATGTTAATCATTTGACTTATGAAACATCTTATCAAAATCGTTATAAACTTGGTGTGAACATACAGATGGCTGTGAATACCTAGAGGAGAGAAGAACAAGGTATGTAGACAAGTTATGTTCAGTTCAAATTGTCTGCCCATTTTGGAAAGAGGCATTTGTCAGAAAGATTCTTAGTTAACGCCTTTAATGCACCCACCTAACGGCTAAACTATATACCATTCGAAAGCTTATGATGTGTACTTTCTGATTTTCTCGATCGTCAAAAATTCTTATTCTGCAACTTCCGTTAAAAGATAAACATTCTTAAATTTTGCCAGAATTAAACAAAATACCATTTTTTTGGTTCTTTCATGATATCTAAAAAACACACATGAATCTTATAGAACAGAACATAAATATTTCTTTGTGAGTAAATATCTATTTGCCGAAAATGGAAAAATTGTTTCGTTACTAGGCCAAGGAAAGTTTCTTCATTTTTGTTCTGGAAACAACATTCTTATGGAGCGTTGCGTTGCCCACACTACTGCCATCTGCAAATTAGATCATTTTGCTTTTCTATGTTTAGATAACACCAGATAGAAATGATTTCCCATTATCAAAAAAGGAATAAAAGAAATGCAAAAGGAATATGCTAGCTACATACACACAGTAAAGATACGTTCTTTCGAAGTGAACTTATTTACGAGCTTTTAAGTCATGTTGAAATGCTAACAGGACTTTGCTCCTTAATCGGTTTCAACATTGAAATATTATATTTTGCATGATATCAACGAATTAGATGCAATAAATGCTACTGATGTTTTTTGTTTAAAAGCATAGTTCGACGTGTTAAATAAGAACTTGAGAAGGGTTCCTTTTTGCATTTCGATGTATAGTCTTTTTGGACTGTTGTTTGTCTGTTCGTCATTTATGCTTTTGATCATGGTGATATCTGTGTTTCTTCGAATTATGATGTGAGATTGTACGAATGATCTTGTCCCTACGCCCGTCTGTCTCTATTCTTTCCATCGATATTTTCATCCGTTTGGCTATGTCTTTGTAATTAGCAATACACCACCGCAGCACATGCGCATGTTCTTTTGTATTTTATTTAACACACAAGTAGTTGAATAGTAAGCAACTCTGTAACTGAACTTTTAAGTTATTTCAATTTTAAGCTTATTTTCATAAATTTATACATACTTTTATTTTATTTCTTTTATGTAAATTTATATCAGACACTTTTTGCAGTCATGGATTCTTTGCACCATTAGGAAATCAAAAGAATAAATTATAGCATGTAAAGCATTATAATTTAAGTTTACTCATGCTTTGGTTAAAGGTTTAGGGGATTCCTTTTGTGAATAGAAAAAATAATGTGAATATGATAAACTTCGATATTCTCTACTATGAAAAAAAAAAAAAAAAAAAAAAAAAAAAGTGAGAAAATCGCCGCAAGTCAAATAGAGAGGTCTCAATGCCAAAAAATATCCAGGAGCCATTCAATATGCCATTCTTTTATCAATGTGTGACACCTACTTCTAAAATAGCGCTCTTTAATTTTAATTTGATTATAATGCAAAATGACGGTCAAGTAAAATTGCACAAAACATTGTCCAAAAAAGAGGCAGAAGACACCAAGTAGAAATTAAAACTCATGAGTCAAGGAAAAATTGACTACGCCATAATGATTACAAAAAAAAACACAGAAAAACGCCTAAAATACGTCCAATAACACTAAAATTGAAAACTAAAGACTAAGCAACACGAAACCCATAAAAAACGGGGATTAACCCAGTTGCTGTGAAAGGGTGAGCAGTTTCTTTCAGCAAAAGTTTCAATCATGCAAATATCTAGTTAGTTTAAGAAAACAACAATACCAAAAGGGGGGCCCGCTGACTGACCTAAGGGGGGCCCGCTCCAGTCATGCTTCGGTGATTCCCTATATAATCAACCAAATTTTTCCCACGAAAGGGGGGGGGGGCGGATCCCCCAGCCCCCCCCCCCCCCCCCCCCCCTTGATCTGCCTATGATACTTTTACAATATGTTCTTAATGCTGATTTTAATTTGTGATTTGATATCTACACAATATTTTCGTCTTATACTACAAATAGTTTAATCATTCAGAATGTCTAATTGTAACTTGACTTAATGCAAATTGCTAGATTTGTTAAAATCAGATATCTTGAAGGTCAATGTAACTCAATAATCTATTTCTAGAAAATTATTTATCTCTATATTGTTTCTTACTTCGGACAAGCACAGAAAGCATAAGTGTCTAGTAAAAAATACGTTTAACTTGCGCATTTGTACAATGAACAATTAACTAAGCAGATAAAGCAATCTTGAAAAAAAATCCACTTAAAAAAGCATGAATTCTGCGTAAATTCTCAACTTTTTCACAATTTTAAGTATTATGTTTATATAAGCAATACATTGTACGTGTGATTATTGCAAATTGCTGATATCGAAAAACTTCCTTAGCACTAAATAAAGGATTTATTTGGTTTTAGGAGAATACCAGTTGAATCAAAAACAAAAATGGTGGCTTTCAGACATATTTACCTTTTTCACTGTAGAACCTGGAAAAAGGCGCTGTTCATGAAAAAAACGTCATTTACATTTGATTTTTCCTTGTTTTAATCCATTATTTAGTTATTCAGACGACAAAATATGCAATTATGCTGACATCTTTGGAAAATTAAATATGTCTGTCCTTGACCTTTGACATTGATTTGACAGAAAATGCAACATACATACATTTTACGCCTGGGCAAATATGAAATTTTATAGTAAAATGTCACTCCACTGAATGTTTTTGTTGAATTCCATAAATAATCACAGGAGAGAGAGAGAGAGAGAGAGAGTTTTGTTTTTGTTTTGAAGATGAGTATAATTGAGCGTTAGGCCATGTCCGTATTTATGTTTCAAATCAATTGTTAACAATTTACCAGCCAGCATGGAAAAAAACAACACAGCCACACATATAAAAATCTTTTTTTTTTGTAAATAAAAGCAAATAAATACATCTTTTAACGACACATGTGGTACAATTTGACGTCTTTTGGTTACCTCATAATATTGTTATATAATTCTTGCTCAATCGTTTTATTTTTAGCAAATTGCACATCACCATAGAATGATTTTATTTTGACCGGGCTGAAGTACGTTCGTTCATTAGCCCGGTATTAGTTTAAACAATTTGATGATTGAGGTTATATATATATAAGTTCAAATGTCCTCTTAAAATCTTAATATATTGATTTCCTAAAGTTTTAAAAAATATTTTTTGTTTTGTTATTGATTTTAGACCATCAAAAACATACCAGCAAAGGACGCAAAAAACAACAACATTACCCTACAAATACCGAAGTTTCAAGTGTTTAAATGAATAGAACTTTTCTGATATCTTGAATCCTGCACTAATCCCACAAAAACTTCAAACGGAACAGCAAATTGTAAGATTCCCAAAAGACTACTAAAAAGACACCTGAATACAAACGCATATTGCATATTGTATTTGGGAAATTTCATATTATTTATTATCCTCTTTGCAGATGACCAAACGGGTATGCGTAGTAGGCGCAGGGGTAGCAGGGCTTACGTCCATAAAAAACAGTTTGGAGGAAGATTTTGATGTCGTCTGCTATGAGAAAGATACTGACATTGGAGGTCTTTGGAACTATCATACAACAGCGAAAGAGGGCGACACAAGTTTATACAATTCTTGCAGTATCAATACCAGCAAAGAAATTTCATGTTACAGCGATTTTCCTATTCCTAAAGAATTCCCAAATTTTATGGATCATAAACATTTTAAGAAGTATTTAAAACTCTATGCTGATCATTTTGATCTGATGAGGTGTATACGATTTGAAACATTAGTAGAAAAAATTGAAAAAACTGACGACAACAGATGGAAAGTCAGAACACAGAACACGAAATCCGGAAAGAACTGTACAGAACTATTTGACTTTGTAATGGTATGCAATGGTCATTTGCATGAACCTAACAAACCAACATTTCCTGGCTTGAACAGGTTCAAGGGTAAAGTGATGCATACACGTGACTACAAGACTTTCCATGGATACGAAGACAAACGCATACTGGTTATTGGGATTGGGAATTCTGGAGCAGACGTTGCCTGTGAACTTAGTAGACATGCTGAGCATGTAAGTTTCCATTTATGACAGTTTCTTTAATTGTAGAATATCTACAATATCTTAAAGGTAGAGTGTAGAAAAAGGCTTCAACAGCAATCATACAAACGGAAAGAGGTATGAAACATATGGGTTTGCTCTCGAAAACTGGTCCTCAACATGTGCGAGTAAAAACAAACAGCAATTTACAAAAAATATAGCAGAAAAAAATCAATTAATGACACAAACTACGTTAAAAACCAAGGGTTCTGTAGTGTATCAGAAAAGTCCAGAATTGGTAATCTGTACTCTTTTACGGTCAACTAACTTAATATGATCGATGGTTAATCTCAATTGGAACAAAGCGACTCACAAGTACCACAAAAAAAAACAAATATTTTCTCGGCACAGCATATCTTATGCTGCTCAATAAATAGGTGTTTAATTTAGAAATGGTTTTCACTCGTTCTTTTCTATATTAAGCGCACACAAATAAATCATTGAACAAAACTAAAAATTTAATTTATGTTGCATAACACATTTTTTTAAAGTAACATGAAAATAACAGACAACTTCCCAAGTTAAATATGAAATGAAAAGTTTGTATATGTTTTTGTGTATGATTATTTATTGAATTGGTTGATAATGCTTTTTCAAGGTATATGTCAGCACCAGAAGAGGTTCTTACATTCAACAAAGAGCTGGCGAGTATGGAGTTCCGTTTGATCACATAGCATTAAACAGATATGTCCAGAGTCTACCATGGGATATCATGAGACCTATTCATTACAACAAAATCAACTACAAATACAAACATTCTAACTATGGACTGGCCCCTAACTTTCGGTTTGATGGTGGAGTTGTCACAGTAAGCGACGATCTACCCAACCGTATACTGTATGGCGCTATCAGCATTAAGTCGAACGTGGAGAAGTTCACAGAGAACGGAGTAATTTTTGATGATGGTTCTATGGTTGAAAATATCGATGTCGTTGTCTTGGCAACCGGGTTTACATACAGTTTTCCTTTTCTCGATAATTCCATCATTGAAGTAGATAATCATTTTTCGTACTTATATGAACTTGTATTTCCTGTAGACATGGAACCGAGCACTTTAGCAGTAGTGGGTCTTGTTCAACCGTTTGGTAGTCTCGCGCCAATTCTTGAAATTCAAGCGCGCTGGGCGAGTATGGTATTCTCTGGTAAATGCAGTTTACCAAGTCCAACTGAACGACGTAGAGTTGTTGAGGAAAGGCGACAGTTTTTAAAGAAAAAGTATGTCGATTCCCCTCGGTACAGTCTTCAAGTATATTTCATTGCCTACTTAGATACTATCGCATCAAAAATAGGTTGCAAACCGAACCTTCTGAAGTACTTTTGCACTGATCCAAAGCTTTGGTATAAATTATACTTCGGACCAGCTACCCCACCACAATGGAGACTAGATGGTCCGGGAAAATGGGATGGAGCACGAAAGGCAATCGAGAATGTTGAGGAGAATACTTACTATCCAATGAAAACGAGGCAATCTGGAGCAGGAGAACTAGAAGGATTATATGACGGATGGATCAAATGGTTCAAGAGATTTATAATGTTTATACTCGTACTTTTTCTTCTTCGTTTTGTGTTCTCTAACGGATATAATGTACATTCATTGAAAGTTTAAAATAAATTCTCTCCCTTTCAACTGGTAAAGACTGGGACTATACCCTTGATAATTTCTTATTATTTTCTTATTTTTGATGTTTCTCTTTTGTAATATATAATTCTAAATTAATGTACACTAGCAATGGTTTTAGCTTGATATTAGAATTTTATTTTTTTTTTTCATTAAAAAAAAAAGACTTTCTTTTTCATTAAAAAAAAGAGGGAGTTTCTCGCTGCATTGAAGACCCATTGGTGGCCTTCGGCTGTTGTCTGCTCTATGGTCGGGTTGTTGTCTCTTTGATACATCCCCCATTTCCATTCTCAATTTTATTTCTAATATACGATATGAATTTTGCTCACTGTTTATGGCCATTCGGTGACTTATAGTTGCTTACATCCATGTCGGTTGGCAATAAGGGGCATTCGAGGACAAAACTGCATATAAATATTTAGAAGGGCAAAGCTAAAGATAACAAACGGGAAAATCATGAAACAGTTGACGACATGTAATTACCCAGAAATCTAACGAAAAGTCTCATTTTGTTTACTTTTTCAAATAAGTGAATTAATTATTCTCTTACAAATAACAAAGTTGATGCCAGTTACGTCAGTAAAACTAGTTATTATGTCAATCACCCTATTGCAGTTTCTTTATTGTTGCAAAAACCTCACTTGAAATCAAAACAAATCGTGTAATACAAATATGCAGCTTGCATGAAAAAGTGCATGGTATCAGATGAAAAAAATCAACCTACTGGCACATAATAAGGCTTTAAATACTGCATGCCAGGAGCAGTACACAATTATCACGGTACTGTACATCATAATAGAATTGGCTATAGGTGAATGAGAAAAAAATGTGATGAAAATCTGATTAAGGTTCATAATAACCTTTTGGCTAATATGGCCGTATTTACACCACAAGTTTTAATCGGAGTACAGACAAACCTGTGCACCTGAAAAAGTTTTAAAGCATGGCAGGAACTAGATAACTAAATTTCAAATTAATTTTATGTTTCAGAAAATTATAAACTTTTCTGGATTTTGCTATTCATTTTTGTTCGTTCCAGTAGAAGGTGCCAAAATAAACTAAGTTGGGAAAGAGGTTTTAGAAGCCCCCTCATATAATAAATGTTGTGAGTAGTATTGATTTAAATGGACAATAGACATCTGCGAAACAAAGGTGATTTAAACTGTGTAATTGAGTGGACCGTATCAAATGCAACTCGTATATGTAAGAGAATGATAATCCCTTTCTTCATGATTAAGTACGAGCGTTAGCGAGTACTTATCATGAAGTAAGGGATTATAATTCTCTTACAAACTTAGAATATTGTAAAGTGCTCAAGGCTCAAATGATCTCTTGATTGGTTGTATTCAAGAATTAGTTTCATTGTCAGTACAATGTTTATAATTTATGCAGGACTTTCTTTTTAGGATATCATGTCTAGGTTAGTCTATGGAAAGGTATATACTATGAAATTTAGAGCGAGGGGCTTGCCCCGAGCTCTTAATTTCATAGTATATACCTTTTCATAGACTATCCAATTTAGCACATATTTACAACTCGAGTAATCTTTTAATTGGTCTATTGATAGTTTATTTTGGCTGACTACTTGTATCACAGGTGTTTGTAAAAAGGAGCTCATTAACGAAGTTTTGTAAATCTACTCACTAGTATTATTGTAAAATATGTGATTTTAAAAGGCCCTTCACTCCAGAATGAAAAGATGGTAGCGACTGGTGTAAGTATGTATACTGATATAAAGCGGTGTTTTACTATACATTTCTTCTTACATGGTAAGATGACAAAATAAATTGACCAAAAGCAGGCAATAATTAAATTGCAGTGGAAGCTTTACATGTTTTGAAAACATTTTTTAATTTCACAGTAAAACTAAAGCTATAATAAAATTTGAAACTTAGAGATAGTTTGTCCCCATAGATATAGTCTAGCAGATAGGCATTAAAAAGCAACTACCAATAGATCAGAGATTATAGGTTTTGTGTTTTGTGTTTTTTTTTTATTATTTCAAAGTAAAAACTAAAAGATTTATCAGAATATGTTTATATGTATATATAGGTGGCACATTATCTTCAGACATAATCACAGTTTTTCAATTCATGACATCGTCCTGAACATGCATGAAATTTTGCCACTGGACATTAAGCAACCAATAATCATCAAATCAATCAATTCATGACGAAATAGATCACCTTCCTTAAGAAAGTTTAAAAAATTATCACCAAGTTGCTTTAATTTTCCTGCACAAGGTTTCATAGTACACACTTTTCTGTGTACAAAGTAATTGCATGGATGATACATTATCATAATTTTAAGATATCGTTGTACTCTAATCAAGGTATAAAGAACCATATGTATTACCCTTTATTTAAATAATAAAATTTGCAATTGTCAAAAACAATTTTTAGATCCAAAGATTTTAATAGCAGAATATTTAAAATTCAACGTGAAAACTAATTACAAACTATTTAATTTAATTTGGAACACAGCATTTTATTTCAAAATAGCCAGTGGCAATTTTTGTTTTAAATATCTTGATTACGATACAATGAAATCTTACCCTTGTGGTCATTCATGCGTAGTTACTTAGTACACAGGAAAAGTATGTACTATGAAAATTAGAAGGCAAATATAAGCAATTTGATTGGACGAGAAGTTGTAAGTATGTGCTAATTATGGATTAGTTTTAGTGATGTAAGGACTTTCTTATCATGTGGGAAATATTTAACAAAAAATGCGTTATAAATATTAGGTGACACAGCAGTACAAAGAAATGGTAGGAATTGTATATGTTTCCTGATTGTGAGTATGAATGTAAATCATGTAATATTTTAGTGAGGAATTATCCTTTTTATTTACAGTTTAAATCAATTAATACATTTGAGTTACAACTTACTTTTATTTCACAGCCAATATTTTGGTCCTGCTTTTTACATGAAATACTATTTCATTATGTCAGGGAAATGTTCAAATAAAATGCATTTAAAAGTTTTTAATATGTTCAAAACCTAAGTTAAAATCCTGTTTTATTTTTATTTTATCGGAATATTGGAATTAACTATTCTTCCCAACCGCTGATCCAGTAATAAAAGTTTTGGAAAGCTAAAGATTTAGGTTATTTTTTTATTTTAAAGCTTTTTTTTTCTTTTTTGCATTGCTTTGATATTGTTTAATTTTTTAGTAATTTGAAGTTATTGATATTTTCATAATAACATTCACGGTACCAATTTTACTGCACCAGTAAACTTCAACTGATTTTGAGTTTTTTGTTTGTTTCACAATTCAACTTTTAGTCAGTTTCAATCACTGTGTGGTAAATCCTTTCAATCCGATAAATGTGCTTCGGGGCAGTTGTAACTCATTTATAGAAACCCTTTGTTTTGAACTGTAAATAGACCCAAATAATAAGATAATCCCTTACTAAGAACATAATTTACATTCATTCTTCACAATTAAGAGGCATCAAATCCTACAATTTCATTGGTCGAGAGCACTTTGCTATATTCTAAATGTGTTTGTTTTTGCTATCTTCTGTAGACTGGAGAAAAAATGCACAACAAAATCCAGGTAAGTTTTTAATTTTCCGAAACATATAATCATTTACACGGTAGTTATAGTGTCCGGCTAGGATCGTGGTTTTTCGAGTGAATCTGTCCATTTTTTTCGAGTGTAGATCGGGCTTTTTCGAGTGATAAAACATGCGATCAGGTCAATTAACTACTAATTCGTAATTATAATAGTTTTTACGTGACTACCCATCTTATTTTGAATACTATACATGTTTTGAGTAACAAAGAAGTACAATTTCCTTGTATTTAACCATTAAATTCAGTGTTTGTTATTGTCCGGGCTTTTTCGAGAGGAAATGTGAAACCGTCCGGGTTTTTAAACAAATGGTTCGGGTTTTTTAACGAAAATTTTAATAAGAAAAAAGTTATTTCTGACTTTAAAAAATGACTTTTCTAGTATATAAATGTAATTTAATGAATGAAAATATCATATATTCTCAATAAATCACCAAAACATATTACTACGTTGATCAAAATTAACCTTTATCAAATTTAATGCAAGTTTTCTGTTCGGAAAACGTTCTACCACAACTTTCCAGTATTAAATTAGAAATTATTGGATCCTTTATAAAAAGGTCTTAAGAACATAGTGCAGTAGACTCATAATCTTTTCAACTTCATTTCATGGTATTTTTGTTGTCACAGTTAATATTTTTCGTGGTGAACCCCAGAGTTTTTATACGATATGTACTATGGTATACCGTTGTCCGTCCGTCGTCAGCATGTCGGACAAAACTCAAAAACGCTGTAACCAATTTACATGAAACTTCGTTGAATTTTTTTTTATCTATTGAGGTATCCTTCCGTTCGAATTTTAAATTTTTTTAGATTTTACGTTGTCGAGTTATAGGATTTTATTAAACAAACTAGAGGCTCTAAAGAGCCTGTGTCGCTCACCTTGGTCTATGTGCTGCAGTGCATATTAAACAATGGACACTTCTACATTAAAGACAAGAATATAATTCATGACAAAATTCTCTGTTTTGGTGATGGTGACTTGTTTGTAGATCTTACTTTACTGAACATTCTTGCTGTTTACAGTTATCTCTATCTATAATGAACTTGTTCCATAAGTATTAGAGGAGAAGATTTCTGTAAAAAATGTTTTCGTTGCACATGATCCGCTATCCTTAACATTAAAATATAGTTATTAAGCTGCTCAGATTGTGATCTGTTCAACAGCAATTAAAACTCAAGACGTATACATCTGAGCAACACTGGACGACACAATGTAAAAGTTAACGGACGACGACGGACAACGACGGACGCCAAGTGATAAGAAAAGTTCACTTGACCCTTTAGGGCCAGGTGAGCTAAAAAGGGGTGATTTTACAGTTTTCGGACAATATTTTTTAAAGTGCTTTGAGGAGTTTTCATGAAGCTTTGGTGACTGCTTTGTGTAGATTAAGGTTACCTCCCTTTTAGTTTTTTTTATAAATTTTTGATATGACATTGAGAAATTATTTATAGGTTTCATAACGAGTGATATTGGATATCGCTTGATATCAACTCGAGTTATTTAATTTCAATATAATATGAAACGATGCTCCGGCGAGTTTGATATCAAGCGTATCATGCGCCCATGGCGCAGCCGTTTATTAAAAAACGGAGTAAGAAACCTACTGGACAGCAGAGAAGAATCGGAAAAATGCGTTTGTTTTTGTTAGATGTATTTCTATTTGTATCCATCTGATGAGTTAAGCCTTTTTCAATTGATTTTTATAGTTCGTTCTTATGTTGTACTGTTACACCACTGTCCCAGGTTATGGGAGGGTTGGGATCCCGCTAACATGTTTAACCCCGCCACATTCTGTATGTATGTGCCTGTTCCAAGTCAGGAGCCTGTTATTCAGTGGTTGTCGTTTGTTGATATGTACATATTTGTTTTTCGTTTATTTTTTTTTTTACATAAATTAGGCTGTTAGCTTTCTCGTTTGAATTGTTTTACATTTGTCATTTCGAGGCAAAAATACGTCCAATAACACTAAAATTGAAAACTAAAGACTAAGCAACACGAAACCCATAAAAAACGGGGATTAACCCAGTTGCTGTGAAAGGGTGAGCAGTTTCTTTCAGCAAAAGTTTCAATCATGCAAATATCTAGTTAGTTTAAGAAAACAACAATACCAAAAGGGGGGCCCGCTGACTGACCTAAGGGGGGCCCGCTCCAGTCATGCTTCGGTGATTCCCTATATAATCAACCAAATTTTTCCCACGAAAGGGGGGGGGCGGATCCCCCAGCCCCCCCCCCCCCCCCCCTTGATCTGCCTATGATACTTTTACAATATGTTCTTAATGCTGATTTTAATTTGTGATTTGATATCTACACAATATTTTCGTCTTATACTACAAATAGTTTAATCATTCAGAATGTCTAATTGTAACTTGACTTAATGCAAATTGCTAGATTTGTTAAAATCAGATATCTTGAAGGTCAATGTAACTCAATAATCTATTTCTAGAAAATTATTTATCTCTATATTGTTTCTTACTTCGGACAAGCACAGAAAGCATAAGTGTCTAGTAAAAAATACGTTTAACTTGCGCATTTGTACAATGAACAATTAACTAAGCAGATAAAGCAATCTTGAAAAAAAATCCACTTAAAAAAGCATGAATTCTGCGTAAATTCTCAACTTTTTCACAATTTTAAGTATTATGTTTATATAAGCAATACATTGTACGTGTGATTATTGCAAATTGCTGATATCGAAAAACTTCCTTAGCACTAAATAAAGGATTTATTTGGTTTTAGGAGAATACCAGTTGAATCAAAAACAAAAATGGTGGCTTTCAGACATATTTACCTTTTTCACTGTAGAACCTGGAAAAAGGCGCTGTTCATGAAAAAAACGTCATTTACATTTGATTTTTCCTTGTTTTAATCCATTATTTAGTTATTCAGACGACAAAATATGCAATTATGCTGACATCTTTGGAAAATTAAATATGTCTGTCCTTGACCTTTGACATTGATTTGACAGAAAATGCAACATACATACATTTTACGCCTGGGCAAATATGAAATTTTATAGTAAAATGTCACTCCACTGAATGTTTTTGTTGAATTCCATAAATAATCACAGGAGAGAGAGAGAGAGAGAGAGTTTTGTTTTTGTTTTGAAGATGAGTATAATTGAGCGTTAGGCCATGTCCGTATTTATGTTTCAAATCAATTGTTAACAATTTACCAGCCAGCATGGAAAAAAACAACACAGCCACACATATAAAAATCTTTTTTTTTTGTAAATAAAAGCAAATAAATACATCTTTTAACGACACATGTGGTACAATTTGACGTCTTTTGATTACCTCATAATATTGTTATATAATTCTTGCTCAATCGTTTTATTTTTAGCAAATTGCACATCACCATAGAATGATTTTATTTTGACCGGGCTGAAGTACGTTCGTTCATTAGCCCGGTATTAGTTTAAACAATTTGATGATTGAGGTTATATATATATAAGTTCAAATGTCCTCTTAAAATCTTAATATATTGATTTCCTAAAGTTTTAAAAAATATTTTTTGTTTTGTTATTGATTTTAGACCATCAAAAACATACCAGCAAAGGACGCAAAAAACAACAACATTACCCTACAAATACCGAAGTTTCAAGTGTTTAAATGAATAGAACTTTTCTGATATCTTGAATCCTGCACTAATCCCACAAAAACTTCAAACGGAACAGCAAATTGTAAGATTCCCAAAAGACTACTAAAAAGACACCTGAATACAAACGCATATTGCATATTGTATTTGGGAAATTTTATGGAACGCCATGACTGTCTTCTAATATTGATTGTTTAATATGTTCGGTGCTTTATGCATTATTTTCAGTTGTATTTATATTAGGTTCAGTAGTTTTCATATTCTGTTCAGTAGTTTTGACATTATGTTCAGTAGTTTTGACATTACGTTCGGTGCTTTGGTTATTATGTTCAGTAGTTTCATTATTATATGCAGTGGTATTTAAATTATGTTCGGTACTTCTGACGTTATATTCAGTGCATTTTGCATTATGTTCAGTACTTTCGACATTATGTTCAGTAGATTCAATATAATTTGCAGTACATTATGTATTACATTCAGTGGTCCCGGTTTCTTTTTATTCGGTGGATTATTCATTATGTTCAGTAAAAGCATCAGTATTGTACTCGGTTCAATGAACTATATGTTCAGTAGTTGTATCATTATGATGATGCAGTAAAAATTGGGAAATTAATAACGGAAATTGTTGGAAACAAAAACGAACGCGGACATTTTTGACGGACGTTTTCTTCATGGACACTTTTACGGGATGGAATGAAAATGGAAGAAATGGAATCAGTATTAAATTGGTTTGTTTTACGTGGAACGTTGGCAATTTTCACAAGGAAAAAAATACTCCTGACTTAATTTGTAAGATTCATGATTGATTGATTGTTGTTTTCTGAACGTATAGTGGCAAATATTTCACGCATATTTATGACGGAGAGAAGAATTTTTAAACAAAAAATAAGAAGTTGCATGCATTGTCGTTGATACACCATGACCTTAGAGAGACAACAAAAAGACAAACAGCAAAAAAAAATTATATAAAAACATATTCTATAGCTTTTGTATTCCTAGAGGGTAGCCCTGTTTGTTGGTTGGTTGTAGCATACTAATCTCATGCACCGACTTTTAAGAGACCACCAAAAATCTCCTTCTGAGTATTCTTATTGTATTCTGCATCCTACCCCGCTAATAGGCGCTTAAATATCAGATATTTATTTGAAATAACCCAAGATAAATGAGGTCGTGGATGAGGTTTACAGAATAGAGAATAATGCCCCTACCCCCAAAAAAGAGAAGGTGGGCAAAACATAAAGAATAGAGAATAAAGGGGTGCTTCAAAAAAAAATGTTTAAAACTTTGGAAAAAGGTAAAAAAAAAAAAAAAAGTGATTACAGACTTTTTCTGCATACCGAATTTATTATTGATATGGAATGAAATGTTGAACTGGTCGTAATCAGAACTGGTTAATTGATGTTACCATGCAAATTATGTACATTCGATATTTTCCTCGAAAATCACGATCTTGCACGAGTTAACAAATCTTGACGTACTATTTCGTCTACTATTGCAGACAAAGATAATCATACATTCTTCTCCTGCATTGTGTCAGAAATTATTACAACAAAGATAAATTACTACAACAAAGATAAAACAGTTCGTGATAGAGTTCAGACAAAAATGACAGCAAAAAGCTCTGCAATAGCAGACAAGAGTGCACACGCTGAAATGTCTCGCCTTCTTTTCTAATCATTGATATTATGTTGATAGTCCTAAATATAAAGCTTTCTTACAACTGTCACATAAACTTAACATTAACCAAGAAAACTAAACATTGACCAATGAACCATGAAAATGAGGTCAAGGTCAGATGAACCATGCCAGGCAGGCATGTACAGCTAACAATTCTTCCATACAACAAATATAGCTGACCTATTGCTTATAGTTTAAGAAAAACAGACCAAAACACAAAAACTTAACACTGAGCAATGAACTGTGAAAATGAGGTCAAGGTCAAATAAAAACTGCGCGACTGACATAAAGATCATAAAATATTTCCATACACCAAATATAGTTGACCTATTGAATATAGTATTAGAAAAAAAGACCAAAACTCAAAATCTTAACTTTGACCACTTAACCATGAAAATGAGGCCAAGGTCAAATGACACCTGCCAGACTGACATGTACATCGTAAAATATTTCCATACACCAAATATAGTTGACCTACTGCATACAGTATTAGAAAAACAAACCAAAACACAAAAACTTAACATTGAGCAATGAACCGTAAAAATGAGGTCAAGGTCAAATAAAACTTGCCAGACAGACATGAACATCGTACAATATTTCCATACACCAAATACAGTTGACCTATTGCAAACAGTATTAGAAAAACAGACCAAAACACAAAAACTAAACTATGACCACTGAACCATGAAAATGAGGTCAAGGACAGATGACACCTGCCAGTTTGACATGTACCCCTTACTATCATAACATACACCAAATATAGTAGACCTATTGCTTATAGTATCTCAGATATGGACTTGACCACGAAAACTTAACCTTGTTCACTGATCCATTTTTGTCGTCTCTCTAAGGTCATGGTGTATCAACGACAACGCATGCAACTTCTTATTTCTTGTTTGAAAATTCTTCTCTCCTCATAAATATGCGTGAAATATTTGCCACTGTACGTTCAGAAAACAACAAACAATCAATCAATCATGACATCTTACAAATTAAGTCAGGAGTATTTTTTTTCCTTGTGAAAATTGCCAACGTGTCAACGTAAACCAAACCAATTTAATACTGCTTCCATTTTTTCCATTTTCATTCCTGATCCCGTTAAAGTGTCCATGAAGAAAACGTCCGTCGAAAATATCCGCATTCGTTTTTTTCTGAAAACTTCCGTTATTGATTTCCCGACTTTCATTGCATCATCATAATGATACAACTACTAAACATATAGTTCATTGGACCGATTATAATACTGATGCTTTTACTGAACATAATGAATAATCTACCAAATATAAAGAAACCGGGACCACTGAATGTAATACATAACGTACTGCAAATAATATTGAATCTACTGAACATAATGTCGATGGTACTGAACATTATGAAAAATGCACTGAATATAACGTCAGAAGTACCGAACATAATTTAAATACCACTGCATATAATAATGAAACTACTGAACATAATAACCAAAGCACCGAACATAATGTCAAAACTACTGAACATAATGTCAAAACTACTGAACATAATATGAAAACTACTGAACAAAATATAAATACTACTGAACGTAATGCATAAAGCACCGAACATAGTTAACAATCAACATCAGAAGACTGTCATGGCGTTCCATAAAATTTCATATTATTTATTATCCTCTTTGCAGATGACCAAACGGGTATGCGTAGTAGGCGCAGGCGTAGCAGTTTTGAGGAAGATTTTGATGTCGTCTGCTATGAGAAAGATACTGACATTGGAGGTCTTTGGAACTATCATACAACAGCGAAAGAGGGCGACACAAGTTTATACAATTCTTGCAGTATCAATACCAGCAAAGAAATTTCATGTTACAGCGATTTTCCTATTCCTAAAGAATTCCCAAATTTTATGGATCATAAACATTTTAAGAAGTATTTAAAACTCTATGCTGATCATTTTGATCTGATGAGGTGTATACGATTTGAAACATTAGTAGAAAAAATTGAAAAAACTGACGACAACAGATGGAAAGTCAGAACACAGAACACGAAATCCGGAAAGAACTGTACAGAACTATTTGACTTTGTAATGGTATGCAATGGTCATTTGCATGAACCTAACAAACCAACATTTCCTGGCTTGAACAGGTTCAAGGGTAAAGTGATGCATACACGTGACTACAAGACTTTCCATGGATACGAAGACAAACGCATACTGGTTATTGGGATTGGGAATTCTGGAGCAGACGTTGCCTGTGAACTTAGTAGACATGCTGAGCATGTAAGTTTCCATTTATGACAGTTTCTTTAATTGTAGAATATCTACAATATCTTAAAGGTAGAGTGTAGAAAAAGGCTTCAACAGCAATCATACAAACGGAAAGAGGTATGAAACATATGGGTTTGCTCTCGAAAACTGGTCCTCAACATGTGCGAGTAAAAACAAACAGCAATTTACAAAAAATATAGCAGAAAAAAATCAATTAATGACACAAACTACGTTAAAAACCAAGGGTTCTGTAGTGTATCAGAAAAGTCCAGAATTGGTAATCTGTACTCTTTTACGGTCAACTAACTTAATATGATCGATGGTTAATCTCAATTGGAACAAAGCGACTCACAAGTACCACAAAAAAAAACAAATATTTTCTCGGCACAGCATATCTTATGCTGCTCAATAAATAGGTGTTTAATTTAGAAATGGTTTTCACTCGTTCTTTTCTATATTAAGCGCACACAAATAAATCATTGAACAAAACTAAAAATTTAATTTATGTTGCATAACACATTTTTTTAAAGTAACATGAAAATAACAGACAACTTCCCAAGTTAAATATGAAATGAAAAGTTTGTATATGTTTTTGTGTATGATTATTTATTGAATTGGTTGATAATGCTTTTTCAAGGTATATGTCAGCACCAGAAGAGGTTCTTACATTCAACAAAGAGCTGGCGAGTATGGAGTTCCGTTTGATCACATAGCATTAAACAGATATGTCCAGAGTCTACCATGGGATATCATGAGACCTATTCATTACAACAAAATCAACTACAAATACAAACATTCTAACTATGGACTGGCCCCTAACTTTCGGTTTGATGGTGGAGTTGTCACAGTAAGCGACGATCTACCCAACCGTATACTGTATGGCGCTATCAGCATTAAGTCGAACGTGGAGAAGTTCACAGAGAACGGAGTAATTTTTGATGATGGTTCTATGGTTGAAAATATCGATGTCGTTGTCTTGGCAACCGGGTTTACATACAGTTTTCCTTTTCTCGATAATTCCATCATTGAAGTAGATAATCATTTTTCGTACTTATATGAACTTGTATTTCCTGTAGACATGGAACCGAGCACTTTAGCAGTAGTGGGTCTTGTTCAACCGTTTGGTAGTCTCGCGCCAATTCTTGAAATTCAAGCGCGCTGGGCGAGTATGGTATTCTCTGGTAAATGCAGTTTACCAAGTCCAACTGAACGACGTAGAGTTGTTGAGGAAAGGCGACAGTTTTTAAAGAAAAAGTATGTCGATTCCCCTCGGTACAGTCTTCAAGTATATTTCATTGCCTACTTAGATACTATCGCATCAAAAATAGGTTGCAAACCGAACCTTCTGAAGTACTTTTGCACTGATCCAAAGCTTTGGTATAAATTATACTTCGGACCAGCTACCCCACCACAATGGAGACTAGATGGTCCGGGAAAATGGGATGGAGCACGAAAGGCAATCGAGAATGTTGAGGAGAATACTTACTATCCAATGAAAACGAGGCAATCTGGAGCAGGAGAACTAGAAGGATTATATGACGGATGGATCAAATGGTTCAAGAGATTTATAATGTTTATACTCGTACTTTTTCTTCTTCGTTTTGTGTTCTCTAACGGATATAATGTACATTCATTGAAAGTTTAAAATAAATTCTCTCCCTTTCAACTGGTAAAGACTGGGACTATACCCTTGATAATTTCTTATTATTTTCTTATTTTTGATGTTTCTCTTTTGTAATATATAATTCTAAATTAATGTACACTAGCAATGGTTTTAGCTTGATATTAGAATTTTATTTTTTTTTTTCATTAAAAAAAAAAGACTTTCTTTTTCATTAAAAAAAAGAGGGAGTTTCTCGCTGCATTGAAGACCCATTGGTGGCCTTCGGCTGTTGTCTGCTCTATGGTCGGGTTGTTGTCTCTTTGATACATCCCCCATTTCCATTCTCAATTTTATTTCTAATATACGATATGAATTTTGCTCACTGTTTATGGCCATTCGGTGACTTATAGTTGCTTACATCCATGTCGGTTGGCAATAAGGGGCATTCGAGGACAAAACTGCATATAAATATTTAGAAGGGCAAAGCTAAAGATAACAAACGGGAAAATCATGAAACAGTTGACGACATGTAATTACCCAGAAATCTAACGAAAAGTCTCATTTTGTTTACTTTTTCAAATAAGTGAATTAATTATTCTCTTACAAATAACAAAGTTGATGCCAGTTACGTCAGTAAAACTAGTTATTATGTCAATCACCCTATTGCAGTTTCTTTATTGTTGCAAAAACCTCACTTGAAATCAAAACAAATCGTGTAATACAAATATGCAGCTTGCATGAAAAAGTGCATGGTATCAGATGAAAAAAATCAACCTACTGGCACATAATAAGGCTTTAAATACTGCATGCCAGGAGCAGTACACAATTATCACGGTACTGTACATCATAATAGAATTGGCTATAGGTGAATGAGAAAAAAATGTGATGAAAATCTGATTAAGGTTCATAATAACCTTTTGGCTAATATGGCCGTATTTACACCACAAGTTTTAATCGGAGTACAGACAAACCTGTGCACCTGAAAAAGTTTTAAAGCATGGCAGGAACTAGATAACTAAATTTCAAATTAATTTTATGTTTCAGAAAATTATAAACTTTTCTGGATTTTGCTATTCATTTTTGTTCGTTCCAGTAGAAGGTGCCAAAATAAACTAAGTTGGGAAAGAGGTTTTAGAAGCCCCCTCATATAATAAATGTTGTGAGTAGTATTGATTTAAATGGACAATAGACATCTGCGAAACAAAGGTGATTTAAACTGTGTAATTGAGTGGACCGTATCAAATGCAACTCGTATATGTAAGAGAATGATAATCCCTTTCTTCATGATTAAGTACGAGCGTTAGCGAGTACTTATCATGAAGTAAGGGATTATAATTCTCTTACAAACTTAGAATATTGTAAAGTGCTCAAGGCTCAAATGATCTCTTGATTGGTTGTATTCAAGAATTAGTTTCATTGTCAGTACAATGTTTATAATTTATGCAGGACTTTCTTTTTAGGATATCATGTCTAGGTTAGTCTATGGAAAGGTATATACTATGAAATTTAGAGCGAGGGGCTTGCCCCGAGCTCTTAATTTCATAGTATATACCTTTTCATAGACTATCCAATTTAGCACATATTTACAACTCGAGTAATCTTTTAATTGGTCTATTGATAGTTTATTTTGGCTGACTACTTGTATCACAGGTGTTTGTAAAAAGGAGCTCATTAACGAAGTTTTGTAAATCTACTCACTAGTATTATTGTAAAATATGTGATTTTAAAAGGCCCTTCACTCCAGAATGAAAAGATGGTAGCGACTGGTGTAAGTATGTATACTGATATAAAGCGGTGTTTTACTATACATTTCTTCTTACATGGTAAGATGACAAAATAAATTGACCAAAAGCAGGCAATAATTAAATTGCAGTGGAAGCTTTACATGTTTTGAAAACATTTTTTAATTTCACAGTAAAACTAAAGCTATAATAAAATTTGAAACTTAGAGATAGTTTGTCCCCATAGATATAGTCTAGCAGATAGGCATTAAAAAGCAACTACCAATAGATCAGAGATTATAGGTTTTGTGTTTTGTGTTTTTTTTTTTATTATTTCAAAGTAAAAACTAAAAGATTTATCAGAATATGTTTATATGTATATATAGGTGGCACATTATCTTCAGACATAATCACAGTTTTTCAATTCATGACATCGTCCTGAACATGCATGAAATTTTGCCACTGGACATTAAGCAACCAATAATCATCAAATCAATCAATTCATGACGAAATAGATCACCTTCCTTAAGAAAATTTAAAAAATTATCACCAAGTTGCTTTAATTTTCCTGCACAAGGTTTCATAGTACACACTTTTCTGTGTACAAAGTAATTGCATGGATGATACATTATCATAATTTTAAGATATCGTTGTACTCTAATCAAGGTATAAAGAACCATATGTATTACCCTTTATTTAAATAATAAAATTTGCAATTGTCAAAAACAATTTTTAGATCCAAAGATTTTAATAGCAGAATATTTAAAATTCAACGTGAAAACTAATTACAAACTATTTAATTTAATTTGGAACACAGCATTTTATTTCAAAATAGCCAGTGGCAATTTTTGTTTTAAATATCTTGATTACGATACAATGAAATCTTACCCTTGTGGTCATTCATGCGTAGTTACTTAGTACACAGGAAAAGTATGTACTATGAAAATTAGAAGGCAAATATAAGCAATTTGATTGGACGAGAAGTTGTAAGTATGTGCTAATTATGGATTAGTTTTAGTGATGTAAGGACTTTCTTATCATGTGGGAAATATTTAACAAAAAATGCGTTATAAATATTAGGTGACACAGCAGTACAAAGAAATGGTAGGAATTGTATATGTTTCCTGATTGTGAGTATGAATGTAAATCATGTAATATTTTAGTGAGGAATTATCCTTTTTATTTACAGTTTAAATCAATTAATACATTTGAGTTACAACTTACTTTTATTTCACAGCCAATATTTTGGTCCTGCTTTTTACATGAAATACTATTTCATTATGTCAGGGAAATGTTCAAATAAAATGCATTTAAAAGTTTTTAATATGTTCAAAACCTAAGTTAAAATCCTGTTTTATTTTTATTTTATCGGAATATTGGAATTAACTATTCTTCCCAACCGCTGATCCAGTAATAAAAGTTTTGGAAAGCTAAAGATTTAGGTTATTTTTTTATTTTAAAGCTTTTTTTTTCTTTTTTGCATTGCTTTGATATTGTTTAATTTTTTAGTAATTTGAAGTTATTGATATTTTCATAATAACATTCACGGTACCAATTTTACTGCACCAGTAAACTTCAACTGATTTTGAGTTTTTTGTTTGTTTCACAATTCAACTTTTAGTCAGTTTCAATCACTGTGTGGTAAATCCTTTCAATCCGATAAATGTGCTTCGGGGCAGTTGTAACTCATTTATAGAAACCCTTTGTTTTGAACTGTAAATAGACCCAAATAATAAGATAATCCCTTACTAAGAACATAATTTACATTCATTCTTCACAATTAAGAGGCATCAAATCCTACAATTTCATTGGTCGAGAGCACTTTGCTATATTCTAAATGTGTTTGTTTTTGCTATCTTCTGTAGACTGGAGAAAAAATGCACAACAAAATCCAGGTAAGTTTTTAATTTTCCGAAACATAGACTACATATAATAATTTACACGGTAGTTATAGTGTCCGGCTAGGATCGTGGTTTTTCGAGTGAATCTGTCCATTTTTTTCGAGTGTAGATCGGGCTTTTTCGAGTGATAAAACATGCGATCAGGTCAATTAACTACTAATTCGTAATTATAATAGTTTTTACGTGACTACCCATCTTATTTTGAATACTGTACATGTTTTGAGTAACAAAGAAGTACAATTTCCTTGTATTTAACCATTAAATTCAGTGTTTGTTATTGTCCGGGCTTTTTCGAGAGGAAATGTGAAACCGTCCGGGTTTTTAAACAAATGGTTCGGGTTTTTTAACGAAAATTTTAATAAGAAAAAAGTTATTTCTGACTTTAAAAAATGACTTTTCTAGTATATAAATGTAATTTAATGAATGAAAATATCATATATTCTCAATAAATCACCAAAACATATTACTACGTTGATCAAAATTAACCTTTATCAAATTTAATGCAAGTTTTCTGTTCGGAAAACGTTCTACCACAACTTTCCAGTATTAAATTAGAAATTATTGGATCCTTTATAAAAAGGTCTTAAGAACATAGTGCAGTAGACTCATAATCTTTTCAACTTCATTTCATGGTATTTTTGTTGTCACAGTTAATATTTTTCGTGGTGAACCCCAGAGTTTTTATACGATATGTACTATGGTATACCGTTGTCCGTCCGTCGTCAGCATGTCGGACAAAACTCAAAAACGCTGTAACCAATTTACATGAAACTTCGTTGAATTTTTTTTTATCTATTGAGGTATCCTTCCGTTCGAATTTTAAATTTTTTTAGATTTTACGTTGTCGAGTTATAGGATTTTATTAAACAAACTAGAGGCTCTAAAGAGCCTGTGTCGCTCACCTTGGTCTATGTGCTGCAGTGCATATTAAACAATGGACACTTCTACATTAAAGACAAGAATATAATTCATGACAAAATTCTCTGTTTTGGTGATGGTGACTTGTTTGTAGATCTTACTTTACTGAACATTCTTGCTGTTTACAGTTATCTCTATCTATAATGAACTTGTTCCATAAGTATTAGAGGAGAAGATTTCTGTAAAAAATGTTTTCGTTGCACATGATCCGCTATCCTTAACATTAAAATATAGTTATTAAGCTGCTCAGATTGTGATCTGTTCAACAGCAATTAAAACTCAAGACGTATACATCTGAGCAACACTGGACGACACAATGTAAAAGTTAACGGACGACGACGGACAACGACGGACGCCAAGTGATAAGAAAAGTTCACTTGACCCTTTAGGGCCAGGTGAGCTAAAAAGGGGTGATTTTACAGTTTTCGGACAATATTTTTTAAAGTGCTTTGAGGAGTTTTCATGAAGCTTTGGTGACTGCTTTGTGTAGATTAAGGTTACCTCCCTTTTAGTTTTTTTTATAAATTTTTGATATGACATTGAGAAATTATTTATAGGTTTCATAACGAGTGATATTGGATATCGCTTGATATCAACTCGAGTTATTTAATTTCAATATAATATGAAACGATGCTCCGGCGAGTTTGATATCAAGCGTATCATGCGCCCATGGCGCAGCCGTTTATTAAAAAACGGAGTAAGAAACCTACTGGACAGCAGAGAAGAATCGGAAAAATGCGTTTGTTTTTGTTAGATGTATTTCTATTTGTATCCATCTGATGAGTTAAGCCTTTTTCAATTGATTTTTATAGTTCGTTCTTATGTTGTACTGTTACACCACTGTCCCAGGTTAGGGGAGGGTTGGGATCCCGCTAACATGTTTAACCCCGCCACATTCTGTATGTATGTGCCTGTTCCAAGTCAGGAGCCTGTTATTCAGTGGTTGTCGTTTGTTGATATGTACATATTTGTTTTTCGTTTATTTTTTTTTTACATAAATTAGGCTGTTAGCTTTCTCGTTTGAATTGTTTTACATTTGTCATTTCGAGGCCTTTTATAGCTGACTATGCGGTATGGGCTTTGCTCATTGTTGAAGGCCATACGGTGAGCTATAGTTGTTAATTTTTGTGTCATTTGGTCTCTTGTGGAGAGTTGTCTCATTATCTTCTTTTTTTATATATAATAAAAAATATTCTACTAAAAGACACTTTATCCGACCAGTTTTTATTCCCATTCTTTGTACGTACGTCTCAATCCAAATTGTCTATGCTTACATTAGATTGTTGACATCATGAATATATACTGTACATGTAATTTATAAGATGTGACAAACAACAATATATACAGATGGCTGATACTTGTTTATAAAGTCTAAGTGTTGGTACACCTAGTTTATTAAACTGATGAATGCATTGGTTTCGTGCCTTAAAAAGTACATAATTTGAACCCTTTTTTTATTGTTTTTAAACGTAAATACACTGACACACAACATTCTAGGCTATAGAAAATTTGTATAATCACTCGATAAAACACGGACGCACTCGAAAAAGCCCGGACTGCTCTCGAAAAAACCCAACACATAGAAATGAATTTAGTCTCAAAATATCGTTTTTCAATGCAACAACAAGAATTTTTGTAAAGTGTCTGTATATCTAAGGATATATGGATTCCATGTATGCATTTTCATCGACGTTTGCATTGGTATGTGTATAAAAATGGCTTTATTCTGTTTTTTGGAATAAAAGCATTGTAAGGCTTAATTCAACTTTTTGAACGAAAAGTATATCCTTGTATATTAAACTCAAGCTTCTATATCACGTCTTTTCAGAAAGTTAGTCTGTTTGTTTACATTTTTGATCATATTCACTCGAAAAAAAGTGGTCACACTCGAAAAAACCCGATCAAATCACTCAAAAAACCACGATCCTAGCCGGACACTATACCTACCGTGATTTAACTTTTATATATCTAGGTCCAGCCATGCCTTAAAACTTTCCTAGATGCATCAGTTTGTCGGTACTCATAGTAGATTTTGTGGTATAAACACGGCCATATTTTTCAATTCCATTTGATGAACCTTAAAGGGGCATTAGCTACTACGAGATGTACAAAAAAATGAAACATGATTTTTTTTCAATCATTAATGAAAGTTATTTAATGAAATACTAATTTGCAGCCAATTTAGTTCACGCAAAATAAGATAAATAACATCCATGACTGGTGAATTTTTCACTTGCAAGTAAATAATTCGACCTCTTTGAATCCGTATTCATGAGACCTTTAATTTAACCCCTTTGTTGGAGATTGGTTAGGAATGTATTCAGCTATTAAAAGAAAAAGAATGTCAACTTTGAAAGTGAAACGAGGATGAATCATTTGGTTGACTGATTCGATCCACAAAAAAATCATTCTTACACAGGTAAAAACGATGATAAACATACTTTTTAACCTACAATATGAAATCTAACAGACCTAGAAAAATCCAATTTAGCGTAGTCTCTATCAGTTTATATTTATATTTATGTTTATATTGGGTTGTATGACCGTCGGCAGTCTTTGGAATTCATCATCTTGGTTGATTAGATGACGTCTAGACAAAAATACACACGAAATGTTGATACATTTTATCAAGCCCATGAATTGTTAATTGTTTATTTTAGACTTTTTGTAATTTTTATATACGTTTCAGTAAGTTATAAATCAATTATGAGAATTTGAGTCAAATCGGTGAAAATGAATTTGACAGCTAATGCCCTTTAAATAACTAAACACATTTAATGTAACTTTACGCTGTGATACAACCAATTTACCGTAACTAAGCATCAACCATTTATGAACCACTCAAACGCAAAAAAAAACCAGGGCCAATCGCATGACAATCCAGTCAATAAATGTAAACTAAAATCACCGTAAGCAGGGGTATTTCAATTCGAAAATAATAGGGTTAACAATAGCTTGTGGCAAGTGTGCATAAGAACGGAAGTGGTATTTTTTTCCATGCGCAGAACACGTTTTTTATTCTGGAATAGTCTTTATCGGGTACACTCGAGACAAATAGTTTGGATAGCCAAGAGTAAAAAACGATTACAAAGGTGAAACCAACATAAAGTAAGCATTTCTTAAAGTAGTATTGGGGTCTATTTATTTGCTTATGAGAATTTACAGAGTGCACAGTCACGCTGAAACAGGTCAGGAATAACCATTAATTGGTACCATTTGACATATAGTGAGGTAGACCAATTGAGGTGCTGCGTTTTGTGAAAATGTGGATTAATTGAGGTATAATCCACTAGTTGATGGATATTCACGAATGGTTTCCTTAAGTCTGCATCAGTTCCAACTTTAAGATTTGTTAGTCGAAATGGACAGGAATAGACTACGGAACAAAAATAAGATTCAATATAGATGAAAAATCAGAATTTATAAGTAGGAAAAGGAGGGTTATATTAGTTTGTAGGTTTCTATAACAAAATGCAGTACAAAGTGTCAGAATCAATTACATGTCATCACTAAGTGGTCATCAAAGCATGTTATGGTAAATGCAAAAAGATGCTCCAATATCTCTTAAAAAAATTTTGGAATAAAAACTGCATTACACCTGAATTGGTGTATCTCATTATATGTCAAATGGTGAATTATACCTGAATTGAGGTATAATCCACCAATTAATGGTTATTCCTGACCTATGAAATGTCTAGCTTGCTTTACTAATTGTTGAATTTATGTTTTTAATATAGATGTTTTACTACAAGTATGATATAAGCAGGTCTTTGACATTATCAGTCATCTATGAAAATGAGGTCACGGTTAGATGAACCACGCCAGACAGACATGTACACCTTACAAGTATTCAGTACACCAAATATAGTAGCCCTATCAATAATAGTACACGAGAAACAAATCAAACCACAAAATTTTAAAATTGACCAATGAACCATGAAAATGAGGTCAAGGTCGAATGAAACCTGCAAGAAACACATGTACGCCTTACAATCATTCCATACAATAAATACAATCGATACATTGCTTATAGTATTTGATTACCTTAAAAAACATGACTTGAAACCTTTTGAGAAAGATACTAAAACATTTGTCAAAAATCTAACAGAATTGTATTTTTAAGTATGATATGAGGGTTTCTGATTTGACTTAATATTCAGAAGCTCAAATACACATGCGGCTATAATTCTGTGTATGTTATAAACTATTCGAGGACGTTTTGGAAATAACCCTGCTTGTGAAACAAACATATGGTGAATTACCCTTCCTTTTTTCGAAACTCTTTTCTTCCAATCCAGTACATGCTGGCATTATTAACTCTTAATTGATTTTATAATAATTTAATTTTGGATGTAACGCGTCTTCTGATTGGCTGACGTTGTTTTGTTTATCAGCTCATAGACATAATTTTGTCATGTGACCGTGACGTCATCAACGTTTTTTCATGGTTTACTCCGGTTTCAAATGGAATTTAGAATTAAATTATAAGAAATGACTGTAATATTTTTTCTGTCTATTCGAAATAACATAAAAAATGTGGTGCACACTTTAAAATAACCCGCTACGCGAGTTATTCAGTGTGCACCACATTTTTTTATGTTATTTCTTCATAGACAGAAAAAATATTACAGTCATTCCTTAAATAATAAATGAGATTGTTCTTAGAAAAACATGAACTTTGTATTCTTCGTTAAAAGGATGTCATTCCCAATTCACAACTACCACGAAACCGGTAAATGAACAGGTTTAACCCCGCCGCATTCTGTCTGTGCCTGTCCCATGGCATGAGCCTGTAATTCAGTGGTTGTCGTTTGTTGCTATATATCATACTTGTTTTTCGTTCATTGTTTTGTACATTGATCAGGCCATTAGTTTTCTCGTTTGAATTGTTTAACATTTTTCAAGGCCGGACGGTGACCTATAGTTGTTAACTTCTATGTCATTTGGTGGAGAGTTATCTCATTAGCATTCATACTACATTTTCTTATTTTTATAACATAACAGTCTTCAATTTTAATTTTTGCCAACAATCAATCAATCAATCATTCTTATTTCTGTAAGTTTATGCATCTCAAATACCCCAGATAACTTGAAGTTAAAAATTCAACAGATATTAGAAGTTTACTGTTCTTCTTCATAGCTATATATCTCTTTCTTGAATCTATTAATACTTTATGAATTGGGTAGTACGTCCGAAGTGCTTTTCTTGATTTGCCTTCATCATGAATGCTTAAAACCAAAAATTTGAAAGAGAAGCTTTAAAATCAAATGACATCAGATCTAAAACATATAGGAAAACAGTCTAGGGTGAATATTAGACATTTGCGGAAACTGTCATACACCTACGATTAGGATTACAATTACACTTACAGGTAGCATTTAAATCTTGGGTCGTTTCAAAGTGTAAATAAAAACCGTCGGTTCAAAACAAAGACTAACTCCTATGATGTTTTTCTAACGAGATCAATTAGAAAAATAAAACGACAATTATCTTTCAATGCAATGAAAATATAAAACAGATATATATTCGTCTTTACATATACTGGCCCGTGTTTTAATAAGTGATCATAGAAATCTTTCAAGATGGTTGAAATGCCTTTAACCGTCAAATTTTCGACTATCATTAACGACAACTTGATTCAATTTATATTGTGGTTTGTCAAATTATCCTTATTTGTCAGAGGTCTCAATTACTTAAACTTTACCGTTATAATTGGAAAACATATACCATGATTCGTCAAAATCAGTTGATTCTTTTTTATCGTCATAATGAACTCTATGTTTCTTTGTAGAGTTTTTGTGGACTTTGTATTTTCGTCGTTTTTCTTTTGACCATGGTGGAGTCTTTTTTCTTTGACTTATGGGTTCTAAATGCCCCTTTGCATCGTTTCCTTGTTTAAAAAAAATAAAATTAACTTAAGTTGCATTAAACATAATTTTTGTACATGCATTACATTTTTCAATTAAATCAAGAATTTCCAACAAGCATAGACCCCCCCCCCCTCCCCCCATCTTAAAGCACTCAGGTTGTCTTTTAAAGTACACGGATTTCTGTTAACCGAATTTTAGATTGAATGTAAGTCAAACAAGTTTTTTAAACGATGACTTTTTTTTTTTATTTCTTTAGAAATAAAGTAGTTAATATATGTTATCAAATAAAACTATATTACATCATTTTTGACCTATATGCTCTTTGCTTGTAAAGATATTTGAATGCACACGAATATTTAATGGATCCGATTCTTAATCAAACACATGACACATCAATTAAAACGAGATATTTTTATATTTCATTAAGAATAGATTATAAGCTGATATTTTGAAAAAATCGCCAACGTGATATTTAATTACATGTATCATTAACGTCAAGATCTAAACGTTATTGTTAAAAGAAATCACGCACTATTTAAGTCGGTTAGGGAGCATTTGCGGATACAAAAGTGTAATCGTATAAAAGATATACGACTCCCAATTACTATATACCGCCCGCTTTTGTAAAGCGAGTAGAACTATTAATACAGAAAAATAAATAAATTATAAGTGTATTTCGTGCATTTATTTTATTTTCCCCCGTTATGGATGAAGAACACAGGTTAACCATGTCAGCATTACCTGCCCTGATGCAGACTCCACCAGATGTAAGGTACACATGTCATTCGTCATCTGATTATAACCCTGGTAGTCCTAGCTTGACCACCGACAAACCAATCTTTTACAATCAGGGAAATATTATAGGCAATGATGTATACTTTTGGAATTGGAGAAATGTGTTCACTTGTTTTGCAATCAAACGATATTCCTTTTACCGGTCAAACTCCTGAAACGTTACTTTAAATTGTAGCCGATGTTAATGGTCTCTTCAGACAGATAACCGGTTGGGATCATAAGCTTTCCCCGGGAGACACAATTCTTCTTTTATGTTATGGTTACGATCGTACCTGTCTTTTCATATGATTTCTGAAATAGTTTGACGTTTTGACTACCAAAGATGAAACACATACATGTATACATATTTCAAGAAACATATAACCGCCTTCTTTGGGTGATTGGCAGAACTTACAAGGTGGGTGGCCAAAACTTCCGTTTGCAGTAGAGCTATAGACGGAAAGTTTGTGGCCGATAACGGAACCACAGGAGCAGTATTCTCCAGGACACAGACATTGTCACTGCATTCACGCTCAAGTTGTAATATTGAACGAAGACAGGATATGTTATTTTGAGTGCGGATTTCTGTGGCATCAGCAATATATGTTGATGCGAAATTTAGGACAAGAATTACCTTTTCCGACTGAACTGTTTTTGCTAGGCGACAAAACATATCCGAACTGATATCCAGTATTGACTCCTTACATAAGACAAACCCCAGAATATGCAGAGGAAGTGTAGAAAATTAAATAGACATATTACACACTAAAGAGTAGAGGTTGAACACGCCATCGGAGATCGAATTAAAAAAAAACACAAAGTTATGGGGCCTTTGTGGCAATTCACATCTGTTGTGACCATAAGTTTCTGTATTTGTGTGTCGTCGAAAAGACTTATTTACATGAGAAAGAATATCATTTCATTTGACTATGTATCTCAATTGGGTTTATTATTTTTATTTTGAGAGGACCCCTTGTTTTTCATCAACTGTAATCGTAAGTCTAAGTGTAATCCTAGGTATAGATCTAGTTTCCGCAAATGTCCATTACTAGCTTACGTAGAAATGAATAACATTTCATAACACAGAATTGTTAAATACTCCGTGTTGAAGGCCGTACCTTGACCTACAATGGTTTACTTTTATAAATTGTAACTTGGATGGAGAGTTGTCTCATTGGCACTCATACCACATCTTCCTATATCTATTAAGAAGTAAAATAACAAAAATACCGAACTCCAAGGAAAATTCAAATCGGAAAGTCCCTTATCAAATGGCAAAATCAAAAATTTAAAGCTCAAACAGATCAAACGAATGGAAAACAACTGTCATATTCCTGACTTGGTACAGGCATTTCCTTTATGTAGAAAATGGTGGATTAAACCTGGTTTTATAGCTAGATAAACCTCTCGCATAAAATTCCATTATATTGACAACAATGTGTGAACAAAACAAACAGATATAATAGGTAAAAATGTCAAAAATAGGGATACAGCAGTCAACATTGTGTTATAATCTTAATCACTATAAAAAAAACAAACAAATATGTCAACAAAGAAAAACAAAATGGCATATTTGACACCCGTCCAGTTGTGTAAGTCATACGCCTTAATTATCTATATTCTTAATTCCTAACCTTTACCTTTATAAATACATTAAAGCTGTAGATAACTTTATTGGGTTTTCAAACAGGGACGAACGTGAGTATTTACAGATTTTTATTTGCTTTATCAACTTAAGATGTTCATTTCATAACATTTGATTTTAAGACGAAACATAATGTTATCATATGTGCAGCATATTCAAATTTAAAGAAAAACTATCTTAAAAGAGTTAATTGATTCGAACCGACCATGAACTGTCTATCTAGATCAAGCTGTGTTATATCACAGGTGATATGACCACAACATAAGTCGGGGGTAGCGCACATACACATATAGAAACACGTGTAAACCGAGGTATTCTGGATGAAAAAAATTTAGTTTCGATGTTCTTTAAAACTTAGAAATATATGAAGGAAATAAAAAACACTTCACAAAATCTAAAAAAAAAGCATACATGATAGGTGATAGTTCCAACTTCTGAAATATGGCAAGATGTTAAAGATGACAAAATAAGCTGTTATAGTGTATGCAAAAGATAATGTTTGCTTTGGAACTCTTCTACTTTTCCTATATGTCTATCTTAGTAATATTTAAAAGTATAGTATTTACCAAACCTGAGTTTGGAAAATACACTATTAAAAAAACTTCAGAAACATGACAGTATACATGCTTTCTTATTGATTGATTAGGTGGGATGGTTGCTTAACGTCTAATGGCAAATATTACATGCATAGTCAGGACAAAAGCAGTTTTTGACTGACTCTGAAACACTTGGTCCCTGAAGCTAACATTATTTTTTTCAGATGACAAAAAAGAAGGTATGTGTGATTGGTGCTGGTGTAGCAGGTCTTGCTGGTATCAAGAATTCCCTGGATGAAGGCATGGAACCAGTTTGTTTTGAGAAAGACGATGAAGTTGGCGGGCTTTGGAATTACAAGGATGAATCTAAGGAAGGCGATCCCAGTATATACAACTCTTGTAGTATTAACACTAGCAAAGAAATGACGTGTTATAGCGATTTTCCAATTCCAAAAGAATTTCCAAACTTCATGGCACACAGACATTTTAAAAGATACTTAAAACTGTATGCCGAACATTTTAAGCTAAGGAATTATATTAGATTTAGACATGTAATTGTGCGCGTAGAACAAGCGGAAGACTTTGAAGAAAGCGGAAGATGGGTGGTAACATACAAAAACATCGCCACTAATTCTACAAAGAAAGACACATTTGACTGTGTAATGGTTTGTAATGGACACCTTCACGAACCGTTCATACCAACTTTTAAAGGACTTTCGAACTTTACAGGGCGCGTTTTGCACACCCATGACTACAAAGATTTTCGAGGTTTCGAGGGAAAGAGGGTCCTTGTGATTGGGATTGGGAACTCTGCATCAGATGTTGCTTCAGAATTAAGTCGTCATGCCGAACATGTAAGTTTTAAGGTTGCATTCATGAAAAAGATAGTATTGCTCTCTTTCTAATTTGTTGCAAACTAAATAAAATAACCCAATTCAATTGAGAGACAATCTAACTTTTAGGGCTAATAAACGGATAATAATTCAATGAAAATTACAAATAAGTAAAATGAAATGAGAATGGAGATACAAGTACACCTGTTATCGCAAACTGGATGAAATAACTCAATTCAATTGAGAACCAGTCTAACTTTTAGACGTTAAACGAATAATAATTCAATGAACATTACAAATAAGTAAAATTAAAATGAAATTAGAGATACTAGTACATTTTTATTCCTTATATTTAAGAAGAGACCAGTAGAAATTTTCAAATAATCATTTCGTACAATTTATATTTATTGTATGTTGCATTACAGTAGGCCACATACCGATACGAGGTATTTAACGCCCACCATAAGACATAAAATCGTAAACATAATAGTGGAAAAGGCTATTTCTTTATTTTTAAATGTTAGATGAAACGGTATAAACATCAAAGTGACAGCAATCTAATCAGACTATTAACTAAAATGTCCTCACGACTTTTTTACGCATTTTTGATTATCCTCGCAATACAAAATTACCAGAATCCACATGCACATATCGGGATTCAGCACGTACTTCTGTGTCACCTATGATGGAGATGACCCCAATTTTGTTTAAACAGTAAAAAAAACGGATTAGAATAACGCAATGTTTCTTCACTTTTTATTGACAATTTACTTATCTATAGAAACAGCATGATCTGATAATGAAAATATCGATTACTATTTAACAGGTTTACATGAGCACACGAACTGGTACCTATGTGATACAAAGGACAACAGACCATGGTGTTCCCTTTGACCATAAGGCAATGACACGCTACGGCTTAACAGTACCATTTTGGTTGATGAAACCGTTTGCTTTTAAAAGGCTGAATAGTCGATTTGATCATACAAAATACAGCTTGGCACCCAATGGTAAATTTGGCCTTAGTGTTGTCACAATCAGCGATGACCTGCCAACGCGCATACTATATGGAACAATTACAGTAAAACCAAACGTGAAAGAATTCGCAGCGAATAATGTTACATTTGAAGATGGCACAATAGCTGACAATTTAGACGTTGTCATCTTAGCAACAGGGTTTAAATTTAGCTTTCCGTTTCTGGATGACTCAGTTGTAAGAATAGAGAATCATTTCCCTTATCTTCATGAATTAGTTTTCCCGGTAGATCTGAGTCGGTCAACCTTGGCAATCATTGGTCTAGTTCAGCCTTTTGGAGCATTACCGCCAATTTTAGAGATGCAGACAAGATGGGCTGCGCGAGTGTTCTCTGGAAATTGTAAACTTCCGCCTGCGTCAGTCATGAAATCAATGGCTACTAAAAAGCACGAATTTATGAAAAGGCATTTTCCGGAGTCTCCAAAGTATTGTCTACAGATCCACGCAGTTACGTATGTCGACAAAATAGCTGGGTTAATTGGATGCAAACCCAATCTTACGAAATATTTCTTCACCTCCCCTATGTTTTGGTTCAAACTTTTTTTTGGCCCTGCTGCACCTCCTCAATGGAGGTTAGACGGACCAGGGAAATGGGATGGAGCTCGTCAAGCCATTGAACACGTTGACGAAAAGACGTGGTTTCCATTAGAAACTAGAAGAGCGGGAGAAGGAACCACGAAAGGACTATATGACGGATGGATTTGGCTGATATCTAGATCTGTTCTTTTCTCGAGTGTCATTTTTGGTGTGTATTGGCTTAAAACACACAAAGACATAAATACTGAGAGCATTCGATCTCTCCCTGTTCAAGCGATCTCTCTATTGAAACAATGGGCGCCGTAATACTAGAAACTAATGAACATGTCTGGAACAAAATATGTCATTTTATTTTTAGTGTTGATATCTGGGAATATTTTCAACGGATTCATTCGGTTACTGGAATTACCTTATACAAAACCTGCCATACATATACTAGTATTTAATGCAAAAAAGTCCGTCTGCAAACAGTTGCTAACTGGATTTCCTTATTTACAAACTTCAAGGATGAATTAATACTTCAAATGATCAACCTTATATTAAATGTATTTAATACAAGAACATGGTTTGAATATTACCTGGTGGGATAAAATCAAAATATCGCCTCTAGATATCCTCTCTCGGATAAATATCCTCCTCCCTTCCATAAATAAAGGTCTATATAATAAAAACTTGTAGCTTAGTACCGTTGCCGCTAGTTATTAGTTTTTTTTCCTTCTGAAACTACTGGACTGGCTTGACTCTAATTCGAGATAGGACCGTTTTCTATGTTATGTATAATCTTTCCGCTTATGGATTCAAGGATTGTTGTCTTTTTATGTAATTGAGAGGTTTATTTTTTATACTTGAACTTCAATTTCCGATACAACTTCCAAGCGTCGTACGATCAATGGTCATATGATACCAACCGTCCAGTCACCAGTGCTTCAATACTGGCGAAATTAAATGATGCAAATGAACTTCAACTAATATGACAACTCGTTCAGCCACAACTGACATACGGTTTTGGCAGTTCCAATTCTGTTCTTTTTGTTCATGATGCTTGGTTTTTATCTATTTGGCATTCCAAATTTTAGGTCACCATTTTACCTGATAGAAGTGAGTGTTGTGTTCATAATCCTCTTGCAATTGTCCTGTTTGAAAAGGTGTAATTTAGCGGATTCTTTTTAAAAGTCTTACTATTAAAAGACGACTAATATGTTAGAAATATAAAATGTCCATGAAGTTAATAGGTATTATCTTTTACCCTTAGAAGATTCAACAAAAGTATGGAAATATGGTTACCTTGACTTCTCCCATCCGGCAGTAAAACTCGTTCAGTTCGTTTGGCTGTGTTGGATGTGCAAGTACGCAGTCACGTACGGACGGATTGGGAAGATTATTGCGACATCACGGTCTCTGCTCACACGTATTTTATAACCCTTGTAAGACCTCTTTGAATAGTACGTAGGTGGCCTTTTGCATAGCAAAATTACTGTCCCTATCCAGCATGATCTCATTTACCAGTGGATATTCAAATGGGTGACCCTTAATCATATATTTACCCCTATGCAATGCCTAGCTGCTTACCGAATTATGTGTATTCTTTTGAATTACACAAAATGTTACCCAATGGACGTTATTTGATCACTCAACATATTTTTTCTAACAGACCCATAAAACAAACTATTCTTTCTTACGTTATACATTTTTGTTTTATGACAATTCAAATATAAATTTAATTTCATTTTTACTAATTAGAAACAAACACGACGTGTGGCAAATGTTTTACACATATTCAGAACAAAAAATTAAAAAAAGTAATCAAGTAGGTAGATTTTGCATTATTAGTCGACCGGGTTGAAAGTTTACAAAAGATTTCCGACTGTTAGTTAATACAGAAATACAGACATATTCAATTTCAAGTGGTAAATCGTCTACATTTAATTACATTTTATTCAGCCGAATATAACGATACATGCCGAAATTGAACATTTGATATTGATTCTATAGCACATATCTCGTGAAAAAATTGTGCAGATTTTGTGATAATTAAATGATCATCATTAAACAGTCGCGGTCATGCAAGAATGCAGCCGGCTCTGGCTATTTTATAAACTACATAATACAATATTAAACGCAAAGCCGTTATCGTTTTCCCATAATACTAAAATAAATATTTCAAGTGATAGTCGAGTTCAATTTAAATGGGACACTGATAAGTAGTGATCTCAATATTAGCCGTGTTACAATCAGTTACAAAACTGACCAATATTCACATGTATTAAATTTAGTACATACGAACACAAGTACGTGACTTTGTTACTTAGATCTTAGTTCACATAGGTGAAGACCTTTATATAGATATACTAATATTAATAGAATAGTAGATAAAATATTCATCAGGTAATTGCATTACCTTTAGTTTGATTAAGGAATGTTTATATGAAATTAACTCTGTAGTCAGCTTTTCTAATTGTTAGCATTGTTGATCTAATGATTTTGATTGAAGTGAAATGGCATGATGTTTTGTCTTTTGTTATTTCCCTCCTTTAGATTTTTTTGGTTTGTTCGTTTCTTGTTGTTTTCTGTTTTGTTTTTTTATTTCCCTTTTATATGCTTGTTTGTGGGTTTTTTTTTCATTTCACTTTTATATTTTTGTTTGTTAGTTTTTAAATTTCCCTTTTGTTTGTATGATTATTTGGTTTTTTTTATTTCCCTTTTTATATATTATTTTGTTTGTTTGTTTGTTTGTTTGTTTGTTTGTATTTTGTTTGCTTGTTGTTTTTATTTCTCTTTTGTATTTTATTTTCAAATTATTTTCTCTGAAACTAACCTGAACTGGGGATGTTTAAAATAATTTCACTACTTTGAAATTGACCTGAAAGTTTTTTTATTTTTTTTTATTGGCTGTTTTTTTTTAAAGCTGTCTTGAAAAAAGACCTGATTTTCTTTATAGGAGAGTTGATTACCCATTATGAATTACAAATGCAGTTAGACTCTTTATTACCTCAATCCAATGAGTATCGTCAATGTACAAAGAGGAGGAAGCTCAATAACTATTTATAAAGGTGTTTCTAACGTATTTCCCCTAAACTGTTGAGTTTTTGTTAGAAGATATTATACCGTGAATTACTGTCTTTTAATGAGATAAATATGTGGTTTTATTGACTTTTGAAAAACCAATATTCATTGAGGCCATCGGTCAGTGTTAGTGATTAAAATGTACAATGTTTTCTACACCGTAATGGACCCCAACTGAACAACTTTTTAAGGTAAAGGTCTGCTGCAAGGCAAAGTTAGGAACACTTGTACAAATACACTGTTTTCCAGTGGAAGTCTCCATTTCCATCGAATTACTATGTAGACCCTTTTTATTTGATTACTTTGTACTGAAAATGCACGAAAAGTAAGCTTCTGGACGATAAATAAACAATTTAAACACAAATCATCCGCTAAACTTAATATGAAAAGGTCAGATAAACAAGCTTTATCTGGCAGCACGGAAGAAATGGGTTCACAAAGTGAACACACGACGTACTTTATCAAGTTAGTGAGTTCATGATGATGCATTCAGCGTACTTATAACATTGAAAAAATAGAGATCGAGGTGAAACTGTGAAAGATATCCTCATGTCAAAATAACATGTATATGACCGTATGGCGCTCGATGTCCGATTGTACCTTTACTGTTTGTGTTTGTACAAAGAATAGGAATTAGAAAAAAAGAGTTTTAAGTCTTCATTTAGGTTTATTTTTAATATTTTCACATCAATGCAAAAAAAGAAAACCTTCCAATATATATTCGTTTAATTTATAAAATTTTATTAAGATTGGAGATAACACACATTCCTGTTTAGAAACACCAAAGTTTGATAAGTTATACCATTATCCAAGATCAGAGGGGTAGAGAACTAACAAGTATGCTTAACCCCCACAATACTCATGGGACTCAGCCTGTTCCAATTCAGTGGTTGCCGTTGGTTCCTGTCTGCCATATTTGTTCATCATTTCTTGTTTTCAACAGAAATCAGGCCGTTGAATTTCTTTGTTTAAATGTCTCGCATGTTTTCATACCGTGATCTTTTATAGGTTACTAGTATATATTCGGTGTTGGTACCGTATTACCATCCGAATTAGAACTTAAAAGTTGTGTTTGTCGAACAATTTCCTTAAGTATAGATTTTACTCAATGTTGAAGGGTATACGGTGACCTCTAGTTGTTTACATCTACGTGCTAATTGGCAATCATACAACAATTTTGTATATTTATATTACTTGTAATTTCATGATGCATATTCACGTCGTTTTTCGTTTGTTTTTGTTTTTTCACATTATTTTTTTTCAGTCGCAGTTTTGATCCATCTTTTAGTATCTCTCGCCTATTTTTTTCAGACTCGGGCTTCACCAGATATTCTGATACTTGCCAGTCAAATGGTCTATCATAATATATGCATACACATATTCGACCCTATTGGTTTTTATTTTTGTTTTTATAGGGGATGTTTGTTTTTTTGTACTTTTATATATACCTACTGCTATCTATCAGTATCCACCTTTAATCAGACGACATCATGTTCATATCTACTGGTAATTGATAAAGATGATAACGGTATTTGCCAATTTATCTATTTGATCCCTTCAAGTGTATGACTACGTAAGAATAATATTGATAAGATTATAAATTTCTCTTATGTCTGTTTTCGAAAAGAAAAGTAATTATTTGATAATAAGAATTTTATCTTTAATTATTTTTTTTAAATATATGGGTAGGATGTTCATCTTCAAACATTTTGAACATATAAAGGAAGCTAGATTGCCTATTCAGGGGAGGGGGTGTCGCCCCGATATTCTGACATCCCACTAGTCTGACACCCAATTGGTCCGACACCCCATAGTCCGACATCCCAATAGCTCGACAAAGGAAATCTATTTCATAAAATCGTTGTTGGCGTGGTATTTGAATATTCTTATAAGTATGACAAGTATGTCAAAGAACCAGAAGCAGATAATACCATACCACCCATCTGGTACCCATCTGGTATTTAAGAAATACCATGACCATATGCATATAAAGCAATCGAGAACCTTGCAAGTTTTGGTTAACTAATATACGATGTGTTCTATGGGAACAAACTCCACTAAAAATAAAATGTAAAGAACAGTCCCCAGTAGTGCAGTCTTTCATCGTTCACGTAATGTAGTCTCGGAAACTGTCATTACCGAAAAAGTTTCATTTCAATATGCACAGGTAATATTTTTTTTCAAGCATGATGATTTCTGTTCATCTACACTGTACACGAACTTATAGATCGAAAACTTTCAAAACTGAAAGTTGTCGAGTTGTTTATTGATAATATAATCGAAAATAAGTGAGTAAAATTGTTCAATCGAATGATAATTGGTTCTATGTATGGAGACTTTATTGAGATTGAAACTTCGATAAAACGGATGAAATTTGCTGTCAGAATGAACTTGTATTAAAAATAAATGAAATATTTGCCACTGGACATTAAACACCAAAAACAAATCAATCATGTACGAATAGCCATGGAAATGTACTTTTGATATCAGCGATTAGATTTTTAATTGCATATTCATAAAACAATACTCTTTTTCTGTACATTGTTATTTCCATTCGTGTTTTATTTTTCCTCTTTAAAAATTAATCGTATGTGTTTTCTTTCCGCTTTACAAATAATCGATCACCGGTCGACATTTTAATCGATTGCACAGCACAAGTTGCGTGAAAATAACTAGCAACCCATTACACTTCTCTGACATTAACACATGAACGCAATGAGAGTTAGCTGGGACGCAAAAACGCAAAGGAATAACAAGTTTTAACAAAAAACAAGACTTTACATGTACCAATCTATTACGTATCTTTAAAAAACAGTGAGAAAACATGAACTCTTCCTTGCCCACCTATACGACCAGATTATCATGTCTCCATGCTTCGCTTTATCACAAAGTAAAATCTAAAAAGCTTCGTATAAGGAAAATTGTGTTTCATTTCTTGACAAAAAGATTGTTTCTGTGTTAGAGCTGTTTGTGTCTATTCCCGATATAGCCTTATATATATGTTTTTAAAACAGTCCTGTTGATTAAATTTATTTTTCATTTTTCTTTTTCCAAAAATGTCTATTAACAGTCATTATCCATATTATCGTTTAGTTGATGTGTTTTTCTAAATTAGAAAGTGACTTAATTTCTTACTGATTCTCTCCAAATAATCACAGGTTTCGTTAGAATTGATATTAGTGAAAGAACCATTTCTTCGTAAACGATTTTGATATTATAAAAAAATATATGAAATTTTTTTAGTGACGGTTTACATCAAACATCAAATATTTCACTTATATTTTGGGCAACAGCATACTGACACGAAGACACATAGTCTTTCACTTATATCTAGGGCAACAGTAACACTGACACGAAGACACCTAATCCGAGATTGGTCTGACGGCCCAACAAATCCTAAAAAGGTCGCCAAAGCAATCTTGGCCTAGATGATTTTTCTGCGTTATACGGGCCGACACGCTGAGTCGGATATTAAGATGCATTGCACTTTGTATTTCCGGCTTTGTTGTGAGTCTTTCCTCTTACTTATAAATATACTTGGCTTTTAAATATTCGGCTTTGAGTGTTCCTGGTGAAGGTAAATCCAGAAAAGCATTTAAAAAGTGTTATTAAATGTCACTTGATAGTCGGAAGTTTTTTCAGAGACAAGTGCCTGTGGATATCGATGTATAGCCTTTTACTCTCGACATTACAACATATTTTTTTGTGAGAAGATTGTCCGATCTTAAATTCCTTGATTTATTTGCATTGTACATCATCAAAATAAAATTTCTTTGAATTTGCCTTAGTGTGCTAATTACAAAAGAGTTAGCCTTTGCGGCTTCATACGTTTATTTTTTCTATTAGTTTATTTCTAAACTTGTCTGCTCTAGCTTTATAAATATGGCGTTGCTTTGACATATACACAGTCACTAGAGAAATACATACGAGGTTGGTCTGCTAGGATCAGAAGTGGTTTATTGCATAGCAACATACGGATTTCATACAAAACCCCTTAACCATCTGATCTCCCCATTTGTTAGTTATTTAGATTATTAGAAAATGATGAAATTATTAGTTTGATTATAGTTATCAAAGGTACCAGCGACTCTTTTCACAAAAAATCTTACGACTTAAAATTGATCGTAAGTTATACTGAAATATGTATGACTTACGAGTATTTTTACTCTTAAGATATTTTGTGAAAAGAACCGCTGGCTTATAATTTGATACGCCAGACGCGCGTTTCGTCTACATAAGACTCATCAGTGACGCTCAGATCAAAATAGTTAGAAAGCCAAACAAGTATAAAGTTGAAGAGCATTACCCAGTTTAATTGTTTCATTGTAATACTATTTGCAAGCTCATATATTGGTGTTGTGAACTCGTATAGTCAAAGCAGATTCCTTACAGAGAACGCGTCAAACTTTACAGAGTTCTATTTGGAAGACATTAGAGCCTTAACGTTCTTAATTCTCTGCTTTGGGAAAGATACACAGTTACGAATCTGCATGCAAGTAATTCGACAAAACTTAACAAATTATATTCTAGTTTGACAAAATGTTCACTGTGTAATTAGGAGATTGATAGTACTACTTTTTTAGTCACGCAAGACAACGAGGTCAGCGTCTCGATCATTCTTATAGATGTTGTATTGGTGAATATTTTCCAATATCTTAACAAATACATGTCTACCAACCTACCTTGGTAACTTGGATCAGTCGATGGACAAGGCGTTCGGTTCTAAACACAGTTGTAGTATTAAATAAACGCGTCATCAGGCTTTCTAATATAAAAAAGATATTAACTATTATTCAATTATTCGGTGTCGGACTATTGGGGCGTCGGACCAATGGGGTGTCGGACCATTGGGGTTGTCGGATCAATGGGGTGTCGTACTAATGGGATGTCGGATTAATTGGGTGTTGGAATATCGGGGCTGCCCATTTATCATGTAAACCCCCACCCAGCCGATAGACACCACAAATGTATGGGAATGGGTTCCCGAGAAACAAACACCAGTTTATCTAAATCGCTACTGATAATTTAGAATGTTGCAATTTTATATTTGGTAATTGGGATCTACTTTTATAAAACAAATAGTGGTTCAGCAGAGAAAATGATTTATAATTTTGAGTGACTATCTGTCAACATATTGTACATGTTGTACATCTTCATTTTCACAACGTTAAACAACGGACTTCCTAAGTATGATTTATTTTACTTGTGTTCAGTCCATTTTACTTTACAAAATAAAATATGTAGAAACTAAACTTGGCCGACCTCTCCGGTCTATATCGTCGATATATGGAATAAAGAAATATCTTAAACCTACTTCAGACCTGTTTGTACAGGCTGACAAAAAGCCAGTGCGTCTATCTTTAATAGTTTGCTTATTTTTTCGGTTCTTGTTGTAAACAATGCCGTACAAACTGATCTGAAGTTTATTCATTTGAGTCTATTAAGGCATTTTGAAAAACATAAACGTAAACAGTACATTATATTTATTAAAATTGTACAAGCTCAAGTTTATGATAAGATCTACACTTTTATATTTTTTGTTCCATTCTTCTCTCGGCTTGATCATGAAGTTTACATGCAGTTACCCAGTATATAATTGACGCTCTAGTCTGAACCAAGAACTATATTGGTGTCACTTTAAGATACAAGCCATTCTTGCTCCTTAATATCAACATACTCTCGGGTTCTGCTGGTCGCTCAGGGTCCAAATCCAAGTGGAAATTGCGAACAATCATTGGGATAATTACTTTTATCTGAGTCAATGCGAACTGCATTCCAATACAGTTTCTAAAAATAAAACATGAAATGTGAATAAAAGGGGTGTGTGGAGTGAACTTCAATGAGACAACAACCCAACAACACAAAAAGGACATCTAGAGGTCAATGTTTATCTAAAATTCCGATCATACTGTTAAGTTTGTTGTTTTTATTGGGTTTTTTTTTTGTTTGTTTTGTTATGATGTTGCAGTCGTGTGTAAAATACTTTGTTTTTGTCTGAACTAAACCAAAACATCCTAGCAATATCTTACATTACCAATTAAATATAGTTTCGTCTTGCTTAACGTCCAACAGCGAATATTCCATGCATTTTAACAAGACAAGAAACAAAGAATTTCTTTATTGAATCATATACTAATTTCACAAACTATAAATGGTTTTTAATGAATGGCTTTTCATACCTTTGAACACAATGTCTAATAGACCAGAAATCCATTTCAATGATCCAGCAATGGCTTTTGGTCTGATTTATTTGAAAGTTTATGCCATATGTTTCAAATGCTACATACTCTAAATTAAGCAACAAACAATTAATTGTCTCTACTGAACCGCTGTGAGTCATTAGTGGCAATATCATAGAATCTGTTCTAATTGTCAATCTCTATATTTTCTTTTTTTGAAAGAGAACCTTTTTAAGTCAAGAATGCATGAGGTATAAGCCCGTCATGGCCTAATACAGACAATAGACCATGTTAACTGATTCTTACCTAGGCCCCATTGAAAATGCCATGAATTGTAAAGCTGAAACTTTATTTTCTGATGAAAATCTCGAAGGGTCATATATCTGAAAAGAAATATAACTGGTTATATCATCAATGGTAATTTTGCGTGTGCGTGACTCTAGAAAGTGAATATTTGGAAAAAAGCTGCAATATACAAAATTTATATTATTAAAATTTTGTGAAATCTATTGCGTTATACAAATCGTACCTCTGGGTCTTTCCAAACATCCGGGTTTCTTTGAAGAGCATATATGGATACTCCTATCCGAACCCCTACAAAGAAAATAAGGAAGGTTACATTTCAAGGCTACTGATTGTGAATCAGATGAGTGTAGATATACCAACAGAAAGATACGAGACGGTAATACATGTGACAGGAGAACTATTTCAGGAAAGTATACATATGGTAACACAACTTTGTAAGATGATAAAATTGAAAATGGAAATGGGGAATGTGTCAAAGAGACAACAACCCGACCAAAGAGCAGAAAACAGCCCAAGACCACCAATGGGTCTTCAACACAGCGAGAAAATCCCGCACCCGGAGGCGGGCTTCAGCTGACCCCTAAACAAAAATGTGTGCTAGTTCAGTGAAAATGGACATCACTGCACTAAACTCCGAAACATATAAATGAACTAAAATTAAAAAAACATACAAGACTAACTAAGGCCAGAGGCTCCTGACATGGGACAGGCGCAAAAATGCGGCGGGGTTAAACATGTTTTGTGAGATCTCAACCCTCCCCTATACCTCTAGCCAATGTAGAATAAACAAACACACACGATATGCACAATAAAACTCAGTTTAAATGAAGTCCAAGTCCGATGACAGAATATGTAACAGAAGAAACTAACCATATGTGACAACAGCACGAGATCAGGGGATGATACATATAGGAATAGAACGACATTTTTCATATTCTTATAAAATAATTGATGATGAAGAACATTTTTTATTGTCATGCTTATGCAATGAAAACCTCATGTACCAATTTAAAGTAAGATGGGGAAAAATATTATATTTTTTAGGGATTTTCACAGGGGATATGGGCTCATATTCCTTGTCATTGTTTTAAATCTCCTGGGCCTTAAAGCGAAGGGGATATAGGGCACAGACAGGGAATATATGAGCCCATATCCTCTGTAAAGCCCGAATAACAATTATATTATACTGGAGTATCCTGCTTTCATCATTAGTTACCATTTTTACATCGGATGACCGTGAGGGCATTCCGGTGTATTGCTGTCGCCTAGATTTCCATTACGTAACTTTTGTGTTGGGATTGTAACCAATCTATAAACATGATTAATACGCGGACATTATCGAGTGCAAAATAACATTCCTTATCGCTTGTTATAAACTAATTTTTTCAATGGATACTCCTAAAAATATTTTTTTTAGAACATAAATTAATGATATGAAAATGTTTTGTCGTTAGAAATAAATATATAAGTAAAAAATCTTTAATATCTTTCACACGTACAGAAAATGTGTGTTACCGCATGCGGAAGAATATCTCAAGAACGTTTGCAATCTCCCATGCAGAGTTATCGGTCCTCGCTCTCTCTCTCAAGGACCGATAACTCTGCATGGGAGATTGAAAGTTTAGCGGGAAAATATGAAAGCCTACTCAAATCCAATCTATTAGAAAACTCGAATTATTACAGAAGAGTGTCCGCCATGCACTTGCACTGCACTATTATTAATATAGTAGAATAGAATGATATACAAATGGATGAAAATTATATATACATGTAACTGTAATATACAAATATTAATATAATATATAACAACAAACCAGAGTATACTGATTTGTATCACTTCAATATCATATTTATTATGGTGAGGTTAAATTCCCTGTCATTTATTTATCATCCACGCACGAACTTGTCTAGGAAAAAAAATTATATCTGTACATTAACCTCACTTTCAGGTATAGAGATGTGATTTTTTTTCTGAGACAAGTGCTTGTGACCATCCACAAGAACTTGCAGTCATCCGATGTTCAGTACTTCAGTACTTTGATTTTCTCTATTTTCCTTCAAAGGGGATAGGGGATATGGTCTTGTTTAGGTAACCAATCAAATTGCAGGATTAACCGGGATATTTCACTCCAATATAATATATTTAAATATTGATGGTATAAACTTATAATATGTTCATATTACTATACAGTTCTCAGGGTCCAAATTGATTTTATTGACTTATTCTGAATATACAAAGAGAAATGTCAGATTATTATAATAAAACATACATGACAGGATAATTTATTGTAGTCAACAGTTTGTCAATTGCTTGGTGATGAAAAGTGATTAAACCAGAAGAAAGGATGAATAATTGTGACTTCCACTAAAAAAACAAGGGTACGAAATTTAATCTCACGACAAGTCTATTATGTATCCTAATACTACAGTAGTTCTTTCTAACATACTAAGAGAATGGCGTTCTTCAAAATAGTGATTTGAATTTAGTGTCCTTTTTAACGAATTCATATATCTCACCCAGTCAAAACGACTAACTATTCCCCCTGTCTAAGTATTTTACTGTCAAACAGAATCTGTCAAAGCAGCTTTACTTTTATACCATAGTTACATTACTACTACCCTACTTATAATTAGATGTATTTGATCATGCTTTATTTTTTTATCCAGTATACATGATGACATACTGACAAGTCAAAGTACGACAACAAAGTACCAAGTAGGGAAATGAATCTAGAGTTTAATCTCTTATGGAAGACTAAATAATGAGTTTACCTGCTGGGATCAGTCGACCATCGGGTAACAGTATATCTTTCTCTGTACAGCGAGATATATTTGGTACTGGTGCAAACATTCTCATACTTTCTTTCACACACATCAATGTGTACTCCAGTTTGTTTATGTCTTCCCTATATTAAAAAAAGTTAACTTTACTGGTTATTGTCATGTTATTTAAATAGTATCTATCTTTGTACAGATGTGCATGTTGTAATTTTTTGTATCTCGAATTGATACGCCATAACCTTTCTTTTCAACTAAGTAAAATCAGAGACATTGTATTATATGTCTCTGGTAAAATCAAGAAGCTAAAATTAAAATAAAACTGACTAGTTGTAAGAAAACACGTGGTTGATTTGGGTTGTGATGTCGTGAAGCATTATTCCTAAGTCATTATATATAGGACAGAAGTCCTGTTTTAATATATAGACCTACTTAAATAAAAAAAAGAAACAGTTACTATATAATGACCCTTGATAATATCTAACCAAACTAACGAGTGATTTCAGTAAAATGTTTGTCAATTTCAGCTGTTCAGTGATGTAGGCATTGAAAACAAGTTACCATGTAATTTCATCCTTATTTCCCCATTTTTCTTTTATTTCTTCTCTACATCTCTCTTGGTATTCTGGATGTTTAGCAAGGTTGTAAAGACACCATGCCAAAGTACTGGCGGTTGAGTCGTGACCCTCAAACATAAATGTATCTACTTCATCTTGTATCTCTGTAATAGACATTCCATTTCCATCCTCGTCCTGTACAAAAAATATATTGCTAGCTCTTCCTCTTTATGACAGTGTCAACATTACAATTAACGTTCAATCATGCATCTTTTTTTGTCAATTCGTTTGATACTAAAAATAGAATCCCGAAACGTGTAAAATGTATTAAATTGATCAAAGCATACATTCATGGAAAAACTACGGTATACCACAATATGTCCCATCTAAGACAGGCTTGAAATACCACACTTATGAGTATATGTGTAACAAAAAATTTGTTCCGGCGTGACATTTGTTCCTCCGGAACAAATTTCATAGGTAATATGTTCCACCGGACTTTATATCACAGTAAATATGTTCCAGCACTGTAAAATTTGTTCCGTAACTAATTTTATGACCAAATGTGAAATAAGTTCCGGAGCAAAAATCATAGCTCCATGAATTTTGTTCCAATTAATATTAAGAGTTTTAAAAAGTAAAAATAAGTTCCTGTGATATTTGTTTTAAATGAACTTGTACATATTTCATAGAAATCAATGAATAAGTTCCGCTCAAACCTATTTTCACAGAAAATAAGTACCTTTGCAACAAATTGCAAGCGAAATATTTTCTTGTTACATTTAAATTATAATGCAAGCTGAGTGCTGTACTGAATGTGCTTGCATGGAATACATTTGCAATTGAAGGTATGACTGTAACTAAAGGATGAAGATAAGAAATAAAAGCGATGGTAATGTATCATTATTTGTATTTATGTTTTATGTGGTATTCCTCCTTGGTTTTTGTTTACTGTCATGGCCGCGTGTTCTAGTCATACATGTACTTAGGTCATAGCAGTTTCAAAAGAGTGTGTCTTTTGTTTCTACATGTCTTTTGATATAACTGATCAGTCACTTTGTCCTTTTCAAATAAGTACATATGTTCATCTTTAACTATACTTTTTTTCTGAATGATTGATTTTTCTTATTTTACTCTTTTCTGGATGAAAAGTGTAATTTTGATATTTTTTACGGAGTATATAATTAAACATTTGCTATACTAACTCCACAGGATCCGAATTGGATGATTTACACTTTTCACTTTTTTTATTATTGATATAATACTTATTTTCATAATGCACTTGAATGATAACTTTAAACTCACTGATGACAAATGCTCAGTATATAAGATAACTTGTTTAACCAGTGGAACATATTTCACAGACAAGGAACTTATTTCACCAGGTGAGGAACAAATCTCACAAACCCAGAACTTATTTCACCAGATAAGGAACAAATCTCATAAACCCGGAACTTATTTCACCAGGTAAGGAACAAATTTCACCAACCCGGTACTTATTTCACCAGGTAAAGTGTGGAATTTATTTTATAGAGATGGAACAAATTATATAGAAATCATCTGTGAAAAAAGTTCTCCCAGAACATATTTCCTATGATATTAGTTCCACTGGAACTTTTTTCACAGGAACAAATTTTGGCTCACATATGCACAAAGGAGATATATAACACCTTTCCCATACTTAAAGACCCAAATAGACCACAACTTACTTAAAAGTATGGTAAGCGAATCACTTTAAAGTTTTTTAGAAAGCTAAATCTTGTTTACTATTATATGGTTATAAAGATGTGACAACGTGAATACATCTATTTTGTGTAACATATATTCAGTGACAAATGTTCGTATATGATCTACATCACAATCATCTGCGATAACATACAAACAGGTTTTTGAACTTTTTTAGGGTAATGCAATCAAATAAACAAACATACGAGGAAAAAAAACCCAAACGTACAAATATAACCTTAAGCTATGAAAGACACCAAAATTAATTTGATGCACTGTATTTTATTTCTCCGTTTGATTTTTTTCCCTGTTCGAAATAAAAAATTGGAAATCTTAAAGCATAAAACGATGAAGAGTCAATCATCAATCTTTAAAGGACGACGAAAATCTCTGAATTAGCATAGCTAACTATAAGGCCATTTTATTGTATTTTCCAAAATGATTAAATATTCGAATAAAGTTTGCAAAATTAAAAACGAATTAACTTAAAGACGCATCATTTTCGGTTTCCTCATCGTTTTGATTTCCCCATTTTAGCAGTTCTTCTTCAAACAACTTAACTCAGAAATATACATATGATATCTGACGCTAGCGTTCATAATTAATCCTTACCCTCGAATTTATTAGAATATCCAAGAAATCTGTGTTTCTGCTGCCTTTTTTCTCCGTTTGTAACAGTTGTTTTCTGTCAGATATTATTTTAGACGAATGTTCATGAATAACTTCACAAGCTTTGTAAAATTTCTTTCTGAAAAAAAGATGCTTCAATATTAACATACTGACTAAAGATAAACAGGACAAAAACCCTTTCATAACAGATGGTAGCATAAAAATAATAAACTGTGGTATAATTCTCTTCTTTACCAAAGAAAAAAAAATTGTTTGGACTAACTATCCCGACAAGAAAACTTCAATATAGTCCTCACCCTACGATAATAAACACAATAACACCTTACAGTTTATTCCGCGGGAATGCCATATATACAACTCTTTCCACGAGTTTAAAGTCAAAATTATAAAAAATGGCATTGCCGTAATGAATAGACTCTAACGCAGCCTTGGGTAAACAGGAAAGTTGGGCAAGTTGGGGAAGTTTTTTTCATGCAGACGGGAGATTAGAAGTACGGGAGATGATTTATGCAAATATACTACAGTTGTTAAAAAACGGTCAGGACAAAGTATCATGCATTCAAGTAAGCTTCTTTTTTAAAAAAAAACGTTACTCACCCATTTTCTGTAAATTTGTAGATAAATGGGTTGTGGTGAAATGGATTCGTTATCCGTTTTACTATTAGCTCTGACACATCATACACGCCTTGTATATATGGATGTCTTGTTCTGGAAATAAAGGTAATCTATCGTTATGATCAATGCTCTACGCATATACCAAAATAATGACATCTCCGTAATGTTAGAATTACTTTTGCAGGAATTTTGTTAAAAGTTCTTTATCGATAAAAAACAAAGGGTTACAATATATTGGAACATCTATCCTGCAACTTTTGAACGGAGGATTATTGGTTCATAAATTAATATAACATGCGCTTTATAAATGTCGTTCGCTTTCCTACCTTCGCCAGGAACGCTCAAACTTAACCATTTGAAAACCAAGCAACGTTTGGGCAATATGACCAAAAAGAAAATAAAAAGAATAGCCATATTCGTCTAGGGTCAAGTTTACATGAGGGAGTTGGAACCTTAGTTACTGGAAAATTTCTTAATTTATCAAAGGTGAATTTTAGAAAAATACATTATAAATCATGTCAGTACCCAAGTACTAACTACTAGGCTGATGAAACTGTCCGGGACTAACAGCTCTCCAGCAGTGGTTTCGACCAAGTACTAGTAAATGAAGATAGCATTTTATAAATGTAGTGCATCTGAAGTACTTTCGTGGATTTACCTTCATCGGGAACACCCAAAACATAAACATATAATTACATTACATGTATGTTTCACGAGAATTCGTTAGTTTGATTGGCTAACAACAATCGCGCGTCATTCAAAAAATAACTTTCATAACAAAATGAAATGTTACATTCGTGATGACACGTGCTCCTACATAAAAGTGCATAGGTAAATACATTCTGTAAAAGAAAAACTTGATAAAACTTTTTTCATGGTCTTGTTAGCATAAAAATGTAGTTATAAGAAATGAAAGCTTCTTTTTGTAATTTTATTGGGGTGTAAAAGTGTTGATCGGGCACACATTTTTGGAATGAAGCGCTTCCGCCGCGCTTCATACAAAATGTGCTTCGGTCAACAATTTTACACCCCAATAAAATTACAAAAAGAAGCATTCATTTCTTTTAAAATTGAAAACCAAAGATTTATAAATACGAAGCAACATTAGGAGCTATATGGCTAATAAAACCTAATTTTAAATTTAAAAATAGGGGCAATTTCAGGACCTTATCGAACCTACTCATATGGCGTTCAAGTGTTTAGGTTTGAGTTCCTGTTGAAGGGAAATCTAAAAGAGCGATTCAACCGCCAAAGATGTTTAAATACATAGCAACGTTAGTGATATTAATAGTAAAAGGGACTTCGGGTTCGAACCTTGCTTTCGCCAATCTGCACATGATTTTTACTTTTCTGGAGAAACGGGTATTTATTGTCGTACCTTTCGTTTTGACAGTCACTGTTGTAGTCAAACAGACATTTCATCATACTGTCCAAGGTCAGTAAACTTATGTGATGGAAAGTTTCTACTGGTTCTGTAGTTTCCCTCCATTTTTCCTGAAATTTATATATTGATCCATGTGTGTATAAAATAAGAAGATGTGGTATGCTTGCCAATGGCACAACTACCAAACAAGAGTCCAAATGTTGTTTGCAACTATAGGTTACCGTACTGCATTCAACAATGGGCAAAACCCATATCGCATTACAAGTATGCATGTATACCTGTATACATAAGTCTTTGTTTTTTTTCTGTGTTGCTGGTGTGCTGTATTGTTCATGTATCCCATATCATGATGATTGTCAATGAGGCAACTATCAAACAGAGTCAAAATGATTTTAGCCACTATAGGTCACCGTACGGTATTCAGCAATGAGCAAAAGCCATCCCGCATAGCAAGTATGAATGAATACCTGTATACATAAGGCTTTTGTTTTCCTGTGTTGCTGGGGTGCTGCCTTATTCTTGTAAACTCAAATATCTTTTTTATCAATATCAAACTAAATGGTTTCCCCCGAAGCACAATTCACTAATGAATGACGCGGTTCGGTGACCTTCTTTCTGTATAGGAATGAATGACAAACTGGTGTTTAATTAACGTCCAGCAGAAAACATTTCATACATAACAAGTACAGATTAAAGAAATGGACCAATACTATAGTCTCTGAAGAGTGGCTGGAACAAAAGGATAGTCGGGATCAACAGTTTGATTTCCAATGGGGAAAAGGTTATCTTGTACGTATAATGTAAGAAATTTTTAATTTGCATTAGACTTCTTTACACGTATGACGTATGCAATCAAACGGATTGATTTCGTGTGTGCTGTGTGATGTATGCTATCTTAAACGAAGACAACGAAATAAAAATAAAAATAAGCATAGCTATGGCTATATGAGGAAACATTCTCATACTCATAAAAAGGGCTCAACTGTCGTTGAAACCACTTTTTTGTTGAATGGCGGCATACTCACTATCAATATTTTAGATGAATCGTAAAATGTCTTAACATAATTCTTGAGAATATCCTGATGGAATGCTGGTGTCATAAGTCGTCTATTTCTGTCCCATTTCTTTCCACCACTCAGTAAAAGACCATCACCTTATGAAAAAAAGAAAACGGCTCTCCTTTAATTCTTTCAATACAAACGTATAAGCCTAAAAAGATGAAAATGCTGAATTAATTTTAAAAGGTCTCTGCGTAATACTTGTTACTGGCGAAAGATCATAATTTTAGGCAGAAGGTAATAAGGCAACCTTTTTTTGCCAGGAAAGTAGTATCATTAATAACAATAGATATATAAATGAAAACGCCACTGGTCTCAATAAAAGTAAATGTATGTCATTAGGATAAAGGTGAATTTTAATTTTTAATGCCTGTATACAATACCATTATTTTTAATCATGAACTTTTACAAACTTGGATCGAAAAAGCGTGATATACAGACTAAAACTTGTCCTTCCCTCCCGCTAATCGTTCAGTCAGCATAAGCACAATAACTTACCGATCCATGGCCTCATCAGTGCATAAGAAAACTCATCTTTAGGATCTATAACATAATAAAGACACGATTATTTTCCTTGTTGCAAATTACATTTCGTGAATGAAAAGAAAAAGCAAAATGTCAACAATCATAATGACAATGCACGTTCAAACCCTCCCAAAAAGTAGAGAAATGAGGCAAAGATCAGCATACTGTTAATAACACAGAAATGCATACATGTAAAATTGAAAACTTAGATTTTGCGAATACGAACTCCAATAAAGCCGATCAAGTTCTCTGCAAAGGTAAGCATGGTATGAATGACAAGTGGTTAGTGAAATGGCAAATAACATAACCTGTTAAATTCTTCAGTACATACAACCGTACCATATTACTTTAAAAAATAAAATGACAAAAACAGAATAAAAATAAACAAACACATAATAAAAATAAACAAACACAAATAACAAAGAAACCAAAAACATAGCCAAACACGAAACAAAATTGAGAATAAAAACAAAGTTCAAAGTAAAAAAAACAAGACAAGAACAAAAACAAGCGGCGAAAAAAAACACTAACAAACAAAAATTTGTTGATTTTGCACAGTACCTGTTCCTGATAAGACGTACTTAACAGTGGAAGGATGGACAGTCATTAATAAGGCATCTGTTGGTCCCATCCATACAGGAAATGCTCCATTGTATTTCTTCCCATACTCTACAGTCCGAAGCATCCCTTGGTAATCTCCGGTAATCTAAAACATATTGTCAAACATTGCTACTAATAAGATTTTTGCTTCCCTTAGTAGAGATTTTACCTACAGACACTATTGTTGGTAGAATATAGCCTATTTTATGCTTTTTATTCATTATTAATATCACTGGGCGTGGTCAAGTTTTTCTACACTTCGTAATATGTTGCTTTACAGCCGTCACTATTGAAGTGAAAGAAGGCATGATTATAGACGGACTTCAGTATTTGCAATGTTTATTAGAAGCGTCTTTATCTCCTTTTTTGTTTTTGTAATTCCAATATCATTGACTAATTAAAAGTTGTTCCCCTATACCTTTCATATTATATAGAAGTATCTGGGGAGAAGAGTTGAGTACCCACAATATCCCTTCACGTGTTAATGTGTTCGTCCAAGTCATGAATGAATAATTAACGTCCAGTGGAATATATTTCATGCATATTCGGAGCGAGACAAAATTCACAAATCAAATTGGTAGGTTCTACAAAAATGGGTAGACCAAGATGAAAGAAAGGAATTAAGAGAATTAAGGTACGAAGTAATAGTATAGGAACATAAAAATTGTCTTGCAACAGGCCACCAACGAAAAGTCAAAGACGTTTTGCAAATGTTCCATAACGTGCAGAGAGCGTTGCAATCTCCTTACACGAGTCATGTGATATAATGTTCCCATTAATTCCAATTTTACGTGACTACATTTTTATACATCCCGCACAGCCAAACAGACTCCTCTCTTTATCGTGGGTTTCACATGCTGGGTGGAAAAAATCCAGGGATGACCATATTTCTATACCCCAATTAATATTTGTGGTGATCAAGACCAAAATCCTCCCTACACGAGTCATGTGATATGTTCCCATTCCAATTTAACGTGTCTAAATTTTTACACATCCCGCACAGCCAAACAGACTCCTCTCTTTATCATGGGTTTCAAATGCTGGGTGGAAATAACCAGGGATGACCATATTTCTATACCCCAATTAACATTTGTCATTGCTTTCTTGGTATGAATAAAGGGAGATTTTGAGTATCAGACAATAAGACAACAACGGAATGAACTCCATGTTGATGAAAGAGCTTGTTGGTTTCTGTTGAATTTCTCCGTGAGGTGTCACGGTCTAGGCTCGGGGAAAATTAACGCTTGACGAGTGGTATGGACAATGAAAAATCATAGTTTGACTTCCAAAATGTCTTCCTTGGTTTGCTGTTCTTCGGTTATTGTCTCAATCTTTTAATTTTATTTGAAAAATGCAGTTTATGATTGATTAACTGTTGTTCGGTGGTAAAAATTTATGAATATAAAGAGGAAAACATCGTTATCTGTTATGAAAAGAGATATATCGGCGAGGTCATCCTCGTGGTATTGAAAATCAGGCATTGTTCTTACAAAGAGTTTTTGGATTCCCGTCCGAATCGTCGAATCAAACCAAAGAAATTAAAATTGGTATTTATTGCTTTTCCGCTAGACATGGATCATTCAGGAATAAGAGCAAAGACTGGTACGCCCGGAGTCCGAATAATGGGTAGGATGACATGTCTGTCTGTGGATTGTTGTCTTGCAAAAATCCTCAGCGTGTCTGTTTAGTACAAAGCAGGGTTCTTATTCATATCACATTTACATATTCTTGGCCAAAATACGCATATATAATTTGCCGCTGGACGTTAAGCATCTACCATCTTCATCCACGGACACTTACCAAATTTACACATGAATGGTGCAAACAGCATGTGCATAGTTGCATCATGCATGATACGTTTATAGTTAGTATTATAATATGTTATAATGTATCTAAATGAAACTTTGTCATGAATATGCATGAAATATTTGTCACTGGCCGTTCAGTATACAATCAGTAATCAATCCAAATATGAGTGACAATTCGGTGTACATTGCACGAGGTTTTGCAGTTAGCAATGCACAAATTAAATGTACTCACTGTTACACCAATGTCTCAGGATAGGGGAGGTTTGATCGTTTAAAAACATGTAAATCTCGCCACGTTTTTTATGTGCCGTCCCAAGTCAGGAGCCTGTAGTTCAGTGGTTGTCGTCGGTTTATGTCTGTTATATTTGTTTATCGTAAATTGTTGTAAGTTAGGCCATTATTTTAATTTCTCATTTGAATTGTTTCACATTTTTCATGTAAGGGCCTTTTATAGCCGACTATATATACAGTCTGTTTTTTTTCTCATTGTTGAAAGCCGTACGGTTGCCTATAATTACTTACATCCACTTCATTTGAACTTTGGTGGATAGTTGTCTCATTGGCAATTATACCACATCTTGTTTTCATATGGATAATGTCATATTTTGCACGATAATCTAACTATAAAACGAATGATTATAAATAAATTCAAATTTTGACTTACCTCCTTCATGTTGCCCCATAACCAATGTGGGATCGGACCAGGGAAATCCTTCAATGCTCTCTGTAGTTCTTTCTTCTTTTGGTATAATCCATACAGTTTCTTTATTATGAATAGTATTATGAAGACCGGTATAAATTTCAACAAAGTCAGTGTTAAGGTAGCCATTTTAACCTTTATCTTTTTATTATCTTTAAGTTCGTTAATGCGACGATAAAGTCATTTTGATAAACTTGTGGCCATCGTAGATATTTAGACATCTTTCGAAGGCTAGTTTATGAATACTTTTAAAAATACTGTTATATAACTATGATTTGGTCTGGTGAACTTACTTTACCTGTACACCAATATAGCTTGCGAGAAACAAAAGGCAAATATAGGTATTTTTTTCATGAACTGCATGATTGAAGGTGCAAAGCCGGTTACGGTCAGTTTGAATGCGTTTAGTTTTTAAGAGATGGGGTAGGAGGGATTGATTGAGGGTAAGGTAATCACGTTACCGGTACTAACAAGGGCCCACGAAGGACAAGAAGTTTATTACAATGATTTATATTATGGAAGACAAATATGACTTCGGGCACTGTTTTGGCCTCCAGGCTTTGAAGTGTCAGACCACCAATTCACCCACTCATATTTCGAACATCATGAAAAAGTAGCCCTACTCTGACAAAAAAATAATGTTTTGATGTAATTATTTACTTAAACTAACAAACACATTTGAAGAAATGAAGCTTTTGGTGAAAGAGAAATATATTTAAACCAAAATATTCTATTGCATCATAGCCACGCAGACTAAGAAATATTACTTCTTCAGAGAACGAAATATTCCGAGAGACAATACAATCCAATACGGGTTCCCGTAAAACAGAAAATTAATACATAATTAAATGATAAAAGTGTGATTCCAAACAAAGTCAGATGTACAATTACTGTTGTCCCGGGCTTTGAAGATACAATTCTACATACCCCATTCTACATAGCCTGAAAGATCAAATGAAAAATAAACAGACTAGCGATAATTTTACTGATTTTATCTTTATTTTTTTTTATTGATAATTAAGTATTAAGGCTTCCTAATTCCAACTGTGACTATTTTGGTAATTCTTTTAAGGCAAGACTTTCCTATCCTTGAGACATAGTCAATTCAATCGTACAAATAAACTCAGGGTTACAATTTTGTACGCCAGTCGCGCGTTTCGTCTACAAGACTCTTCATTAACGCTCGAATAAAAAAAGTTAAAAAGGAAGAAGAAACTACGAATTTGAAGAACATCGATGACCCAAAATTCCGAAGTGTTTTGTCAAATACAGCTAAGGTAATCTATTCATGGGTTAGAAAATCCTTAGTAAACCTCAGCTGGAAATGTGACACTGGACCAAAGAAGAACCATGGCCGATGTCACCCTCGTGTGTAAAGTAGTCAACAAACTAATAGCTATATCAGTACTCTATATTCCAATACCAGCTACGCTAATACGAACTAGAAACAGAAACATGTGCAATTTGAAATTCCTATTATACCACTGCAAAATTAACATATACCAACATTCGTTTTTCCTATCTAGAACAATTACCATCTGGAAAACACTGTCAGAATCGGTTGTGCTCGCACCATCACTGCATGATGTAGGCCTTCAAATCATCCCTCCAGGAGCACCATCCAAGGAGAATCAACATCAATTAACTATCCTGAACTTTTGTACACTGTATATACATATTATATTTTTAATCACAGGAGCTAACTTCTTAATGGTTTGTTAGTGCACATCACGCACAAAACTCACATGCACACAACTCCTCATTAGTAGATGTCCAGCATGGATTTTGACGAATAATGAAGTTGAAGTGTTCTGCGCGAGTCTACAAATTTATATCGTCTTTCTTATCTCACTGAACACTGCATGATGTGTGTTTCTTTGACAATCAATACCTCATGCTTAAATTTCCCACTGATTTTGAGATATTCGGACTTGAGTTTGTGTATTTCAAAAATCGAATGTTGTTTTGAATCTGTCTTTTTTAGTGAATGTGAATAATGGCATAAGGAATCGAAATTCAAAGCACAAATAAGGTTTCAATTTGATCGTTTTGAATCTAATAATGAGAAGTTGAGAAACTAATCGCCGTGCACTTAAATTAAATTTTCAATGATACTCAAGTTCTTGTGATAATGTTCTGTTCAAAATTGTACACACAGTCAGGTCTATAATAAAATAAAAACTATATGATGTATATTTATCACAAACCTTGCATGGTAATTATTTGATATTGAATAAATAGGTATTGACGGAACAAACCTGAACAAACCATCTTGATTAAGCTAAAGCACTTAACAACCAGTTTTACCAAGCATTTACTACACCCAAACTTTAAAATTACAGTCACACATTTGTTAAAAAAATCATTAAAATGCATAGAACACAATTTTGAAATGAAGCAAACCAAAATCACTTCAGAAGGAATACCCAAATTACTTAAAAAGATAAAACCCAACTAAAGCAATTGTTTCAGACAAGATATCACCGCGTTTCTTAAAAGAAGTACATCATGAAATTTCACCTGTGATATATCTGACTAATGTATAAATCATCAGTCAATACAGTCACAGTACCAAACGACCGGAGAGATGCCATTGTTACACCTGTATTCAAAAAGGAGGTAAAATCTAAATCCGAAGACTATAATATATGCCAATCTCTCTGACCTGTATTCTTCGTTTTGTGCGGGTTCAAGAATTAAAGATAAATATTTTTATAAAGTAGGTTATCTGTTAAAAGATTTTTACTATTTTTGTAGTCGTCTCGATTTCTGTACATGTAGTTACGGTCTTCTCGATCTATTCACATTCAATGTTTACATTGGGATACGATATGTTTGAGTTTCGGCTTAGTAACTCAATTTCAAAAGTGTAATCTTTGCTGCAAATCAATCGATTCTTTGGAATTTTTCCCTGAACTTCTAGTATCTCTAATCTAGCTACATACATATACGGATAATTGGCATGTTCCAGAGAGGTATCATCTCCGCTAGCCAAGGGTTACGACCCAGTCCTCTCCACGCTACCCCTCCTCTCGACATGGAGAGGAAGGGACTTGATCGTAACCATTGGCTAGCGAAAATGGATAGGTATACAGCCAATAGAAAAATAAATTGAAGTTGGTACTCCAGGACTCCTAATTTATTCGCATAGCAACATTTTAAACACCTTTTAGACGGCAGAGCTCCTATAGCATGCTTTACTCGTCGTTTGCTATTAAATGGATTTTTTTTTCAATTTATTTTTATCTGTTACCAAACTAAGTAGCCAGTAGCCAAGACTTTGATGCATTTGTGTCTGGTCCACCATCCCAAATATATTGCTAGAACGAATAAATGTTTTTATCTATAAACAAATAAATGTTTTTGAACATAAACAAATAAATGTTCTTATCTATAAACAAAAAAGAATAAAATAGAAAAGTTTTGGAAATTTATTGTAAATTTGTTCAGATTTTTATTTTACCTTGAATGTTCCTTCTTGTAATCTTCAACATTTTGAAGTCAGTGGCGGATCCAGAACTTTTTGTAACGGGGGGGGGGCGCTGACTGACCTAAGGGGGGGCGCTCTAGTCACGCTTCAGTGATTCCCTATATAATCAACCAAATTTTTCCCACGAAAGGGGGGCCCGGCCCCCCCCCCCCCCCCCCCCTGGATCCGCCTATGGAAGTTAAGAAGTATAATGTAGATGGTACCCGTGAATCGGGTATACGTGCGGGATTTGTACTCTTACTTTTAGAAATTTCGTTCCAAAGGGAAGTTACTCTGTCTTGGTTATTTAAATTTTCCCGCTTGATATTTTTGGCTGGTCAATATGGAAACAGCATTTTCATTTTCAGTATTGGTTGGTGGCAAGCCTTTACCAGAATACAACATAGACGGAAATAAATACATAGAAGCAGACTTACACTCTAAATCGTCGTACATAATAAAAGACCTGGATGATGAAGGCTACCCACAGGTTCATTTTTTTAAAACCATAAGGCATAAATTTTGTTAATCAGGTTGGGAACAACCCCCCAAATGAGGGATATCCCATAAACGGACCTTCTTTTACTTTAGGGGTCCCAGCCCATATAGCGCCATACTAAATTATCCTTTACCCATAACCTTACCCTAACCCATACCTAAAGGCTAAACCTAACACTAGCGCTAACCCTAGTCCAAATAATTATGACGTCTTGGAAGGCTATTTTAAATTTTTGCTTTGATGCCTTCCTGCGTTGTAAGGCGTCAAAGAAAAAAATATAATAGCCTTTCAAGATGTCATAATTATTTGGACTAGCACTAACCCTAAAAACTAACCCATACTTAGACTCAGTAACTTAGAGGCTAGAACATCCCCAAACCTAACCATAACCATGAATGAACCATAAACCCTAAAGTATAGGGACCCCTAAAGTAAAAGAAGGCCCATAAACGAGGGACTGTCCCTCAGACAAGGGGTTATAATTTTTGCTGTTATAGAATAGAAAAAAAGAAAAACTTAGCGTTTTTAACTTAAAAGGAGGAAAATTCATCATATTTGGAATAACTTTTCTTAAAGAGCTTTAAGAGGGGACCGCCTCGGTGGTCTCATGGTACATGTAGCAGGTTTGCCTTGAGTGATGGAGGTCATGGGTTCAAATCTGGCCGGGTCAAACCAAAGACTTTAAAATTGGTACAAATTTGCTGCTTCTCCACTAACTGACTAAGCACTTGGCAATAAGAGAAAAGACTGGTCGGCTCGGTGTCAGAATAATGTGTCCAGGTCAGATGGCAGGTCTTCCTGCAGACTGTTACCTTGTGAGCTAGCACGTTAAAAATCCGGCTCAGCATGTCGGTCAAGAACAAAGCATTACTTTAAGGGGTTGTTCCCAACCTGTTGATTGGGTTTCTCCCTTATCCCTTTTGTGATTGAGGCGGTCAAATCAGAAAATTCTCTGGACATAGAATCCCAAAGCCTGGCAAAGGGGATTAGGTTCCTCTCTACCTATTTTATCAACATGTAATATCCAAAGGGTTTCCCCAAGTAAATGATTACATTGTAAAATATATACATATTACAGTTATGTACCTGCAGCATCTGAGCAATAAACCAATCCAGAGTCTCTGAAAGTACTGACTGAAAAGTTCATAATTTCAGTAATTACAAACACATGGTATGCATCAGTAATCATCAAAGTTGATAGATATCTGGATAGCAAAAGAGGAATATACATGACTTTCGATTCATGCATTATTTTTTACTGTGCATTATTAGATCACAGTATTAAGAAGTACAATAAATCGTTTGTTCAATGACGTAATTTACACTGATTGACCTCGGGTCAACAGGTTTAAATCATTCATAAAAAAAAACTTGAGATTGGTTTATAAATGTAATTCGTATTCCCATCATATTTTTCCATGGTTAGATATTTGATAAACGAGTGTATAGATGTATTCTCTAAAATTAAAGGGCAAGGTACTCATCAGCTTCTTAAAAAGAAATAATCATTAATTTAAGTTTCATTATTACTTTTTGGCAAAAATGGCTGTATTTCCTATGACTGGACCAACACATATAGTTATATTATGTACATCAAGGCTTCCAAAACGGTCATATATTCCGGACATTTGTATAATGTCCAGTAAAAGTCCGGCTGGGCAAAGCACGAAACGGTCATCTACTTTTTATATTTCAAGGCTTTCTTAAGAGACAGTCATTTTAACATAATTCGCGATCTTTTTGACCCAACCTTTTGCCTTTAACAGCCACACATTTCCGGTCATAAAAGTGACATGATCAATAAGTACTATCAAAACAACCCCTACTTTAATAACATCTCATTTTAATCAAGGCTAATTAGTTGTCGAACAGCTGAAATTTACCTGTTCAGGTGACAGGTAAACTATTTTGAACCGGACATTGATCTGTCTATTCAAAGTTATTTTCTTACATTTCACCGGTTAGCATATAATTATTTTAGTCAAAAAGATTTAAATTATCAGAAATACATTTACAAATAAGATTTGATGAAAAAATTAAAGAGGTGAAAATGAAAAATCGTCATAACCACGTTGTTTGAACCAGAGACATGTCTCTGTTTGAACTAGTACACGTGTGCGCATGTGCATGTGCGCAGGTGTGAAATTTAATTATGCATCCTAATTTCTTTTAAAAATGCTTAAATTGTCGTTGATACCTTTATCTCACGTTTATTTCGAATATTTTCTTGAAGAAATAACGTAGAATGAGCTACTTACACTCATTCATGCTTTGCAAATGTACACAGAATTTACGTATCCGTCTCTGGTCCATGTTTTACCATTGTCAAGATAACATCCGGTTTCAGAATAAAAACGAAAGTAAAGTTTTTGACAACGTTATTTTGCACAAATAAAGAGTCTAAGGCAGATATAAGTACGCTGATGTTGCACACTTCGGATGATGCACTGCCAATTTAACAGTTTACGTCAGAACTTCGAATTTGAATCAAAGAAAGTTTAATATCGTTTTTTTTTAAATATCAATCATTGGGATGGCCAACTCGGCAACTGATTACCATAATTGCCTTTTGTTTATTTAGTCTTAATATAAGGGATTAAAATCGGGATAATATTTAAAATGTCCGGCTGGCTAAAAATAATTTTGGAAGCCCTAATGTACATGTACATGTAAAATATATAAGTTAAATACAAATTATATCAAGTTTATATAAAGGTCACCTGAAGCAAGCTGGTCTCATCAGAAGGATCATTTATTTCAATACAATGTATCTAAATTTTAAAAAGATTTTTGTCTCCTGTCGACAAGGTCGAGAAGGTGAGACTTACATTTGCAGGTGTGCTGTTTCCGTCGGTGGCGTCAACAATGTATTAGTTTGAGATAAGGTCAGTTTAAGGGGAACTATAACTGGTAGGTCAGTGATATTTGGTATGCAGATGCATTGGCACATCTTAACCTTGTTATTACAAGTTAAAGTTTGTGTTTAACTTTAGGTTAGTTTAAAGGGAACCGCTTATAATAATTCAATTGTATTTGGTATGCAGTTTTATAAGCATTGATTGGCATTTCACATTTCTATAGAGGTTGTTTGGCCTAGCACCTTCAGTCATTGTTCATTGACTTCGAATGATGATTTGCATAGTTTACATCCAATTACAGGTTTAAATTAATAGTGCCATTTTAATTTCAACCTCATTATACTATCAAAATTACAAATAAAATGCTCCGCAGGGCGCAGCTTGATATGACTGCAGAGGTCGAACCCTGAACAGTTGGGGCAAGTATGGACACAACATTCAAGCTTGATACAGATTTGCATTTGGATTGTGATTAAATATTTGACACAGCATAGGTTTCTGACACAGAATGAATGTGGTCTAAGAACTTAAAAATTTTAAATTGGACATTCACCTATTATGGTCCAATATCCAAAATCTAAATACATGGTTAGATTCAGCATATCAAAGAACCCCAAGAATTCAATTTTTGATGAAATCAAACAAAGTTTAATTTTGGACCCTTTTGACCTCAATGTGGACAAGGTTGATAACGGGGCCCAAAAATCAAAAATCTAAATACATGGTTAGATTCAGCATATCAAAGAACCCCATATATTCAATTTTTGTTGAAATCAAACAAAGTTTAATTTTGGACCCCGATTTAGACCAACTTGAAAACTGGGCCCATAATCAAAAATCTAAATACATGTTTAGATTCAGCATATCAAAGAACCCTAAGAATTCAATTTCTGTTAAAATCAAACAAAGTTTAATTTTGGACCCTTTGGACCTTAATGTAGACCAATTTGAAAACAGAACCAAAAATTAAGAATCTAAATACACGGTTAGATTTGGCATATCAAAGAACCCCAATAATTCAATTTTTGATGAAATCAAACAAAGTTTAATTTTGGACCCTTTGGACCTCAATGTGGACCAATTTAAAAACGGGGCCCAAAATCCAAAAACTAAATACACGGTTAGATTCAGCATATTAAAGAACCCCAAGAATTCAAGAATAAAACCCCATTGAAATTGGTCAAGAAATAAGCAATTTATACGAAGTATCTTCTTTTGCACAATACTGTGCAATTAAATATTTCTTGCTATTGCACAATACTGTACAATTGACAATTTCTTGCTATTGCGCAATATTGTGCTATTGGATATTTCTTGCTATTGCGCAATACTGTGCAATTGATGATTTCTTGCTATTGCGCAATACTGTGCAATTGAAGATTTCTTGCTATTGTGCAATACTGTGCAATTGAAAATTTCTTGCTATTGTACAATACTTATTATATAATAATTTACACATCCTGTTTGGTGTGTATCTCCTACCATATCATTATTATTTGCTTTTAAATATAAATCAGAAATAACCAACTTAAAATGGAAAATTTTAAAAGAGAAAAAAAAGGAAACCCCCCCCCCCCCAAATTTTTTGAACTTTGAACCCCCTTATGATTCATCACCCCCAAACTCAATCCCAGCCTTCCCTTTGTGGTATGGTACCTTGCAGTACAATTTCAGAGAGATCCATACACTTGAACACAAGTTATTGTCTGGAAACTAGAAAAATGTGTTTTTTGGCCCCTTTTTGGCCCCAAATTCTTAAACAATTAGGGCAATTACCCCCAAACTCAAACCCAGCTTTCCCTTTGTGATATGGAACCTTGTAGTACAATATCAGAAAGATCCATACACTTACACACAAGTTATTGTCTGGAAACTAGAAAAATGCTTATTTTTGGCCCCTTTTTGGCCCCCAATTTCTAAACGTTTCAGCAAGTACCTCCAAACTCAATTCCAGCTTTTCCTTTGTGATATGGAACCTTGTAGTACAATTTCAGAAAGATCCATGCACTTACACACAAGTTATTGTCATGAAACTAGAAAAATGCTTGTTTTTTTGCCCCTTTTTGGGCCCCTAATTCCTAATATTTTGAGGCAATTACCCCCAAAATCAATCCCAGCATTCCTTTTCTGATATGGAACCTTGTGGTACAATGTCAGAGAGATCCATACACTAACACACAAGTTATGTCTGGAAGTTACAAAAATGCTTATTTTTGGCCCCTTTTTGGCCCCTAATTCCTTTACTGTTGGTACCATAACCCCCAAAATCAATCCCAACCTTCCTTTTGTGGTATTGAACCTTGTGGTAAAATTTCATAGAGATCCATTCACTTAAACTAAAGTTAGAGTGCGAAAACCAATGTGTCTTCGGACGACGACGCCAACGTCATACCAATATACGACCACAAAAATTTTTTTGCGGTCGTATAAAAATGCTACACATACAAATGTATCTCTGTGTCAACAGTTTATTTACATAGAACAAAACCATGTTCAAAAAGTATTAACAAAAATTATGAACTCCAAGGTAAGTTAAAAAAGGGGAAAGTCCATAAAAACTGACTTGGTACAGACATTTTCAAAGGAATTTCAATGTGGGAAGCATGCAAAATGGAATTCTCATATCTTCAGTAACAGTGAAATACAAAATGATTTTGGAGTCTGCTTTGGCAAGATTTTCTTATTTGTTCTCTAATAGAAATAATTGAAATTGTTTTAAACATTGAGAAGGAAAAAATGACCAAAGTATGTTTGTGAGTTTCCAAACAGCATGAATAAAGAATTATAGCAAATGAATCAAAACATACATGTAGGGATTACTATGCATTGTCTGTACAGTTTTATTAATCAACAACTTATAATTAGACCCCTCCCCTCTTCACCACCAGTAGAAACATGAGAAACCAATCCACTTGAACACATACAAGCAGGGTTTAAGCTAGGATTTTGAGGGCTTTAGTCACTTTTTGTCAGACCTACAGATTAGGTGTTCGGTGGTGAAAAGACCGACCCAAAAGTTGGGTCCCTTTTTTAAAACCAGGAATCACAGTATAAATGAACTTGTTGAAATTTGTAAGACTATTACACTGCATAATCATCCTTATATATGTAAGATGTTTAAATCGATATTTGGATTAATTTCTATAAAGTTACAATGATACAAGTGTCTTTCAGGAATTGCGCAGTTTTAAATAAATTTTTTATCACATGTATTTTTCGTACATTTTAATTCTCATATATATATACATGATATACTAAGGTAGAACACATAGGCAACACAAGAAGTCTTGATATTCATATCTTGTTTTGTTTATTACAGCATTATCCTGTCACCCCATTTGAAATAACTGGAAATTTTAAGAACAGAATGAGACTTCCATGCTACCTAAGGTTATGTGTAGATGGACAACAAATATGGATGAAGCCATTTCCTCCAAGTTATAGAGACCAGTATTTGTAAGGACAAATAACACTGAATAGAATGTAGTAAACACAGGTTGATTTAGTTAAAAATGGCTCGTGCTGGAGATTTTTTATTATGTATTTTTGAGATTTGCGCTTGAAAATATGGCTGTTTATTCTATACATGTACATGTATTACAAAAAAATTATATGTCACGTTTTCTAATGTGGTTGTTCTCATGCCAAAAACAGCAGATTTTTAACATAATCACATTGTGTTTACTAATACTGTAATGTCTGATATCCACAGAAACTATTTAGCCCTTTACCTTTAATCGCAGCTCATTGACTGAATATTTGCATGTTAAACTATTGTTGTTTTAATTTCAACATTTGCATTTTACTACCAAATTTACACCCAGTTGCATATATCTCTGCATCAACAATTTATTTAAAAAAATTACCTGAAAAATGACTTTAATAGTTACAAAGTCTGACAAAATATTGGTTGAATCCTTGTGCAAATTCATTACAGCTACATGTAGTGCAAAACATCAATATTTTGCCGTCTTTCTGTAAGTACAGGACTTGGGTAAAAATTATAAGATATATATATTTTTACACAAAAGGAACCAACCTTTCCCCAAAATATTATCTGATATTACATGTTCCATCTTATAAGCTGGTTTGGCACTTCATGAACATATCATCTGTGTATTATATGTCTCTGCTTCCACGATTAAGAAATTAACAGACCATTCAACAAATGTTCAATTATTTCATCTAAAGTCAAAATTTTACACTTGCTCTAATAGATATCGACAACACGTCACTTGCTGCAAAATATGATGGAATAACAATGATCAAACTAGTTATTTTCTTCAATTGTCTATTGCCAATAACCGATTTGATTCTGTTTTTCAACACTTTTGAGGTAAATCTAGAAAACACTTTGGATGCATGCAATTATAAAGTGTTGATTTTATTTTATTTAAAGCAAAATGGGCTGCTGCCCATGCAATGCATGATAAGTTGAAAGTGATATGTAGCAGTTTTAACTAATTTCTTTTTAACTAATTTCTAATAAAAAAATAGATATTGATATCAAAATTGTTTAGATTAAGTTGAATGAAGAGATTTGAAAAAGTTAAAAGATTATACATATTATGCACAGATAAATTTGGTATTTCCACTACATATAGTTATTTGTCATGTTTGTTGTCTAGAAAAATTCCTAGTTATTTTCTTCAATTGTCTATTGCCAATAACCGATTTGATTCTGTTTTTCAACACTTTTGAGGTAAATCTAGAAAACACTTTGGATGCATGCAATTATAAAGTGTTGTTTTTATTTTTTTTAAAGCAAAATGGGCTGCTGCCCATGCAATGCATGATAAGTTGAAAGTGATATGTAGCAGTTTTAACTAATTTCTTTTTAACTAATTTCTAATAAAAAAATAGATATTGATATCAAAATTGTTTAGATTAAGTTGAATGAAGAGATTTGAAAAAGTTAAAAGATTATACATATTATGCATAGATAAATTTGGTATTTCCACTACATATAGTTATTTGTCATGTTTGTTGTCTAGAAAAATTCCTGTCTGTCATAAGGAAAGCAACTCAAACATAGATCTCTAATTACAGGGTCATTAAGGGAGTTGGCAAATAGACTATTGACAATAACGCATCGACTTATTCTATTGAATCATTTTTTTTTTTGTGAAATAACTGTAATGGTTATTATTTGAAATTTAATCAATTTGACGCTAAGGCCAAAAAAAAATATATGTCTGTTTAAGGTTACATACTTTAAAAAAAAAAGTTAGGTAGGTCTGTATTCCCATTTTATTTTATTTTTTCATTTTATTTTTTGTGACATGATTTTGAGTCATGCCGTTTCGACTTTTCGTGGTCTGAGTTGATCATGGGCCGAGTTTACTCGTAGTTTTGATGATTGGATTATTTCCCTTGGAAAAAAATGGCGGCAAAGTGTTTATTTCATCACACGAGTTGCGAATTTCCTTAAAACAGCTGTCATATTCACGATTGTGAACATTGGGATGTATCAGGCAATTGATTTATATCATTTGCAACACAAACTTCGCTTTTGACACCAGTTCAGTTTATTTTTCACTTTACGACGGAAATAAAATGACTTAGGGTTGGCGCTCAAAAGTAGGGTCGGTCGGGTAACTGTAAACAGACATATATTTTTTTTTGGCCTAATGGTACATGTAGTAGAAAATGACCATTTGACGACTAATAGTAAAAGGCTTTACCACCCTCTAAGAGTAGGTATCAGAGACACATCAATAGGATTGATTGATTGATTGGTGTCTAACTCCACTTTCAGCACTATTATGCTATTTCGTGGTGGTCAGTTTTTATTCGTGAAGGAAGCCTGAGTGCCCAGAGAAGAACCACCGACCATGGGTAGGAAAACTGACAATCCTAGTCAATTAAGATTGGAATCTAGCGCACCTGTCACATGTGGGATTCGATCTCACAACCTCAGTGTTGACAGGCTAATGATACAGTAGTTTGTTTTCTAAGACCACTCAGCCACTGAGGCCCCAACGTCAATAGGAAGACTTATTACTGTTGGTAACAGTTAACACTAAGGATCTACTATAGAATTTAATTCCAAAATAAAAAATCTTACGTTTCACAATTTATAAACAAAAGCTTTGTGATTATATTTACAATCACTATCACCACTATCAATGCTTATTTGACTAGATACTATCATCGTTCCTGTTTCAATGTTGATATCTATTGCTTTAGGAGATTTAATTCCATTAGCCTCTGATAGTATTGTCTTACAGGTTTGACCATCGTGTGATACTACCACAATTCTGTTGTTATTCTTACAAGCTATATAAACACAGCAATTTTTGTCTAATGCAAGTTTTCCTGGAATGCCAATGTCATGGTGCTTAAATGTCCAGAGATGGGTACCAGAACTTTCAATGCAATAGACCTCATCTACAGTGGTACCATAGATATTTCCTTTAAATAATGCAACACAATAGGCCTTAACTCCTTCTAAGATTGTTTCAGACATGTCATTCAGATTCACTATGGTACTTTTCTCATTACCTCCCACAACCATTATTTGACCATCACTTGCTAACCCATAACAGAAATGAGAAAGTCTAATTTTTTTGATGATTTTTTTACTTTCTATATCCACCAATGCTGTCATCTTCTTTTCTTTTGATGATCCTAATGTAACAGCCACTGTATCAGCTTTCACAAAGCAAATATCCGATGAGTATCCAGTCAATGTCTTTACATCTCTCATAAATATGCCATCATTACCAAACAGCAGCAGATGACTACTTAAAGAATCGCTATCAAGAATTAAATATTTACCATCAGGTAATATTCTACAGGCAATTATATCAAGATACTTCACACTCAAATAATCTGATTCTTCTGGCATTGTCAGCTGTCTTAACATGGATGGCTTAATTTTTTCAATTATGGAAATCGTCGGAACGAGGTACTGTGCTTGATTTTTTCTTCCTGTCTTTACTTGAAGAGAGCATGGGCTGGTATTGATATTAATATCTCCAAATGATTTGACATCTTTTAATATTGATTGAACTTCAGATGAGATTGTCACTTCTATGTAATTTTCATCAAATTGGCCTCCACTTTTTAAATCTTCAATGTATTCTGCTGCTTGAGATGTAGTTTTCTCAATTTCTCCCAGACCAACATACATTTGTAAGTCAGTTGCATATTGTGTCATTTTAGAAAACTCACTCTGCAATTGACTGATCTCATTGGCTCGCTGTGTCAGTTGTTGTAGAAGAGTGTTTATCTTTGATTTCAGTTTTGATTGTTTAGATTCAAGATCCTCCAGAATGTCTTTTTCTATTTTGTTTAAGTAATCATCTATGGACTTCCTCATAGATTTAATATTTTCAGCTGCTTTCTGTGTTTGAATACTGCTGGTTTCCATCCTACTGTTCAAATGTTTTGTAATCTCTTCAAAGATTTCTTTCATGTCCTTCAAATCGTTTTCAAGAAGTTGAACGGAGGCTGATGATTTAACTTGCTCTAGAACGTCTGACAGGGATTTCATTTCTTGACATTGCTGGTGTGTATCAGTGATGCACGTGACACAGCAGGGACAGGCATGGAAAGAACAGTAAAGGTCAAACTTCTTCTTGTGGTCTCTGCACTGGTTACTTATTTCTTGCATGAATTTTGGTAGTTCATGGTAGTCTTCAGTAGACATGGTTTTATGGTCTTTAGATGTTCTGGACTTCTTGTGATGCTTTCCACAATCTGTACAAAGGAACACCTCACATTCTATGCACCATTCGACAGCATCTGTAAATGATCCGTCGTCATCATCCTCATAACAGAGGCTGCAGATTTTCATATCCGATGAAGCCATATTCTCTTAATTCTGAAAATAAGAGTAGAAAAAGTTTTTTTATAAATATTTCAATATCAATTGAAACAACACAATTACCAAGAAACAACTTGGCCAAGGAAGAAAACACACTAACATGTGGTTACACAAGATGTAGCAAGGATAGCATGACTTTCAGAATATTTAACTTATGGATATTTTTAGATTTGCAATGTATGTATGATAAAAAAAATTGCACTCTGATCAAAATATTGGATGAGAATCAGAAGTAAAAACATTTTACACTAGTCATTTTGGGGCACTTTATAGCTTGCTGTTGGGTGTGAGCCAAGGCTCCTATTGAAGGCCGTACTTTGACCTGTATAAGGGTTTACATTTTACAAATTGGAACTTGGATGGAGAGTTGTCTCATTGGCACTCATACCAGGGATCCTATACACTTCATATTTAAAGAAGTGATTACTGTGGATTCATTTATTTTCGTGGGTATTAATTTTCGTGGATTGAGGAAAACTTGCAATTTCGTGGATATTTGATTTCGTGGTTTTGCCAATCTCTGTATACAAAGCCTATAGAAAATTTGTAATTCGTTGAACATTTAAATTCGTGGTTCACCTGTACCCATGAAACCCACGGAAATTGGTATCCAACAAATAATAATGAATCAGTAGTACCCTTATTACCAGGAATAATCTGTTTGGATGAGTATTGAGGCCCTCATTGGGGTGTCCAAGAAATCACATAATCACAAATGTTTTGCCAATATAATTACATAATCATTAATTATTATTTTAAACAAGATAATCAAATAATCAAAAATACAGTCCTAGATTATCAAATAATCAAATAATCATGAAATATTTGGTCTGGTCATCAAATAATCACTAAAAAAACGGTCAAGTAATCACATAATCAAAAACCCCATGAGGAGGCTCAGTATTAAAAAAAAACAGGCTTGGGGTAGTAATAGAAAATTTGCTGAAATTAGTGTAGTACAATGTATATACTCACCAAAATATTTGATTATCAGAAAATTTTGATATACAAGACTATTAAAATGATGAAATTGCAAAATTATCCCATATATGATCTTGACACTGTGATGATGCTTTCATTTTTAGCTCACCTGGCCCATAGGGCCAAGTGAGCTTTTCTCATCACTTGGCGTCCGTTGTCGTCCGTCGTCCGTTAACTTTTACAAAAATCTTCTCCTCTGAAACTGCTTGGCCAAATTTAACCAAACTTGGCCACAATCATCATTGGGGTATCTAGTTTATAAAATGTGTCCAGTGACCCGGCCAACCAACCATGATGGCCGCCATGGCTAAAAATAGAACATAGGGGTAAAATGTAGATTTTGGCTTATATCTCTGAAACCAAAGCATTTAGAGCAAATCTGACATGGGGTAAAATTGTTAATGTGGTCAAGATCTGCCCTGAAATTTTCAGATGAATCGGACAACCCGTTGTTTGGTTGCTGCCCCTGAATTGGTAATTTTAAGGAAATTTTGCCGTTTTTGGTTATTATCTTGAATATTATTATAGATAGAGATAAACTGTAAACAGCAATAATGTTCAGCAAAGTAAGATCTACAAATAAGTCAACTTGACCAAAATGGTCAGTTGACCCCTTAAGGAGTTATTGCCCTTTATAGTCAATTTTTAACCATTTTTCGTAAATTTTTGTAATCTTTTACAAAAATCTTCTCCTCTGAAACTACTAGGACAAATTTAACCAAACTTGTCCACAATCATCATTAGGGTATCTAGTTTAAAAAATGTTTCCGATGACTGCCTGCGAACCAAGATGGTTGACATGGCTAAATAATAGTACATAGGGTAAAATGCAGTTTTTGGCTCATATCTCTAAAACCAAAGCATTTAGAGCAAATCTGACGAGGATAAAATTATCATTAGGTCAAGATCTACCTGCCCTGAAATTTTCAGACCAATCAAGCAACATGTTGTTGGGTTGCTGCCCCTGAATTGGATATTTTAAGAAAATTTTGCAGCTTTTGGTTATTATCTTGAATATTATTATAGATAGAGATAAACTGTAAACAGCAATAATGTACAGCAAAGTAAGATCTACAAATAAGTCGACATGACCAAAATTGTCAATTGACCCCTTAAGAAGTTATTGCCCTTTATAGTTAATTTTTTACAATTTTCATAAATTTTGTAAATTTTTACAAAATATTTTCCACTGTAACTACTGGGCCAAGTTCATTATAGATAGAGATAATTGTAAGCAGCAAGAATGTTCAGTAAAGTAAGATCTACAAACACATCACCATCACCAAAACACAATTTTTTCATGAATCCATCTGTGTCCTTTGTTTAATATGCACATAGACCAAGGTGAGCGACACAGGCTCTTTAGAGCCTCTAGTTTAGCTATCCAGGGCCCAAAGGGCCGCATGTGAGCTTATGCCATCACTTGGCGTCCGGCGTCGTCGTCGTAAACTATTTAAAAAATCTTCTACTCTGAAACTACTGGGCCAAATACCTTCAAACTTTAAATAAATGTTCCTTAGGGTATGTAGTTTATAAATTATATCCGAAGTTTTGATCCATCGACAAACATGGCCGCCATGGCTAAAAATAGAACATAGGGGTCAAATGCAGTTTTTGGCTTATTTCTCAAAAACTAAAGCTTTAAGAGCAAATCTGACATGGGGTAAAATTGTTCAATTGGTCAAGATCTATCAGCCCTGAAATTTTCAGACGAATCGAACAACCCATTGTTGGGTTGCTGCCACTAAATTGGTAGTTTTAAGGAAATTTTGCAGTTTTTATACGCCTGTCAATTTTTGACGGGACATATTATGTTATACAAATGTCCTGTGTCCGTCTGTCTGTCCGGCGTAAACATGTCGCACCGTAACTTGAGAATGACTTATCCAAATTTCATGTAACTTAACATAATAATTAATTGTTTCTTATGATGGTCAAACAATCTGTATACTTTTTGGTGAAAATAAGATTAAAACTTTTTGAGTTATGGGACTTAGTAACTAAAACAGGTGTGTGATTTTTTTCACGTCTCGCCGTATCTCAAAAACAATTTATGATTATTGCTTAAAACTTTACACACTTCTTAATTATATTAATCTTAAGATCTGTATACTTTTTGGTGATGATTCAAAATTTTATTTTAGAGATATTGAGTATTTTGTTAAAAAAGGGGGAGGGGTTTTTCACATGTCGCGCCGTATCTCAAAAGCAGTTTATGATTATTGCTTAAAACTTTACACACTTCTTAGTTATATTAACCTTAAGATCTGTATACTTTTTGGTGATGATTCAAAATTTTATTTTTGAGTTATTGAGTATTTTGCAAAAAAAGGGGGAGGGGTTTTTCACATGTCGCGCCTTATCTTAAAAACGATTTATGATTATTGCTTAAAATTTTACATACTTCTTAGTTATATTAATCTAAATTTCTGTATACTTTTTGGTTTTGATTCAAAATTTTATTTTTGAGATATTGATTTTTTTTTTTTTAAAAGGGGGGTTGTCACATGTCGCGCCATATCTCAAAAACGATTTATGATTATTGCTTAAAATTTTACACACTTCTTAATTATATTAATCTAAAGATCTGTATACTTTTTGGTTTTGATTCAAAATTTTATTTTAGAGATATTGAGTTTTTTGTTAAAAAAAAAGGGGGTTTTTGCATGTCATGCTGTATGTCAGAAACTATTTATGCTTATTGCATAAAAATTCACACACAAGACGACGGGCGTATCATGCGCTCATGGCGCAGCTGTTATTATCTTGAATATTGTTATAGATAGATATAAACTGTAAACAACAATAATGTTCAGCAAAGTAAGATCTACAAAAAAGTAAATATGACCAAAATTGTCAATTGACCCCTTAAGGAGTTATTGCCCTTAAAAGACAATTTTACACAATTTGTTCATCAAGTTTGCTAACATTTAAAAATCTTCTCCTCTGAAACTAATGGGCCAAATTCCTTAAAACTTTAACTAAATATTCCTTAGGGTATCTAGTTTATAAATTGTATCCGAAGTTTTGATCCATTGACAAACATGGCCGCCATGGCTAAAAATAGAAGATAGGGGTCAACTGTAGTTTTTGGCTTATATCTCAAAAACTAAAGCTTTCAGAGCAAATCTGACATGGGGTAAAATTGTTCAATTGGTCAAGATCTATCAGCCCTCAAATTTCAGACGAATCGAACAACCCATTGTTGGGTTGCTGCCACTAAATTGGTAGTTTTAAGGAAATTTTGCAGTTTTTTGTTATTATCTTGAATATTGTTATAGATAGATATAAACTGTAAACAACAATAATGTTCAGCAAAGTAAGATCTACAAAAAAGTAAATATGACCAAAATTGTCAATTGACCCCTTAAGGAGTTATTGCCCTTAAAATACAATTTTACACAATTTGTTCATCAAGTTTGCCAACATTTAAAAATCTTCTCCTCTGAAACTACTGGGCCAAATTCCTCAAAACTTTAACCAAATATTCCTTATGGTATCTTGTTCATAAATTGTATCCGAAGTTTTGATCCATTGACAAACATGGCTGCCATTGCTAAAAATAGAAGATAGGGGTCAACTGTAGTTTTTGGCTTATATCTCAAAAAAACTAAAGCTTTTAGAGCAAATCTGACATGGGGTAAAATGTTTAAAAGGTCAAGATCTATCAGCCCTGAAATTTTCAGACAAACCGAACAACCCATTGGTGGGTTGTTGCCACTAAATTGGTTATTTTAAGGAAATTTTGTAGTTTTTGGTTGTTATGTTGAATATTATTGAAGATAAAGATAAACTGTAAACAGCAAAAATGTCCAACAAAGTAAGATCTACAAAAAAGTTTTATATGACCAAAATTGTCAATTGACCCCTTAAGAAGTTATTGCCCTTTAAGGACAATTTTACACAAGTTGTTTATGTTTTTTAACTTTAAAAAAAGAAATGAATCTAGTATAAATTTTGTATTTTATTTCCTTGTACGTCATGAAACATAGAAACTATGGCTAAAATGGAACATATGGGTAAAATGCATTTATTTGCTTTTGAGGAAAATATGACAGATACAATGAACATTTAAGTGGCATTTTTAAGCCACTCATTAATATATATTGAAAAGCAAAAATAATCATTGATGAAAGATTTAACCAAAATTTTAACAGGTGAGCGATTCAGGCTCTTGAGAGCCTCTTGTTATGATATCCTTCTCAAATTTGTTTCAAGATTTTCACTAAAAAAACATTGAAAGGGTCTTATAATAAGAAAAATCTGAACTTGTCAGAAATAGGGGTACATTTCTTCATGGAAGTTTGGGTGGGTGATTGTAAAATTTTCCAATATTAATTATGTGGGATGTAGGGTACATTGTATGTGAGCTTGCTTACTTCAGGATTCATTCATTATACACATTAAATGTAACCAATACAAGATTTACAAAAGGGAGGTTTTGTGGTCAAAAAGCAAAACAATCATCCTACCCTCTTTTATTGATAGTGATATGCCCCAGTTAGTGGTTGTCTCTAGTTGTAGTTGGAGTGTTTCTTCCTTTAGAGAATTTGGTGTTGGTGGTGATTTCTGTTGGATTTCTTTTTCTTATGTGGATACTTATAGCTTCACATATATATGGTATAGACCATGGGTTTATGAGGGTGTGAATGGGGTATAATAGAATAGAGAATAATAGGCAACAAAAATAAAGAATAGAGAAAAATGGCAAAAAAAAATAAAGAATAGAGAATAATGGGGTGCTAAAATATAAAGAATAACTGCAACAATAAAAGAATTGGGTAAAATATACTGAATAAAGAAAAGAACAATGTCCAGAATACACAGTTATCAAGTAATTACATTATAGCCATTATCTTTAAAGATAAAGAATAATGAGCAAAAAAATTAAAGAAGACAGAAATGAAGGACCGCGATCCATCTATTACTAATTATCACAAGTTTACCTGTAAATGCCTTTTCTTTTGCTGTTGGATTACTGTCTCATTACTGTATACCCCTGATCTCCAAAAGCATTCTTACCATTAATGTTGCGAAAGTGAATGGTGATGCTCAGGAAGTTTCCATAGGGAAGTAAAATGTCTAATAACTGGGATTATATATAAATAGAAAACAAAAGTGAAAGACATCTTTCTATTTATAGATTATTTCAGATATGATACTTACCAATGTTAATTACATAATGCAGTATTAAATATGTTGTTTAAACCACTTTTCTTGTCTTGTGTCCTTCCTGCTTATTTTATTTACCAAACTTTATACCTAAAAACAGTATTACATGTCCCATTCAAAGGATAATGACGAAAAGACCATAAAAAAGAAGACAAACAACAGACCACAAAACATGGAAAACTAAATATTGAGCAACAAGATCACCACAAATAAAGAACTTAAAGAAAACTCACAAGCTCTGAGAGAGGGTCTGGATGGGGGTCCTTAATTTTTTTATTCTTAATTTTTTGAGATCATTTTTTCTATTCTTTATTTATTTTGTCCATTATTCTTTATTCTGTATATTTTAACACTCCATCATGTCCATTATTCAATCTCTTTTAATAAGCAAAAGCTGATTCATTCATGTTGTCATTTTAAATATCATACTCATAACTAATTTACATTCATATTTCTCACATGTTCTTGGGTGCCCCTGAGTGGGAACACCCTCAGGCCTGTCCACAAGTACCTGTGATATAATAATTTGAAAAACAAATACTTTATAAGCAGATTTCTTCTTACTATCATCTCTTAAGTATAAGCAACAGGTCAACTATATATGTTGCATTGAATGATAGAAACTGTACATGTCTGTCTGGCAGAGTCATTGTCATGGATAATTGATAATGTTAAAAGTTTATTTGATACTTGTAGTAAAGTCTTTATCTTAAAGTCATTCAACATAAAATCAATCATGTCAGATCTGTATATAAAAGCAGGAGAGACATTTTAGCGTGTGCACTCTTATTTGTGAATTTCAGACACAAATTGTTGTAAAAAAACTCATCCCCATTTCTATGTAACATCTTTTTGTGCTAGAATTTCAACAAATATTTATATAATTTCATGGTATATGTAACGATTGTTCTCAATCTTTCTTACAATACCTTTAGTCTGTAGATATTTATTCTATTCAATAGCTTTTCGAAATACATTAGCCAGGTTTTCTAAATAAAATAACAACTAAACTACTATTTCAAGAAATAGAAATTATTATTATTACTATAAATAACTACAAAGAATGAAAGTACAATATGTTTAACGGTTTTCTGTGATTTTCGTGCGTGAAGTATTTACCTATTAAGTTTCTGTAAAGATGAGTTCAAATTCGTTTTGCTATTCGGAAAATCCCCTTTTTATAATCCTTAGCACGCCTTATCCTTGCGCGTAAGAAAATAGGTCGCTACTGGTCAAGGTTAATCATATAAATCACTGTCAATACATACGTAAATATTGGATTATAAAGAAAGCAATCACGATTTCATACGTCTCGACACCGATTTATCAATATAAAGCATATAAACACAAGTAACTAAAGAAATGTAGGATTAATAACAAGTTAGAAAACAAAGATGTTATTCGAATGCCACATGTTGGCGGAATTTCGTAACGCTAAATCGGCAACTGCCAATTTTGCCGGGAACGACGTTACGTTAACACAAAGGTAAAACCGCGTTATTGAATGTTTACAACAGTATAATACATGTAATATGCTAATCAAAATTGTTTCTTGATGTCTCTGATTGTAGCAAATGAAAAAAAAGCAGATTATAGTGTTATGTAGTACTGTTAATTGGTAATATTGCTATGCAAGCAAATTAAAAACATAGATAGACAACAAGAGTACACACGCTGAAATGTCTCACCTATTATACTGACCATTGATTTTATGTTGATAGTCCTACATATAAAGTTTTACTACAACACATTAACATTTATGATCCAAGAAAATGCGGTCAATGTCAGATAAACCAAGCTGGAAATACATGTCCACCTTTAATACAATCATTCCATACACAGAATATAGATAACCTATTGCTTATAGTATGAAAGAAACAAGACCAAACGATGGAAATTCTATATTGACCAATGAACCATAAAAATCAGGTCAAGGTCAGATGAACCCTGCTAGACAGACATGTACACCTTAAAATCATTCCATGCTTCAAATATAGTTGACCTATTGCTTTAAGTATCTAAGAAACAAAGATAACCAGGAAAACTGAACATTGACCAATCAACCATGAAAATGAGGTGAAGGTCAGATGATACCTGCCAGACAGACATATACACCTTACAATCATTCCATACACCAAATATAGTTGACCTATTGCTAAATGTTTAAGAAAAACAGACCAAAACACAAAAACTTAACATTGAGCAATGAACCATGAAAATGAGGTCAAGGTCAAATAAAACCTGCCAGACTGACATGTACATTGTAAAATATTTCCATACACCAAATATTGTTGACCTACTGCATACAGAATTAGAAAAACAAACCAAAACACAAAAACTTAAAATTGAGCAATGAACGGTGAAAATGAGGTCAAGGTCAAATGAAACCTGCCAGACTGACATGTACATCGTAAACTATCTCTATACACCAAATATAGTTGACCTACTGCATACAGTATTAGAAAAACAGACCAAAACACAAAAACTTAACATTGAGCAATGAACGGTGAAAATGAGGTTAAGATCAAATAAAACCTGCCAGACTGACATGTTCATCCTAAAATATTTCCTTACACCAAATACAGTTGACCTATTGCATACAGTATTAGAAAAACAAACCAAAAACACAAAAACTAAACTATGACCACTGAACCATGAAAATCAGGTCAAGGTCAGATGACACCTGCCAGTTGAACATGTACACCTTACAATCATTCCATACACCAAATATAGTAGACCTATTGCGTTTAGTATCTGAGATATGGACTTGACCATGAAAACTTAACCTTGTTCACTGATCCATGAAATGAGGTAGAGGTCAAGTGAAAACTGTCTGACGGGCATGAGGACCTTGCAAGGTACGCACATACCAAATATAGTCATCCTATTACTTATAACATGTATAATAAGAGAGAATTTAACATTCCAAAAAATCTGAACGTTTTTTTCAAGTAGTCACTGAACCATGAAAATGAGGTCAAGGACATTGGACATGTGAATGACGGAAACTTCGTAACATGAGGCATCTATATACAAAGTATGAAGCATCCAGGTCTTCCACCTTCTAAAATTTAAAGCTTTTAAGAAGTTAGCTAACGCTTCCCCCGCTGCCGCCGCTGGATCACTATCCCTATGTCGAGCTTTCTGCGACAAAAGTCGCAGGCTCGACAATAAAACTATAGTATTTTCTTTCAAAACAAAATATCAAACCTTGGTTGAACCATTTGATTTATTCATCAAAATATGCAATTTTATTTTGCAGTAAAGTCTCTGGTATTAAAGACAATAGAAATGGAACTGTGAAAGAGCTTCTGTTTTCGTTGCCAAAGATAACTTCACAAAAGGTATGTTACTATATTTAAATACTTGTCAGGTTAGTCAATATTTTAGTAAGTTGGTTACATTTATTAGTTGATAAACTTTCTTTAAAAAAATTTTTTGTAAGAACAAAGATTTATTTGGTCCCAATTTAATGTTTAGTTTGCCATAGCAAAAATAGATTTATGCCTACATGCATATGTATCTACAGTCTCAGGCAACAGTCTTCCATCCAATAATTGTTTTGTAATTTTAAAGTTTTATAATTATTGAATGAACTCCAGTAAATTATTGTTACTGTGGATTCATTATTATTCGTAGGATACCAGTTTACGTGGATTTTGTGCCTCAATGTGAACCATGAAGTTTTTAAATGTTTAAAGAAGTACAAAGTTTCAATAGGCTTCAGATGCAGACTATGAGAAAACCAATATACACAAAAATAAAAAAAAGTTTCCTCAATCCACAAAAAATTGGTACCCACAAAAATAAATGAATCCACAGTAGCTGAGATAGAAATAGGAAGATATGGTATGAGTGCCAATGAGACAACTCTCCATCCAAGTTACAATTTATAAAAGTAAACCATTATAGGTCAAGGTACGGCCTTCAACACGGAGCATTGGCTCACATCGAACAGCAAGCTATAAAAAAGATGTTTGTAATGGTTCAGATGCTAGTATTGAATTAAATGTAAAACGTATAGTATACTTAACTACTTTGCTATTGTCAACATTTATGCTTTAGTCATTCAGCATGTTCAGAAGGTTATGAAATAAAGTTGACCCTGGTAAGTTTTTTCTTTAACAGGACAAAGGTTCTAAAAATTGGAAAGCAGATCTAGGTACAATAACCATGGAATGTTTAGAAGCAATTGAAGATGGATGCTTCCAGACTTACAAGAGACAATTCATCCAAACAGAGCCTAAAAATCTTTCAGATAAAGCAGTTCACCAGCAAGCAACTAAGCAAGATTGCTCAAAGAGAGGTATGAAAATGATTTTTTTCCAAATACAGATCATGTCTCATAAATTAACTCTTCCTTGAGTAATTCACTACAAAATGGGATGTAAGTAAAGCACATTATGAAGTAAAGATTTGAGGCAAAAGCCGAAAACATTTATGCAAAGGACAATGCACCATAATATACCTAAATACATGTAAGATGAGATAGATCCAAACACCCATCAAGAATTTCAAACTGCAATGCATCACAGGGGTACAAAAATTTAATCAAAGGATTTAAAACAACAACACGCCATAACTTTTGTTAATGAAAATGTAAGTTCATGACAAATGGAATAAAACAATTCAACTTTACTACAATATTTTACATACAACATGAGTTCTTACGGTATGAACTCGTCTGTTGACAGTGTGAATATAGAAATGAATCTTATTCTTGTCACCAAAAGACATTGTGGTTCATGTACCCCAGGAATATCAATGAATACACAAAATTTTATAAAATACAACACTTACCAGAGGAAGAGTAACAGAAGTTAATTTACAGTATGTCAAAGGCAATTAAAATGTAAAAATTATTTTTAACCAACTTATTAAAGGCTAAGCTGCTTAAAAGTGAATCTTTGGTAAATAACCTCAAATTTTGTTGGAAAAAGGGAAGAACAGATCATTTCAAGGTGCAAGACCTCATGAAAGATGAAAAAGGGCACATAGCATCAGATAAAGAGGGTGGGCTATGTGCCTTCTGAAAATGGCTGAGATGGAACAATGTGTGACACTAGTTGTGTAACACTATTAATATAAAGCAGACATGTTAGACCTAAAAATTGAATTGCAAGAGCCCTTTGTTTTAGAATTTCAAGGATTTTACTCATTGTTTGAGTCCAATCATTTAAATATGTACAATTATTTGTTTTAAGGTGGCATTGGAGTATCAACTAGAGAGGGAAGAGGAATTTGTACCATTGAGAAGTCCGATAGAATGATTACCATGATCAGGTATAAATTGGGGGAAAGAGATTTTGGAAAACTTACACTGAACTACAGAACAAAACACGTTCTAGAGGAATTGGGAATAATTGACAAGGCATGGATATCAGACAAACATATTAAGGACACTGTTGAAAAGTCACCATCTGAAAAAGGGAAAGTTCCAAGTATCAGAAAAGAGAAGGAAATTTCAATAGCTTCAGAGAAAGAAGATGTCTACATGAATTCACCAGTATCTGAGAAGGAAAATGAACATCCCTCAAAACACACAACTGCTTCAACAGACAAATCTTACAAGATTTTAAAACCAGCAGTTGAATCAAATAATCCTCACATGACTTCATCAGCCCTGGAGAAAGAAGATGTAGGGCCTTCTAAGAAGAAACCTGTATTGGAGTCTAATGAGAATAACATGGCTCAGAAGCGGAAAAGTATGGAAGAGAACAATTTTGAAATGGAAATCGACAACATTAAAAGCAGGCTCAGGTCTAAGAAAAATGTTACCAAGACCGTAGAAGGTAATGCAAAGGCAATAAAAAAGAAAAATATTACTAGTAAAACAATTAAACAGGAAGCAATTAGTGCTGATGATGAGTGCAATGAAAAAGGTAAAACAATTAAACAGGAGGCAATAAGTGCACAAGAAAAGTTCAACGAAAGAGTTGAAAATGTTATCTCAAAATTGAAAGATTTGGATTGTGCCGAAACAGTTAATTCAAGGAAACTTTTCTGTTTCTCACCTTCTTCTGTTTCGGTGAAAAAGGAAATGATAGATGAGACAAGTAAATTAGGTTGTCACACTCCTTCAGATATTGGTAAAAATCTCTGCAATGGTAAACTGGGACACCATTCACAATCAGATGTCGGTAGACACCTTTTCAGAAGTAAACTGGAATGCCATTCAGAGTCAGACAGGGGACAGCTACTCGAGTTTCATCAAATCAAAAAGGAAATGATCGATAATGAAGAGAGACAGTTCCGTTACATTGAAATTGATGATGATGTAATCATGTTACAGGAAGTTGATGATGATGTGGTTTGGATGGGAGATGAAAGCTGTTGTTTTATTGACATCGAACCAGAAGATGTGCCAGTCATCGATCTTGTTGCTTAAAATTACAATCATGTTTTAAAATACCATTTAAGTTAATTTTAATGGTAAACTGAACAAAAATAAAGAAAAGTAATTTTGCTTGGAAGATCAAATAAAAAAAATGTGTGTTTACGGTTTCACTACTGACCCTAATGTTTCCATGAGAATATCCTCATCAATATATTGCATAGGTGTTGAAACTGCTACACAGTCCCTTTATTGTACATTTCTGAATTAAAAAAAGTTGTCAAATAATATTGAAAATTACGAATATACTTTCATCATGTTCATGCATGCACTGATAACCAGATGTGTTGTGTTAATCAGGATCAAACTTGGAGAAAGCAAGAAACAGACATATTTGTTTTTGGCTTCAGTATCAGTGAATATGGTCGTTCTACATTTATACCAATGTATATGGAAGATTATATCAGCAATGTCTGGGATAATTTCAAAAATCAGTGCTGATCAATTATTTTTTTCAGAAGTTATTACCCTTAGAAATGAAAATTCTACTAAAGAAAATTGCATTGTAAGCTCTCCCATGTGTGCAATTTTTGCCAGGTATTTATGAAATTCATATCAAAGGTTTATATCAGCAATGTCTTGAACTTGATGTCAATCAACTTTTATAAAAACAGTTATGCCCTTGGAAATATTATTTGGAACTGTTCTTTTAATTAATTTTTGTGACTCAATTTAACAAAAACAAAATTACTTGTTTTATTTTGTAAAGTTTTGTAAAAGTCATCTCAAAAAGTTTTAACTGATCTGTCAGAAGTTACTTGACACATTTTCTAACATAATTCACATTTGGTTAAAAAACAAGGTCACCTGCTAAAGATTCATTTTTGCATTGCCTTCAACAAAAGTTGTGGATTGAGACATAGGAATGCCAAGCTCAATGCTGTTTCAGTTTGTCATATGCCCATTGTCCTTGAACTTTTGTCATTTTCATTGTTTAGTGACCATTGATCAATTTTAAGGGTCCATTACTCTCATACTATTTATGTCAAGAATAATGGGTGTATGGAATGATTGTAAAGTGTCGTGTCACCTTGACCTCATTTACATGGTTCATGGTTCATTTATCAATAATTAGTTTCTTATTTAGGTCATTTTCTCAGATGCTATAACCAATAGGAAAACTTTATTTAGTATATGGAATGATTGTATAGTGTACATGTCTGCCTAGCAGGATCCCTCAGACCTTGACCTCATTTGCATTGATCATTCATATAAATGTTATGTTTCTGTGCTATTTGTAGTTAAACCTTTATCTTCTCTGATTCTTCTCTATCTTTCAACATGAATTTTAATCATGATCAGACAGCAGGTGAGGCAATTCAATGTGTGCAATCTTGTAATAAATGAATGTTATTTGTAATAGTCGAAAGAAAAGTGTGAGGCATTAAATGGTCAGTGATAAACAAAAAGGGCAAAACATGTAGATACAACGAAAAAGGGGCATTAACTTTGATATCAGATGTAAAGATCAATTTTGACTTAGGTTTGTACATGTACATATAAAGAAAAAGGGGCATTTATTTTGATATAAGATGTAAAGATCAATTTTGACTAAGTTTTGTGCATTTATGAGATACTGTTGTGGATTCATAATTATTCGTGGGGTACCAATTTTCTTTGATTTTGTGGGTAAAGGAAAACCATCAATTTAAATGTCAACAAAATACATGTAATTTTTTCTACAGATTTACATACTCACTTTTGCCAAACAACAAAATCAAATATCCATGAAAAATAAAAATATCCTCAATCGACAGAAATTCCAAGAAAATAAATGAATCTACAGAAGTACTGGTATATATTGTAAACCAACATAATTTCACAATTTATTATTTTTGTGACTTTCAGGAGTAGAAAAATTTTGCAAATAAAAATGGTTTCGAAAATGTCAATCTCTAATCTGTCAATTTCTTTTATGAATACATCAATAATAATTAAAAAAAATCACTGAAATAAATCAAGGCCACGTCAAGTTAGAAATGGCCAAGTGCTTAAAAAATCTTTTTTTGTGAAAATAAGTTGGTTTACTGTAAGTGAACACATGGTTGAATATGTCTAGGTTTGACCTATTAGCATTTGCAATATTGTGTAAGAATATTCAGATTTATATATTAACTACAATGTTTAATCTGGAAAATAAAACATGAAATGAAAAATAATGGGTTTTTACTTAATAGCTACCATTTAATTTAGACGATTGTTTTCTTCAGCAAATTTCTATTGAACCTGAACTGCTATTTCCCCATTTATCAAAATTGGTATATTTTTCAAGATTTTGGTGTCAGTCACTATGTTTATTCAGAGTGGAACTTGAAATTTAAAAAAAATTGTATTGGTTAAAAGTTTATAGAATCTGAGGAATGTTTCGGAATTTCGTTTCACCATGTCAGATAAAGTCACGAAAAGACATGGAATTTTAATTTTGATAAAAAGACCTTGAAAATTCCTTACACTTTACAAAATTTTACTTTACCTGAAAGACATAGTAATCATATTTTATTATGCACCTGCTGATTATTCAGCAGATACCTAGAGTAATCACAATATGGGATTTGATGATTGTTGACTGTCCTACAGTGACATTTAGTTGCTTTAATTTACTTCATTTGGTCTCTGGTGGATAGCTGTTTCATTGGCAATCATACCACATCTTATTTTCATATAGTGGATGCTTCGGTCACAAATTGTTTCTGCTTTCTTAACTTTGAAACCCCTTCTTGAAGTTCTGTTATGAAATTTTGATTGATTAGTCACCACAACTAGATAAAAGAAACAGTACATTGAAAATCATAGTAAAACCTTAGTCATCCCTGTACACATGTAAACAATCCTTTCCATTCTCTAATGCATAAAAAAGGGATAACATGAATCACCAAAACAAATTTAAATATGTTAAGATATAGTTTCTGTTCCTGCTTTACACATTTGAGTTGGGTAAGACAATTGGCATTTAGCTTTCACAAATTCTAGAAATTGTGTACACTGAACTAAACTTTAGAGTTTACATACATGTACCAAATTTGTTTTCACTCTCTAACTTTAAAACCCTTTGAGTTTGGGACAAACGGTGGCATCATTATTCACCAGTAATAGATGTCCTTGGAGGAACACTGTACATGTTAAACTTTCTAACACAATTCTTTATATAAGTTGAATATCACTTTTATTAGTTGTGTATCAGTAAAATTTCTGCCATCCATAGGTATAACTATAAGCCACAGTGAAATAACTTGATTCATTTAAAAATTGCACAGATTACTGTCATGCAGCGGGACCCTGTGATGGCGTTCATCAATTTCCTTTAGTTTTGATACTTTTCTGAGTTTTAGTTTTGCTATCATTGTGTGTGTTGATACCTAGCCCTCTTATTTGTTGTATTTACATAAAATCTACCCGGAAATGTGTTTTTAATTATAGCGAGGTGTGTTAAGATGTTAATATCAGTGACGATACACCAATGCTGCAGTCCGTACTATGATAGACGATTGAAATCTGCATGTTTCATTAAAATAAAACATTTTCAATACATTTCCCCAAAAAATAACACAATTTTCAAACGGAAAGATTTATATTCTTTTTTTTTTTTTGGCAGTTTCGATATTCCATTCCTGAGGCAGTATAATCGAAGACAAAATATGTTTCTAATGCCTGAGATCCCTTTTCCTTTTTGGCACTAAATAAATTCGCAGTGTATTCTAAATGCAACATCGTAGCAAAGCAATCCCCACCGTGCATCAAAACGCTATATGAATTACTGTCATGAAGGATTAATTGATGATGGAAAAGTAAACATATTTCATTTGCCTTTAATTTTAGGTCCTTGGTGTAGATTTTGAGTGCGAATTTTGGAAGCTTATAATTAGCAACGTTGCGAAGACAACGCGTTAAATTGTGGATGCATTGTCTTCTCTTGCTACTGTTTCGTATGTCCTTGGGTGAAATAAATAATAGATAATTCATTTTGTTATTTTTAATGAAAATGTATATGCAGAGGCTCAAATATTACAATTAAAACAATGTATTCGCAATACTTTTCATAGACCTTCATTGTACGGAAGATTGAACATAAAAAAGTGAACTACTTTTATGTATTATCTACTACACTATAACTTCATCATTTGTCTTTGTTGAGTCTACATTCTTTCTCCTTCCTACCTGAAATATTAAACATTTTTTGGCAGTTTTATCTCTTCATTCAATTGATACTGTTGGAAAGCACTGCTTATTCTGAAAGACAAATGTTAGATATTTTGTATGATGTTAAAAATATTTCAATACAATTCCCACCTTAACTACTAATTCTAGCATCGATCTTATCTTGTATGTACCTCATTTGATGAGTACAAACTTATCTACTATATACAACAACTGTGAATACTATTTTGAAAATAAAAAATGTTGATTTTTTCTATTTTCTTTTGTATTAATTACCAATTTTTTGTTTATTTGTAATAACAAGAAATAAACACCAAACTTGCTTAAATTGTAATAATTATCATGGCAAAATTATGTATACACCTAGAGTAAAATCGAAATAAATAAAAGGACAAAACAAAACTGAGATAGCTAAATACTTTCATTTTTTTATGAGATTTTCTGTCTGTTTTAGTGTTCTTTATTAAGTCTCCCAAACGAAGTTTGGGAAGACTTATTGTTTTTGCTCAGTTCTTCTTATTATTATTATTCTTCTTCCTCTTCCTCTTCCGCCGCTTTTAAATTTGAACTTGTACGCACCCGTTCTCCAAAACCGCTGGTCAGATTAACTTAGGGTTTCACAATATGTTAGACTAACATGTCTAGTGGTGCAATCAGGGTTTTGTTTGTGCAATGGGGTTTATTAAGGGGTACTTTGAGGGGTAAAAAGAAAAGAGGGTTTTACTATAGAACCCTATGGGATTTTATTTTTTAAAATTTTCAAATGATTATAAATTGAAAACCGTTTGTGATAGACACAATCTTTTTAATTGAAAATGTTCTAAATGATAAAACCCATTAAATGAAATACAGGGTTAGTCCCAAGGGGTCATCCCCACCCCCTGCCATTTAAGAAAGTTCTAATACCTTGTAAGTGGTCAAGATCCCCACCCCTAAACAATATATATTCTGGTTTGTCATGCTAAGATGGTTTGAATGATATACAGGGTTAGTCCCCAGGGGTCATCCCGACCCCCTGTCATTTGAGAAAGTTCTAATATCTTGTAAATGGTCAAGATCCCCACCCCTAAACCATATATATTCTGGTTTGTCATGCTAAGATGGTTTGAATAATATACAGGGTTAGTCCCCAGGGGTCATCCCGACCCCCTGCCATTTGAGAAAGTTTTAATATCTTGTAAATGGTCGAGATCCCAACCCCTAAACCATATATATTCTGGTTTGTCATGATAAAGTACATGAAATGAAATACAGGGTTAGTCCCCAGGGGTCACCCCCACCCCATGCCATTTAAGAAAGTTCTTATTTCTTGTAAGTGGTCAATATCCCCACCCCTAAACCATATATATTCTGGTTTGTCATGCTAAGATGGTTTGAATGATATACAGGGTTAGTCCCCAGGGGTCATCCCGACCCCCTGCCATTTGAAAAAGTTCTAATATCTTGTAAATGGTCGAGATCCCCACCCCTAAACCATATATATTCTGGTTTGTCATGATAAAGCAAATCAAATGAAATACAGGGTTAGTCCCCAGGGGTCACCCCCACCCCCTGCCATTTAAGAAAGTTCTAATATCTTGTAAGTGGTCAAGATCCCCACCCCTAAACCATATATATTCTGGTTTGTCATGCTAAGATGGTTTGAATGATATACAGGGTTAGTCCCCAGGGGTCACCCCGACCCCCTGCCATTTGAAAAAGTTCTAATATCTTGTAAATGGTCGAGATCCCCACCCCTAAACCATATATATTCTGGTTTGTCATGATAAAACACATGAAATGAAATACAGAGTTAGTCCCCAGGGGTCACCCCCACCCCATGCCATTTAAGAAAGTTCTAATATCTTGTAAGTGGTCAAGATCCCCACCCCTAAACCATATATATTCTGGTTTGTCATGCTAAGATGGTTTGAATGATATACAGGGTTAGTCCCCAGGGGTCATCCCGACCCCCTGCCATTTGAGAAAGTTTTTATATCTTGTAAATGGTCGATCCCCACCCCCAAACCATATATATATTCTGGTTTGTCATGCCAAGATGATTTGAATGATATACAGGGTTAGTCCCCAGGCATCACTAATGCATATAACTTTACCGGACCAAACTAATTTTCACTGGACTTTGCCCAATGTCAGGCGACCCTGGGAATTACGAATTATGGGAGCTTCGTTTGGGAGACATTGTAACAGCATCCTGTTACAATCATTTCTTGTTTTTTTTGTTTGTTTTGTTTTGTTTTGTTTTGTTTTGTTTTTTTGTTTTTTTTTTTTGGGGGGGGGGGGGGGTAGGGGTAGGGGTGAGGTTATTAATAATAAAAGACCAAACAACACAAAGAAAAATAGTAATCTATCTAGTTTATCGTTTCATTTGAACCTCACATGTTATACAGTTTACCTTGACCTTCTTACATTGAAGGAAGTATTTAACTTATAGATACAGTTATATGCCAAAAAAAAAGTGTATAAAGGATTTTTCTTGAATCATTTGGAAATGGCATTTTCTCAACTTACAGTGAAAGCTCAGACACCAGCTGTGTGTCAGTTCTGTGAAGAGTCGTCAGATATACGGTGGAAATGTATAAACTGTGATGTATTTATGTGTCAAATTTGCACAACAAAGATTCATAGAAAAATTAAATCAGCCGAAGAACATGAAATTTTAAATCTAAAAGATTGCGGAGGTATTGACGCTGCACAGACAATCCGAAAGGTTGATCTTCTGGACATGCCATGTACAATTCATAGAGGACAAAAGTATTGTGTATTCTGCATTGATTGTGAGAAACCAGTTTGTGCAAGCTGTTTAATAGAATCCCATCAAAAACACAATTATAAAACACTGAATGAAGTTTATGATACCACTATTTCTAAAATGAAAGAATTGCAAAATAAACTTTAATCCAGTCAAGAGTTTTTTGACAATGAAAAGGAAAGACTACAAAAACTGCTACTAGATAGTGACAAAAATTTCCAAGAAATAAAAAATAAAATTTTGTTAACTGAGAAGAAAATGACAGAAACCGTAACTAACTATGCAAAAGAACTTGTACAGGAACTTGAAACAATATGGAAGCCAACAGAAAATAAGATCAAAGCAGAATTGTCTGACATGTATAAGAATAAAGAAGACTTATCAAAGAGGGAAGAAAATTTGAAGAAAACCTTGCAGTCTCATCAAGCGTCTGACATTTTCTATTCAAGAAAATTGTTGGAAGAGACTTTGCCAAAAAATTCAGTGGAAACAATTAACTGCGACATTCTGAAAACAAAATTCATTTGTGGAAATATATTTGAAAAGCAAAACATAAGAAGAACAATATTTGGTGACCTTTATGCAGTTCCAAATTTAGAACTCGTCAAAAGCTATCAAAGTGATTTTCCAAATGAAATGAACATACTTCACTGTGATAGTAAAACGGCATTCATTACATGTCCTACTGAGGTAAAACTACAAAAAGTAAAATTTCAAGAAAATATAAATGTAAAAGTAGAGGAAGGCATTAGTTTATCAGCACTTAATATGGCAAAATTAAATAAAAATGACATTATTTTGTCAACAGGGGGAAGTGAACTACAAGTGTATTCAACTGATAAACAATTCAAACCATTTAAGCCTTTTTCTTCCTTAAAATCCATTAGTGTTCATGTTTCTAAAAACAATAAAATATTTGTGGGGTTGACTGAATGCTATCCTGTCACATATCCAGCTACTAAAGACAGTTTTAGAAGAGTTGTGGTTCTAAATCAGGACGGTAATAAACAACTTATCTATGAGTATGACAATGAAAACCAGAGACTGTTTACAGAACCATATAGAATCATAACCATGAATGACATAATTTATGTTATTGATTGTTTAAATAAACAGTGGGAAGGGAGGGTTTTGGGATTAGACTATGGTGGAAAAATACTGTGGACATATAAAGGTTGTGTTGTCGATTTTATAGAGATAGTAAAATTTTATCCTAGTGACATAGCAGCAACCTCTTCTGATATGATTTTAGTTTTAGATAAAAACAACCATGCTATACATATATTAAATTTTGCTGGGGAGGTTATTGCATGTTAGGCCATAAAACCACTGGGGATTGAATTACCACTTAGTCGTAGTATTGACAGTAATGGAATTTTGTGGATTGGCTGCAATACATGGCAAGCTGACAAAGATAGTAGGGCGAAAATATTTGCTGTAAAACTAGTTTAAGTTAAGCATGCATTGAAAATATTAATAAAGCATTATTTCATTGATTTCTTATATTATTTGATGGGGTTCGTGTTGCTAATTATTTAGTTTTCTATGTTATTAGTAGTTATCAAAGGTACCAGGATTATAATTTAATACGCCGGACGCGCGTTTCGTCTACATAAGACTCATCAGTGACGCTCAGATCAAAATAGTTATAAAGCCAAACAAGTACAAAGTTGAAGAGCATTGAGGACCCAAAATTCCAAAAAGTTTTGTATACTGTTGTTTGTCTTTTGATCTTTTTTTTGACATGGCGTTGTCAGTTTATTTTCGATTTATGAATTTGAATGTCCCTTTGGTATCTTTCGCCTCTCTTATACCAGATGAAATCGTCTTCAAATTTTAGAAAAATATATTGTCTTTTAGCAGAAACTTTCTACATGTTATAATCAGAAAGTTACAAAAAAAAATATTTATTTTCAACCTAATGAGTAATATTGATTGCTTAACGTGGTAAATATTCTTTTTTTGCAAAATGGGGCGACCTTTGTAAAGGATGGGAAATTAAGGCGACAGTAGTTTATCGATGTTCAAATCTCGAAAATCAATAAGAGACAAAAGAAGGTACCAAACAAAATGTGGGGGAATAGCAGTTTGAGAACGAGTGCGTCTGTTGCTATAGATGCACTACAAGCCATGCGAATTCACAGTCAAAATGAGGACACAATCGGTAAACAATCAAATGACTATACTGGTATCTAAAGGTCAAAGACTTCCAAAACATGTCGCTAGTAGGTTGATAACACTATGTATTGGGCAAACAAATCGTGAAGGTGACCGTAAAACTTTGGCAGTGTCGTTTTCATTACTCTATTGAAGCAGTTTGTGTGTAAGGAACACGCCCCTTTAAATAAAGTCCATAAAATGTGAATATATACGATTGTAACATACTAAATGATATATGTAAACGCCATACGATGGCACAGACGGTATGTTACAGTTGAGAAATTGGTGTTGTCTAAAATCCCCAACTGAAAAGTGTATTTTTGTACTTGACAATTGGTCACGTATGTCAAAGATTCTAGTTTGAAGTCTTCCGTCTGTGTCAATATCGAGGAAAAAGATCAAGATATGAAACAGACCTTCTACTTTCGGTAGTATCATTAATTTCAATTTCACTGGGATATATGTAAGCACTCATTGAAATATTGGTTATTGAGAGTGACAGATCATCATCAATATATCTGAAAGTGAAATAAAAGTGCTTTTCTTGGTGCTTTTTCTTTTTGTCTTTGAGAAGGTTCTGCTTCATATGTATACAAAAACAAGTCGCCCAATAGTGATGCACAATTAGTACCAATTGAAATACCGAATATCATTCCACCTAACGCGATAAATGTGTTGTCTGTCAAAAAGTCCAGCATTTGGACATTACCTTAGGTGTATTTGTTGTAGGAATCAGTGCGGTAAGATTTTTAATGGCTTACGTTTCCCATTTTTGTGGAAAAAAAGCTTTTTTTAACGTGACTATGTAGTTGATTTTTCAATTGCTTATGGGAAATAGTAGTGTTAAGCGAAGAAAAATCAAAGGTTAAAAAAAAAAAAAACTGAAAAATTGTAAAGATTGTGATTGAAGACTGAACTTTATATTTAGAAATTTTAAGAATCCAAATCTGATTGACACCGCTGGTTGAATATATTTCATAACGATATTTAAGATGGCCATCTGTTACCGTAGAATGGAAGAACTTTATAAAGATGTTTAGTCGAACATTTTGACGACCAAGCTATATATAATGCCTTAAAAGGATGTTTGTAAAGTTTATGTATCCTTCTTCATGTTAATACCAAAGGAGAGAAGGACGGATTTGTGATTTTCCAAAATCTCCTCTATCGTGAATGGTGTATAGCTAGCTATAGGTTTATGTGGGATTCCCAGTTTTGCTGTAAATTCCAAGTTCGCTAATGAGATATTCTGAAAAATGGTTTTTGCATATATAAAAATAATGTTGTTTGAGGCTTTGTCTGCTGGAACAATCACAGTTTTGCCGTGAAGAGAGGATAAGAGAGGCATGTGAGCTCATTGCACATCGTCGATTTTTAACGCGCTTCTGATTGCATGCCCGAATAGCTTTGATTATTCAGATGTGGTGACCAGTTTTGGTTTATATGGCTCGCGCTTTATGCATGTTCTGGCATAGTTCTCAACTGCATCCATCAGTAACCTGAAGATTTTTTTCCAGTTGATGGGTTGGGAAATTGGCTAACAACTCTTTAAGTTGTTGATTATTCAAAATAGACTTTCACTGGTAAAACACTCATTAAAGATACGAAGCTCATAATTTGATCTAATTAGACTCATCAGTGGCGCTCGAATCAAAACAGTTGCAAAGTCGAATAAAGTAAAAGAGTTTATAGAGAATAGGGGTAAAATTTTGCAGTGCAACAAGCCACTTCCTTTTTCCTAAATAGTTGTTGCAAGGGCTCTTTCATGTGCAAAGAGTGGCACTCTCCATACACAATGCAATTGATCGTAGCAAATATGTCAATCCTGGTTTTTTTCATTTAATATGAATATATCAACAAAGTTATAGGAAATCGTGAAAATCAATCGAGGCGAAGTCAGTTAGAAACGGATAGAAATCATCTGTGAAAGTTAGTTGGTTTACAGTAGGCGAATTTGAAAAATGACAAGTGAATGCGTACCTTCCTTTGAACCTATGGTTGACAATGTCTAGTCTTGACCTATTAGCATTTGCAATATTGTGCGAGAATATTCAAATTTATATATCAACTACAATGGATATTCTGGAAAATAAATGTGAAATAAAAACAAAATATTAATATTTTATTAAATAGCTGCAATGTAATTTAGATGGTGGTTTTCTTCAGCAAATTTCCAAGTGTATCCGAATTCTTCTAATTTTCAATGGTTTGGTGTCAGTCGCTATGCTTTTTCAGAGTGTAAATTGAAATTATAAGGGTTGATGTTGGTTACATGTTTATGGAATCAGGGAAAAGTCAAGGTATTTCGTTTGAGGATAATGAAGTTATGAAAAGACATGGAATTTTAATTATGCAAAAAAGACCTTGAAAATTCCCAACACTTCAAAAGTGGTACCTAAGCTGAAAAACATAGTAAACACAATTTATTTGGACCCTGGTGATTATTCAGAAGCGACTTATAGAAATCATCTTGTCTGTGCTCTCTACCTTTAAACCCCTAAGAGTTCTGTTTTCAAATTTTGCGTATTATTCACCACTACTAAAAGATGCACATGTGTTGTGTACAAAAAACATAAATTGGAAAGTCACAGTCAAAAACTAGGTTCACTTAGTTGCCCCTGTGAATATGTACAAAAATCGTTTCCACTCTAATTAAAGAGATTAAAACAGGAATCACAAAAACGAATATGAATATGTACAAATATAGTTTCTTCTCTCTGCTTTACATTTTGGGTTGGTTAAAGACCTTAGCATGATTATTCACAAATACAAATACCTGAAAGTGTGTTGTGTGCACACAATATTAAAACTGTTAGACCCAATTGTGAATAATTCATGTACAAATGTGGGTCCTGATGAAAACATCTCAATCTTTTCTTACTTTGCAGAATGCCTTTAGTAAGAATTCATAAAACTAAGTGTATCGTTAACTTTTTTACGCGTAACTATTCTGTATAATCTGAATTTTACATAAAGTTGTTCAAACATTTGGTATTTTAATCAACATTGCTATTAAGACGAAACAGCTTTCTTCAAGACATTTTACCTTATATATACTAGTCGGAGTTCCATCAGCAATTTTGGTTTCAACTCCAGATAAAACAGTACTTCATCAAATAGAAATAAAATCGACCACTTGAAAGAAAGTCGTTTTAATTTTGTTGTAAGCACTGTACAATAAGGAATCAAACAGTTTGATACAACAACAAATCATGAGATACAAAAGTATCAATTTTTTTAATAAGCTAATTCAAAAGAAAATGATGTTATACAAAATATCGCAGTTTATGAGACACAATGTTCGAAAAATAAAACATATTAAGGTCCTCAAAATATAAAAAAATACACTCAGTCTGGTAAATCAGGTATTTAATTTGCTGGTATAGTATACAATGATCTGGTTAACCCTTAAAGGTGTCTAATAACCTTAAATTGACTGTTCAGAATGCTGCCTTAATAGTTTTTTTTAAATAGATTTGTGTATATAGTTTTTGCTTCTAGTTATGGTTGGACTTTTGGAATGGGACAAAAATGTTCATGTTAGCAAACATTAGGCAAATCTTGATATAAAATCCACGTCTTTTTATGTCTTAAATGTGAGAATGAATGATTCATTTATGAAAAGCATGTTGAAGCGCACAGTATAAAAAAGAGTCTATGACAATTTTCTTCGATTAAAGCATATCGAACCACATTATTTAGTAATCTTACTTCAACCGGAAATGTCATCTAAATGTTACCCCTGATTTTGATTCACCAGATCTTTATGCATCATAGCAATAAGTGGGAGTAATTGTGAGACCTGATTTAATAAGCTTGTCCACACTGCAAGATCATAATAAGCAAAAACAATTTTTGTAGAAAAACAATGTAATTTAAACTCAATTTAATCAGAAAATACTGAAATAACACGCTTATATAGAAGTATATGTAAAATCAATGATCCCTGTAAAGAATTTGACAATGTAAAATTAAATTAAAGTAGTAATATGTCAGCACTCGTATAAACAACAAAATATTGATAAGATTAACAAAACATGTATGTCATGTACCAGGCATGGGGCGAATTACATTGCAATGTAATGCATTATATTACAATTACTTTGACCAAACCATGCATTATATTACAAATACAATTACATGCATTTATCAAAGTAATGCATTATATTACAATTACTTTTGCAAAGTAATGCCTTGAATTACACATTACATTTGAAAATTTTATTAGTGAATAGAAAAATTAAACATTTGGAAAAACAACTAGAAGTCACAAAAGATTCTAGCATATGCAGTAACTGTTCCATGAATTGAATATAAGTATACATGTAAAAAGTCTATTTAATTTGACTTTTACAATTTTTAATGATTTTAACTTAATGTTGACTTTACTTTTATAAATATATTTTTTGTTGTTGTTTTTTTTAATTTTAAACGAAATATTTAATTACTGTGAATTACTTCCCTAATTATAAAATAAACATAGACCTTAATTAATGAACAATTGTCTAAATGGTGAAAATATTGATTGTTAAACAAACTAATTAGTGTTTTATAACAAAGTTCAATTATCTTTTATCTAAGCAAAACAAAGATATTCTTTGATCTTATGACAACAATACAGCTATGCTTTTCAAATATCAATCTTTTTATGCAGGAAAATGTATGAAATAAGATGAAATAAAGAATATATTCTAATGAATAACATATACTTAGTTAATCAAGAAATCTTAAATTTGGTTTAGTTAAAACTCCAACAATATGTTAAAGATGTAGTATGTGAAAAAAGTAATGACATGTAATGCCATGTAATGCATGAAATTACACAACTTTTTGCTAAAGTAATGCATTATATTACAATTACATGTAATGCACAAATTGCTGCATTACGCATTACATGCAATTACTTGGAAAAATGTACTGCATTACCATGCATTACAATTACAAATTTGCATTACCCCATGCCTGTCATGTACTAAATAGTAGGGTACATGTTTTATATCAGTAACAACAATTCATCTTTGCCATCAGAAATTACTATGTTCTTGTACAGTAAAGTAAGGTTATTATTTCAAAAATTGGAGACAGAGTTCACCTTTATCTCATACATGATTTGTTTTAAACACTTTCACATTAGAAAACTTCATATTCATATTAAACATACTGTGTAAAGCATTAAAAGCTTATAGAATGAAATTACTCTTTTCAAAATATAAGAACATTGAACAGGAGGTTGATGGTTTGTCCACGATGGTAACACCAGCACAGTAGTCAGCACTCCTGCACTAAAATGGAATAACTGTCATTTTCTGTAATATACTGTTATACTGTTTTAAAATGTTTAATTATTCAAAACACCTAGGTGTTTATACCCACAGGCATAGATGGTCTTAGCACAATTTGGCAAAGATTTTGGGAATGTGGGGTTTTCAATGCTCTTGAATTTTTGCGTTCCAAATGATTTGCTTTTAGCGCCACTGTTGAGTCTTGTGTAGATGTAATGCACTTCTGACTATTATATTAAATAATAAGCCTAAGTATCTTTGATGAGTTTTTACAACTATCTGCAACCCTAATTTAAGTTATGATCACATTTCAGTTTGCTATATGTAGTCAGTAAAAGGTTAAATGATTATTGGTTACTTGCTTATCATCTTGAATCTTTTGAAGCATATACAGGACAAAAACAATAAAATTTGACGTACTACACTGAAAACTCACAAAATTATACTCCCTCCCTCACAGAAAGCAAAAGACTGATTTGATGAGGGAAACCCCAAAATAATTTAGATCAAAAAACAAAATGAGAGGTGGACAATACATTATATGATTAAGATTCAGAGAAAAGTTTCAATAAATTATATCAAGGTGTTTATGATGAATTGCTGAAACACAATGGATACCCCTAGATAAAGCAATAAATAGTTTGGTAAATAAGCAAGGGAGTGGTATCATATGGAGAGGATTTTGAGAAAGTTTCATTTAATTCTGATTAGGGGTTTAGGAAAAGCAGATACAAATGTTTAAGGTAGTAAGTTGATTATACTAAGTCCATGTCATAACAAAGTAAATCCTAAAAATCGTTCTGATGAAAAAAAAAATTATAGAAGATGCAAAAGTATAATGTGAGTAAGATTTCATACAAAATTCCAAAAAATATGCCAAGAGGTTCAGGAGCAATAAAGTACTAAAGTGGAACAAAGAACAGACAGACAGACTCCCTCATTACTATATATCATACACTTTAGAAAAATAGGGGTATAATAAAGAATATCAAATGTAGGTTCCACAAATGGGTCAACAAGGATCAAAAGCTTGAAATAATCAAAATTTGAACTGGCACTGGAAAGAGGGCTTTCAGGATGTAGACAGAAGTTTTGACTTACATAAGGCCACTTTTTGACACCTTATTGAGTTACTTAAACTAGACATTTTAGTAGTTATTAAATACAAGGCATCAAAACTGAGTCTAAATTCAGTTCAGATGGCCATATATATAAATTATTTAACAGAAATGAAGAATCATCAAAGCCAAAACCCGGTTAAATTATACAATTTAATATTTAAAAATTGTACTTTTAAATAATTTGGTAATTTGTCAATTTATCTGTATATTAAGGGTAAGGGAGATAACCATATATATTCTATATACAAGTTGTGCTCCTTCATCTTGATTTAATATGAGAACCTTCCTTTTTGAGTTTTAGATCAAATGAGGGAAGTTGAGTTAATAATTTACAAACAGAATAATTTAGATTATCTATAAGTAAATCTTCTTCTTAATTAACTAGGATAGTCAGTTCCTCTGCCGAGTTCTTTAGCTTCCTCAATTAATAAAACTGACTGCCTTGATAAAGCCAAGAGTGCTTCAGGCGGCATAAAACACCAACAATCAATTGTGGTATGAAGTAATTATTTAAAGGTTATTTTTATTCCAAAGTTACCGGAAGAAGATTTTATGTTAACCGACCAACCTCCAAATTTTCAAGGCTTTGTCTTTTATTAACACCAAAAATCAATTTGATAAACAAAATAACATTATATAATAAGGAGAAACTTGAAATAAAATGAATTTTAGAGGATTATGTGTTGACAATATTCATTATAAATATAAATGATAAAGTGGATTTTTTTCTATGGAAAACTAAAAAAAAATCAATCTTATCAAATTGTTAAATAGGAGGTACACAACTACATGGTGAAGTTGTTCTATTTTAACAGATTGCTTTCATATACTTTTATTACAGACAAAAGCAATATAATTCTTGAAACATAGATGAGGGGATAGGGACAAAATACCCGATAGATAAGAAATTAATAAGGCATAAAAAGCAAATCCTGCAAAAAAAACGATAGCAAATGCTAGTAAGTATTTCTTTTCAAGATTTTTAAATCATTAAGTTAAAACAAAAGCAACAGCTTATAATAAATATTTCAACTCCATGTTCATAATGGTGCAAATATAAAAAAACATATCTTACTTTGACTGAGGAAAATGTTTGCATGTAGTGTCAGAAAATATTGCATAATTTTGTTTTGTTTTTTTCAACTTTCAATGGCTTCAATACACTTTTGATTATGTTACATAATTTTACCAACAAAACTGTTTAATTGTGTTTCATTGAAACAAGAGCTCTCTGGATAGTATCCCTGTCTTCATCACTAGGATCTTTCTTCAGAAACAGTCCAAAGTGATGAATTACTTTCTTCAGAATTTCTTTCTTCTTGTATTTACTTTCTATGTGCATCATTCTTTCACAAACCAAGGCAAAGTTTCTGTGCCAGTAGTTAGGAACGTCAAAATGTCTCTTGATTGCTGAATCATTAAGCTGAAAATACACAAATGTATTTACAATCTTTTATCTTCATAAGTTTGTTCTGTAAAAATATATAAGTCATAGAAAACCAGAATGCACACGATGTCCTGCTTAGCATACCCCACATGTAAATCAAAGTATCTGATGACCGAAAGTACTTGTCTGACAAATCCAGGAAATGCTCATTTGTTACTAGTCATCACTGATCAGATGCTGTTAAGCCCTTTTCAACTGAGTTTTATAGTTTGTTGTTATGTTGTACTGTTACACCACTATTCCAGGTTAGGGGAGGGTTGGCGTCTTCAAACATGTTTAACCCCACCATATTCTATATGTGACTATCCAAAGTCGAGAGCCTGTATTTCAGTGGTTGTCGTTGGTTAGTGTCCGTCATATTTATTTTTCGTATATTGTTTTGTTTTAAAATAGGCCGTTAGTGTTCTCAATTGAAATGTTTCATATTTTTCATGTTGGGGCCTTTTATAGCCGACTATACAGTATGGAATTTTCTCATTGTTGAAGGTTGTACGGTTGCCTATAATTGCATCTCCTTATTTTTAAAAATATGAAGTTTTTCTGTTCAGCAGTAGTTGCGAAAAGTGTGAGGAATAATTTTAAATTCTTTCAACATATTGAAAAATTCAAATTATCAGCAAACAGGAAGAATGTGTCCGTTTAGTCTGAAAAATGCTCAGAGTATACAACTTATCCCTGTATACCAAGTATGATGTAATTCTCTTTAAAAAGTACTACGGGATGTGTGACCAATAATTAAAAATTCATCTTAAATATTGAAAATTTTTAAGTATCTACGAACTTGAAATGGTGTCTGACAGATCTAAAAAATGCTCACACATTGCAACTCATCAAGCATCATCAGATAAGTTACAAGTATTCTGTGAAGTAGTACTAAATAAATGTGAGAGGAAAATTTGAGCCATATTTTAAACGTGCTATTTCAAAAGGTACAAAAGCGCAGAAAGACTTTACTGTAAACATCATCCTGGCGCTGGGCAGATCAGTCTTTACTCATACACCTAAATGCCATGTTCTTAGTGGAAAAGCCGGCAATATCATTTTCCAAGTCTTTTAATTGACCTGGCTCAGGATAAAACTATCGACCTACTACACTCGAGGCAAGCACACTACAATATCCACCTGGCAGTTAAATAAAGGCAACCGTAGTATACCGCTGTTCAATAGTAATAATTCGATTATGCAAAACCATTTTCGGGTAAAAAATCAAAACCGGGGGAAACACATCAACTATATATATATAAAAGGAAAACAACGGAAACACTGAACTACAACAAAAGCAAACGCCAACATACATAGAAACGGACTGTGTGATAACAACTTCCGAATTCCTGACTTGGTACAGGACATTTCAAGAATAAATGGTGGGTTGAACCTGGTTTTATGGCTAGCCAAACCTCCCGCGTATATGGCAATGTTAAAAATACAGCTAAAATGGCAACACTACGTGACAGGAATACAGTATAAACAAACGCAAGTTAAAATATTCCTAGAGTGACGGTATACCATTAGATTTATTATAGATTATGGCTCTTATAGAATATCATTTTGTCAAATAAAAAAATTAGGGGCTTAAAAGTTAGTTATCCGGCTTTTCTTCAGCAGATGTTCATTACATATATACCGGGATATGCTGAAAACTCCGAGCTTTCTCAACAATGATTATATTTTTCCCCTTTTCAAAAACCTGCTCTGTATTTTAAAACGTATTCAACTTTATTAAACAGTGATAAACTATACTCTATGGCTATAACATTCAAAACCTCTTTTGTCCTGTGTATCTGTTTTCTTTCTACTTCATACCTGATATGAGGCTAATAAATATTCTGATTTCTTCCTTGTGCTTTTTGTTTTTTCAGCCATTTGATACATCTGAAAGGCACTGCTTATTCTAAAATAAAATAAAAGTGGATATGTAGTATTATGTAAAACAGTCACTTGTTTTTTAAATATTTTTGACAGTAAAGGCTATTTAGGAAAAAAAATAAGTGAATATCTAGCTTTCAAGAACTGCATTCAAAATACTAAAAGCATTATATGTAAGCAGCAATTGAACTCCTATATTTTGGGCATGAAATGAGTGGTTCATAAAGTTCATATACAGTAGCCTGTCAACTCTGAGGTTGTGAGTTTTGAACTCTTCTTATTGTGAGGTGTGTTTGATTCAGATCTTAATTGACAATGACTGCTAGTTTTTTGCCAAGATGGTTCTCTGGATTCCTCCACCAATTTAAACTGACCAGAATAATATTGCCAAGGTTGCCGAACTTTGAGCTAAACACCAACAAACACACAAGCTTCAACATTTTATATGTTCAACAATGGCTCAATAAATTTAGAAGTATTATAAAAAATCAAAGTGACATGTTTTAAAGTTTTTTTTATTATTTAACTTTCAATAGAAACATTCTATTTTGTTCAATTCCTTTCTGAAACAAAATTATGCATTTTTTAAGAAAGGTAGAATCACAAATTCATTTTTAAAAAACCCTGTCTCCCTCCTTTTACCATTACAAATGATGATTGGTTGGGGTCTCAAATTCAACCCTTTCTTTAACAGCACATTTTAATTTACAGAGTTTTAATTTGAAAATAACTTAAGACTATTTAATCATGAATTTACTGTACTGTCTATTTTTCTTCGTAAAAAGCAAACTACAGGCTTTAAAGAATCTTTGTGGCTCACCTGGATCTATGTTCATCTTCAACAATTGCCACTCTCCAACATTTTTGACTAGAATTCAGGACTAAAATTTCTTTTTTGTTGATCTTGTATTGTTGAATTTGTATTGCTGATAGTTTTTTCAGTTTACAGTTTCTCTCTATTTACTATAGCTTTTGTCAAAAATGGGTAAAAAATACCTGTGAATGCCAATAACTCTCATAAGAATTGGACTGAAATTTTCGGCTTTGTTGATATTTGTTGATCATGTCTTGCTTATTATTTTTGTCAACCCTGCAACATTTTGTTGTGAAAGCGAGAAATAGATATTCTACATTCAATATGTGGAAGAGGTGTCAACATTTAGGTTCGGTCTGTGGTTCAAATTTTTGTACACGTAAATAAATTTGTCAAACTTTCATGGAATTTTATTTACTCTGACAGAAGCTTTTTCATCATGATTCAGTGTGAATTTGATTTTTTTCCCTTTCTTTTTATTTTTAGTATTTTACAGATAAATGGACTATGTTGTATTTTTCGCAGTTAAGAATAAGATAGTCAAAGGTTTAAATTTTTCAGACATCAATTACTTTGTCAAACCTAAATGGAATTTATGAAACTTGTTCAGAAACTTTTATATGATCAAAAAACAGTATCCTCAGTAAAAATATTTTTTTGAAATGATAAAAGAACTTAGAACTTTGCAGTAAACATTTAGCTTCAGTCTGGGGTTAAAGTTTTTTATACATCAATAACATTGTTAAAACTTTGTAGAATTTTATGAGACTTTGGCAGAAGCTTTTATATAATTAAGAGATAATGTCGGATAAATATTTTAAAAATGAAGTTTTCATTTTCCCTTTTTGTAGGTCTTGATTTGTTGATCATTTTAATATTGACAATTTTTTCTTTTTCTATTCTAGTCTTTGCGGAAAAGCATAAAAATAGGTAAAAAAAATTTCATTTAAGGGTGTTTACTCCTATTGGCAATTTTGCCCATTCTTACATAATTGTAGATCTTGTCCTGTTTATCACGTTTGCTCTCAAAAGTTTCTGGCTATTGATTATATTTATCAAGATAATATGCAAAAAATTGTAAAAATCATCATTAAAGGGCAATAGCACCTACCAGAAGTTGTCTAAATGTTTTGATATAAATGGAGTGCATGAAAGTCTCAACATTCTGAGACACAAAAAAAAACATGACACAAAACTAAGTTTCGGATTAAAATATGAATAAATGATTTCACTACTTCATCTCTTGATAATGAAAATTCCTAAAATTTTCTTTTAACAGATACAGACTGTTACAGTGTATTATCTACATTAAATATCTAGTTTATCTATCCATTTGATACGCATATAAATATATTTTGTACAAAGTTTAACTTCTATTTAGTAATATGCATTAAAAGTGCAAAAAAGACTTTCTGTAATCAGTACGAAATGGCATCTTTGCAACCAACAGAGGAAGCTCAGACACCAGCCTTGTGTCAGTTCTGTGAAGAGTCCTCAGATATAAGATGGAAATGTATAAACTGTGATGTAGTCATGTGTCAACTTTGTGCATCAAAAATTCATGGTAAAATAAAAGGGTCTGGAGAACATGAGATTTTAGATCTGAAAGACTGTGGAGGTGAGGATGCTGCACAGTCAATCCGCAAAGTGGGTCTTCAGAACATGATATGCACAATTCATAGAGGACAAAAGAACTGTGCATTTTGTATAGACTGTTCCCAACCAGTTTGCATGGATTGTTTGATAGATTCCCATCATAAACATAAATATAGAAAACTGAATGAAGTATATGATACCACTATTTTGGAAATGAAGGAATTACAAAATAAACTTGAATCTTGTCTTCAATTTTTTTGCATTGAAAAAAGAAAGTCTAGAAAAACTTCTCCTAGATGGTGATAAAAATTTCCAAGAAGTAAAAGATAAAATACTGTTCACTGAAAAGGAAATGACAGAAACAATATCCAAATATGCAAAAGAACTTTTGCAAGAACTAGAATTGAACTGGAAGCCAATAGAGAATAAAATCAAAGCAGAACTGTCTGACATAGAGAAGAATAAAGAGGACTTAATAATGAGGGAAGAAAGTTTGAAAAAAACCTTACAATCTCATCAAGCATCAGAAATTTTCTCTTCAAGAAAAACATTGGATAAGAATTTACCAACAAAATCAGTTAAACAAATTAATTGTGCTTTTAATACAAAATTTATTTCTAAGAAGATATCCCATCAGAAAAACACAAGAAGTACAATATTTGGTGACCTTTATGCAGTTCCAGACTTAGAACTAGTAAGAAGCTATCAAAGTGATTTTCCGTATGTACTAGATTTACTTAACTGTGATAGCAATACAGCATTCATTGCTTGTTATAATGTGAGAAAACTACAAAAAGTAAAATTTGAAGAAAATAACATTAAAGTAGAGGAAGACTTTAGTATACATGTACTTAATATGGCAATATTAGGTAATGATGACATTCTTTTGGCAGCAGGGGAAAGTGAACTACAAGTGTATTCTATTGATAAACAATTCAAACCATTTAAGTCATTTTCTCCCTTAAAATCCATTAGCGTTCGTGTTTCCCAAATCAATGAAATATTTGTGGGGTTGACTGAATGTTTTCCTGTCACATTTCCACCTACAGAAGACAGTGTCAGAAGAGTTGTTGTTCTTAATCAGGACGGTGACCTTCAACATACCTACGAGTATGACAAAGATAGTCAGAGGTTGTTAACAGATCCAAGGAGAATCATATCCTTGAATGACAATATTTATATCATTGATAGGATAAATGAACAGTGGGAAGGCAGAGTCATCGTATTAGACTATGGTGGACAACTTCTATGGACATATAAGGGATGTGATATCAATTTAGATACAGGAAAATTCTATCCTAGTGACATAATAGTAATCTCCAATGATATGCTTTTAGTTTCAGATCAAAACAACCATGCTATACATGTTTTAAATTATAATGCGGAGATTATTGTATGTAAAGCTGTAAAAGCCTTAGGGATTGAATTACCATTTAGTCTTAGTATTGACAATAATGAAATTTTGTGGATTGGCTGCAATACATGGGGAACTGACAAAGACAGTAAAGCGAAAATATTTGCTGTAAAACTAGTTAAACATGCATAGAAAAAATATAAATAAAGCATTATTTCTCTGATTGGTTATACATGATGAAAATGTCTCCAAATTTATAACAACTATTTTCATTTTCATTTGTATATGCACACACTTAATAATTTTCAACCTTGAATATTCATTGCTGAACTTCAAGTGATAAATATTTCATTTAGCAAAATGGGCCAAACAGGATGAAGGATGAGAAAATGCAAAACAAATAATACATTTATCAAAGTTCCATATTAGAATTAGGCGTAATAGAAAACTGTCTGCCTGTCTGTCCAGATCTATTATCTACATTCAAGTTTACATGCAAATCTTCTTCATGACAACACGGTACTGATTGATTTAAGTGTTAAGTCATCTATAACGAAATTAAAGACTAAATCAAATCTGAAAGAATGTGGAGGTGAAGATGCTGCACAGTCAATCCGCAAAGTGGATCTTCAGAAAATTGTGGTTTAAATTTTTGAAAAAGTTTACAAGAAACAGTGATTGTTGATCATTCATACCAATATATCACTTGGTGCTTTCGGTGCTTCGAATGACATAAAGTACAACTGGATATCTTAATCTTGAAATTTTGATAAAGGGATATGTTTATACAATGATTTTGTTGAAAGCCTATTCCATTTTAAAATATTTACATTCTTAGTTAAAAAAAATAATTACAGCCTAGAGGATAGTGAGGGGAGCCATAACATAGGGCCGTATAGCATGACAATAAATAAATTGTGATGTTATATAAGCAGAAGTAATCAGGGTTATCAAATTTCTACATAGCTTATATTATACATCCAAAGGAAGACACAGATTTAATGATACACTATATTCCACTAGTCTATAGGATTATGTCACAGTTTAACATTGAATTATGTCACAAAGTTTAACATTGAATTATGCCACAAAGTTTAACATGGAATTATCAAGGCATAGAAGTGATTTCCTTGTTACTTCTGTGGAAAAATATTTTTGTTTCACATGTTTTCATGTCTTTTGTAGCTAACTATACAGTATTGTTTTTTGCTCATTGTTGAAGGTCGTATGGTGACCTATAATTACTACAATTCACATTATTCGCACTCTGTAGGATAGTTATTTATTATTTTATATAAGCTGTTTTGTTGTGGTATGATAGTCTAAAAAATGGTCAATGTCCAATTCGTATGGGACGTACGTAGAAATAGTCTAATTAAAATGAGGGTATAATATGGTTAACTACACATGATGGCAAACAATCGTACTAAGCATGATAGTTTTCTATTAAACCGTCTCAGAGGAGTTTCATTCACAAAAGTCGTGACAGATGGTTTGAGAACACATGCACAGACCAGCCAATTACTATAGGCCTTCTATCGATTCATGGGCAGGCCCACAAATAACCATTAAATATTTATTTAGGGGCAGTTACTCCTTTTAGGAATCCATCCCAAATTCAGTTATATTCACCTATTTATAGATTTATTAAGATGAAACAGCTTTCTTTAGGAAATTTTACCTAACAGAAACTTGTCTGAGTTCCATCAACAATTTTTGTTTCAAGAAAGTCTTTTAGTTGTTGTTGTAAGAACTGTACAATAAGGATTCAAACAGTGTGATACAACAACACAGCATGAAATACAAAAGTATAATTTTATTTTTAATAAGCTACTACAAAAGAAAATGTTATACAAAAATATCACAGTTTATGAGACACAATGTTCGAAAAATAAAACATATTAAGGTCCTCAAAATATAAAAATACATTCAGTCTGGTAAATCAGGTATTTAATTTGCTGGTATGATATACAATGATCTGGTGAACCCTAATAGGTGTCTGATAACTTTAAATTGTCTGGTCAGAATATTTTTTTTGGATAGATTCGTGTTTATAATTTTGCTTCTGGTTATGGTTGGGAGTGTTAAAAATCAGACACAAACGTGGAACCAAGCAGACATTAGGCAAATCTTGATATTAAAGCCATGTCTAAAATGTGAGAATAAACGATTCGGTTATGAAAATGCATGTTGAATTGTACATTATAAACAAAGAATCTTTGACAGGTTTCTTTGATTCAAATATAACGAATCACATTATTTGGTAATCTTATTTCAACCTGAAATGTTACCCTAATGTTACCCCTGGTTTTGATTCACCAGATCTTTATGCATCATATCAATAAGTGGGAGTAATTGTTAGACCTGATTTTAATAAGTTGTCCACACTGCAAGATCATCATAATAAGCAAAAAAAAAAAAAAAAAAATACATTAGAAAATCACTGTAATTAAAAACTCAATTAACACAGAAAATACTGAAATAACACACTTATATAGATTTATATATATAAATATAATGATACCTGTAAAGAATTTGACAATCAAAATAGTAATATGTCAACACTCGTATAAACAACAAAATATTGAAAAGATTAATAAAACATGTATGTCATGTATTAAATAGTACTAAATAGTAGGGTACATATTTCATATCAGTAACAACAATTCATCTTTGCCATCAGTAATTACTTTGTTCTTGTACAATAAGGTAGGGTTATCATTTCAATTAGGAACAGATAAAATTGAGAATGGAAATGGGGAATATGTTAAGAGAATTGTTGAGATTCACCTTTACCTCATACAGGATTTTTTTAGACACTTTCCCATGACACATACACATTAGAAAACTTCATATTCAAATCAAACATACTGCTTAAAGCTTTAAAAACTTATAGAATGAAATTGTTATCACTCTTTAAAATTTAAAAACATTAAACAGGTGGTGGATGTTTTTTCCACAGGGGTAGCACCAGCATAGTAGTCAGCACTCCTGAACTAAAATGTAGTATCTGTTATTTTCTGAAAATTTATTGCTGATAAAATGTTGAATTATTCAAAACATCTAGGTTTAACTACCCCCTCGCATAGATGGCCTTAGCACAATTTGGCAAAAATTTTGGGAATGTGGAGTTTTCAATGGTCTTAAATTTTTGCCTTCCAAATGATTTTGATTTTAGCGCCACTGATGAGTCTTGTGTAAATGTAATGCACTTCTGGCTTATCAAATTATAAGCCTAAGTATCTTTGATGAGTTTTATAACTATTTTGATCTGAGCGTCACTGATGAGTCTTATGTAGCCGAAACAAGCGTCTGGCGTATCAAATTATAAGCTTGGTACCTTTGATAACTATTTACACCACTGGGTCGATGCCACTGCTGGTGGACTTTCGTCCCCGAGGGTATCACCAGCCCAGTAGTCAGCACTTCGGTGTTGACATGAATATCAATTATATGGTCATTTTTATAAATTAACTGTTTGCAAAGTATAAATTATTCGAAATACTAAGGATTTTCTTATCCCAGGTATAGATTACCTTAGCCGTATTTTGCACAACTTTTTGGAATTTTGGGTCCTCAATGCTCTTCCAACTTTAAACTTGTTTGGCTTTCTAACTATTTTGATCTGAGCGTCACTGATGAGTCTTATGTAGACGAAACACTCGTCTGGCATATCAAATTATAAGCCTGGTACCTTTGATAACTAATTACAACTATCTGCAACACTAAGCAAATAAATTCAAGTTACGATCACAATTCAGTTTGCTATATGTAGTCAGTATAAGGTTAAATGATTATTGGTTGCTTGCTTAAAATAAGTTAATAAATTCAAGTTACGATCACAATTCAGTTTGCTATATGTAGTCAGTAAAAGGTTAAATGATTATTGGTTGCTTGCTTAACACCTTTGATCATCTTTTTAAAGAATATTCAGGAGATAAACAATTGAACTAGATGTACTACAAGCAAAACTCACAAAATAATACCCCAACCCCCACATAAAGCAAAAGCAAAGACTGATTTGATTCAAGGAAACCACAAAAATAATTATGATCAAAAAACAAAATAGGAGGTACACAATAGCATCATATGGTTAAGATTCAGAGAAAAGTTTCAATAAATTCTATCAAGTTGTTTATGATGAATTGCTGATACAAAATGGTTACCCCTGGATAAGGCAATGGTAAGGTTAATGATTTGGAAAGGGAAACCACAAAAATAGTTTGGCAAAAAAAAACAAGGGAATGGCATCATATATAGAAGATTTGAGAAATTTTCATTAAATTTTGATTAGGGGTTTTGGAGAAGCAGATACAAATGTTTATGGTAGTAAAACTAAGTCCATGTCATAACAAAGTAAATTCCAAAAATCATTCGGATTAAAAAATACAATAAGAGGTGCATAAGTATAATGTGAGTAAGATTCTGTACACGTTTAAAAAAATATGTCATGGGGTTCAGGAGCAAATGCCAATACTAAAGTGGTATAAAGAACAGACAAGCAGACTCCCCCATTAATATATATTGCATCTTCAGAAAAATGGGGGTATAATAATATACTTTTAATGTAGGTTCTACATATGGGTCAACAAGGATCAAGGGCTTGAAATTTGAACTGGCACTGGAAAGAGGCATTCAGGGTAGAGGTAGAGGTTTTGCATAACAAAAGCCACTTTTTGACACTTTATTGTGTTTCTCAATTCTACTCAATAGGAGGCATCAGAATTTAGTCCAAATATAGTTCAGATGGCCATTTACATAAATCCTTGAACATAATTGATGAATCATTAAAGCTAAAAACCAGTTTAAATTATCCAACTTACTATTAAATTGCACTTTTAAATAATTTGGTAATATGTCAATTTGTCTGTATATCAAGGATAAGGGATCACCATAAATGTTCTATATATGAGTTGTGCACCTTCATCCTTGATTTTATGAGAACCAACTTTTTCAGTTTTATATCGCACGAGGGAAGTTGAATAAATAATTCTCCAGCAGAAAAATTAGAATTATCTATTATCAAATTTATAGGATAGTCAGTTTACAATCCAATGTAAATTCTTCAGCTTCCTCAAACTGACTGCCATGATAAAGCCAAAAGTGCCTGAGGTGGCTTAAAACATCAACAAACAATTGTTGTATAAAGTCATTGTCAATGTTAATCTTATTACAAAGTTACCCGAAGAAGATTTTTTGTTGACCGACCTCCAAATTTTCAATGCTTTGTTTTTTAATTGACACCAAAAATCGATTTGATAAACAAAATAAACTGTTAACACTGATATGTGTCTCGTCTATTTGTTATTTTGATAATGCAAATGTTGAAATTAAAATAGCAATACTTTAACATGTAAGTTATGCAAATATTCAAAGTCAATGAACCATGACTGAAGGTACAGGGTTAAACAATCTCCATGGAAATGAGATGTGCCAATGCTAATACAACTGCAAACCAAATACCATTGACTTTTCATAAGTCGTTCCCTTTAAACAAACCTAAACACAAACATTAACTTGTAAACTATGTAAAAGTTTCAAAGTCAATGAACCATAATTAGGGGGTGGGGTTTTATAATCTCCATGGAAATGAAACTTGCAAATGCCAACCGAATATCATTGACTTAACATTAGTGGTTCATCTTAAACTGAACTAATCACAAACTAATACATGCAAACTAAGCAAAAGTTTCAAAGTCAATAGACCATGAATGAGGGGTAGAAACCAAATATTCTCCATGGAAATGAGATGTGCTAATGCTTATACAACTGCATACCAATTATCATTTACCTACCACTAACGGTTCCCCTTAAACTGACCTAATCACAAAATAATACATGAAAACTAAGCAAAAGTTTCAAAGTCAATAGACCATGAATGAGGGGGCTGGGCCAAATAATCTCCATTGAAATGAGATATACCGATGCTTATACAACTGCATACCAAATATCATTGACTTACCACTAGTGGTTCCCCATAAACTGACCTAATCACAAACTATTACATGTAAACTAAGCAAAGTTTCAAAGTCAATAGACCTTGAATGAGGGGGCAGGGCCAAATAATGTCCATGGTAATGAGATGTGCCAATGCTAATACAACTGCATACCAAATATCATTGACCTACCACTAGTGGTTCACCATGAACTAGACCTAATCACAAACTAATACATTGTTGACGCCGCCACCGACGCCAGAAACAATATACCTATGTCTCGTTTTTTGACTCCGTCAAGGCGAGACAATAAAACCGGAGGTACTTGGAATAAAATGAACATTAGAGAATTATGTGTGGACAAACTTTATAAGTATAAATGATAAAGTGGATTTTTTGCTAGGGAAAACTAAAAAAATCAATCAATAGGAGGTACACAACTACATGTGGTATGAAGTTGTTCTATTTTAACAGATTGCTTTCAGATATTTTTAAGACAGAAAAAAGCAATATAGTTCTTGAATCATAGGAGGGGGATAAGAGCAGGTATATAAGAAATTAATAATAATGGTATAGATAGCAAATCTTTCAATTAAATGATAGCAAATGTTAATAAATATTTCTTTTTGCAGATTTTCAAAAAATAGAAGCAAAATGAAAGCAATAGCTTATAAATATTTCAACTCCATGTTTATAACAGTGGAAATATCAGAAACAGATCTAACATTGACTGTGGAAAAAGTTACAAGTAGAGTCACAGAAAATATTGCATATTTTTTGTTTTGGTATGTCCCCTTTCAATGGCTTCAATCCACTTTTGATTATGTTACACAATTTTACCAACAAAACTGATTAATTGTGTTTTCATTGAAACCAGAGCTCTCTGGATAGTATCCCTGTCTGCATCACTAGGATCTTTCTTCAGAAACAGTTCAAAGTGTTGAATAACTTTCTTCAGAATTTCCTTCTTGTTGTATTTACTTTCTATATGCATCATTCTTTCACAAACCAGGGCAAAGTTTTTGTGCCAGTAGCTTGGAACATTAACATTTCTCTTGATTGCTGAATCATAAATCTGAAAATAAATTAAAATGTAATAACAATCATTTGGTTTACTAAATTCAAAAGCATTCCATCACTATCATTGATAATTGAGAACAAACTAAAAACTTTGAATCTCTGTTGATTACATGATCCTTGCCACCACATTTAGAAGCATTCTTTGATGTCTGTTTTTCTTAATACAAATTGAAAACCAAATTCAAAGAAAAAATAACAATTTTTTTGTTTATTACAATGTAAGATTAAATAAAATAGTTTTCATATTTAAACATTATTAAGAGAAATATATGTAATATAATGTATACTGTATTATATATACAAGTAAGAGCAGAAGCTTGGGTCTCATCTATAAAATCACAATTACAACAAATGTATTTGCAATATTTACCCCTTTTCATTGACATGCATTGTACTTTTAAAGATTAAATTCATAAAAACGTCAATTTTATTCTGTTTTCCCTTTTATGTCTTATTTATTGTTTAAGGATTTCCCACTTCAACTTCATCATTTGACTTTAAGGAGTCTATCTTTTCTTGTTTTACCTGATAAGAGGCTATTAAATATTCTGATTTTTTCTTGGCAATATTTGTCTCTTCAGCCATCTGATATAGTTGGAAAGCATTGCTAATTCTAAAAAGAAAAGTTTGATATCTTGTATGATGTAAAAAATGTTCTTTAAAATACATTTTATTTCAATCCCCACCTTACTATTACATCTGTTTAGAATCAATTTTATCTTACATGAACCATATTTGATAATTGCAAGTGAACAACTTATGACTAAATAATATTCTGGAAATAAACAAAAGGGTCTAAGGAGCCTTATAAAATGAAAACAACACGTTATAAATTCATGCGTCCGCATCAATTTTCTGGATTTTCCTTCATCATGGAAGCTCAAAGCCGAATATTTGAAAGCCAAAGATGTATAAGAACCGCTACAGCAAATGAGCTATATGACCAAAAAGGACATAAAAATAGCTGAATCCATCTAAGGTCAACTTTGCCTGAGGGAGTTGAAATCTTGAGTTTCTTTACAATTTGAAAATTTATAAAGGACAATTACTGTTAAGTGCTCACCTATCAAAAATATAGCTTGCATTGATCTTTTTGTTGTTCATAGTTTATATGTATCTATTATAGTTTTAGATCTTGTATTCCTACATTTACAGTTTCTACCTATCTATCATAATTTTTGAGATAATATGCAGCAATTAAACAAGAGTGCACACACTGAAATGCCTCGCCTGTTTAACTAACCACGATTGATTTTATGTTTATAGTCCTAAAGATAAAGTTTTACTACAAGTATCACATAAAGTTAACATTATCAATGATCTGTATAAATGAGGTCAAGGTCAGATATTAAAACAAAGCCAGACAGACATTTAACTTTACAATAATTCCATACACTGAATATAATTGACCTTACTGCTTATAGTATCTAAGCAACAGATTAAACCAGGAAAACTAAACATTGACCAATGAACCATGAAAATGAAGTCAAGGACGGTTGATAACAGCCAGAATGACGTGTACACCTTACAATCATGCCATACACCAAATATAGCTGAACTATTGCTTGTAGTATTTGAAAAACAGACCAAAACACAAAAACTTAACATTGACTAATGAACCATAAATATGAGGTCAAGGTCAGATGATAACTACCAGACAGACATGTACATCTTACAATCATTCCAAACACCAAATATAGCTGACCTATTGCTTATGGTATTTGCAAAACAGACCAAAACACAAAAACTTAACATTGATCAATGAACCATGAAAATGAGGTAAAGATCAGATGAAACTTGCCAGACTGACATGTACCCCTTACAATCATTCCTTACACCACATACAGTTGACCTACTGCTTATAGTATCTGAGAAACGGACCTAATCATGTAACTTTAACCGTGATCGGTGATTCATGAATTGAGGTTGAGGTCAGGTGAACCCTGTCTGACAGACATGTAGACATTGCAAGGAACCCATATTCCAAATATAGTTATCCTTCTACTCAAGTGAGAAATTCACATGACAAAAAACTAAAAAAAAATTCAAGCAGTTGATGAACCATGAAAATGAGGTCATGGACAATGGACATAAACTTCGTAGGCGAGACAAAAAAATTATCAAAAATCCTTATTTAGGCACCAATCATTCATTGTCTGTGGGGGGCATGGGTTTTCCTCTTCTCTGGACAAACAATTTTAAAAATATAGATATATAAAACTAGAGGCTCTCAAGAGCCTGTGTCGCTCACCTGATTCTACTTTGGTTTTGGAAATCATGTAAAAATAGATTAAAATCATAACACATACCCTAATAATGAGTGAGGCCAAATTTGGTTTAATATTGGTCCTGTAATTTAATAAAAAATCCTGGTGACCATCTTGAACAGTAAATCGGCAACAAAGTAGCAACACTTAATCAGCACCTCATAAGAAACATTTATGCCATGTTTTGGTTTCATTCCATTCAGTGCACTTTTAGAAGAAGCATTTGTATGTATTTCCCATAGGGTCTTATGTTAAAGGAAGTCCTGGATGAAGGATCAGCTTCAAAGTAACAAAACTTAGTCAGCACCTCATAAGGAACATTCATGCCATGTTTGGTTTCAATCCATTCAGTATGTGGTTCTCTAAAAGAAGACATTTGTATGTATTGTCCATAGGGTCCTTTGTTAAACATTGTCCCCATCTGGCAGCCTTCATGGATGAAGGATCAGCTTCAAAGTAACAACACTTGGTCAGCTACTCAAAAGGAACATGCATGCCATGTTTGGTTTCATTCCATTCAATGGTTTTCTTAAAGAAGACATTTGTATGTATTTCCCTTAGGGTCCCATGTTAAACTAAGTCCCCCGCTGGCTGCCATCTTGGATGATGGATCAGCTTCAAAGTAACAACACTTGGTCAGCACCTCATAAGGAACATTTTTGTCATACTTGGTTTCATTCCATTCAGTGGTTCTCTAAAAGAAGACGTTTGTATGTATTTCCCAAAGGGTCCCATGTTAAACTAAGTCCCCCGCTGGCGGCCATCTTGGATTATGGATCGGCTTCAAAGTAACAACACTCGGTCAGCACCTCATAAGGAACATTCATGCCATGTTTGGTTTCATTCCATTCAGTGGTTCTCTAAAAGAAGACATTTGTATGTATTTCTCATAGGGTCCCATGTAAAACTAAGTCCCCTGCAGGCGGCCATCTTGGATTATGGATCGGCTTCAAAGTAACAACACTCGGTCAGCACCTCATAAGAAACATTCATGCCATGTTTGGTTTCATTCCATTCAGTGGTTCTCTAAAAAAAATTTGTATGTATTTCCCATAGGGTCCAATGTTAAACTAAGTCCCCCGCTGGCGGCCATCTTGGATTATGGATCAGCTTCATAGTAACAACACTTGGTCAGCACCTCATAAGGAACATTCATGCCATGTTTTGTTTCATTCCATTCAGTGGTTCTCTAAAAGAAGACATTTGTATGTATTTCCCTTAGGGTCCCATGTTAAACTACGTCCCCCGCTGGCGGCCATCTTGGATTATGGATCGGCTTCAAAGTAACAACACTCGGTCAACACCTCATAAGGAACACACATGCCATGTTTGGTTTCATTCCATTCAGTGGTTCTCTAAAAGAAGACATTTGTATGTATTTCCCATAGGGTCCTATGTTAAACTAAGTCCCCCGCTGGTGGCCATCTTGGATTATGGATCGGCTTCAAAGTAACAACACTCGGTCAGCACCTCGTAAGAAACATTCATGCCATGTTTGGTTTCATTCCATTCAGTGGTTCTCTAAAAGAAGACATTTGTATGTATTTCCCATAGGGTCCTATGTTAAACTAAGTCCCCCGCTGGCGGCCATCTTGGATGATGGATCCGCTACAAAGTAACAACACTTGGTCAGCACCTCATAAGGAACATTCATGCCATGTTTGGTTTCATTCCATTCAGTGGTTCTCTAGAAGAAGTTCAAAATGTAAAAAGTTAACGCCGACGACGGACGATGACGGATGACGGACGCCAAGTGATGAGAAAAGTTCACTTGGCCCTTTGGGCCAGGTGAGCTAAAAATAAAACTGTGATGACTAAAGGATGTCATCTTTTACTACTGCTGGCTTTTATATTAATTTTTCTCTTTCTTTCCTTTTGTTGTTTCTTTTTTTTCTGTGTTTTTTGGGAGGGAAGGGGAGGTTTTCAGCAATGAAGAGGTAAACAATATCAGGAAATTCTTTAGTAATTATCTTTAAAACATAGTTTGTAGAAGTATATGACCTACATTAAATGTCGCATTTATTGCTCCATTTAAATCCCACATTTTATATTTATGACTACCGGTAGCTTTTGTACCTTGACCTCGAACAAGGAAGTTATTTATCTGTAACATATAGATACAGTGATATGCATAAAAAACATCAAGGATTTTCTTAGATCATAAAGAAATGGCATTTTCTCAACCTACAGATGAAGCCCAGACACCAGCTTTGTGTCAGTTCTGTGAAGAGTCATCAGATCTAAGGTGGAAATGCATAAACTGTGATGTATTTATGTGTCAACTTTGTATAACAAAGATTCATAGTAAAATTAAATCATCTGATCAACATGAATTAATTAATCTTAAAGACTTTGGAAGTGAAAATGCTGCAAGAACAATTCATAAGGTGAATATAAAAAACATGACATGTACAATTCACAGTGATCAAATATGCTGTGCATTCTGTACAGATTGTGACAAACCAGTTTGTATAAACTGTTTAATTGAGTCCCATCAAAAACACAAATATAGAACACTGAATGAAGTTTATGATACGGCCATTTCTGAAATGAAGGAATTACAAAATAAACTTGAAACTTGTCTTCAATTTTTTGGTGACCAAAAGGAAAGACTAGAAAAACTACTTCTAGATGGTGATAAAAAATACCAAGAAATAAAAGATAAAATTCTACTAAATGAGAAGAAAATGATAGAAACAGTATCAAAATATGCCAAAGAACTTTTACAGGAACTTGAATCAAAATGGAAGCCTACCGAAAATAAGATCAAAACAGAACTCTCTGCCGCGCAGAAGACCGAAGAAGACTTAATAGCAAGGGAAGAAAATTTGAAGAAGACCTTGCAGTCTCATCAAGCTTCAGAAATTTTCTCTTCAAGAAAAAAGCTGGATAAGACTTTGCCAAAAAAATCAGAAGAAAGAATTAACTGTGACATTCTTAAAACAAAATTTATTTCTGGAAATATATTCGAAAAACAAAACACAAGAAGTACGATATTTGGTGACCTGTATGCAGTTCCTGATTTAGAACTAGTCAGTACCTATCAAAGTGATCTTCGAAATGTACTGGACATACTTAATTGTGATAACAAAACTGCATTCATTGCATGCTATACTGAGAAAAAACTACAAAAAGTAAAATTTGAGGAAAATAATATCAAAGTAGAGGAAAACCTTAGTATATCTGTACTTACTATGGCAAAATTAAATAATAATGACATTCTTTTGTCAACAGGGGAAAGTGAACTACAAGTTTATTCTATTGATAAACAGTTTAAAACATTTAAGTCCTTTTCTCCCTTAAAATCTGTAAGTGTTCATGTTTCTAAAAACAATAAAATATTTGTGGGGTTGACTGCAAGCTATCCTGTCACATATCCCGCTACAGAAGACAGTGTGGGAAGAGTGGTGGTTCTTAATCAGGATGCAGACCTTCAATATACCTATGAATATGACAAAGATAATCAGAGACTGTTAACATCACCACGGAGAATAATAACCTTGAATGACAATATTTACATAATTGATAGTGTAAATGAAAATAGGGAAGGGAGGGCAGTGGTGTTAGACTATGGGGGAAAACTGCTGTGGACATATAATGGTTGTGATATCAAGTTAGATTCAGCAAAATTTTATCCTATTGACATATCAGCAACATCTTCTGGTATGATTTTAGTTTCAGATCAATACAATCATACTATACATGTTTTAAATTCTGCTGGGGAAGTTATTGTATGTAAGAATGTAAAAGCCTTAGGGATTGAATTACCACTTAGTCTTAGTATTGACAAAGATGGAATTTTGTGGATTAGCTGCAATTCATGGACAGCTGACAAAGAAAGTAAAGGGAAAATATTTGCTGTAAAACTATTTTAGTCCACATCTTTTTTAAGTAAATATTGGTTGATAATTTTGTGACACAGAATATATTTTATGTATACAATCTGACTTTTGGCTGAATTAACTAATTACCCTGGTAATGGGAATACCAGGGTTGGCAAAGTATTACCCGGGCCCGGGTTTTCCCGGGCTGGGCAATACTCCTAGAAAGGGGCAATACTGGGCAATACGATTTTTCAAACTTATTTTTACACAAAATAGTAAAGACTTGTTGTGGTTTAATAGTATTATAGCTAAATATATACATTTTATACAGATAACCATTGAGAGTCAATCCTGATGATTGAAAATTCAATTTCTTCCTTTTCTCCACTAATTCTATGTAGGCAGAATACAAGTTTTGGACATTTCAGGATACCTTGTTAATTTCCAAGCTTTGTTTCAATATAAATTCAAGTTGAAAAAATGCATTATATTGCAGTGTTTAAGTGAATTGTAAATTTTAATTGTTATACAATCATATTGCTAAATAAACACCCTATGTGGACAGGCCATGAACACTTATAGAAATCAAAAGTCTGATTATTGTTATATAAACAAATCTGTATTATAATCTGAATAATTACTTATTGATTAGTGATGTACATAAACATATTCAAAAACTTAGTAAGCATTTTTAGTAATGAACAAAAAATGTTTAAAAGTAATTTTCCTTACATAGAATTGTTAATCATGTTAATTCTTAATATTAGTTATATTTATTTAAAAAAAAAACAAAATTGAATTCTTCGACTTTAATGCATTGCATTTGTGATTAATCACTGAATCCTCTTTGAAATTCAGGCCAGTATTTCATATTACCCAGTATTGGCCGGTATTATCCAGTAAAACCCAGTAAAACCTGGGTTTTCCCAGTATTTCCCACTGGGCTGGGCAATACTCATAAAACCTGGGGTTTTGCAAACCCTGGGGAATACATATTTCGTTAAAGGGACATTAGCTACATAGTTGACAAAAAAAGAAAATTATTATAATATGATTTATTTAAGTGAAATTGTGAAATTATATTTTGCTATTAGCAGTCAGTTTTGGTGCAATTTTGTCAAAATAAGTTCAAAAACATTGATGCTGTATTATTGGCTTGCAAGTCAATAATTCAACTCAAATTTGAATCAGTATTCATGCGAACTTGAATTTAACCTTTAACTAGGGCAAAGCATATTTAGTTATTTAAAAGCATGATTAGTAATTCAAAAGAAAAGAATGTCAACATTAATAAACAAGCTGCGCCATGAGCGCATGATACGCCCATTGCTTTTTCAAAGAATAAAGTTCAATAACTTTTAAAAGATATAAACCAGTCACCAAAGATTCATGAAAACTGCTCAAAGCACTTTTGAGTTATTGTCTGAAAACTGGAAAATCACCCCTTTCTTATGAATAAAATCCCATAACTCGGAAAGGTAAAATCTACAAATGGAAAAATTGCTGAAATATAAATGGAAAAATTGCTGAAATATTTGTTTCTGTTCTCTAACTTTAGTTTGCCTCAACCCAATGTTATGAAACTTATGCACAATGCCAATTACCACAAAACACAGATCATGATCGGATTTTTGTGGCGTCACTTTTACCGTTCTAGAGTTATGCCCCTTTACACATGAAAAATTTACAGGGTAATTAATTATTTCGGCCAAAAGTCAGATTGTGGTAACTTAGTTAATAATTAAGAAATAACTGAGTCTGCTCCAAACCCAAATCAAAGTAGAAGTTGAGTTAAATTTTTATTAAGAAGTTTTATGTAGTCATTGTAGATACATTGCAGTAGAATTTTATATGACAGTATATTTTTTGTGAAATTGAATATCTAAATTATCTTAATAACATGATTTTAGTCATAGAATTACTTTAGTATTTGTCTTATTATTACATTAGGGAGTGATATCTTTATTTAGCATTTGTTAAGCTGATAGTAAGTCAACATCACTTTTCTTATTGCTATACATGTACCAGTACTAGTAATAAGATCCATCATCAAATACATACATGTACATGTAGAACACTTCATTGCAACTATGGGGTATATGTCAATGACTTCTTAGCAGAGTCAAAACAGCTACATGTATTTGGACAACAACTTTATCTTCATTACACCACAAAGCATGCTAATCAGATGTTTTTGTGCTTTGTATCGATCCGATGAGTTAAGTCCTTTTCAACTGAATTTTATAGTTTGTTCATATGTTGTACTGTTACACCACTGTCACAGGTTAGGGGGAGGGTTGGACGCCCGCTAACATGTTAAACCCCGCCACATTCTGTATGTGCCTGTCCCAAGTCAGGAGCCTGTATTTTCAGTGGTTGTCGTTTGTTGCTGTATATCATATTTGTTTTTCGTTCATTATTTTGTACATAAATCAGGCCATTAGTTTTCCCGTTTGAATTGTTTTACATATGTCATTTCTGGGCCTTTTATAGCTGACTATGCAGTATGGGTTTTACTCATTGTTGAAGGCCGTAGGGTGACCTATAGTTGTTAAATTCTGTGTCATTTGGTCTCTTTTGGAGAGTTGTCTCATTGGCAATCATACCACATCTTCTTATTTTTATAACCACATTGTTTTAAATTTAAGTCTTACATCAAGTGGTACTTTTACATAGCAATATAAATGGGCATGGTTTATTGGATAAAGCTCAACACGAGCTTACATGAAAGTCAGTTTTGCAATTATAAAAAAATACCTCATTATGATACTGAGCAAACAATGTACTACATATAAGCTACATTTTTGTACATTTGTTGCAAGTGTGTGTTATGTCATGATTACATTGAAATCATGTTAGGTTTTTCATTGGGATGGTACAGATTAAAGATACAATACAAACTAATAAGGATTCTAAGTCATGATTTATTTATAGTATTCATAATTGGGTACAAATACAGCCATGTCCTGTTTATGACTTCAGTCGACGATGATGGAATGAATAAACTAGAGTTTCTGTCCAAGTCTGGCATTTTCTACATGTGTTTTATCAGAAAATTACAAATAAATATTTATGTTCAGGCTAATGAAAATTGATTGCTTACTGTCAAATATTTTATATGACAAAAAGATTGATTGATTGATTGATTGGTGTTTAACGCCACTTTCAACACTATTGTGCTATTTTGTGGTGGTCAGTTTTTATTGGTGGAGGAAACCGGAGTGCCCAGAGAGAACGATCGACCTTCGGTAAGAAAACTGACAATCCTAGTCAATTAAGATTGGAGTCGAGTACACCTGCCCCGTGCAGGATTCGAACTCACAATCTCAGTGTTGACTGGCTAGTGATACAGTAGTTCAACTACTTAGACCACTCGTCCACTGAGACCCCATGACAAAAAGAAGATTGAGAAATATTCCAATGAGACAGCAACCCAACCACAATAATAACAAAAAAACAAATTGAGGGCACTATTCTTGTTCTGAATATGCATGAAATATTTGCAACAGTACATTAAGCAAACAACAACCAATCAACATAGTGGCAAAACAAGAGGCAGAAGAGACCAAAGGGACAATATAAAAAAGTCAGTAGACTTAGTCAAATAAAAAAAAGACAAAACAATGTTAAAAAATAAAAGAAGAATGTGTGCATGGGACACAGATGGCCCCACTTGTAAGTATGTGGCAAAATCAGCAATTTTTCCATTCATAAAGGACATAGCTCAAGAATGATGAAATTGATGCAACCCAAATTCAAAATTTATCTGTGTTTGGTGGTTATAAGCATTGTGTATAAATTTCATAACATTTGGTTGAGGGAAAGTAAAGTTAGAGTGCAGAAAAATTCAGCAGTTATTCCATTTATACAGGGACATAACTCAAAAACGGTGAAAGCGAAGCTACCAAATTTGAACTTCATCAGTGTTTGGTAGTAATAATCATAGTGTATAAGCTTCATAACATTTAATTGAGATAAACTAAAGTTAGAGAACTGAAACCATTTTTGGGATGTATGGACAGACAGACAGATAAACGGACAAGAAAAAATCTTAATGCCCCTGTCCTGTCAGCAGCAACACTCTATCAAGGAAATCATCATAGGAAAGCAAACTCTAGAATTTCCCATCAACTGTAAGATATTTTCTCCATTCACAGGGGCTGATGAAATGTTGATACACAGAAATGGAAAGTTTACAATAGGACAGTTGGAATCATTTAAATATAACAAGAATGTGTCCATAGTACATGGATGCCCCACTCGCACTATCATTTTCTATATTCAGTGGACTGTAAAAATTGGGGTCAAAACTCTAATTTGGCATTAAAATTAGAAAGATCGTGTCACAGGGAACATGTGTACTAAGTTTCAAGTTGATTGGACTTCAACTTCATCAAAAACTACCTTGATCAAAAACTTTAACCTGAAGCGGGACAGACGGACGGAGGAACGAACGAACGGACACACAGACCGAAAAACATAATGCCCCTAGTTGGGGCATAAAAATAAGAAGATGTGGTATGATTGCCAATGAGAACTCTCCACCCGAGATCACAGGACATAGAAGTTAACAATTATAGGTCACCGTACCACCTTCAACAATGAGCAAAACCCATACCGCATAGACAGCTATAAAAGGCCCTGACATGACAAATGTAAAACAATTCAAACAAGTAAACTAATGGCCTGATTTATGTACAAAACATTGAACAAAAAAAGATATATGATATACTGAGTGAGTGAGCAACAAACGACAATAACTGAATTACAGGCTCCTGACTTGGGACAGGCACATACATAATGTGGCGGAGTTAAACATGTTTTGAGGGAGCCAAACCCTCCCCTAACCTGGGACAGTGGTATAACAGCACAATATTTGAACAAACACTAAAAATCAGTTGAAAAGGGCTTAACTCATCAGATCAATACAGAGCAGAAAAACAAGTAACAAAAACACAGACCGGACATGGCAGGGCATTCTAATATACATCCCCACAACAAAAAGGACACCAAGTACAGATCTGAGAGTACTCGCAGTTACTGACAGATAGTTCAAAGCCAATAACAACTAATAAAAAAACTTTAACCACAGACTGAACCCAAATGTTGATGCCGCCGACAGAATCTAGGGTGGCTATGTCACACTTTCGCGACATTTATGTCGCAGGCTTGACAAAATTCATGTACCGGTATCTAACACTAAAATACCAATCTGACAGTACATATCCAACATTCAATTGATATAGCTTGAAGACATCATTAACAGTCAGAGAAAAACATGACCTTGTGCAATGCCAAAATACAGACATCGACAGATTGTAGAACTGTGAATGTGCATATGTATTTGTATATATCATTAAATATAAGAATAAGAAGATGTGGTATGATTGCCAATGAGACAACTCTCCACAAAGGACCAAATGAAACAGAAATTAACAACTATAGGTCACTGTACGGCCTTCAACAATGAGAAAAGCCCAAGTTTAGTTCTTATCTGACCCTAATTGTCAAGGACTCAAGATATATCCTTTATTTCAAGTTTGATGGGATAAATAAATTCAACAAAGATGGCAAACTTTGAATTATTAAATGAGAGGACATTATCGTTATAGCAGAACATGACGCTAAAGGATATTGCTAGATTCTTTTCTTTCTCTCTGAGAAGCTTCTATATGAAATCGACCTCATATACATAAATTAACAAGTCTGCAAGAAGAGATGCACAGTTGGTTCCCATATGCTGGACAATGTCTTTTTTAAATAAACGTTCTCTAAATGTTACAAATATGTTGTCAATTACATAATCAGGCATTTTGGTGATGTCAGTTTCACAATATTTTTTGTTTGCATAAAAGTCAGGTTTTTAACAAAGTAGGATTTATCCCTTCCTAAAATAAGATATGTGTATCTACCTTGGCCATTCTTTTTTTATGAAACAAAGTTGTTGAACTAATTCTTTCCTTCTGTCTTTAAGTTTATAATAAGGAATACTAAAGTAAAGGGTAGAGAAGTGAAATGTTTTATGCTATTGAACAAGGAAAGACATAGATTGTATGTACTCTAACAGATCTAAGCACCATCCTTAGAGTAGGTAGTTTCACAGTAACTCTGAAGCCCTGTTTTGATTGCTGATAAAATAGATGTTAATAATTTGGAAAGGTTTTTTTTTCAAGCATTTGGCAGACCCAGCAATATGACCTTGTGTGTAAGGACTTTTCCAGTACAGAGCGGGAAGATCTCATTCTTCATCTTAAAAAAATTCTTTGGTTGAAAGTCCTAAGGAACATAGAACAAACCAGGATTGTTCAGGATTTCCTATTGTAGATTAAACAGAAACAATCACAAATACTTATTCAGGACAGGAACAAATTAAGGTACCAATGAATTCGAAAGGTAGATTTTGCATGGAAATGTAAGATTTTAAAGTTAATTTCTTAAAAAAATAAATCTAATTGCTTCTAAAGTTGAATAAAAAGTACATTTATTTTAAAAGGGTCCATATCATGCCTAATAGTAAAGTGTGCACTTATCAATCTGATAATTTAAAATTCAAACCATTTTCATGACTGATTGTTTGCAGTCATATTATAAAGAAAAATGTGTTTAAAGACACAATGCCCTCCAGCTCTGCAATTTTCCAAGTTAAAAAGGGGTATTACTCTAGAACGGTAAATGACTCACTGCCCAAATTCGAACTCTGTCTGTGTTGTGGTTCTTAGCATTGTGTATGAGTTTCATAAAAAATTTGGATTAGACAAACTTAAGTTAGAGTACTGAAACTAAAAAAATTGCAATTTTCCAAGTTATAAAGGGGCATAACTCTAGAACAGTTAAAGACATACTGCCAAAATTTATCTGCTGTCTGTTTGCTGTGGTTTTTAGTAGTGTGTACGAGTTTCATAAAATTTGGATGAGGCAAATTTAAGTAAGAATCCGGAAACAAACAAATTTGCAAGTTATAAAGGGGCATAACTCTAGAATGGTTAATGACATACTGCCAAAATTCTAACTCTGTCTGCAACTTTTCGTTCTTAGAATTGTGTACGAGTTTCATAAAATTTGGATGAGGTAAATTTAAATTAGAGTGTGGAAACGAAAAAATTTGCAATTTTCAAAGTTATAAAGGGGCATAACTCTAGAACAGTAAATGACTCACTGCCCAAATAAGAACTGTCTGCTTGTTTTAGTTCTAAGCATTGTGTATGAGTTTCATAAAATTTGGATGAGAAAACAAAAATGGGACAAATGGAAGGACGGTCAAGGGTTACACTTAATGCGCCTGTTGCCTACAGCCGGGCCATAAAAAAGATCACATCAATCCTGTAGCTCTGAGAGACTTGTAGAGTTTTTAAAACAAATACTGTCCCTGAAACTGGAAAATTTCAGAGAACTTTTGATTAACATTTTTTTCTTTTTTCAAATAACTGAAAAGAGGTAAATTTTCAAACCTTGACATCAAAAAGCAATGGTGGAATATCCCTGGTTTGATCGCGATCGTGCCCACATTTTTAGAATGAAGCGTGTTATGCGCTTCATACAAAATGTACTTTGGTCAATGCTTTTAGACCCCAATAAAATTATAAAAAGAAGCATTCAATTCTTAAATGAATTAATCCACTGATGCAACTACTATAGACAGCCAGTATTGCTATGTAGGGAGTACACACATGGAACTATATATAAACACATAATACATACTTAGCATGCCACATTTCATTGGTAGCTACTCTTTCCCAGGATGAGTCTTCAAAGCTAAAAATAATGATTAAATAAGAATATGTAGAAAAAAAAACTGGTAATACTTGTACCTTCGTAACACAAAAAATCATTACCCTTAATTAGAAGCATACAGACATTTATTTGCTTTTCTTACTTTACAAAACCTTGACTGATTAAATCTTAAATGCAGCACATGATTATTTTCATTAATTTTTAGAAGAGACCGAGTCTACTTCTTTATCATATCGTTTATGATAATTTTCCACTCTCAAATTTTTAAAATATAACTATCTTAAGTGGACCAATATTATAATCAATGGTATTTTGGTAGAGTCTATATTTAAGTGTGAATTCAATTAATTTCTTTGTTTCCAATTGTCTGGAATGAGGAAAAATTGTTTTTTGGTGGATACTATTTTTCAAGGTTTTAACAGTTTGCATACAAGCTTATAGAAAAGCATTTTGTAGAACACTGAAATTCGTGGTAAAACTTTACTGCCAAAATCTGCAAAAAACAGTATCCAACAAATAATAATAAATCTACAGTAATCAAATGAAAATGAAAATTTCCCGATTTTTATCTCATTTGTACTTTTTCTAGTTTGTAAATGCTATTTTTATATTCAATATGTTGTTAACTTGTGTCAATCCTTTACTGATCAAAATCTAATAATGATGAAAAATTTCCATGCTTTAAAAAATGAAAAAAATAGAAATATGGTATCTCATTTCGAAGAAGAGGTGTACTTTATATTTATCTTACCCATTATAAGGATGAGTCCAGTTTTCTGCTATATTTTGTGTCTGTTTTGTATACTGAGACAAATTAATGCTGGAACCTTTCTTAATAAACTGTGAACATACTCCAAACGGCAGTAAATCATAACTAGATTTCCAGGAATTCTCATGGTCTTGTACGCCAATGCAGCCATATATAGACCTACTGTTAATAAAAAAGAAAATATGAGTAAATTTCTGATGTACCAGTAAAAGTTTAACCAAAAATTTAGCAACTGTTGATTCCATGTCTTAAAGACTTCAAATAAGCTTTTTCTTAACCATAAACATGAGCAGTATGAACATCCATTTCATACAATTTTCACAATATCTTAATTTCTCCAAGCTTCATTGCATAATGATACATTTAATGAGAATGTTGCTACTTTGAAGCAAATATGTAAATTAATTGATTCATTTAATATGAAATAAGGATATCTGGTAGGATTGCCAATGAGACAACTATCCACAAACGATGTAGTTGTTAGCCACAATAGATCATCGTAAAAAGAACATTCATTTTGTACCCCGTTATGGCAGTTTACCTCACAAGAGGCTGTTGCATGATTTTCTGATATGATCATTCTCTTCAAAACCGTATTGTAGAATAAGGCAATGATTGATTTTCTCAAAAGTTAGTAAGAAATGGAATAAATTCAGCATATTTCGGTAAAGTGACTAAACATGCGAATTGTCACACTTAATGTTTTATCTTCTGTCATATTGCTATAATTATCAATAAAGTATGTTTTTAAAAGGTTAAAGTATTATTACCTTTGTGAGTTAACATCTAAGAATCTTTTGAAGCTAAATGCAGTCCTTCCATCTGACATTATTGCATCTTGTGTGTATAAATGATCTCCTGGGAATACTATATCTGGGTATACTGTTTTCATCATAGAAACTGACCAATCATAGGTCAAAATCTGTAACAGTTATTAGAAATATTACATCTTATAATCGCAACATGCATGCATGGTAGCCTTGCCATTTGATTTGAATTACATTTGTAATGTCCTTTGGTAACATTTATAATTGGAAAAGGTTAACAGTTATTCCTACACAAGAAAAGACCTTGCTTGTATTTTAGCCAATATTTTTTCTACATAATAAAATAAGTGAAAGAATCTTACAAATAAAAAAGCAAAAAAAAGCCTAATTGTCAGTACATTATAAGAACAAGAGTGCACATGCTGAAATGTCTCGCCTTCTTTACTAACCATTGATTTTATATTGATAGTCCTAAATATAAAGCTTTACTACAAGTAACACATAAACATAACATGATCCAAGAAAATGAGGTCAAGGTCAGATAAACCTAACAAGAAATACATGTACACCTTACAATCATTCAATAAATCAAACATAGTTGCCCTATTGCTTATAGTTTCTAAGAAACAGTCTTAACCAAGAAAACTTAACATTGACCAATGAACCATGAAAATGAGGTCAAGGTCAGATGAACCTTGCCAGACAGACATGTACACCTTACAATCAATTTATGCATTAAATATAGTTGACCTATTGCTTATATTATCTAAGAAACAAACTTAACCATGAAAACTAAACATTAACCAAAGCACCATACAACAAATATAGTTGATCTATTGCTTATAGTTGAAGAAAAACAGACCAAAACACAAAAACTTAACACTGAGAAATGAATCGTGAAAATGAGGTCAAGGTCAAATAAAACCTATGAGACTGACATGTACATCATAAAATATTTCAATACACCAAATATAGTTGACCTATTGCATATAGTATTAGAAAAAAAGACCAAAACTCAAAAACTTAACTTTGACCACTGAAGCATGAAAATGAGGCCAAGGTCAGATGACTACTACCAGTTGGACATGTACACCTTACAATCATTCCATATACCAAATATAGTAGACCTACTGCTTATAGTATCTGATATATGGACTTGACCACAAAAACTTAACCTTGTTCACGGATCCATGAAATGAGGTTGAGGTCAAATGAAAATTGTCTGACGGGCATGAGGACCTTGCAAGGTACGCACATACTAAATATAGTTATCCTATTACTCATAATAAGAAAGAAATTAACATTACAAAAAAAGTTGACTTTTTTTTCAAGTAGTTACTGAACCATGAAAATGAGGTCAAGGTCAATGGACATATGACAGACGGTAACTTCGTAACATAAGGCATCTATATACAAAGTATGAAGCATTCAGGTCTTCTAGCTTCTAAAATATAAAAGCTTTTAAGAAGTTAGATAACGCCGCCGCATCACTATCCCTATGTCGAGCTTTCTGCGACAAAAGTCGCAGGCTCGACAAAAATGAAAAGATATGACACTATTTCTAGAGAAAAAATTTGCATGCTAAAGATGCCACAAAAAATATAACCCTTATAAATGTCCCACACATAAACCCTCGTGAAGATTTTTAAAAGTTGGCAAGTATTTTTAACATTAATTTTGTCCAATATATTTTGTACAAATATGCAGAGACCAAGACTTCCAAAACGGTCATATATTCTGGACATTTGTATAATGTCCGGTAAAAGTCCGGCTGGGCAAAGCATGAAACGGTTATCTACTTTTTAGTTTTCAAGGCTTTCTTAAGAGACGGTCATTTTAACATAATTCGCGATCTTTTTGACCCAACCTTTTGCCTTTAATAGCCACACATTTCCGGTCATAAAAGTGACATGATCATTAAGTACTATCAAAACAACCCCTACTTTAATACCTTCTCATTTTAATCAAGGCTAATTAGTTGTTGAACAGCTGAAATTGACCTGTTCAGGTGACAGGTAAACTATTTTGAACCGGACATTGATCGGTCTATTCAAAGTTATTTTCTTACATTTCACCGGTTTGCATCTTATTAATTTAGTCAAAAAGATTTAAATTATCAGAAATACATTTACAAATATGATTTGATGAAAAAATTAAAAAGGTGAAAATGAAAAATCGTCATAACCACGTTGTTTGAACCAGAGACATGTCTCTGTTTGAACTAGTACATGTGTGCGCATGTGCGCAGGTGTGAAATTTAATTATGCATCCTAATTTCTTCAAAAAATGCTTAAATTGTCATTAATACCTTTATCTCACGTTTATTTCGAATATTTTCTTGAAGAAATAACGTAGAATGAGCTACTTATACACTCATTCATGCTTTGCAAACGTACACGGAATTTACGTATTCGTCTCTGGTCCATGTTTTACCATTGTCAAGATATCATCCGGTAGATTTAAATACGAAAGTAAAGTTTTTGACAATGTTATTTTGCACAAATAAAAAGTCTAAGGCAGATATAAGTACGGTGATGTTGCAAACTTCGAATGATGCACTGCCAATTTAACAGTTTACGTCAGAACTTCGAATTTGAATCAAAGAAAGTTTAATATCGTTTTCTTTTTAATGTCAATCATTGGGATGGCCAACTCGGCAACTGATTACCATAATTGCCTTTTCTTTATTTAGTCTTAAGGGATTAAAATCGGGATAATATTTAAAATGTCCGGCTGGCTAAAAATAATTTTGGAAGCCCTGGCAGAGACATCTTTTCACAACTGAAATTTATTATTTTCAAAATTCTTATATCTCCATAACTAACACATGGGCCTTTCTTTATCTTCCATAGTTTTGATGAATAATACATTATTTATTGAAATGACATTTTTTATGAACATATTTTATTTTAAATTTTATTAGTGACTAGCAATAATCCTAACAATAAACAGCTTGTGAGTTCGATTACCAATTCAATTTCCTATGACAAATAAATATTCCAGTTGGAATTTCACTCATTAAAACAAAATTTGGTTAGCTTACCTCTTGATCAAACAGTAATAAATCTGGTCTAACATTTTCACACAAGTATAAATATCTGTAATAAATAGTAATGAAGTCATAAATAATGAAGCACAATCACAGACTACAAAACTAGACCTATATCAAAGGGCTGGAATAAGTGGTCAGGTTAAGTCACAACATCATCAGTTCTGAGCTGCTTTAGACCTCTATGATATCATGTTAAAAAAAATTGCTCCATCAATGTTAAATTGCCACCAATCCCACTAAATCGTACTCAAATGATATGAAAACAAACAGTGTATCTTCCTGAAAATATATTGGGTGATAGTTGGTTGCTTAATGTTCAGTGGCAAATATTTCATACATGTTCAGGACGGGAACAAATTACAGTGCTTATCTAGAAGGCTGTGTCCCCGTGCCTGTAGTGTATGCCCTTATATTTTTACAGTTAGGGGTTTTTTGCTTGTGAGAGAGCTGTCTACATATTCCATTGGTCTCTTGTGGAGAGTTGTCTCATTGGCAATCATACCACATCTTCTTTTTTATATTTACTGCAGGGTTTGTTACTCGTGCTGTGTGGATGCAGTAGAATGTGTTCCCGTGCCTGTAGTGTATGCCCTTATATTTTTACAGTTAGGGGTTTCTTGCTTGTGAGAGAGCTGTCTACATATTCCATTGGTATCTTGTGGAGAGTTGTCTCATTGGCAATCATACCACATCTTCTTTTTTATATTTACTGCAGGGTTTGTTACTCGTGCTGTGTGGATGCAGTAGAATGTGTCCCTGTGCCTGTAGTGTATGCCCTTATATTTTTATAGTCAGGGGTTTTTTGCTTGTGAGAGAGCTGTCTACATTTTCCATTGGTCTCTTGTGGAGAGTTGTCTCATCGGCAATCATACCACATCTTCTTTTTTTATATTTAGCCTTTAACTATACCAATTGCTTAAAAAAAGTTTTACACAATTGCAGTATGTATTCACCTCAACTGGTAAGACAGTTTACCTAATTGCTTTAGTAAAAGGTTGTAAGTGTTCAGTGAAATAAAAATTATGCTTACCATCCAATTCCAGTTATTTAATGTCTGTGTCATGAAATTGAAATTAAAAATCACCTCCGATAATATAAGGCACTTGTTTTTAAAGGTCTAACTTGGATATGAAAACTTTTATCCTAATGACTTTTTATACATAGTTAGTTCTGAAAATTGTTTGGTAGGTCAATAATTTACTAATAAATATAATAGGTATGTGCTGTAATAGAGGCCATCCAGGATGAGGGTTGAGGAAATTTGGACTGCCACATGAAAATGAGGGTATATTGGATAGGTACAGAAATTTTGCCTGCAACAGACCCCTGAATAGATAAGGAGATAGTTTATGTTGGAAACTTGGCAAGTTAATTCATTTTTTTTCTTTATTAGTTGTGCCTTTTTCAAAATTAAGGAATGCTATTCTACCCTTTAGTTTTCTTTAACATGATTTCATTACTTGATTATATATGGATTATTTTTTTTTGCTTGAACTTTTGTCAGAGTGAATTATCATGCAAATATGTATGAGATCTATTAGGGCAGTTCAATCTAATCATTAAACAGACAGGTTTTGGTGGAATACTTGTAAATTTCATGACTTCTGTAAATACTGTAAGATATAAATCCAATCTAGATATGTAAAAAATCATAAAAACTAGTAGTACCCAGTAAAAGAAAGATTTCAACAATAATGAGAAATCTCAATACTAAAATAATCTATGTTTATTATTGTGGATTCATTATTATTCTATGGATACTAATTCTTAAAAGTTAAGATGAATGGTGAATTTAAGTGTTCAACAAAATAAAAAATGTCCTGTAGCTTGTAAGCAGAATTTGTCAAAACAATGAAATTAAGCATTCATTGATCAAAAATAATTCAATTTATATTCAATTAAAAAAATTGGTTCCCACAAAAATCCACAGTACCTGAGTGTATTAGAAGGTAGATCTCCTTTAGACAAAACTAATGATCCATTTGGTATTGTACTGATAACATCCATTCCAAACTCATACACAGCTGTGTTCCGACTCTGATTACAGGATGAATAATTTCTATTCTGAAATACAAAGCAATGTAACTGACTTGAAGGCAACACATCTATCTAAGTACCAGTAGTTACCTTTTTTTTATTTCAGTAACAAGAATATGTGTACATAGGACACAAAGTCCATTTCACGCTATCACATTTCCATGTTCAATGAACTGTGAAATGGGCAAAACCTTAACTTGGCATATAAATTAAAAAGTTTACAGCATAAATTTTTATGTAATAAGGTTCAAGATGATGGGACCACAACTTTATGGTAAACTATCTTGACCAAAAACTTTAACCTGATATGGGACAGACAGAAGAACAGACAAACCATCGCACAGACCAGAAAAACATAATGTCCCCTGTCCCCTACTATTGTAGGTTAGGCATTTAAATTTGCAAGCTATATTTGTTACTGTTACACTTGACCTCATATGCAATACCATAGAATCTGCATGCCATTTTTAAAATAGTATGACCATCATTGTCATTGACATCACAGCAAAATTTTGAATAGAAGTAGTCTTATATGAGAAAATATGAAATTTATTTAAGAGAGAGATGTAATGAATTTCTATTATCACTAATGGATTGACTGATGTTCTATAGGATTCAAGTTAGACAGAAAATCTGTTGCTCAATTACAGATAATAAACAAGAGGCTGTCAGATTAACACCAAACCGGATCTTCCTGCATGAAAATGTTATTTGTAAATATGCCCCCCCCCCCCGAACAGGATCAAGAAAAAAATTAATGAAATTTTGTAGAGTTCAGAAATGGAAAGGCCAAAATCAATTTAAGTATCACTTTTCATTACTTAAAGGTCTCAACAACTCAACAACAATAGAAGTTAAAATCGTGAAAATTGAACTTGAACTTCATTTAGTCAGAGGAAACAACATATCTAAATTTAGAAAGATTTCGTCAGAGCGTTTTCAAGTTATTGCACAATAACACTCTAAGTATCACTTTTCGCTACTTACAGGTCTACAACTCAACAACGATAAAAGCTTAAATCTTGAAATTCGAACTTGACCTTCATATAGTCACAGAAAACAACATATCTAAATTTGAAAATATTTCGTCAGAGCGTTTTCAAGTTAATGCACAGACACTGTTTGGCAGCCGCCCGACCGCCTGCAGTACATCAACAAATTAATAACCAATATTTTCCTTCGGAAATCCGGTTAAAAATTGTTCAATAGACAATATTGTTACCAGATATTTGTGTTTGTGACCCGGTTTTTTGCAATACTTGACCAACTGATGCCATACACTTTTGCTTTGATGGGTCAGATATTTTCTGTTGTGACATCAAAATTGCATGGGAACGTCTGTGATATCCTATATAGTTTGACTTACAGCAATAAGGTGTATTTAGTTCTGTGAATGAATGGGCAAAAGTACAACAATATGATTTTTTATGTACAAAAAAAAATTGAGCTTTCAATGGCATTTTTAAACACAGTGTATAATAACAAGAAAGATATATACAGTAATTAACATACCAGTTGAAAAGCAGTCAATGCTATCACTATAAGTATATCAATGAGAAATTTTCTGACTACTGGAAACTGTTCTTCAAGAAACCTAAAAGGTAATTAGAAAGCATACAATTTATGATATAAATGCAACTTATAACTTCATGTGTAAATATTCATAAAAAAATCATTACTAACTTATATTCACTGTTTTCATGCTACATGAAAGGACCTTATCTATTAACTACCAACCTTTTTTATGAGATATAAAGGGCAATAACTCTGGAAACATACCTCAATAATGCAAAAACAATATGGCAATAAATAAATGTTAAAGATTGATTCTACAAAGCTTAATTCAGTTCCATACATATTCACAAATCCTGCTAAGTCAGTGAGATTTTTAGGTCAGATTTTATATTAGTCCTTGACTCAATTGTTCAATGCAAATCCTTATTATTCATTTTTACAGCAGATCTAGGACAAATCTTCAGGATTAATTATATCCCTCAAAATGATATCTTACCAACTAACTAACAAATGGACTTACCTTACAATGAAATCAAAACCAAGTGCAGATATCACAATGACAACAATATCACTCTGCATCCAAAACCTTTCAACCTGGAATACAAAGGGGAAAATGTTCTGCTAAAAGGTTGTAGAGCCTGCAAAGAATTTCTTGTCTTATGAATAAGTATATTTTTCATTATTTATGATATTGATGTCTTTTATCTTCTAGCTAAACTAAACGTAATTGCAATTTTTTGTTTAGGGTCAAAGGTATATTAAATAACTGAACTAATAATTCTTAAAATATTTGCAAATTTCTGTTAAAAAATGTTTCTTCATGAATTTAAACATTTCTTTATGGGTATTGTCCAACCCAAGAAAATCCAGGTTTTCCTACCCAGATTTGCTTGCCCATATTATACTTTGCCAACACTGTTTTGTTTCAAAATAAGTCATGATAGTGGTTTGATGTTATTTAATGGTAGACTAAAATTCATCATTACTTAAAATAAACATATGAAGAAAAAATAGATATTAAAATAATCAGATACTGGAATTCCATACAACAAATCACATAAAATTTTTAAGAAGGGATCCCATAATATTTGTCTTTCATAACATTCGGCTGATATATTTATCATGAACACTTACGACACCATACATAAGAGGATTGTTGACATCTAGATTGGCTCTCCATGAGAAAAATACTGTATACACTAACATCATCAATACAAATATAAAACTTAGCCGGTCTTTCTTCTGTACAAATCTGAAAAACAGAAATCAATATGGTAAATGTATAAGTCTCCAGGATTTTTCTTAAAAAACCTACAAAAGAATTATATTTAACCCAAAAATTGTATTAATTTTAAACAACATCGGATGGTTATTTTATGCTAAAACTACAAAATATCCATCAATATGATGAGACAAACAGTTCTGTAAAAATTGATATGTTTTCAAAAGTACTACTTAAGTAATATAAGCTGAAGATAAAGATAATGAAGAGTCAAACAAAAACTTTATTAACATTTATACATAACAATGATAGATATCTTGCTGACTTTTGTTATACAGTACTCAAAATGCTGTGTATTATTCTTGTTACAGATTTTTCACAGTGAATACCAATGTTTTTGATGATTCTTTAAGAAATATATATATATGTATTTTGTAAGTACGTCTAAACAAGTGACAGATCCATCCATTGGATCACCAGTGAAGGTGATACACGGCTGAAAACACATATTATATTTATAATTACTCTAAATATCAGCACAACAATGTTAAATCTGAAAATTTGCGTAAGATTTGGGAAGAACAAAATTTTGCTTATGCAAATTTCTAGATTTATCATTGTTGTGCTGATATTTAGAGTAACTAAGTATAAATTTTTTGTAGATATATACATTCAGGTTGTAACATCATAGATTTCATACAAATTCATTGGCAATCACAGCAATTCACAAACTAGAAAAAATCATTTTTACACCAAAGTCTGTACAAATGTAAATAAATTTTCTTGCAACCAGTCAGCTTAATTTGAATTTCACCAAGGCATGTTAAGGCATTCAAGGCCAGTATGCTACCACTGGATCAAAAAGCATCTTTGGTTTACAAATTTACAACAATGGGGCATATAGTTCCTTTGATGTTTTCTGCCTCTAATGTCCTTTAAATTTAAAACAGTGAATACACTTCTTTTCCATAAATCCCAGAACTGTGATGGAATGCCAGAAAATGCTTTATAAATGCATGTTGTTTGACAAATTTTAGTGACTCACTTTTCAAGATATTCATTTATATCATTATTACTTTGAATATGGTATGAATCTCCTAAAAAGTGTCTCTCCCAGTATAATAATGAGAAATTTATAACGTATCAGATTTAGAGAGAACAAAGTAACTTATAGTTTAAAGATCAGACAATTTCCTTACCTATAACCAGCATGTACCATTCCAAAACAGAACAATAACAATACTATAACAGTCATTTCACTGACTAGATGAGACATATACAATCTGAAACAGAAGAACTATAATAAATTTTATTTATCAGGGACTTATAAAAATATGGTGGATTTATCTATTTTTCGTTGGTTTGAATAAAAAATTGCTATTTCTAGGACATTAAATTTAGTGATTTCATCATTTGCTGGTATCATCAAAGTTATTAATAAACTTAAAACAGCTCTGAATTTGGATTGTGATTGAATATTTGATACAGCATAGGTTTGTGACACAAAATAAATGTGGTCAAAGAACTGAAAAATTTGAAATTGGACATTTACCTATTATGGTCCAATATCTAAAATCTATGTACATTGCTAGAATCAGCATATCAAGGAACCCCAAGAATTCAATTTTTGATGAAATACTTCTTAGTTAAACCATTTCTGTTCAAAGGGAAATAACTTTATTTCCATGAACCAATAATGTAAATTAAAAATTAGAAATGATTTTACTATAGTTCTCTAAAATTAGACATGATGTAATTAGATGTGATGTTATATTTATTTTCAAATTATAATCTAATATAATTAATAGTTTTCAAATAAATCTGTCACTACAACTATAATTGGGTGATTGACAATTACCAGATGGTGTGTTATCTTGATAAAAGGTGAAAATCATTTAAAAACACTTAGTGTAATCAAACTTTATATATATAGTTAATAGTATCCAATATTTTTTCTTTCATTTGTAACAAACTAATAAAGATCTGCAACTTATCTATGAAATTCTACAACTTTATCAACACAATGTAATGTAATGAAATATATCCTTTAATACAAATAGTTTATTATCTAATGGATTTGCAAATCTGGAACAGGATCAAGTAAAAATTAAAATTAACACACTCAGACAATTAGTTTTTACAGAATAACAAACAAACCTACCACAAAATTGTTCAAATAATTTCCCAAAGAAAAGAAAAAAAATCCAAAATGTCATTTATCATTAATACAATGTCTTTTAAAAATCTGTTTAAAAATGAGTTATTTCCCTTCGTACAGAAATGGATTAATTCATCATAAATTGAATTCTTGGAAAAGGGCTATAACTGACTAACGAGAAAAACTAAAATCGTGAAAATTGAACTTGACCTTCACTTAGTCACAGGAAACAACATATCTAAATTTGAAAAAATTTCTTCAAAGTGTTTTCATGTAAATGAATGAACACTGTTTGGCAGGCGAATGTCCGTCCGTCTGCCCGCCCGCCCGCCGTACATCGCAAAATCAATAACTGATTTTTACTTCGAAAATCCGCTTAAAAATTCATACTTCTTTTAAGTAATTGAACTTGTGATTTTCCCATTCCAACATAATCCACAAAATTTGGTATGCCACATATATTAAATGAATCCACAATAAGCCATTCAAAGGTATTCAGCACTATATCAATTTATTTTTTTCCTTTCCCGATGCTCTGATTATGCATACAAATTTTATGCAATTACTTCTTTTCTAGGGTATACAACTTGTCTAAACTTGAGGCAAAAAAGTGCTTGAAATAAAGTTTCTAAATAATATTTGTTAACTATTTATGGTTTTTTGCATCTTTTTACTTTTTATTTGTGAAACAAGCATTCTGAGAGTATTGCATGGCAATACATAGTCCCCTACCGGTTAAAAATTTATTGCACTGGAACAAAATGCTAACTTGATCTATAACTTGTCATGGTGTAAACTATATCATAAATATCAAGTCAATATCTTCAAGCATGACGAAAAAAAGTGCAGAAAAGTAATTATTTGATTGAATTTTCTAAGTCCAAGGACCCTAACTCTGCACAAAATCATCAGACTAGAACAAAATTCAAACTTGATCTGTAACTTCTCATGATAAAACAATACACCAAATATAAGATCAATATCTTCAAGCACGAAGAAAAAAAGTGTGGAAAACTGATTTGCCGGACTGACGGATGGACAGACAGACAGACGGACGGACGGACGGACGGAATGCAAACCTAAAGTCCCCTTCGACTTCGTTGGTAGGAGACTAATAAGCCAGAATGCCTGGAGAGAACCACCAACCTTTTGCAGGAAAACTTGCAATCCTAGTCAATTAAAATTGGAGTTGAATGCACCCATGTGCAGTGTTTCAACTCTTAACCTGAGTGTTGACAGGCTAGTGATACAGTAGATAAACTACTTAGACCACTCTGCAACAAAAGCCTCCCTCCTCCTAATGTTTAATTATGCTATGGCATCTACAGGGTTTAAAATTCATAAAACTCATCTAACTTACCATAGCTTTTAAATTGTGTGGTCATATTTGCATGGGTTGTTAATGTAAGAAAATTATGAGATTTACAACACTCTTTTCCCCCTTAATTTTTTATCTTAAAAGGCCAACTTACTGTAAAGACTGGAACAATCCCTGTTGTACCCCATCTTTACCCTGGATAATGAAAAAAACATTATTCATTAACTGAAAAAAAACATTAAGGCACTGCTTCTCCATTTTTACTCTGTAAAAAGAGAAAAGCGCTTCGGACACATGAAATTTTTAATTAGCTGTTTTCATTTTTTTGTTAATCAAAGTTTTCTGATAATAAGAACCTTGCTCAGGAACTTCCACACATACTTAATCTAATCAAAACTTTCTTAGCAATTTTAGAAAAGATCATGATTTATAACAGTTGTACTACATGTATTAGAAAAGAAAGAATATATAGGACACATAAATACAATTGTCTACAATTAAATATACAAACCAAATCAAAAGTTCCATATTCTTTGCGTAGAAGATGCTTAAGAAATCCAGAAATGGTCCTTTGATCACCCCAAGTCCATCTGGCTTGGTTGTAATATGAAGACAAAGGTAGGTAAATGTACGGTAGAAGTCCAAGAGCAAATGTTAATCCTAATTTTATCAAAAATGTGAATGACAGCAGCTGAAATATATATATAAAAAAAAAATGGTTAATTCAACTTGTAACTATTCGAAATATTGTAAATTTAGAATATGTTTTGATGTTTTCGGGGTCATCCATAATTGCCAACAATTGAACAAAGCATACTCATCCCAACATGCTATGGTGGATGAGGTAAAATTATTAACTTTTGTGCATGCTTTTTTACATTCTGGATTCTTTGCTTTTCGCTAAATACAATTTTATTCTATTAAAAATGGTTGCTGCATACTTTTTGGGGAGGGTTGAATGTGTGTTTTTGCACTCTTGGGAAAATGGTTGGCAATTATGGATGCAACCTGATTTAATGTGACGAATGTGACAATACATTCTGACATCACATCTTAAAAACTCACATTTCTATTTACATTAGTAATGTTCTTTAACAAAATGCTTTATCACCTTATCAAAAAATCTTCATTATGGACAGTCATGCAATATTATGTATCAATAGTAAAATTTAACTAAAAATTCAGATCAGTCCTATAAAAATCGTCAAATAAAATGGTAGCATAGCATGGTCAACTTAATATGATACTTCCAATCTTAGCAAATGTAAAGATTGTGTGACAAAGGTTTTGGTGTCATTATGCTACAATAGGCCAAACATTGTCAAAGTCCAATAACTCCAACAAATATTGGTAAATCAAAATGTTGGCACAGTATTGTTAACTACACATGACAACAAACAATCCTACATAGAAATATTATGGACAAACAGTCACACGGTAGTAGTGTTAACAATGTTTGACTCTTAAGATGCTCATAGGATGACTTATACCCCGACATATATATTTGCAATAGCCAAGGGGTAAAGAAGACCTACACTGGGTTGCTGCATGTAATTGATTGAAGTATCATGCATACAGGAGCATTACTGATCATTCCCTTTAATTAAAGACAAAAAAAAAGTTTAGAAAATTTTACTTGTACAATGAGTATTGTGTTGTCAAAATATTGGCAAATTGTAAGTGGCGATATGGAGGATGTAAAAATTGCTTACTGGTTACAACAGAACATATTCAAGTTGCAGACAAAAGTTAAATTATACCCTTTAGCACAAGCCAAGAAAAGTTCGACAAAAATTTTCTTTGTACAATGAGTGCTGTATAATTTCAAACTATCAGCAAACAGGAAGTGGCTGCACAGCGGATGTTTTAAATTTGCTTACTAGCTACACCTCAACATTATGAAGCTGCAGACCAAATATTAAATCATTCCCTCCAATAGAAGCCAAGAAAAATTAGACGAAAATTTTCCAAGTACAATGAGCGTTAAAACTTTCAAGCACTTGGCAAACAGGAAGTGGCTGCACGGCAGACGTGAAAATTGCTTACTTGATACAACTCAACATTATCAAGCTGCTATTATTCACATCATATCTATAAAAAATGTAAAGGTAGGAGGACTGTGACTGCAGCAAAGATTTCTATAATATTCTGCTGTAACCATAAATTTCACTATGAGTAAAATGGGAATACATGTATCTTAAATTGGAAAGTATTAGAGCTGTTTTCCTAATGCATGTAGTTTAAAGGTTTGGTTGGCTTGCTTGCTTTGTTTGTATGAATGTTTGCTCAAGCATTGTAATTAAGATTGACATCTGCAATCATTAGATAGGCAGGGCTTTAGCTTGTATACCCTATACTCAATAACATTTAAATATAATTTATAAAATGCTTTATTCAAACAAAGCAAACAAGCCATTCAAACCTTTAAACTACAAGCATTAGGAAACTAGTTCTAAACTAGAATACAAGACAGTTATTAATGATTACCTGATTTTGTTTAAGTTCTAACAGCACCCATAAAATGAGGATCATATTATAAACAACAATTGTATGTTGATTACACAGTGATAAACCACACATCAGTGCTCCAAATAAGGAAATCTGAAACAGAGCCAAAAGTTTAATACACAAATCAACCAAAATGTAATTCAAGGGAAATAACTCTAAAATAAAAAAAAGTAAAAACTGATCTCAATCATGTAGAATGTAAACTAGTCCATGACACTGTATGAGCCATCAAATATTTTTTTTTTAAATTGTGCTGTATTTATCTATAGAATCTCACCTTTATCAGCAAATCAAAAGCTATTATTCTCACAGAATGTTAAATCAATCCAAAAATCAAACTCTTACTTACAGAATGAGACTTCATCTATTTGTGGTTTATAGTATTAAATATAATTGTAATTCAAATGGGAATTACAAATAAATTGTGACAGAAGGATGCACAGCAAACATTTAAGTTGTGCCAGAAGTTTTAATGAAAATGTAAAAAAAGAAATGAAAGATAAAAAAATTATCTATATCCAAACTATTACATGAGAAAGTATAATAATTTTATTAAATTCTATAATTATTTTCAATGTAAAATGTGGTAATTCAAAATGTAAAGTGTGGATCATCTGTTGTTAGCTGCTGTCTGTCTTTGTTTGTATATCTGGTTGTTGTAAGAGGTGACTGTGATTGGTTGAGGTCTGTTGTACTGTGCAGTATTTATGGTGATTATTGTTATCCCTTTTTGTGGATTATTTATTTAAGTAATTATTTCATATCCTATTATTTCTTGAGTTTATGCAGATATTTTTCATTTTTTTTAAATTTTACAGAAAATTTAACTGATCTAAAATTTAAATTAAAAATTGTTACTAACCCTCTTCAAAACTGATTGGCCTTGACACATTCATTACAGGGAACCCGTTCTAAAAGCTACTTTTTCGAAATTCAACACCAGGTGAAATTAACTGAAGAAACAATTAAATCAGGACACATCAAATTATCTAGTTCTTGCTCACTTGTAAAATTTCTTTATGATTTTGAAGAAAAAAAAGAATTCGTTTTATTGCTTTCTTTTTTTCAAAACTAAATTTTTCAATACAGTAGTGTTTGCTACTATTGAAATGACAGCATGAATTTAGGCTGCTTACAAAGCATTTGTACTTGTACAAAAACAATAGCTAACTTGTAGAAAATAAAAAAAGTCAATTTTGGTTTGGATTTAGAACCGAGTTCTGTTAACTTCACTAAAAATGGATTTCAAATCTGCCTACATGTATTTGTAAACTTACTTTTTGCTTCATGCCACCAGCAGAATAATAAAAATCTACAGACAGCTTCATTATAATTGTGATAAACAGATTGTTAAGTGAAAAGACCTCTGATGTTATTGACCAGGTCCATGTCAGTTTACACCAACACCAAAGTCCTACTGCTAATGCACCACATGAAAGTCTGCCTGTTAATCTAAAATAATTAAAATGTACAAAATTAGACAAAATTATGCTATAAAACATGTTTCATATGATCTCTTTTATTCTTGTACACTAATCTTGTAAATATGTAAATAAAAGGAAAGAATTTGTCAAACAAACAAAAAGACAAAAAAAATTACATCATCAACAACGGAAAATATTGTATTAAAACAAAACAGTCACCATATATGTATCATGATATAATTTTATGAAATTTTCATCAGAAGCTAAAATAAATGCTTTTCCGAGCGCAGCCTGATACGATCGCAGAGGTCAAACCCTGAACAATTGGGGCAAGTTTGAACACAATATTCAAACTTGATACTGTCTGAATTTGGATTGTGATCAAATTTTTGACATAATATAGGTTTCTGACACAAAATAAATGTGGTCAAGGATCTTAAAAATTTGAAATGGGACATTTAATTTACCAAGTATGGTCTGATATCCAAATCTAACAACATGGTTAGATTCAGCATATAAAAAACACCCAAAATTAAATTTTAGTTGAAATCAAACAAAGTTTAATTTTGGACCCTTCAAACCTTAATATGGACTTATTTGAAAACAGGGCCCAAAAAATCTAAATGCACAATAAGATTCAGCATATCATAGAGCAATAATTCAGTTTTTGATGAACTCAAACAAAAGTTTAATTTTGGACCTTTTGGACCTCAATGTAGACCAATTTAAAAATGGGGCCCAATATCCAAAATAGTAATAATCTGTTATATATATAATAATTTACACACCCTGTTTGGTGTGTATCTCCTGCCATATCAGTATTTGTTGCTTTTATATATAAATTAGAAATAATCAACGTAAAATGGAAAATTTTTCAGGATTCCAAAATTTTGAAGAAAAAAAAATATGAACCCCCTAAAAAAATTTGAAACCCCCAATTTTTTTTTGAAATTTTGAAGATTATTTTCTTTTCAGGAAAAATGTACAATTTCAGAGAGTTCCATAAACTTTAACACAAGTTATTGTCTGGAAACTTGAAAAATGCTTATTTTTGGCCCCTTTTTTGCCCCTAATTTCTAAACTTTTGGGGTAATTACCCCAAAACTCACTCCCAACCTTGCAGTATAGTTTCAGAGAGATCCATACACTTACACACAAGTTATTGTCTTGAAACTAGAAAAATACTTGTTTTTAATAGGCCTTTTTTTTGCCCCTAATTCCTGAACGTTTGGGCCAATTACCCCTAAACTCAATCCCAGCCTTCCCTTTGTGATATGGAACCTTACGGTACAATTTCAGAGAGATCCATACACTTACACGCAAGTTATTGTCCGGAAACTATCAAAATGCTTGTTTTTGGTCCCTAATTCCTAAACTGTTGGTAACATAACCCCCAAAATCAATCCCAACCTTTCTTTTGTGGTATTGAACCTTCTGGTAAAATTCCATAGAGATCCATTCAATTAAACTAAAGTTATTGTCCGCAAACAAAATGGGTCTTCGGACAGTGACGACATTATAGCATTATATGAACGCAAATTCCTATTGCATTATAATTTATCTTAATGTTACCTTATAACAAGTTTGGATAAAAATGCTGCAGCCATTCCACCACATACAGCTGTAAGTAAATTTACTCTCCATGCTATACTCCCAAATGGTACCAGTCTTATCACACAGTTTGCCAGTAAAGTAAATAATGGATATCCAGGAGGATGGGCCACCTAAAAAGTTCAAAGAAAAAGGTTAAAACATCTAACTGTATTTCTTCATATAAACTTTATTTATTTACAGAAAAATATGAAAAACAACTTAGGATTTGCTAAACATAAATATGCCCCTCCCCCCTAAAATAAAATATATTAACTTAAAGTTGCTTAGAACTGGACCTAAATGCAAAATTGAACCAGTCTTTCGTGTATAAAATATTTAATTTGAGGTAATCTGAATGGCCTTTGTAATGTTTGTGTAGTACAGTTCATAGGGATTCAACTAATATATTGAGCATTATATAACATATATTGACTTATACTTGCTTAGATCTAGATCTAAATAAAAAACTGAACCAGTCATTCATGTCTTAAATGTAATCAGAGTTAATCTCATCTTTGAATGGCCCTTCGTGACTACCTTATGAAGATGTGGGATCTACAAGCGTATTTTTCCTTTTTTCTTTTATATGCTAACAAATTGACCTTAACATAAAACTTCACCAGTAAATCCATGCATATAGGTTGTCTTACTTTTGCAATGATTTTTGTTGCTATCCAAAATTTGTGCATTAAAAAAAACGCATAACTCTAATTCTATGACTTGCACTTTTTTGGGGTTAAGACATTGCCATAAATCTAAACCAGTCATTCAATCATAAAATGTTGGTCAAAGTGACCCAATTGTTGACATGACCTTTGTTAATATCCAAGATGTACCAACTGAATAAATATTACTTAATGAATTGTTGTTTCCTACATTTTGACCTGAACATAAAACTTGACTGGGATGGAATAATCAACAACAGACAAAAGATTATATTCCCTGCACAACACTGTCAGTAAACAATGGATAGTTTGCATTATATGAACTAAAATAAATATCTCACATGACACAAAGATAATACACAAGAAATGTTCATGAAGTAAAATATCTAAAATATTTTTAGTATTTTTCTTATACAATATTGTAATCTTCACTTTATTCAAACTTACTCCGAGTTCATATGCAGCTGCAATAAGCTCCCCTGCAAAAATAAAAAATAAGGCTGACTTACAAGACAAAAATGTAATAGCCATGAAATGTAGGCTGGTGCTTATACAAAAAAATGAAACTGAAAGTTTATCCTGGATAAAGATTCAAATTCACAGTAAATTCTTTATTCAACTGTAAATTCCTTTTAACAAAGAACTATCTCCAGTTATTGGATTTAAAAAAATTATATTTTCATATAAAAGTATCATCTGAGTTAGAAGATAAAGGAATTGTAGAAAAACAATTCAAATCAATAAAACCTATTCATATCAATATTAGATTTATGTATCGGACTGAAACTTAAAAGTTAATGTGATGTTTGTATCCATGTGAACAGCGGGAAAGGATAAACTTGCATTTTGATTTTGCTGGTGATATTTTACTGTAACAAGTAAAGGAAATTTTACATCATCCCCACCAATTTTACTGTTTTCTCAATGTTCATTGAACATTGAGCAAACATCAGGTAGGATGATAACAGAATATTTGCTGAACATTTTACATAACTATTAATGTTATTAAATGGTTGATTGTAAAGCTAATAAACCTCTCAGATAATGACCATTGGAAAATGTTGGGGTTTTTTTTGCCTAAAAAGTTTAAGAGGAATCTACTTAAGATTGATCTTATATAAGGATATAAAAGAACTTTTAATATGATTACAGCAAAGAAAAGTGTGTTGATCATATATTGACTGTAAATTCAGAACTTTTAGGCATTGACTATTGAAACTTTATTATGATTTCAGGAAATGCTGTATGCAAATACTGCTACTAAATTTTAAAATGCAAGTGTTTACTTTTGCAAAACCTTCCCTGTTGCTATTTTTGCAATAATAAAAACATGGCAAATGTTTTTTAAATTACCAGTACTGTTTAGTTATGTAAAATCTAACCTGAATCTCCCCCTGGCACTGATGGGTATAAGGTAACAACATATAATCCTGTGGTTAATACACCCAAAGCTAACGATAATTCAGAATCATAATTCTGAGAAGGGCTGGTTTTACTTCTGTAATAATAAGAGAAAAAATATAAAAATAAAAATTGTTGTATAATCAGAAATTATCATCATTTCTTTTATTCATGTTATTAGTGAAGATAAAATGCTCCGCTGGGGCGCAGCTTGATCAGACCGCAGAGGTCGAACCCTGAACAGTTGGGGCAAGTATGGACACAACATTCAAGCTTGATACAGCACTGAATTTGGATTGTAATTAAATATTTGACACAGCATAGGTTTCTGACACAGAATGAATGTGGTCTAAGAACTTAAAAAAAATTAATTTACCTATTCAAACCATATCATTATTATTTGCTTTTATATATAAATCAGAAATAACCAATTTAAAAAGGAAATTTAAAAGAAAAAAAAGGAAAAAAAAATCCCCCCCCCCCAAATTTTTTGAACCCCCTTATGATTCATCACCCCCAAACTCAATCCCTGCCTTCCCTTTGTAGTAATGTTACCTTGCACTACAATTTCAGAGAGATCCATACACTTGAACACAAGTTATTGTCTGGAAACTAGAAAAATGAGTGTTTTTTTGGCCCCTTTTTGGCCCCAAATTCCTAAACGTTTACGGCAATTATCCCCAAACTCAAACACAGCTTTCCCTTTGTGATATGGAACCTTGTAGTACAATTTCATAAAGATCCATACACTTACACACAAGTTATTGTCCTGAAACTAGAAAAATGCTTGTTTTTTTGCCCCTATATGGCCCCTAATTCCTAAAATTTTGAGGCAATTACCCCCAAAATCAATAACAGCCTTCCCTTTGTGGTATGGTACCTTGCAGAACAATTTCAGAGAGATCCATAAACTTCAACACAAGTTATTGTCTGGAAACTAGAAAAATGCTTATTTTTGGCCCCTTTTTCCTAAACGTTTTGGGCAATTACCCCCAAACTCAATTCCAGCTTTCCCTTTGTGATATGGAACCTTGTAGTACAATTTCATAAAGATCCATACACTTACACACAAGTTATTGTCATGAAACTAGAAAACTGCTTGTTTTTTGCCCCTTTTTGGCCCCTAATTCCTAAAATTTGGAGGCAATTACCCCTAAAATCAATCCCAACATTCCCTTTGTGATATGGAACCTTGTGGTACAATGTCAGAGAGATCCATACACTTACACACAAGTTATTGTCATGAAACTAGAAAAATGCTTGTTTTTTGCCCCTTTTTGGCCCCTAATTCCAAAAATTTGGAGGCAATTACCCCCAAAATCAATCCCAGCATTCCCTTTGTGATATGGAACCTTGTGGTACAATGTCAGAGAGATCCATACACTAACACACAAGTTATGTCTGGAAGTTACAAAAATGCTTATTTTTGGCCCCTTTTTGGCCCCTAATTCCTTAACTGTTGGTACCATAACCCCCTAAATCAATCCACACCTTCCTTTTGTGGTATTGAACCTTATGGTAAAATTTCATAGAGATCCATTCACTTAAACTTAAGTTAGAGTGCGAAAACCAATGTGTCTTCGGACGACGACGACGCCGTCATACCAATATACGACCGCAAATTTTTTTTGCGGTCGTATAAAAATGATTAGATTTCAATTCTATTGTTTACATAGATCATGCTAATTGATGTAGGAACGTAATCATGGTAATTGGCTTTAGATTTACATCACACATTTTTTTATTCTAAGCATGCATATTTCCATGAAAGATCTATAAGAACTGCATTGATAAATACTGCCTTTCAGTCGACTTTTGATGACTTACAATCTGTGATAAGTAAATACAAAATATGCAATCAACATAATATCAAATATTTCATTATAAATCTTAAATACACCTTAATATGAATAAAAGGATATGTGAGATAAACACATTATATCCCTAAAAAGATGGGGGGGGGGAGGGGAGTTTTACTTTGAAATCACTACTTACTCTGATTCAGATTCTGTTTTGTTGCTCTTTTTCTGTAAACGTTTGTTTCTTTTCTTAGCATCCATTCCACAAACCCAAACTTGTTATCTGCTGATAATTCAAAAGCAAATATTTAACATATGTTTAATATATAAGCATATCCTGAAACTTCACATTCATGTAGCTAAATAAATTTCAATATTTGAATGAAAAATCTTTTGGCTGTGAAAAGTTCTTCCAATATAATGTAAATATATAGTCATTATACATTATCATGATTATAACAATTACAGCTCTTCTATAAAAGCATGCAAAGCAAACCTTTGATCAACTTGCTTGCTATGTTTGTTTGGATGTTTGTAAACAAAAGGTAGGTAGTCTGTTTCAGTCTGTTTACTATATAATGGAATTTGATTGGACAATAAACATTAACTTCATTGCATGTCAATTTTTATTGCCCAATCAAATCCCAGTATATATAAAACAGACTGAAACTCAGCCTACCTATTGTTTGCAAACATCCAATCAAACATAGCAAGCAAGTTGATCAAAGGTTTGCTTTGCATGCTATTATCATGATTATAGAAGAGCTGTAACCAAAAAACGTTGTTTGAATTTTTTCCAGTCCCAAGAATAATGAAAATTATGAATAAATAATGAAAGGTCAAAGATGATTTGAAATTTTAAGTGATGTGTACTCCATAAGAATTCAAGTATCAGTGTAAAGAATGGAAGGTCCTTGACTTTTGTAATTTAAAAATGAAAAGACTGGTCCCAGACCTCAGACCTACACTAATTTGAACCCCTGAGAAATATATGCCCAGGGTTTAAGCTAGGATTTTGAGGGCTTTAGTCACTTTTGCGAGAGATGAAAATCAACATTATTTTGGGTAACAGCAATAGACCAAGTATGTATGTATATTACTAGCTATACATCTTTGTCAGACTTTGAAGGACTAAGGCATAAATTTACTAGGCAGTAATTGCATGACTTGGCTGATTTGTCACTTAAATATGAAGATTAGGATATAAGATCTGAAAATCTAGTTCAAAATTTACGTCAATAATTAGTTTCATGGGTCATTCCTGATCAACAAAATTTGGGTTCCTTTTTTTAAAACCAGTAATCACAGTATAAATGAACTTGTTGAACTTTGAAAAACTATTACACTGCATAATCATTATCCTTATGAAACGTTTAAATCAATATTTTGAATTAATTTCCATAAAGTTGGAACCAAGGATTTGTACAAATTCACATGGAACGAATCCAATAACTGTAAATTGTAAATTAATCGAGAATTGATCACGTTTACTTTCGATTTTCAAATGAAATGTAAACGGGAAGTGACAAGTAGATAATAAATTCAGAATGAATCCGGATTCATCTACGGATTGGTTCGTGTTTAAAAGGCAGGAAATTATCATTTTTTTATTTCAATTTGCTTAGTAAGAACTATATCCATATATCTGTCTTTCTCATTTATTTTGGCACTGAATTTATTTCGTATTTTACGTTTTAGTGTCTATAAATTCATAGGAATAATTTCACGCATGCGCAGTATATTGTAAAGGAAGCACCTGTTTGACTCCTCGATGATGATGGAAGTTTTTAACGTGAAAACATTTCTGAACGTTTTGAATAAAGTTCTATCTTTTTAATCGAAATTGAACATTTTATATCAAAGATGACTAAAATACGATCATTTGACAAAACTACGACAAACGAACTGCAAATTATGATCATTTTAGAAATATTGAAATTAAAAAGCGAACTGTCCAGGAGGAAACAATTTTGTTCAAATGACAAAACTACGACAAACGAACTGCAAATTGTGGTCGTTGGCCTTGAGAAATTTTGAAATTAAAATGAACATCAACTAATTTTACTGTGAAAAATAATTATTAAACCGGATTAGTGACCCATCCGATTGCGATAAGCTGATTAGCTGTTATCACAACTTTATAACACCTGTTGTTAATATTAATTAGCTGGGAGTCATAAACTTGTCAGAAACATGTAGACAGGTAGAATTATAGTATTTTCATGCGAAAATATTTTTACACTTCCAAATTTAAGTGACGAAATTGATTTGAAATACTTTCGTCATTTTGAAAACAGTTTAGTAAATTACGAAAGTGACGAGCGCTAGCAAAATCACTGTACATGTATATGCCATTACTGCTTTATATAGCATCAAACAATCTGTCAGACCTATAAGAATAGAGAATGGAAATGGGGAATGTGTCAAAGAGACAACCCCACATAAGAGCAGAAAACAGCCCAATAATTCGGTCTAACACTACACTACTACATGTACAGTGCTAGGGTCCAAAACTGTACTTCTGGGGCAAATAGTGCTGTGCAGTGGTGTCAAGAAAATTCCTTCAAATGGAAAAATATTCAAGGATATTGTTTCCACTGAAACATATATTACAGTATTTGTTCGTAATGGCTCACTAATGGAATAAATGGTATCAGGGTATAGAATATTTGTTCCAACAGGCAGAATGTTTATAAAAAAGTTTCCTGGGGAACATATGATCTGTTACTGTTAGGCGAAACAAATATGCGTCGACAAGCGAAGTAAAAAAGTTTCTGAATAAAGAATTCATACGTATATGCATTATATAAAGTAACCCTTACTACTATATACTATATAATCATTATTTCCCCATTTCGCTCGTTCGCCGGCTTTGCAAAATCAAATCCTTCATGGTAAAGTCAAGAAAAGTTCCGAGAACAGGAAACAGTTAAACTAAAACTAAAAACTAGATCGGTTGATCGGGAATGAATCGTTATTTCAATGAAAAACTGTACATAATTAACAGAAAGTTGATTTTTATAATAAATTACTTTTATTAATATCAAATTAAGTTAAACATTTGTTTTTCTCAAACAGACAAATCAATTTGGAATCATTTACAAAGCCGGAATTCCATTCGCAGCCTTTCGAGACTTGTCTTATCAATTCTTTTAAAAAGCAGACGACGCAGTCTTTAGAAAGATTCAAGTTCAAAAATGAAAATTTACCTACCTGGATATTATCTTCGTAGCTTGAGGAATAGACCTCTAGTAGAAATTGACGCTGAAGAAATCAGTTCCACTATCCAGGTGTTTTTTCTATTCTGTACAAATATGAATGATGTCTATAGCAACTTCAATAGTCTTAACTTTATCGTGGATACTGTTTTTTTTTACCAAATTTTGGGCCATATTTCTTACTTTCTGATACAGTAAATGGACACTCATCTAACTCTCTTTGCTTGATCTCCTTGAGTTGGGTACATTGTATCATCCTGATTTTACACCAATCATAAAATTATTTTTTTAAAGAATCTTTCAAATTTTTTTTTGAAAGTTCTGAAACAAGGAAAGTAAAATTGGTCTATGTGCCAAAAATGGAATATTTATTAAATACATGTAAGCTGTTAAAATGTAACAAGAAATTAACATATTGATTATATAATCAACTGTGTTTGGTGTTATAGAATATGGGGGATATTCATATATATCATTTTTTGCACAGTCCGTGAGTCACAGATGTAAAACTTTTCTTAAGGCAACTTTAAAAAAATAATTCTTTCTTTCTTAAGCCCTTCCTGCATCATTATGTAACTAATGGAATATACCATATTTTTTATAATCTTTTTTGTAGATTAAAGGTTTATTTTGTTTTCTTTCCAAATCTGTAAGAAAATTATTACCTAGAGTTATTTCCCTTATGAAAATAAAGGTATGAATTATTTTGGGATAGGATCAGATAATATAAGATATTTTTTTAATTTATAATCCCAAATAAAAGAATTGCTACCAAAATTTCAGAAACACTTAAAATTTGAGTATTCAATTCCAATCTCGGTTTTACTTTTCACTTTAGAATTCTAAAGGACGGCAGAATAAAAGATGTCATCAAAAATTCATCCTTTAATATAAGCTGAGATCAGACTTTCAGTTTTATTTTTATTTTTTCAGTCATTCCCAAGGTCCGTCAGACACGTGGCAATGTCCAGTTATAAATGGTTTGGTCCAGTTAAAGGTCATCAATTACTGGACCAAATTACCAATGTAGATGTAAGAATTTTGTAATACTCATAATGTAAAAGACTGCTAAAACACTGACTGGACCAGTATAATGCTTGAACAATTACTTGCTTTACTAAAAGACCACTGAGGTCCAAAAAACCTTCGGAACCTCTGTTTTTTTCGTTGCATTTATAGCTCAATTTATTTTAAGGTATGGGTTTTGCACATTGTTGAAGGAATTTTAAAAAACTCATCAAAGATATCAGGGTTATAATTTTGAGTGCCAGACACACTGTTCGTCTAAAACTCATCAGTGAAGCTTGTATCAAAACAGTTAAAAGGAAAAATAAAGTATGTTGTTGAAAAGCATTGAGGACCCAAAATTCCAAAAGGTTTTGCCATATACTCAAGGTAATTTGATAATTCCTAAGCCAAAAACTGAACTGTTTAAAAAATCTTTTGCTTATTCTGGATCAGTTTTATGGAACGGACAACCATATGAAATGTGTAAAGTGCAAAACACTTTTTCTTTTAAACAAATTATAAAACGATACTTGAGGCAGTCCCAATATTCAGTCTTGAAATGATTGCAACTATTACTTTTTTAGAATGTATGATTTTGATTTGTATATTATATCTATTTACTGCAATCTGTAACTGTTTTATATGTTCTAATGGTACATGTACATTGAACTATCATGAGATCGACTATACGATTGTGTTAATATGTTGTCATATGTTTGTTTTTTGTTTTTTTGTTGTTTTTTTTTCTCTTATTATTTTTTTACTTGTATTGTATATGAGGGCCTCAGGGAAGATTAGTAATTGTAACTAACTGTGTTTACCCTCTTTAAATAAAGAATTTATTATTATTATTATTATATATACAGTTGAAGTAATCTATTCCTGGGGTTTAAAATCATTAGTACTCAAACAATTCAGTTTTTTTGAACAGTTAATAAATATGACAACATAATGATAATTCATATCAACACAGGTTAAGGCCGTACCTGCAACTTTTTTGTACTTTGGTATTAGGTAGATAGTTGTCTTGTTGGCAACCATACCACATCTCTTTGTTTTTATTACTGGTATTGGAAATGTGAAGATATTTTAATAAGATAAAGTGGATTCATATATTTTTCATGGAACCGGGATTAATTGTATATTCATGTATACTGCAATTCTTGGTTTTAACTATTGAATTCTGCATACAAGCCTTATGGAAAACTTGTATTTTGTTGAACAATTATATCTGTTGTCAATCTTTGCTCACAAAATTCACAACAAATAGTACCCTACTGAGGGTAATAAATCCCCAATATTATAGAAGGCCTAAAAATGTTTTTCTTAAATTAAAGAGATAAAAAAATCACAAAAATAAAAACTAGAGGCTCTCAAGAGCCTGTGTCGCTCACCTGATTCTACTTTGGTTTTGGAAATCTTGTAAAAAAAGATTAAAATCATAACAGATACCCTAATAATGATTGAGGCCAAATTTGGTTTAACACTGGCCCCGTAATTTAGTCAAAAGCAGAAGACTTTTTTAAAGTTAACAGAAATTACCAATAAATTCATTGAAATTGTAGAAAATGACTTTATAAGGACAACGACAAATCAGCTACAAAGTAACAACACTTGGTCAGCACCTCAAAAGAAACATTCATACAATGTTTGGTTTCAATCCATTAAGTGGTTTTCAAGAAGAAAACATTTGTATATATTTCCCATAGGGTCCTATGTTAAACTAAGTCCCCCATTGGCAGCCATCTTGGTTGATGGATTTGCTACAAAGTAACAACACTTGGTCAGCACCTCATAAGGAACATTCCTACCATGTTTGGTTTCATTCCATTAAGTGGTTCTTCAAAAGAAGACTTTTGTATGTATTATTTCTCATACCTGGGTCCTTTGTTAAACTAAGTTCCCTGCTGGCAGCCATCATGGATGTTTGATTGGCTACAAAGTAACAACACATGGTCAGCACCTCATTAGCAACATTCATGCCATGTTTGGTTTCATTCCATTCAGTGGTTCTCTAAAAGAAAACATTTGTATGTATTTCCCATAGGGTCCTATGTTAAACTAAGTCCCCACTGGCGGCCATCTTTGATGATTGATCGCCTACAAAGTTACAACACTTGGTCAGCACCTCATAAAGAATATTCATGCCATGTTTTATTTCATTCCATTTAGTGGTTCTCTAAAAGAAGACATTTGTATGTATTTCCCATTGGGTCCTATGTTAAACTAAGTCCCTCTCTGGCGGCCATCTTGGATGATGGATCAACTTTAAAGTAACAACACTTGGTCAGCACCTCATAAGGAACATTCATGCCATGTTTGATTTTATTCCATTCAGTGGTTCTTTAAAAGAAGACATTTGTATGTATTGTCCATAGGGTCCTATATGTTAAACGAAGTTCCCGGCTGGCGACCATCTTGAATGATGGATCAGCTACATAGTAACAACCCTTGGTCAGCACCTCATAAGGAATATTCATGCAATGTTTGGTTTCATTCCATTCAGTGGTTCTCTAGAAGAAGACATTTGTATGTATTGTCCATAGGGTCCTATGTTAAATGAAGTCCCCAGCTGGCGGCCATCTTGGATGATAGATAGCCTACAAAGTTACAACACTTGGTCAGCACCTTATAAGGAACATTCATGCCATGTTTTATTTCATTCCATTCAGTGATTCTCTAAAAGAAGACATTTGTATGTATTTCCCATAGGGTCCTATGTTAAACTAAGTCCCCTACTGGCAGCCATCTTGAATGATGGATCAGCTTCAAAGTAACAACACTTGGTCAGCACCTCATAAGGAACATTCATGCTATGTTTGGTTTCATTCCATTCAGTGGTTCTCTAAAAGAAGACATTTGTATGTATTTCCCATAGAGTCCTATGTTAAATGAAGTCCCCCACTAGCGGCAATCTTGGATGATGGATCAGCTACAAAGTAACAACACTTGGTCAGCACCTCATAAGGAACATTCATGCCATGTTTGGTTTCATTCCATTTAGTGGTTCTCTAGAAGAAGTTCAAAATGTAAAAAGTTAAGGATGTCGACAACAGACGACGACGACAACGGATGACAGACGCCAAGTGGTGAGAATAGCTCACCTGGCCCAAAGGGGCCAGGTGAGCTAAAAATGGGACTAATCAACAATTATTCTAATTTGGCCTTTTTGTAAACAGTTATGTTGAGTTTAATTCAAAAATATTTATGTTTTAGCTGCTCTTTAAACAAAAGTGTCAAAATTTTCCAGGTTCATCAATATGAAGTTCTAAAGACAAGAAAGAGAAAAAATCTCAAAGCTTTTGAAGAAATGAGCAAGTCAAATAGAATGGTAAAGTCTTTGGAAAACAAAAAAATCAGACCAATTGAAGTACCTCTAGTCCAAGAGTTCATAAGAAATGCAATTGATGAAGAACAATGCGTTCCAGAAACAACAGAAAATGAAGAATTCAGCTTGACACAGACATTAAATAGTATTCCAGAAATGAGCAGTTCACAAAACTTTGGACAAGAACCCAGTATTCATGACAAAGATTCCAGTATTCATGACAAAGATTCCAGTATTCATGACAATGTGTTACAATCTGGAATGTTTGATTCTGCAAAACAAAAAACTACATCTTTTGATTTGCCCTCAGAATGTCCAAGAGTTCCAACAATACAATCACCGTATGCATCAGTCAGTACACAAACTATTATTTACCAGGAAGTGTATCCTACAAATGAGTCACATTTGCCAAAAGCATTCAAAGCAAAACTGAAAAAGAACCTTATGAACTCTCTTTTGAAAAGTCCATGTTATAATTCTGCTAGACTTACAGGTTTAAGTTATAGCCAACCATCAACTCCAAAGACACCAATGTTTAGATCAGTTTTGTGTGCAACACCTAGAATGCAGAAACGGAGAAATATAAGGTATATTTATTGTTTGAAAATGTGTATTCTATTATTAATTCTTATGGGTACACCATAAATTATTAGTGATATTGTAAACCATGCAGACACTGCAAAATGGTGTATTGTTGATCAAAGTTATTAATAATAGTTGATCTTGAATAGCAAAGGAAAAGATAGATGAAAATAAGTAGAAGAAAATAGCACTGAAACTTGAGTAAATTGATTAACTCCCACTTGCAATGCAACTAGAAAACTGACATGTCAGCATGGGCCCTGCTTGCAAATTTATGTGTGAGGAACAGAGAATGATACATACAAAGCAATTTATGATCATTGGATCAATGTTGTCAATCCCAAACAGAAAAAAAACTGTACATCTTACAATCATTCCAGTCTTCACATATAGTTGAACTATTGCTTATAGTATCTCAGAAAGAGGCTAAACCAGGAAAAACAAAACATTGACCAATGAACCATGAAGATGAGGTCATGGTCAGATGAACACTGCCAGACAGACATATACACCTTACAATCATTCCAAACACCAAATATAGTTGACATATGATTGCTTATAGTATCAAAGAAGTGATCCTAAATACAGAAACTTAACATTGACCCATCAACCATGAAAAGGAGGTCAAGGACAGGTGAACCCTGAATGGACATGTACACATTGCAAGGAACCCATATATACCAAATATAGTTATCCTATTACTCATATTAAGTGATAAATTCACAAAACAAAACAAAACAGTACATTTTTTTTAATCAGTTGCTGAACCATGAAAATGAGGTCAAGAACAATGGGCATATGACAGATGGAAACTATGTAACATAAGGCATCTGTATACAAGATATGTAGCATCCAGGTCGTCTTCCCTCTAAAATATGTAGCTTACCATAATATGAATAGTTTAAGCAGCTGCTAGATTGTAATCATATTCTGAGACTTTCATCACAGGCGAGACAAATACTCATTAAGATAACAAAGACAACAACTTGATAAAGACATGTGGTGGGTTAGACAATTTTGTTAAAAGATAAAAACCCTCCCCCTTTTTTATCTTGGTCATATATATATGTGCATGCCACAAACACTGAATTTAATTTCTTTTTTCAGTTCTCCATCATTAAGCCAGTATGTTCCCTTTACTCCTATTTTACACGAGGCTGTGAGGCTGCTAGACAGCATTCCAGAAAAATGTGAGGAAAATGTTGACCTGTTGAATATCATAGGTATGGGGCTTAAATGTGCATATAAATAAATTTCAAACTGGAAAAATTATAAAATATGAGGGATCCTCATCTGAACAGAAAAAAAATTACCTTAAAACAAGGAAGAGAAATAATAAGTATTTGATTTAAAGTGGCACTAGCTACGAGATATATAAAAAATCTAATATATGAATTTTTTTTTTGTTCAATCATTAATGAAAGTGAAATAGTGAAATAATTATTCGCTTTAAACCGCCAGTATGGTTCAATTTTGTCAAAATAAGCTAAGAAACATTGATGATGAATTTGCAAGTGAATAATTCGACCTTATTGAATCTGTATTCATGTGAACTTCAATTTAACCCCTTAGCTAGAGATGGATAACACGTGAATTGTATGTATAAAGTTATTTAAAGGAAAAGAATGTCAACATTGAAAGTGAAACAAAGGTAAATCATTTGATTGACTGATCCAATCCACAAAAAATCATTCTTTTACAGGTAAAAACGATGATAAACATATATTTTTAATCTATAATATGAAATTAAACAGACCTAGAAAAATCCAATAGCACGAATTTTGCTTAATCTATTTATATCTTTATTTATGTTTACATCGCTTATATGGTCATTGGAAGGCTTTGGAGGTCAACTCGATAGTTAATTAGATGGCGTCTAGACTAAACTACACACGAAACGAAGCTACGTGTTATCATGCCCATGTCCTGTTAACTGTTTATTTTAGACTTTTAATAGTTTGGATAAATGTTTTACATTGTTATAAATCAAATATGAGAATTTGAGTCAAATCGGTGAACATGAATTTGACAGCTAGTGCCCCTTTAAATAAAATCTCTGAACTTTGAACTTAGGAATAAATAAGAATCACTGTTTGCATCTAGTTTTAGTTTTTGTTTCCTTGTATCTCCTACTTTTTGTCTCATTCTAAAATTTAAAAAAAAAATGTTAAAACTATGATTTACATAAAAAATGTCATTTAAGTCAATATTTTTTTTTTTTTTACAAGTAACTATATTTCAAACAGAAAATAGATTTTAAAACATGATTACATCTTTTTTGTTAAGGCATACTATTACTATAACTACAAAATCGAAAAGATGCCTATCAAATAATAATTGCAGATGACGATACTAAACCAGTTGAAATGGTGGATAAAGAAATTGATATGTACAATGAAGTCAATGATGCCAATGTAGCTGATTATGTACTTAATATTGTAAATGACTACCCTATTCAAGAATATAGAGAAATATTTCAAAAGGTACAGCTGAGCATAATAGGTCTTTCTCTAATTTTTTCAATATTTTCACATTTCCCAACCGATTGTGAAACCATTGTTCTACTCACTAGTGAAATAACTGTTCTCGTTAAATGATTGGTCGAAATTTAATTATGACGTCAAATTTTCTTGGTTTCTTCTGAATTTCCTATTGTGATGTCATGAAAAAAGGCCATCATGTCTGATGACGTCACATATAAAGAACACAACTTTCTGTAAATCTTTGAAAAGGAAGGATAAAAATCATAAGAGAAACAGATTCCACCAATATAACTCGTGTATTACAACATTTCTCCACTCTCAACAGTTAGATTTTAATTATTTAAAAAGTTCGGCAAGCCTCGCGCTTTAAATATTAAAATGTCTCGAGTGGAGAAATATCATAACACACTTGTAGCAGTGGTGAAATCTATATTTCTCATCAAAACTTGAAGTAATTCAGTCCATAAGAGGTGTCACAAAAAAAGACAATATGTCACAAATTATACATCAGAATAGTTACCTCCCTTTGAATATGATTGTATAGGACATATTTAACATAATTTTTTAGCCACAAACTATTAAAACCGAATTGAACTGTGATGAATAAATGATTTATAAAGATTCAACGACTTCATCAAAAAGTATGTTTATCCCATACATTACACTTTCAAATTGACTCTATTCTGAAATACAATAGCATGTGCATTAAGTAAACATCAAATTAATAGAGAGATCATGAGGTATGAGACAAGTATAAGCCTTGATTGAAAATATATACTCTTAAGAATACTGGGTACATATTGTTTTGTTTTTCAAAAGTTGTAAATCCAACTCGTCCTCATACCATATTGCCCAATGTTGCCACATTGATATGGAGATGTTTCCTTCCTTCTCCTTCTAGAATGGATTTACAATTCTGAGAATAACCTAGGTTTATTCAATTCTTAATGCTATATTTCTTCTTTGAAGGAATGATGACTCAAAGGCTACAAAAGTCATACTCTGTGGTAAGTAATACATTTATGCTGAAATCTAATTTCTAGGTACCCAAAGTAGAGTTCAAAAAAAGAAAATGCCAGAGAGCAAAACCAGTCTTTTTTGAGGAATCTGAGGCATTTAAAGAACAAAAACGTCAAAGAGACCGGGAAAGAAGGAAGAAAAGAAAGCAGATGTTTGAAAATAAGTCACCTCTTGGAACTCGAAGGGTAAAGATCTTCATCAGTTTGCTGAAATACATAATGAAAAATCGTCATCTTACGGGAAAAAAAAGAAAACTTGTTCTATAAACACACTGTTGTGGTGATTAAAAACATTAACTGATATTATTAAATATATCAAAAATACCTTGTTTAAAATTCTAAGGTATGGTCCCATGTTCCCTAAAATCATATTATTGATGAATCATATAAATGTGATAAATCTGTATGGATTGTAAAGACCAATGCAGTTATTTAACAAGAAGTTGCATGCATTATCATGATAGGCAGGCATATACCCCAACTTGTAATTCATTGTATCATCATACAGGAAGTAGGTTTTGTCAGATCAAAAATCACATACACATTATCAAGCAACTAAAGGTTAGTTTGTATGGGAGAAATGTGTAAAAAATATTTAGTTCATTCTGAAAAATTCAAAAGTATTGGCAAACATGAAGTAGGTGTCTGACAGTTCTGAAAAGTGTTCACACCCTACAACTCATTGCTGTCAAGCTGTCGACCAAATAGGAAGTTATTCAGTGTAGAACTACCTGATGAAAGTGTGGGGAAATCATTTGTTGAGTAAACAGACAGATAATTTGAATGCATATAGCACCCAGTCTAGGAATGCTAATAAGGGTATATCATCAATATAACAGACATTTTTTAATTCTTAAGAAAACAATATGTGTCCATAGGACATCATGCCCCAATAACATTTCCACGTTCATTGAAATGTGAAATCTTGGTAAGAACACTAATTTAGCTTATATAGTTTTAAAAGTTAACATCATTAGGAACTCCTGAATTTATACTAAGATATGATATACAGTTCTTATTTTTTTTCATTTGTTGGAATAAAGTGAAGGGTTAGTTTATATTATTTATAAATGTGAAAATTCGGAAAAGCAGCAAAAAAATGAATGTTTTTTGTTGATGAAATTTTTCTCCAGCAAATTTATAAGTGACTGGGTTGGCAAGGACTTTATCCAGTGATGCTTAAATGTCCATTTTATAGAATTAAAGCAACTTTGCAATACAAACAAAATGAATTGCTGTAATACTGTCTGTTTCTATAATATATTGATAATAAAATGCTCCTCTGGGCACAGCTTGATACGACCGCAGAGGTTGACCCTGAACAGTTGGGGCAAGTATGGTCACAACATTCAAGCTTGATACAGCTCTGAATTTGGATTGTGATTAAATATTTGACACAGCATAGGTTTCTGACACAGAATGAATGTGGTCTAAGAACTTAAAATTTTTTAATTTACCTATTATGGTCCAATATCCAAAATCTAAATACATACACGGTTAGATTCAGCATATCAAAGAACCCCAAAAATTCAATTTTTGTTAGAATCAAACTAAGTTTAATTTTGGACCCTTTGGACCTTAATGTAGACCAATATGAAAACGGGACCAAATATTAAGAATCTAAATACACGGTTAGATTCAGCATATCAAAGAACCCCAATATTTCATTTTTTGATGAAATCAAACCATATCATTATTATTTGCTTTTATATATAAATCAAAAATAACAAACTCAAAATGGAAAATTTTAAGAAAAAAAAAAGGAAAAAAGGAAAAATAAATCCCCCCCCAATTTTTTGAACCCCCTTATGATTCATCACCCCAAACTCAATCCCAGCCTTCCCTTTGTGATATGGTACTTTGCAGTACAATTTCAGAGAGATCCATACACTTGAACACAAGTTATTGTCTGGAAACTGTAAAAATGCTTGTTTTTTGGCCCCAAATTCCTAAACGTTTAGGGCAATTACCCCCAAACTCAAACCCAGCTTTCCCTTTGTGATATGGAACCTTGTAGTACAATTTCATAAAGATCCATACACTTACACACAAGTTATCGTCCTGAAACAAGAAAAATGCTTGTTTTTTGCCCCTTTTTGCCCCTAATTCCTAAAATTTTGAGGCAATTACCCCCAAAATCAATCCCAGCCTTCCCTATGTGGTATGGTACCTTGCAGTACAATTTTGGAGAGATCCATACACTTTTTAACACAAGTTATTGTCTGGAAACTAGAAACATGCTTATTTTTGGACCCTTTTTGGCCCCTTATTCCTAAACGTTTTGGGCAATTACCCCCAAACTAAATTCCAGCTTTCCCTTTGTGATATGGAACCTTGAAGTACAATTTCAGAAAGATCCATACACTTACACACAAGTTATTGTCATGAAACTAGAAAAATGCTTGTTTTTTGCCCTTTTTTGGTCCCTAATTCCTAAAATTTTGAGGCAATTACCCCCAAAATCAATCCCAGCATTCCCTTTGTGATATGGAACGACGTCATACCAATATACGACCGCAAAATTTTTTTGCAGTCATATAAAAACTCACTGCACTCCTCACAATTTGGATATCAAGGGAAATATAAATATAATGGACCTGAGCAAAAAACTTTACCAAGTTGTTCAAGCATGAAATTAAATTTTTGGCAACCCATTCAAAATTTAGCTTAGTGGGTTCATATGAAACTTAGAGCTTGACAATATGAGAACTATAAAGTAAAGACAGTGGCATGCATATATCCTGCAAACTAAAAGATATTACTTCAACCCTCTGTCTGATACACTAGAATAATTATCTTTTCAATCATGTCACAAAACAGTATGATACAAGGGGTCATCAATTTTTCGAATCAGTCACATAGCCATAACTCATTTCATTAATTCAATTAATTAGTATTTACTCATTCAGATTATAAATATACTCCTTGTATCAATTTTTATAGATTATATAAAAAAGAAGATGTGGTATGATTGCCAATGAGACAACTCTCCACAAGAGATCAAATGACACAGAAATTAACAACTATAGGTCACCGTACGACCTTCAACAATGAGCAAAGCCCATACCGCACAGTCAGCTATAAAAGGCCCGAAATGACAATGTAAAACAATTCAAACGAGTCATGCAAATAATTATTGAGGCCACAAAATCTTACATGTGGATTATCATCTCTCTCCCTACCCATTTTTCTTCTTCGATTTCACATTTTATTTTGTATTTTCAAATGTATTTATTAAACATTCTTGCCAATTTACTGTGGATTCATTATTATTCATGGTTAATTTACTAGGATTGTCAGTTTTCCTACCGAAGGTCGGTGGTTCTCTCCAAGCTCTCTGGCTTCCTCCAATAAAAAACTGACTGCCACGAAATAGCACAATAGTGTTGAAAGTGGCGTTAAACACCAATCAATCAATCAATCATTATTCATGGGGTACCAATTTTTCTGAATTTTGTTGGTAAAGATAAACCAAAGACTTAACTGTTCAATGAAGCATATATTTTCTATAGGCTTGCATGCAAACTTTGGCTGAACCAGATGCATGAAGTAAAATATCCATGAAAATACATTTTTTCCTCAATCCATGAAAATTGGTACCCTAAAAAATAAATGAATCCACAGTAAATGAAAATTATCAATATATTTTCACCAAAATATGTTGAAAGAGGATTAAAATCTTAAACTTCCATTTTATGTGGCCTAAATAAGAATATATTTCATTATCACATATTTTTTTTACAGAGTAATCGCAAGCTGAGACCTCCACCAAAGGTATAGGCAGCAGAAAGATGGATACAAAGGACTAAAGATTAGAGCAGGAGGTGGCACTTCCAGTGATAATGTCGTTCCTCTGGTTTAAAGTTCAGAGACATTGATTTATTTCGGTATCAAAGAGACTTAATCAAGTACAGTTTAAAACCAAGAGTGATCCAAATACTTGTGATGTAGAGAGATTTGTAACTAGAGCTTGTATAATAAATTTTGCAGAACTTTAATGATTGCTTCGTTTCGATTATTACTATAAAATACAGTTTTTTTTATTCATTACTTCTACCAGTTTAAGTATTAGGAGACTGATAGTTTTGGCTATATTTTTGGTTTTTACATCCTTTATATCTGTAAAACAATTATTACAAAAATGTAATTCCAGAGGAAAAGATCATTACTTATGTTCCACACTTTCTTTCAAGTGAAGGTAATTGCAGCCATGTTTGTAGATTACAATGTATTTGGATAAATTAAAATAATTTTAAAAGTTGGCCAACTGATGATGACATTGTAGTCCATATTTTCCTGGTGGATTCAAATGAGTTTTTTCATGCATTTTCCATTCAGATGCTTTGTAAAAAATATTCTGCAATAATGTCCCCTTGACTAGATGTCAAGCAGGTAATTGGTATGATTTTTTCGTAGAAATTATCTTAAGATAATTTATGACAATATTGTCTTTCACATATAACAAGAGTGCACATGCTGAAATGTCTCACCTGCTTTACTGACCATTGGTTTTGTTGAAAATCTGAACCATGAAAATGAGGTCAAGGTCAGATGTTACCTGCTAGACAGCCATGTACACCTTACAATCATTCCATACACCAAACATAGTTGACCTATTTATTATCGTACTTGAAAAGCACACCAAAACAACAAAATTAACATTGACCAATGTACGATGAAAACAAGGTCAAGGTCAGATGAAACTTGCCAGACTGACATGTACCCTTTACAATCATTCTTCACACCACATATAGTTGACCTACTGCTTATAGTATCTGAGAAACGGACCTTGATCACTGAAATGAGGTCGAGGTTAGGTGAATCCTGTCTGAGGGACATGTAGACGTTGCAAGGAATCCATAAACCAAATATAGTTATCCTAATACCCTTAGACCTATAATCCTCATCAACTAATAGTGCGGGAAATACGGTTCTCATAAGTGAGAAATTCACATGACCAAAAAAAACTTTTTTTTCAAGCAGTCACTAAACAATGATGATGAGGTCAAAGACAATAGACATATGAGACGGAAACTTCGTCACAAAAGGTATCTGTAAACAAGGTATGAAACATCCAGTTCTTCTACCTTCTGTAATATAAAGATTTATACAAATAGTTTACACTGCCACTGCCGCCAGATAGTAATCACTCCCTGTCTCGCATCTAACCTCCTTTATGAAGTTATGAAAAATAATTAAGTCTTTAAATTATTAATAGCACTTTTTCTGAATGTTCCCGAGGAAGGTAATTTCGAACACCAAATTTATTAAGTGTTTTATTTTGTTGTATAGTACATCTAATGATTTTGGTTCATCTACTCCAAAAAAAAATCCCCTCATTATTTAGATAGTCATCAACTACTGTTTACAGAAATCAGTCTTATAATAGCTATCATAATATTTTATTAATGTACTGTATATCTATATATAATTCTTACCACTCTGGGAAGAATTCTTATCAACAAAAAAAAACATCATAATGAAATAGACAACCATTTGCAACATACTTCTCACAAAATACCCACAAACAGTACTATTAAATATCATTACGCACCATTTATCATATGAATTTATTTGCCCTTTCACCACTAGTTAATGTCGCCTAAAAACTAAGTTGACATTGAATTTCTTTTCAGTTCTTAGACAGATTACCTTCATCAATCCTTAGAATACTGAACAAGAGGTGACACACTGAAATGTCTCAACTGTTGCAAAAATCAAAAAATATTTTAAATGGCAATCAACTCTAAAACTAATGTCAAATGAAAAATCTGTAAGATGCACATGTTTATGATTGAATTCATATTAAAAAAAATGACAACCTTCCAGGTATTATTTCTGGCATACTGACCTAATCCAAAAAAAGACAGGCAATTATTCATCAAAACCTATCCATATATTAATTATTGTTGACCTTTTATCATGTTCATGCAATATTTGTAAAAATGTCAACGTGGGGTTAACTTTTGCATTTTGATAAATTATCAGAATATATCTCTTTCTGTACTTAACCCCCCCCCCCCAAAAAAATAAATAAAACACAAATAACAAATTTAATAGACTTCTACATTATGTGGTTGTATTGTGATCCTTATAAAATAATGTGAATGGGCAGGGCTTACTTTCAACAGTATTTTCCATAGAGTTTTCACTGTGAGAACCATTATAATTATGTGTATTAATCTGCAAATTCAAGAAATGAAATTAAATCAAAATAGGCTGAGCAAGAATGCTATATTTAGATTTAAGAATGTGGTAATCCCTGGCCTATCATTACTATGCATAAAACACTTGAATGTTTCAAGAAGTAACATGAAAACTTAAACACATATATAAGCCAGTGAAGCATTATCGGGTATTCCAAAATGAAATGTAGAAGGGGGTGGGGGTCAAGTGTGTGAAACCTTTTTTTTTGAACCACACTACTACTTTATTATTAAGTGCCTTCTGACTTCTCTTCATACAATTTATTCTTGAGTAGCCCTTAAATCCTTACAACCCATATAAGAATTGATATAATGTTCTCGTGATGTTAAGGTATCATCATGCCTATTTCATGTACAGGTAGGTCTAAACAAAATGTACTTATTATAAACTAAATTCATTCAAAGTAAAGCAAAACTGAGTGATGAAAATTTATAACCCAAATAAAAGAAATATGCACCAATTTTATAGTACAAATGTACCAATAAAATATTTTATGATGGTTTTACAAAGAAACTTCAGTTTACAAAAAATTAACATAAGTAAAACTATCTTAATGATGACATCAACAAAAACACAATACAAGGTCCCTAATTTTCAACTTATACAGTATTCAATGCAAAAAGTTAACGAAAATTATTTCAGATAGAAATGTAAAGCAACAATGGTATACCATAACATCCATCTTCGATGAATAATTTTAAACTATGATGCATTAAAAATCAACTTATTCATACAATAAATCACCAAAATTAATGCTGTATAGATTTCATGAACAAACGAAAGCACTGTAGATGTCTATTATCTCAGAAAGATATCAACTGTGATTTAAGTTCTTAGCTGAATTCATCTTTTCAAGTCTTCTTTGTAAAGCAATTTGTTTCTTTTTCTCTATTTCGTCCTTGAGAGAATATTTAACTGGACTAAAATTTTGAATACTTGCAGTTTTGGAATTATTGGTATTAATACTTGTTTTGTTTATATCAGAGGTCTTATGAGTATATTTTTTGTCATCAATTGTTTTTGTAATTTTATAACCAGAACTCCTTTCAGGATTTTTCTTGTCATCTATATTGTCAAACTTCAACTTCTTCCTCTTTACAGCATCTTGTTTTCTAAGTTCAATATCTTCCGGAGAACATTTAAAAGGACTTGCATCACACTGACTTTCATTATCTAATTGAGTGTTGGTTCCCTGTTGTAATTTTAACTGTTTACGTCTTAGCGCTTCTAGTCTCTTCTTTTCAATATCATCTGGTGAACATTTTAGATGACTTTTATCTATGACAGATTTTGTTGGTGTTTTTGAAACATGCTTAGCGGAACTTTCGTGATCATCTGTACTTGTTTCTGACTGAACATTTTTTGCTGATTTCTGTTGCAATCGTCTTAATGCCTCCTCTTTTTTGTTTTTTATCTCTTCCTGTGAACATGTTAATGGACTTGTGTCACTGCACTGTCTTTCTGGTTTAGATTTTGAAACTGCAAACAAAATAAACAGTCTACACAAAAATGTCAAAAAGTCTTTGCAGCAAAGATTTAGTTCTTAAGAACCTGAATCACTTACAAGGATGTATTTTTCCAAAATAGCAAATTTATGCTTTTCATCAAAACCAAAGTAATAACAAAATTAACATTCCTGTCGTTGCAATTGGTTTTTGAATAGATCTTAAAAAATGGATAAATAGACCCCATTTTTGCTTCCTTGAGATCATAAAAGCCTTTCATCAAGACACAATTTACAAATCTTGGCAAATATTATTTTAAGAACATTTCTGTATAGTTTGTTTTCATTTCCATTTATCTGTTCTTGATGGGCAAATAACTTAGTTTTGACATATTTGTGTGAGGAATGCATTGATATGAAAGAAAAACAATATCACTGAAGGGTATTGTACATTTCAACAATGCAATGGCCATGGTAAAATATTTAGTTATCCATTTACTAAAAAATTGCCGATATTTTTTTTTCTTCAAAATCTTTAACAAGAGTGCACACGCTGAAATGTCTCGCCTTCTTTACTAATCATTGATATTATGTTGATAGTCCTAAATACAAAGCTATATTACAACTGTCACATAAACTTAACATTAACCAAGTTAACTAAACATTGACCAATGAACCATGAAAATGAGGTCAAGGTCAGATGAACCATGCTAGGCAGGCATGTACAGCTAACAATTCTTCCATACAACAAATATAGTTGACCTATTACTTATAGTTTAAGAAAAACAGACCAAAACACAAAAACTTAACACTGAGCAATGAACCTTGAAAATGAGGTCAAGGTCAAATAAAACCTGCTTGACTGACATATAGATCATAAAATATTTCCATACACCAAATATAGTTTAACTATAACTCAAGGTCAGATGACACCTGCCAGCTAGACATGTACACCTTACAATCATTCCATACACCAAATATAGTAGACCTATTGCATACAGTATAAGAAAAACAGATCAAAACACAAAAACTTAACTATAACCACTGAACCATGAAAATGAGGTCAAGGTCAGATGACACCTGCCAGTTGGACATGTACACCTTACAGTCCTTCCATACACCGAATATACTAGACCTATTGCTTATAGTATCTGAGATATGGACTTGACCACCAAAACTTAACCTTGTTCACTTATCCATGAAATGAGGTCGAGGTCAAGTGAAAACTGTCTGACGGGCATGAGGACCTTGCAAGGTACGCACATACCAAATATAGTTATCCTATTACTTATAATAAGAGAGAATTTAACATTACAAAAAATCTTAACTTTTTTTTCAAGTAGTCACTGAACCATGAAAATGAGGTCAAGGACATTGGACATGTGACTGACGGAAAATTCATAACATGAGGCATCTATATACAAAGTATGAAGCATCCAGATCTTCCACCTTCTAAAATATAAAGCTTTTAAGAAGTTAGCTAACGCCGCCGCCGGATCACTATCCCTATGTCGAGCTTTCTGCGACAAAAGTTGCAGGCTCGACAAAAATGGTTCAAATTGATTTTTATCAAGTGCTATATCGTAATTCTTATTAACATGAGTTGTTATTTCATGATGTCTAAAGTATTTGTTTTGTTTGTTCTGAATTTTCTCAACTTTTATACTGATATATCAGGAAATCTTGTTTTAATACAAATTCAGTGAAATATCAGGCCTAATTGTCCATGTCCTCTTGGCATATTAAACTTTATCACTATTGAAGATTTGCTCGTAAAAAAAGGCTTCTTCTTCTATAACTTACACCTGCTTTAAGGTTATAATAAACTATGAAACAGTAACCAAGATTCATTCAGTTGAGAAATATGCATTCTCATCTGTTGACATAGCAATAAACCAAGAAATTACAAATAATGATGTTTCAACAGAATTTTTTTTAATCAGATGCTCTCTTAAGACAGATTTTCAATTATGTAATCTTACCTGACACAGAACCTGTATTCTCATATTTGTTAGTTGTGTGTTTGTTTATTTGGTTCCCACAGGATGTTTTTTCAACCACCTGTGCCTGTGGAGTATTGCATCCAGAAATATCAAACTTAAGTTGTCTCCGTTTTAATGCTGCCCGTCTTTTCTTTTCAATATCCTCTGGTGAGCATTTAAATGGACTTTGAGAAAGTTGTGAATTATTTGGTGTCTGAGGAGTGCATTTGACTGAAAGGGTTGTTTTGCTACCGACTTCATTTTTCGTGTCAGAATTCCGTTGTTTGCAATTAACGGCTTCCAGTTTTTTCTCTTTAATGTTTTCCTGAGAACATCTAAATGGACTTTCAAGTGGTAGTGAACTGGCTGAAGTAAGAGGCATGCTTTCAATTGAACTTAACTTTGTAGAAAGAGGTTGAGTATTACAAGATGAACAATTTACTATTGCAGATTTTTGTTGTTTACGTTTAATAGCCTCAAGTCTTTTCTTTTCAATGTCCTCTGGTGAACATTTAAATGGACTTTTCATTGGCTGTGAACAGGCTGAAGTAGGAGGTGTGCCTTTGATAGGACTGAAGTCTGAGAGAGAATGGACATTACCAGACGACCCAACTTTATCTCCTATGTCAGTTTTTTGTTGTTTGCGTTTAATAGCCACCAGTCGTTTCGATTCAATATCCTCTGGTGAACATTTTAATGGACTTTTGAGAGGCTGACAATTATTTCCAATTATTGTGTGATGCAAATTTGCAGTTGGCTTAATAATTAAATTTGACTGACTTTTATAGTCTTTTCCTGCTTGAGGAAAAGTCTGTTGCTTATTTTCTGTAGTTTCTTTCTTATCTCCCTTTTCATCTATGCGGTGATGTGAATCAACAGAACTGTTGACCCTGTTTGATAGTAATGAGACTCTGGCATTTGTTGAACTGCAAGACTGGGTAGCTAAAATTGAATATAAATCTAGATATTTTATGCAAAACCTGGTTATCTTCTTTAAAATTCTATTCCTTTTCCTGAATACTAAAAGTTTCATGATAATTGTGGCAAACAAAACAAAAACTACATATGATTAATCCATAAACAAACTGTGAATTCATTATTAGTAATTTACCAGTTTTTGTTGAGTTTTAATTTTCTTGAATTTGTAGATATAAGTGAACCACAAATTTAAGTATTCAACAATTTATAATTGTGTGAATTTGTCATAAACACAAAATCAAATATCCAGGAAAATACAACCACATATCTATCTGTTCTGTCAGACATGTCAGATGTGCCATTTTATCCCATTTTTCTTTGATTACCAGTAAGTTAATAATAACAAAAGCAAAAGCTTTTGCATCAAATTTATATAATAAACAAGATCATAATTTTAAAAATGTGTACCAAACCTTATCCTGATATGTAAAAAATGCGGTAAATATTTTTTTTAAATTGATCAGTGACCCTTGAAGCATTTCTGGTATGGATATGAATAAGAAAATAGTATAATAACATTAATGGTTCCACATTTATTGCACCAGATGCGCATTTCAACAATTAATATCTCTTCAGTGATGCTCAAGGCCAAGGTTTTTTAATGTGGAACTTTTTAAAAATATATTTTCCTACAAAAACTTACATTCTACATCTTCTAACAAAGCTAAAAGTTGTGGTTCAGACAATTCATCATCATCCGACAAGAACAAATCTTCACTGGCATTTTCCATTGCATCAGCTAAAAAAAAGTTTAAAGTATTAATTTGTGAAAGTTTATAACAGCATAACAAATCTTAACAATATGATAAAGAATGAAGTCTTGATATATTCAGAAATTAGTATATTTATTATTTTTTTAACTAACAAAATAAAAAAACCGTAATTGTACATTAAAGGTGTAAACTTTCATGGAATAAACCTATTATAAATTAATTGATGGCCGGTTTATATTAAGCTGCAAATATTACACATCTATTTAGGTCAATATCCTATTAATGTGTCAGATTGTAAGATACTATGATTTATAAGACTGATATGCTGTGTCAGATTTAAAGATACCATGGTTTATGACAGACTGATATGCTGAGTCGATTCGAAAGTGTTAGCTCACAAGTTAACAGTCTGTAAGAAGACATGTCATCATACTTGGATAACTTAATTCCAACTATGAGTCAACTAGTCTTTGCTCTTACACCTAAATTAAAATGAAATCCTGACAAAACAGTCAACTAAATCCATGAACACTCAATTCTGATCACTTCAGAAGTTATTTATGTCATTCTGCAGATCGATCGCAATGCTTCTATATCCTTTAAATTACATTTTTCCATTTAATATTTAGTTGGAACCTCTCCTTCAGTTATCACAATTTCTACTGAAAAGCAAGAGAATGTTTACCTGATGCAGAAGATACAGTCATTGTTTTGCTCCTTGGTGTTCTTGAATTGAACGAATTCGATTTTGCTGGTTCTACCCTATGTTCTTTTTTCACAATCACATTACTTTCGTCCTTTGTTTCAACTTTGACCTTGACAGCACCAGTTAGGCCTTTTGATGTTGTATTCACACTTTTGGAAAAGTTACCTGCAATCGAGTCCTGATTATTTTTAGGCTCTTGTTTGACCAATGTACAGTTCTTTGTTTCTTCTATTCCACTTGTTTCCACATTGTTTTTCTGGTTTGGTTTAGTAGAATTCAAACATTTCGGTTCAAATTTCTTTGAATTACATTTTGAAATTTGACTAGATAAATTAGATAAATTAGCACCAATGTTTGTTTGTCTTCTTACCTCTGAAGGTTTTAAATTTGAACACATTGAAATTTGAGCACTTGAATTTGCATGATTTTTGTCATAGTTTATTTTAGCTTGACTAGCTGACATTTTAAAATTAGGAACCTTCTGCTTATTTATAACAGAAGTCCCAGCTCCTGACTTTGACTGAGGAACATCATGAAAAAAACTTAAAGCATCATCAACATGACCAGTTTTGTTACTTCCTGTACAAACTGGTATCTGACTGTCTAAAATTTCATCTGGTTCCACAAGCTGACACAGTATATCATCTGAAAGACTTGTATCAAATGCTCCACTAGTTCTGCGGGAACTAGGAGACTGCAAACACGCAGTTTTCTTTAAATGTGTAAGACTTGCATCCTTTACCTTTCCATGAATTTCTGTGCTTGTAACTGTTTTGACAATGTTCCTATTGGACAAGCTAGCAACAGATGGAATAGGCTTTGAAGTGGTAACAAAACTAGATCTAGTTGAGAAGGATGTACATGTTGAAATTTTATATGCACTTTGTGTTGAAGTCAATGAGCACTGACTTGAGACAGTTGACTTTACTGAAGGCACTACACCATGATCAGAGTTGCTCAATCTATAAGACTGTGTTGAAGTAGGACACTGATTCACAATACCAGGTTTGGCCATGGTAAAACTGGGTTTAGAATTATAGAATGTGTAAGATTTTGTAGATGCAGTAACATTTTCTTTACAACCACTGATCACAATAGGTTTTATTGTACAAACATTATTAGAAACTTGAACAGTGGCCTTGCATGGCTTCGATAAAACATTACTAACTTGATGAGCATTGTTATATAAACTACTTCCTTTTGTTGAAATAACAGAATAGGGTTTTGAAGAAACTGTTGAAAATTGCTTTGACAAAAATGTATTATTTTGTTTTGATGTTAAGACACAAGCTGTCGTATCAACAGGTCTACCAGCTTTACTCTGCACAGCATAGTTGTAATTTTTCTCCTGGGATTTTTGATATTCATATCTGTCATTGAAACTCTTGTGTTTTTTAAAGGGTGAAGCTTTAGCAGTAACCCTTGTTAATCTTGCTGTTGAGAGGCCAGGTTTAACAGTTGAAAGACTTGGTTGAATAGACTTCTGATTTTCAACATATTTCCCTAATTTTACAGGTGGTTCATCACTTTTACGAGTTTCCATTTTTCTTTTCTGACATTTCGGTTCTACCTGTACTTGGGTTGCTTTAATGATAAAAGAATCATCCTCAAAGAGATCATCATCACTCCAACTGTCGATATCGTTCACGTTTCCAGATGTTTCATCAAATAAGTCCTTTGACTCATCTCCAACTGAAAGTGACCTGAAATGATAACATTAAAAGACTGATTACTACCACTTGTCTGCTTTACAGATCATAAATGAATTTATCTTGGAAAGTCTTTAAGATAAAGGTTTTATTACATATATCACAAAAACTTCACATTATTTTTAATGAATGATGAGGTCAAGGTAAGATGAAACCTGTCTATTAGACATGTAGTCCTTACAATCATTTCATACACCAAATATTGTTGACCTTATGATTAAAGTATCTAAGAAGTGAACCTAGTCAAAAAATGCAAACTTGACCAACAGCAATAAAAATGAGCTAAGGTCAGATAAACAATGCCATTTGCACATGTACACCTAATAACAATTTCAGACACCTAATATACGGTCTAAGGTCAAAAGTGTTTACCTATCCCAAAGTTATCCCTACAAGGTATGGGTAGGCAACAGCAAACAAAGAATTTATTAAGGGTGACCTCAGTAGAATTTTTATTATAACTGTGTTTTCATATGAAATAATAGGGGAATTTCCAAAACACTTTTGACCGACTAGTTGACCAGCCATTGCTTATATTGTCAGAAAAACTGACCTAACCACAAAACTTAAAATTCTAATATGATGATCTATATATCGTCAACCAGTACAATCACAGTACAGGGCATTTTCAGGCTCCTAATACACCTCAGAATGTAATAAAGTTAGATTAAAGTACCTTTTCAGGTGAAAAATGTGAGGTTTTTTTTATTTATTATTGACTAATATAATATTATTAAATGGGGTAAAATGGAACAGCCAACAGTACTTTCACGGTTGACAAATTAACCGTATTTGTTCTGTTATAATCGAAACAATTCATGGCAGCCGTGGATTTGTTTTCATTTAACCATGGGTTGGGCATTTATATTTGTATTTAAATAATAATACCTCTCACTATCCCTCGGGATGAAATAATTGAATATAAATGCCTGTTAAATTTCACTGTGTACAATTTTTGCCACTGTTTGCTGTTGTCAAAAGGTTATGACATGTATGATAAACCAATTCAATTATTATGAAACAGAAACATTTATTAAATATGCCCATTCTTGTGACATAAAATACTGATTTTATATATAATGTCACTTCACCTTAAGGGTGAAAAGAGTTAACATATCAATTTCCTGTATGCCCAATAATGTACAAAGTGTTTAAACGGTGATATATCTTGGAATAGGCAGGGGAAGTTACTCTGGTCAAATTTTTGTGTTTCTTTTAGCTGCCAGGAACAAAACAAAAATTAAGCACAGAGGAAAAAAACCCAATATACCGTTATTATGGCGGTGCTGCCCCTTCAATCATTTCAAAGAGCAAAAAAAAAAAATTCCCTATGTTAAAGACTAACAAACTTACCTTTTCCTACGGTCCTTCTTTTCGTTGCCTTCAATGTCTGTTAAAATAAATTATTATGATTAGGTGACATACATTAAAATCTTGTAGAATCATATTGACAGAATATATAGGATTCAGGAGTATAATTGGAACGGCCCAAACAAATTATGTTTGAAGACTTTCACATTCGTGCATTTTTCTGTATAATACCTATATTCTTATGTCACAGTTAGAGTCCATTATTTAATGATGTCATTTACACCGATTCACATCATTCATGTAATTCATTCATGAAAAAAAAATACAAAATGGGAGTATGATTGGAACAGTCCAAACAAATTATGATGTTGCCAATCAGCTTATGTACAATTATATATTTTTGAATTTAACAACAGATGTTTTAGTACTTAAAGACTTGAAGAACGTCAAATTTGTCAGTACAATATTAAAAGTTTTATTTAGAACAGCTTTTTCATGGTTTCAAGTTGTTTGAAACAATTTCTTGATTGTTCTACATGTTCAATGCAGAATATTTTCAAGTAAGATGTATCTGCCCAAAAGCAATGAATTTTTGATGCCTTTTAAATTTGGCTGCAATGATAATAGTATTTTTGGAATGGAACTTAAGGTGTCAAGTCACTAATGAAACTGACAATATTCATATGGATTGTAGATTTCAACTACAGACATATTATTCCAATGATTCTAGCAATAAATATGAAATATTTACTCATTTAAATAAACATGATAAAACTTGTAGACTGGCCATTTTTTTTCAAAATACAGTAAAATCAGAAATTTTTTCAAGTTTTTTTTATGGGAAAATTGCTAACAGATAGGTTTTGCAAAAATAAAAAACTCAAATTTGAATTTTTTTTAGCATTATATGGAGACAGCATTCCTGAGATCCCAATTTAATTAAATTTTCATTTTTTACCAATTTCAATAATCGCAATAATAAATGGACGCAATATTTCTCTCTCTCTCTTTTTTGAGAGAAAAAGTCACTCTTTCTTCCTGGTGTTGTGTGAATTACTGTGATGTTTGGAACTCTGATTATGAATCATAGGTTATACAATAAATACAGAATATACAGAGAGAAATCTTAAGGTGAATCACCAGTAAACACTGTGAAAAATTATCACCAAGATTTTTAACTGAATCCCCTGTGTGTACTTTACAAATCACCTGTTGTTTAGGGTTATCCCCCTTACATACCTTCACATTTTTCCAAAACATGCTGCAACTTTTCTACCAGAGCTTCAGGTGCACCATCATTTCCTTTCTTAGATTTGATAGATTTTGACTTGGTTTTATTTTTCTTTCTTCTTTCTCTGGATACAAAGATAAAATCATATGTGCATTTATAAGTATCAAAATTAGTTCAGATAAACACTTGCACCAAGTAAGAGAAGTAGCTCTTTCAAGGTTTATTTTTAGGGGGAAAAATGACAGTTTCAGGGAACCATTTCACATGAATAAGGGAATCTGTAAGGTTAGTAATAAAACTTTCCAAAATAATAAAGGGTAAAAGTTAATATTTTATCCAAGATTACAAAGTTAACTTTTTTTACCAGTTGTCTTTTGTCTATATACAATCACTTCATTTGTTATGCCAGTATTGATTGATTGATTAATTGGTGTTTAATGCCAATTTCAGTACTATTGTGCTATTTCGTGTTCAGTTTTTATTGGTTTCAAAATACTGTGAATTCATTATTATTCGTTGGGTACCAATTTTCTTGGGTTTCATGGGTACAGGTGAACCACAAATTTAAATGTTCAACGAATAGCAATTGTTCTATAGGCTTTATATGCAGAGATTGGCAAAACCACGAAATCAAATATCCACGTAAATGCAAGTTTTCCACGATCCACGAAAATTGATACCCACGAAAATAAATGAATCCACAGTAGATATAAATGAAAATATAAAATTGATAAACATTTTCAGACAAAAGTTTAGCCAAATAAAGCCCTTATCTCACAGTTCTTTTTTAGTTCAAAATTACATTTGTTATGCAGGTATAATTCAATTTTGACGCAATGAGTAGCTGGTACATTCAGATGTCATGAACAACCTGCTTTCAGTTCAAAGTTACATGTCAAATAAAATAATCAACAAATACACATACAAATGAAACAATTCATTGTCTTTCAATGCAGGGTTTATTAAAATCCAATTAGGAATTCCCCTAATTTTTTTTTGAAAAAACAAATATGGTATTTTGTGAAATATATGGCAAAAATTAAATAGATGCAGAGATGCAAACAGTTTTTTTTTCTGTCAGACATTAGGGCCTACAGGGTAGTTAGTTTTGCCAGACCCATCAAATTTTTGCCAGACCTATATTTTCACTCAAAAATTAAATGAGACGCTTCTGAATAATTAATTTTTATTTTGTTAAATATTATTGTAATCTGTGATCTGTAGTTTATTCAATATATTAATACATAAATGATGACCCAAGAGTTATGAGTTATTTCTCACAGGAGTACTTTGACACAAGATAATCTAATTGTTCTTACGCCAATAATTGGCATAAGAACAATAAGATCAAAAACAAAGACAGTGGCAAGCTACATTTGTACGTCAAAACGAATAAATATGTTCATACATTAACTAAAATGAAGAAAAAAACACTCTTAGAAAACTAAAATAATACTTGTTTTTGTTTAATTTTATAATTTACTTAAATCTGGTCATTACAACATTAGTTGTCCCTTAATAGAACTTTTGGTTTTCAGTGCTTTTCAACTACATAATTGATTTGGCCATCTATTGTTCCAACTGTTCATGCACCACTGATGTGTCATATGGAGACGAAACTCGTTTTTTCATACTAACAATGTTCTCGTTATGGCGACTTATTCGCGCCATGGACGCATGGTTTTCTGTCTGGACAGGCCATTGCATGAACCGTGCGTCAGAGGAACGCGTCTGATAACACTTGCTGAGTCTTGTAATCATCAGAATTATCCCTCATCTATCAAAGAGAAGCTGAAAACATGCTTCTACTCAATATTTTTACCGGAAATTTTCTTTCGTTTTCATTGCTATGTGTAATAATAAATCCTGAGAAATAGGAAAATGATTATGATCACATGACTTACGCTTATTGGATAAACGCAAAGAAGATCCAAATATGTTTACATCAGCACGTTTACCTATTACCGGCAATAAATGTGTCATTAGAACTTTCGGTTTTCAATGCCTTTCAATTACATTATTAATTTGGAAGCCAAGGTTACAAGAACCAACAAAAATTTCAATTTTGACGGCCCCAAACAGTAAAAAAATTTGCCGGTCATTGGGTCTGACACAAAGACGTCATTTGCCAGACCCTCTAAAATTCTGCCCCCCAGGTCCGACGATTAGTTGCATCACTGTAGATGTTAAATACATTTATTGCTAAACACAGTACAAATGTATTACCTGTATGGTTGAGGGTCTGGTAAATTGTTATTACTAAAGCAGCTTCCATCATTTATCCATAATCCCAACAAAGGAGTTTTACTGGAATCTGGTATTTCCTCATGTAAATCCTACAAAAAAATGGTAGACCAACAGCATTAAAAATTCATGTAATTCCTTAATATCAGCAGATCACAACATAAACAGAAGTCCAGCTTACAGTTTGATTTTAAAAATAAAATGAGATATCTGAACAATGAGCATGAACAAAAAAAATACATTTATATTTCTATGACCTAGCCATTAGAGACTGACCGCCTTGGTGGTCTCGCGGTAGCATGTTTGCCATGAGTGCGGGAGGTCATGAGTTCGAACCCTGACAGGGTCAAACCAAAGACTTTAAAATTGGCATTTGCTGCTTTTTCACTAAGCACAGGGCAGTAAGGAGTAAAAGCAAAGACTGGATGGCTAGGAGTCAGAATAATGTGTCAGGGTAAGGTGACATGTCTTCCTGTGGACTGTTACCTTGTGAACTAGCATGTTAAAAATCCAGCTTAAAGTGTTGATCTAGTACAAAGCAGGGTTAATATTCATATTACATTAACATGTTCTTGTCCTGAATATGCATTTTAATTTGCCGCTGGGAGTTAAGCAGCCATACATCATTATCCTCATTTAGAGACTGAGCATTCCAAAACCTTAACTATCACCCTACAATATTCAACAGTGACTGTCTTATCATTTTTTTCTCTAAGATCAAACAATTTTAGCTTAAAAAGGAATGAATGAATGTATAAAAAGGATGCATTCATTTAGTATTAGAATAATGATTCAGCAAATTAAAGAGCCTTATAATGCACTATCGTGTTTTAACTTTATTAAATACAGACATAAGAAAATGAATTACAAAAGGGACGATTTTTCTTTCTCTATTGTTAATTTTCCTTTTTTGGACAGCAATGTTCCTTTGGCAAAGTCTAACATTGTTTATATATCCCAACTCTTTTGCTATGCCCGTGTCTGTAGTGATGTTTTGGATTTCAAAGAGCCTAATCTATGTATTACTGGTAAATTATTAGGTCAGGAATTTTGTTACCACAAATTACTTAAAACCTTTACTAAATTATTCCATAGATGCAAAATTTGGTTTGGAATTTTGGCTGCACCTGTAGAAAACTTATTTCAAGTGGAATAGTACATCCTAATTTTTTCAGTAATGTTGTTTACCTAGCCCGGAAAGGTAGATACGATATGGGTAAACTTATCAATCCTTTAAATAAACTTATTTGAAAAGGTTACCAATTCAACCCTGTAATTAAGATATTTGAATATTGTTTTATTGGTATAAATATTGATTTTGTTATCAGTTAATTCAAACCATACTAAATATTATTTTTATAAATATGCGCATATTCATGGTACTGCAATCTGTCGAAACCTATTTGGCATTACACAAGGTCATGTTTTTCTCTGACTGTTAATGACTTCTTTACACTACATCCATTGGATTTTGGATGTGTACTGATTGATATTTTAATCTTAGATAAACGATTTTTTTATTAGTTGTTATTGGCTTTGAGCTAGCTGTCTGTAACTGTGAGTACTCTCAGATCTGAATTTTATCTTTTTTATTGAGATGGATGTATAAATACCCTGCCACGTCTGGTCTGTGTTTTTGTTAGATGTTTTCTGCTTTAAATCAATCTGATGAGTTAAGCCCTTGTAAGCTGTTTTTATAGTTTATTCTTATGCTGTACTGTTACACCACTATCCAAGGTTAGGGTAGGGTTGGCACCTTCAAACATGTTTAACCCTGCCACATTCTATATGTACCTGTCCCAAGTCAGGAGTCTGTAGTTCAGTAGTTGACTTTGGTTGATGTCTGTCACATTTGTTTTTTATAAATAGTTAAATGTTATAAATTAGCCTGTTCGTTTTCTCAATTGAATTGTTTCATATTTTTCATGTCGGGCTTTTTATAGCCGACTATAGGGAAGGTTTTTTTTCTCATTGATGAAGGCTGTATGGGTGCTTACAATTGCTCACATCCACTTCATTTGGACTTTGGTGGATAGTTGTCTCATTGGCAATCATACCACTTCTCCTTATCTTTATATGCATAGTGTCTTAACTTTGATATAAATATTATCTATTAATTTTGTAAATACTTTTGCCCGATTACAGAGAATCGAATGAACAAAGATCAAAAGATCAAGAAAATCTTATCTCTACGAAGACTTTACTTCACATACCTCTGTATTGACATGGAGCTGAGTAATAATGTCTGACACATCACTATGATGCCTCCTTCTTTGACCTAAAAATTATCAAATAATACAGAAAACATCAAGACTCTGTTCAGTAAAGGTAGTTCTTTCTTCACATACAACATTTATTAACATGATTAATATACATTTCATTACTGTTGGGCAACCAGACAAAAAACCATGATAATAAAAAATAATCAGGTTTAAAACAAATTTTTTATTTAAAATTAAAACTAAAAAATTTCCAGTTGGACTTAATAATCAAAACAGGATCTTCAATAAATCTTATACAGGCAAATGAAATGACAAAGCAGGCAGTCTCAATGATGACTGTGGATTAAGTTCAACATCTGTGTAAAATGACTTAATGACAATTCCAGTAAAATGAAATCAGTAATGATAATTTGAACCTTTATATACATGTATATGTGTTGTAAATATACTATACTTCTTTTCAAAAAGTTAACAGCATCTGGTGATCTACAATCCCAACCAACATCTGACTGTGGGTCAAAATGTTGTGAACAGACTAATAAATCCTCCTTGAATGGTGTGCTTTCTGTAAATGAATAAGTTTTGCTGCTTTTAGGTGTGGCTATTTCCCCTGTAGGTTGTCCTAAAATAAAATATTCAGAGTATTTATGAAGTAATACAATGTCCTCCTTAGTCATGTTAGTACCACCCATCTACATTCATGACATTTGTAAATGTTCTATGCATAATTCCTTGGAAAATTCTCACACTGATCTTGGTAGATGTATTAGCTATATAAAGGTCTGAAAAACTTATTGTACTAGTAGGGATATCTCCTAAGATGTGTCCAAAAGTACTGGACTCGTGAAAATCTGTCTGAAATAATAATACACTCTTTCTATTTGTAATTTATTTGACATAAAGGACAGCAACTACCTATAATCATATCTGATAAAGAATCTGTAACATGAAGAATAATCAAAAACACGCCAACCTTATATCTTCGTCTTTTAAAGGCATAAATTTTTACAATATAAAATAATAATTTCATGCCAAACATTATATTTGTCAATATCTTTATACCGAACGTCAGTGAGGTGTAAAAATGTTGACAATTATAAAGCCTACTCATGTTAAAATAAGCATACAATGTAGATTATGGCATGATAAAATTATTTCAATTCTAATAGGAAATTTTTTTTGACTTTTGTGAGATACACAAACACAAATGTCCATTTTGTTTTACAGCATTGTTCAATATACAACTGACATTGCAATTTCATTTGTGACGTCAATCACATGCAGCCCATGTTTTCCAGCATTGTTCAAAATACAACTGACATTGCAATTTCAATTGTGACGTCAATCACATGCAGCCCATGTTTCCTGCATTGTTCAAAATACATACTGTTCTATTGCAATTAGAACATGGCTTTGTTTCCAAAGAGAAAGAATAACGTCATATTAGAATCTTTTGAATACGAAAAAAATGTTATCCGAAGATACATTTCTATGTTTACATTGAAAATGATGTCATAACTAAAATTCACGACGACAGGACCAACATAGGAAATGTTTCCAAATTTTCCTTATTTTTATAACAGAAATTAATAAAGAGCTGCGCAATGAGCGCATGATATGCCTGTCCCTCTTTCAAAGAGTTGTTGTCCGACATGTTGACGACGTATGGACAGAAGGATAACGTATACGATAATACGGCGGAGTTAAACTTGTATACATTATATCTAAATTTGATTGGACATTATCGAATAATCAAATTTACCTATATACCGGTTTAACCCTAAAGTTTGTTAAAAATTTTGCTGAAAATTAATGTTGTATTGCTGCTACAAAATAATAAATTTTCTTTGATTTTTGTTGTCTGTAAGATTTACCTTTATCATGTTTATTGAAACATTGTAACAATTCCAAAACAATCCTAAAAGGTATAACAAGATCTAACTCACTCAATACCTTGAGATCAAAGAAGCCAAGCTGCAAAAACAATTTCCCTTGATATTTAATGTCTTACAATTCTTACATCATACTTTTTACTCATTCAAAACTGACTACAATGTAGTTTATTCAAAAAAAAATCATTACTAATCCTACAAAAATAATTACTACAACCTGGGACATAATATAATAGTCCAACCTACATTTTTGTAAAACAATCAGTGAGATCAAAGACATCATAATTATACCTAATCAGCATTCTAAATCACAAACAACAGTCATTTAAAACAATTCTAAATAAAAACAAATGTAACAATGAAGCCAATTAACATGATTAATACTCCAAAACAAAGCCATCGATTTTTTTTGTTTTAATTTCCATCTTTATTCATGAATTTGGAGAGATATATATTTTCTTTGATATTCACCATTCAAAGGGGGTCTCATTGGGGAGATCTGATCCCGGATCCTGCTTACTGTTTTGACAGATTCCTGTATCCCGCTTACACTATGTACGTAAGCAATTCTCATTTTTTTGTAATTTCCCGTATCCCGCTAGACTTCATTTCCTGTTTTCAAGGCACAATAATTTGACTTTCACGTGTCACGTTTACAAAAAATCTGCAATCCCGTGTCACACTTAGACCCCAATGAGACCCACTTCAAATATCTGAATAAGATAATAAAAAACTTAAATTATACCAATATTAATATTTTATTATAAAAAAATAGGGCAAACAGACTCTATGGACGAAGGATTAACAGACCCAGGACGAACATGTAATTAAGGCGAAAGGACCCGATACCCTCACAGGTAATACATGTACCTGACTCATATTATATCTATTCATTTCAACCTAACTTATTACAATCATACCAACTGAACTCTGTTGTTGACATGTCGAAGGAGATTCAAGAATAATAGGTAACTTTTGTTTAATTGGCGAAACAGTTTTATGCAAACGCTCTGTTCTCTGATTTTGTGAACTTATGGTCTTTCCAGACCCGGAGACACTCTTCGCATGACGTCTTCTTGAAGTTGAAAGTTTGTTGCCTGCTGCGTTCCTAGATGAACGCCTCAATTCTATATTGGTTTGTTCAATTGCATCTGGGTGTTGACTCTTCATTACTACATTATAGGCAACAAATGTTTACGATTATTTTCGACACCGCTCTAAATCGTAAGTTTAACCGGAAGTTTTGTCTAGGTGGTATCCAAATCGAGGCAAAAGTAAAACGAAAACTAAATCCGGTTCAAGCGTGTTATTTATCCGATTGTGATTGGTTCGCAATGTTTGCTGCAAGGTCAACGAGACAACTAAGCAATCTTATCAGTTGTAACGTGGTTTTTCGACGAACTATTAGCAAAAGTTGCCAAGCAGCCATGCCAATCAAGGTATTTATGTGTTTTAGCTAGCTCTTGATAGACTTAGTTGACAAGACATAAACTTATACAAAAGTTAGTTTTTTATACAGAAATTATACTGAACAGATGAGCAGTCAAAATCGAAAGTAGACAGACAATCACTTGTTCTGATAATTGCACTTTTTGCATGTCATGATGAATCACATCTCAAACAGGTGACACACACCACAGACACTTGTACTTGTCTCTTGTTAATTAAAACAAACGTCTATATATAGACATACATGACAAACATGTTGTTAAACATGTTAGATAAAGATGTACATGTATATAGGTATATTATTCAACAAAGATGTTCCTGCGCTTGTTCTCGTAATTGTTTCAATTAAACAATAAACATGCTTAAAGTTTTCAGCTTATGCTGTCAACATTTTAGCTAGTCCAAATAATTATGACATCTTGTTTGCTTTCTCGCCTTACAATGACGCTGTAAGGCGTCAAAGCAAAAAAATATAACAGCCTTTCAAGACTTCATAATTATTTGGACTACATTTTAGCTATTAATTAAATGCTCCTCTAGTAGCAAATGTAAAATGTATTAATGATAATAGTATATATCTGAACATGCTGAATATAGCTGTGAACTGTAGCTCTTAGGTTCTTGTGAAATTTTTTGACCATCCACAAATTATCATAAAAATATGATAAGGACATAAGAACTTCTGTTTTGCAGCTAATCTAAATACACAAGATACAGGCAATGTATTTTCCAGATGAAGATTAAAACCCCCCATATAAAGTTAACATTTTTAATGTGTCTTGATCCCTAAAGTTTGAAATAATGCAATTTGGGTTAAAAATAGAGAATGTTTTAAATGGATATCTATATAGAATTTAGTGTCTTCAAAGACTGTACACTGAATGTGAAAAAGAGAAGCATGTATACAGTTTTGAGAATTTGAGACAGTTGTATTCAATGGACAATCCCTTCCCCTATCCCCTTCCTCTTGAGCACATATAGTTTATTTATATTCATATTTAAACAAGACATACAGGAAGGACATTTTAGGGGCTTATTGTCTATCATGTCTGGGCAAAGTTGAGCTAAAAAATGAACACCATCAAATTCCTTGGCTTTGGTTTTGGCCAGAATTATTTTCAACCCTTGGAGATACGTGTAACTGAAAGATTCTTCAAATGACTTGACGACTGTAAATTCATTTATTATTGCTATTTTTTAAAAATTAACAAAAATGCAAGTTTAACAATTGCGAATTTTGGAAAAGCTACATAGTACAGATATATGTATTTGATATCAGAATGAAATTTTTTATTATTGCGATATTCAAGTAGTCGCTTTATTCGCATTAATAAAAACCTCACAATAATTTCTGAATTTACAGTAATAGGCAATTTACTGAACTAAGAAACTGGTAAAAATTCATTGAGAATGGGTATTGTTATGGTTGTACTGGGTTTCCTGTAAACATATAACTTAAGTAAAAGTACGAAAAGGGTTCAAAATGAAGTACAACCATGACAGTTGCTTAAAATAAAGATGTTAAATACTTTGTGTATGTTGCAGGTTGGAGATAAGTTGCCCGCAGTTGATCTGTTTGAGAATGATCCTGGAACTAAAGTAAATTCTGGAGAAGTTTTTGCTAAAGGAAAGCATGTGATATTGGCAGTACCCGGTGCTTTTACACCTGGATGTTCTCAGGTATACTTAAACCCCAACTCTTGAAGTTAGGGCTATTTTGCAATCACGAAGTCCAAAGTCCAATAAATCTTTTGTCATGCTTTTTTCAGAAACTAAGGTACTTAACAGAATTACTTCATATTTGGTATGCAGCTTGACAGTGTTTAGTTGTAACATGTGTAAGGTGTGAGCACTGTGTTCAGAACTGTAAGATACATCTGTACCTACTTCCTGTTTGCCGATACTTTGAATTTTTCAATATATGTTGAATGAATTTAAATTTTTTAGTAACTATTGATTTTACAGAGATACTTATCATGCTTATTGTGAATTCCTTTAATATATTTTTCATTGCCATATTGGTATCAGTTTTCACTGATTTTTGTGATTGGAGAAATAAAGTTGCCATTTCAACGGTAATCATTATTGAATTACTTTATTTTATGGTTTCATCCTTTGCCCCTAAGAACAATGAAGAAAATAACTATATAATCATGATAATTATATTTTGCCAAGTAGATAAATTGATCTTGTTCTAATGAAAGTCATGAACACTGCCTATTTAATGGTATTTAACATGGCCATGATGTTCCCCTCCCAATGAAAGTAACGAACAGTGCCAATTTAATGGTATTTAACATGGCCATGAAGTCTGTAATACGTTTGATCCATATCATTTCCATTACCAGAAATACTCTTTTACTATACTCTGATTTCTCATGTCATTTAAACATTTTATGGGATAACTGAATCCCTGCATCTTTGAACTGATAAAGTAATTGTGACTGCTTGACATTTTTCAAACACCTGTCTTTATTTTTATGTACATTATCCAACCCTGCCTAAAGAAATATATTAATTGAATCATATAAAATCAGTTACGGAAGAGTTATAAGGAATTTATCCCCATTAGAATATTCATCCCTTAGCTCAACGTACTGACGTAGATTTTATGCCCAACAAAAGCACAAATGATGTCAAATAATGTCACCTATAACCAAACATTTTAACGGAAAGATAATGATTGGAATCAAGCCTATTGTATATATCTTGAAAAAAATATAAGTAGGAAGGGAAATAAATATGGTCTCAATCTTAATATGAATATGATATGTTAGATAATGAAATTAAATATGAGTACATGTATCAGTCTTTGAAGTTTTAATTCAGATAGTACTGAGATTACTCTAACACTAGTAGGAAATAAAAAACAAGCTTTTTAGTTTATAAAAAAAATAATTAATACAAAGGCAGACAACCACTGAGGCAAAGATGGTTGTGGCTGTTCCATAGAAGTTTGTTGGTTTCTAATTATCTAAAATATTTTAAATTTCATCCCATACTAAAAGATGGAAGAAGTCATTTCTGCTATATATCCATCTGTTATAAAATTGTGATATTCCTTTAACATGTTTAAAATAGCTTGACAGAATTTCTTCAAACATGCACAGATTAATCTTTTTATGTAGGTCAGGAAGTTATGCATCTGCTATAATTTGCTTTTAAACTGAGAGATTTTTCGGTTTCCTAAACCAAAACAGATTTTTTGGTTTCCTAAACCAAAACAAGAACTGAGTTGCACAAACATCAATTTAAAAGTATTAGATTTTTAACGTTATTTAAATCTGTTGTATTTGTTATTGATTTTTATTAACACTTTAAAATATTTGAAAAATGTTTTATGTTAATTAACATTTCGTGCAACCAAGTCATTCATTTTATTATTTCTCCTTATATCATGTACATGTATATTCTTTGGAGACAATAGATGATACACATCCTTTGAAGACTCACATATTTTGATTGAGTTTAATCCCTTGGACTTGTTTGATTTAGAAAGTTTAGTTAAGTATTGTGCTTTCTGTACTATTTGTCCAATTGTTCCTGCAGATATTGAACTGTTTCTTTTTTAATGTACTTTGATAGGGTTACAGATATATACTTTCTAAAATTTGTTCCAGATTTTACTTGTCAGCAGTTGCAATTAATATAATCACACTTTAAGCTTAAGTCACATAAGATAAACAGGATGTGGATCTGTTTAGCAGAATCATCCTACTGTATTTTTTTTATTTCATTCAAAATTGGTGGAAATATATTTATAGTCAGAACAAGAATCGTTTTCCCTGGTTGATAGCCTGATAGCCCGAATTCAACTTTTCAAACATTATTGCATCTGGTCATGTTTCTAATATAAAATAATAAGATGTGGCATGATATGTTTATGAGCTAAGGCTAAAGCAAGTTCTACGTCATTGTTACCATAGTGATATTCAACAATAATTTATGACACGAAAATTATTATCAAATATTGATTTAAAAAAAAACTTCAAAAAAATTACATAATCTATATACACATGATACATGATTTAATTCAAAATCCAGGAAGTGCATGAAGTGCAGGATTTTGGATTAAATCAATAGTTCAAAATTTATCTGTATTACTGAGCTATTTTTTAGCATAAACACCTAGTATTGTTTTACATTTGATAGAGACATTGACACTGAAGAAGGATATTTGTTCAGCCGAAATATTTTAACACAATTTTATATTATTCTTTTCATTAATTACATGTACCATCTTATATAAGTATCAATGCACAAATCTTAAGACTTTTCTAATTTTTTTCCTTATCTGTGCAGTATCGCCTTTTCTAGACAATCCAGTACATATTAAACTTGCTGGTTGGTCTTTTTTTGATAGACTTCTATATACATATATATAATATGTTTTATTATTTTGACAGACTCATTTACCAGGTTATGTATCAAACTTTGACAAGATGAAATCAAAAGGTGTAACCTCCGTAGCATGCATTTCTGTTAATGATCCATTTGTAATGGGGGCATGGGGCAAAGAACAAAAAGCTGATGGCAAGGTTTGTATACTTATAGAAGTTATAGTAATAAACAGTTTTAACTGGAGGGGGAGTCCCGGTGACAATATTTCTGATCCCTGTTGCTTTTCTAAAAGTGTGGATTCTCTTATTATTTGTTGAAACCAATTTTAGTGGATTTCGTGGGTACAGGTGAACCATTAATTTAAATGTTTAACAAAGTACAGATTTTCTATAGATTTGAAAGAGGACTTTTGTATAACCATGAAATTAAATATCCAAATATACAATTTACCCGGTACAAAAATTGGTACTTACAAAAACACAGTATGGATGTTTAACTACTAGGGTGTGTTTAACCTTGACTGCCCATAAGGGTCTCGCACAGTCGTTGGGTGTTTAATGTGATGTAGGTAATGTTTTATAAAAAAATGAAATGGCAATGTCTCTATGTATATTTTAGTTATATATGCTGTATATCTTTTAAACCAGTTTGCACTTTAGATAAATCCTCATTTTTAATCTGACCAATTTAAAATTTGTTGGTGTCAGACTTCAAATTAGACTTCACAGGAAATATCTTATTTTCACAGTAATAAGAACCTACTGAGCTCTCTAATTGAATCTTACTTACTGTAATTTAAATGTATGTAACATGATTTCTTTTTAATTTCAGGTTAGAATGTTGGCAGACACATGTGGAGAGTTTACAAAGGTAAAGTTGAAAATATTTGATCTACCTGTATTTCTTTTCAACATTTCAGTGCATTGCAACTGTTTTTCCCAATACAAATCACATAGGTTGTTGGATAGCAGTATCAGGCTTCAGTTTGTTCATCTACATTTTAAGTACTCTTGTGTTTTGGGGGCATGGATTGCCAAGTAGTCTTAAGTTATTCATATACAGTAATCACTAGCCTGTCAGCACTTAGGTTGTGATTTAAAACCCAGCACCCAGCAGGTGTGTTTGACTCCATTGTGAATTGACTAACATTGGCAGTTTTCATAACAAAGGTTGGGGGTTTCCTTGGGACACTCCTGTTACCCCACCCAATAAAAAAAACTTGGTGCCACAATATAGCCAAGAGTGCTGAAAGTGGCATTAGAAATCAACAATCAATCAATCATCTGCATTTGAAGCACTCTAGTGTTTTGAATCTTTGTCATCAACATATGCAGAAGTTTCTCCTATTTAACATGTTTAAAGTTTGAAAATGACTGGACTACAAATTTCTTACAGGGTTTAATGGACTCACTTGGCTTAATCTTCTTCATCCTTTCTGAAAAGGGGTCAAGCCTATGTATGCTGTATAGAAGTAAGATTTCTTGGAACTTTGAAAATGTGTAAAAAATTTCTGTAACGGCCCAATATTTTTTTTTATTGAAAGTTTTATAATACCACAGAAATAGAAGTCAAAAACTATGGCAATAAATGGCATTTTGTCTTTTTTTTGCTAAGAAGCCATTGTAATCATATCACTGTACATTCTATCAAAATATATATTGTTCATAAGATGTCAGGATTTTTCTTAAAACACTAAGTTTGAAATGCCAAAATGAAATTTAAAGGCTGAAATTTTAAAGATATTGATACATCTCAGTCAATCCCTATGTTCCTTGGACACTGTCAAAACTTCTGTTAAATTCGTTGATCACTGTGAAAAGTTCTTGGCCAATTGTCCGGTAAAAATTGGATTGGATAAAAAATTGTGGTTATTTGACTGACATTTTTCATTATAATACGCCCATCTTCAAAGACCGGACATGTTATGGTATATCGTCCGTCGTCTACACTTCAGATTATAACTCAAAAACACTTTCACCAATTTTCATGAAACTTTGGTGAGTTGTTTATAAAAATTGATGTAAGCTCCCTTTTGATTTTATGAATTTTAGATTTCATGTTTTGGAGTATTGGGACTTTATTCTTAAACAAGGGGGAATTTTTATTGGCGTAGTCATCATGGTCGTCGTCTACCGAAGACATATTGGTTTTCGCACAATAACTTTAGTTTAAGTGAATGGATCTCTATGAAATTTTACCATAAGGTTCAATACCATAAAAGGAAGGTTGGGATTGATTTTTGGGGGTTATGGTACCAACAGTTACGGAATTACGGGCCAAAAATAAGCACTTTTGTAACTTCCAGACAATCACTTGTGTGTTAGTGTATGGATCTCTCTGACATTGTACCACAAGGTTCCATATCACAAAGGGAATGCTGGGATTGATTATTGGGGTAATTGCCTCAAAATTTTAGGAATTAGGGGCCAAAAAAGGCGCAAAAAACAAGCAGTTTTCTAGTTTCATGACAATAACTTGTGTGTTAGTGTATGGATCTCTCTGACATTGTACCACAAGGTTCCATATCACAAAGGGAATGCTGGGATTGATATTGGAGGTAATTGCCTCAAAATTTTAGGAATTAGGGGCCAAAAAAGGGGCAAAAAACAAGCATTTTTCTAGTTTTATGACAATAACTTGTGTGTAAGTGTATGGATCTTTCTAAGATTGTACTACAAGGTTCCATATCACAAAGGGAAAGCTGGAATTGAGTTAGGGGTAATTGCCCAAAACGTTTAGGAATTATAGGGGCCAAAAATAAGCATTTTTCTAGTTTCCAGACAATAACTTGTGTTCAAGTGTATGGATCTCTCTGAAATTGTATTGCAAGGTACCATACCACAAAGGGAAGGCTGGGATTGAAATTTTTGGGGTAATTGCCTCAAAATTTTAGGAATTGGGTGCAAAAAAGGGGCAAAAAACAAGCATTTTTCTAGTTTCATGACAATAACTTGTGTCTTAGTGTATGGATCTCTCTGACATTGTACCACAAGGTTCCATATCACGAAGGGAATGCTGGGATTGATATTGGAGGTAATTGCCTCAAAATTTTAGGAATTAGGGGCCAAAAAAGGGGCAAAAAACAAGTATTTTTCTAGTTTCAGGACAATAACTTGTGTGTAAGTGTATGGATCTTTATGAAATTGTACTACAAGGTTCCATATCTCAAAGGGAAAGCTGGGTTTGAGTTTTGGGGTATTGCCCTAAACGTTTAGGAATTTGGGGCCTAAAAGGGACAAAAAAACAAGCATTTTTTTCTAGTTTCCAGACAATAACTTGTGTTTAAGTGTATGGATCTCTCTGAAATTGTACTGCAAGGTACCATACCACAAAGGGAAGGCTGGGATGGATTTTTGGTGGTAATTGCCTCAAAATTTTAGGAATTGGGGGCAAAAAAGGGGCAAAAAACAAGCATTTTTCTAGTTTCAGGACAATAACTTGTGTGTAAGTGTATGGATCTTTATGAAATTGTACTACAAGGTTCCATATCACCAAGGGAAAGCTGGGTTTGAGTTTTGGGTATTGCCCTAAACGTTTAGGAATTTGGGGCCAAAAAGGGACCATAAAACAAGCAAATTTCTCTCGTTTCCAGACAATAACTTGTGTTCAAGTGTATGGATCTCTCTGAAATAGTACTGCAAGGTACCATACCACAAAGGGAAGGCTGGGATTGAGTTTTGGGGTGATGAATCATAAGGGAGTTCAAAATTTTTTTTGGGGGGGGGTGATTTTTTTTTCTATTTTAAGACTTTTATGATGTATTATAATTGGTAATTATGGTTGCAAACTCCATTCGAAATTTGAATTGAGATTATGACCATATAAGGGGGGGGGGGGGGGGGGGGGGGGGGTGAAAAAAAAATTAAGAGGGGGAGGGGGGTAAAAAAGAAATTATAGGGGAAATTGTTTTTTTCATTTCAAATTTCAGAAATTAAAAAGAAAATTTCTTCAAATATTATTTCTTTTTGTAAAAAAAGGGGGAGGGGTTTAAAAACTTTTTTTCTTTTTTATTGGGGGGGGGGGGGGTCAATACGCAACAGCATAGTATATTGCACAAAAGCAAAAAATTGAATATAAATTCAAATCATATAACCAATTCTAAGTTCTTTGACTACAGTTATTTGGTGTCAGAAACCTATTATGTGTCAAATATTTAATTACAATCCAAATTCAGACCGGTATCAAGCGCGAATATTGTGTCCATTTTCTGCGGTCGTATCTAGCTGCGCTCAGCGAAGCATTTTATTTAGTTTTCGGATAATAACTCAAAAATGTTTAAGCAGTTTCATGAAACTTTGGGGACTTGTTTATATCTATTGAATTAAGCTCCCTTTTGTTTTTTTTATAAATTTTTGATATGACATTGATTGATTGCAAATTTAAACTATTGGTAATCTAAAATGATAATTTCTTAACCATATTCGGTGAACACATAAAATTTACAGATTTTTTGACTGGTGACAAAACAAATGACCTGTATTGCACCTTGGTTAATAAAAGAACAGCAAAAAGTGGCACGATATCCTTGTCATACTAAGCATGCCCCTCATTGTAAATCATGTATTGGAAAACAGGAAGTAGGAGTCTGAAATATCTATAAAGCAAGTATTTGTCTGAAAGGACAGAAAGCCACTCACTCATTTCAAATCATCAGTGTCCAGCTGCTGACCAAAATATGAAGTTTTTGTTCAGAAGTTCCTGAAAAATGAGTGACCTAAAATTATTATCTTTTAACATAATGAAAAATGCAAAGTATATGCAAACAAAAAGATAAGTGTCTGATAGATCTTACAAGTGCTCACATGTTCCAACTCGCCACTGTCTTGCTGCTGATTAAATATGAAGTCATATTGTTCAGTAGTTCCTATGAAAAGTGTGACAAACATATTTTATGGATAAGAGGATTGCAATATAGCCCCCTCTCTAAGTCTTAGAATGGGGGTATAAAAATTGTATTCTAAAAATTCAGAAATTTTGCATGCATTTATTAGGGCGTTTGTTGAACAATTTGCAAAAATGTGATGTCAGTTATTTAATTTCTGGACAGCATGAATATGCTGCATCAAATAAGGCTATTAAATTTTAAAATGTATGCCTTTATTTTTGCAAAACCTAACAAGTCGTAACTTTTGCAATTATGAAAACATGATTAGCATCTGTAAAATTTTGAATTTACAGTAAAATACACCATGCCTATCTCCATTTATGAATACTATTTAAAAAAGAAAACCCCTTATCTAAATTTAGCAACTTCCAGTAGAGGAAGGTATTAATTACTATTGCAGAATTTATACTTATGACTTCCTTACCATTTTGTGTGGGTAGCAATTTTCACAACCTTTTTCTTGAGGTGAAACTAGCAGACTAGTGAGACCTTAGGAATCACTGACATCTGAATGATTAGAATTGATTGCCTTTCCAAAATATAATGCATTACAATATTCAAACATGGGGTAAAAAAATGTTGCCTTATCATACCAACTACTTTTAAAGGAAGCTTTACCAGGTAATGGTAAAATGTGTTTTCTTTAGAATATTTTAACATCATAGTGCCCTTACGCTTTATTTTTCTGTAATCCTGTCATATATTTAATTTCCCCATGTGTTAATTTTTCTGATACTATGTATATTCACCTCAAGATGCTTTTGGGGAGGGGTCTAAGTAGTTCATCTACTGTATCGCTAGCCTATCAACACTGATGATGTGCGTTTGGACCCTGCACATGGCAGGTGTGTTTGACTCTACTCTTAATTGACTAGGATTGTCAGTCTCCTACCAAATGTTGGTGGTTCTCTCCAGGCACTCTGGCTTTTTCCACCAATAAAAACTTACCGCGATATAGCCAAATAATTTAATTTTGGATGTAAGGCGTCTTCTGATTGGCTGACAGTGTTTTGTTTATCAGCTCATAGACATAGTTTAGTCATGTGACCGTGACGTCGTCAATGTTTTTTCATGATTTACTCCGGTTTAAAATGGAATTTAGAATTAAATTATAAGGAATAACTGTAATATTTTTTCTGGTTATTCAGTGTGCACCACATTTTTTATGTTATTTCTTCATAGACAGAAAAAATATTACAGCCATTCCTTAAATAGTGCTGAAAGCTGTGTTAAACACCAACAATCAATCAATCAATCAATCAATCAATCAAGATGATATTGGTAGTTTCTAGAGAAAATAATGGCAACATTAGCTGCTGATTGAATACATTTGCAGGAATAAATTCAGTGATAGCTATGAAAATTATCAAATCACTTTTCATTTTAACTGCTTGCTCTTTTTGTCTCAACTCATATTTATGAACTCTAATATTTCTCAGCACTGTTAGTGTTGAGCTTAAATAAAAAAAAATTATATATTGCCAATAAATGAACAAAATTCTATACAGACATAAAATAGATTCAGTTGATTAAGGACTTGCCATTTAACATGACTATCATAATGTCGCTATTTGCCTCATTATGTACAGTGATGTAGGGGCTTGCAACTTTGTATCTTGTCATATAGAAATAAGAAGATGTGGTATGATTGCCAATGAGGCAACTCTCCTCAAGAGACCAAATGACACAGACATTTACCTTGATAACATTGAAACATCATGGTTGTTTCACCACGATATTTACAACATGCCACCACAAATTACCATGGCCTGGTACCATGAGAAATATTATAAAAAGGCCACAGGCACTTGGGGAATTGACCCCCCTTTTTTCTAAATATTTTTTTTTTTTTTGTGTTTTAATTTTTGTTCAGTAAATATCAATGGAAAGGTATGAAAGGGAATAAATTTCAATGATTTAAAAGTAGAAAATCGTAAATCACTATGTTAGAATTGTACTTAATTTACCCGGACTTAATTTGTTTTATTACCAATAAATTGTAATGTGTTTGAAGTGCTGTTTTCCTTTACATTAGGTCGAGTGATTGGTTATTGCATAATGTTGTATCAATGCAAAATATGCAATGATTAACTCTTACTAATATTTAGGCAGAAGAAATAAATTGTTTAAAACCAGATAAAAAGGTGTACCAGGTTAAAAATGTGGTGCAAGACAATAAAAATAGCATAAAAATTAAACTAAAGATTAAATCTAAATGATAAGTCCTTAAAATATATAATCAATGTATGCATCAGTTTTAAAGTTGAAGGATAGCATACAATTTTATAATATATAATCGTATACAAAAGACAGGACATATTTACATGATAAATCTCAAATTTTAAAATTAAATGGGATTTTTCCACTGGTGGTATTATTCCTTTGTGGAAAACCCTATTATTTTTAACAAATTTTATAGAACTGTGTAGATAACTATATTTTATTGTCATGTCACTGTAGGCAATACAATAATTGGGACACCAATCTTTAAGTTACAATTTTTTTATATGACTAATGATTTAGGTTTCAACAAGTCTAAATGTTTCATGCATGCATTTAATTGGAACTTTGTCATGTTTATGTTATATCTGTAAAACTTTTTACCCATTGTTTATTTTTTTTTCTGGCTCTAAATTGAGATATGTATTTTAAAGTTAAAGTCTCTTTCTTATACTTATTTTTTTTCCAGACATAGTTTATAAACTAATATTTGGAGTCCAAAATTATTTTTTTTAAACCTAGTGTGCCTGATAATTAGATGTTTGATTTTTCCAACCATGAAACAGAGAGTGAGTCATTGGAACTGCATTGAAAGAATATTTTCCTTGCACTAGTCCTGCATTACCTTTACACAAAAAAACCTTCCACTTTTGAAAGTGCAAATTTTTCATTGTAGTTTGCATGACGTGAATAAAGCAGGAAAAGAAAACAAAAGCCAACAAAATTTTTTAAATAACATTAAAATAATAACAATAATGATTTAAAGGGGCTTTGTCATACTTAACATTTAGTATTTCAAAATAAAATAAAAGTTTGTGACAAATGATTGCTTCATTGATGTTTGCTTTACACCCCCTCAGCACAAAAAGGCTATATCACGGCTAGGTGGTGTAAAATTAAGTTTTGATGATACTTATTTCTAAAATTTTAGGGAAATTAAATGAACTGTTTCTCATTTTTCTGCCTGAAATGAAATAGAAACATCAGAATGTTAATATATAATTTAATTTTTTTTTAAATTGTGTACAATATTAGAATAAATAGTTAACAGAGATACTGTTAAGTTCAGCAGGTTAGTTAATTCCAATGAATGTATTTTAGCCAGAACCTACATCACTATATTCCAGCAATTTGGATTTTATAAATCTTTCCAACCCTGTCTCTTGAGTTGGCTTCACACAGACAGCCTACCCATAAATGCCCAGTTTTATCAATGTTCAAGCTACAAGGCTTCTGTATTCCTAAATGAGTTGAGGATTGATGGAAGATAAGATCGCCAGAATTGTTTAGAACATGAAATGCATTGTTCGATGCGTCTGCTACAATAACGTTTTGAGAATTTGTGATCTCTAGATCAGATGGATTGAATGGGCCCTCACTAAAACTTGAATGAAGATCGGTGTAGATCCACATCAAGTGGCCTTCCTCATCAAGGGAAAGAACTCTTCCAGCAGTTTGACTGACTCTGTCAATAACGCAGATTCCTTTGTCTTTAATGTTTTTAACTGTCCACGGCAATGTAAAGAGTTTTCTTTGTGCTTTTGTAAATTCCAACTTATTACACAATTTTCCTTTCTGATTTATGGCCACAACTTGACGAATGCTGCTTTCCGTAAGTTCAAAGTCAGAATCACCTTCGGTAAGACCTATCCAGATCTTTCCGTTTCTGTCTTTTTCGCAGTGAATACAGATTGGTTCCAAAGGATGAAAGCTACGAATGTCAGACACTTGTCTTTTCCCTTGAGAATTTTTGGTCACCGATTTAAGACATTTATCAAACCTTGACAAAAAGAGTACATCTCCATTGGAATTTACTGTTATATCAATTGGCTGGAAGCCTTCAGTTTGCTCCACTTGTTTTGATTTAGAATGCTTAAGCTTCTTGTTAAAAAATCCAGTTGTGTTCAGTTTTAATTTCACTATACTGTTTCTGTCAATACTGCAAACATAGGCTTCGTCATCATTTGATATGTTTATTTTATTGATTGATGGTAAATTTGTGCTGACAGTGTGAACAACTTCGAAATCTTTCATCAGCATGCAAAAAGTATCGTCTGAACTACCTTGACTTTCCAATTGGTGAAAGATTTGATCCTCATATCCAGAATCTGTCAACGACTTTTGTTTTGTGTCCTGTTCAGATGTGTTTGTGTTATTTGAAAAATTTTCACTTACAAATTGTGAAATCTCTGCAAGGTTATGATTTTTTGAGTGGATTTCAAAAATGCAGTCGGTGCAAATCAAAAAGTTGCATGATCGGCAAAAGAATGTGTATGTCCTTTTGTTATGTTTCTTACAAGTCATTTTCTTGATTTCTTCCTCTAATCGTAATTCCATATTACATGTGGAAATGTCTCCAAATTTCACTATCATATGCTCTTTAGTGGAAGGAATACGGGAGTGAATTCCACTGCAGCTATCACAAATAGTAATCCTGCAGTCTATGCAACGCCATTTGAGATTTTGTGATCCATCACACAGCTGACATGAAATTTTCACTTGCGAGTTGCATCTCTCCATAGTTGCATATGATATTGTGTCATTTCGAAAAATTCCTTTTATATTCACACAAGATATAGTTGCATATGATTTTGTATATCTCCTGTGATTACGATCCTTGCATCTTACAATTTATGGGTGAAAATTTTCTTTCAGTCTGTTTATATAATTTTTTGGTAAAATTCCAAAGTTTAAAAATAGTATATTAGTAAATGATTCATATTTGATAGCATCGTCAAAAAATAAAACTTATGACTAAAGACGTCACAGTAGTACGTGACATCATTTTTAAGTTGAGGCTCTAGATGGTATTTGCCAAATATAGAATGTTAGCAGTAACTATATCAAATAATGACCTTAAATATTGATGAATTAGGAATGTTAAGGTAAAGAATAAAAATATTTTTAAAGAGGTAAAAAGGTTTGAGAAAATTAAGTAACAATGACTGAAGTATTAACAAATATACAAAAAAATGGACAAACAATTACTGAATCCAGAAAAGAAGATTTCCTCATCCAGACCCTCAAAGAATATCATACTAATAATAAACCACTGAACCCATCTTATGTCTTTATATAGATAAAGCACTTGACTAAAGGGAGGAGCAAGAAACTGTAAATACTTCCAGTTTCAGTCTTGACTTCCTTGTTATGATCAATATACAACTTGAAATATACATCACATGTCTATTGCATGTCTATTTCATAAGGTAAAATAAACAAATAAGTCACAAAATGCAAACTTATTGTTTTATATACATAACATGTCTATTTTATCTTATGAAATAAGAATAAGATAAAATAGACAAAAAAATTGCAAAATGCAAACTTATTATTTCATATACTATATGTATACATCACATATCTATTTCATATTAAAGGTAAAATAAACAAATAAGTTGCAAAATGCCAAAAAAAATTTATATATTAAATTTTATTTTGAAACCGTCTGATTGTAAATTTTTTAGCCTTTATATAAATATTATTGTCTAGGCAAATGCATATATGCTTTGACTACATCCTTATAAGATGAAAAGGAAAAACCTGTAGTAAAGGGAAGATCAGATAACCTTACACACATGATTGTACTTTTTGTGGTTTTAAAAAATATCATGCCTACTTGAGTTGTATATAGTTATATATTTTGTTCATATTTGATTTTTCATGTTGAAGTGGGTAGGTTGGCATTAGTCATCAAGGTTATCATGCAAATGTTCTCCCAAGAAGGATCAAATATTTCTGTACTTGCATTTTATTTGCTTAATATTTGTAGATTAAATCAATATGGTAACTGATTTACAAAAAATAAAAATCAATTGTAACATTGGTTGCTATGAAATACCTTGATTTTCCAGTCAGATAAGAAGTTAAGAACCACTAGTTTAACTCCTGACGTCATACAACTACCCGGTATAGCTGTTAGGTGTTGCCAATTTGGTTCCATGGAAACAGAAGTGAGAACACATAGAAAAATATATAATTTCCTTGAATTTTTTACTTAATTCACATTAAATGTGGATGTAAGAAAAGCTTTTTTTTTTGTGGTATTGGAGGGAAAATGTTGTACCTTTATAATAAAAAGTCCTTTCGGGAAAAAATTGTTAACAAGGGGAGAAGACTGTTCAAGATTTGATTTTTGAAATAACCTTGTAATCATTATTGAAGATTAAGATGATAAATTATGATGACATGTATGGGGAAAAAAATCAATTTTTCCAAATTATTTTCAGCATAGTTGTTTTTCTTTGTTTTGTATGTTGCTACAACTCAGACTTATCAAACTAGATTTGATTACTTTGTAAAGTCAACTCATTAGCATTGTTTGACCGATACATGTGTAGATAATCTGACACTTTTTTAATACTTTCCACTGCATATTTTTTGCGCTAAGAGGACATAGAGTGATTGACTTTTGTTGCTGTTTATCAAATTTGTTTTGCTTTTATTGTTTTGTACCTAAGTCAGGCCATTTGTTTTATACTTGTCATGTCAGGGTCTCTTATAGCTTGCCAATGGGTATGGGAATTGCTCATTGTTGTAGGCCTTACAGTGGCCAATAGTTGCTAACTTCTGCGTCATTTGGTCTCTGGTTAAAAGATGACCCATTGGCAATCATACCAACTCTTCTTATTATTATATCAATCAATCTGACAAAGGTTCAACAATTTAGCAGGACCTTTTTTTGATTTTCGTATTTCTCTAAACTTAGTGTAACCTTTTGGATGCATTCAACTCATACAGATTTTGTGTGTGATTCTACTCACTTTTTGTATGATATTTCTTAATTTTGATCAGTTTGTTATGCAGGAGTTATACCTGTTTGACATTTTTGTATGACTATATGCATATTGATTGATACTTTGGGAATATTGGTTCTTAAGGCATTTATTTAATATCTCTTATTTGGTTTGATGTTTGCTCATGTTTTGTATTTATAATGCAATTTGGTTCACTGATTTGGATTGTTGAAGTTGTTGCCCTTTTCACATTTTGCATGCCTTTACGGCAAAAACAGACATTATTTATGATAGATTTAGAAAAAAATTAAATTCAAATTTTATTTCTAAAATATAGGTTACCATACTAATTTTCCAGAAGATTGAAGAAGCAAATTCTATTATTTTATAAAGGTTGTACAAGGGAAATTTTGTTTTGTGAATGAAGCAAAAATTTTATCAATAGCTAAATGATGAATTTTTAGGATGAGATTATTTTGGTCAAACACTTTAAGGAAGTATAAAGAAAAAAATGAGGATATCTGTTCTTTTTTTCCTGATATTTTGCAGATTACTGTAAAAACTAGTTGCCTTTTAGTCAAATCCAGTTTGATAATTTTCCCCTGAATTTGACATGAATTTTTAACAAGTTATCTCCAGGCAGTTCCCTTTAAAAATTATATTCTTTGATTCATAAAAAATTCCATAGCTCTTGTACATTTTCTAAGTTTCATTTTTTTTGCAATTGTACTTTTAAGAAAATGATTACTGGGTTTTGATTTTAAGTTTCCTCTTTATCCTTATAAGGTAAGATGTTATGTATGATTCATCTTATCTTATAAGCTATATATCCAGGTGTAGATCCAGGATTTTGATGAAGGGGGGCCCCATGGGCAATGCAAGTTAGGAAATGAACTTGTAAAAAGTCTACACATAAACCATATGAATAGCTCCATCAGCATGATCATGGGGCTTTTTTACATTCTCGCATTCTTATATGTAAGATTTACATTGTAATTGCATCCCTGCTGACAGATGAATTAATAGATGGGTTGATTAATTTATTGATAGCTGTTATATGTCCAGTGGCAAATATTACATGCATATTCAGGACATTAACACAATAATGGCATATCAAATTATGCAGTTGTGACAGTACTTCAGTTGAAACACTTCCTTTTGTCTTTATTTTCTAAATATAGTAACGAAAGATACATTATACAGTATCAGTTTCATTTCACTTTCCTTTACAATCGGGGGGTTTATTTAGGTTTTATTTTTGTTTCAACACAATTAGGATTGACAGTTAGACACATAAGGGTATTATTTAGAATAGAGGTTTTTAGCCTCTTTTTTTAAAAAACTTTATGCAAGTACATGTATCTGGTTATTTGAAAATCAAAATTAGTTCAAATGGTTTTTAAAGATTTTCAGAATTATTAATAAATGTAATTTTGAAATAGCAATGAATAGTTCACATTTTGGATGGATCCTTTTACATTACTTAAGCTGAAACAATCCATTTAAATCTTATTTTAGAGCTGTTTTCCTAATGCATGTAGTTTAAAAGTTTGGTTGGCTTGCTTGCTTTGTTTGTATGGATGTTTGCTCAAGCATTGTAATTTAGATTGACATCTGTGATCAATAGATAGACGAGGCGTCAGCTTGTATACGTTATACTCAATAACATTTAAATATAATGTATACAATGCTTTATTCAAACAAAGCAAGCAAGCCATTCAAACCTTACAAGCATTAGGAAAATAGCTCTAAAAGAACTGTAAGTTTAGAAATTTGAGGGGACCTAGTAGTTTATCTTCAATCACCATTATAGCCTGTCAGCACTGAGGTTGTGAGTTCCAACCCTGTTTTGCAGGTGTACTTGACTCCAGTCTTCATTTACTAGGATTTCTTTCTGAAGGTCTATGATTCTCTTCAGGCACTCTGGTTTCCTCCACCAATAAAAACTTGCAGCCATAACTTGGCCTAGAGTGCTGATAGTGGATTCTACCACCAACAATCAATCAATCAGAATTTTTTTGTATCCACGTATTATTGTGATTGTTGAACAATGGACACAAGAACACAAAATCATATATTTTATGTTGGTATGATACTAAACCCCTATCGGGAGGGATTGTGCTTGATTTTCATATGATGAAGACATATTCTTTCCATCAGTTTAATTGCGGTCTGGAGCTGGCATGTCAGTAACTGCTTAAGTAGTCCTTTGTTAATTTATGTATCATTGTCATTTTGCTTAGTTTCTTTTGTTATCTTTTCTGACATCTGACTCAGACTTCTTTTAAACTGAGTTTTACTGTGCGTATTGCTGTGTGTTTGTTTATTCTACATTGGCTAGAGGTATAGGGAGAGGGTTGAGATCATACCAAAACATGTTTAACCCCGCCGCATTTTTGCGCCTGTCCCAAGTCAGGAGCCTCTGGCCTTTGTAAGTCTTGTATGTTTTTTAATTTTAGTTCATTTATATGTTTTGGAGTTTAGTGTGACGTCCATTTTCATTGAACTAGTACACATTTTTGTTTAGGGGCCAGCTGAAGTCCGCTTCCAGGTGCAGGATTTTCTCATTGTGTTGAAGACCCATTGGTGGCCTTTGGCTGTTTTCTGCTTTTTGGTCGGGTTGTTGTCTCTTTGACACATTCCCCATTTCCATTCTCAATTTTATTCAAGATTAATATTTAGGATTTCTTGAATGCTGCATACAATTGATACTAGCTTTTATTTTCTCAAAATCTGTCTGTTGCAATTTTTGCTGTAGATAAAAATATCACAAAAATTGAAGAATTAATAGTAATAAAATTCAAGAGTTATTATGGAAATAGTCGATGTTCTTACAAAAAGAATTCCTTGGATATTATTATTGTGTGATCGAGTATTATACCTTTTTTTTTCAGGCTGTAGACTTGGAAGTTGATTTGAGTGGTCCATTAGGAAGCAAGAGATCTAAGAGGTTAGTATGTAGTATTTGAAAGAAAAACATTTTAAAACTGAAGGTCACAAAATTTAACACTGAAGGTCATTAACTACCGGTACATTAGTTCAATTTTTAAGCAAAACATTCTTCAGACTTGTTAATTCAATAAAATTTGGAAATCGCACAAAAATTGTTGAATTCTCTTGTATGCTGAATTAACTTTTCAGTTTTAGGGAGGGAATTGCATACATGCAATCAAAACCCTTATGGGACTGGCTTGATAGTCATTTTCCAGACAGTATTTTTGCAGTCATAAACATATAGTGCATTAAGGTGAACATTCTTTTCAACTTTTCCATGTACATGTCGAGCAATTATCAATAAAATATATATTCTGAATGTCATATATTCAAGATACAAATGATGTGTTGGGTCTAACCATACTTATCAAGAAAAAACTATGTTATTGAAAATGAAACAAGTTGTGCATGGTGCATGATTCTATCTATTCTAAAAATAGCAATGAAAGGTAATACTTAGAAATGTAGTTTAACCAACTACAATTATTGACTCCAATTCAAAATACTGCCTTCCATTGCTTAAACATGTTAATGCAATGCAATGATTATTGTCTCGCCTTGACAGAGTCAAAAAGCGGGACATAGGTATGCTGTTTCAGGCGTCGGCGACGGTGGCAGCGTCAACAGTGTATTAGTTTGTGATTAGGTCTAGTTCATGGTGAACCACTAGTGGTAGGTCAATGATAAATTGGTATGCAGTTGTATTAGCATTGGCACATCTCATTACCATGGAGATTATTTGGCCCTGCCCCCTCAGTCAAGGTCTATTGACTTTGAAACTTTTCATAGTTTACATGTATTAGTTTGTGATTAGATCAGTTCAAGGGGAACCATTAGTGGTAGGCCAATGTTAATTGGTGTTCAGTTGTATTAGCATTAGCACATCCCATTTCCATGGAGAATATTTGGCCCCGCCCCCTCAGTCATGGTCTATTTACTTTGAAACTTTTGCTTAGTTTACATGTATTAGTTTGTGATTAGATCAGTTTAAAATGAACTACTAATGTTAAGTCAATGATATTTGGTATGCAAATTTATTGGCATTTGCAAGTAACGTTTCCATGGAGATTATATAGCCCCACCCCTGATCATGGTTCATTAACTTTGAAACTTTTACATAGTTAATGTTTGTGTTTAGGTTTGTTTAAAGGGAAATTTATAATAAGTCAATGGTATTTGGTATGCAGTTGTATTAGCATTGGTACATCTCATTCCATGGAGATTGTTAAGCCATGTACCTTCAGTCATGGTTCATCGACTTTGAATATTTGCATAACTTACATGTTAAAGTATTGCTATTTTAATTTCAACATTTGCATTATCAAAATTACAAAAAGGCGAGGCATATCTCTTTGATAACAGTTTATATAATTTTTAGTTTAAATTTTCTAGAATTATTGCCAATTTATTGAGTGTGCGAATACCATAACCATACATCAAACGCTGTCAATAAAATTAATCAGTCATCATCTCTACACATGCACATTTTGATTATTTTGAGTTTAATATATTTTATTTGACAAATTGTAAAATATGTTAATAAATAGCATGTTTGACACCAAAGCTGTAAAGTGAAACCAAATAATTATCCAAGTTCTCTGATTTACAAGTAAAAATTACTTTCATCAGTGTTACAAAATCGATATACACAGACTGACTAATTTTTATTTTGAGATTGAAATCTTAAAAAAAACTGGAAGATTTTTATTTTTAACGGGAGGGACGGAAGAGGGCTTGAAAATCAGGAGATTTTTACTCCGCCGGAAGAATCACGTCTGGTATTAAAAAATTCAACAATTTTTCACCATTAGAAGCTTTATTTCACATAAACATGAATTTACACTATAAATAAAACATTTTCTGAGTATATTTTATTACAAAAGGTTTTAAAAGTCATATTCTATCCAAGCTTTTTGAACAATTGCCATTGATTGTCAGGTATTAAATTTAATTTAAATCTGTTGTGATAGAACTTGCTTCGGGTGAGTATACATGAGCAATTTTGAATTCAACATTTGACATTTTTTATATATACGAATTGCCAGAAAAACTAGTGAACATGCATATAGTTACAGTCGTAAGCTTTTAGAATTAACATATATTATATTTCGCTTTTGACAGATATTCAATGGTAGTGAACGATGGTGTAGTAACAGCACTCAACATTGAACCAGACGGAACAGGTCTAACTTGCAGTCTTGCCCCAGAAGTTCTCAAACAAGTCTAGTCTGAATGAACAGTTGTGTGTAGTGCATTAATAGATTTACCTTTTATAGACATGAATCTGTACGCATGGATTTGCATAGACCTTGGATTTGAATAAACCAAGGTTTTATGATATCCGTTCTGCTATATTAGACAAATAATTCAAGCCACAAAAAATTAACTTTTGTGTTTTCTTTGCAGATACTCAATGTTAAAAATTTTATTTAATAGATAAGGAGATGTCAGAAAACCAAAGAGTTACTATTGGGTAGCTATTTTTTACAATACTCTTGCATCAGAGATATAAAGAGTTACTATTGTGTAGCTATTTTTACAATACTCTTGCTAATGCAAAGAGCTTTTTGAAACTAATCGAGATTTGCATTTTTTATAACAAGAATCAATTTAGAGGGGCATGCTTTTTTTCTGGGATAATTTTATGTGTAGTCATGTTTTTATGCACAATGCTTTCTATTATTGGTTTATAATTTTCATTTACATCATATTTTGAGATCAAAAGCTTGAAGTTTATTTGCAAATTTTGCCATATTGTTAAGTTTGTTTCATTTTATAAATTATTTGCCAGAAGGTGCTTTATTGATATCAGCATTTCTACCATTCCATTTTTATAGACCTGTATCTAATATTTGATGAAATTTGTGTTAAAAATAAATTCAAACCTTAAATCTAAGTAATTTTATCAGTCAAAGTCTCTTTTGCTATTGCACAGCTTTAAATGTACCTTAAAAACTGAAATAGCATTGTAGTTACTGGTTGTTTATCTTATTTCAAAGTTTTGAAAAATTATATGGTAAAATTTAATGTTTACATGTGATTATTTGTTCTCATATTTAGTAAAATAAGTGAAATAAAGGTTTTATAATCAAATACCTCTTTATATCCTCCTTTGTCTTGCCTGCAAGGAAAGTCACAGAATGTGAAAAATATGAATATAAAATTTAGAAGATGTGGTATGATTGCCAATGAGACAACTTTCCACCAGAGATCAAATGATGTAAAAGTTAGCAACTATAGGTCACTGTATGGCCTTCAGCAGTGAGTGAAACCTATTTTGCAAAGCAAGCTATACAAGGCCCAAAGATGATGCTTATCTCATTCATGCAGTAGCAACAGTCTTAAAGGGGTACTAGCTGTCAAATTCATGTTCACCGATTTGACTAAAATTCTCATATTTGATTTATAACAATGTAAAACATTTATCCAAACTATTAAAAGTCTAAAATAAACAGTTAACAGGACATGGGCATGATAACACGAAGCTTCGTTTCATGTGTATTTTAGTCTCGGCGCCATCTAATTAACTATCGAGTTGACCTCCAAGTCATCCGATGACCATATAAGCGATGTAAACATAAATAAAGATATAAATAGATTAAGCGAACTCGTGCTATTGGATTTTTCTAAGTCTGTTTAATTTCATATTATAAATTAAAAATATATGTTTATCATCATTTTCACCTGTATAAGAATGATTTTTTGTGGATCGGATCAGTCAATCAAATGATTTACCTTTGTTTCACTTTCAATGTTGACATTCTTTTCCTTTAAATAACTTTACACATACAATTCACGTGTTATCCATCTCTAGCTAAGGGGTTAAATTGAAGTTCACACGAATAAGGATTCAATGAGGTCGAATTATTCACTTGCAAGTGAATAATTCATCATCAATGTTTCTTAGCTTATTTTGACAAAATTGAACCATACTGGCGGCTAAAAGTGAATAATTATTTCACTATTTCACTTTCATTAATGATTGAACAAAAAAAAATCATATATATTAAATTTTTTATATATCTCGTAGCTAGTGCCCCTTTAACATTTTTGTAAAAAAAAATTATGTTTCAAATCTTAAAAGAGGAAGATAATCCATATTTTTGTATGTAGATGACTTATGGTCAGAAGTCGTCATCTGCATATGTCACATGTGCATGACCTCATTTTAATGTAACTCGCGTGGTGGTCATGTGTCTCAATTGCTTAAGGTTGATGATTTGATCCCTGGCATGGTCAAATCAAAGATTTTAAAATTGGTATTTGCTGCTTTTTGACTAAGTAAGGAAGAGGCATTTATTATATGAGAGCAAAGACTAGTTGGTTTGAAGTCAGAATAACGTGTCCCGGTAAGGTCACATGTGTCTACCTGCAGACTTATCTTTTACACTAGCACACTTAAAAATCCAGCTCAGTGTGTTCATCCAGTAAAAAGTATGGTTCATATTCATATCACAATTACATGTTATCATCCTGATATGCATGTAATATTTGCTACTGGACATTAAACACCATTCCATCAACATCATCGTTTTCATGGATCAGTCCTATATAATTACTGAAGAATGACAGGAATAAGATAAGGAGAAAACTGCATTGAAACAGAAAGAAAATTCAGAAGGAATATTACAATAAATTAAAGCAAATCAGAAGCAACTTGACATGTACAAGTAAATCTGCCACAAAAATCAGAATTGAAAGCAGGTGTGATGGAATACTGTGGATTCATTAATATTCGTTTGATACCAATTTTCGTGGATTTCGTGGGTACAGGGGAACCACGAATTTAAATGCTCAACGAATTACAAATTTTCTAAAGGAATGTATGCAGACTTTGCCAAAGCCACGAAATTTAATATCCACGAAAAGTTTTCCTCAATCCACGAAAATTGGTACCCACGAAAATAAATGAATCCACAGTAATAAGCAAGTTCTGCTTTATATGTGACATCAAAATTGTTGCCCAGTTTGATAACAAAAAAGGTGGTAGAAAATACCAAGGGGACTATAAAAAAAACAAAGTCAAAGAAATAATATGATAGCCAAAAATTAAAAGGATGAAAAGGAGGGTTCTCTTGAAGGGTAAGCAGATCCTTATGTGCTGCTCATGACAAGTAAAAATTTGTAAGGGTTCTGCGGAACCCAGTGTCTCGCCTACTTTTGCTGTTAGTCGCAGGCTCAACAAAAAAGGGGAAAAAATTATTAAAAATTTTCCTCTAGATACTATCTTTTGATTGTAAGAAGTTTTGTTCAAGTTTGGTAAAAATCCAAGAAGGTTTATGAATCTAATAAATGTTTTAAAAACTTTAACTGCAGACTGTACGTAATGTTAACTGGAATAAAACTAAGTCCATTTATAAGTAATATACAGAAAAACAGGAAATAAATCTTTACAAAATTTCCTTCTAGATACTAGCTTTTGATCATAAACAGGCTTCTGTCCAAGTGTGGTACAAATCCAGGATAGTTTAAGAAAGTTATTAAAATTTGAAAAACTTTAACCACAGAGTGAATGTTATGTTAACTGGCAGAAAAACTAAGTCCATATATGAGTAAAATACGGATAAACAGGATTTTTTTTTTTACAAAATTTTCTTCTGGATACTATCTTATGATTATAAACAAGCTTCTGTCCAAGTTTGGTACAAATCTAGGATAGTTTAAGAAAGTTATTAAAATTCTAAAAACTTTATCCACAGAGTGAATGTAATGTTAACTGGCAGATAAACTAAGTCCATTTATGAGTAAAATACAGATAAACAGGATTTTTTTTTTACAAAATTTACTTCTGGATACTATCTTATGATCATAACCAAGCTTCTGTCCAAGTTTGGTACAAATCTAGGATAGTTTAAGAAAGTTATTAAAATTTGAAAAACTTTAACCACAGAGTGAAGCTTATGTTAACTGGCAGAAAAACTAAGTCCATTTATGAGTAAAATACGGATAAACAAGATTTTTTTTTTTACAAAATTTACTTCTGGATACTATCTTATGATCATAAACAAGCTTCTGTCCAAGTTTGGTTGAAATGCAGCATAGTTTAAGAAAGTTATTGAAATTTGAAAAACTTTTAACCACAGAGTGAATATTTGTGGACGCCGCCGCTGCCGCTGACAGAATGTGGGATCGCTATGTCTCGCTTTTGCGACAAAAGTCGCAGGCTCGACAAAGAGTTTAAAAATAGATGATAAAAGACTGATCAAAAGCTTCAGATTTAGTTTTTGTTTTGGGAGATCTTGAATACATAACCGCAAAACAAGAAACAAACAAAAAACACCCAGAAAAACAAACAACTTGAATAAAAATTATTTTATTGCATTAATGAGCTATTTAAACTAGAACTAGAAGTGAAATCACAAAAGGATACCCCTGCATCACAAATTAATTATCTCTCCTATAACATGTAAGACCAGGATTTTATTGCTTTGTGTCCATCCTCAAGTACTGTTCTACAACTGTAAATTGGCATCAATATCTGAGGGTGGGAATGCCCCTTATCATCAAGCATCAAACGTCCGTTTTTTGCTACCGTTAGCTTCAAATGAGCCTTAATTTTTTATCGTCATTTGTCAAATCTCATTTTGTAGCTACCGTTTGCGTCAAATGGAGTAAAATATTTATCATTAACATTATTTCAGCAAATATTTTACCGTCATTTGTCATGTAGGGTACCCCATTCCTAGCCTCATATCTGATCAGCCATTGAGATTTAAGCTTATGAAAGGCTATTATCACATATTGCAATATTGAAGTAAATGAATATGATTATCTCTCCTAAAACATTTAAGGACCAGTATTATATCCCTGCATGCATATACTCAGGTAGTATTCTACAACTGTGTAAAGTTTCTGTAATATCTGTCCAGCCACTCTGTGCAACCATACAGACAAACATATTAGGTGATTTCTTAATACCCCTCCCCACCCCCTTAAGTTTTCTTAATTGAATTGCTCAGCTTTGATGCAAAATATTTAAAAGTAAAGACACCATAATTCAAAGTCTTCAGTCATAAAAGGACAGTCAGCTACGGCTCAAGTAAAAATGATGATACAAATAGCATTCCTTAGGAAAGTAATTTCAGGAGCACAACACCAAAAACAGGGTTAAACTCAGAAAAAATTAAAAAAAATTGAAGTATTATATTTTGAGATACTATTTTGAATTTCAGAACAAATGCTGACTTACACTTACACTTATTTTTCAAAATCTGGTTGAAGTAAGCCACTATCGGTCATCTTATTGCCTTCAACAATGAGCAAAACCCATACCACATAGCAAGCTATAAAAGGCTTCAACATGACAAAATGTAAAACAATTCAAACAAGAACACAAGCAGTCTGATTTCTGTATAAAATAATAAATTAAAAACAAATATGTTATACAGCAACAAACAACCACTGATTTACAGGCTCCTGACTTTGGACAGGCACATACAGAATGTGGCTTGGTAATACATGTTTGCAGGCTACCAACCCAGCCTTCTCCTTACCTGAGAAAGTGGACAAAAGAAGAAACTATTAAAATCAGTAAAAAAGGGTTAACTCATCAGATTAATACAGAGCACAAAACACTAAAGACACAATACAGAACTGAGAGTATTCCCAGTTACTGAAATCTAGTTCAAAGCCAATAACATCTTATTAACAAGAGTGTACATGCTAAAATGTCTCTCTTGTTTTACTTATCAATGAATTTATGTTGAAAATGATATGGAAGTTTTACTACAAGTATCCCATAAACTTAACATTATCAATATTCTATGAAAATGAGTAGTCAGATGAATCATGCAAGATAGACATGTACACCTTACAATCATTCAATATATCAAAAAAAGTGGTCCTATTGCTAATAGTACCCGAGAAACAGATCAAACCACAAAATCTTAACAATGACCAATGAACCTTGAAAATAAGGTCATGGTCATATGAACCCTGCAGACAGACATGTACACTTTACAATCAGTAGTCCATGCAATAATATAGTTGACCTATTGTTTATAGTATCAGATACTGACAAAATTATAAAAAAATCATTGACCAATAAACCATGAAAATGAGGTTTAAGGTCAGATAAAATCTACCAGATGGACATGTACACCTTACAATAATTCCATACACCAAATATAGTGGCCCTATTGCTTACAGTATCTGAGAGATAGACCAAACCCCCAAAACTTAACATTGTACAATGAACCATGAAATTGAGGTTACGGTTAGATGAAATCTTCCAGTTGGACACATACACCTTACAATCATTCCATACACCAAATATAGTTGACCTAATGCTTATAGTATCTAAGATAATGACGACCACGTAACTTTTACCTTGATGACTGATCCATGAAATGAGGTCCAGGTCTTGTGAACCCTACCTGATGCAGGGCTTCCAAAACGGTCATATTTTCCGGACAAGTCCGATAAATTATATAAATGACTTGTTGTGCCAAGGCTGAAACAGACAATTTAATATAGTCAGAAAAAAAATTGAAGTTTATGTGATCTTTTTGTCCTGCTGGACATGAAGACGTTGTAAGGAACCCAGGTACCAAATATAATTATTCTATTACTCATAATAAGTGAGTATATCAACTGACAAAAAAACTTTTTTTCAAGCAGTCACTGAACCATGAAAATGAGGTCGACAATGGACATATGAGAGACAGAAACTTGGTAACATAAGGTATCTGTATAGAAGGTATGAAGCATTCATGTCTTCTACCTTCTCAAATGTAAAGATTTCTACAAACAGTTCATACCATCACCACCTCTGGATTGTAATCCTTAAGTCTTGCATTCTGGTGAGACAAAAATCATGTATCAGGCTAAAATATCAATCAGTACACATTCAATGGATTTAGTGTAAAGACTTCATCAACATTCAGTGAAAAACATCATCTTGTGCACTGCCAAAATATAGGTATCTACAGTATGTAGGACTGTGAATGTTCATTGCTGTATAGCAATATCTAGTAATGCATTAATTTATTGATAACAATGTTTTAACAGAGAAAAAAATATTCAAAGATACAATTACAGTGTTAAATTGGTAAACTTCTACAATAAGTTTATTTAAAGGATCTATAAGTTTAGATGTATTGTATCTAAATATATGGTTAAATATGTAGAAATTTGATCCAAGCATACTAGAGCTTGTGCAAGACATTTTAAAATGCCTTTTATTTATCCAACAGCCAAAGTCCCATAACTCTGGAATAACATGTAGAAATTTTTTTTAATCAAATGTTGTGTTTGGTTCACCAATTCCAACAATTATGTAAAGTTTCGAGTACATCAATCCAAATAAACTCAAGTAATGGTACAGCATGTGAAAAATTTACTTAAATCTGACCATTAAAGTTCCGTAACTCTGGAACAATACATCATAAAATTGATAATATCGCAAAGAAACTTCCTTTTATCAATTCCAACAATAATGTAAAGTTTTGAGGAAATCAATCCATGCAAACTGGAGTTATTTGCACAATATGTGAAAAACTGTCTAATTCAAACTTCTAAATTCCCGTCACTGTGGAACTACAAAATTGAAAGGGAGTTTTCTTCCATCACTCCTAATGTTGTGTTGAAATTACATAAGAATTGGTAAAAACAAATTTGACAAACGGTCTGACAGACGGACATTGGTATACCATAATACATGCGTACAATAAAAATAAGGATGTGATATTCTGTCTTATTAACTTGTCATATATTTTAAAAGCTCACTTTATAATAAATAAGTGATCTAAGTTTCAAGTTGGCGTGACCACAAACTACCTATCAATGGGAGATAAGTCAAATGTAAAACATGTTCCAACTGCCCTTGTCCATTACAAATGCTTTATGTGTACGTCTAATGCATCTGGTACTTACTTTCCTTCAATTTATGTATATCCTGGTAGCTTTTCCATTTAACTGGATGTGGGAGAGTATTAAGGGAAGTTTTATTTTTTGACAATGGTTGGGGGTCATTTATAATTGTAGGTCCACTTAATGTTTGCAAAATTATACAATTAAGTTATGATGGTTGTTGGTTGATTTTGGAGTCCTTTCCTACACTTCCCCATCCTTTTAAATGGAATACCCCTGAAGGGTCTATTTTGCAATGTGGGTCTCATTTGGGTCTAAGCGTGACCCGGGATTGCCGATTTTTTGTAAGCGTGACACGTGAAAGTCAAATTTTTGTGCCGTGAAAACAGGAAATGAAGTCTAGCGGGACACGGGAAAACAGTAAGCGGGATTCGGGATCAGAACCCCCCAATGAGACCCCCTGCAATGGCATATACTTTTTTAATTTTGTTGAATGTTATTGTTCACATTTATTTGCTTTTCAAACTTTTGGCTCTGAGGTAAATCCAGAAGTGTTTCCAATACATGTACAGCAAAACAATATGTGTGGTTTTCATACAGACCCAACGATTTAATATAAAACATTTTTATTATGTATAACAATAACTATAGAGCTACAATAAAACTACAATGTTATAGAGAGAACACAGATTATAAAGAACGTATTAATGGAAGACATCACTCAGTATGATTTTCTGCCTATTGAACACATAGCTTATGCTGAACTATCTACTATGAATTAATTGTCCAATGAAAATTAAAGGACAAGGTATATTACGGGCCTTACTTGGCCCAAATTTTCACTGAAATTTTACTAATTATTAGAATAAAATCTAAATCTATGCAATCTTTCATCCTTTCAATCTCAGCGAATATTTATAATATCTTATAGATCTTACAACTTAAACTTTCACATATACCTATCAATTATTTTAAATGTAAAACATGAATTGTTGTAATGCTCTAATTAATAAGGCAAAAAACTTATCTCCTCTTTTGGACCAAAAACAATATGAAACTGTGAATATACATGAACTGTGCAAAAATCATTACCTCATTTTAATGTCAGAAGTTCTGAAGATCTGATTTTTAGATATTTTTTTTAAATTTATATTTTTAAAACCAGATACTGGTAGTTCATGAACACCACAAGATAAGACAAATAATGCTTATGAACAATTAAGATATATAAAGCTATCAAAATCCTACAAAGAAATAAAATTAAATCACTGACAAACAGCTATCTTTAAACAGAATTTAAATCAATACATTTTAAATAGTGATAGCTTTAAAAAAAAAAAAAAATTTAAATTCAACTACACAGTATTTTAACCAAAATCAGCAGGGTAATTTAATAAATAGTGAAAAGATGAATTTGACCGAAAAATACTGTACTAATATGGGAACTTTCGCAAAAATTGACCAAGCTCAATAACTGGTAAATTTCAATAAAACTGAAGAAAATAAAAATCCTGTCAATGTGCACATCATTCAGTATATGTACATCTGTTCAACAAATTCACGACTTTTTATCTTTTTAACTAAAAGAGGAGTATGATAGACAAACCATATATCCTATATGCACACAGAGATTTTGTCAGAGATAAATTAATTCAGCATTTCATCATGGAGGCATAAAAATTATCAAAGTACAGTGACTGATTTACTGATAAATGAAGTAAAAAGTGAGAACACAATTGAAGACTTTTAAAGTCATGTATGTAACCAAGAATTTGTTTGCTTTCCATCAGTTTCTTTATTTTAGTTGGCCTTAGCAGAAATTGATATAGTTTTTAGCTTTTTACATCCCTGAATAGGGGATTCTGTACAAACTGATTTAACAAAACACAAAAACAATCAATAATTATTGCAGTTATATCCCTTTGTCCAATCAACAGTTATCTCCCATTAGTGCAAAAAAAATAATACTTGTAACTTAAAAATATAACTGAATCCTGTTATGACCAAAAAATAATAATAATACAAAAACATTCTACTTAATAAACTGTATAAAGTTAATAAAAAAATCTTCATTAGACCTGTATATAAAATGATATGTATATATAAAAATATTATATAGTTAAAAATTAAAAAAAAACATTTAAATATTAATCAACAGCTTCAGGTGTAAATATAATGGTTTAACTGTCAACAGATTTAATTTTTTCCTTTTGAAATCAGTTGGTTTTTTGTATCTGAAAAAGATTAAAAACATCAAATGATAACAATTAATTGATTTAAATCTTACTGAAAGTTCAACATTTTTTTGCAATGTTTTTATTATTGAAAAATAATTGACATGATCGGTCTCACAGAAGTAAAAACTTCCACTTTAAATTTTGGTAGCATTTTTTGTATGCAGCATTTCCTGAAATCACATTTGTGTACATTGTTGAACAATCATAATAATAAATGCACACAATTATTTCTGAATTTGTAATATTAAACTTTAAAAGGGCTCTTGAAAAAATAAATAATCACTGAGATATGTTTTTTTTTCATAAAAGAAATGTCTGTCCTACCAACAAATAGGTGAAAACTTATTGTAATACTTTAGTTCAGAGATAGTCTGTTTTTCCGTGTCCGATTTCGTTTTACGTAAAAAATCTATGCAGTGTTGGGATCAGTACAACATCTTCTGCATGAAAGCATCAACATATGGACAATGTCACCTTACGGTAGGTTTTCATCAGGGAGTGGAAGTCAAACTAGAACAGCGTGGTAGACTATTTTGAGGTGGAAATCTAATTAAATCCTAACATTTGCGTAATTCACCTTTGTAAAAATCTAGGCATGTGCATAGAAAAATGTCACGTGATATGACTTTTACAATCTCCACATTGAAACAACAACTATCACGAAACTCTCCTATTGAACTGTAATTTCAATTTTCATTTACTTTTAAATGTTAACTCATTTTGATAGGAAAGGTGCCCCACTATCTGCAAGTTATAAATATTCGTATCAACTTTTTGAGGAATCTGTAGATGACCTGTTGCAAGGCAAAATTTCTGCCCCTATCCATTATGCCCTCATCTTCAAGAAGCAGTTCAACTTTCTTTCCCTTTCATTCTGATCAACTTATTTGCAGAAACTACCTATTGTATTAACTGTTAATTTGTTCTCGTCCATAATGTGCTTGAAATATTTGGTAATTTATGTTAAACAAGCAACAATCAATCAATCACTTTGATAGCATGAACTTTTCTGTGATAGTTTGTTATACAAATTACATTCCCAGAATGCAATTAATTTTTTGTATGGAAACAAATGATTTAGTAACAAATATTGATGATGTCAAGACAAATCTGCTAGCTTTCATTTCTAAAATTAAAGGACTTGTGCTTCTTTTGAGTTTTATATATAATCAAACAGCTTATTTTGAATGTTTCATGCTCATGAACAGGAACTTTGTCGGGAGTTATCTTTTTTTCATTTATGGAATTAAATGCTGATGGAAGATTTTACAAGTTTTCTAGACACCAGAAGATTTAGAACTTGACATATTGTATAGACACTTATAATGAAGACTGTATGTTTCCTTCTAGATGTCTTGGAAGTTTTTGTATCATTGGAATGATGATTCATTATATACATAACATAAGATGAAATACATACAATTCTAAGGCAGCTTGTCCCTCTTTGATTTCATCTTTCTCCATAAAGGCCCAGCACTTAGTACTAACATCTTTTTTCTTTGGTTTGTAATGCTTCAATTCAAAAAATATTGCAAAACCTACAAAATATATAATATTAAGCATTTTAGTCTAAAACAAGCCTGCACCTTAGTGGCCAAGTGGTCATCTACAGAGACCAATAAGCTGTCAAAACTAAGGTGATGAGTTCTAACCCTATTTACGGCAAGGTGCATTGACTCCAATCTTAATTGACTAGGATTGCCAGTTTTCCTATCGAAGGTCGTGGTTCTCATCAGGCACTCCGACTTCCTCCACCAATAAAAACTGACCGCCACGAAATAGCACAATAGTGTTGAAAGTGGTGTTAAACACCAATCAATTAATAATTGACTAGGATTGCCAGTTTTCTTGTCAAAGGTTGTTGTTCTCTCTGGGTATTCCAGCTTTCTCTGCCAATAAAAACTGGCCACCAGGATACAGCATATGCAACAATAGGAGTTAAACACCAACAATCTATAAATCAGTCAGATAAAACATTTTTCTTTGCCACACATGTACATGGACCAGATTGTCATTAAAGAGCACATGAAAAGCCAATCCAGGAGGGAAACTGTACACTATTCGGCTAACAGTTCTATATTATTATTCCATTTTAAAATAACGTCCTCAAAAGCAGAATGTTTCTTGTGAACCACAATATAGATATATTCAACTTCATATAAACTGTTGAAATAGAGATTAGTTTTGCCTGTATGTTATTTTGATAGTAAAATGAAAATATTTAAATATTAAACTGTTGACACAGCAATATGTCTCATGTTTCGTAATTTTGATGGTATAATGCAAATGTTGAAATTAAAATGGCAATATTTAAACATGTAAACTATGCAAATCAATCAAACTCAATGAACCATGACTGAAGGTACATGGCCAAAAAACTCCATGGAGATGTGAAATGCCAATGCTTATAAAAACTGCATACCAAATAAATACCATTGACTTATCATAAGAGTTCCCTTTAAACTAACCTAAACACAAACTTTAACTTGGAAACAATGTAAAAGTTTCAAAGTCAATGAACCATGATGAGGGGATGGGGCCATATAATCTCCATGGAAATGAGACTTTTAAATGCCAATACAACTGTAAACCAAATATCATTGACTTAACATTAGTCGTTCATCTGAAACTGATCTAATCACAAACTTAACATGTAAATAATACAAAATATTCAAAATCAATGAACCATTACTGAGAGGGAGCCAAATAATCTCAATGGAAAGATGTGTCAATGCTAATATACCTGCATACCAAATATCATTGATGTACCACTGATAGTTCCCTTAAACTGATCTAATCACAAAATTATGCAAAACATTCAAAATCAATGAACCACGACTAATGGGGTGGCAAACAATCTCTATGGAAATGAAATGTGCCAATGCTAATACATCTGCATACCAAATATCATTGACCAACCACTAATGGTTCACCTTAAACTGATCTAATCACAAACTAATACATGTAAACTAAGCAAAAGTTTCGAAGTCAATAGACCATGACTGAGGGGGAGGGGCAAAATAATCTTGATGGAAATGAGATGTGTCAATGCTTATACAACTGCATACTAAATATCAATGATCTAACACTAGTGGTTCCTCATAAGCTTGACCTAATAAAAAAGGCAGTATTTTAACATGTAAACTAAGGGATTCATTCGAAGTCGATGAACCATGACTGAAGGGACAGACCAAAAAATCTCAATGGAAATAAGATGTGCCATTGCCAATGCTAATACAACTGCATACCAAAAATCATTGACTTTCCAGTAGTAGTTCACCTTAAAACTGAGCTAATCACAAACGTTAACAAGTTGTTGACGCTGTGACAATATTACAATAAGCAACATGACAAAAAAACAAAAATGGTTTACTATCAACACAGTTTTGTACACAAACATCATCATTGTACATCAAATTGAATATATTACAGAGGGAGAGAGAAAGGTAATTGTCAGATCCATTAATGTGCAAAATCTCTTGTGAATATGCTAAGTAATGGGAAATATGTGTTACACATGAACATTACCTAATGGCAAACTATCAATACACTTCTGTACAAAAACATCAACATTGTAAATCAAATAGCTTCCTTCCTTGTTCATAGCAATTGGTGTGTCCTGTGGAGCTGTCATATCACTACCACTAGCATCTGAAATTACACAATTATAGAATAACTAATCCATGAATTCAAATATACTGTAAATTCAGAAATTATTGCGAGATTCAGTTTCTTATAAATGCAAATAATGCGACTGGGTGAGAATGGCAATAATAAGAACTCTCATTCTGAAATCTGATAAATATATACCTTTATGCATGTTTTTCCATTCCTCAAAAATTGCAAAAATAAATGCATGCTTTAATTTCGCAATTTAAAGTTGTAACATATTCATGATTCAGTGAACAACACATTTATTCAGCTAATGAGTATAGAGCATGAGTTAATAAAAAATGCTGTTAGGTAGATAGTTGAATATTTTTCGATATTTCATTATTTGATTTCTCTGATAATTTTTTTTTTTATTACATTGATCATGGACTTTTTAATGGAAATAAAGTAGAAAATGCTAGGAACTCTTATCTATATCTACACATTCTAAATTCATTTTGATGCAAATCATCAACAATGTCTTGACAACAACACCAACTGTTGTGTGATGTAGATAAGAGAATAGAATTTATTTCAAGTGAAATTATCTCCTTTTATTTTTCTGTGAAATCACAGTATTTCATTGCACCCAATGTAATAATGCAACTTTATTTAAAATTTAAGTCTTCTTCAAACATGGTCCTTTTTGTAAAAGTTCTAAGAATGGGAAGTATTAAAAAACTGTGGATTCATCTAATTTTGTGTGTACTAATTTTTATGGTTTTAGAGGGAAAAAAATCATATTTTGGTGGATAATGGATTCTGATGGTAAGAATAATTCTTATTACATTGCACTTGTTTCAAAATAACAACCTTACACTGAAGCAATGAGCTAAAATGCTTAACTAGTTGATCAGCTTGTAGAGGTGAATTCATACAGCAATTAGGTAAAACATTTTAGAAATTGGCTTCACAGTCTTAAAGAATATGCACAGTAATGGGAAATAACAAATATATCCAAGGAATGGGGCTGTAACTGTAAATCTCAGACATTTCACTACTTTCAAAATATTTATTAGTTTAATGCAATCAAACATCAATTTAATCAAATTTCTAAGACTTACAAATGGTAAGATTAGGATTTGAGGCAAGTATAAGTAACTTGCCAGTATTTATTCCATTTTTAAGGTTGAGTGAGCCTTGCCAAAGACATATATCATTCCTCAAAGGCAAGGGTCCAGCATGCATATTTTTTTGTAAGGCACAGAAACCGATTCATACTAAGCAACTCATGTTCATGCGATGTAAATTTTCCTAAATTTTGACAACAGCAAATAATTCAGGGTGTGTTCTCTATAAATATAAGTTTTGTTTTAATCCAAGCACTATGTATTTTGGTGGGAAGATTTGTAAAGGGCGGACAACCAAATTTTGGACACAGGGATTCATTTTGGAATAGAAAATTATACCTAAAAATATCAAATTTCATTAAAATCCCAGCATATTTTAAATACAGCATAAGAAGACATTTCTCAAAATTTTTGCCTACATCTATCCTCTTCCAGTGTTTCAGTTAGGCCATTTTCACAGGGCGGTCCGCCCGCCCTTTCCTAAGTGCCGCCCTGTGCCTTTTTTGCAGTTTCCAGGGCGCCCTGCCTTTTTGAAGATCGATTGTATTTTATTTTGTTCTTTATAAATGTTATGATCCGCCATTACGAAATTTTACCTTATGATTTTGTTTACGACCCCAAGCTAATCAACGATTACAACAGGTGTCATAATCTGTTGTTACAGATAATCCGTTTATCGGATGGGTCATAAATGATCATCAACATTAATTCATTCAAATAGAATCCGTCAGTCGGCATGAAGAAATGTTTATACGACTACACAATTTGCGATGTTTACCGTAGTTTCATGGAGAAAACGTAATTGACAGAAAGTCGAAAACCATAATCAACATGTTAAAAACATCGTTTCACTTGTTTTCTGTAAATTTTTTTAGCAAATTCAGACGTATTTGTCTTTGCCTGCCCTCACTTTTGATACGAAAATAACAAAACCGGCCGCCATTGTTAATCGTATTTACTTCTTCTATGTACTGTGTATAATCCTCCAAAGAAGGAGCACACCCGAATAAAGAAAGATAACTCATTTTTATTTTTCCTACCATTGAGTTACCTCCTTAAGATATTCTAAGATATGTCTACATACTTCTGGCTTTATAATTTATATGTTTAGGTCTTTTGACTTATGGGAAAAGTTAAAGAGGGTGTTTGTAGCAGGGTGGGTAGGGTGCCTTGGTCATCTTTTTCTGTATTCTTTATTTTTAATACAAATTTTCACTGTTCACTACATCCTAACATTGTGCATTTACTGAGCACAGCTGCTGTATTGCCATTAAGCACAGCAGAGACAGAAAGGGCCTTTCCCAGGTATAACTTGTATGACCATAGAAACAGAATGAAGCAGGAAACCCTGCAAAACATACTGCATATAAAGCTAAACTGTGACAAGCAATGCCTTGAAAACTTGTGTGATAAGGTGGTTGACAAGTTTTTTCAGCATAAAAAGTAGACAGATAGAGTTTTATCTGGGCTAATCATGTTGTACTTGTATATATATATAACCATTGATTCAATGAATAAAGACAATGTTTGATTAATATCTTTATTAAAACATGCCCTTTTCATATAATCATATCACGCGTTAAATGCCCTTTTTCAGGATTGGCACCCTGCCCTTTTGAAATCCTAGCTGGAACACTGTCTTCTTTTGATAAAAAAAAATATAATTTTTTGACGCACATAATAATAATAATAATAATAATGCAATATGTCAAGTTCTAAATTGTTTGGAGTCTTGAAAATTTGTAAATAGGATATTACACATATATATATATATCAATTTTTTTGAAATCCTAGCACAAAATGATATTTCTGAAAATTTGTAATTTTTCAGCCGAAAGTAAGTTTTATACACATTTAAAAAAAAAAAAATTGACAAATGGAATGAATTTGGAATAGGTTATTATATCTATGTATCACTTTTCATTGAAATCCTTAAACAAATATAAAAGAAAAATGTGTCTGAGGACACAAATGCTCAAGCTTTGCAACAAAAATGGGACAGGGAGAAAGACGGAAAGACGGAAGGATGGAAAGACAAAAAGCCAAGGGTAACACTTCATGCCCCCGTCACCTAGTTTTTACCCCAAAAAGTATTACAAAAATAATTTTCTGTCATTGGGAATCAATTTTTTTGAAAATAGCATTACATAACTTATATGTTGAATTTCAAGCACAAAAAAATGTTTCTCAAAATTCTGAACAAAAGCAAAGTTTTTACCACAATGTTGTCTAAATTTTCAAAAAACGAAAGGGACCTCCCTTTTATAAGAATTAAAACTGTGCATAAAAATTTTAAAAACTGGTTGAGACAATCATGCTGGTACACAGAGAGAGTAATTACAGCATGACACACACCACTGACTAGTCAACATGGTCAATGTGGCCCTTGTAACCATTCAAATATGAAATTTGATTCCTATGCTGATTTTTTACGACAAAATGCAAACTTTACCCATTCATCTAAAAAATTCTGATGTTTCCTATCTTTTTTTTACTCACCCACATTACACTTCATAGAAATCAATGCTAACTAATTTTTTTTAATTTGCAAACCTTTAACAGAAACAGTGATGAATGGGTCAATGTATGATACAGCATCTTTCAGACCAATCTTCTCTACCCTGATAGAAAGCATCGGTAATCCTCCGAAGGAAACTGGCTTTGGTAACAAACTTCCTTTAACTGAAACATCATATACAAAAAAGGCATCTAAAAGTCAAAAGGCATAAATCACTTTCAGATACAGGAAAACACGTCAAGTGATGAAACAGATAGATATTCTTACATGCCTTTCCATGCGGAAAATGCTGGATTAAGGTGATACCAAACACCTTGACTGAAATTAATTTGGCTCATTTAATTTTCATAAAATTTTGACAAAATATTTACTTTGACCCTTTGACAACAAAATAAAAATTTAAAAAAATTTGAACCATAAACTTTAGCGGAAAAATTTCATTGGATATATAGCAGTTTGACTAACACTAATTTTGTTCAATGAGAAGCTTAATATTTCCTTAACAAAAAAACATGATTAAAACGTTCAGCTGATTTTTACAGAGTTATCTCCCTGTAGCGTTATGTACCACCTAGGTATAATGGTGTCAAATCTAAATTTTTCATGGTTTGAGGAAAAACTTGTATTGTCGTGGATATTTGATTTCATGGTTTTGTCAAAGTCTACATACAAGCCTATAGAACATGTATACTTTGTTGAACATTTAAATTCATGGTTAAGGCATACCAACGAAATCCACAAAAATTGGTATCCCACGAATATTAAATCCTCAGTATAAAATATCAATTCAAATGTCATAAGTCTTAAAACAATAGAAATGCATCGTTTTGTGTGCACATTAAACTGGTTTAACCCCATTACTTTTTGTGCCTGTACAAAGTTAGACTATCTGAAGCATGTTTTTCTTCGTTGTTGATGTTTTTGTTTGTACTTCTGATGGGTTTTTTTTCAGAGGAGTAGGGAGTTGGATGTTGATATGGTCTGATGTTCTCTCCAGTATTTTGGTGATTTTGGTAAAATTTACCTTTTTCTTGTCTGTCATCTTCATTGTCAGAACTGTGTTGTGTCCTAAAATACATGAACAAAGTTGTTATTTAAATTGATTAAAATTGCTTGACAAAAATATCTACATCAATGTAGATACCTAATAAAGGATTTATTCAAATATAACTTTTTAGATGAGTATCAAACATTATTTCATACCTTAAATAATACAAGAAATTTTCAAAATATCCACCCAAAATCAAAAGGGTGGTCAAAAATTTATAAGATTTCATAGAATAAATCAACGACAAATAATCAACTTTGTGTCGGACTATGTAATATTCATGAGTAGAAACAACAATATTTTCAGCTTATTTTGTTCCTTAACTAATGCTCTTCTGACTTATAGTATCAATTTTAAATTCTAGATTTTTTAAATTTCATCTAAGTACACCCTTAAAAAGGACAATAAGTAGAAGACTAAAAACTTTACAATATATTATTTGCAAAAAATGTCAAGAAAACATGGAATTTGGCAATTAAGGTAGTTCATAATTTCGAATTTTCTCATACTTTGTCAAAAGGAAGATTTTACTATGCTTTTTTCAAAAATATAATAAAAAGTATGGGTCACCGTGCTATTTTCCAAGCTATGAGTCGTTGAAAATTGCCTAAATTTGGTTAGATTGTTCATGAAAAAACACATTTGTGTGCATAAAAAAAATTCTATGAGATAGAATTTTGAAATAAATTGTAAGAAGATAGGTTTTATAATATGTTTTAAGAAAATAAAAAGAAAAAATGGTCTCACCGAACTTGTTTTCTTGCTACAAGTAAAAATTAAAAATTTCCCTATCAGTCCAGTATATATTTTTTACTAGAAGAGTCCCCCTTAAATGGCTTATTTGAAAAAAATGATTCTAAAAACATAAAAATTTGATATTTGTTTAAATATTTTGAATAATACAATAAATCACCAAGTTTTCTTTATATAAATAAACAATCTAACCATTAAATTGCAAATCTGTCTCCAAATTTGCAGATTTGGGCAAATAACGAGACCAATTTTGTATAGAGATTGTACAATCCAAGATGGCGGTATACCATGAATCTACCTTAATTCCAGCAGACTTAGTTGCTGTTCCATTGACATAGTCTCAACATCTCCTTTTTTATATTTTTAAAACAGCAATGGTACAGTTACTGCATTTTAGAATACAAATAAGAATGTGTGTCAATAGGAAACAATGACCATCTCACACTTTCACAATTCCTTGTTAATTAAACCATAAATTCTGAACCATAACTTATTTTTTTTTTTTTTAAACTGAATCATAACAAACATGTGTACTAGTGTACTAAGTTTGAAGTTGATGAAGCAGAACTTCATGGTGAGCTATCTTAAAATCAAAACTTTAACTTGATATATGACAGATGAACATGATGAAGGGATGAACAGACAGAAAACACACATATGCACTAACTGGAAAACATATTATTGTAGGTGGGGCTTAAAAAACATACTTGATTCCATTGAATGTCTGTGATTGTATTTGAGCTGCAGTCACATCTACTGGAAAATCTTTACTCTTCTGATTAAGAATATTCTGTAAAGCTGCAAATTATTTAATAGTTGAAATGAAATATCACTTTTGTAATTTCATGTATTTATGATAAATATTATAAAAATAATAGTGTTATATCCAGACATCAGTGGATCAAAATGTTTTACAACTAATACATAATAATGGGTCTTAAACCAATGTTCTATCTGAACTTCAGAGTTTGTGGAAAGTCAGATGTAAACAAAAGGGGCTCTAAAATAAACTATAATAAATTATTGAACTGGAAATGTTTGATAAATGTTTTTTTTTCAATTGGAATAATAACAAGAACTTTTCATTTTTATTCCAATTATTTGTCACTATTTATTTCATTGTTAATAGTATTACACAAGAGTGCACACACTGAAATGTCTCGCCTGTTTTACTGACCATTGATTTTATGTTGAAAGTCTTAAAGGTAATGGTTTTACTAAAAGCATTACCGAAACTTATCATTTTTAAAAATCTATGACAATGAGGTCAAGGTCAGATAAATTGTGTCAATCAGACATATACAACTTACAATTTTTTTATACACCAAATATAGTTGACCTATTGTGTATGCTAATTGAAAAGCAGACCAAACTATAAAAATAGGTCAAGGTCAGATCATACCTTCCAGACAAACATGTACACCTTACAATCATTCCATACACCAAATATATTTGACCTATTGCTTATAGTTCTTGAAAAACAGACAAAAACATAAACACATAACATTGAACAATGAACCATGAAAATGAGGTCAAGGTCAGATGAAACCTATCAGACAGACATGTACATCTCACAATCTTTCCATACACCAAATAAAGTAGACCTAATGCTTATAGTACTTGAAAAACAGACCAAAACACAAACACTTAACATTGATCAATGAACCATGAAAATGAGGTCAAGGTCAGATGATACATGCAAGACAGACTTGTACACCTTATAATCATTCCATACACCAAATATAGTTGACCTATTGGTTATAGTACTTGAAAAACAGAGTGAAACACAAAAACTTAACATTGACCAATGAACCATGAAAATGAGGTCAAGGTCAGTTGAAACCTGCCAGACTGACATGTACCCTTTACAATCATTCCATACACCAAATATAGTTGACCTACTGCTTATAGTATTTGAGAAACCGACCTAATCATGTAACTTTAACCTTGATCACTGATCAATTAAATGAGGTCGAGGTCAGGTGAACTCTGTCTGACGGACATGTAGATGTTGCAAGGAACCCATATACCAAATAAAGTTATCCTATTACTCATAATAAGTGAGAAATTCACATGACAAAAAACTCAAATTTTTTTAAGCAGTCGCTGAACCATGAAAATGAGGTCAAGGACAATGGACATGTGATTGACATATGATTGACGGAAACTTCGTAACATAAGGTATCTGCATACAAGATATGAAGCATCCAGGTCTTCTACCTTCAGAAATATAAAGCTTTATATAAATCACTGTTCATATAGAACTAACTTGTGACAACTTACAAGAAAATTAACTTACACTTGCAAGTTTTTTACTATAGAGCCCATGTTATAGGATGGATCTATAAAAAAATATTTTTTGGAGCTAAAAATTGATGATCTTTTTTATTAGATACATTTATTAAATCAGTTTCATATCTTAGAGAATTACAAATATATGAAGAAAAAATTATTCACTTACTATTTCCGATCTTTTTCAAATCATCTAACAAAATTCCCTCTATACTTCCTGGATTCTGAAAATTTATAAATATAATGTGTTAGTCTTCATGGAAAGATTTGTCTCCCCTTTAATGATATAAGCAAAAATGACTAAGTCTATGTTTTGTCATTGGAAAACTCAACATCCACTTAGATAAAAAAAAATATCAAATAGCATGTATTTGTATACAACTCCATTCAACATTTGGCTGGATTCTGACATATTTTTGTCCAGGAGTGTTGCAGATTAACAAACTGATATTGGAAGAAATGACTACGTCTATGATTTGATATAGGAACCCCCCAAAAAATCACTAAAGTTATTAATTGAAATGGCAGGTGCATAATTTCATATCCTGTAGAAGAATCTGTGTGCAATTTTGGTTAAATTCTGCAAGGCCTTTTCAATATATTTCAAATATTAACATAAAATGCCATGCTGATGACAAAGAAGAAGAAAGACAACGGAATTTATACCTATGTGTGACTAGCGACAGTTGGAAATTGTAAGGTGAAACAATAACTGCATTATTTTAACAGAGTTATAAAGAAAATTCTGAGAATTAAACTTCAGAATTACCAAAAAAATCCAGCTTTGAAGCAAGCATTCATTGTAATTTGACAATAAAAAAAAAAAATTGGTATTTTTCATCACATAATTTTTTTAATATACATATTTATAGTCCCTTGCACTTATGTATTTATGCAGTCCTGTATGGTATGATTAAGTCTGCAAGGAATTAACTAGCCTGGAATTCAGTATTTTTGTACTAGAATGGTTATACTCGACATGAAATGGTATTTGAAAAAAAAAATCTTCAACTGAAAGATGTTTTATTAGTAATTCTAAGATTATTATCCTGACCAGTCTTAACTTGTTGTACATGAAGTAACTCTACTATGTTTGATACTTTAGGATTTCTAATCTTAAGTTTTAAGTATCACTATTAAGAAAAAAAGTAAAAAATTCAACCTAAGTCATTGACAGGAGAATTGTAGGTCAAAGTGACCTAAGTTTTCTTTAAGGGCCTAGGTGGCCATGTGGTTTAAGTCATTCATCTGTAGTAGCCCTAGCTTGCCAACTCTGGGGTTGTGAGATTCAAACCCAATCGTGGTGAGGTCTTAATTGACAAGGATTTCAGTTTCTTGCAGTGGTCAGTGGTTATATCCAGGTACCCTGGCTTCCTCTTCCAATAAAAACTTGCCGCCATTATATAGCCATAGTAACTGAAAGTGGCATTTAGTACCAAAAAACAAACAAACAAACTTTCATTTCTTTAAAGAGGTTAGATAATTTTTCACATCAAGCTATATGATTGTATGTAAATCATTATGTACAAGCAGAACTCTCAGGGTAAACACTCTGTACTTTTATGACACATTTTAATGCTCCAAAAGACAAAATATGCCTTCTTACATGAGATGATTTGGTGAATAAGGATCCTGAAATTTGGGGATTGAGGATTGAAGTTTTAAGTTTTAAGTGACCAAATTTTTTATATATTTTGGCAAAATTTGATCACTTACGTTATGAGAAAAACTTACAACTTCAATCCTTAATTATTGTTAATGCAACCTAAAAGGTAATTTGTGAGTGTTGTTAATAAGGGATGACTATTCCATCACCAAAGACAGCAATTTAGTTCTATGTAAACTATCACAGCTATCCAATCAAAAGACACCTTTAAAATTAACCTCTAATCCTTTTACAAAATCTGACTACCAGTCTATCAACTTACATGAATTTCTCTAACAATCCATTTAAAATGCAATGTAAGTAAATTAATTTCATTTATAAATCTTATAGTAAAATCAAAATATATCTTGGGAAAACTAAATTTTACTTCCTCTTTTTTAACCTAATGAATTTCTAACTATAATTGAATCAAGAATAGACTATAAATCTTCATAAAAGTTACATCCCTTCAGAAGTCCTGAGGAATAATATGCAGAGCTTCTGTGAGAATTTATCATACCAAAGGCTTATATCTGAATTTACATGTTATAATGTTATATTTGGTTTGTTTAAACATCATATCAGTGCTTTCAATCTAACTCGAGTATTTAGCTGAAAACAATTGTCAATAAAATGCTTCGCTGGGCACAGCTTGATACGACCGCAAATTCGAACCCTGAACAGTTGGGGCAAGTATGGACACAACATTCAAGCTTGATACAGCTCTGAATTTGGATTGTGATTAAATATTTGACACAGCATAGGTTTCTGACACAGAAAGAATGTGGTCTAATAACTTCAATTTTTTTAATTTACCTATTATGGTCCAATGTCCAAAATCAAAATACATGGTTAGATTCAGCATATCAAAGTACCCCAAGAATTCAATTTTTGTTAAAATCAAACTAAGTTTAATTTTGGACCCTTTGGACCTTAATGTAGACCAATTTAAAAAACGAGACCCAAAATTAAAAATCTAAAAACACGGTTAGATTTGGCATATCAAAGAACCCCAATAATTCAATTTTTGATGAAATCAAACAAAGTTTAATTTTGGACCCTTTTGACCTCAATATGAACCAATTTGATAGCGGGCCCACAAATAAAAAATCTAAATACATGGTAAGATTCAGCATATCAAAGAACTCCATATATTCAATTTTTGTTGAAATCAAACAAAGTTTAATTTTGGACCCCAATTTGGACCAACTTGAAAACTGGGCCACAAATCTAAAATCTAAATACATGTTTAGATTCAGCATATCAAAGAACCCCATATATTCAATTTTTGTTGAAATCAAACAAAGTTTAATTTTGGACCCCAGTTTGGACCAACTTGAAAACTGGGCAAAAAATCTAAAATCTAAATACATGTTTAGATTCAGCATATCAAAGAACCCCATATATTCAATTTTTGTTGAAATCAAACAAAGTTTTATTTTGGACCCCAACTTGGACCAACTTGAAAACTGGGCCCATAATCAAAAATCTAAACACATGTTTAGATTCAGCATATCAAAGAACCCCAAGAATTCAATTTTTGTTAAAATCAAACTAAGTTTAATTTTGGACCCTTTGGACCTTAATGTAGACCAATTTAAAAAACGGGACCCAAAATTAAAAATCTAAATACACGGTTAGGTTTGGCATATCAAAGAACCCCAATAATTCAATTTTTGATGAAATCAAACAAAGTTTAATTTTGGACCCTTTTGACCTCAATATGAACCAATTTGATAGCGGGCCCACAAATAAAAAATCTAAATACATGGTAAGATTCAGCATATCAAAGAATCCCATATAAACAATTTTTGTTGAAATCAAACAAAGTTTAATTTTGGACCCCAGTTTGGACCAACTTGAAAACTGGGCAAAAAATCTAAAATCTAAATACATGTTTAGATTCAGCATATCAAAGAACCCCATATATTCAATTTTTGTTGAAATCAAACAAAGTTTTATTTTGGACCCCAACTTGGACCAACTTGAAAACTGGGCCCATAATCAAAAATCTAAACACATGTTTAGATTCAGCATATCAAAGAACCCCAAGAATTCAATTTTTGTTAAAATCAAACAAAGTTTAATTTTGGACCCTTTGGACCTTAATGTAGAACAATTTGAAAACTGGATCCAAAATTAAAAATCTAAATACACGGTTAGATTCGGCATAACAAATAAATAAATGTGGTCAAAGATTTTACAAATCTATTGCGCCATACTGTGCAATTAAAGATTACTTCTTGAAATTTTTCAATATTTGAAATTTGAAAAAAAAAAATATTTGAAGAATAATTCTTTTTAATTTCTGAAATCTGAAATGAGAAAAAATTGACCCCCCACAATTTCTTTTTACACCCCCCCCCCTTTTTTTCCCCAAACCATAATTACCCATTTAAATTTACCATAGTGCTAACTTAATCTATTTTATAATAGAATTTAAAATATAGTGTCAAATCTTTCATATGGATTTTTTTGTAAAAAAAAAAGATGCAACATTTGCAGATATTTTTACTGGTCTTCCTTTATAAATATGCATTTCTTTAAACATAATTTAAAAGCAGTGTAAGGGAAGTAACCAAAACGTTGTATTTGGATTACCTCCCTTACACTGTTTTAAATTATCTTAATTGTTCATTAACCATTACTTTATACATAATTTAAAAGCAGTGTAAGGGAGATAATTTCAATGATGTATTTGATTTATCTCCCTTACACTGCTTTAAATTATGTTTTGTACTAAAGTATTTGTCCATTAACCAGGACAACCTTGTTTTTCCCCCTTTTTTGCCCCTAATTCTTAAACGGTTTGAGCCATAACCCCCCAAAGCAAATCCTAACCATCCCTTTGTGGTATGGAAACATAAGTATAATTTCAGAGAGATCCATACACCGTTCCACAGTTATTGTCTGGAAACTAGAAAATGCTTATTTTTGGCCCCTTTTTGGCCCCTAATTCCTAACTGTTGGTACCATAACCCCCAAAATCAATCCCCACCTTCCTTTTGTTGTATTGAACCTTATGGTGAAATTTCATAGAGATCCATTCACTTAAACTAAAGTTAGAGTGCGAAAACTAATGCGTCTTCGGACGACGACGCTGGACGACGACGCCGGACGACGACGACGACGCCAACGTCATACCAATATACGACCACAAAAATTTTTTTGCGGTCGTACAAAAAAAAGGTTATGAATATGTTATTTTCAACTGTTCATCATTATTCTGCATTGATAAGGGAAGTAACTTGTATAAATAAATAATTTCAGAATCAATTCAGTATTTAAAGAATTACACTATATCTTTCAATGCATATCATCATTGTGATTAAAAATTGTATACATTTTGATGAAAAAAATTAACAAAATGAATATTTAATCATTAATAATTAAAGAAAAACACAAACCTGCAATGATTTACACCTTAGATCCAAGCAAATAGATATCTTTGAAAGTATTTTCTGTAATGAAAATACAAAAATTAATTTAACAAAAATGTTTGTGGTTTACATGATACAATGTTAATAAATTTGTAATAGCATTTTCAATAACCATTTATTTCTGACATTTCAGCCTCTTGTCAACAATAAATTCAAATTAAAGGTAAAATCATGAATTAGTTTTCTTGGACATTAGTTTTTTTTTTTTTAAACTTTAATTCTGCATGCAGAAACTTTTCAATAAGAGCATTTCATTGTGCTTTTCCAAAGTCAAGAATCAGACATTCATTGGTCTGCTATGTTATATATCTATTTAAGTCTAAAATTGTATTGTAAAACAGAATATTATCTTGAATCTATGGGCTTTTAACTTACAATGTGAATGTTAGTTCATTGCTAAATACCATGCATGGAGCTATAAATAATAGTCATGATAGTTGCTTATATTTACTGTACTACCTGAGATTTATCTCATGTACATACATTCCTTATAATTTCATTTTGTTTTATATTATATATATATATTCAAAACAGAATTCTGAATATGTATTCTGTAATGTCAGAAGATCAGGAATGATACAACCTGTATTTAGCCTCAAGTTTTTTAGTCAATGCATTTCTTTTCCTTGACCTGTTAAGCAACAAATGATACTGAGGTAGCAGATGATAGCAGTAGTTCAATAGCTGTAGCCTTTGTTTTAACAGTGTTAACTTACTTTTTGTTCATCGGTGAAAATTTGACAGTCCACATTGGAACATTGCAGGAGTTGCTTTGAAAGTCTGAAAAAAATTTAAAAAACTGAACCGACTATCTACATGTACATGTAGTTTAAAAAACTGAATGTATACATGCATACATACATGTACTCTGACATTGTAGTTCATTAAAGGAGAGACAGGAAAATTGTTTTTTGTACTCAAAAGATAATTTTTATATTTAAGAGTATCCTTGTGACTGATTGAAAGCTTTCTGTACATGAATCTCAACATCTATGGATTTCATTGAAACTTCACAAAAAGGTACATTACATTTTGCATAGTTTCTTCCGTTACCTATTTTAACAACGGACTCTGACTTCTTTTAAACTGAGCTTTACTGTGCTTTTTTTGTGTGCTTGTTTATTCCACATTGGCTAGTGGTATAGGGGGAGGGTTGACATCTCACAAAATATGTTTAACCCCGCCACATGCTTGCACCTGTCCCAAGTCAGGAACTTCTAGCCTTTGTTAGTCTTGTGTGTTTTTAAATTTTGGTTCATTTCTATCTTTCAGAGTTAAGTGTAGTTTGAGCTGGTATACATTTTTGTTTATGGGCCAGCTGAAGCACGTCTCCGGGTGCTGGATTTTCTCACGGCGTTGAAGACCCAAAGGTGGCCTTGGGCAGTTTTCTGCTATTTGGTAGTGTTATTGTCTCTTTGACCATGTGTTGACACATTCCCTGTTTCCATTCTCTATTCTATGCAGTACACGTACATAAAATGAAGATATGAAGAAAGTATGACTGTTGACATGGCTGCCATGTTGTAAAGCATTGTAGCAGTTCCCAAAAATTTGTTAATCTGACCAAAAAGGTTCATGAAATTAATATAAGGGCTTCTTCCTCTTTGGAAGGTACAGTATAGTTTGGGAGTATTTTGCCATGTCCATTTGTTGGAGGGGGTACAGAGCTTTTAAAGCCCTTTTTCTGAAATAATTAGCTTCAGTACATGTAGATTCCATCATTTGTCGGGTTGTTTCTGGCATTGTTTTGGACTATCTCAAAGACAGATTTTAAAATACTGGGGTCATTTGGGGTGAGGGAGGGGAAGAACGTGTCAAAGGATATAGTGACATGAAAATATTGTGGCCAGAAAATGCACTAATTGGAAGATCGTGTATTGCTAGAGTCATGATATATATTTTCATGAGACCATCCAGTGTCAAAAGCAACACCTACAAATAACATAATTTGTTTTCATCACAAAAAACTTTTTTCTTTACTATTTAACAGCAACATTATGTCAAAGAATTGGTATGAGAATAATAAAACAAATATTGTTATGTTTATGGGTTGTAAACTTCCCCCTTAACTATTTTCAGTTATATTTAGCCTAAGGTTGTCCTTAGAAGTTTCGCTGGGATTGTTTACTCGTGCTATAGACTTGATGTCCAGACTTGGATATTTAAATCTCGTCTGGACAATATTTCTTTACATTCAGGAAAACTTCCATACTGGCAAGTTGAACTTTAAAATTAATTTTATTCAGTTTCAGTGTTTGACTTCAATGTTCAATATTTATTTCTTTACAAACTTATATTTTTTGGGTTTTATAGTCTACATTTCTGTTAGAAAAGAATAGAAAAAATTGTACACTCTTTGAATACTAGTTTTTTTATGAACAACAGGTTTATAAAGAGACGGGATACATTTTGATAGAGATATTCAAGAAGATGGTTAATCGGAGAAGGATATTTTAGAGTTATGGTTGTCAATCTTCTGAATTGTTCGAGCCGTACTATGGAACTAAATTGTGTATTATCGCATGGTTTTTAAGTTCTTAAACCCGTCAATGCTATAGAATGATCAGTTTCAGACTGTGTTCTGGTTAGGCCAGGATTTAATTGGAATTAATTTAATACCATGTTTTTAATGGCCCCACCACAATTTGGTCGGGGCCATATAGTGTTACCCTTATCTGTCATTCTGCAACGAATAGTTATACAGATATTTTTTCTAAATGCCTTCACATATTGAGCTGATTTTTAGAATGTGTGTCTACTATGATGGTGTACATATCAAGTTAACGTTTGGTTCCTCTCTACTGATTTTTGCAGAAATTACAAGCTTTGGACTTTGAAAATTTCATGAAAATAACAGTTATACTGACTTTTTTTCTAACCGCCTTCACATATTAAGCCGATTTTCAGTACATGAGTTAACTATGATGAATTACTAATTGAGATTACATTTGGTTCCGCTCCTTTAATTTTTGCAGAACTTACAGGCTTTGGACTTCATGAAAATATCAGTTATATGAATGTTGAGTCTACTATGATAAGTTACAGATCAAGTTTAGGTTAGGTTCTGTTCCGCTGATTTGTGCCGAAATTACGACTTTGGACTTTGAAAATTTCGTGAAACAGTTATACTGACTTTTTTTCATAAGCCTACACATAATGAGCTGATTTTAAGTAAGTGAGTCTACTATGATGAAATATAGATCTACTTAAAGTTTGGTTCCGCTCCTCTGTTTTTTGCCGAAATTACAGGCTATAGGCTTTGAAAATTTTGTGAAGATAAGTTATACAGACTTTCATTCTAAATTTTGCACTGCTAAAAATGGCTTCAATCTTTTTTATCGAGCATGACCCTTTGTGTCGTTCCGACTCATCTAGTTTTTCTTCTGGACAGACTCTGGTCCCTGGTGCATGCAATTACGAGGTTCATGTTTTAGTCTCTCAAAGGACAGTGTTAACCAGTTGATGTATTTTTGTTATATCTCGGAATGTGTGACGTCATGAACTTGATTGATTGATGTTAGTTTTTTCTAAGAACAACTAGTGTACATAGTGTTTCCTGCAGCTTTTGAAAAGGGCAGAGTATTTTTGTTCTCAGAGGGCACTGTTAGGGCGATTGACTACACTTTAAGGGCATCATTTGCACGGAGGACTATACTTTTAGGGCACTCTTTACATAGATATAAAGGCACTGTTATTGATAAGGATTTAATAGAATATACCATTGTTTCATATGTATTGCCTGGCAGTGGTAATGTTCATCCCAGGCATCGTAAAATTTTAACTCAAACCATCACCTGGTTCCCTTTTAGATTGTCTACATTTTAAATTTGTAGAGGTACAAAGTTCCTATAAGATTCAATCATGAACTCACTGCCACTATTTTGTACTCTGTCGCTTCAAAACTGTTCAAACATAATTACGAAATTCAATAAAATTTCGGCCATTAAAATTTTTAGTTCGTTCCAAGAGAAATAACTCACAATGGTTTTGCTAAAAGATGAATGGCAGAACCAAATTACGGCGGGCGTTCTAAAATACGATGGAAAAGGGGCATGGCGCCAAATTTTATTCCTAAAAAGGGCAGGGCGCCATACCACGCCAAAACCTCCTATAGGAAACAATAGTACAATTCTTGATATTTCAGTAACTGGTCACATCTAAATTTCTAGTGTCTGAATTTAGAATTAAAAAAAAACTTACAGCACTAATACCATGAATACCAAACACTTTCATTTTTATTTGATTTATCATGGGCATTTTTCACTTCAAATGCATTGCACAGTTTTATCCTATAGGGCGAGGTTAGAAAATGTATTGAACGTTCACAGTTTAAAATGTCATATTGAGATACCACGATATTTGTGTTTTATTGTCTTGGATTAATAGATATGAAACTGTTCTATTGATCTTGGTTATTTATTATATGAGCGAATTCATTGCTTGGCACAATCATCACCTCTCATCATTTTTAGGTTTCTGACACCTGTCAGTTGTTGTAATGTGTTGGTTCTTAAAATTGTCAGTATGTTGTCTAAAGACCTGGTGGGAAAGCACAGACCGAACGGTTGAGTTACAAGGGTATTATTCTATGAGACAAAGTACTCTTAGATTAACCATCTTCTTTAATATCGCTATCAAAATCTGGGAACAGTACATCTAATTGGAAATGAATCTGATAGGCTTTTCAGTATAAAATATATAAAAAATACCGAGATTTATGGATTTTGGAAGCGTCCGACTGAAAAACTATTGGAACTGCTCAATAAATTAACCACATAATTCCAAACATTCAGCAAATACAATGAAATGATAAGTTTTAACGTAAAGTAGATATATTTTGTCATATAAAATGACCAATATAAGTGTGATTTATTTGATGTGAAGTGCTTTATAATGGTATGTGAAATTGACGGTTACCGAAAATGCCATCGGCACCATTTTTTATTACCCTGTTTGCATTATGAACCCTTCTGTTATGAAATGAATGCCATTATGACAAATTTGAAGTTATAGATTACAAGTTTTATACACTGGCATCACTTATTACTTAGTTTGAATGACATTTTATTGATATTATCAGTAGTGTTTCCCCTATCAAACAAAAAGGGCATGGTAACTTAATTGAAAAAGGGCATCTAGAGCGCGCAAAAATTTATAAAAAGGGCACCTATAGTGTATGGAAAATTAACAAAAGGGCACCTACAGTATGCTGAAAACAAGAAAGACAATAAATTGTCATATTGCATAGGTAAAGTATGTACTGGCAGTTGTTGATGGAATCAGAAATCAAGATAGCAAGTGTATTGTTTCAAAATAATATTGTATATGCATCTTTAAATAAAGATAAAAATTAACATTATTTCGGGTAAGAGCAAGGGACCAAGGATGTATGTATATTACTAGCTATACATCTTTGTCAGACTTTGAAGGACTAAGGCATACATTTACTAGGCAGTAATTACATGATTTGACTGATGTGGCACTTAAATATGAAGATTAGGATATAAGATCTGAAAATCTAGTTCAAAATTTCAATTCAATTAGTTTCAGGGGACAGTCCTCATCAACAAAAGTTGGGCCCTTTATTTAAACCAGGATTCACAATTTAAATGAACTTGTAGAATTTTGTAAGACTATTACAAGACATAATCAATATCCTTATAATAAGTTTAGATCGATATTAAGAATTCATTTCTATAAAGTTGGAACCAAGTAATTGTACAAATTCTTATTGGAACGATTCTAATAACTGTAAATTGTAAATTAATCGAGAATTGATCATGTTTATTTTCGATTTACAAATGAAATGTAAACGGGAAGTGACGGATTCATCTACGGATTGGTTTGTTTTAAAAAAAAGGCAGTAAATTATCATTTTTTGAATTTGATTTGCTTAGTAAGAACTATATTTGTCTCTCTCATTTATTTTAACCTAAATTTGTTTCGTAATTTACGTTTTAGTGTCTATAAATTCATAGGAATACTTTCACGCATGCGCAGTATATTGTAAACAATAAAGGAAGCACCTGTTTGACTCTTGAAAACTTTTCTGAACGTTTTGAATAAAGTTCTATCTTTTTAATTGAAATTGAGTGTTTTATACAAAAGATCAAGAAAATATGATCATTTGACGAAACTATGACAAACAAACTGCAAATTGTGATCGTTTTAGAAATATTGAAATTAAAAAGCGAGCTGTCCGGGGGAAAACAATTTTGATCAAATGACGAAACTGCGACAAACGAACTGCAAATTGTGGTCGTTGGCCTTGAGAAATATTGAAATTAAAATGCCGACTGACTGATTTTACAGGGGAAAATTATTATGGTGGTCATATATGAGGTTTATTAATAATTAACGGATTAGTGACCACTCCGATGGCGATAAGCGAATTAACTGTAATCACAACTTTATAACACCTGTTGTAAATGTTAATTAGCTGAGGGTCATAAACTTGTCAGAAACATGAAGACAGGAAGAAAGGGCATTTTTGAGACAATGGCGTCATCCAAAGAAGTGAAAAAAGGGCATGGCGTCATTTAGTAAGACAAAAGAAGGGCATGGCGTCATTTTAAAAGGGCATGCTTGGGGGAAACACTAATCAGAAATTATTAAGATAATAGCGGGTATGTATTGTACACGTCCGTTTCCGTATCGTGTCATTTATTAACTATGACCAGACAATAAATTGGCTTTAATGAGGTAGTGTCAAGTCCCTTTGATATATATATCCCATCTCTTTATTAAATAAAATAACTAGTTATTCAACGAGTATTCAAAACATACATAAACCCGTTTACATTGCAATATTCTTTGTCAAATTACTTAAATTAACCTCTGATATCCATCAATTGCTTCCAGTGGTTGACCCCACAAGTCTACATCGGTGCACCTTTCAAACGCTTTATGCCATGCAGCTATCAATTTATCTTCATCGTCAAGAAAAGACATTACAGAAAAACACTCATAATAAGTAAATATAGTGACAGAATATGTATCACTGTCTTTTCTTTGTATACAAATTCATTAATTTCATGAGGAAATGAGCGTGGGAATTTTTGTTTATTTTCTGCTCTGTGTCTAATTGACGCTTTCTGGTCAAAATCTTTTGGAGGCTTGTAAATATTCTTTGATGCGCATGCGTAAATATCTCTAAACAATTAACTTCCTGTTATCATTTTTTGCGGAAGCACACACCAACACAACTTAATTTTTGTTTATATGTGTACACTTAACATTACAATGTCTTGAAGACGTTCAATCCCTTAACAATGTATACAAATACAGTTAAATAGAACACTTTTTATCAATACAAATATGTAGATTTATCAAAAGTTTGAAGGTCATGGCTGAACTTCTTACTACGATACGTCCATCGATTACAAATTCAATCATGGCATTACAATTTGTAACATAAAACGGTTAAGGAATTATAGCGATGTTTGGTACACCATCATTACAAGAAAATCTCAGTTATAATTTTATGTCGGATGACAATGCTTCAAAATGGAAAGGTCAATTTCTGCATGCATTACAAGAGGTGAGTAGACCCTTATTGTTTGGTGATCTAAATTTGTGTAGTAAAGATATGTTGACATTATTTGTTCTCAAAGCTGAATGTCAAGTGTTTATTCTTATCCCCACAATCATTTCTTTTGATTATCAGTAAAGTAATCAGTAATTGGAAGGATATATAAAGCTAATGTTTCTTATTACATTTTTTACACTTGTTGAATTAATCACCTTTTTAAATCTTATTGATTTAACACCTTTCGTGATAACCTTATGATTAAGTGGTTATGTTTTATCACCTTTCCTATTGCCAATCAATACAACCCATAAAAATTATATCAAATATTGTTGATTTACAAAGCATAAAACATTTATCTTAAAATCGTGTATTATTTGAAATTTTGAACAATCATTACTGCATTTATATATATTTGTAATCACTTAAGTGCATTATTACACCATCATGATGTTTTTAATTTATTACTGTCATGACATGGTAAGGTGTATTGATATCTCCTGGATGCATGATTTTATTTTTCTGTGCCATTTTTATGAACTGGTGCATACACAAGACATGTCACTGTAACACTAGGTAAGTCCTGTTACATGTATCATCAAGATTATCCTTCAGCTGTCAATAATTATCAAACATGACTGCTTAAAGGTAAATCCTGAGAGAGCCAAAATTAATAGATTTAATCACATAATTGATAGTATTTCATACAGGAGGGTTTGTCACCCTGCCACTTTTCTGTTGACATTGACACTTTGCTATAGGCCTTTTCCTTTGTATTTTATCCATCTCATTTAGCATCTTCTCTTGGAGCCTCCTGCAGACGGGTCACCTATGAAGAGATATTGACCCCTCCGCATCTGGATCTAGGAGGTCCTTGGATATAGGAATTTAAAACTTAAACTCTTCCAACACTGCATTTCATCTTTAAATAAGATCATTTTGATTATTTCCCTTTAAACGAATGAAAAATATTTATGGCCGACTTTTTTTTTGAAATTTCATATTAATGTTTGAAAATATATTATTTGACTGAATACAAATACGGTTTATAACTAATCCAATAAGGATTAAAGCAATTTACTTGTGTGTATTGCTGTGTAATTGTTTATAATTTATTCCAAATTGGCTAGAGGGGAGGGTTGAGATCTCACTAAACATATTTAACCCGCTGCATTTTTGCACCTGTCCCAAGCCAGGAACCTCTAGCCTTTGTAAGTTTTTTTTTTCTTTTTTAAATTTTGCCTCATTTATATGTTTCAGAGTTAAGTGAGGCATCCATATTGCTGAACTAGTATTATACATTATTGTTTAGGGGCCAGCTTTAGCCCCCAGGATTTTCTCGCTCGTTGAAGACCCATTGGTGGCCATTGGCTGTTTTCTGCTCTTTTATTGGGTTGTTGACACATTTCTGTTTCCGTTCTCAATTCTCTTTGTACCTCTGTGAATTTCTAAATGTAGATAATTTAAAGGGGAACCTAGCAATTCTTTGAGTTATAGTTTTATGATACATGTACAATGTACTGAACATTAAGTAAACTATCAGCTGTTTGTTTAAATGTATATTTTAACAATTGGTTGTATTGAGTGTTAATTTACATTGTCTTTCTTACTGTCATGACTGTTGTTACAATGTATCTAAAAAAATTAAGTTAAGAGAATAGCTGATATTGATTTGATTGCATCTACAGTGCATAATATTTCCCTTTAAATCAAAAGCTCATAACACAAAAGCTGGAAGTGATATTGATGGTATTCTAATATTGATGCTATTCAATATAGCGTGAGAACTATTTTTAAATCTTAGGTGTTGTCCATTGCTTTATTGAAAGAAAAACAATTCATCAGTAGCTTGCGGGGGACATAGAAACACTGGTCGTCTGTCTGTCCGGTCTTGTAAGTGCTCTCACACTCACAGGTATAATTCTTGCCAGATTTTTATATTACTTATACTATAGGTTAATATCAGCAATATCTCGAACAAGTTCTATAATGGTGGACAATCGACTTTTTATACGACCGCAAAAAAATTTTGTGGTCGTATATTGGTACATTTGTATATTGGTATCACGTCGTCGTCCGTAGGCACTTGGTTTCCGGACAATAACTTTAGTATTAGTAAATAGAAATCTATGAAATTTAAACACAAGGTTTATAATCACAAAAGGAAGGTTGGGATTGATTTTGGGGGTTATGGTCCTAACAGTTTAGGAATTAGGGGCCAAAAAAGGGGCCCAAATAAGCATTTTTCTAGTTTTCAGACAATAACTTGTGGAACAGTGTATGGATCTCTCTGAAATTGTACAACAAGTTTCCATACCACAAAGGGATGGTTAGGATTGGCTTTGGGGGGTAATGGCTCAAACCGTTTAGGAATTAGGGGCAAAAAAGGGGGAAAAACAAGGGTTTCCTTGTAAATGGACAATCACTTTTAAGTACAATGTTAAATTTGGATTACCTCCCTTACACTGCTTTAAAATAATGTATAAAGAAATTTTGTATTGTCTTGAGGTGATTAGCTGTCAATTTATTTTTAGAAGTTACTAATTAAAATGCTGATTAAAGATATATTAATTATTTTTGGACATGATTATGTATGTCATTTTCTATTTTATTACTTTTATGATGTATTTAAATGGGTAATTAAGGTTGCAATTTGAATTGGGATAATAACCATATCTTGAGGCAAAGATTTTTTTTTTTTGGAAAAAGGGGAGGGGGAGGGGAGGTGAAAAAAATTGGGGGGGGGGGACAATTTTTTTTTCTCATTACAGAGAAATTGGGGGGGGGGGGGTCAACTTGCAACAGCATAGTGTATTAAATTTATGTAAAATGGCCTTGTCACAGGTACAATTCTTGGCAGATTTTTATAAAACTTATACTATAGGTTAATATCAGCAATATCTTGGACAAGTTCTATAATGGTGGATGATCGACTTTTTTAAAAGAGTTATTTCTTCTTCCCTTGGAAATATTAAATTTTTGGAAAATGACCTCGTCATCACTCTAACAGGTACAATTCTTGCCAGATTTTTATCAAACTTATAGTATACTGTAAGTAATGCCCTTGAAGGTCTGTTTGAAATGTAATTTATTTTCTTTAACAAGATAATCAAAGATCTATTTCAGCAGTCTATGAATTATGTGCAACACGGGGGACATTGGAACTCTGTTCTTTTATTGTCTTAAAAAATGCATGGAAACATGATTTTAACAATTTGTCCTTCCACTTTCCCAGGTTAGGGGAGGCTTGGGCACCTTCAAACATGTTTAACTTAACCACATTCTGTATGTGTCTGTCCCAAGTCAGAAGTCTGTAATTCAGGGGTTGTTGTTTGTTGCTGTACATCAAGTTTGTTTTTCCTATATAATTGTACATTCATCAGGACATTGGTTTTCTCGTTTGTTTTGTTTTTATTTTCATGATTTTGTCATCTCTTGTTATTTGTGAATGAGATAACTTCAGGAAGAATTATTGTAAATCATAAGGACCTATGTTTCATTTATGAATTGTTATAATTTTGTACAATTTTCATCTTGTAATTAATACAAGGACATATATATATAATTTTCAATAGTGAAGGACATCTGCCAAAATGTTGAATGCATTCCATAGGTTTTTTTTTAATTAACAAATGTCAGAGCTATTTCAATTACATTTTTACTTGCAGACATTTTTAGGAACAATGACAATTAGTAAGCTGATATTTTAGCTAACACATGTCTAATGCCATTTTTATACCTCAGTCTCATTGATGCAAACAAGGTTATATAGTGATGCATATGTCCATCCATCACACTTTTGATTTCTGGATGATAATTAAGGTACTGCTTGAATTTTGAAATGGTTTTTTGAAATTTGAACATTATGCCATCAACTCTAAAGATATAGGTCAAGTTTGAGTTCTTCAAAATTGGGATGAAATACCCCTGCACACATCTTTTTAATTTTTAATGAACTATAAGATACTGATCATTTTCAATTTTGAAGGTTTTGGCATAGATCTACTGTTCAACAGTGTTAACTGTTATGTTCCATGTGTTCAGTAATTATCCTTAATTTTAATACGACAGCAAAAAAAAATTGGGGTCGTATATTGCTATCACTTCGGTGGCGTCGTCGTCGGAAGACATTTGGTTTCCCGACAATAACTTTAGTTTAAGTGTATGGATCTCTATGAAATTTAATCAAAAGGTTCAAAACCACAAAAGCAAGGTTGGGATTGTTATTGGGGATGATGGTCCCAACCGTTTAGGAATTAGGGGCCAAAAAGGGACCCAAAACAAGGATTTTTCTAGTTTCAGGACAATAACTTGTGTATAAGTATTTTGATTGATCTGAAATTGTACCACAAGGTTCAATACCACAAGTAGAAGCTTAGGATTCATTTTGGGGGTAATTGCCCAAACTGTTCAGGAACTAGGGGCCAAAAAGGGTCTAAAACAAGCATTTTTCTAGTTTTCAGACAATTTGTGTTTAAGTGTATTGATGTCTCTTGAATTTTTAAAAAAGAAAATTTCTTCAAATGTTATTTTTTTTTTGGAAAGGGGGAGGGGGGTGGTAAAAAAAAAATTTGTTGGGGAAGGGGCAAATTTTTTTCCACAAATTTAAGAAATTAAAAAGAAAATGTCTTCAAATATTTTTTTTGAAAAGTTGGGGGGGTGGAGGGGTAAAACAAAATTTTTGCAGAGGGGGTCAATTTTTTTTATCAAGATTTAAAAATTTGTCAATTTTCCAAAGAAAATTGGGGGTCACAATTTATTTTGCTAATTCTTTGTATATAGTCTGAAAACAGATTTATAAAGTATTGCGCAACAGCACATTGTATTGCACAAAATCTTCAATTGAATATAAATTCAAATCATATACATGATATAACCAATTTCAAGTTCTTTGACTACATTTATTCTGTGTCAGAAACCTATAATGTGTCAAATATTTAATTACAATCCAAATTCAGACCTGTATCAAGCTTGAATATTGTGTCCATTTTTGTCCCAACTGTTCAGGGTTAGACCTCTGCTGTCGTAGCCAGCTGCGCTCGGCGAAGCAGTTTATTTTGTTTGTAGTCACTAGATCACTTAAATTCTAGTTTATAACTAGTTGATTTCCTTTAACATGTTTACCTATGTCCTGGAAATATACAAAATTAGTGGTACCCCACGAATAATAATGAATCTACAGTAGCTGCAAATGTAATTTAGTAGCATGCCAATTTATATAATGGCATGCCACAACAAAACATCATGACAGTTTATGTGGCACCTATCACTATATTAAGTGGCTTATACTACATCTAGTTTGTTATTAAGTACAAATTACTGATTTAAATTTATTTCTATTTCAGGTTCAGCTTCAAGTTCATCCATCACTTAGTGCTAAAGATGATGCCTTAGAGTATATAGAAAATTTGATACTGAATTTATTGTCAAGCTTATGTGCATCGCAGCCTCACACAAAACAGGATGTGGAAGACAGAGTTCACAAAAACTTCCCGGATCCCATTGATAAGTGGGCGATAAAGGAAGCACAAAATGCCATAAAGAAAGGAAATAGAAATAGTCCATTGGTGTTGCCTGTTGATAAGATTCATCAGCTTTTAGTGAGGGTACATATTTCATTATCTTTAGATTGGCAATCAAAATTTTACCCGTGTTCTCCCATGGGCCTTAAAACAGCATCGTACCATGGTGCTATCTGAATAGATTTTATGATAAAATTGAATAATACATGAAGATTTGGTGCTATGATTTAAGGAAAATTGAACTTCTTCAAATTCCATGGTGCTATTTAAAAATACTAAGTACAACATTGTATTGTACTATGCATATCACTCTTGGTGTTGATTTTTCATAATGGATAGTGTTAAAATGTGGACAAATCATTTTAAAATATCTTTTTGTGTGTTCGGCCTGTTATCTAGGACGAAGTTATATATATTAGCATGTTACCACCCGTAGTAACCCTATTTCTCTGTGATTTATTTTAAACCAAGGGGAGTGATTTACCATTATATTGCCTTGTGTGTACTGGTACATGTATATCTAAAAAGTTCAGTACGGTGATTTTTTGAGATAATTTTTGGTATCGGAATAGAATCACCATTGTTTATTAAGTTTGCCTTACAATGGATCAGAAATTTTTTAAAAACGCCAGTCCGTCTCGATTGGTTTTTCCGGAGCATAACTTTTTGTTTGATTTGTGTATGATGCATAACTTTTGTACCATAGCACATAGATTGACAAAACTTTGTATGCAGAAACATCATGGGATCTGATGTCTCCTATACCAAATTCAGGTCACTCTGACCTTGATCCCTATGATAGTTATTTGTATTTTGTCTCTGGAGAACTTCCTTTAACCAACTAAGTCAAACTAAGTGTGCAGATGCATTATGGGAAGGAGATTTGTCAGTAAGATTAGGGCATTGTAGCTTTGACCTTTGACCTCAAAAGTTGATCGACCCTTAACATTGTATCAGTAAAAATGGCAGTGATTTCTAAATATCCAACAAATATCAAATTGCAATGATTATATAAAATAAATGGCTGAAAGCCAAAAATATCAAAATGGCATTTCTTCGATACTTAATTTCACAGGAACAACTAAAATGCATGTACATGGTATTAGTTGCGCTATGCAGACAGTTATAAGTTTAACATTTGATGATGGAAAACCACTTGAAAAAAGAAGATGATATTTTTTTACAAATTGAGTTCATTTTAGAGATTCCACTGACAGTTTTAATCACCAAAAGAATTAGAATGTCTCAAATTTCTCAAAAAGTTATATTAAACAATACAAAACATAGAAGTTAAAAAATCCACTTTGCTTATTGCTTTATTATGTTACCTTGTGATGCAAGAGTACAAATTGATTGCTTTTAAATTGCATGTATGCTGCATTAGGTAGACATTTTATTTATTTTTTTTTCTATTTTAGGAAGTTCTTGGTTATAAGATAGACTTCCAGGTGACAGTGTACATTGTTGCTGTTCTTGAATATATAGCTGCTGATATATTGAAGGTAATTATTGTTACATGCAATATTTTTTGGATGAATATGAGATTTGAAACTGTCAAAATTAACATTGCATGCAATATTTTTTTGATGAATATGAGATTTGAATCTGTCAAAATTAACCAAACTAACTATTTGATTATGATTATACCATAGCATCCTCTAAAAAATTAAGCATTTCTCACAAATTTGCAAAAAAAAATAATAGTCAAACCAAATTTTCCATCAAATATTATACAAGGCTTTCAGAGATTTGAATTATCTCAACGACCTTAACTGGTAACCCAAGGGCAAAGGATTAATGAAATTGTTTTTGTTACCTTGCATCCAATGGTGTGGTACAAAGTTATGTACAATTGTGGATAATTTTTAAAAAATTGTACCCAATGTCATGGACTATAAAAGATAGGTCAAGTGTTATTTGTATGGTTTTGTCACTTATGATCCAAGAGTTATGATTCCAAATTTACTTAAAAAATTTGGATTTTTCCTGTTTCCTTATGATAATTAGAGAACCGTGTGTCCAATGTTATAGACCATAAAATAAAGGTCAAGTTTTAGTTTGATGGTTTTGACATTAATGTTAATAGTTACACCCTATAGTCACCAGTAAGATACTCATACAGCTTTTATGTTAAATAGATTTGCAATCATTAATTTTAATTCCAGATAAATATCAAAAGTAACAATTTAAAAAAAAATATTTTGTATTCAATTTTTATAGTTAAAGCTTCTAAAAATGATCTAAAAGTCTGTACAGAAGTTAAAATAGATGGTGTGTTTAACTGGTCAAGATGGCAAAATCCTTCTTAAAATGACTAGTCCTTAATAATCAAATATAATACCACTTGAAAAAGTATATAAATAAAATAAACTGGTAAATTGGACAGTTTGAACATGGGTTAAGCTTGCGATTTGTTGAATTGGCCAGGGGAGACCTCTAATGTCTCTAGCGGAGTAAATAGACAATGGGCCTGATGACCAACAAGAACACATGATTTGTTAAGTCAGCCATTAGGATTTGTAAATGAAGTCATTGTGTAAAGAAATGGAAGCCATGATTGAACAAAAAAAAAATTTAGATTCAATTGCTCATAAGTATTTGTGTGTATCAGAAAGTTTTTATGCCCCCGCCGTAGCAGACGGGGCATTAAGTTTTACCCTTGTCTGTGTGTACGTACGTACGTACGTCCCAAAATTGGTTTCCGTTCTCTAACTTGAGTTTGCCTCAACCAAATGTTATGAAACTTATACACAATGCTCATTATCACAAAACGCTGATCTAGTTTGAATTTTGGTGGCGTCACTTTTACCGTTCTAGAGTTATGTCCCTTTACAAATGGAAAAATTGCTGAAATATTCGTTTCTGTTCTACTTTAGTTTGCCTCAACTAAATGTTATGAAACTTATGCACAATGCTAATAACCAGAAAATACAGATCAAATGTGAATTTTGGTAGCGTCACTTTTACTGTTCTTGAGTTATGCCCCTTTACAAATGGAAAAATGGCTGAATTTTTCGTTTCTGTTCTCTAACTAAAAGAGTGCCTCAACTTAATGTTATGAAACGTATACACAATGCTTATTACCACAAAACTCAGATCAAGTACAAATTTGGGTAGCGTCACTTTTACAGTTCTTGAGTTGTGTCCTTTTATAACGTTATATGCAAGCAGGGGCATCATCTGTGAACCCATGGACACATTCCCCATTTATTTGATTCATGTTGCAAATGTTTCAAGTGCTGTATGATGATATATTTTATCTGAGCCGAAAATGTTTCCAAAATGATTTTTCCCCCTGGCAAATAAACATGTTAAACAGACCAGAAAAGTTATTTAACAGATATCATGTATATTTAGGCCTATATAATTTTCACTTATTTAACAGGCCTGTGTTGAAAAAGACAGGCCTTGCCTGGGCCTATTAGCTGACCTAAATTTCAAACTTCTCTTTGAATTGAAACAAGGTTGCCATCGAGGAGTGTTTTCTTAATGAAAATTTCTGAATGATCTATGATATTGACCATGTTGACCACTTTATACTTCTGATGAAACCTATCATTATATTTGAAAAATTTAAGAATCAGAATATAATTTTAAAGTTTTTGAAAACAAATCTTTTAATTTTTTGCATCTTTAGTTCTCACTACATGTAGTTCATTTAACATTAAGATAAGTTATTAATTTTCATTAACAATATTTCCTTCCCATGACAAAACTGTAGGATATGACTAACTAAAATTATAAAGTAAATTATTACTTTGTCATGAAACAACAATATTCTTCAATTTTTGATTGCTGGAAAAAATAAAAACAATTATTTTCTTACCTGGGAATTACCCTTTATCCTTTTCACAAATTCATTGATTGAGGTACGTGTTGTATTGTCTGACTTGGAAAATCCATTGACGGTTTCTCTGTCCAGTTTTCAGTGATTCACTTTTGAGTCATCAGCAGTTTCCTGTTGCTTTTTTCACAGGATGTCATATCTCCCTGTTATCAATAAATAAGTTTTGGTTTTCCTTATTTGATCGTTGATAAATTGCGTAGGAGGTTTATTTACTCTTATTGATTTATTTTAGATAATAAAAATATCTGATATTGGGGTCATTAAAATAAAGATCTTTTTGTTCAGCTTCTGATGTAGCTTCCTTTAGATGCATTTTTTTGTTGTTCAAAACACAAAGAAAGTCCTCATGTAGGTCAATGTTTATTTTTTAACAATTATTATTTTTAAAGACAAATCAAGACCATGAGATGGATCACGTGAGACAACGTCTCATGAAAAACTGGAAAAATCTTTTCATAAAAAACATATGACTTGTAAGACATTCAATCGTAACTTCATCTTTATAAATATCAACTTTATATTAAAGTACATGGTCATTCTGATAAAATATAGAAGATATTTATTGTCTTTAGTATGTTTGGGATACTTGCCACTGGACTTAAGTCTAAAAATGATGATACATGTACTTATAGTTCAAATAATTAAAAAAGTAAGTAATGAATATTTTTAGGTTGTTTATTGTAAACAAAATCACTAGATCTTTTGGGGGTTATTTTTTTAATCTTTTACAAAAGTTCATAATGAAGATTCCATCAAAAGAACTTTTAATTTTACGATCTCAATCCCATCAAAATTACCTCTAAATTATCAACAGTCACTTGTTTGAAAGTTTGAAATGTTACAAACAAAATAATGTGATCAGAATTTAAAGTGTTGTTTGCTTAACATCCAGTGGACGATATTTCATGCATATCAGGACAAAATAGTATAAAGTGTGAATTTAAATCAATATGATATTGATCCCCTCATGAATATTTTTTTAGCAGTAATAAAAATGTTACAAAAAATTCTAAAGTTTTAATAACTCTCTTGAAACTTTAGATGAAAGTCAAATTTTCTCCCTTAAGGGTGCGGATTAGGCAACTACCTTTCTATGTTTATTTTGCTTGTAAATAAGAATTTTTAGGTAAAGATTGTTTGCAAAAAAAAAAATTTTTAATTTTAGTTGACAGGGAACTATGTACGGAACATAAAGCACAAGGAAATAACATCGCAAGATATCAAAGTAGCAATATGTGCAGATCAGGTCAGTTAAAAGTTTTGCAGAAGACATATTTATATGAATTAAAAAAATGCTTTATGCCAACTGCAACAATCCTAAAACACATTAAAAAAAGACTAAACATCAAATGAGCAGCTAACTGTCTTCAACAATATTGTCTACGTACATGTAAGGTATGTTAAAAAGCTCTAAATTGTACATCGTGAGCCGTGCCAGGTTATAGATAAAAGTCACAGCCATCTGCCATCGACACCATATTCTCTAAGGGCTATTCCATTAAAATGTATGTGGGAGGGTAGGAAGGGAAGTTTAATTATTGAATGTGGGTCATGGGTCTATTTTCAGTATGCGTCTATTACCATTATGCAATATTATCTAAAAAATGGTTCTTGGTTGTAGGGATATTTTGAAAGTCCCTTCCTACCCTCCTACATACTTTTTAATGGAATAGCCCTAAGTTTAGAGCATTGTTATTAACAATCTTGCAGTTGTAAAAGAAGTGGAGGTTTGAAATGTTAATATTGTGATAGAGTGAGTGAAATGAGGAAAATTGAATGCAATTTCAAGTAGGGTGGAGGTTTGGGGAATGCTTAGTGCTTGTGTCTCCTTAGTCCACAGGTTAATCTGCCACATATGAGATTATCGTTATGTTGCAGCTAATGACTTTTAGAAAATACTGTAAACCAACTAATTTTCGTGAGTAGAAAAATAATGTGAATATAAATCGTGGAGAATATGTGAAACTTCTGTCTTACCTAACATAAATACATGAAGAAAATTAAAAAAACCGCAAAAAAAAATCGCTGTGAAGTCTGCTGAAAAGGGCTTAATGCAAAAATAAAATAGCCACGAAAATAAGTTGGTTTAAAGTAATGTTATCTTTATCATGTTTGTGGGTGCTGTACCTGACCTATTTTGACATTTTTTATTGTTTGGGAAGCATGTTAACAAATGTATTTTACTCTTCTGTTCCACAGGTATTGATGGATATGTTCTCTCAAGAGGAGGAGGTTTCCATGCCAGAGTTAGAGGAACCAATCAGACTGGAATCTCTTACTTACGAAGAAATTGTTAAAGATTTTATTTTTGAAGAGACTCAGTATATGAGAGACTTAAATATGATTATTAAAGTGTTCAGGGCTCCGTTTGTTAAACACTTTCCAACAAGTAAGGTAATTATGTGAATAGTTCGTACACTTTTTAAAATTAGTCAGAATTTTGGAAAATATTTTTTCAGGTACATGTATTTGGGAATTGTGAGGTAAATCAAACTGTCAACATTTTCTTCATAAAAAAGTTAACATTTCTTTTTTAAGTTGAATAATATTAATTGTTTTCCTTTTAAATTAAATTGAATTATACAAAAGATTTGTTTAGCCTCTTAGCATTTATTTCAAAATTCGGACAAAAGAGCAATTATTTGGTATGCTTGAAATTTATTGATAATATTCCATATTTTTACAAAAACAGATGATGGAGGAAGGCAATTGCTTCTCTCTTTTTTATTGGCAGAAAAGACTCAATACAACACAAATAAAGTGACTTTAATGTTTATATTATATATTGTAGGATTTAGACGTGATCTTCAGCAATATCTTGGACATCTATGAGTTTACAGCAAATTTACTGAGTTCTGTAGAGGAACAAGTAGAACTTGCTGCAGAAAATGCCAAACCAGAAGTTGGAATTTGTTTTCAAGATATGGCTGAGGTAATGTAACATTTGTGTCTCAGCTGTTTCTAAGAAAAATGGTGAAATCAAGTCTTTAAATGAAATAAAATCCATGATTACATCAGTGACATGATATTGGTGTTATTTTGACACAACTTTAGTAGGGTTTAAACAATAGAAGAGATTACTTATAATAATGTTATCATGATTGTTGATTCTTGATTTAACATTTCTCTCATTTTGATATTATTGTTTGGAACAAGATGCTTTTGACAGACAACACTTTAAAAATAAAAATAGATTTAAATGAAACTTCTTTGATTATATATCCTCATGTTGTTATTTTGCAAGTGATCATAATAATTGTGTTCATATGTAAAATACAAACCATGGCCTCTTATTTGGGAACCTCTGGGATTGGCAACATAATAGAACGCAGCCATTCTTATGTTATAGATTTCCTTTTATGCAATCATTTTAACTGGTTTACATGGTAAACTATTTTTATTCGAAGATAGTCTATTCAACCAGTGAAAAATTTGAATTCAATATATGTCAAAACAATGCCAATATTTTAATACCAAAAGATAAGATACAAATGTGTTGCCAAATTTTAAGAAATTACAAACTGACTCTTGTTTTCCTCTCTGAATTTGATGACCAGGAAATAGTACTTTAATATTAATACAGAGACATGTAAAACACTTTTAAATGAGTTATATTGTGTTTTAAAATAGAATATAATATTTACTTTTAGGCAGAAGAATTCAGTGTATATGAGAAATATGTTGATGACATGTTAGCCCCTCATGGGAAAGAAAGGCTCAACATACTGTTAAAAAGAGATGATCTCAGTAAAACATTAGAGGTAAGTCAAATTTGAAAGAGATGATCTCAGTAAAACATTAGAGGTACTGTGGATTCATTTATTTTCGTGGGTACCAATTTTCGTGGATTAAGGAAAACTTATATTTTCGTGGATATTTAATTTCGTGGTTTTGCCGAAGTCTGCATATAAGCCTAAGGAAAATTTGTTATTCGTTGAACATTTAATTTCGTGGTTCACCAGTACCCACGAACTCCATGAAATTTGGTATCCAACGAATAATAATGAATTCACAGTAAGTCAAATTTGATGTAGATTATCTCAGTAAAACATTAGAAGTTAGGCAAATATAACTCAGTAAAACATTGGAGGTTATGCAAATATAAAAGTGAGGATCTCAGTAAAACATCGAGGTAAGTCAAATTTAATAAATGATCTCAGTAAAACATTATAGGTTAGTCAAAAAATAAAAGAGATAATCACAGTAAAACATTAGAGGTTAGACAAATATATATATGTTAGTTGCTCCTTAACAATGAAATATTAAACTTCGAAAGACACTTATACAGCAGAAAGCATTACTGTGTTAACCAATTTTTATGCAACTGGTCTGCATTTAAAATTTCCTCATTAGCTTCTTATGGATTTTTTTGTGTACTGAAATGGGTATTACTTTGGAGAAACAGCTTGTTTTATGTGACTTCAATCGAGGTTCACTTGAGCAGTTTTGGTTTCATCTGCTGTCATTTTTTAATAGCTCTCAAAAGATTTGATCACTTGCAAATAAAATGTTAACAATTGTAAGTTGTGAACTCTGTTTTAAATACTGAAGGTATATTTTTTAATAGCTCTCAAAAGATTTGATCACTTGCAAATAAAATGTTAACAATTGTAAGTTGTGAACTCTGTTTTAATTCTGAAGGTATATTTGAAATTTTGACCAGAAATTACAGTTAAAGAAAAAAAGTACTGTTATGGGCAAAACCTATTTATAAATGGAATAAAAAGTTGGAATAGCAAATCATATAAAAAGAAGATGTGGTATGTTTGCCAATGAGACAACTCTCCCCATTAGACCAAATGACACAGAAATTAACAACTATAGGTCACTGTATGGCCTTCAGCCATGAGCAAAGCCCATACCGCATAGTCAGCTATAAAAGGCCCTGAAATGACAAATGTTAAACAATTCAAACGAGAAAACTAACGGCCTAATTTATGTACAAAATAATGTACAAAAAACAAATATGAAACCCAGCAACAAACGACAACCACTGAATTACAGGTTCCTGACTTGAGACAGGCACATACAGAATGTGGCGGGATTAAACTAGTTTGTTGGCACCAAACCTTCCCCCTAACCTGGAACAGTTGTGTAACAGTACAACATATAAGAACAAACTTTAAAAATCAGTTGAAAATGGCTTAACTCATGAGATTGATACAAAGAAGAAAAACATCTTAACAAAAACATTGGACTGGACGTTGCAGGGTATTTATACAACTCCACAACAAAACAGACACTAAGAACAGATTTGAGAGTACTCGCAGTGAATATATGCGAAGCTTATATATTGACAGGGAAGTGATTTACTACATGGTATATTTTTATGAGACACAAACAAAAAGAAATGAAACAAAAGTTAATGCACTTAAAATTATAAAAACAAATCACGTTAAGAATGCACTGCTTCATAAATATTTTGTTATAATATGTATATTAGATTTTTCCAATTATATAAAATTAAATATAAGTCGTCTCACTCCTTTCACAAACAAGTGGAAACATAGAGGACTTGTTTATGACTGATTTTACTAAAAAGCTAAGAAACATATGAAAATGTGAAATGATTTATGGAAGTGAAGCAAAAATAAGGGGGGATGAAGGAAATGAGAATCATAAAACAAAATTTGTGTGGCCAAAGTGTGGCAAATAGTACTGTATATGTATATATATATATTCTCTTTTTTAGGTTGAGGGGCATGGATTCAAAGATGCCATGAAATTTGTCTTGCCAAAACTTTTACTAGGACCCATTTATCATTGTTTACATTATTTTGAAGTCATAAAGGTATGTATTTTAAAAATCTAATATACACTATTATAGGTTATAAGAGCTATTGTCTTTTTTCATGTGTCCATATTGGCATATTTTCAACATCCTTAATTGTAGTGTCTTATAAATATTTATACCGAGGTAATATTAATTACAAATGAAATGCTATTGAAAGTTATTTGACTTAATTTAATCTAATTTTACCATTTTAGATATTCTGGAAAAAATTTAATATTTCTTTCATGAAAAAATCATATAATAGATAAACTTTTATATATTGAAAAAGTTACATGCAAAAAACATTACAATTGTTTTCACATTTAAATTGTCACTTGTTACTCCTATTTAAGGCTCTGATGACTGCCAGTTCAAGTGAAGAAGATGAAGATTGTTTTAAGCAGGCAGATGGCTTGTTGATGGCACTTAAAACGATGCTTGAAAGAAAATTCAGTGGAAATATGCCAAAGAAAAAGCCATGGTATGTATCAGAAAATGAATACAAAATAGCATCAAGAATGTCCTAGATTCAAGGGTTATAGGTTTCAGAACAAGTGAGAATTATAACTATATCAACTCAAGTTATCAGGGCTGCTCCATTTAAACATTAATGGTACCCAGGGAAGTCACTGAAACTTGGGTAACCACCTATAGAAGAAATTTATGAACATCACATTTTCGCTTTATCAAAAAACATTTGACACCTACACCTAGTTGAGATTTAGAATTGCCTGATCTATGGTTTTCATTTATGTTTTTATGGAACAACCATACTGATAAATGAGCATCTGGCTTGAATTTAAATTCATTAGTAAGAATAGACGTGAAGAAAATTCAAGCCAGTGTAAATATAATATCTGTTTATCAGAATAGACATGCAGAAAATTCAGATAGAATATTATCGGATTTATGAAAATTAGGAATGTCTTATTTTCAATATTTAAATTACTTTTATTACATTTGTTACTATTTGTACCATTTTACCTAGAGAAAGTATTAAAGTAGACATCTAACATGTCTAAGTACACACATGATCTATACAGGTATTTTGCCAGACAGTCCTGATTTGAATGATTTTCTATTACAATGAATTGTGGCAACAGTGTATTTGTTTGTTATTTCTTCACAATTTTTGGAAATACTTCTCATGGTGATCAATGGGTAACTCACAGGAAAATGGCATTTGTCATTGGCATGCCTGTAATAGTAAGAATATGTCGGCCTATTTATCAAAATTACTCAGTAAACACTATTTTTACAGTACCATTATTTAAAAAATGCTAAAGTCGGTACATAATTTTATTTTTATGAAAGATGACACATCACAATTTGTAATATATCAACTGCAAAGAAAGTGGGAGAAGACAAGTGTTGTTCCGAGCAGTGTCTACAATTACTGAAGTTTTTTTATGAGCTCATTTAGATGAGCACCAATATGATTAAGCACATGTTAATGCAGTACATCTTGTTTCCTGTAGGCCCTCCCCTTAGTCATTGTCTATGGACTTCTGACATTTTTGCCTAATTTACATTTTAGGCAGGACATTATATTTTCTTATGCCTAAAGAAAATTTGGTTTGTGAATAATGTGTTGAAAATTTGAATTTAATATGTTTCAAATTTTAGGGAAACGTCGTTACGATTACATGGCAGAACCGGGAGACAAGCAATAGTACAGAAAATGACAGAATTACAAAAGAGTATTGATGGATGGGAAGGAAAAGATATCTGGCAAAGTTGTAGTGAATTCATTTTAGGTAAGATGTTTTTTGGGTTAGACTTGCATCTCAGAACAATCATATGGAGCCAAAACATCTGTTTAAAATAGAGAGGCGAAAGATACCAAAGGGATATTCAAACTCATAAGTTGAAAACAAACTGACACTGCCATGGCAAAAAACAAAAAACAATGAAAAGGGAAACAACAGTACACAAAACACAACATTTAAAGCATTTAATTCTTTTAAAAAAGGGAAACAGTAAATTTCATAGATTACTTCATAAGATCATAAACAAAAGGATGCAACATAAACAAATGAAAGCATGTCCATATATAATATATAGAATTAATAAACTTAAATATTAGTATACTTTTTGTCGAACCTTTCGACTTTAGTCGAAAAAGCGAGACATAGCGATCCTACATTCCGTCGGCGTCGTCGTCATCGGCGGCGTCCACAAATATTCACTCTGTGGTTAAAGTTTTTGAAATTTTAATAACTTTCTTAAACTATCCTGGATTTCTACCAAACTTGGACAGAAGCTTGTTTATGATCATAAGATAGTATCCAGAAGTAAATTTTGTAAAAATAAAATTCCATTTTTTCCGTATTTTACTTATAAATGGACTTAGTTTTTCTGCCAGGAAATATTACATTCACTCTGTGGTTAAAGTTTTTAAAATTTTAATAACTTTCTTAAACTATCCTAGGTTTCTACCAAACTTGGACAGAAGCTTGTTTATGATCATAAGATAGTATCCAGAAGTAAATTTTGTAAAAATAAAATTCCATTTTTTCCGTATTTTACTTATAAATGGACTTAGTTTTTCTGCCGGGAAATATTACATTCACTCTGTGGTTAAAGTTTTTAAAATTTTAATAACTTTCTTAAACTATCCTGGGTTTCTACCAAACTTGGACAGAAGCTTGTTTATGATCATAAGATAGTATCCAGAAGGAAATTTTGTTTTCTTCCAGTTAACATTACATTCAGTCTGCAGTTAAAGTTTTTAAACATTTATTAGATTCATAAACTATCCTGGATTTTTACCAAACTTGGACAGAAGCTTCTTACAATCAAAAGATAGTATCAAGAGGAATATTTTTATTGATTTACTTCCTCATTTTTGTTGAGCCTGCGATTAACAGAAAAAGTAGGCGAGACACTGGGTTCTGCGGAACCCTTACGAATTTTATTCTAAAAGAGCACTAATTTGGAATAAATCTCCATAAAAATTTTACCATCAGTAAAAATGAGTTCATTGACCAAGTGTATTGCTGAGTAACAGTGCTTATTTTTTGTGATCAAAATTTTGCCATTAAAACTGAAGAGAACCAAGTTTGCTACATGTAAAATTTATTTCAACAGATGGTGTGTTGAACAAGTTCTCTACAAGATCAAAAACTACAGAAAGATATGTGTTCTTATTTGACGGACTAATTGTTTTGTGTAAACAAAATACACGAAGATCATCAGTCACAGGAGTACAACCAGAGTTTAGATTGAAAGAAAAATTCCAGATCAGGAAAATGGAAGTTGTTGATCGAGAAGATACAGATGGTATAATACATGAAATTTTGAAATTTATACTTTTGCTTTAATATACCAAATCTTTTCAGAGTGTACCAGAAGAATTTGCATGTGCAGTTTTTATTTTTATCAGGTTCTGTAACAAGCTGAAGATAACTTGATCAGCTACTAGAAAATGAATTATATCTGGAAATTAACTTATGGTCTTCAATGATAGACCTGTCATATATATATCAAGCTCAAAATGCAGTGTTCTAAACAAAAATAGAATGTGCTTTCCTTTGAATAAATAGAGAGGTGGAATACAATTCAATGAGACATCAATCCAACAACAAAAAGAAATGCATAAGACCTTTTCAAGTTATATATTTTCCATGGAAAAAATATACAGGAAAATGGGGAGATATAGTAGCACTAGTCTTCTTAATAAAAACATTTTATTCAAAAGTACTATGGGTCGATGCCACTACTGGTGGGGGTTTACTCCCCGAGGGTATCACCAGCTTAGTCAGCACTTCAGTATATGATATGGTTAAAATTATAAATTAATTGTTAGCAAAACTTTGATTTCTTTTTTATACGACTGCAAAAAAATTTTGCTGTAGTATATTGGTATCACGTCTGCGTCAGCGTCGTCCGAAGACATTTGGTTTCCGGACAATAACTTTAGTTTAAGTGTATGGATCTCTATGAAATTTTATCAAAAGGTTCAATACCACAAAAGGAAGGTTGGGATTGTTTTTGGGGGTGATGGTCCCAACCGTTTAGGAACTAGGGGCCAAAACAAGCATTTTTCTAGTTTCAGGACAATAACTTGTGTATTAGTATTTTGATTGCTCTGAAATTGTACCACAAGGTTCAATACCACAAGTAGAAGGTTGGGATTCATTTATGGGGTAATTGCCCAAACTGTTCAGGAATTGGGGGCCAAAAGGGTCTAAAACAAGCATTTTTCTAGTTTTCAGACAATAACTTGTGTTTTAGTGTAATTTGTAGCACATTTTACAAAAAAGAAAGTTTCTTCAAAATTAATATTTTTGGAAGAGGGGGTTAAAAAAAAATTTTTTTGAGTGGCAATTTTTTTTCCTCAAAAGAAAATTCTCTTCAAATATTATTTTTGTTTGGAGGGGGGGTAAAAAAAAATTTTTTGGGGGGTCAATTTTTTTTCCCTCAAGATTTAAGAACTTGTCACTTTTCCAAAGAAAAAAATTGGGGGTCACAATTTATTTTGCTAATTCTTTGTATAGTCTGACAACAGATTTACTAAGTATTGCGCAACAACACAGTGAATTGCACAACAGCAAGAAATCTTCAATTGAATATAAATTCAAATCATACAACCAATTTCAAGTTCTTTGACTACATTTATTCTGTGATAGAAACCTGTAATGTGTCAAATATTTAATTACAATCCAAATTCAGACCTGTATCAAGCTTGAATATTGTGTCCATTTTTGCCCCAACTGTTCAGGGTTGGACCTCTGCGGTCGTATCCAGCTGCGCTTGGCGAAGCAGTTTATATTGAAATACTAAGGATTTTCTACCCCAGGAATAGATTACCTTAGCTGTATTTTGCAAAACCTTACTTAATTTTGGGTCCTCAATGCTCTTCAACTTCGTACTGTATTTGGCCATTCTAACTTTTTTGATGGGAGCGTCACTGATGAATCTTTTGTGTATCAAACGTGTGTCTGGCGTACAAAATTTTATCCTGGTATCTATGATGAGTTTATTAAGTATTAGTGAGCAATATCTCACAGTACAATGCACATCTTGTATTTGCAGATTGCAAGCATGGATTTGAACTTCAATCAAGAGATAGTCCCAGTCACTGTGTTCTTCTTATGGCTAAAACTGCTGAAGAAAAAAGTAATTGGATGGCAGCTTTGATATCTTTACAAACTAGAAGGTAAGTTAAATGACTTTAACCTAATAGGTTATTGCTGATAACATCTTTAAATATTAAGTCAAAATGTTTAAACTGGAATTGAAAGATATAATTGATACTGTAAATTCAGAAATTATTGTGAGGTTTTTATAAATGTGAAAAGTACAACTCGCTGAACATCACAATAATAAGTACTCACATTCTGATATCTGATAGATATATATATGTATACAGCTTTTCCATAAATCGCAATAATTAAACTCGCATTTTGTTCATTCTTCAAAAATTGCAATAATAAATGCATGCAGTATTTCTGAATTTACAGTAGATGTTTTTAATTTCATGTATTGGTGTGTAACAAGAATGATATAAAACATTTTTTAAAATTTCTTTTGGAGAAAAAAAATTGTTTCAGATCAAATATCTTCACTAAGTGATACTTTTTCTGATTGCATTGTAAGCAAGGTAGATAACTTATTATATATCAAAATGGAAAACAATTGTGTGGTAAAGAAAGGGTTTTTAAATACAATACATTTTAGTATTTATCAATTCTAAAGTAATGTAACATAAAGTGCAGGTTATTATAGAAATATTTTTGTACCGTGTTTTAAATTTGTTTTAGATTTCATTGTAAATGATATTTTCAAGGGAGATAATTTATTATAAGTCTCAAGGTTCAAATCAATGAAAAAAAGAAACTTCCTAAAAAAGAAACAGGGTTTATCACTTTAACCTTTCTGAACAATCAACAACCATTATAACAAGGCCATAAATCTACATGGCTAAAACTATCACATTTGGACAGTCAACAAATTAGAAATGTACTTGTTATGTATCAATTAGGAGCCAAACCTGTATATACATGGAAGAGAAATATGTTGCCTTTATGAACAGGTGCCCTTTATACAAAGGTTTTTTTTTCAAGCTTTGTACATGTATGTTTACAGTAACTTTATTGACAGGTGTTTGCATGTTTATTTGTTGCTTAAAAGTATGGTAATAAAGAAATGAGAAATTTAAAAAAAGACTATATGAATATTTTGCCTTTGCAGTATGTTGGAGAGACGATTAGACAGTATTTTGAGAGAAGAAGACCTTATGCAGCCATTACAACTGCCACCTCCACAAATCTACAGGTAACTGTTATACTGTCGATTCATTGATTTTCATTAATTGAAGAAGAAAAATCATATTTTCCTGGTTTTGTATACAAGTTTATAGAAAATTTGTACTCTATGAAAATTTTAATTTGTGGTTCACATGTACTCACAAAATCCACAAAAATTGGTATCCAACAAATAATAATGAATCTTCAAGAAGCATACAAAAAATAGTTTTTGATAACTTCTCAAGATATGAATATTTACATTGAATCATATTTGTTTGGTATTTTCTCTTTTTCTTAGTAAAGTTTCTTTCTTTTATTGATTTAAAAAGAAATCTTACTCGCAAATAACTAAACTATTATCTGCTCTACTCTGTTTAAACAATAAATATGCTGTTGTGATCGGCAGGAAGTTGTAATAACCAGTTCTATTTCAATTCACCGTTTCAGAATCTTGTGCATTCTGGGTTATATTTTCAAAAGAGAACACCAAAAGGCTTTGATTGGCTTACAACGTCAAAAACAATTGAAAGTCAACAATGACCTGACATTGTTTTTATTTTGGAGGACAAGCAATGAAATTACCCTGGTTCATAAAATTCTGAAACGGCGAATTGAACAGAAATTACATGCAACAACATCTAACACACATTACTTTTCAGATTCGGTGAAAAAGATTCAGAATCCAATATTGTGATGGAAGATAAAGAGAAAAGACATAATCCAACAGAAAGTCCATTAATCAAAGGTGGATTACTGCTGAAATTGATAGAACGGTTAACATACCATATGTATGCTGAACCTAAGTTTGTTCGGACATTCCTAACTACATACAGATCATTCTGTTCTCCTCATGAACTCCTCGATCTTCTTGTTGAAAGGTCAGTCATTTAATATATATATGTGTCTTTGACTGTGTTTGTCTAAATTTTAAAGCTATTTTTTCAAGGATGAAACAACAAAAGTGTAAAAACTGAGACACTTTTTTTTATTACACATTACTAGACTTCATTTTAAGAACAAATGAATTGAATAAGTACTGTAAGTCATTGTGTTTAAGATTTTTTTATATCCAAAGTTTATTGTCTGTAAACATAACAATTATGCAACTATTGATTTTCTGACACAAAATCAAACTCAAACAACTACATTTAGAAACAGTTGGAATATTTTTATTAGAATATGATTTTTAATGGCATTTTTTTCATCATTTGCTAAAGATTTAAAATTTCTTGAATTAACAACATATTTTTGGTCACTATTTAGGTTTAATATTCCTGAAAGCCATATTACTCAAACTGAGTCCAAAGATAATGAAGACGTGAAGATTCAGAGCAGAAACGACATGCTGAAAAGATTCCGAAAAGAATATGTTAAACCTGTTCAATTCAGGTAACGTGAAAATTTATTCCTGAACCTGCATTATGAATTCATAGTTATAAGTTAGAGTAATAATCATAGTGAACAGTGTGGTACAATTGAACTTCAATTTTTAAGTGATGAACAGAATAGAAATTTCCTGGTATGCAGAATTTGTTCAAACTATAAAAACCAGTATCCAAAGAACAATTATTGTTTCTTCATCTGCCTAAATTGGTACCAACAAAAATGAAGAAATCTACAGTATGCATGAGAATTGTTGAAAGAAGACTAAGATTGAAAGTGTGTTAATAGGACTCAATTGGAGCTTTTAGAGATCTATGCACATGAGAAACACCCCCCCCCCCCCCCCCCCCAAAAAAAAAAAAACAACAACAAAACAAAACAAAATAAAAATTCTATTCACTCGTGGCATTGATAAGAAAAATTTATTATTATTGAATTAACAGGTTTGTCCTCCTAAAAAAACAGTAAAGATTCTTGTATCGATAAGAAAGAAATTAAGAAAAGGAAAATTGAAATGGAAGAGATCAGTTTATATAGGTTTTGATTTAAGAGTAAAAATGCAGTTTTCTTTCAATATTGAATAATACAAAATACTTTTGTCTATTTCATTAGAGATTGGTTTTAGATTGAAACATTGGTTTTAAATTGAAACATTGGTTTTACATTTTAGAGTTGTAAATGTATTACGACATTGGGTTGATCACCATTACTATGACTTTGAGCGTGATACTTCATTAATTCATAAACTGAAGGAGTTTCTTGGTAATGTGAAGGGAAAAGCCATGAAAAAGATGGCAGAATCAATAATTAAAGTCATTCACAGACGGGTAAGTAGTTAATGTTTATCAAAATTGTATTTCTTGAAGACAGTTTCTTTTCCAATATGTTTTATTTTTATGACCATAATATTCAGTGTGAGAAGTAAAAATTATTTTTAGTAGAATTATTATTCATTTATTTCCAATATTTGGATATGAACATGTATATTCATTTGATACAAGTTTTCACATACTTCAATTTCATCAAGGTATAACATTGCTTTTTTTATATTTTCAATTTTTTTCAGTTTATAAATAAAATGAATTATAAAGCAAATGCAAATATATTATCAGACTTTAGGACAGCACTTAAAGACTTTTTAAGTATTTCCAGTAAGATAAACAGACTCTTGCATTACGAAAAAGAATAACTATTGATGAAAAAATGGTCTTTGTCAAGATTTTAAATCTACCTTGAAACTGGAAAAAGGTTCCATTTATCAAGGTTACATTCTATTTCAATCTGATAAAAATGCTGTTTACATGCTTTGCTTACAAGAATTTGACTTTGTCCGCTTTCTGTTTTAAAAACTTTCAAAATCCTCTAGTTTGACCGTAATGATATACATCTTCAAAAATTTGAGGGTTATAATTTCACTGGTTGGTGTTGTAATTACTAGAATAGAAAGTAGAACAGAGTGTTGTCAGATTCATGTAAGGAAAGCATCCACATCGGGGTCCGTATTGTCAGTCTGATTTAATTTTGATGTTTTCTTTTTTTTCTCTTTTGTTAAGGCTGTTTCAACAAAGCATTTCTATTTTCAGTTTGAGAGTATGAGTACAGAAAGGGAGTTAACTCTTCAAAAACAGCCACCACCAGTGGAATGGCATATAACTAAAAAGAGAGAAGAGTTTCATTTAATGACGGTTTGTAACTTCTTAAACTGTGAACCTAAATACTACATGAAAATCTGTTCTATCAAACATTAGTTTCATGTTAAAAATTAACTTAATCTCCCATCTCTTTTTCAGCTTAGAATATTGGTAAAAAAAGGACTTTATTTTACCAAATGACATAAGGAAATCACAATTAAAATCCTTCTTATGAATTTATATTGTATGATAGACACTTCTAACATTTGTCTAAGCAATGATGATGATGGATGACTGTTTAATCAAGTGGCATGTTAAATGCATATTCTGGACGCTTAACATGAACATGTTAATATAATATGAATATAAACTCTGCTTTGTAAAAGACCAACACACTGAGCTGGATTTTTAACATGCTATTTTACAAGGTAACAGCACTCAGGAAGACATGTAACCCTACCAGGACACATTATTCTTACTCCAAACTGACCTGTCTTTTCTCTTGCTATTTAATACAACTTGCATAGCGGAGAAGCAGCCAACACCAATTTTAAAGTCTTTGATTTGACCCTGCTGGGGGGAAACAATAAACCTTTTTATGCCCCAGTCATAGGGGAGGGAGCATTAAGGTTTACCCTTGTCTGTCTGTATATCGGTTCCTATGTCCAGAATTTAGTTCTGTTCTCTAACTATAGTTTGCCTCAACCAAATGTAATGAAACTTATACACATTGAGTCAGATCAAGTTCAAATTTGGTTGGTATCACTTTTACCGTTCTGAAGTTGTGCCACTTCATAAATGGAAAAAATGCTGAATTTTTCATTTCCATTCTCTAACTTCAGATGACCTCAACAAAATCTTATGAAACTTATACACAATGCTTATTTCCACAAAACACAGATTAAATTCAAATTTTTGGGGGTCGTCACTTTTACAGTTTTCTAGTTATATCCCTTTATAACATTATATGTAAGCGAGGCATCATCTGTGTCCCATGTCTCCATTTATTTTTTAAAGATACATAAAAATTTCAGCCAAGTGAAAAAGGCAGCCTTGCAAACCGTCCATGCAATTTGCTTTATGATTTAATGTTCAATGGATAATACAATCAATTACTGAAAATTCAGAAATGTTTGCAGATGATTTTATAATTGTGAAAATTACTACAGAAAAGGCATCAAAAAGATAATACCTCAAATTTTAAAATTTTGAAAGCATTATTTGTATACAGCATGTACTCAAATCCCATGAATAAATGTATGCAAAAATTTGTGAATTTACAGTATATAGACGAAAACTGTGCAACAAGAAGAAAATATACTGACTATATTCATGATATTTGTCAATACTAGGAAAAGACACAAGTTAAAAAATCATATCTTGTATTTTCAGCTTCATCCGATAGAAATAGCTCGACAGATTACATTGTTAGAATTTGATTTGTACAGAGCTGTTCAGCCGTCAGAATTGGTAGGCTGTGCTTGGATGAAACAAACCAAACATAAAACTGCTCCTAATCTCCTAAAAATGATCAGCTTTACGAATAATGTAAGTAGTGTCCTTGTGAAAGGTACAGAAAAGCTTCATACTGATATCAAATTTGTGAGTTACATATTACTATGGTAAGAAGTAAAGAGATCTGATCAATGAGATGGTCACCCATCAAAGATATAAGGCCACTGACATTGCAATAGTGAAGAACAGCATGTAGCATATTGCATACTCATCAAATTGAACAAACAATTCAGCAGAAACAAGGATGTTCGCTACTCTGTTTTAAAATAACAAGCTTTTTAAAAGACTGTTATAGATGGATAGTATATAAATAAAGGAATTTAAAAAGCAGAAAAAAATGAAGGGTCCGTGTGCTTGTTTTCGAGATATAAGCCATTAAAAATTTGGATGGAAATAATTTTCTCTAGATTTTTCATACATTTAACATTGGCACCTTTTTTCTTTTAAAAAATACAAAAAAATAACAAGGATTTTATAGGATTTTCAAATATGGCTTTTTAAACTATATGTAATAAAATTATGAAAAGAAAAGTAGGGGTTAGCGGGGAAAATTTTGTAATGGCACTACATGGATAAAACCAAAGGATTCCGAATATCTGGCAAAAATTCAAAAGCAAGAGGAGCGAACATCCTTAACTGCCATTACTTCACCAATGTAATTAATTGAATTGCAAATTATGTTTCAGCATCAGCTTATGATTGAAAATGAGACTATAGTACAATTACGTTTAAAATTGTGTGTGAAATTACAGGGTGAATACTATGATATACTCAAGTTTTGAATGTACTATTATTGTGCTTGTCAATTAAGATTGGATTTGAAAGCACCTTGCTGAACTGAGTTCAAACTCACTGTGTTACTCACAACATCAGTGTTGACAGGCTAGGGATTACTGAAGCTGACTACTCGGCCACAGAGACTCAGATGTTCCTATGAAGCAAGGTGTAGTGAAGTGGTTGATTGAATGTTGATTGCTTTGATAATATCCAGTATATCAACAATAGTCTTACCATGCAAATTCAAATGACTGGCTTATTTGTTTCCTAGCAAATTTGTAAATATCAAACATAATATTATCAGATCCACTAGGAAAAATATCGAATTTATTTTATATTTCAGTTCACATTTTCTTTGGAGAAGTGTATTATTGAATCAGAAAATTTAGAAGAAAGAGTTGCTGTTGTACATAGAATTATAGAAATTTTGTTAATATTTCAAGAACTGAACAATTTTAATGGTGTTCTAGAAGTGGTTAGTGCAATAAATTCTGCTCCAGTTTACAGACTGGAGAAAACTTTTGAGGTTAGTGTGGTCATTATACTGTTAATCGTCGTCCATTTGTGTTATTTTAAAAGTATATGTTTTTGTTTATAGCAACTTCCAATGTATGATGGCAGATTTTCTAGTGAATTCAATGAAAAAAAACATTGTTTTCTTGCTTTTTTATCTGAATTGTACTAGAATTACAGCATCAAAACTTTACAAAGATAACAGAACAAATTGATTAATAAATTTGGAATCTAATTTCAGAAATTTTTTAAGGTATGTATAGTTGTTGCAATTTTGGAAAATGCTATCACAATTAAAAACATAACTTTATTTATGCGAATTCAATATAATTTAAAAACGCAAAATTTCTGAATTTATACAAGCATGATATAAGCATGAGGATTATGTATAAAAAAAATTGCAAGACTGCAAATGTAGTTATTTCTTCGATCCTGTACTACCTTTTCATGATACTTGTATGATGTTGTTGTTATGTGTTTCTCCAAGATTTCAATAAGAGAAAGGTGCTTTTGATGTTGAAAAAACATTTTAATGCCATTTAAAAGGGCAATAACAATTGAAAAGAGCAGATTGAATGACATCAACAAAGTTGCACAATAACAACTAAAAAGGTTTAAATACCTAAATTGAAATTGACCTTGAATATAGAAAACACTGCATGTGAACAATTTTGAAATGTGAAGAATGATGATTGATTGATTGATTGTTGATGAACTACTTAAGACTACTTGTCCCTGAGGTTTAGAATGTGAAGTGCATAGAGAAATATAATCATACTGTGGATTCATTTATTTTTTTGGAACCAATTTTCGTAGATTGACGAAAAGTATTATTTTCACGGATAATAGATTCAAATATCACGAAAATACAACTTAAAAAGGGTTTTACAGCAAATCTTCTCTTCAGTTCAAGTGGCCTTAAGGTCACGTGAGCTTTTGCCATCACTTTGGGTCCATCGTCATTGTCTGTCAGTCCTTGCAAACTTATTAAAAAATCTATTCCTTTGAACTACTGGATCAAATGTTACCAAACTTTATCCAAATGTTCTGAAGTATACCTAGTCTGGTGATTTGATCCATCAACAAACCTGGCTGTTGTTAATAAATATAGAACAATGGGGTAAAATTGACCAGCAGGTCAAGTTCTATCTCCTGCTAAATGTTTTGAAAAATCGGACAACCCATTTTACAATTATCACCCCTGATTTTGTTTTCAGATTTCCTTGAACCTTTTGGTTAAATTTCATAGAGATCCATACACTTAAACTAAAGTTATTGTCCGGAAACCAAATGTCTTCGGAAAAACACCAACTAGGACGACGACGTGATAGCAATATATGAACGCAAATTTTTTGCGGTCATATAAAAATTACAGGAGTTATTGCCCTTGAAAGATGGTTTTAATCCATTTTTTTTCTTTTTTGAAGAAATCTTTGTAGATAGAGAAAAAAATTTAAAAATCAAAGATAACTACCACAATAAGATCTACAAATAAGTCAACATGGCTAAATTGTTAAAAAAAAAAACACCTGTTAGGAGTTGTTGCCCTTGAAAGATGATTTTTTTATTTTTTGGTTATTGTGCTGCTTTTGCTAAAACTGTAATAGGTAGTGGTAATCAGTAAAAAAAAGCAAATTGTTTAGCACAATAAGGTCTATAAATCAGTCATCATGACCGAAACTGTCAAAAGTCTCCTTATAGAAGTTATTTCCTCTGAATGATTTTTATCCATTTTTTGGCAGTTTTGTCAAAAAATAGTGGAGTTGGAGAGAAACTTTAAAACATAAAAAAGATCTGCCTGTAAGTCAACATGGCCAAATTGTCACACTAGTAATAGGATTTAATTCCTTTAAACTGATTGAAATAAACAGGAAAAAATAAATATCAAAATAACTTGTTTTTTACCAGTTTAGTTATTCAGGCTCCTAAGAGCCTCTTGTTTAAAAATTTACTTAGAGAGAGATCTCCAATTTAGAAGGTTTGAAAAGCAGTGATTTCAACATTTATGAAACAATTTTTGAAATGAAGAAAGTATTTCTTATCAATTTCGCCACTTAAATTTGTAAAAGTAAAAAAATCACTTGTACAAATTTTTACCTGGCAACAAGTTTATGACCCCAAGCTTATCAACATTCACAACAGATGTCATAATTTGTTGTTACAGGTAATCACCTTATCCCATGGATCATTACTGATCATCAAAATTTATTCATACAAATAGAATTGGTCAGTCAGCATTTGTCATTTCGAAAAAAAAAAATTTCATGCGACCACCTGATTTGCAACCTTTACTGTAGTTTTATGATGAAAATGCCTTTATGAACGTATTTAAAGACATCGTTTTACTTGAATTCAGTTAAAAATGTTTAATCCAGACATATTTGTCTTTGCCTTTTAACTTTTGATATAAAAATAACAAAACAGGTGGCCATTGATTGTATTGAGTTGTGGTGCAAAGTTAAGAGGGTCTTGGTAGGGGTTTGGGAGGAGGCTTTGGTCATCATTTTCTGTATTCTTTATTTTTATACAAATTTTCTCTTTTCTGTATACTTAAGCACCCATTAATCTCTCTTCTTCATTTTTTGGCCCATTTTTCTCTATTCCTTATTTTTTATTTTAAAGCATATTCTCTATTCTATCGCATATACAGACCATAAGTTAATTATAAGGACAGAAACATTGACTAATAGATTCATTATATTAGTCCTATTTAGTCCTTGTTTTGAGACGTAAAAATAAAAAAAAATAAAAAAACAATATGTAGCTTTCGAAGAAAAACAGCTGTTTTGTTTTAAAATTCATTGTAAATTTTTATTTGTATAGTATATATAAATAAGAAAATGAAAGTACACGTTTTTTTCATGTATTTAACCCTAAACAGTAACTGCCCTATTCCTATGATGTTAAGCTGTTACCCAAGAAAGGTAGTATCTTATCACTCAAAAGTGACTTAAGCCCTCAAAATCCTAGCTTAAACCCTGAAAATTTGACACTGAGACATAATGTTTTGGAAAATAATGTTTTGGAAAATAATGTTTTGGTTGAATCACACATGAAAATGGCTGTGATGTCTAAAAAATATATAAATGGTAAAGTGTTGATTATGGTTTATATTACAGGCAGTTCCTAATAGGTTGATGAATGCTTTTGAAGAAGCTAGACAACTGAATTCGGATCATGGCAAAAAGTACATGGAAAAATTAAGATCCATAAATCCTCCTTGTGTTCCCTTTCTTGGTAAGTTGTCTTTTTTATGAGGATTAAAACCATCAGTAAGATTTTATAGTCTGGCTTTTGATATCCACAGATGATTTCGTTCTGATTGTTAACCAATTTTTCATTGGTTTTCTGAATTTTTTTTCATTACAGTTTCTTGATTATACCATATGATTTCCTCAGGTACAGCCATTTCTGCTTTTAATAAGAGCAAAATCATTTCTGAATATCTAGGTGTTAGAATAGAACAATATTCAAAGATGCCATTATGAATAAATACATTACTGCTTAATCTGTTTGTCAACTGAAGCAAATATTTGATATGATATTTTGTGGACTATTAAGTATACTTCACATAGCTTTCTATTCAACTTTAGGCCAAAAATAAAATTTAAAATTGTTTGATGTTGCCTTCCTACCCAACTCAATTGGTAACAAGCAGAATACCCTAAAAAATTTATGACACAAATTGTCTCAAATTTAAAAAAAAAAAGATTTTTCCTTCTCTAACGTTGTTTTCTTGTCTAAAACATGTAACTTATGCTGTTGCAAAAAAAAAAAAAAAATCCCTTCCTACCTACCCAACTTTACAAGGCATGGGTAGACAACATCAAACAAAGAGTTTCTTCAGGGTGGCCTTAACTGTTCATTATGTAAAACAAATGTGAAATTGATATTTGTAGGTATGTATCTGACAAATATTTTGAAGATTGAGGAAGGAAATTTAGATTTTTTACCCAATCGTCCTCCTGGGTTAATCAATTTCAGTAAGCGACGGAAAGTAGCAGAAATCACAGGAGAAATTCAACAGTATCAAAATCAACCATATTGTTTGAGTATTCAGCAAGATATAAGGGTAAGTTCACTGATAACAAGCCAATCTAAAAGTTTTTGAGGGTAGTAATGATCTTTACCGTCAGGCGTAAAACGGTCATTTTGGGCTACCGTTAGCATCAAATTGGTTAAAATTTTATCGTGATTCGTCAAAATATCCTTATCGTGATTCGTCAGTGGTCTAAAATAATTATCAGGGGTGTGGAAATGCAATGCCTGACTCGCCTGACTCGTACATTTGACAGACCGGACAAGCAGTTTTTTGTGTCATTGTTGCCCGTGGACTAGTAAAAAAATGTTGCTTGATAAAGGACAAATAGTATTCAAAAATAAAGTGAATAGAGGATTTTAAGGGAAAAGGGTGGGTTGGTGCAAAAAACAATCCAACAATTCATCAATTATTTTGTCCTAATGAAAATGTACATTTTATCGTCATACACCTAAAATTGCCGTTAACGTCATTTGGCAAGATTTTTTACAGTTATTCATCATGAAGGTACCCCCATTACGACCCTCTTTTTTGTTATGAATCATATTATTACCGCCTTAGTGGTCTTGTGTTCGCCTTGAGTGCAGGAGGTCGTGGGTTGGAACCCCGGCTGGGTCAAATCAAACACTTTTTAATTGGCATTTGCTGCTTCTCTGTTAAGCATCCTGCATTAAGGGGTAAGAGCAAAGACTGATTGGCTGGGAGTGTTAAAAATCCAGCTCAGCATGTTGGTCTTTTACAAACAGGGTTAATATTCATATTACATTTATCTGTTCTTGTCCTGAATATGCATTTAATTTGCGACTGGATGTTAAACACCATCCATCGTCATCATATCATATTAATTACAGAAGATGTCCTGATTTTATACATCATGTCTTATTGATTCCGGAATATCCAAATTATAAACAATATCATTGGTCAAAGAATTTTGAGCAAAAAAAAGAATTGACTTAGATCCATAAGAAAATTGTAATGACTTGTTCCAAAAGTTTTGTGATGTAGAGATCTGAATTTTGATTGACGCAAAAGACTTTCAGTAAAAATAATTAGTGAACCTGAATCGTTATGATTTTCTGTCAAATAGTATGAAAATAAACAGAATGTTATGAAACAGGACCAATATAATTGTGTATTTATGATAAATATTGAGTAAGAAATGATAATTTTGTCTGAATACATTTTATATTTTTCCTAAGATTGTTATGGTTTTCAGACTAATCATCACCCATCAAATTAAAAGTGAATGTTTTCTGATCCCACCCAATAAATTCTAGAACAGATCTGATATGTAACCACATTTTCCAAATTTTCACAATATAATGTGCATTATTTAATATTTGCAGGAATATCTTGAGAGTTTAAATCCCCGTGAGGAATTGTCAGAGAAAGAATTTAATGATTACTTATATGAGAAATCGTTAGAGATAGAACCAAGGAACTGTACAAGGCCTCCAAAATTTGTATGTATATTAATACACAGTTGAAAGCAAAGTCATTTTGGAATTACATATATAATGAAAAAAAAATTCTCCAGCTGATATCATGATTACATTCTTGATGTGATACATTCACAAAAATAATGTAGATGTGAGCTTCATATGCACTAAATTAATATTTTCTATATTGATTGTTTAAAAAATGGCAACCACTTTGTTGATATTACTCTTATATTTTACCTATGAAAGTTGGGGTTAACCGTTAGCTTAAATTGCTGCATAACTCAAGAACATTCTTTTTCATAAGAGAAATACATGGAAATACATGTATATACCTGTAGTAATACAAATGAGATGAGATTTTACAAACACTCTTATTCTTAAATAGATTCTTTTTTTGAACAATGTACCTCCGTTGCAATGCTCACCTCAAGAACTGGATGTTGTGGATCCATGGCTGGGTCAAACTCAATACTTAAAATTAGTATTTGCTGCTTTTTTGCTAAGCACAGGGCATTAAAGAGTAAGAGTGAAGACCAGCTTGTCACAAAATAATGTGTCAGGGTATAATGACTTGTCTTCCTGTGGACTATTACCTTTGAACTAGGATGTCAAAAATTTCAGCTCAGCCTGTCAGTCTATTACAAAGCAGGCTTCATATTCATATGACATAAACATGTTCTCATTTTGAATATATATGCATTTAACTTGCCACTGGATGTTAAATAGCCATCAATCATCATCTTTTCAAACATTTTATACAAAATACATAAATTTATGTTAACCTTTTGAAAATCTGTTTCAGGCAAGAAAAACAGACTATCCATTGAAGTCACCAGGAATCAGACCCATTACAGCAAAACATTTAACACAGAAACATGCATCATTTCCATTTAACGCAACATTTGGTTCAATGAGAGAAGATGCGACTGATGTAGAAGCATCCTCTCCGCATAACACAACACCATCAACCCCTACCACACCTCTGTCACCGCCACACAATGGAGACAGTGTGTTCTTACCAGTCACAATCGGCCAAGGCATAGGTAATGTTGTTGCCGAGGAGGCAGATATTATAAATTATTTAAGGTCCCTATCATAAGGGTTTCTAACACATCACTACATATAGGTGCGTTCGACTCCTAATCTTAATTAACTAGGATTTTCAGTTTTCATACCGAAGGTCAGTGCTTCTCTCCAGGCACTCCAGCTTCCTCTGCCAATGAAAACTAAACACTACGAAATAGCACAATTGTGCTGAAAGTGCCGTTAAACACCAATCAATCAATCAGTCAATCTTACCACTAAGTTACCAGTCACAATTGGATAAGGCAAAGGTAATGGTATTGCCAAGAGGCAGATCTGTTTAATCTCTATGTAACAGATCCCTCTAATACTGTGGATTCATTTATTTTCGTGGATTCCAATTTTCGTGTTTTGTGGAAAACTTGAATATTCGTGGATATTTAATTTCGTGGCTTTGGGAAAGTCTGCATGCATTCCTTTAGAAAATTGGTAATTCGTTGACCATTTAAATTTGTGGTTCACCTGTACCCACGAAATCCACGAAAATTGGTATCCAACGAATAATAATGAATCCACAGTACCTCCACGCAATAAAGACAAGTGTGTTCTACCTTTTCATTATCCATAAGGGCATATGTTATGTTGTTGCTCAGGCATATGTTATGTTGTTTCTCAGGCATATGTTATGTTGTTGCTCTGGCATATGTTATGTTGTTGCCAGAAAAGCAATGTGTTCTACAATTCACAACTTGCTAAAGAGGCATATTTAAGAAATCATATATAGTCACTTTCATAATGCACTTTTACCACCCCTTAACAATTGAGAGGGCATGTAGTAACTATCTGCCAAGGCTTAGGTAAATTGTACCTTTTTCACCTCTACATGATGTGGTCAGTTTATTTATACAATTCCTTTCTTTCGTTGGACGAGTGGTCTAATTAGTCGAACTACTGTATCACTAGCCTGTCAACACTGAGGTTGTGAGTTCGAATCCTGCACGGGGCCTGTGCACTTGACTCCAATCTTTAATTGACTAGGATAAAAGTAGGATTGTCACTACCGCAGGTCGGTGTTTCACTCTGGGCACTCCTGCTTCCTCCACCAATAAAAACTGACTGCCACAAAATAGCATAATAGTGTTGAAAGTGGTGTAAAACACCAATCAATCAATCTTTCAGATTTTCTCGTATCTTGTATGTTAATATGAATATAATTTTTGTAATAAAATGGATACCAAGAAAGTCAGTCAAAATTGATAACTTTATGTATTTGAATATTTTTAGTAATGAGACAAAAAATACTGATATAAAAGATTGTTGCCATGTGATTAATTAGATTAGTTTAATTTTCTGCATAATTATGAAAACCTGATGTCCTGTTAGACAAATAAATATATAGCTAAAAAGTTGATTAATTTTTTTAAAAATTACCAATAAATATTCTGGTAAAATTGAAGAAATGAGTTAGTTAGGTATAGGTTATATTATGTATTATATATATATAGCAAGTAAGAGTTGATTGGCTTAAATTTATTATTAAATTTTTGAAACATTTATGGTGACGATGGAGTATAGCTATTTCCATTGATAATTACATTCGGTCATTGATCTGAGAAGTTAGTGTTGTCCATTTCAAATACTCGCAGTCTGCATCTGGGTTGTAACTAGATGAAATCTTATTTATTGTTTTCAATTTTATTTTTCTGACAATCTGTTTTAGAAATATTTAGAAACAAAGAAATCCTTTTATAAAATAATATTTTAACTTTGCAGACCACAGTACAAATCCATCACAAAATAATGAATTTCCAGAAAATGAATTACCAATGGATGGACTTTTACCACCCCCACCATTACCGCCACGGAGGAAAAATCGTGATAGTGAAGACGGTTCACCAAGAATTGACAATGCTCCAGAAATCCCTCCTAGGGGTCTGCCGCCTCCCGTTCCTCCTCGCAAAGACTCAATGTTTGGCTCACTTACACGCTGTCAAAGTGTATCACAACAGCCAACGAGGCATTTATCTGGTCATTTTCAGAACTTAAATGCAACATTACCACGGTGTAGTGCCATGGAAAGGGAATCACGACCATCAATACCAATAAACTTTAACGGTGAAGAAGATATTTCATTGACAACTACTCCTAAACTGCCGCCAAAGACTTATAAACACATTAGACAACAGAGTAGCTAGAATATGTTGTTGTTCATTTCAAAATCTTCAGAGAGTCTGGAATGGAGTTTCTATCATGAATAAAGTGATTGGATAATAATTTACCAAAGAATGGTGTCTGTTGATATGGGATATTCTCTGGCAGAATATAAAAAACAGCTGTGCTGCTAATTTCTTTGCTTAAATAAGACGTGTCATCGTATGATACAAATCATTGTGATGTATTCCAGTGTTTTGACCCAAATACATTTAGCTAGTGCTACCTGAGCTAGTAAATTTGATAATCAGACGTTGCTTATTATAGCAACAAAGAAATGCAATATACACTTGTGTGCGTGTGTGAGTGATGTTGACAATGATGAAAGACATTTCAGGGATGGGAATATAGAAATATGTTATACACAGGTGAAACTTTTTATGGCAAAACATTTGTAGATAAAAATGAGTGATGGAAAGGAAGGGTTGTACTATGTCACTTTGCACTGTTAGACAATGGTATCTTTTCTCCAGTACCTCTATGTACTGTTACATTACTATTCCAGAAGGCAAACATTTACAGCAGAAACCAGGCATGTGTGAACTGAATTCTTGCAACTTGCCAGTTTTCATTTGTAGTATTATCAATGGCTATTTGATAAATTGTTAGGCATTAAGATTAATATTGTATGATGAAGGACATGATTCATGTGGCTTTGCCTTAGATTTATATTATCTGCCATAGCAGTTTTGGATTCCAGCAAATTTAAATATCTCTTGATGAAATTGATAAATTGCCCACTTGCCATTCTTGCAGAAAATTTTAATTAACACATGAATGCTTTCTGGTTAGAAATGAAAATACAAGTTAACAAATTTTATTTCAAATGGTCTTGCTTATTTAGATTTATATCAAGCTTTTTGAAAGAATGTTTAGTTTTATAAAGAGCAGTCTCAAAAAGGTAGTTGTTAAACCAAAGTTACTCAAGTGAAACTTAGGTAAAATCTAAGGTAGTAATATGGATCAAGCATTCAACTGATCAGTATTGCCTTCAATATCCAACAATTGCTTAAATAGGTTTATATCAAATTAAACTGAAGAGTTGCAGGAAATTGGTTTAACGCTTGAATGGTTTTTGCTGTAAATCTGCATTTTGTTATGATTATAAAAGGATCTCAACCTGAATAAATATGAAATATTTGACAGTGCATGTTATGATATGCAATGGATCGATTGATCAGACTTTTCCAATGTATTTAATGAATTGCATAACATGAGATTAATTCTTCTTAAATCTTGCCTTTAAAATTTTCCTGGTAAAAAGAATGCCTTCTGAAATAATCTATAGTATTGTTATGTTCATTGTTGTCATTTTTGTGTTAGAATGTACAAGAGGTCCAACAATGTAGAAATTTGTATTAATTGGAGAAAAGATATCATTGTTATATTACTCTGGAAATATGGCATTATGGGTATTTGTTTTACTTTTAAAATCTGGTAAAAGAATGTTTTTATGAAGTTGTCACAATGTCTTCCATTTCGTTCATCAGTTAACATTTCTGTTAACAAAATACCAGCTAACAGATAGAGATAAAATATGATCTTTATCTATTTAACATCATTTCATTTGATCATTTTTTCAGTTTCAGTCATATTAAAGATTTTCATTTCCTGTTTTTGATTCCGTAAAGTAAGGAATTTAAAGATTGTTTGTAAATATGTTAAAGCTTTATTGTACAATGCCATATTTCCATTGTGTTGAACCAGCTTGTCCACGTCAAGAAATGGCCAAAGATTATTGCCAAAGATTTTTATTCTGTAGCAGAAAAATGTGATATTATGATTTTAAAGTGCTTTTAACTCTTTGTTGTTTATTTTATTGATAAGAATCTGTCTGGCATAGATATTGTTTACTGCTAAACTGCTGGCGATGTCACTGTTTGCATATTTTTTTTTAGTACTATTAAGTTTTGCTTTCAGTTTATATTTGAAATATTGCAACAAGATTGAAAACTCCTTTGCTACCAATGACCTTAACCTTCACATATTTTTGGATTTTGCTGATTCAATATTTAAGATTCTGAATGCAAAGAATTATTTTTACAAGCATAAAGATTTTTCATGACTAATGAAAGCATCTGTCAGAGAGAATGGTCACTGTGACCTATATTTCATGTGCCCTAATTTCAAAAACAATGAATCTGTGCTATAGGTTAATTCACTGAATGAATTTGGTTCACTAGAAAAGGCATTGCATTATTTAGTGTCATCTTATCTGGATGGATATATAGGTCAACACTGAAGGAAAATTTGGTCAGCATTTCTTAATTTCAGGCTCTTAAAGACTTCAGGGAAATATCTCTTCCTATAAAAGGTGAAATACACATTCATATCTTTCTATAAAATAGTTTATATACTTCAAAAAAGGTTCCAGTTGGAAAAAAATTATCCAATTAAGTCCAATACAAAAAAACAAGATAGGACAACAAAAACACATTTTTCATCTAAACAGTGAGAATACATTTGGATTAAAAGAAACGATTGAAATTCATTCTTCAATAGTCAATTGACCCTGTAATTAATTGAAGATCCTTTTTTTCAGTTGTCTCCCTAGGATGGACAGAAATTTTCATTGACAATGTAGATCTAGCGGAAAGAGCAAATTTGTATGTGTGTAATCTTTTTCAAATCTTTTAATTACATTTAATTTTATTTTGAGCTAAAAAAAATTGATACCCGTAGATATTTTTAGCTGCAAATTAGTTGAAAAGCTGATATATAACTTTCAACTTATCATACTTGGAATGGGCAGAAGCCTGTTTTGTCCAGTATAGAACCTGTCTACGATTGAAAAAGGGAAGCAATTTGTGTTATAAGTGTGTAATAACAGATTCAAATTGGTAACTGGCAAATGGACTATTGGAATACCTTGAAGTCAAATATATTTAAATACAAATTGAAAAATGTTATCAGATAAACTAATTTACTGCAATCTGTATTTACTGGTCAACATTGTCTTCCAATATAAAATTTTCACACATTACTACAAAGAAACCAATTAAGTTACCATGAGAACTGCACATAATATATATTTAAACCATAATCTTTATGATTAATGAATAACTAATTCAAAGTCATTGGTAGCATCAACTCGTTTTGAATATGCACAAAATATTTGCCACTTAACATTCTGCAAACTACAATCAATCAATATTAACAACCCCGGTTACAGGATTTTTCTAACAGTTCTTTATAAAACACAGAGAAGTCTATGTCAAAATTTAGCTTTACAAAATATTTAGTCTTTAATAAAGTTTTATATTGAACACAAATTTTTGAAGCCAAAAATTATTATTTTGTATCAAGAAAAGAATTTGATTTTTTTTTATAGTTTCTTCAGACCTGTAGACAGGAAGTACAGTTATTGTTTTGATATTTTGTATGTTTATTTAATTGTAATTTTCATATTTCCTTTTACATTTTTGTAGGAGTTTATTTTATACAATGGAATTTTGTCATAATGAAAACTGGTCAGTTGTTTGATGTGGACTCCTAGTACAGCTGGTTTTGAAATATATTTGTTTTAGTGACAAGTCATCTTATAGAAATATGTACCAGACTGCATCTTAATCGTTTAAACAAAATCCCCAAGGATTCATTTTTTTCTTGAAACGTACTTTGAAATGTACAATACTTTGCAGTTTTATTCAAACAGAGCAGTTCATTAATAATAACAAAACACATGTTCATTATCCTCGATTTTTCAAAACCATTTATTCCTTCTAATAAAAAGAGGCCATTTCAAATACACTTGTCCCAATCTTCTTATGAACTGGACTACTCATCTTATACACTGGTGAAATATCGTATAGACCTTCTGTAACTTATACTGATAACAAACCTCATAAAAAAAAACTGTAATAGTAAACCATGATTTTCCTTCCAAAACTACCCATATTCCAACCTATCCATTATAAGAAGAACCTATACATAAGTCATATTACAAGTGGGGCGAGTTAGCAGTTGAAAATCTTTATTCCGAAGACGTTAACAGAATTCGTGACAACTGGTGTTTTCTTAAATTCTTATGAACTTATTATATTCCAGCTAGCATAATATATTTTATGACCAAAGAATTTTCATCACTGTTCATCTTTAGCCTTTCTATACTATCAGATCAATTATAGCAGGAGTAAAAATGTATATATACATTGAAGATGATATTATACAAAACACCATTCACTTTGTTCATTTTAGATAAAAAAAATAACATTGCCAATCTTTTCACCCTTGCAATGTTTTTCTGACATTTGAACCATTTTGTCCATAATTTCTGAAATTCACAATTTATTTAAATTTGAATCATCCTTTAATTACTTCTAAAATTCACATGACTAATATAACCATCGTTAAATGGGTTCCCGTCTTCCATTTAAGGAATAAATGTTTTAAGACACAGTCTGGTACATGATTTTGTGTGATACATTTATCCAGTGCAATGCCACAGTAATGTCAGCAGTGGTTTTTTTATGTTTTGAAGACTGCCTTATGTGATTGTTTCATATCAATAAAAGTTCTTCACAACATCAATAAGACGTTATGCTATTATTTTGTCTGTGGTCTAGCTGTCACAAAAAATTCGCTCAGCTTGTTGGTCTTGTACAAAGTAGGTTTTATAGGTATATCCCAAAGATGGTCTAGTTTAGAGTGTGTTCAGAATACAAACGGACTGAACACTTTTTCAAGTTGGAGTTCTTGTACAAATAATTTTCATTCATGCACATAGTTATGCAGGATACAAAGTTTCAATTGGATGAAAAACTTCACAACCAAAGTCAATCTTTATTTCTTATGAGCCAATCTCTTCTTAAACTACACTAGTTTTAGACTCAAGGGGATTTATGATTGATGATTGGAAGTCCCTCAACAATCATCATTTAATGTTGATCAGATAGCAAATATGGTGGCATAAGTGGCAAGTAGGTCCTGTTGAGACCCTATGGCCAGATTTAACCTTAATTGACAGGATTGATATATGGAATGTTCTGATGAAAAACATTGCCAGCAGAGCAAACAATTGATTATGATTGGCCAATTTTAAAATATGCAACTACAAGGCTAAAGGTTTCATTCAATATTTTTACACCACACACACTTCTGTATATATGCCTATATGAAAATAAGGATATGTGGCATAATTGCCCAAGAAATAATTATCCACCCAAGTTTAAATGACATGGATGTAAGCATATATAGGTCACTGTATGGCCATCAAAAATGAGGAAAACCCACACTGTATACTAAGGTAAATAAGGCCCTGACATGGAAAATATGAAGCAATATAAAGAAGAAAACTAACAGCTTGATCTATGACAAAACAATTAAAAAACAAATATGACATACAACTGAATCACAGGCTCCTACCTAGCAACAAGAGGAAATGAAAATTCTCTCTGTGACGTCCTGCAAATCTTAGAGGTGAGGCAGCAGAAAGGTGTCTACAATAAGTCAAGCTTTCAATTGGTCAAAGTCTAAAAACATGAAAAATTAAAAAGAGATCTGTCTAAATGACAACGAATATTGAGATATGACAAAAGACAACTACTGTTGAAGCCTATGTTTATTGAAATATTTATTGTATATATATATATACTGAGACATAATAACAAACTACATGTATAAAAATAATAAATAAAAATACAACCTATAAATTACATAACAAATATTTGGTATATAAAAAACATTATCTATGTAAATGCACACCTAATATTTGATTAAAAAATACTGAATGATTTGTTCATTGAGATGAAGGTAACAAGTAACCCCTCCCTCACCACTTTCCTCTAACAATTTACATAAAAGGTGCATCTTCCTTGTTATTTCAATATTTGCAAACAGAATACTACTGGTCAAAGAGTAGTTCTTGCTGGGTAGCAATTCTTGCCACCATACTTTTTTTTTAAATTTGATGGTCAAGTTTATCGGTATATTCATCATCCAGAAATTTAACTTTAATTAAACTTTGATTCATTTGTCATGTTATCAACGATAATCTTTCTTATTGATAAAAATTTTATTCTTTTTGTTTAAAATATTGTTACACATTGTAGTAATCTTGTGATGAAGAGCCTGTGCAGTCATGGTGTTGCATTTTATTTAGATATAAATCTTAACTTTAAAACATCAAACATTGTTGTCAGCCCATCAAATGATGGGAATCCTTATCAAACATCAATGTAAGGTAATTATTATTATATAATAAAATACATTATGTATTGGCTTAGTGGCTTATTCTCAAGAAGAAATGAAGCTCTATCCAAGGGTTACAATTTATTGTACTCCTCTTGAAGCCATGATGCAAGAACTATTGCTCTTATTATTGCAAAAACTAGCAGATATTCATAAGTCCAAGGTGGTCTTATATTTATAGAAATAAGCATGTGTCCTAGTTTGGTAATTGATACCTGTCCTTAATTATGGTAAAAAATTTCATGTCATTTCAGTTAATTTATAAAAATACACATTAATCAAATCCAGATCTATAAAAATTCAATCAGCTGATAATAATTTATTATTTCCAGGTAAAAATAAAAAAAATCTTAATTTTTACTAAGGTCCTGCTGTTGACACTTGACTAGGAATACATTAACAAGGCCATCAAATATATTAATATAAGCATACATATAAATGGAGAATGTGTCCCATGGGACACAGATGATGCCCCTGCTTGCATACAACATGATAAACTTGATCTGTGTTTTGTGGTACAAATGTAATAAGCATTAAGTTATAGTGTATAAGTTTCATAACATTTGGTTGAGGCAAACTAAAGTTGGAGAACAGAAACCAATTTTGGGACATACGGACGGGAAAGGGTAACATGTAATGCCCCTCTTCAGCGGCAGGGGCATAAAAATTAGGCTTAGGGGAGTTTTGGAAACAGGAATACATTTTTTATCCTTGATCATGTTGATAAAATATACAGTATCTTCAATATTAAATTTTCTTCAAAATATATGTACAATGTAAAAAAAAATCTAACAACTTGAAATAAATAAAATGAAGCTACATTCTGAACAGGTATTGCCTAAATGCTACATAAACATGCTAAATATGAACTATGATTTGGCTGAACACACACAAGTGGTAAGATATTACCTCTTAATCTTTGGTAAATTATCATTTTATTTCTCATTTTTCATTTGAATAAGTCAAATTGCCAATGAAACTTGGTGAAATTTACATATACATGTACATGTACTGTTGCATTTTCATATAAATTTCACTAACCATCAATTTTCTTAATTTTATCTTTATGGAAATTATAATACATCAGGACAGTTCAAAAAAGTGTAAGGTGTAATAATTTCTTCTCTGAAACATGAAAGAGTAACAAACATGAAAAGTTTGACATATTGCAAATATTACAATAATATAGACAATTTTCAATAAAAGATAACATTTCTGATCTTTCTGCTTTGTTTTTCTCTGTCTCTCTACCACTCGTCAAGAAAATCAAACCCAGTTTTTTGAAGATTAAGTGAACTCTGAAATTAAAAAAAAAAATCATTTGAATTATGATGTATCATGTTAGTCAAATAAAAAATCCATATTCTTTATCTTTCTTTTTGTATCATAGATATCAAAGAAATTTTTTGAGTGCTGATTATGTCTTAAGATTTTTGTGAAAAAGGAAAACAACAAACTATATACATATACATCTCTACATTGTACTCCACTAAATATAGCTGTCTGGACAAGGACAAATCTTCTATTTTACTTATGAATTTATTCATATAGGATGCATATTTATGACTTATTTTTTTGCCTTATCAATAAATTAGTAAATAAAAATTTTGAATTGTTGGTGTCTGGTTTTGTAAAAGTAGAAATCAGGTCAAAATATCAGCTTTTAGGAGGACCTAATTATATACATGTATACTTATGCTTAAATACTGAGGTTTCATTACTCATGTCACTATTCATGAGGTACCAGTTTTTGTGAACTTCATGGTTAAAAGTAGACCATACATTTAAATGTTGAACAAAGTGTACATTTGTGTAAAGGTTTGTATTCAGCAAAATTTTGAAAAACAAAGAAACCAAATATCCATGAAAAACACAATTTTTCCTCAATCCACGAAAATTGGTACCTACAAACAAAAATAAATGAATCCACACTTATACATTCCAGAAATATACAAGTAAAAAGTGTATAGCATAGTTTTATACATGTACATGTATGTAGCTATATAAGTTGTAACTGCATTGAATCAAACTGAAAGAAGGAAAAGCTTTACCTAAACTCTTACAAGTTTTAAACTAATTGAGAATCTCATAGATGAATAAATAAATCATGCTTGTAACATAGAAGGAAAGTAAAATGTATTTATTAATTAGGAAATAAAGATGTAGAAATCCATGAAAATACTTAGGTTTAAGTAAAACATATATTTACAAAAAGTCACCTAAAAGTCCACCTAGATTATTGACAAAAACAGAAGATATAATTAATTCAAACAGATATACATTGTAGATCTACAACATGGGGTGCTTTCCTTGATGGTGTGTACCCAAAATCTGGTATCTTTAATCGTTAAAACATGTTTGATAAGGGATCAGTAACAATTTCAGTGATTTGAATCAGATTGGTAATAGAAAACTAATAGAGAAAATTGAAATCAATAAGTCTAGAGACTATCATTTATAGTATAAAATAGCTAATCAAAGAATTCAAATCAAAAAAATATATTCAACTCAAAACCTAACTATAGTTATACTCTCACTTGTTTGGTCATATAAAGTTGAATAATAGTTTAGATTTGAATTCTTGGATTAGTTATTATTTTTATTACATTGACATTTTAAGCAAATAAAGTACAAAATGCAATAAACCTATCTTTTTCTAGACATTCACTTCATTTTGATACAAAATTATTGTCAACATCTTGCAAACACTATTGATGTATGAGGTCAGAGGAGCGAAAATACAGGATTTTTTTCATAGGTGAATTTATGGGGTTTTATGGTCCTACATGTATTTATCAAATTCAAAGTTAAAATACAAAATAATCTTACCATGGAACCATGTGAATCATTTAGTGAGTATGACCCTTTGTTCATATCTACTGCTATCAATTCAGTATCTTCATAATCCACGTTAGAAACTAGATGAGATTTGTCATTTGTTCTACCATCCAATCTGTCGTCATGATCAATACTTTGTGCTGGCGGTTCGTACAACTGAGATTTACCAGAACTATAACTTTCCTGGCTGTCCCCTTTCAATAATGGTTTTCTGGAAGGTGACCCATCTGTATTAAAACCTTTCAATAAAGGACGATGTGATGGCGAAGTTGTTGCACTACTTAAGCTATCCTCATCCTCAACTACATGTGAAATCATTGGGTTTTCAAACACAGACATTTCAATATCATGTTTTCTTTTTGAAACAGATCCGTTTGATGCTATCCCTTGCTCAGCAGGTTTCTTATCTGAATAGAAACTTGGATCAGTTTTACTATTTCTACCTTTTTGTTCATCGGTATCGATAAAGCTGTCTCTATTAAATGCATAATTGATTTCTTCTGGAGAATTATCGTTTTTTATAATTACGTTTTTCTGAGGTAGGAGATTTACAGTATCAGCCTTTTCATTGTGTGCTTTGGTTAAGTCAACATTTTTTAAGTTTTGAAATTCCGAATACCAGAAGCTTTTTCCTGGTTCCATTACTTTAAATTCTGTTGGTGCTTCTCGTGATGCTTCTTCTGACAAATCTTTGGAACTTCTTCTTCTTGTTTTGGACTGTTTTGTCATCTGCTCTGGTTCCAAGTCTAATAAGGTAAGATCCTGTTGACTCTAAACGATAAAAGATTAAAGAACTAGTTATTATAATTTTAAAGGAACATATCAGATGAGCAGGAAGAACTTTATCAATTTCTTTTGAAAACTCATGTACATTTTTATCTAAGGCAAAAAAAAAATACTTCTGTTTCCTGCCTTGCTGCCTACTCTAAATTTCCACAACTAAAGCAACTTACATTAATTTTGAAATTTTTCCCAGTATTCCCTTAAATGCATTGAGTTTAAAGGTCAAAACATTCGAGACAAAATTAAATTGAAATATATTATGAATGGTATCTGAAGGAATAATGTCTTGTGAACATTTGGTGGATGAAAGTTTTAAAACACTTCTTGATCATGTTTTTTTTTTCAAAATATAAACATGATAAAGTGGAAAATGGCCTTATCATGTACCTACTTTTATTCTTAAATTTCAAAACACCTTATCGCTATTTGTCTGCCATTACTGGACATCACAAAGGTTCCCGTAAAAGTTTGTCATCATAATAGCAAATGTCTGACACCACAAAGGAAAAGCGATTGTTGAATGACATCAATAGTTCAATTGTTGCAGATTCCCAAATAGCATTAGGTCTATTATACTCAAATCAATTCTAAAATGTTAACCATTTTTACATTTTCAAAAGAAAGTGAAGAAATTAGTGAAGTCTCCAGATATATTTGTGCATGTTATCAGGAGGGGTCTTTCAGTCTTCTATTTCAAAATTCCCATCAGTTTTAATAATTCATGATTTTTCATACAAACCTTAGTTTTCCAAGAAAAAGGTCCAGAAAATTCATCTTGCCATGTCCAAAACTGTAACAAAAAATGTACACTCTAAGTAAGCCACAGCTTTTTTTTTTTAAAGATGGAATACATATGTACAATTGAAAGAAATGAGATATTCATGAATAACATGAACGGTTTAAGTTTGTAATACCCTGTGAATATGATCCTTATACGATAGAAGCACAATTTAAATCGAGATGATAAGTCCAAACAACTGAAAAGCTGCTGGAATTTTTAAGCACATAAAACAGTAATAGACTTTGCTCCATGGACTACAAACTTTATGATTGTGTTGACGGCTCTAAATGTATGCAAATAGTAAGTTTTCTGTCACCTATAGTTGTTAATTTCTATGTCATTTGATCTCTGGTGGAGTGTTGTCTCATTGGTAATCATACCACATCTTCTTATTTTTGTATTAATATTGAAAAAAAATGTTTGCTACTAATATACACTTTCTTAATGTTCAATATGGGGCCACAGATTATAAACTGCATCTTAATAATAGAAAAAGGTCGTTACTTTAATATTAGAAAATAGAATATGCAAACTCTGTAATGAGGAAATAGAAGATGAGATGCACTTATTTTAAACATGTAAAGCTTTGGTTAATGTTGGAAGTTTCTTTCTTAGCAAAATATTTAGTAAAGATAAAAATATTTCAAAACTTAATTCTCTTTTTTATTTGGTTAATGGAAAATCAAGATAAAAACAGTGTCAATCATTAGCAATGATTAGAGGTTTTAAATAAAAATAGAAAAACAACATTAAATTAGATTGCCTTGTATAGAGTTACAAATGTATAGATATATATGTATATATGATCATATATGCATTTACATTAATAACATTCAATTAATAATGATATGCTACATTAAGGTGTGCTGTCCAGTACAGGGTCCAGAATAACAAACAATGGGTCACATTATATTATAATCTTTTATTATAACAAATTACTTATTTCATTTACCATGTTTACTTTAATATTAGATGTTAATCCATTGAATCAAAACTAATGTTATAATTTGTTTAACCTATTTTTATTTTACTGATATTATGTTTGAACAATTATATTGTAAATATTCTGCCCATTTTGGAAGTTGTGATTTGCAAATAAAGTGTATTTGTTTGTTTGTTCATAACAATTGAAGTACACTGTTGGTACAAAATGTACATTAAAAATAAATTTTAATTTAATTCATTTTTCTATATAATCACAGTGATTTCTTCATTTTCAGATAGGTTTGACATTACTTAATAGGATTTCGGTACATTCTAGATTGATTTCAGCATTCAAAGGGATTTTAGCATCTTAAGATTATGGACCTCTATTGGACAGAAAATTTTTTAGGGAATCTTCTAATAAAATTTTAGGAAATATCAACCCTGTTATACAATGTCATTATGACTTGACTAGTAGTGACACGCTATACGCATTTTTGTTCTTACATCATTTGTTTCATCAACAACAATCTTTTCCCCCATCTGAACCTTGAGAACTGGATAAGATATTGGGTATACATCCCCTTTACCATAATCTTTATATCTGTCGCGGACATCTGGATGGACGAAGTAATCATCAAGAATGTCATCTTGTCTTTTTTCATCAAACGTTTCCCATTTTTCATTGAAAAGTGATTTGACCATTCGCGTTTCTTGAACAATTTTACGTGTAAGGGGGTTTATAGATTCAAAATATGCAGCAGAGATGGTATCCATAATTGTAATAAACGGACAACTGTCTGATTAACAAGGAAGTGACTCAGGAAACAATTTGACAGCCCAGCGGCAAAATTCTCTGATTGGATTGAAGACTTCCGAGATTAGCGAAAGAAAAATTGATGTACAACGCTGAAGGAAAATTAAATGTGAATGATACAACAGAAATATAGAAAAATATTCAAATGTTATTGATATATTTATTATTTCATGTAAAGTTAATGCATAAAATAATTTTAATATCCATTTATTTGCATTCTAATTTTATGTTGATGTGTGCAATCGGTTCTGACCTTCACCTTTTCTCTTCCTAGTGTAAACAGAAAGGGCACCTTTCAGTAATTCAGATAACATTTTTGTTGTGTATTTAGTAATATAACATGGGAGCTCGAGCATCTATACAGCTGCAAGACGAGGAGATTGAAGAAATACAAAATGAAACAGGATGTAAGAAAAGTTATTTGTTATTTATTGTAAACAAAATTCTTTTTTTAATATTTACACATGTCATTCCTGAGATAATCAGATTTTGTATAAAATATTTTCAGAACATACTGTACATGATGAATATATTGTGTTTAAAATATTTTCAAAACAGACTGTACATGACGAATCTGGGTGGATTCACCTTGATTCCAGTACACACCCTGAGTGGAATTGGCCCAAATTCCTGTTGGTCCCTATTTCATTGTTTGTTCACTCTAATTTTTGCTTGGCCAATGTCATTTCACCCTATTCCTATTCACAACTTGTCATTTCTTTCCTATTAAAAACTTAATTTTATTTGGTAAAGAATATGAACTATCATGTTTTTTTATTATCAGTGCGAAAATGATATCTAAAAATGAAAATTGATTCCTGTGAGTAAAAGTTTTAATAGCTTTGTTTATTGAAAACATCTTGTAACTAAGCTGAGCAATGTAAAAACATACATCAACATATTAGTAATTATTAGGCAAGTCTTTTATTCTGGCATTAAAAGCAATAAATAAGTGATTGATTAAACTGTCAAATTATTAATAACGGTAATCATTATTAACACCTTTTTGATCAATTATATAATATATAATTAAATTCATAGATATTTAGAATAGAAAGTAAAAGTCCATATCAATATGAAGACTTTATAAACATCCATAATTCAAAATTATATTATTAAAAACCCATATCATGCATATAGAATGTAATTTTAGAGTAGAGATGATTATAAAGACTTAACCTTAATTCAAGATTTTATTTTCAATTTCTATACACATATACATTTGTACCTTAATTCAAGATTTTATTTTCAGTTTCTATACACATATACATTTGTTCCTTAATTCAAGATCTTATTTTCAGTTTCTATACACATATACATTTTACATCTATTTATACCATACCATCACAATTTATGTGCAAACAATGTCCTGAAAGGTTTAGACAATCTGAACTTTACATTGATAAATTTATTATGTTAAGACTTATTTTAAAACAAAATTCATCTGTTTTATTTTTAGAAAAACTCAACAGTAGCTATAGTAATTACACATTTTATATTAAAGAATAAATGTTATTTATATATTTTAAAAACAATGGTGAAACAACTACTTTTTTCCGGGTTTATTCCACTCAAAGCAAAACAACTGATGCTAACAGGAATCTGTTAAACTACCTATTACTGTAACAGTAGATTTTTTGTACATTGTTTACTCTATTTGTTTTTAAAATGTCCATTATATTTTTGCTGAAGATATGATTATGTTAAATATTTATCAAGCAAACTTTCAGATGACAGGACAAGGGATTATTGTTCTGCTGAGAGACTAGTCTTTCAAGTGTTGAAAATATTTTTTGAAATAAGGATTTTCATGAAATAGCAAAAATATTCATATAAAATGAAAACAACTATTAAAAATGGGAAATTTATTAACAGATAACCTATTAACTTATAATTAGGACAAACATGACAAAGACCATGTTAATAAAATTTCCATTATTTTTCAAATTTTAGGGATGTGTTATTTCAATTTAAGTTGAAATACACAAATGTACAAAATGTACCTGATGGCTTTTGTTTAAAAAAAAAACATTTTGACCTATGTATTTAATACACTTATTGTTTTAGCTAATTTAAGTACTTCAGACTTCTCAATATAACAAAAGCAAAACACACACAATAGATAAAACTGCATTGTGAGCATGTCTGATTCAACAATAAAAACAAACCAATGGTCAAATGTTTATTTGTTACTTTGTATACAATTCTTTTTTTAATACATACATGAATTTTATTTACGTACATTATTTTTCAGTTTCCAGAAACCAAATTATCCGATTATATAGCCGCTTTGAAAGTTTAGACAAAAGTGGAAATGGATTTCTTAGGTATTGTATTTTAAACAGTTTTGTAATTTTTAAGTTTATGGTTAATTTTGATGATATAAGCAAACATTTCAAGTATGCCCTTATTCCATAACTATAATACAAAATTTTGTATAACTTACATGCATTGGGGTGTAACGCATATTTTTTCATATTCTTAGTAATATTTGATTTTAAAAATCTTTTTTTTTATGCTTGAAATTCTAGAATACACAGTAAATTGCTCATATATTTTTTTATACGACCGCAAAAAAATTTTTGTGGTCGTATATTGGTATGACGTTGGCGTCGTCGTCGTCGTCGTCGTCTGGCGTCGTCCGAAGACACATTGGTTTTCGCACTCTAACTTTAGTTTAAGTGAATGGATCTCTATGAAATTTTACCACAAGGTTCAATACCACAAAAGGAAGGTTGGGATTGATTTTGGGGGTTATGGTACCAACAGTAAAGGAATTAGGGGCCAAAAAGGGGCCAAAAATAAGCATTTTTCTAGTTTCCAGACAATAACTTGTGTTCAAGTGTATGGATCTCTCTGAAATTGTACTGCAAGGTACCATACCACAAAGGGAAGGCTGGGATTGATGATGGGGGTAATTGCCTCAATATTTTAGGAATTAGGGGCCAAAAAGGGGCAAAAAAAAAGCATTTTTCTAGTTTTAGGACAATAACTTGTGTGTAAGTGTATGGATCTTTCTGAAATTATACTACAAGGTTCCATACCACAAAGGGAAAGCTGGGTTTGAGTTTGGGGGTAATTGCCCTAAATGTTTAGGAATTTGGGGCCAAAAAGGGGCCAAAAAACACATTTTTCTAGTTTCCAGACAATAACTTGTGTTCAAGTGTATGGATCTCTCTGAAATTGTACTGCAAGGTACCATACCACAAAGGGAAGGCTGGGATTGAGTTTGGGGGTGATGAATCATAAGGGGGTTCAAAAAATTTGGGGGGGGGATTTTTTTTTTTTTTCATTTTTTTTCTTTTTTTCATTTTTTTTTCTTTTAAAATTTTCCATTTTAAGTTGGTTATTTCTAATTTATATTTAAAAGCAAATAATAATGATATGGTAGGAGATACGCACCAAACAAGATGTGTAAATTATTATATAATAAGTATTGTGCAATAGCAAGAAATTTTCAATTGCACAGTATTGCACAATAGCAAGAAATCTTCAATTGCACAGTATTGCGCAATAGCAAGAAATCTTCAATTGCACAGTATTGCGCAATAGCAAGAAATATCCAATAGCACAATATTGCGCAATAGCAAGAAATTGTCAATTGTACAGTATTGCGCAATAGCAAGAAATATTTAATTGCACAGTATTGTGCAAAAGAAGATACTTCGTATAAATTGCTTATTTCTTGACCAATTTCAATGGGGTTTTATTCTTGAATTCTTGGGGTTCTTTAATATGCTGAATCTAACCGTGTATTTAGTTTTTGGATTTTGGGCCCCGTTTTTAAATTGGTCCACATTGAGGTCCAAAGGGTCCAACATTAAACTTTGTTTGATTTCATCAAAAATTGAATTATTGGGGTTCTTTGATATGCCGAATCTAACTGTGTATTTAGATTCTTAATTTTTGGTTCCGTTTTCAAATTGGTCTACATTAAGGTCCAAAGGGTCCAAAATTAAACTTAGTTTGATTTTAACAAAAATTGAATTCCTAGGGTTCTTTGATATGCTGAATCTAAACATGTATTTAGATTTTTGATTATGGGCCCAGTTTTCAAGTTGGTCCAAATCGGGGTCCAAAATTAAACTTTGTTTGATTTCAACAAAAATTGAATATATGGGGTTCTTTGATATGCTGAAACTTACCATGTATTTAGATTTTGGATATTGGACCATAATAGGTGAATGTCCAATTTAAAATTTTTAAGTTCTTAGACCACATTCATTCTGTGTCAGAAACCTATGCTGTGTCAAATATTTAATCACAATCCAAATGCAAAGCTGTATCAAGCTTGAATGTTGTGTCCATACTTGCCCCAACTGTTCAGGGTTCGACCTCTGCGGTCGTATCAAGCTGCGCCCTGCGGAGCATTTTATTAACTTATATGTTTGCTACAGCTAATTACATGGACAGATGTTCATAGTATAAAACACAAAGAACAAAACCGAAAGAAAAAATGAATAACCAAAAACCACAAAAAACAAATTTTGTGCTTGACGGAATTGAAGCCTTATTTTCTGTAAATATTACCGGTACTAAATTATATCAACTGAAAATTCTATAAGATATATGTATACATAAATGTAATAAATCACACAACACTGCATGACAGCTTTAAAGCACTGACTAACAATTATCATTTTGAAATTTCTAGTCGAGAAGATTTCCTTAGAATTCCAGAGTTAGCCATCAATCCACTTGGTGACAGAATAGTGCATTCTTTCTTCCAAGAAAGGTAAGTACAGATAAATCATCAGAACATTGTTGTTTTAAGAACTGGCTGTTCCTATATACGGTCTGGCTATCTACCCTTCAAACCTTTGACCAAAAATTAGAGATCCATTTCAGTGTTCCAGCTAGGATTTCAAAAGGGCAGGGTGCCAATCCTGAAAAAGGGCATTTAACGCGTGATATGATATGAAAAGGGCATGTTTTAATAAAGATTATAATAAAACTTTGTTTGTTCATTGAATCACTGGTTATATATATACAAGAACAACATCATTACCCCAGAGAAAAAACTATCTTTCTACTTTTTAGGCTGAAAACTTATCAAGCAGCTTGTCACACAAGTTTTAAATCATTGCTTGGCACAGTTAAGCTTTATATGCAGTATTTTTTGAAAAATGTCCTGCTTCATTCTGTTTCTATGATCTGACACACTTTACACGTTTCACCTTTCTACCTTTTCTGTGCTTAATGGCAATACAGCACAAAACAGCTGTAAATGCACAATGTTAGGATATAGTGAACAGTGAAAATTTGGATTGAAAATAAAAAATACAGAAAAAGATGACCAAGGCACCCTACCAACCTTGCTACTAAGACCCTCTTTAACTTTTCCCATGACTCAAAACAACTTAACATATAAATTCTAAAGCCAGAAGTATGAAGACATATTTTATAATATCTTAGTAGGTTACTCAATGCTAGGAAAAAATAAGATTGAGTTATCTTTCTTTATTTGGGTGTGCTCCTTCTTTGGAGAATAATAAACAGTACGTAGACGGTGTAAATACGATCAACAATATGGCGACCGATTTTGTTATTTTCGTATAAAAAATGAAGGCAGTCAATGAAAAATACGTCTTAATTTGCTATTTATTTCAAGGAAAACAATAAGAGCAATGTTTTTAACGAGTTGATTATGGTTTTCGACTTTCTGTCAATTACGTTTTCTCCATGAAACTATGGTAAACATTGCTAATTGTGCCCAAGTTGTATGAACATTTCTTCAAGTTCAAAAACAAACAAATGCTGACTGACCGATTCTATTTGAATGAATTAATGTTGATGATCATTAAATGACCCATCCGATAAACGGATTACCTATAACAACAGATTATGACACCTGTTGTAACCGTTGATTAGCTTGGGGTCGTAAACAAAGTCATATACTTGTCGCCAGGTAAATTTTCGTAATTGGCTGATCATATCAATATGAACAAAATATATACCAATCGCTCTTCAAAAAAGGCAGGGCTCTCCTAAGGGAAACAACTCATACAAATGGATCTCTAATTACAGGGTCAATTACAGTTTTGACAAATAGACTATTAATAGGCTTTTATTGGTACAATGCAGATATACTGCTTTGTGTTGTATAGTATCACAGTATTTTAATATACCGGTATATTTTTTTAACTTTAAAACTGTTTTTCAGCAATGATGAGACAGTAAATTTCAGGCAGTTTATACATGTACTGGCTAGATTTAGACCTACAAAAGTTAAAATCAGTAAGAATAAGCTGAATACCAGGGAAGAAAAATTAAGATGTAAGTTTTGATATGCATATGCATGTACATGCACAACAATTAATTATAAAAGTACCAGGGTAAATAAAAATTTGAAATGATATCAATGCACAATAAAATAATAAAAAGATACACATTATCTCTGCAGGGCACATAACACAGGCAGTATCTTATACATTTAAAGCTATAAAAATATGAAGTCTGAAAAATCTGGATGAGTTGAAATCAAATTAACTGGTAGTTGTAAATTGTCTCTTTTACAAGAATTAATTGTGAAGTAAAAGATCTGTATATAAATTCACAATTTTATTAAGGATATGATTCAATTTCCCCATTTTATTAGATTTCCACATCTGATGGTAATCTATAATTTTGTCTAGTAAAATTTCTTTGTTATACATAGTAATTGGTTTGCTGTACAGCCATTTCCGCTTTTATTTAAGATGAGGAAAATCAACTCGGATATAAAAATAAGTTTATGTCACGTCGATGAAGATTAGGATGAGACTTAGGCATGTTTTTTCCAATGATGTTTGTGTTAGCATCAATGATTGATAATGTTTGTGATTAGGTCTGTTTATTAAGAACCACTAACGGCATGTCAATAATATTTGGTAGACAGTTATTACTATTTGCAAATCTTATTTCCATGGAGGTTATTTGGCCATGCCCCATCAGTCATGTTCCTTTCTCAAATTGAATGAAACTTTTGCATAGTTTACATGTACATAGTTTACATGTTACAAAGGTGAAACATATCTCTGTGTCCACAATTTATTATAATAAGCTCTATATTTTAGTTGCCTTTAGAATGTATGATTTAGATGGTGATGATAAGATATCTAGAGATGAATTATTAGCAGTTTTACATATGATGGTTGGAGCAAATATATCAGAAGATCAAGTCAGTATATTTAACATAAATGTACACAAATTTAAAGTTTGTTCACCATTGCAAATAATGAAACATTGTTCTGTTCATTTTCTGTCGCAAAAAATGTGCTTACTGTAAATTCAGACATTATTGCATACATTTATTATTGCGATTTTTAAAGAATGAACAATTTGCGAGATTAATTATTGAGGTTTCTGGAAAAGCTGCATACAGATATAGGTATCAGATATCAGAATGCGGGTTCTCATTATTGGGATACTCACCAACTTGCATTATTCCCATTAATCAAAAACTCGCAATTATTTCTGAATTTACAGTATCATAGATTTCAAATTTTCATTATATCAAGGAAACTTAAGTGATTATTAATAAAAAGAACATGTTTTATATGAATTGCCCATACTGTGGATCATTAAGTCTCCCTGGGAAACGGAGTTGGGGTGATATACTGTTATTGTACGATTCTTTTTTTCTTTTTTTCTTATTCCACACTTTTTGTCCAGCTTAGTTCTCGGAATTGAATGGACCAATTTTGATGGAACTATACCATAATGTCAACCACCATGTGTAGTTGTGCACCTGACTTTGGAATTTAAAAAATGGCTGCCATTGCCATGAAAACAGCAAAAATGTGAAAAATCGAAAAGTGTTCCAAATTTAATGAAACTTTGTGTAAATGTTACTTGTCAGCAAAAGATGTGCAAACCATCTTTGGAATTTCCAAAATGGCCGCCATTGCCATGGAATCTGGGCAAAGATTTACCATTGAACCTTATGGGAAAATCTTTTAAGTAGCATTTTCTCTCATAAAATCGTAGATAAAACCTAGTAAAACTTTGATTTTATATTGCCCGTCATGTGAGATGGTGGTATCTGTCTTGGGAATTTTTTTAATTTTTACCGTTACCATGGAAACAGTAAAATGTTAAAAAATCTCAAAACTTTATGAAACTTCACAGAAATGTTAACTGGCATATGTACAGATGTCATGCATAAATGTACATTCAGTGTTTAATTTTTTCAAAATGGCTGCCACTTAGTGGCAATGGGCGGACTGGGGTGACATCCGCTATTGCTTGCAATGGCAATTCTAGTTATTATGTCACCCGATCGACAATGTCGGGTGACATATTGCTTTTCCTCTGTTTCTTTACTATTATTATGTCACCCGATCGACAATGTCGGGTGACATATTGCTTTTCCTCTGTTTCTTTTTCCCTATTATTATTATTTTTCTTCCACCTAATTTTGTCTGGCAGTTTTCTCAGAGGCAATGGAACCAATCTTCATGATTGTTGCATAATAAGGACCACCATCAGTGGAGTTGCAGTGAAACTTTGGAACTTTAAAATGGCCACTGTTTCCATGGAAACAGCAGAAATGTGAAAAATAATTTTTTTGTTTTTGATGACTAATTTGAGAATGCCTGAACTAAAAATCATCGGAACTACTGTATTGCCATGGAAACTGGGGAAAGGTTTCCCATCATAACCCTATGGGAAAAACCTTAAAGTAGCATTTTCTCTCTTAAAATGGTAGGTCAAATCCATTGAAACTTTGATGGTATGTTCCCTCCCATGTACCAATGTGGCATCTGTCATTACAATTTTGGGAATGGTCATTGTTACCATGGAAACCAGCAAAAATTTCAAAATGCACCAAACTAAATATAACTTTATATTAATGCTAACTGGCATGTATAGATAAGACTTTTGACTTTGGACTTTCCAAAATGGTCGCCGTTGCCATGGAAACAGTAAAAATGTGAAAATTTCAAAATGCTCCAAATGTTCTGAAAATTTACAGAAAGATGTATTGCCATGCATATAATATTATTATGTGCATTCACTGTTTAATATTTTTAAAATGGCTAACACTTAGTGGCAATTGGGGAAGGTTGACATCCGCTATTGCTTGCAATGGCAATCTAGTTATTATTATTCTTCCAATGATTTTTGTCCGGCAGTTTTTTTGGAGCCAATGGAACCATTCTTAATGATTAGATATAAGAAGATGTGGTATGAGTGCCAATGAGACAACTCTCCATCCAAGTCAAAATTTATAAAAGTAAACCATTATAGGTCAAAGTAAGGTCTTCAACATGGAACCTTGGCTTACACAGAACAGCAAGCTATAAAGGGCCCAAAAAATTACTAGTGCAAACGGGAAAACAAATGGTCTAATCTATATAAAAAATTCGTAAGGGTTCTGCGGAACCCAGTGTCTCGCCTACTTTTGCTGTTAATCGCAGGCTCAACAAAAATGAGATGAGGAAAAAATTTAATAAAAATATTCCTCTCCTGACAATTTTTTTATTGTAAGAAGCTTCTGTCCAAGTTTGGTAAAAATCCAGGATAGTTTATGAATCTAATAAATGTTTTAAAAAATTTACAGCCGATTCCAACGAGTGTGTAGCTAAAGGTAGAATCTTTGGTTAGCTTCCTTGCTAGCTCAACCATGAAATAATTGTTACCTTAAGATTGGGAGGAGCAAAGCACCATTTTATCATCCAATGAAAACATTTATATCAATGGCCTGTTTATTATTTATAATATATGTATGTTTCATACAAAGGTTTACCTACACTACTTTGCAAATAAAATTTCATTTCTTAGTCTTTGATTGAATTAAAAAATCTTTTTATTACAATAAATTAGAAGCGGAGTAACGTGTTTTTTTTAAATATTTACGCCGTGAATAGGCAGTTTAGTTAATTAGGGTCTTTAGGTGCACGCAAAAAACATTGTTATGGTCTTGGTGTCTTTCCTTCATATATATGCATATTTTTTTGAACTAAAATCTTCTATATTCGCACAGAAAAGAAAAAAAATATCATACTACTTAATATCATGCACGGTTGCATTTGTGGACCTTTTATTTAGTTAAAAATGCAACGGGAAAAAAACAGCAAGCAACTGCAGTCTGAAATTGAAAATATTGCAGAGTTTATGAACGTCCACTTGGTCCGTTTACATTACCTTACTTATGAGTTTTAGATAAATGATGCAGCCATGAAGAACAATTTTTATGTCTCTACTTCAGTTTTAATCTGACCTAGATTGAATGATAAGGTCATACGTACTTTTTGACACCTTCCAATCTTTTTTACCTGTCCGGGTGTATTTAAACATATGTGTATGTGTAAAAGTGAATACGGTCAGCACTTGTCAATCATATCCAACAACATTTTATTAACTTGATGTAACAAATTCAACAGACAAGCCGAGTTAAATATATTATTATTTGTAATGTCTGACGAAGAAGAAAAAATAAGGAATTTCAGCTTTCAGTTAACTTTTCATCATTTTGGCCAAGGATTTGTATAGAGTCTCACTATACAAATCCTTGTTTTGGCAAATCAAACACACCTACAACATGCAGGCATGTGAATGAGCTTATAATTATCACTAAATTTTAAATTTAGTTTGAAAAAACTTATTTTTAAACTGACTTGTAAAACTAGATTTACAATGATTATATTCTGTCACTTAATTCCGATTGGTTCTCTGCTTAACTATTGATTCCACCCAAAGGCTGGATGTGCCTTACCTAATAATGATTTCATGGTTGAGCTAGTAAGGAAGCTAACCAAAGATTCTACCCTACACACTCGTTGAAATCGGCTGTAACTGCAGACATGTATGTAATGTTAACTGGAAGAAAAACTAAGTCCATTTATAAGTAAAATATGGATAAACAAGTACAAAATTTTAATAAAAATTTCCTTCTACATGTTCTAGATACTAGCTTTTGATCATAAACAAACTTCTGTCCATGTTTGGTACAAATCCAGGATAGTTTAAGAAAGTTATTAAAATTTTAAAAACTTTAACCACAGAGTGAATGTAATGTTTCCTGGCAGAAAAACTAAGTCCATTTATAAGTAAAATACAGAAAAACAGGATTTTTTTTAAAAATTTACTTCTGGATACTATCTTATGATCATAAACAAGCTTCTGTCCAAGTTTGGTAGAAGTCCAGGATAGTTAGAGAAAGTTATTAAAATTTTAAAAACTTTAACCACAGAGTGAATGTAATGTTTCCTGGCAGAAAAACTAAGTCCATTTATAAGTAAAATACGGAAAAACAGGAATTTTTTTTTTACAAAATTTACTTCTGGATACTATCTTATGATCATAAACAAGCTTCTGTCCAAGTTTGGTAGAAATCCAGGATAGTTTAAGAAAGTTATTAAAATTTCAAAAACTTTAACCACAGAGTGAATATTTGTGGACGCCGCCGACGGAATGTAGGATCGCTATGTCTCGCTTTTTTGACAAAAGTCGAAGGCTCAACAAAAACGAGAAACGAGAAACACTTATGAACCACATCAACAAACAAACGACAACTACTGAACATCAGATTCCTGACTTAGGACAGGTGCAAACAATTGCAGCGGGTTTAAACGTTTTAATGGTACCCTTATCTGAAACAATAGTGTAACATCACAACAAAGAAAGACTCACTATAAAATATCAATTGAAATGGCTTAACTCAATCAAAAGACATATTAACACCAGTGAACATACACTGAACAAATAAATTTGATCTATGATACAATGTAAATAAAAAATAAATAAACTAAGGGAAGAATAATAAAAGTAACATGTTATACCGCTGTGAAATGTAAAACAATTTAAGAAAAACAATATGCTTGAACAAAAATATCAGCCATTTGCAATTACTTTAAACACAGGTAAATTAAAATAATTTTGTTGTTAGGTATACGTGTACAGTTCAAATAGAGAAAGGAAATATTTTTACAAAATAAATAATTTTGATGTTCATAGTACAAAGAAGTGAAAATTTATAGTAATACCAAACACTTATCAAAGCTGGTATATAGACCAGATATAACCCTGAATAACATTAAATAACAAAAAAGCATTACAATTAGTATCAACAGGTCAAATAAACAAGATTGTCTACTATAATGAGGACCACAAAATTTCGCGTTGCAGTAGGTCTTTGGAACATAAAAAATGGCTGCTGTTACCATGGAAACGGAACAAATGTGAAAAAATCAAGTTTTTGGTTTTGGTGAATTATTTGGATATGCTTTAAACTTAAAATCATTAGATTTTAATACAATGTAGGTGTCCACTATATACTGGTTTTGGATGATTTTGGCAATCATTGGAACTACTATGTTGCCATGGAAACTACAGCAAAAATTTCAAAAATATCAAAATGCTCCAAATTTGATGAAACTTCACAGTAACAATGAGCAACATTGGTTGATGTGGAATTTGGCATTGGAATTTCCAAAATGGCTGCCATTACCATGGAAACACGCAAAAAAGGTCAAAATGCTCCAAAAACCTTAAAGTAGCATTTCCTCTCTTAAAATGGTAGGTCAAATCCATTGAAACTTTGATGGTAGGTCCAATGTACCAATATGGCATCTGTCATTAAATTTTGGGAATGGTCTCTGTTACCATAGAAACCAGCAAAGATGTCAAAAATTTCAAAATGCTCCTAACTTGATGAAACTTAATAATAATGTTATCTAGAAGTGTTGATGAAACTTTTGACTTTCAAATTTCCAAAATGGCCACCGTTGCCATGGAAACAGCAAAAATGTGAAAATTTCATAAGGCTTCAAATGTTCTGAAAATTTACAGAAATATGTATTGCCATGCATATATGTGCATTCACTGTTTAAAATTTTCGAGATGGCTGCTGCTTAGTGTCAATGGGGGAAGGGTGACATCGGCTATTGCTTGCAATTGCAAATCTAGTTATTCTTCTTCTTTCTCTTCTTCTTCCGCCGAACTTGTCCACATCTGTTCTCCAAAACCGCTGGTCAGATTAACTTAGGGTTTCACAATATGTTAGACTAACATGTCTAGTGGTGCAATCAGGGTTTTGTTTGTGCAATGGGGTTTATAAAGGGGTACTTTGAGGGGCAAAAAGGAAGAAGGGGTTTACTATAGAACCCTATGGGATTTTATTTTTTTTATTTTCAAATGATTATAACTTGAAAACAGTTAGTGATAGACACAATCTTTATAATTGAAAATGTTCTAAATGATAAAGCACATTAAATGAAATAAAAGGTTAGTCCCAAGGGGTAACTCTTGATGGGGATCTTGTAAGTGGTCAAGGGGTAACTCTTGGTGGGGATCTTGTAAGTGGTCAAGATCCCCACCCCTAAACCATACATATTCTGGTTTGTCATGCCAAGATAATTTGAATGATAAACAGGGTTAGTCCCCAGGGGTCATCATGACCCCCTGCCATTTGAGAAAGTTCTAATATCTTGTAAATGGTCCAGATCCCCACCCCTAAACCATATATTTGCTGGTCTGTCATGCCAAGATGATTTAAATTATATACATGGTAAGACCCAAAGGGTCATCCCCACCCCCTGTCATTTGAATATGTTCAAATATCTTGTTAATTGTCGAAATCCCAACCCCTAAACCATATGTATTCCTGTTCGTCATTTCACGAAGATTTTAATGACATACAGGATCAGTCCCTAGGCGTCACTAATGCATATCACTTTACTGGACCAAACCAATTTGTACTGGACTTTGCCCAATGTCAGGCGACCATGGGAATGACTAATTATGGGAGCTTCGTTTTGGAGACTTCGTAACAGCATCCTGTTTCAATCATTTCTTGTTATTAATAGTTGGGTACCTATTTTCATGGACTTGTGAGTATACAAATTGAGTTTTACTGTGTGTATTGCTATGTGTTTGTTTATTCTACATTGGCTAGAGGTATATGAGTATACAAATTGAGTTTTACTGTGTGTATTGCTATGTGTTTGTTTATTCTACATTGGCTAGAGGTATAGGGGGAGGGTTGAGATCTCACAAAACATATTTAACCCCACCACATTTTTGCGCCTGTCCCAAGTCAGGAACCTCTGGCCTTTGTTAGTCTTGTATGTTTTTTTAATTTTGTTTCATCTATATGTTTCGGAGTTTAGTGTGACATCCATTTTCTTTGAACTAGTACACATTTTTGTTTAGGGGCCAGCTGAAGCCTGCCTCCGGGTGCAGGATTTTCTCGCTGTGTTGAAGACCCATTGGTGGCCTTCGGCTGTTTTCTGCTCTTTGGTCGGTTTGTTGTCTCTTTGACACATTCCCAGTTTCCATTCTCAATTTCATGGTGTAGATGAACCACAAATTTAAATGTTCAACGTAAATTTTTCTATAGGCTTGAATGGAGACTTTGGGAAATCCATGAAAGTACAAGTTTTCTTCAATCCACGAAAATTGGTACCCTGGAAAATAAATGAATCCACAGAAGTTGAATTCCTTTGAAAGGAGTACATGCAGTAATGGCCCTTTTTGGCCCCCAATATCCCATCCTTTATTTCAAGATGATAAGTGTTTTAGATTGTTGCATAAAAATGTGAAACTGATCATTTTTTGTTCAGCTTTTCTTGAAAGATTGTCATTTACACCACAAATATTCCAAAAGTAGAGATTTTGGTATAAGTGGACGAAATTATCTTGATTTCAACAACATTCAGGCCTAGGAAACATAGAGCATAGGCTTCAACAAACTATTCCAGTCCGATAAGTTATTTGTTAAAGCAAATAGGATGTGAATTGATTTTTATTTGTCAACGCACATACTGTATAATGCCGGTACAGAAACCAATAAAAATTTAGCTGATTTTCTCTGAACTTGATAGAAAATTGAAACATATATATGCTTATTGTCATCATAAATAGAATGTGTATGCATAAATTTTCAACAAAAAAGACTCATTTCCTATCTAGTTATAGGCAACTTATAAATTCCTGCATTTTCCAGTACATTTGCTATATCCCAATGTTTAAGTTATAACCTCAGAATAAGAACCGATTGTTCAATGACATCATTTACTTGTTTTGACCTTCAGTTAACTGGTGTAACTCATTCAAAAAAACAACTTGAGTTTGGTCAAAAGCTAGAAATAGGGACCATATTGAGACCTTATCGAACATATTCCTTTATAAAAATGTACAGTAATGAAGAAAATTCTTTTGAATATACATGATATTAGACACAAGCTAGTACTCTAAATGCCACTACAACAGAACATAAGCTAGCTTTTCCAGAATACATGCAGGAAAATGCTTTATTAAAAAAAGGGAAAATTTCCATCTTTTGTATCATGATTTCTAAGTACAGTGTTAGCAAAATCTCGTCAAGTTCACAATCTATCACTTTAAGTATGCAACGTTATTTGTTATCGCAATGTTAAAGAACTTGTATGCTATATGAATTGTAGCAGTTCCATCTTTTATGTTACAATATTGGGAAAAAAAAGCTAGAGGCTCTAAAGAGCCTGTGTCGCTCACCTAGGTCTATGTGCATCTTCAACAATGGATACTCTCCATCTTTGTGGACTAGAATAAAATTCATGAAAAAAAATCTCTACTTTGTTGATCTACTAATGCTGATCATTTTTGCTTATTTAAGTTTCTATATATCTATTATAGCTTTTCAGATATTAGGCAAAAACACAAAAAAATGATAAAAATTGATATTAAAGAGAACAACTCTAATAAGGGGTCATCAGAAAATTTTAACCATGTTGACTTATTTGTAGATCTTGTCTTGCTGATCGTTTTTGCTTATTTAAGTTTCTATCTATCTATTATAGTTTTTATACGACCGCAAAAATTAAAAATTTTTTGGTCTTATATTGGTATGACGTTGTCGTCGTCGTCGTCGTCGTCGTCGTCGTCCGGCGTCGTCTGGCATCGTCCGAAGACACATTGGTTTTCGCACTCTAACTTTAGTTTAAGTGAAGGGATCTCCATGAAATTTCACCATAAGGTTCAATACCACAAAAGGAAGGTTGGGATTGATTTTGGGGGTTATGGTACCAACAGTTAAGGAATTAGGGGCCAAAAAGGGGCCAAAAATAAGCATTTTTGTAACTTTCAGACAATAACTTGTGTGTAAGTGTATGGATCTCTCTGACATTGTACCACAAGGTTCCATATCACAAAGGGAAGGCTGTAATTGATTTTGGGGGTAATTGCCTCAAAATTTTAGGAATTAGGGGCCAAAAAAGGGGCAAAAAACAAGCATTTTTCTAGTTTCATGACAATAACTTGTGTGTAAGTGTTTGGATATTTCTGAAATTGTACTACAAGGTTCCATATCACAAAGGGAAAGCTGGGTTTGAGTTTGGGGGTAATTGCCCGAAACGTTTAGGAATTGGGGGCCAAAAAGGGGCCAAAAATAAGCATTTTTCTAGTTTCCAGACAATAACTTGTGTTCAAGTGTATGGATCTCTCTGAAATTGTACTGCAAGGTACCATACCACAAAGGGAAGGCTGGGATTGAGTTTGGGGGTGATGAATCATAAGGGGGTTCAAAAAATTGGGGGGGGGGGATTTTTTTTTTTTTTTTTTCTTTTTATTCCTTTTTTTTTTCTTTTAAAATTTTCCATTTTAAGTTGGTTATTTCTGATTTATATTTAAAAGCAAATAATAATGATATGGTAGGAGATACACACCAAACAGGATGTGTAAATTATTATATAATAAGTATTGTGCAATAGCAAGAAATTTTCAATTGCACAGTATTGCACAATAGCAAGAAATCTTCAATTGCACAGTATTGCGCAATAGCAAGAAATCTTCAATTTAACAGTACTGCGCAATAGCAAGAAATATCCAATAGCACAATATTGTGCAATAGCAAGAAATTGTCAATTGTACAGTATTGCGCAATAGCAAGAAATATTCAATTGCACAGTATTGTGCAAAAGAAGATACTTCGTATAAATTGCTTATTTCTTGATCAATTTCAATGGGGTTTTATTCTTGAATTCTTGGGGTTCTTTAATATGCTGAATCTAACCGTGTATTAAGTTTTTGGATTTTGGGCCCTGTTTTTAAATTGGTCCACATTGAGGTCCAAAGGGTCCAAAATTTAACTTTGTTTGATTTCATCAAAAATTGAATTATTGGGGTTCTTTGATATGCCGAATCTAACCGTGTATTTAGATTTTTAATTTTGGGTCCCGTTTTTTAAATTGGTCTACATTAAGGTCCAAAGGGTCCAAAATTAAACTTAGTTTGATTTTAACAAAAATTGAATTCTTAGGGTTCTTTGATATGCTGAATCTAAACATGTGTTTAGATTTTTTATTATGGGCCCAGTTTTCAAGTTGGTCCAAGTTGGGGTCCAAAATTAAACTTTTTTTGATTTCAACAAAAATTGAATATATGGGGTTCTTTGATATGCTGAATCTAAACATGTATTTAGATTTTTGATTTTTGGCCCAGTTTTCAAGTTGGTCCAAATTGGGGTCCAAAATTAAACTTTGTTTGATTTCAACAAAAAATGAATATATGGGGTTCTTTGATATGCTGAATCTTACCATGTATTTAGATTTTTTATTTGTGGGCCCGCTATCAAATTGGTTCATATTGAGGTCAAAAGGGTCCACAATTAAACTTTGTTTGATTTCATCAAAAATTGAATTATTGGGGTTCTTTGATGTGCCAAATCTAACCGTGTATTTAGATTTTTAATTTTGGGTCCTGTTTTTTAAATTGGTCTACATTAAGGTCCAAAGGGTCCAAAATTAAACTTAGTTTGATTTTAACAAAAATTGAATTTTTGGGGTTCTTTGATATGCTGAATCTAAACATGTGTTTAGATTTTTGATTATGGGACCAGTTTTCAAGTTGGTCCAAGTTTGGGTCCAAAATTAAACTTTGTTTGATTTCAACAAAAATTGAATATATGGGGTTCTTTGATATGCTGAATCTAAACATGTATTTAGATTTTAGATTTTTGGCCCAGTTTTCAAGTTGGTCCAAATTGGGGTCCAAAATTAAATTTGTTTGATTTCAACAAAAATTGAATATATGGGGTTCTTTGATATGCTGAATCTTACCATGTATTTAGATTTTTTATTTGTGGGCCCGCTATCAAATTGGTTCATATTGAGGTCAAAAGGGTCCAAAATTAAACTTTGTTTGATTTCATCAAAAATTGAATTATTGGGGTTCTTTGATATGCCAAATCTAACCGTGTTTTTAGATTTTTAATTTTGGGTCCCGTTTTTTAAATTTGTCTACATTAAGGTCCAAAGGGTCCAAAATTAAACTTAGTTTGATTTTAACAAAAATTGAATTCTTCAGGTACTTTGATATGCTGAATCTAAACATGTGTTTAGATTTTTGATTATGGGACCAGTTTTCAAGTTTGTCCAAGTTGGGGTCGAAATTAAACTTTGTTTGATTTCAACAAAAATTGAATATATGGGGTTCTTTGATATGCTGAATCTAACCATGTATTTAGATTTTTGATTTTTGGGCCCCGTTATCAACTTTGTCCACATTGAGGTCAAAAGGTTCCAAAATTAAACTTTGTTTGATTTCCTCAAAAATTGAATTCTTGGGGTTCTTTGATGTGCCAAATCTAACCGTGTATTTAGATTTTTAATTTTGGGTCCTGTTTTTTAAATTGGTCTACATTAAGGTCCAAAGGGTCCAAAATTAAACTTAGTTTGATTTTAACAAAAATTGAATTCTTCAGGTACTTTGATATGCTGAATCTAAACATGTGTTTAGATTTTTGATTATGGGACCAGTTTTCAAGTTTGTCCAAGTTGGGGTCGAAATTAAACTTTGTTTGATTTCAACAAAAATTGAATATATGGGGTTCTTTGATATGCTGAATCTAACCATGTATTTAGATTTTTGATTTTTGGGCCCCGTTATCAACTTTGTCCACATTGAGGTCAAAAGGTTCCAAAATTAAACTTTGTTTGATTTCCTCAAAAATTGAATTCTTGGGGTTCTTTGATGTGCCAAATCTAACCGTGTATTTAGATTTTTAATTTTGGGTCCTGTTTTTTAAATTGGTCTACATTAAGGTCCAAAGGGTCCAAAATTAAACTTAGTTTGATTTTAACAAAAATTGAATTCTTCAGGTACTTTGATATGCTGAATCTAAACATGTGTTTAGATTTTTATACGACCGCAAAAAAATTTTGTGGTCGTATATTGGTATGACGTTGGCGTCGTTGTCGTCGTCGTCGTCGTCCGGCGTCCGGCGTCGTCGTCGTCGTCCGGCGTCGTCGTCCGAATACATATTGGTTTTCGCACTCTAACTTTAGTTTAAGTGAATGGATCTTTTTGAAATTTGACCATAAGGTTAAATACCACAAAAGGAAGGTTGGGATTGATTTTGGGGGTTATGGTACCAACAGTTAAGGAATTAGGGGCCAAAAAGGGGCCAAAAATGAGCATTTTCTAGTTTCCAGACAATAACTGTGGAACGGTGTATGGATCTCTCTGAAATTATACTACAAGTTTCCATACCACAAAGGGATGGTTAGGATTTGCTTTGGGGGGTTATGGCTCAAACCGTTTAGGAATTAGGGGCAAAAAAGGGGGAAAAACAAGGTTGTCCTGGTTAATGGACAAATACTTTAGTACAAAACATAATTTAAAGCAGTGTAAGGGAGATAAATCAAATACATCATTGAAATTATCTCCCTTACACTGCTTTTAAATTATGTATAAAGTAATGGTTAATGAACAATAAAGATAATCTAAAACAGTGTAAGGGAGGTAATCCAAATACAACGTTTTGGTTACTTCCCTTACACTGCTATTAAATCATGTTTAAAGAAATGCATATTTATAAAGGAAGACCAGTAAAAATATCTGCAAATGTTTTCATCTTTTTTTTTTACAAAAAAATCCATATGAAAGATTTGACACTATATTTTTATTAATTCTATTATAAAATAGATTAAGTTAGCACTATGGTAAATTTAAATGGGTAATTATGGTTGCCAACTCCATTGGAAATTTGAATTGAGATTATGACCATATCTTGAGGGAAAGAATTTTTTTTGGGGAAAAAGAATTTAAAGAAGTAATCTTTAATTGCACAGTATGGCGCATTAGATTTGTAAAATCTTTGATCACATTTATTTATTTGTTATGCCGAATCTAACAGTGTATTTAGATTTTTAATTTTGGGTCCAGTTTTCAAATTGGTCTACATTAATGTCCAAAGGGTCCAAAATTAAACTTTGTTTGATTTTAGCAAAAATTGAATATATGAGGTTCTTTGATATGCTGAATCTAAACATGTATTCAGATTTTTGATTTTTGGCCCAGTTTTCAAGTTGGTCCAAATTGGGGTCCAAAATTAAACTTTGTTTGATTTCAACAAAAATTGAATAGATGGGGTACTTTGATATGCTGAATCTAACCATGTATTTAGATTTTTTATTTGTGGACCCCGTTATCTAATTGGTTCATATTGAGGTCAAAAGGGTCCAAAATTAAACTTTGTTTGATTTCATCTAAAATTGAATTATTGGGGTTCTTTGATATGCCAAATCTAACCGTGTATTTAGGTTTTTAATTTTGGGTCCTGTTTTTTAAATTGGTCTACATTGAGGTCCAAAGGGTCCAAAATTAAACTTTGTTTGATTTCATCGAAAATTGAATTATTGGGGTTCTTTGATATGCCAAATCTAACCGTGTATTTAGGTTTTTAATTTTGGGTCCTGTTTTTTAAATTGGTCTACATTGAGGTCCAAAGGGTCCAAAATTAAACTTAGTTTGATTTTGACAAAAATTGAATTCTTGGGGTTCTTTGATATGCTGAATCTAAACATGTGTTTAGATTTTTGATTATGGGCCCAGTTTTCAAGTTGGTCCAAGATAGGGTCCAGTATTTAAACTTTGTTTGATTTCAACAAAAATTGAATATATGGGGTTCTTTGATATGCTGAATCTAAACATGTATTTAGATTTTTGATTATGGGCCCAGTTTTCAAGTTGGTCCAAATTGGGGTCCAAAATTAAACTTTGTTTGATTTCAACAAAAATTGAATATATGGGGTTCTTTGATATGCTGAATCTAACCATGTATTTAGATTTTTTATTTGTAGGCCCCGCTATCAAATTGGTTCATATTGAGGTCAAAAGGGTCCAAAATTAAACTTTGTTTGATTTCATCAAAAATTGAATTATTGGGGTTCTTTGATATTCCAAATCTAACCGTGTATTTAGATTTTTAATTTTAAGTCCCGTTTTTTAAATTGGTCTACATTAAGGTCCAAAGGGTCCAAAATTAAACTTAGTTTGATTTTAGCAAAAATTGAATTCTTGGGGTTCTTTGATATGCTGAATCTAAACATGTGTTTAGATTTTTGATTATGGGCCCAGTTTTCAAGTTTGTCCAAGTTGGGGTCCAAAATTAAACTTTGTTTGATTTTAACAAAAATTGAATATATGGGGTTCTTTGATATGCTGAATCTAACCATGTATTTTGATTTTGGACATTGGACCATAATAGGTAAATTAAAAGAATTCAAGTTCTTAGACCACATTCTTTCTGTGTCAGAAACCTATGCTGTGTCAAATATTTAATAACAATCCAAATTCAGAGCTGTATCAAGCTTGAATGTTGTGTCCATACTTGCCCCAACTGTTCAGGGTTCGACCTCTGCGGTCGTATCAAGCTGCGCCCCAGCGAAGCATTTTATTGATTATGGGACCAGTTTTCAAGTTTGTCCAAGTTGGGGTCCAAAATTAAACTTTGTTTGATTTCAACAAAAATTGAATATATGGGGTTCTTTGATATGCTGAATCTAACCATGTATTTTGATTTTGGACATTGGACCACAATAGGTAAATTAAAAAAATTGAAGTTCTTAGACCACATTCTTTCTGTGTCAGAAACCTATGCTGTGTCAAATATTTAATCACAATCCAAATTCAGAGCTGTATCAAGCTTGAATGTTGTGTCCATACTTGCCCCAACTGTTCAGGGTTCGACCTCTGCGGTCGTATCAAGCTGCGCCCAGCGAAGCATTTTATTCAGATATAAGGCAAAAACGCAAACATGTTAGTATAAATCGTCATTAAAGGTCAATAACTCCAATATAGGGTAATCAGACTATTTCAACCATGTTGACTTTAATATTTGTAGAACTTATCTTGCTGATCATTTTTGCCAGATAAAGTTTCTCTCTATCTATTATAATTTTCAAGATAATAGGCAAAAATTTTAAAAGTTGATAAAATTCATCATTTAAGGGCAATAACTCCTATAATAAGTCGTCTGACAGTTTGAATTTAGCCATGTCCGCCATGTTGGTTGGCAGGTTGGGTCATCAGACACATTTTTTATATGACCGCAAAAAATTTTTTGCGTCGTATAATGCTATCATGTTGTTGTCTGCATCGTCCGAAGACGCATTTAGTTTCCGGACAATAACTTTAGTTTAAGTGAATGGATCTCTATGAAATTTTACCATAAGGTTCAATACCACAAAAGGAAGGTTGGGATTGATTTTGGGGGTTATGGCACCAACAGTTAAGGAATGAGGGGCCAAAAAATAAGCATTTTTGTAACTTCCAGACAATAACTTGTGTGTTAGTGTATGGATCTCTCTGACATTGTACCACAAGGTTCCATATCACAAAGGGAATGCTGGGATTGATTTTGGTGGTAATTGCCTCAAAATTTTAGGAATTAGGGGCCAAAAAAGGGGCAAAAAACAAGCATTTTTCTTGTTTCATGACAATAACTTGTGTGTAAGTGTATGGATCTTTCTGAAATTGTACTACAAGGTTCCATATCACAAATGGAAAGCTGGAATTCAGTTTGGGGGTAATTGCCCAAAACGTTCAGGAATAAGGGGCCAAAAATAAGCATTTTTCTAGTTTCCAGACAATAACTTGTGTTCAAGTGTATGGATCTCTCTGAAATTGTACTGCAAGGTACTATACCACAAAGGGAAGGCTGGGATTGAGTTTGGGGGTAATTGCCTCAAAATTTTAGGAATTAGGGGCCAAAAAAGGGCAAAAAACAAGCATTTTTCTAGTTTCAGGACAATAACTTGTGTGTAAGTGTAAGGATCTTTATGAAATTGTACTTCAATGAACCATATCACAAAGGGAAAGCTGGGTTTGAGTTTGGGGGTAATTGCCCTAAACGTTTAGGAATTTGGGGCCAAAAAACAAGCATTTTTACAGTTTCCAGACAATAACTTGTGTTCAAGTGTATGGATCTCTCTGAAATTGTACTGTAAGGTACCATACCACAAAGGGAAGGCTGGGATTGAGTTTGGGGTAATGAATCATAAGGGGGTTCAAAAAATTGGGGGGGGGGGGGAATTTTTTTTTTCCTTTTTTTTTTTTCTTTAAAATTTTCCATTTTAAGTTGGTTATTTTTTATATATATATATATATATATAAAAGCAAATAATAATGATATGGTTTGATTTCATCAAAAATTGAAATATTGGGGTTCTTTGATATGCTGAATCTAACCGTGTATTTAGATTCTTAAGTTTTGGTCCCGTTTTCAAATTGGTCTACATTAAGGTTCAAAGGGTCCAAAATTAAACTTAGTTTGATTTTAACAAAAATTGAATTCTTGGGGTTCTTTGATATGCTGAATCTAACCGTGTATGTATTTAGATTTTGGATATTGGACCATAATAGGTATATTAAAATTTTTTAAGTTCTTAGACCACATTCATTCTGTGTCAGAAACCTATGCTATGTCAAATATTTAATCACAATCCAAATTCAGAGCTGTATCAAGCTTGAATGTTGTGACCATACTTGCCCCAACTGTTCAGGGTTCGACCTCTGCGGTCGTATCAAGCTGCGCCCAGCGGAGCATTTTATTAAACTAGATACCCCAATAATGATTGTGGACAAGTTTGGTTAAATTTGGCCCAGTAGTTTCAGAGGAGAAGGTTTTTGTAAAAGATAACGATAGACGACGTACACCAAATGACGAGAAAAGCTCACTTGGCCTTTTGACCAGGTGAGCTAAAAAAGTAAAATAACTAAAATAACACTCCAATAACTTTAAGCAATATATATCATGTATACATATGAAACACCTATAATTTAGATTCTTACTTTTCATTTACAGCTAGGAAGTATAGCAGATAGAACAATACATGAAGCAGATACAGATGGTGATAAACAGATCTCTTTTGATGAATTTAAACAGGTATATTATGTAATCCTTTTAGTGTTGATATTAAATGACACATTAGTATGTTAAGACCTATATGAAAATAAGCAGAAGTGGTATGATTGCCAATGAGACAACTATCCACCAGAGTCAAATGACGAAGATAAAAGCAATTATAGGTCACTGCACCTAGCTTGCATGTTGTATCTAGAATTATAGCATGATTTATACTTATTAATGATAATTTAGAAATTATAACGAAGTTTCTATTAATTCGAATAATGCAACTGGGAGAGTATTGCAATAATACAACCTCACATTCAGATATTTGATACATATATCTGTATGCAAATTTTACTGAAATCGCAATAATTTATCTTGCTGGAGAGAACCATGACATTCGTCAGGAAGACTGGAAATTTTAGACAATTAAGATTAAGGTCAAAACACACCTACCCAGTGTGGGGTTTGACTTCACAACCTAATGTGTTGACAGGCTAGTGATATAATAGAGCAACTATGTAGACCACTCAGACTTTTTAAATTTTAATACTGAATGAAAATGTAGAATTCTTTTTCTTTTCAGGCAATGAAATATTTAATAATTTGTTGAACCCTTTTTCTTATAAGGCATTGGAAAATTTGATAAAATGTAGAACCTTTTTTCTTTTCAGGCAATGGAAAAAGTAGATGTAGAACAGAAAATGAGTATAAGGTTCCTGAACTGATTAGATATAATAACTGTTCTTTGACAATAGTAAAATGACTACAATAGGAGAGATAGATTGTTCTATATTCTGAATATACATGATGGATATTTACATGTGATAAAAAAGAATAACCTGTCTCTAAAGTATCCAAATCTTTGGTCATGACTTTTATCCCACCTTTGTTTGGTATAACATATCATATGGATTTACCAGCATAAACAGCTTACCCTGGATTCATCTATTTAAAGTGTCTACCGATTTTGCTTGATTTGTGTGGCTACTTGATTATAAAATAAATCCACAATACTGTGGGAACCATTTTTTATCAATTTGGGGAAAATTTCAATTTTGTGGATATTTCATTTTTTGGTTTTTCAAAGTCTGTATGCTATCCTAAAAGAAGTTTATACTTCCTTGAACATTTAAATTTGTGGTTTTGCTATTCCCAAGAGATCAAAGAAAATTGATATTCCAACAATGATAATGAATCCTCGGTATATAAAATTGTATCCATATCATCAGTTTTTTTCAAACTCATATTATAACATATATGCATTTGAAAGATAATCAGATTACTTATTATGGTATTTATTTACTATGAGGGAATAAAATTATGGTATTTCTTTACTATGAGGGAATAAAATTATGGTATTTCTTTACTATGAGGGAATAAAGTTATGGTATTTCTTTACTATGAGGAAATAAATTGAGTACTTTTTTAATTATTATTGCTAAAATACAGAAGCATAAATTTGAAGATGATTGTGTTCTAATTAATTGATCTGCTTTTGATTTTTTGTATTGTGTATATCATAAATTGCATATTTATAAAATGAAATATGATTTTATTTGACCTTTGGAAAAAAAAGTTTTACAGCACGAACCGTACAAGTGTTAATCTTTTTTCTTGCAAATTGTCATTTCTATTCGGATATCTTTCAGCTTTTAAAAATTTGTTAGTTGTTGAAATCAAAATGGCAAAGGTTGAAGTCTGTTGAATTTAATGTAAATAACATAAACTGAGCAGTTCCAATTTTGACACCTAACAATTCTTTAAAAGCCCTGTAAACGTTTAAATAGAATTGACCACTATCAAGAACATTTGAAAACACAGGAAAAATTTATATATAGGGTTTTTTTTTTTCCCTTTTTTTTTTTTGGCTGAATCTTTATTGTAAATATAAACATTGGTGCTTGCTTGATATGACATTGTTATTATTTATACATGTATTTATAAAGGTTGCTATTATATCATTAATTTTTTTTAATTTATAGATCATTTATGTAATACATGAATAACTTTTCAAACCTACTCACATTCTGCATATATTTCAACATTCCAAAATATTTTAATAAGATTCTAATAATATATTGATTTTATTACTTACTAAAATTCATTATGTGCTAAGATAATAGCCAAAGTTGGTTAAATACTTGAAGACACTTTATAAAGTAAATTGAGGGGGAAAAAACACTTTAATGTATTATTTGCATTTTGATAAAGAAAAAGGACAGTTTGATTTAATTTTTTCTTTAAGTATTTATAAGTATTGCATTAGTGATCACGAAAGGTTGTATTGAGTATTTGTATGCAAAATGAAATCTCAACTTGGCCTAAAAAGGGATTTTTATCAGTATGTATAGAAAAAAGATATATGCTATGTGTATATACTAAAACATTTGAAACAATGAGAGAAAAGCCATATGTGTTGCAATACTTTCACACATTTTCGATATGCATTGCAACATGCATTGTGGATAATATTTTGCTTTTGTTAGTTCTTACACTAAAGATGACGTGAACTGTAGTAGCTTTTCACAGAATGAAAGAAACATGAAAATATTAACAAAGATTGGGTTTTAGAGTGATCTTTGTAAAAGCAATTTATGTAAACCATGGATATACACCTTATCACTATTTAGTCCATTCTGGAAAAAAACAGTCATTTATTCAACTTCCTGTTTGATAAAGTATTACAAACACAAAGGTCATCAGTACTGAGCTGGGAGAGGAAAAAGTTTGATAATTTATTGTTCATTTTTTTAAAAACAAACTAAAGTTTTAAAAATGCTTTGTTTGCAGTGTTTACCGTGATTTAAACATGTTTTTTTTTTTAATTTTATGCACAATACATTGTTTAAACAGGGCCCCAGTTAGCTTCAACTGGATGAAAAAGCTATGTAATTTCAGACTTGTATGGTTTGGAATAAATAGCGATAAGGTGTATTGGTACCCATAACTCATATTTTAAATGGAATAATATTTTATTTGGTATTATAGAGAAAGAATTTCTAGAATCTAGTCTTTCATATGTTGTATAATTTGAATAATCAGAATCATGTGTAAACAGTGATTTTTTTTTTTAATTTATAGCAATTTTAGTTATCTTTGTATCAGTTTAGGTGAAAGAAATGAGTGTGGTGATCTTGGTTTTAAATGAAGATGCTATTTGTTATATCATTGTTATCGATTGATGTTATTTTTTAAATATGGTAATTTAAAGATTTTTTTAGCATCTTTGAATATGCCAGATGCTTGATTTAATAATTTTTAAAACTTCTTGACAATTTGTATTTGTTATTTTTGTTATTTGCATTTTTAACCAATAATTGAAAAGAAAATACAAGAGAATAACAAATTGCAAGTCCATTTGGTTTTTGTTTTTCATGAAATAATATCAGTTCATTTAAAATCTCACCTCTGTTTTTCTGTGAAAATGCTTCATATGTGAGATAATTCTTGAACAATTTCAGTTATGATTTATGTAAAGGATTTGTGCAAATTCATTTCAGAAGAGGATATTTTATTACGACCACTGTACTGTATACAAAATTTTCTTCTAATCAGGAGCTATTTAAAAAAAAACTGTTCCTGTCAAAATCAAAATTTCCCATGTAAGACAGCTTGGCTCAAGCTTGACATATTACTTTACTTACGTATTTCGACAGTGTATCACATACAAGAAAATTTGTATATAAAAGAGAGGTTTTCATCATCGAATAAAGACATTTCTAGTCAAGTCATATGACAAGTTTACTGGTACATGCTTTGTTTTGAAATGGTGTGGTTCATCCAGAATAAAGTGCTGTCATAAATAATTGGAAAAAATAAAGTATCATTTTGAGAAATTATTCAGTTCAAAATTAACAGTAGGAAAATAAGTCTGCAAGAACAAAGGAAATTTAAATGTATTCCTAATACCAGGAATCTATCTATAAGAGAACAATTTAGGCCCTTAATAATAATAAATAGTTAAAAGTGAGTTAGAATATGTATAATTTAAAAGGATTTATATAGAGTATTAAAAAATATATACACTGGATGTAGCACATAATCATGTTGTTAAAAGAGTATTTGAGATAAAGCATATCATTAAAATTGTTTTACTGCAATCTTTGTTGTTTATAGAATAGTAATCCTCAGATTCACCCTTTGCAGATAATATCAGGTGCCTGATATAAGTCGTTGGGCTCAGTCCAGTTGCAGATTTAGAGGGGACAAGAAGGATTGAAGAAGCAAATATATATATGGGGAACCCAAGTCAGGAGCCTGTGTAAATATAATATGGGGAGCCCAAGCCTGTACTTCAGTGGTTGTCCATGGTTCATATCTGTCATATATTTGTTTTTTGTTAATTGTTTTGTTATAAATTAGGCCGTGAGTTTTCTGAATTGAATTGTTTCATATTTTTAGTCCACTACTGATGAAGTCGAAGGGAAATTTAGGTTTGCACTCCGTCCGTCTGTCTGTCTGTCCATCCGTCAGTCCAGCAAATCAGTTTTCCACACTTTTTTTCTTCATGCTTAAAGATATTGATTTGATATTTGGTATATTGTATGATCATGACAAGTTACAGATCAAGTTCGAATTTTGTTCTGGTCTGATGATTTTGTGCAGAGTTATGGTTCTTGGACTTAGAAAATTCGCTTAAATAATTAGTTTTCCACGCTTTTTATACGACCGCAAAAATATTTTTGTGGTCGTATGACGTTGGCGTCGTCGTCGTCGTCCGGTGCGTCGTCGTCGTCATCCGAAGACACATTGGTTTTCGCACTTTAACTTTAGTTTAAGTGAATGGATCTCTATGAAATTTTACCATAAGGTTCAATACCACAAAAGGAAGGTGGGGATTGATTTTGGGGGTTATGGTACCAACAGTTAAGGAATTAGGGGCCAAAAATAAGCATTTTTGTAACTTCCAGACATAACTTGTGTGTTAGTGTATGGATCTCTCTGACATTGTAATACAAGGTTCCATATCACAAAGGGAATGCTGGGATTGATTTTGGGGGTAATTGCCTCCAAATTTTAGGAATTAGGGGCCAAAAAGGGGCAAAAAACAAGCATTTTTCAAGTTTCATGACAATAACGTGTGTGTAAGTGTATGGATCTTTATGAAATTGTACCACAAGGTTACATATCACAAAGGGAAAACTGGAATTGAGTTTTGGGGTAATTGCCAAAAACGTTTAGGAATAAGGGGCCAAAAAGGGGCAAAAAATAAGCATTTTTCTAGTTTCTAGACAATAACTTGTGTTCAAGTGTATGGATCTCTCTGAAATTGTACTGCAAGGTACCATGCCACAAAGGGAAGGCTGTAATTGATTTTTGGGGGTAATTGCCTCAAAATTTTAGGAATTAGGGGCCACAAAGGGGCAAAAAAACAAGCATTTTTCTAGTTTCAGGACAATAACTTGTGTGTAAGTGTATGGATCTTATGAAATTGTACTACAAGATTCCATATCACAAAAGGAAAGCTGAATTTGAGTTTGGGGGTAATTGCCCTAAACGTTTAGGAATTTGGGGCCAAAACGGGGCCAAAAAACAAGCATTTTTCTAGTTTCCAGACAATAACTTGTGTTCAAGTGTATGGATCTCTCTGAAATTGTACTGCAAGGTACCATACCACAAAGGGAAGGCTGGGATTGAGTTTGGGGGTGATGAATCATAAGGAGGTTCAAAAAATTTGGGGGGGAAGATTTTTTTTTCATTTTTTTTCTTTAAAATTTTCCATTTTAAATTGGTTATTTCTGATTTATATATAAAAACAAATAATAATGATATGGTTTGAATAGGTAAATTAAAAATTTTTAAGTTCTTAGACCACATTCATTCTGTGTCAGAAACCTATGCTATGTCAAATATTCAATTACAATCCAAATTCAGTGCTGTATCAAGCTTGAATGTTGTGTTCATACTTGCCCCAAATATTCAGGGTTTGACCTCTGCGGTCGTATCAAGCTGCGCCCCAGCGGAGCATTTTATTTAGTCATGCTTGAAGATATTGACTTGATATTTGTTATACAGTTTACACCATGATAAGTTATAAATCAAATTAGCATTTTGTTCCAGTACAAAGAATTTTTAACTGGTAGGGGACTATGTATTACCATACAATACTCTCAGAATGCTTGTTCATGTCGGAGCATTTTATAGCCGACTATACAGTATGGATTTTTCTCATTGTTGAAGGCTGTAGTTGCCTATAATTGCTTACATCCACTTAATTTGAACTTTGGTGGATAGTTGTCTCATTGGCAATCATACCTCATCTCCTCATTTTTATATGGATGTAACATAAAAGCTAATAAGATATAGTTCTCCTGTGAAAACATTCATCATTGTATACTTAAAACAAGTAAAAAGGACATTTGAACAAGCAATAGAATTCTATGTACAAATGTACAAGATATGGGTATAAAATGAAATTAAACATATACAAGGAAAGGGTTAAACTTGTTTCTCCTGGTGAAGAAACAAATATGGATGCAATATGAAACTAATGAAATATAGATATATTTCACTTTTTACTGAAATGAAAGGGACCTCTTTTTCAAAATCATTGATCTGCCAATGAATTTTTATACGACCGCAAAAAAATTTTGTGGTCGTATATTGGTATGACGTTGGCGTCGTCGTCGTCGTCGTCGTCGTCGTCGTCCGGCGTCGTCGTCGTCGTCCGGCGTCGTCGTCCGAATACATATTGGTTTTCGCACTCTAACTTTAGTTTAAGTGAATGGATCTTTTTGAAATTTGACCATAAGGTTAAATACCACAAAAGGAAGGTTGGGATTGATTTTGGGGGTTATGGTACCAACAGTTAAGGAATTAGGGGCCAAAAAGGGGCCAAAAATGAGCATTTTCTAGTTTCCAGACAATAACTGTGGAACGGTGTATGGATCTCTCTGAAATTATACTACAAGTTTCCATACCACAAAGGGATGGTTAGGATTTGCTTTGGGGGGTTATGGCTCAAACCGTTTAGGAATTAGGGGCAAAAAAGGGGGAAAAACAAGGTTGTCCTGGTTAATGGACAAATACTTTAGTACAAAACATAATTTAAAGCAGTGTAAGGGAGATAAATCAAATACATCATTGAAATTATCTCCCTTACACTGCTTTTAAATTATGTATAAAGTAATGGTTAATGAACAATAAAGATAATCTAAAACAGTGTAAGGGAGGTAATCCAAATACAACGTTTTGGTTACTTCCCTTACACTGCTTTTAAATTATGTTTAAAGAAATGCATATTTATAAAGGAAGACCAGTAAAAATATCTGCAAATGTTTTCATCTTTTTTTTTTACAAAAAAATCCATATGAAAGATTTGACACTATATTTTTATTAATTCTATTATAAAATAGATTTAAGTTAGCACTATGGTAAATTTAAATGGGTAATTATGGTTGCCAACTCCATTGGAAATTTGAATTGAAATTATGACCATATCTTGAGGGAAAGAATTTTTTTGGGGGAAAAAGGGGGGGGGGGGGGATAAAAAGAAATTGTGGGGGGGCCAATTTTTTCTCATTTCAGATTTCAGAAATTAAAAAGAATTATTCTTCAAATATTTTTTTTTTTTCAAATTTCAAATATTGAAAAATTTCAAGAAGTAATCTTTAATTGCACAGTATGGCGCATTAGATTTGTAAAATCTTTGATCACATTTATTTATTTGTTATGCCGAATCTAACAGTGTATTTAGATTTTTAATTTTGGGTCCAGTTTTCAAATTGGTCTACATTAATGTCCAAAGGGTCCAAAATTAAACTTTGTTTGATTTTAGCAAAAATTGAATATATGAGGTTCTTTGATATGCTGAATCTAAACATGTATTTAGATTTTTGATTTTTGGCCCAGTTTTCAAGTTGGTCCAAATTGGGGTCCAAAATTAAACTTTGTTTGATTTCAACAAAAATTGAATATATGGGGTTCTTTGATATGCTGAATCTAACCATGTATTTAGATTTTTTATTTGTGGACCCCGTTATCTAATTGGTTCATATTGAGGTCAAAAGGGTCCAAAATTAAACTTTGTTTGATTTCATCTAAAATTGAATTATTGGGGTTCTTTGATATTCCAAATCTAACGGTGTATTTAGGTTTTTAAATTTGGGTCCTGTTTTTTAAATTGGTCTACATTGAGGTCCAAAGGGTCCAAAATTAAACTTAGTTTGATTTTGACAAAAATTGAATTCTTGGGGTTCTTTGATTTGCTGAATCTAAACATATGTTTAGATTTTTGATTATGGGCCCAGTTTTCAAGTTGGTCCAAGGTAGGGTCCAGTATTTAAACTTTGTTTGATTTCAACAAAAATTGAATATATGAGGTTCTTTGATATGCTGAATCTAAACATGTATTTAGATTTTTGATTATGGGCCCAGTTTTCAAGTTGGTCCAAATTGGGGTCCAAAATTAAACTTTGTTTGATTTCAACAAAAATTGAATATATGAGGTTCTTTGATATGCTGAATCTAACCATGTATTTAGATTTTTTATTTATAGGCCCCGCTATCAAATTGGTTCATATTGAGGTCAAAAGGGTCCAAAATTAAACTTTGTTTGATTTCATCGAAAATTGAATTATTGGGGTTCTTTGATATGCCAAATCTATCCGTGTTTTTAGATTTTTAATTTGGGTCCTGTTTTTTAAATTGGTCTTCATTGAGGTCCAAAGGGTCCAAAATTAAACTTAGTTTGATTTTAACAAAAATTGAATTCTTGGGGTTCTTTGATATGCTGAATCTAAACATGTGTTTAGATTTTTGATTATGGGCCCAGTTTTCAAGTTGGTCCAAGTTGGAGTCCAAAATTAAACTTTTTTTGATTTCAACAAAAATTGAATATATGGGGTTCTTTGATATGCTGAATCTAACCATGAATTTAGATTTTTTATTTGTGGGCCCGGCTATCAAATTGGTTCATATTGAGGTCAAAAGGGTCCAAAATTAAACTTTGTTTGATTTCATCAAAAATTGAATTATTAGGGTTCTTTGATATTCCAAATCTAACCGTGTATTTAGATTTTTAATTTTAAGTCCCGTTTTTTAAATTGGTCTACATTAAGGTCCAAAGGGTCCAAAATTAAACTTAGTTTGATTTTAGCAAAAATTGAATTCTTGGGGTTCTTTGATATGCTGAATCTAAACATGTGTTTTGATTTTTGATTATGGGCCCAGTTTTCAAGTTTGTCTAAGTTGGGGTCCAAAATTAAACTTTGTTTGATTTTAACAAAAATTGAATATATGGGGTTATTTGATATGCTGAATCTAACCATGTATTTTGATTTTGGACATTGGACCATAATAGGTAAATTAAAAAAATTCAAGTTCTTAGACCACATTCTTTCTGTGTCAGAAACCTATGCTGTGTCAAATATTTAATAGCAATCCAAATTCAGAGCTGTATCAAGCTTGAATGTTGTGTCCATACTTGCCCCAACTGTTCAGGGTTCGACCTCTGCGGTCGTATCAAGCTGCGCCCCAGCGAAGCATTTTATTTATTTTACTGCAGAAATTCTTGTATGGTGATTTATAGTTGCTTACTTCTATGTCATTTGGTCCCTGGTGGAGAATGGTATAATTGGCAATCATACCACATCTTGTTATTATACCACACGCAACTTTGTTGCATGGGGTATAATGTGTTTGACTCATCTGCAGTCTTGTTCGTGTCATCGCAACTCCTCTGAAACCACACAACAGAATTTCATGAAACTTTTTAGATAATAAGGACATACTATTTAGATGTGCATAGCCACAGTAAATAATGATTCAATGTTTTTTTCTAGGAGTTATGCCCTTTTAAACTTGGAATTTTTGCCTAAATATACTATTGCAACAGATTTTCATTGGAACTCCTCTGAAACCACATAACAGAATTTCATGAAACTTTTTAGATAATAAGGACATTCTATGTAGATGTTTATACCGACAGGAACTTATGATACTTTGTTTTTTCTAGGAGTAATGCCTATTGAACTTAACTTAATATACTACTACAACAGTTTGTCATTGCAACTCCTCTGAAACCACACAACAGAATTTCATGAAACTTTTTAGTTAATCGGGACATAATATGTAGATGTACTTAACAAACTTTTATTAATTGACTTTTGTAGGAGTAATGAGTCTTTGAACTTAGGAATCTGGTGAGATTTTGTTTGCCGTGAGACAATGTGGGGGCGTGGGGTATGTGAGCATGCTCACAAAGGTCCTTTATTTTTAACCGGATTTTCGAATGAAATATCGGTTATTAAAATAGTTATATACGGCAGGTGGCTGGGTGGTTCTGGCGGCTGCCAAACAGCATCAGCACAATAACATGAAAACGCTTTAACAAATTTTTTTCAAATTTAAATATGTTGTTTCCTGGGACTTAATGAAGGTCTCTATTAATTTTCAAGATTTTAGTATATCTCCTTTGTGAGTTATCGCCATTTTTAATATCCAAAGTAGAATTTTTAAATATTTTACTGTTGTTATCATTTTATGATTTGTCTTATCTCAGAATAAAAATTGGAGTGACAGATTTATTTGAAAATTATCTATTTCCTAAGTGGTAATAATTATAAGCTATATCATTAGACATTTTGAAGATTATTACATTATTAATTATGTTAGAGTACTATATTAAACAACCATAGTTCTGTTCAATTAGATATTATAAATATTTCAGCATATGATAATGATTTATTTTCATTATTAATTAGATCTTTGAAATATTTTAGCATATGATAATCATTGGAGTGACGGATTTATTTGAAAATTTTCTGTTTTCTGATCAGATCTGTAGGACTGTATATATACAGTTTGAAACTTACTAGTATTACTGTATAAATGAAGTTTGGAATTTACTGTTCATTATTAGACATTTTGTAGATAATTATGTGTCCGTTAATCATATATATTCTTACCCCTACCCCCTTTCAATTTGATAATGTGCTTTTATCTTGTAAACGGTCGAGATCCCTACTCCTCAACCATATAATTATATTCTTGTATGGGACAATAAAACAAATCAAATGAAATATTGTGATAGTCCTCAGGCTCACAGCTACCCTCTTTTTTTTGAAAACTTGAACATGTGCAAGCTCCCCACCCTGAAACCATATATATTCTTGTATGTTACAAATCGAATGAAATAAAAGGTGAGTCGCCTGGGGTCACCCCCAGCGTGTCTGTTTGAGAACTTGTAAACGGTCGAGATCCACACCCCTAAACCATATATATTTTTGTATGGGACAATAAAAGAAATCAAATGAAATATAGGGGATGTCCATTGTGGTAACCCCCACCCCCTTCTGTTTGAGAAATTGTAAACGGTTGAGATCCCCACCCCTAAACCATATTTATTCTTGTATGGGACAATAAAACAAATGAAATAAAATTTAGGGGAAGTCCATGAGGGTTAACCCCACCCCCTTCTTTTTGAAAACTTGTAATTGGTTGAGATCCCCACCCCTCAACCATATATAATCTTTTTTTGGACAATAAAACAAATAAAATGAAATTAAGGGGATGTCCCCTGGGGTAACCCCCACCCCCTTTTTTTTGAAAATTTGTAAACAGTCAAGATCCCCACCCTGAAACCATTTTTCTTCTTGTATATTACACAATAAAACAAATCAAATCAAATAAAAGTCAAGTCCCCTGGGGTCACCCCCACCTTTTTCCTGTTTAAGAACTTGTAAACGATTAAGATCCCTCACCCCTAAACCATATATATTCTTGTATGGGACAATAATCCCCACCTTCTTTCTGTTTAAGAACTTGTAAACGGTTGAGATCCCCACCCCTAAACCATATATATTCTTGTATGGGATAATATATCAAATCAAATGAAATATAGGGGAAGTCCACGGGGGTAAACCGTACCCCCTTCTTTTTGAAAACTTGTAAACGGTTGAGATCCCCACCCCTAAACCATATATGTACTTGTATGGGACAAAAGAATAAAGCAAATTAAATTTTTTTTGAAAACTTGTAAATGGTCAAGATCCCCACCGCGAAACCATATATATTCTTGTATGTTACAATAAAACAAATGAAATGAAATAAAAGGTGAGTTCCTTGGGGTCATTCCCACCTTCTTCCTGTTTAAGAACTTGTAAATGGTTGAGATCCCCGCCCCTAAACCATATATATCCTTGTATGGGACAAAAAAACAAATCATATGAAATAAAGGGCAGGTCCCCTGGGAAAATTTATCAGTTTGTGTGTGTTATATTTGAACATAAATTAAATATATATAGGGTTCTTTAAGTGCTGAATCTAAACTTGTTTTTAATTAGATAATAATCTATTTTTATTATGAGATAAAGTTTTTGACATTGATAGATAAGTTGCAGATCTGTATTATTTTTTGCCACATGAAAGAAACAATATTAGCAACTATTAATTCAATTTGATTATAATATGGAAATAGATATAACATGATATCTAATTTTAGAGAAGTATTTTGCTGGTTTTTTATTGGTTTATGTAAATAAGTTTGAGTTATTTGTTTTGAAAAGTGATGTGTTTAATTGATAGATATAAAATCATATCTAATTTTAGAGATTTATGAGTGGTTAAGTCATATCTAATTTTAGAGAACTATTTTGGTGTTTTGTTACTGGTTCATGGAAATAAATTTGAGTTATTGGCAAAATATCATTGGTAAATTGTTTGAAACTTTTTTGGTAGGCTGTGTGTCTGTCTGTCTGTCTGTCTCTCTGTCTGTTTGTCCTTCAGTTTGGCAAATCAGTTTGCCACACTTTTATGCCTGCGCTGTAGTTGAGGGGGGATTAAGTTTTACCCTTGTCTGTCTGTAAGTATGTATGCTGTATGTCCCAAAATTGGTTTTCGTTCTCTATGGGACAATAAAACAAATCAAATGAAATATAGGGGAAGTCCATTGGGGTAACTACCACCCCCCCCCCCCCTTCTTTTTGATAACTTGTAAACAGTCAAGATCCTCACCCTGAAACCATATATGTTCTTGTATGTTACAATAAAACAAATCAAATGAAATAAAAGGCGAGTCCCCTAGGGTTACTCCCACCTTCTTCCTGTTTAAGAACTTGTAAACGGTTGAGATCCCCACCCCTAAACCATATATATTCTTGCATGGGACAATAAAACAAATCAAATGAAATTTAGGGGAAGGGATGTCCTCTGGTGTAACCCCCAACCCCCTTCTTTTATTTTTTGTAATGCATGTAGGGTTCTTTTGAAATGCTGACTGTTCTGAACATGTATTTATATATTATTAATTAGATAATACCACATTGAGGTCCAAAGAGTATTAAATTAAAATGTTGTTTAGTTTCATCAAAAAATGATTTGTTATGGATCTGATTCAGTTTGAGTTATTTCCCTTTGAATATAGAATGTTAATCAGTTTGTGTGTGTTATAGTTGAACATAAATTAAATATATATAGGGTTCTTTAAGTGCTGAATCTAAACTTGTTTTTAACTAGATAATAATCTATTTTTATTATGAGATAAAGTTTTTGACATTGATAGATAAGTTGCAGATCTGTATTATTTTGTGACACATGAAAGAAACACCAACTATTAATTAAATTTGATTATAATATAGAAATAGATATAACATCATATCTGATTATAGAGAAGTATTTTGCTTGTTTTTTACTGGTTCATGGAAATAAGTTTGAGTTATTTGTTTTGAACAGAGATGGTTTAATTGATAGATATAACATCATATCTAATTTAAGAGATATTTTTTTATTAAGGGGTTAAGTCATATCTAATTTTAGTGAATTATTTTGCTGTTTTACTGGTTCATTTAAATAAGTTTGAGTTATTGGCAAAAATTTCATTGGTAAAATGTTTATATAATTTTTGGTAGGCTGTGTGTCTGTCTGTCTGTCTTTCTGTCTGTCTATTCATCTCTCAGTTTGGCAAATGAGTTTTCTACACTTTTTCTTCCTGCTGCTTGAATATAGTATATAAATTTTAATTTATTAATTGATTGTTTTTGTTCACTTTATTTTTTCTGTTTACTTTATTTTATTCATTAGTTGAAAGTCTGGCGAAAGATACCAGAGGGATTCAAACTTCTAGATCGAAATAAACCGACAATGCAATGGCTAAAAAAGAAAAAGACAAACAGACAAATAAAATCACACAAGACACAACATGGAAAACTAAAGACTAAGCAACACAAATCCCACCAAAAAAAGGGGGGGGGTATTTTCAGGTGATCTGAAAGGGTAAGCAGACCCTGCTGCACAGGTGTCACCCGTTGTGTTGCTCATGTAATTTCAAAGCTGGTAAATAGTCCTATTGTTATGCAATATTCACAGAATTCTTGTTTAGCTTGATTTTTTTTTGTGTCTCTGCTGTGGATTATGATTTATGTTTATTAAAATGAAACAATGGAGATCCAGTTTGATTTCATGATTTTAACCAAGGAAAATGTTAAACTTAGTTTATATAACTGAAAGTATGAATTCCAGTAGTTCAAATAAATGATTTTTGATTTATATACCTTATTGGAGTAAATAGTCATACTTAGTATATACAACAGAGAACCAGATTTCCAGTAGTTCAATGTGATGCCTTCAGAAGGATTTTGTGATGGATAAAGGTAATATATATTATTTTTTTGCTATTTAAACAAATTTGCCAATTTTAAAAACAAGTGTGTGGTAATTGTATGCATTTTACTGTATGGATTATTATCTGAGATATTATTTTGAAAGGGTTTAAACCATTACTTTGTATAAATTGTATATTTTTTTTTGCAATTGCGATGGGGTTCAATTAAAAAATCTTGAATTCTGTGTGGTATTCATGTTTTTGATTTGGGATATGGTCAGCCCACATGGTTTTATTACATATTTGGTCAGAATGTAGATTAGAGATGTTATTGGACAATTCACAGTAAATTGAAAATAGGTATGACATCATATCAAATTTTAGAGAAATATTTTTGTGGTTACATCACTGATTCATAGGAAATAAATTGGTTCACTGACAATATTTTTGGTATAAAAGTATCATGTGTAAGAAACTTTCTTAGTACTTTAATGTCATGCTTCAGAAATATTTTATGATGGATAAAGGTAATATGCATTATTTTTGCTTTTTACTGTGGTTTGCATTAGGTACAGGTCAGATTTTTACAATTACCTAAATATTCACATTTGTACATAAGGTTTAGTACAATGTATTTTCTATTAATTAGTCCCCTAGTGACGAAGTCAAAGGGGACTTTAGGTTTGCACTCTGTTCGTCTGTCTGTCCATCTATCATTGTGGCAAATCAGTTTTCACACTTTTTTCCCTCCTGCTTGAAGATATTGATTTGATATTTGGTATATTGTTTTATCATGAGAAGTTACAGATCAAGTTCAAATTTTGTTGCAGTCTTATAATTTTTCTTTTCAGCCGTTTTCATGAAACTTTGGTGAATTGTTTATATCTATTGAGAATACTCAGGAATGCTTGTTCATGCAATAATTATCACTTATTATCAAGATTTTAAGATTTATAGTGGTTATCAATAACACATTATGATTTGTTTGATGATTTTATTGTATTTGTTTACACTGTTTTATAACTTTTAGATTTTACTTTTTTAGGTTAGTATGCGACATTGCTTATGATTGAATCAGAATGCCTAAACAGAAGAAAAAATCATATCGTCAAAGAAAATTGGAAAACAACCTACATAAGAGACTTCAAAGACATGTATGTATTTATTCACAAATAGTTTTATCAAAAACTGATTTAAAAAAAAAATAATTGGGTTAAACAAAAAAGCAGTCTCCTACCAACTAGTCGAAAGGGGATTTTAGGTTTTAACTGTGTCTGTCTCTTTTTTTACATTGTCAGTCAGGCAAAACATTTTTCTACTATCAAGTTGGCCATTCCTAAACTGTATTAAATTTGTATACGAACCCTCTGAAAAGCAGTTTATTTGCTATTTCACTAAGATTTGAATGTATTACAGGGTCATTGTTAATGTATCACTAATGCATATGACATTACTGAAATAAATCAATTTTTATAGGCCCGTTTACGGGACGTATTATGGTATATCGCTGACCGTCTGTCCGTCTGTCTGTCTGTCTGTCTGTTCGTCTGTCCGTAAGTCCGTCTGTTCGTCCATCCGTCGTCAACATGTCGGACATTAATTCAAAAATGCTTTAACCAATATCAGAGACATATAATACAAGAGATTCGCAACTCGGCGAAATCCCGTAATAACACGCGGCCACTAGTTAAACCTCGCGAGATCTCCTTAGGTAATAAAATCATTAATAAAAGTATTAAAAGTACTCGAAGTAAGGACGAATGTTTAAGCATAACATAAACTGTTTCAGTGTTAAATTTATCATAATTAATTAAATATAATTTGAGTACATATATAATTATTTATTTTAATGTAATTTTGATTTTAGATTTGTATTATTGAAAAAGAGACATAATTTGATATTGTATAAAAAAAAAACTGATATTAAATAATTAACACTTGATAAATTGTGTCAGAGTTCATTTTATTTGATAGTTACATAATGGGTTTCTATTGAATATACACCTGTCTCGGAGACATAATTTCACAGTGTGACATGTATATTAGGTTTGAATTATTCGATGACCAGGTAAATCACAAACATGTTATAAATAATGAGTTTTAATTGACACCTTGTAAACAAGAAGTTGTCACACCACAGGTGTCCACACTCTTTCCAAAAATACAAGTCACAAAATGTATAATTAATTAATATGGAAAAAAACTTAATTTATTTGTTAATTAATGGTTAATCATGATAGGCTTTGTTTTTTATTCTTGATATTTATAAATTATTAAAATTTTATTTATTTTCATATTCCTCATTTATTGGGCTTTCATTGAGTTTTTTTTCTGTAGGATTGTCGGTAAATGTTTGATTTCTAAGTGTTGTTTGACAGTTTTATCATATAGGCTTGCAATGAGTTGTTTTTTTAAATGATTGTCGGTAAATTTATGGTTTCTTCATGTTCGAAGTGTGTATTGAGAATTAATATTTAAGAAAATTACAATTAATTTCTCATTTGAATAAAGCTTCATTCATGTGCACGCAATGTGGAAAATTCCGATTTTATTTCGTGGTATGACAATCTTAATTTCGTGGGATGACAATCTTAATTTCGTGGGATGACAATCTTAATAGTTACGACTTAGATATACTCCTAGTTGAATAAACTGATAACGAACTCTTTGTTGATAGTGAAAAGGACGAAAACATAAGCGAGAGACCCACCAACAAAAACAATTGACAATACTGCATACATAGATGGATATAAGCGTTTGGAGTTGGACATATAAAAAGTCTACAAAAAATCTATAAAAACACACAGGTCATACATCAAAGCAACACGGAAGACACTATTTAAAAAGTATTTTATAACCTTGTTTCCACGAGACAATCATTTGTAGTGGTTTTTGTCTTTTAATCATTTGTAGCGGTTTTTGTCTTTTTATTCTGGGGTAAAGAGATGGCAATTTAAAAGTAAGATTGTTTATGTGTATACATATATAAATCCTTGGTGTAAATAAAATCTTTTATTATCAAATATATATATATATATATATATATATCTTTTGCAGTCACCATTGAAATGTCCTCAATACGATTTTAATTTAAAAATGAATTAGGTTCATGTTTTGAACGAGAAGCGTAGTCTGAAACGACAACAGATGCATATGAAGCTCATTCATAATATTACGACCAGCAGAAGGTAACAAGGTTATAAAATACTTTTTAAATAGTGTCTTCCGTGTTGCTTTGATGTATGACCTGTGTGTTTTTATAGATTTTTTGTAGACTTTTTATATGTCCAACTCCAAACGCTTATATCCATCTATGTATGCAGTATTGTCAATTGTTTTTGTTGGTGGGTCTCTCGCTTAGGCATGCGCGAGCATAAATGGCAGTGAAAATTTTCAAGAGAATAAATTTGGCGTAAAATATGAATTGCAAAGTGATTTCAACTTGGATTTATCAGTAGAGTAATGCCGAGAAGTAGAAGAGGTAAACCAAATAAACCAAATAAAAGAAAGAGACAAAATCTGTCCTCTGGAAGTTCTTCTTCAGATCAGTACAGTTCACCCGCCTTTTCAAACAAAGAAAAATGTCGACACAACAACGAGCCAAAGGTACTGTTATCTAATACAATTAGTGAAGCCTTGTCATGTTTAAACGACAATAACAATTCACAACTTAACATTGATAATCAGCTCACCATGAATCAATCGATTAACCCAGGGTGTCAATACACAAGTACACCACAACAACCCAGTACACCTATTTCATACCAGCCGTTTCAACAGTTCCACCAATACCCGCAGTCACCTACCTTCCTACCCCCACCGCCTCTCCCACCAGTCTCGCCTGGATTTGAATCTCTGTTGCACGAAATAAACAAGAGACTTATAGGTGTAGAAACAAAATTGACAAAACTAGACTCGATAGAACAACGAATAAGCACCTTTGATACGAAATTTAAAACTGTTGATGTAGAAGTCGCATCTTGTAAAGAAAGAATTGGTGTACTAGAACAAAGTGCTCAGTTTTTGTCAAATGTGCACGACGAGCACAAAGTATTAAAAAGTAGACTTGACAAGCTAACGAAAAACATTGAAACAACCAAATCGGTAAATAATGATGTGAAAGATAGACTAGCTGGTGTAGAAATACAAAGTTTGAGACAAAATCTATTATTTTTTGCTATAGATGAAAAAAGTTCTAATACTGACATGGAAACCGACGGAAACGAAGTGGACGAAGCAACGGGGGGTGTAACGGGTGCAACGGGGGGTGTAACGGGTAAAACAGAAAATAGACATTTAGATCATCAAACCAATAAAGACAATGAAAACTGTATTGATACCATACTGGATTTCTGTGAGAATAAACTTAAAATTGAAAATGCAAAAACAGCAATAAAGATTGAAAGTGCGTTCCGTTTAGGAAAGTTTAAAAAAGAGGCAGTTAAACCGCGACCAATAGTCGTAAAATTTAAGAACTTCTCAGACCGTGAAATGGTACGAAAAATGTCAAAACGTTTGAAGGGTACCGGTTTCGGAATAAGTCAGCAATTCCCACCTGAAATTTTGGAGAAAAGGAAAAAACTGCTACCTGTAATGTTCCAGAAAAGAAAAGAAAAGCTCTCAGCTTACTTAGTTGACGATAAATTATATGTCGATGGTAAATTATGGGAGAAATAGGAATCCGAGGAGGATGATATTAGTGAAAAATCAATTTCGAAAAATTTAAAAATATGCTCGTGGAATATTTCAAAGGGCCTACTACGTAAATTAGCAGACGAAGAATTTGTAAATATGTTGTGTGAATACGATGTTATATGTTTTAATGAGTGTTGGGTCAAATGCCCTAAGGAATTCAATTTAATTGGATATGAAAAGAAATATTTATCTAGAGAAAAGTGTAACGGGGGTGGCGTAATAGTGTTCTATAAGAGATGGTTAAAGTCTTATTTAGAAGTTATCGATTGTTGTATTGATTGTATGATATGGATAAAAATTGATAAAAATATAATGTTCGATAATGAAAATTTCTATATTTGTGCTATATACATACCACCCGATAAAAATGTTTATTATAGAAAGTATGATATTGACGTTTTCGATGTTTTACAACAACAAATTGAAATTTATTCAAAATTTGGTAACATTTCCGTTATTGGTGATTTAAACGGCCGAGTGGGTAATGAACCAGACTATCTTTTACAAGACGGGTTAAACAGAGAATTACTGGACAAAGTTGACAATTTAATTGAGTATACTGCGGATGTACCGTTAGTTAATAGATTGACTGAAGATTTAAAAACACCGAACTCTTTTGGTAAACGCATATTAAATTTGTGTAAATCTGCTGGCCTTAGGATATGTAATGGACGTTTTGGTGACTCAAGTAAACAGTATACATTTCAAAATAAAAATGGTTGTAGTGTTATAGATTACATGTTGTTATCTTGTAACTCATTTTCAATTGTTAACAGTTTTATTGTAGGAAATTTTACAACTTTTTCATGTCATGCTCCATTATTTGTAGATATTAAATTAAAAGATTTATGCCAGAAAACTGTATGTACATGTAAAAAAATAAAGTATAATACGATACGATGGAATGAAGAGTTCAGGAATGAAGTCAGAGAAGATCTAATGCATAATGCACAGAAATTCGAAGAACTGCACAAAAGTATTACAGAAGATGCTGATGCTATTAATAATGCTGTGAATGAAATGAATGTTATTTTGACAAATATTTTTGAAAAATATACACGTAAAGAAGTAGAACGAACAATATGCTGTGATAATTGCACTGGTCGTAAACCGAGTACAAATTTGAACCTTAAGCAAGACAAACCATGGATAACAGATGATTGCAAATTACTTTATAAAAACTATAAGCATGCACTTATGCAGTTTAACCGAAATCATTCCGAGGAAAATAGACTAAAACTGAACTTAGATAAACAAAAATACAAAGTTATGGAAAATAAACTGAAACGAAATTATAAAAACAAACAAGGAAACATGTTTAACGCAATGAGAAAATCGAATCCGAAACGTTTTTACCGAAAATTTAAAAACAGCAAAAAAACTTTCTCAAGTAACATTTCAATAGAACAGTTTTTTGATCACTTTAAAAATCTGATGTCTAAAGATGACAATGATACCAGTACTGAGGATCAGATAGAAGGAGATAACTCATGCATTTTCGAAGAATTAGACAGACCTTTCACCGAAAAGGAACTTGAAGACAATGTAAGAACATTAAACAAGAATAAATCTCCAGGAGTGGACAATATTGTGAACGAATATATAATTGAAAGCAAGCCAGTTGTATTACCTTTATTGTGTAAACTTTTTAATGTAATTTTATGTACTGGATTCTTCCCAGAACTTTGGGTGAAAAGTATAATAGTGCCGTTATTTAAAAAAGGTCCGGTTAATGACCCTGGAAATTACCGAGGTATATCATTAGTGTCTCATATAGGAAAACTTTTTACAGCCACTATCAATACGAGACTGTTGAAATGGAGCGAGGAACACAGTATCATCACAGACGCGCAGTTCGGATTCAGACCTGGCCACGGAACTCATGATGCAATATTTGCTCTTCATTCCATCATATCAAAATCTTTGAGAAACGGAAAAAGGTTATATTGTTGTTTTATTGATTATAAAAAAGCTTTTGACAGTGTTGAGCATTTTAAATTATGGATGAAATTAGCTAAATGTGGTATAACCGGAAAATTGTTACATTTAATAAAATCAATGTATTCTAACTTGAAATCATGTGTTAAACATGAGGGAAATTTTTCTGAGTTCTTTAACTGTGACATTGGCCTAATGCAAGGGGAATCCTTATCACCTTTTTTATATGCTATGTATGTCAATGATATTGAAATAGAATTAATAAAACAGGGTTGTCATTCATATGACATGAAAATGCTCAATCTTTACTTATTGATGTATGCTGACGATACTGTTATTTTCAGCGAAAATATAAACGATCTTCAAAAAATGATAGATGTTGTACAAATATGTTCTGAAGGGTATAATTTACATATAAATATGTTAAAAACTAAGATTGTTGTATTTAGAAACAGAGGTGTTATCAAACCAGAAGAAAAATGGTTCATTAATGGAGAGAATATTGAGTTATGTGATGAATTTATATATCTGGGTATACTGTTAAATTATAATGGTATTTTTACGAATACTCAGAAAATGTTGTCAAATCAAGGTAAAAAAGCTGTTTTTAGTTTATTCAGTAAAATTCAAGAAGACTTTTTCAATACAGAAACACTACTGTCTTTATTTGATACATATGTTTCAAGCATAGTGAATTATGGTAGCGAAGTTTGGGGATACCATAAAGCAATTGACATTGAAACTCTTCACTTATATTTTTTAAAGAGGATTTTGAAAGTAAAAAAGAGTACTACAAATTACATGGTGTATTTTGAACTAGGTAGAGTCCCATTGTATGTACATAGATACTGTAAAATGATGAAATATTGGTGTAAATTGTTAAAAACTGACAATTGTATTCTGAAAAATTGTTATGCAGAAATGCTGGAGGCTAGCAATGTAAAAAGTAAAAATAAATTGAATTGGTCATGTAAAATAAGAGATTTATTATGTAATTTTGGCTTAAGTCATGTCTGGTTGACACAAAATGTTTTAAATGTAGATGTTTTTATAGCTGATTTCAAACAGCGTGTTACTGATAGGTTTATATCTGAAGCAATGTCATTTTTTGAGGAGTCTTCTAAATGTCAGTTTTACAAATACATATATGACAGTCATGGTTTGCAGTTTTATCTTAGTAGACCTGTTAATTTTAGATATAAACCATTAATAAGCAAGTACCGTATACATGCACATAACTTAAACATTGAAACTGGAAGGTTTTTAAATATAAACAGAAACGAAAGAATATGTAATGTGTGCAACTGTAATTCTGTTGAAGATGAATATCATTTTATTTTGGAATGTATTGGATACAAAGATATTCGTATGAAGTATATTAAACTTTATTATTGGAGAAATCCATCAGTATTTAAACTTATACAATTGTTATCTGTTCGTAATATAAAAGAACTTAATAATTTTGGGAAGTATTTATGTATTGCCGAAAAAATTCGTAATCGTTGAATGTGTATATCATACTTTAATTAAGATTGTTAAATTGTGCTAATTAATGTCATGCTCCTACATTTGTTTTTAATTGTATGAATTGTATATTAATGAATTACCTTATTGTAATATTTGTTGCTTACTATATTTCATGTAATATTTATTGCACTTGATACCTATAAGCTGTATTGCTTTTGGAATAAAGAATATATATATGTTTTCGTCCTTTTCACTATCAACAAAGAGTTCGTTATCAGTTTATTCAACTAGGAGTATATCTAAGTCGTAACTATTAAGATTGTCATCCCACGAAATTAAGATTGTCATCCCACGAAATTAAGATTGTCATACCACGAAATAAAATCGGAATTTTCCACATTGCGTGCACATGAATGAAGCTTTATTCAAATGAGAAATTAATTGTAATTTTCTTAAATATTAATTCTCAATACACACTTCGAACATGAAGAAACCATAAATTTACCGACAATCATTTAAAAAAACAACTCATTGCAAACCTATATGATAAAACTGTCAAACAACACTTAGAAATCAAACATTTACCGACAATCCTACAGAAAAAAAACTCAATGAAAGCCCAATAAATGAGGAATATGAAAATAAATAAAATTTTAATAATTTATAAATATCAAGAATAAAAAACAAAGCCTATCATGATTAACCATTAATAAACAAATAAATTAAGTTTTTTTCCATATTAATTAATTATACATTTTGTGACTTGTATTTTTGGAAAGAGTGTGGACACCTGTGGTGTGACAACTTCTTGTTTACAAGGTGTCAATTAAAACTCATTATTTATAACATGTTCGTGATTTACCTGGTCATCGAATAATTCAAACCTAATATACATGTCACACTGTGAAATTATGTCTCCGAGACAGGTGTATATTCAATAGAAACCCATTATGTAACTATCAAATAAAATGAACTCTGACACAATTTATCAAGTGTTAATTATTTAATATCAGTTTTTTTTTTATACAATATCAAATTATGTCTCTTTTTCAATAATACAAATCTAAAATCAAAATTACATTAAAATGAATAATTATATATGTACTCAAATTATATTTAATTAATTATGATAAATTTAACACTGAAACAGTTTATGTTATGCTTAAACATTCGTCCTTACTTCGAGTACTTTTAATACTTTTATTAATGATTTTATTACCTAAGGAGATCTCGCGAGGTTTAACTAGTGGCCGCGTGTTATTACGGGATTTCGCCGAGTTGCGAATCTCTTGTATTATATGTCTCTGCTTGTATTATATGTCTCTGCCAATATGCATGAAACTTTGGTGAATTGTTTATATCTATTGACGTGAGCTCCCTTTTGTTTTTTATAAGTAGGGGATTTTCCAGTTTTCGGACAATAACTTAAAAACAATTTCACCAAATTGCATGAAACTTTTGTGAATTATTCATATCTATTGACGTGAGCTCCCTTTCGTTTTATATAAATTTCGGATTTACCGTTTCCAAGTTTTGGGGTTTTATTCATTAAAAAAGGGGGGATTTTCCAGTTTTCAGACAATAACTCAAAAACAATTTCACCAATTTGCAAGAAACTTTGGTGAATTATTTATTTCTACCGACATGAGCTCCCTTTTGATTTTTATAAATTTCAGAATATATATTTATGGGGTTTTATTGATTACAAAAAGGGGGATTTTCCAGTTTTCGGTCAATAACTCAAAAATGCTTTCAGCATTTTTTATGAGACTTTGGTAAATTGTTTATATCTATTTTTGTAAGCTCCCTTTTGGTTTTTATAAATTTTCGATTTTACATTTCAGAGTAAGATTTTATTTGTTTATAGTCTGACAACAGATTTACTAAGTATTGCGCAACAGCACAGTGTATTGCACAACAGCAAGAAATCTTTCATATAACCAATTTCAAGTTCTTTGACTACATTTTTTCAGAAACTTATAATAAATCAAATATTTAATTACAATCCAAATTCAGACCTGTATCAAGCTTGAATATTGTGTCCATTTTTGCCCCAACTGTTTCAGCTTGAATATTGTTAGGCGAGTGACATTTTTCAAAAAGACGCATAGTTAACGACTTTAATGCACCCACCTAACATACGGCTATATTATATATCATTCGAAAGCTTATTACCTGTACTTTCTGTTTTGCCCGGTCGTCAATAATTCGTACGGTGCAATTTTCGTCAAATCAAGGTCAAAGGTTAAAATTGAACATTCCTAACTTTTGCCAGAATTAAACAAAAAGCCATTTTCTGATACTTGTATGGATTTTTTTTTCTAAAAATTTTCTAAACCTTATAAAAAAAATTACCATAATTCCAAATCAAATGCAAACTTAAATGTTGATTGCGCTTTATTCACAGAAAATTGTATTTCTTTAAAAAAACTTTCAAAAATCATAAAATTGCAATAAAATCTAAATATTTTCTGAAGTTTCAATATTTGTATGTCAAAAATAGAATAGATTTATCGTTTATATGCCGAGAGAATTTTTTCATCATTTAAAACTGCCACTTATATGATATAGGTCAAAATGCAGCCTTCTAATGAAGCTTTTGCAGTTGCCCTTAAAAACACCATCTGTAAACGGGGATCATTTTGCTTTTATTAGCTGGATATTATTGCCAATTTCGGCAGATAATGATCAACTATATTTAAAAGAAAGAGTGATGGAAGAACTTTAAGGAATAAAAAGGTATATTTGGTAAAAAAACTAGTTTTCCGATGTGGAAAGACATGTAACGAAGTTTATTCTTGTTCAATGTTCGAATGAAAACTGTTTGTACAATGCGCTTTTTAATATCAAATTCGGCGAATTCCTTTTAATGTTAGACCATTATTATATACTTTATTAGTTGGTTTATTAATTATGACTGAAAATTAATAATTCAGATTAATTAGGATTGAATATCCTTCCTGAGCAACTGTAATCAACATACTGGTTTATGTACTACCGGTATTCGCACATTTCGGTATAGTGTTTTAAGAAGTTTTGTGTGTATGTCCTACTTTTTCGCCTTGGTCATGCTGTTATCTGTTTTTCTTCGCCTATGGTTTATAACTGCCTCCTTGTCATTTATTCCTTCTTTCAACCAAAGAAATGAAAACCATAAGGTTCAAAGCTGAGCGAAACAGAGACAACAGAACTTAAAACTCCGATATTGATGCAAAATATAAAAAAGTAAACAACTCCAAGTGAAAATTCAAAAAGGAAAGTCTCTTATCAAATGACAAAACTAAAAGCTGAAAAACACCAAACGATTGGAAAACAAAAAAATGTAATGAGCAATATTCCTGCAACATTGCTTGGTAGAATAAGGAAGTTCAAAATGCACATATGGAGGTTACACGTGAAGGGATTCGTTTCATAATAGACATATTCAAATAGAGTTAAAAATAGTAATCTCTTAAAATTTACCAGAACATACCTGCTTTCAAGCTATCTCATAAAGTTAACCCCAATCTTATTAAAATTTAGATCTCTGATTTAGTTATTCTAATACGATAAATGAGCAGGCGAGTCGTGAAAGATCTGAATTTTAGTCAGATTGTTTTAACCCATGTTTTTAACACTTATACATAACATTTTGTACGTTTTTTTTACATGTTACTATTGTACGTGTATATCACTTATAATAGTTGTGAGATCGTCGCACCATTAAAAACCCGAATGAAAAAATTATGAAAATAAAGTGAGAAAATCACCAAAAGTCGCTGTCTGATCAACAACAGAGGGTTCAGTGCACAATAAATATGCACAAAAATAATTTAAGATTAGATGACATAATACCAAATAAAAAACTGGCTAAATAAAGGCAACAGTAGTATACCGCTGTTCAAAAGTCATAAGTCGATTGAGAGAAAACAAATCCGGGTTACAAACTAAAACCGAGGAAAACACATCAACTATAAGAGGGGAAAATAAACAACAAAAACACTGAAGCGCAACATAAAAAAACAAACGACAATGCAATATACATAGAAACGAACTATTAGATAACAACTGCCAATAGATGAATTCAACCACAATTATCATTTCTCACAATTGTATTGATATTTAAGAATAAAATAACTTCATTTTAACCATATTTATTCTTAATGTACATGTACTATCTTTAGGTTAATATGCCAATGTCCAACCAATGCTTAACAGATGATCTACTAAAATAGTGCTTTTTTTTCTAATTAGATATAAGAAGATGTGGTATGAGTGCCAATGAGACAACTCTCCATCCAAGTCAAAATTTATAAAAGTAAACCATTATAGATCACAGTACGGTCTTCAACACGGAGCCTTGGCTCACACCGAACAGTAAGCTATAAAGGGCCCCAAAATTGCCTTAAAATATTTTGTAGCACATCTACATTAAAATTTTAATGCAAAATCATGGCCAATTTAAATTGAAATAAAAGTGGTTCAAATGCATTTACATTTCTGTTTCTATTAAGCAACATTACTTGTTACATTTAGCTGAAGTAAACATCAATATCAAAACTGTTTTGTTTTGTAAGAGGTTGTCTTCTTTTACAAAAGGTAGTTAATGCTGACTGGTAGATAACTAATGTATTGTTGATGATAATTGCCAGTTTTCCGGCCGATGGTCGGTGGTTCCTTTGGCACTTCGTGGGCCTAAGCCAATAAAAACTGATCGCCGCTAAATACTTCAGTAGCCAAAAGTGCTGAACCGAAAATTGCGTCAAACACCAACAATTTATCTTTATATTACAATGTATGTATATGTAAACTATTCAGGGAGTGTATGTATTGTTATTGCAAATTGCTAGAATTTCCGTCTAAAAAATTAATGTAAGTGAATATAATTGCGAAAGTCTCAATTTATTTACAAGAACTACGTAGTTTGATAAGATTAAACACCTTGACCAGGCATAAAGAACATTTCAATAGCTAGCTTATAATAATTTTCATTTCCTAAGTCAATGCAAGATGCAGTAAAAGCAACCAAGGAAACATATAAATATTGAAATATTAAAGTTTCGCTCCAAAACTTTCCCCCTTAAAGCATGAATGACCTGTGTATTTTGTCCTTTAACATTTTTTCACTTTTAAGATTTATTTTTTTTAACCTAATATCGACTACATACAAATGGTTTTAACAAAGAACAGGTAAAAAGCTATCTTTTTTGCAGATGGCGTTTTTTTGGGCAACTGCATGGTTGTTATAATTGGTTGTGTAATCAACAAGGAGCGTAATTGCAGTAATCTAATTATGTCAAAAACATCCTAACCTTAGCACTAAATAAAGCATGTAATTTGATTTTATGGTGAATAACAGTTGAATCACAGTCAAAAATTTTGGTTTTTAAGCATTTTTGTCATTTTCAATGGAATTTCTGGAAAACGGCGCTATTTATTAAAAATCCGACATAAATATTACAAAGTGCTTTTGATAAGTTACTATTGACATCTGTTCTAACTGAATTCCGTATGTCCATACAAAATATTATTAATCAGAAGACAGAAAATGCAAAAATGCTGACATCTTGTAAAATTAGAAGTTGTCTGTCCTTGACCTTTCGTTGTGATTTGACGGAAACTGCACCATACGAAATGTTGACGACCGGGAAAAAAAGACAGTACAGATGTTGTGCTTTCGAATGATATATGGTTTATCCGTATGTTAGGTGGGTGCATTAAAAATAAATTTGTATGGTTAATGTCACTCGTCTATGTGTCCTTTTTTGCCCCAACTGTTCAGGGTTGGACTTCTGCGGGCGTATCCAGCTGCGCTCAGCAAAGCAGTTTTTTACTGCATTTGCTGGAATAAAAAAATTATGGGAGCATTGTTTGGAAAACTTTGTAGTAGCATCTTGTTAAAATCAAATGAAATAAGGAAAGGTATTTTATTTCATTTTATAAAAAATATTTCTTTTTTTATATATTTTGACAGAAATTTATAAATTTAATATGACATCACATTTCTTCACATAAACAAGATACAGGAGAATGTAAAGAAATGTCAAGACCAACATCCGAAAAACAAGATACTGTTCCTATAAATATTAGTTCACAACAGCCAACAACTTTAAAAATTGACAGTCAACAGGTTAGTCCATTTTATTTACAAATTATACACTGACAAAAAGCCAGTAGTATTATAATGTATTGTATGTTGTTGGTTTTTTTAAGACCCCACAGTAAAGCATTTTATTATTAGGGTCCCGCCGAATGGCGGACGCCCTATAGTGATCAGTCTGTCCGTCCGTCCGTCTGTAACAAATTGTGTCCGCTCTTTATCTAGAGAACCGTTATGATTTCAAAGTTTATACTTGACATGTATATTAACCAACACAAGAGGGTGTGTCATAATGTATGTACAACTTCCTAGGTCAAAGGTCAAGGTCAAAACTTTGGTTTTAGTTGACAACCCCATGTCCTATGGTAAAGATCGTGTCCGCTCTATATCTTGAGAACTGTTATGATTTCAAAGTTAATACTTGACATGTTTATAAACCAACACCAGAGGGTTTGTCATAATTTATGTACAACTTCCTAGGTCAAAGGTCAAGGTCAAAAACTTTGGTTTTAGTTGACAACCCCATGTCCTATGGTAAAGATCGTGCCCGGTCTATATCTTGAGAACCGTTATGATTTCAAAGTTTATACTTGACATGTATATTAACCAACACCAGAGGGTGTGTCATAATTTATGTACAACTTCCTAGGTCAAAGGTCAAGGTCAAAAACTTTGGTTTCAGTTGACAACCCCATGTACAATGATAAAGATACAATTTTTTTACCACACACTATTCACAGCGGGGGCCGACAGAGATGGCTCCCATCTCAATGATATCTAGTTGTTCTCTAACTTCAGTTTGCTTCAACCAAATGTTATGAAACTTAAAGGGTAAATTCGCGATTTTTTACTTATCATCTTATTATGTTCATAATACCATAAAAAAACATATTCACCAAGTTTTATCTGGATATAAAAACTAATAAAGAAGAAAATTGGGAGTTATTAATTTTATTTATTCGAACTTCCTGACTTCTGTGACGTAGTTTAAGTCTTTTTGCATGCCGGGAGTGGAATTAATCTCATTTAAGTCTTGTTCGTTAATCATCTAATAACGCGATTTAAAGCGCATCGACGACTTTTGGCGTAGCTATTAACCAACTAATAATTAAGAAAGTAAAGTGATCAGCCGTGCAACTTTTAAAAATAAAATGTACGATTTATATTTTAAGGATTTCTGATATGATTATAGTCATTATAGTAATAAAAGTAACTCATACAATAGAATATTTTTATGAATTTTTTTTCCGACGGATATTTTCAACAAACATATTTAACTGATAGTGTATTAAAAATGCATGTTTGTATTCTCACCTTTTACTTCAGTCTAGCAAACATTTTCCGCTAGTACCGTGTAAATACAATGTGTATTGTACTGTGACACTTAGTGACTACCTGTTGAATGCGTGGTTAAATTCAAGGTATTTAAAGGTTTGCAATTCTGTAATTCTAATCTTTTGATCTTCACTCAGTGAATTTTAGCCGTCACGGTTCACCGTTCCAGGTGTGAACATCATTTCGTATGAATGATAAACGGGAGTGATAGTTTGAGACAGAAAATAAAAAAAGAAATATAATTATTTTGAGGGAGTAATATGGTGGCACAATAACTGGATAGCCGTGGTATATTTTTATATTTACCGTAAGCTCAGTTTAAAATGAATTATGACTGCTGAATATTTTTGTAACAATGAAATACTGAATTAATTTAATTGAATAAATAATAATGGCATTCTAAACACGAGTGTATGAACTAAAAATTGTACTATTTTAAATTAGAATCGGTAACCTTGAATATTTGAAATAGATAATTACCAATTGCAATTATATAATTTGATCCGTCCAAAGCGATCTTTATTTACATATTCAGGAATTAATGTCCTTATCAAAATATTTTAAATCTCACAACGTATAAATACTTCAGCCATTTGAAGAAAGATAATTAAAAAGTTGACAGGAAATTTAAGGTCAACTTTGTCTTATTGGAATGAGATCGAATAATTAAGAATAAAAATTATTTTCCGGTTTGAAAAACAGAAAAAAAAATGATAAAAGAGAAATATGGGTTTGAGACAGAAAAAAATAATTATTTGGGGAGGAATATGGTGGCAAAATACCTGAATCGCCGTTATATATATTTTTTATATTTTGCGTTAGCTCAGTTTTTAAATAGATGGGTGAGTACTTTGTTGTAACATCGGAATCCCGAATAACTTTCAATGAAATAATTTTATAAATAAAAATGGCCCACGAAAACGAGCGTATAAACCAAAAACTGTGCTATTTTGAATTATCATCGGTAACCTTGAATATTTAAATGTGCAGAGAAAATTATCAGTTACATTAATATAGTTTGGTCCGTCCAAAGCGATCTACATTTACCTAATCGGGAATGTCCTTATTAAAATATTCTACATCTCACAACAAATACTTTAGCTATTTGACCAACGATGTTTAAAATTTTTTTACAGAATCAATCTAACGTCAACTTGCCTTTATTGAATGGAGACAGACCGGCGGAATCAATGTTCAATGTGCTTTATATCTTGTACCTTTGTAAGACTTATCATTCATTCATAAACCATGTCTATACCGCAGACATATATATACATATGATTATATGTCTGTCTTAACTGACAAGAATACTACTGGTTTTACACTAGTAATTTGTTGGAGCCCTTTATAGCTTAATTGCTGTTCGGTGTGAGCCAAGGCTCCGTGTTGAAGACCGTACTTTGACCTATAATGGTTTACTTTTATAAATTGTGACTTGGATGGAGAGTTGTCTCATTTGCACTCATACCACATCTTCTTATATCTATAAGCAGTATTATCTTTAAATTTCTGTGATTTAATACCAAGAAAGAAAAAAATCCCGAAATTAATTTGATACTTTGATACTCAATATTTTTCCTGGAAAATATTCACATCCTCATTCGGTCTGAAAATAAGATAAGAAACTGGTATACAGAACATGCAGAAGTGTGAATGTCATAAAACCTTGTTATATCAGAAACCATTATAAATGTGAACCTGTATACGTAAGACCTCATGGGACGATGTACCTAACCACATACAGGTAATATACAAGTAGCTCTGTTATACCCGGAAATGTCAAGGTTAATCACTACCGATACAGAATGTACCAATGCAAAGTAAATTCTGATGATTGTGAAGCATGACCATTCATGATTTTAGAGGAGTATTAGGTGGGGGATTGTCGGAACGATTTAAATTCTGACTAGATTTTTTCTCAATTTAAATCACTGAACTAAAAAAAAAAAGAAAGGAGAAAACAACGTCCAAGAACAGAATTCTTCTTGTGAATTCATAAATACAACGTTCTTATTTTGTAACTTTCGATAGACTTGACCTCCAACCCCCCCCCCCCCCTCAAACCTGGGAACATTATATCTAACAATGTTTATGTTCCTGCCCAAATAAAAAAAAAAAGAAGAAAAAAAAAGAAAGAGATGAACCACTAGAGATGAACGGTAAGTCAGATCAGATTCAGATATTTATATATTTGGTTGTCGTTAACTAGAGATGTATAGTTACATGTCTCTGCGTTAACTGATAAGAATAACAGGAAAGTATAAACTTGAAATAGTATGATGAATAATATGCAACTGCGGCACCCCTTTTTATCAAAGCGTACATGCATGTATTTTAATGAGTGTCCGTTCTTTCGATCATAATGACAATTGTACGTGAAATCCTATAGTTGGTGAGACTTTTTTTTTTACCAGATATGCGACTTTTCGTATTTATATTTTCTCTTATATTACTCTTATTTAATATTTTATGCATAAGTGCAATAGTGGGAATGGTTTATTCCCCCACAAGCTAACGTAATAAATTAATCAACCCTCAAGCTGATCAGACGTTAATACAACTACTATCAGTCTATCCGGAGTGATGTTTCTTTATTTCTTCAAATAAACTTTTGGGGATCATTAGTGTACGTCCAGTTGCATATATATTACATGCATGTCGGAACAGGAAAATTGGCATAAGGTTCTATTAGAACCATGTTCACATTAATATACATAATACCCAACAATTGTGATGATGACGAATTTCTTCAACTGTTCGAGAACAATCTAATTGAAATATAAATCTGTGATTTTACTATGTCCATAACTTCGATGAACCAAAGCAAGTTAGATATCAACCTGTATTTAAATCAAATTGGTTCTAGATGTTCTTTCTTATATTCAATATACAATTTTAAATTGCGACTATCTATAGTTCCGTAACTTTCTATCTAGGCGTATAAACCAATCATCGACAAGTGCGTATTTTTTAAATCAATAGTTTTTCATGTTTCAAAATGTCCATCATTATTGACAACGAGTATATACTTACATTTTCCCCAATTTACCCTTGGAAAAATATGTAAATAGATTTTTATTTTATCAAATCTTTTTTTGGAATTATTTAGATTTTCATAAATATCATTCTTTACACTAGAAATGTTATTTATAAACAAGCGTATGAGTTTAGTAATGACTAGTATATCACTATCGGACACGCAAGACAAAGATGTATATTACACCTGATAGTTTTAAAATGGAAAGTTACAAGTTATCGGCCGTGTACACTGATCAATACCCTCAGAAGTGAAGCGATGCATGAACATGCTTTATGTAATTGTGTAATAAGAGTTTTTAAACCCGACAGGAAATCGCTTGAATACCTGGACGTGTCACCTCACAATACCTCAGGGAATAATTCCTTTAGCCATGCTGGTGATCAGATAAGAGAAGGTCCGAATTTATTTAAATAAGTTTATTACATAAAAGAATTATGAACAAATAAGATTTTCGAAAACGATTTTACACGGAACACTTATTTATGACTTTGAACTTTGACTTTTTAACTAATTCCCATATAAATTTCTTGTTTCAAAAACTTCGTAAAGAAAAAACAGTTTTAAAACGACAGACCATAGTTATTTAAAAAAATAATTACATTTTCCGTATCAAGTTAGTTAGTCGGATAAATGCGACTACCTTAGGTTACTGCTGGTTTTGGTCCTTTGTGGTTTATAGATATATCGGGGTTTCTAAACCGAGAAGATGTCAAAATGGCCGCACGCAGAGAATTGATACTCTAAATTTAAAATCGATGGTGATCTCTTATCTAGCAGAATAAAACTTTAATATTTATGAATTTGTGCTTTTTTATACAGAATGGACATAATATCAATTTTTTATTTTTTTGCGAAGTTTCCCTTTAAACAAAATGCTTATTAACACAAAAAACAGATCAAGTTTGAATTTTGGTTGCGTCACTTTTAACTGTTTAGAGAGATGCCCTTTACAAATTGAGAAATTGCTGAATATGTTTTCTTTCTCTAATTATACCCCTGTTTTAAATTATACCTTCGCTTAAAAAAATGGGGGTATACTGTTTTATCTTTGTTTGTCTGTCAGTCCATCCATCCATCATTCTGTCAGTTCGTCTGTCTTATGAATATTTTTTAAAGCACATCAAATGAAATAAAGGGTTCGTCCCCAGGGGTAACACCCACCTACTGCCATTTGACAAAGTTCTAATATCTTGTAAGTGGTCAAGATCCCCACCCCTAAACCATATATTTTATGTTTCTGAGTTATGGGGTTTTATTCATTACAAAAAGGGAGATTTTCCAGTACATGTTTAGTGGTGCAATCAGGGTTTCATTTGCGCATTGGGGTCTAAAAAGGGGTACTTTGAGGGGCCAAAAGAAGAGAGAGGTTTACTATAGAACCCTATGGGATTTTATTATTACTTTTTTTCAAATGATTATAACTTGAAAACTGTTATTGATAGACACAATCTTTATAATTGAAAATGTTCTACATGATAAAGCACATCAAATGAAATAAAGGGTTCGTCCCCAGGGGTAACACCCACCTACTGCCATTTGACAAAGCTCTAAAATCTTGTAAGTTGTCGAGATCCCCACTCCTAAACTATATATATTCTTGTTTGTCATGATACAGTCCATCAAATGAAAAAAAGGATTATTCCCCAGGGGTCACCCCAACCACCTGCCATTTGAGAAAGTTCTAATTCCCCACCCCTAAACCATATATATTCTGGTTAGTCATGAAACTGCACATTAAATGAAGTAAAGTATTAGTCAACAGGGGTCACCCCACCCCCTGCCATTTGAGAAAGTTCTAATATCTTCTAAATGGTTGAGATCCCTCCCCTAAACCATATATATTCCTGTTTGTCATGTCACAAATATTCAAATGTTATATAGGGTCAGTCCCCAGGGGTTCACCCCCACCCCCTGCCATTTGAGAAAGTTCTAATATCTTGTAAATGGTTGAGATCCCCTCCCCTAAACCATATTTATTCCTGTTTATATTGACTTGATATTTGTTATATAGTTGACACCATGACATGATATAAATCAAGTTAGCATTTTGTTCGAGTACAATGAATTCTTAATTGTTTGCTACCACTTCTGCAATAAATATTACTATCTAATCTGCTGAGACACATAAGGTGAATTGGTTTACTAAATATTTAAAGGAGCAAGACATGAAAAATATTCACAAGAAAAGTTTGAACAGCCCTATACTTTATGAAAATCACAAAGTCTCACTTTAAAGATTTAAAAAACAAGAACAGAACAACATATCACGACGAAAAAGAAGGCAGTGCTTTGAAATTAGACAAAAGGAAAACGATAAAAGGAATAAAAGTCGCGCAGTTAGACTAAAAATACCTCAAGTAAAGGATGAAGTAAATGATCAGATAAAACGTAAAATTAATAAGAGACGCCAAGACAGACGAAAAATACCTCAAGTAATGCAGCAAGAAAAAGCTAAAAGAAATAAGAGTCGCCGAGATAAACGGAATATACCTGAAGTTAAGGACTGGGAAAAGGCTAAAGACAATCAGAGTCGTCGAGATAGACAGAACAACTTACCTGAATTTAAGGAGCGGGAAAACAGTGAAAGAAATGAAAGTCGTAAAGATAGACGTACCATACCTGAAGTTAAGGAGCAGGAAAATTCAAGTAGACAAAAATGGCGAAATAACAATTATAGGAAGCAGAACGAAACACATTTGAACAGACATTCAAGGATAAAAAAAAACAACATTGATATCCAAATTCAAGTATTTAGAGACTTGCTCAAAAGAGGTGATGACTATATTTGTTCATGTTGTAAGCAAACATTTTACCAGCATAGTGTTTATGTCTGTTCTAAAGCACTTTATATGCATAAAGGTATTCCACAAGAAATACTAAATCAAACTCTAACAGGAACGAAAAGTGTTTCAGAAAGTGAATGGGTGTGCAAAACATGTCACAAATATATAATGGAAAAGAAAATGCCACCCATGTCCTACAACAATGGATTTATATATGACTTTTTACCAGACCATTTACATCACTTGTCCCCAACTCAAACTGAAGAGAGATGTGTAGCTTTGCGCATTCCGTTCATTCAACTTAAAGAACTTGGAGTAGGGAAACAGTTTTGGATTTATGGCAATACAGTTAATGTACCGATGGATCCGTCTGATGTCATATCTGTACTTCCTAGAAGATTTGAAGACACTGCTACTATCCATCTGCTATTTAAAAGAAAAATTAAGTACAAATCCTCCATCCTCCATGAAACTGTGAGACCAAAAGTTATATATTAATTAGTTAAATATTTGATTGACAATAGTTCATTATACCAAGAAGAAGGAATACAATTGGATACTTCTTGGACATCAGAAAACACAAGTATGAAAACTTTTGCATCAGAAACTGATATTCAAGTGATTCAAAGCCATGATAATTCAGTACAAATGCAGTCTGCCAACAATAAGAAAGCAGTAGGTAATTTTACAACACAAAGTCAACTAAACCAAGAAATTAATCATTTGATCTCAGATGATCATTTGATCTCAAATGAAGAAGATGATGACTGGGTAGAACAGACTAATGAAGAAGTATCAGGTTCAGGAAACAAGGACACTTTACTACAAAATTTAGATTTTACAGATGATGGAAGGCATGCTTTAGAAATTGCACCAGGTGAAAAAAAACATCCTCTAAGCTTATTCCTTGACAAATATTCAGAAGAAAAATCATTCCCTGTGCTGTTTGCTGGAAAAAAAAAAGATTGACAATGATCAAAGAAAAATAGCAGTAACTTACAGTACCATCTGCAAGGAAGAATTGAGGAGTGTAGATACTAGATTTTCAACATCTGTACCAAATATTTTCTTTAAACTTAAGAAACTTCAAACATTACAAGTGAAAGACATTACATCTACTGCTTTACGGAAAACTAACAATAATTCATATACAGCTGGGCAATTGAAATCATCTGAAAATATAAAGAATTTACTATAAAATGACCAGGGATTTACATTTTTAAAGACTCTACGGTCTTCACCTCCTTATTATCAAAACAAACAGAAGGAATTATTTGCAATATTGAGACAGCTTGGTTTGCATACATTTTTTGCTACTTTTTCTGCAGCTGAGACTCAATGGTTAGACTTACTTGGTATCTTAGCTAAGAAAGAATATAAACGGAACTTTTACCTGGAAGAAGTTACTGCAATGAATTGGATGCAGAAATGTGAATTGATACAAAAGCACCCAACAACTTGTGCCAGACACTTTCACTACAGAACTCAGATATTTTTAAACAACATTTTGAAGTGTAAAAAATCCCCATTAGGAGAATTACAAGACTATTACATAAGAGTGGAGTTTCAACAGCGAGGTTCCCCACACTTGCATTTTTGTTCTGGATTAAAGATTCACCGTTTTATGGATCCAGCCTAACAAATGATATTCTTGAATTTATAGACTCGCATATAACTTGTAGTTCTAATGTGTCTGAAGAAGACCAACAGTTTGTAAAATTGCAAAAACACAGACATTCAAAATCATGCAAAAAGAAAGGCAAACATTTATGTCGCTTTGGGTTTCTTATTCCGCCTATGGAAAAAACATTGATTTTAGAACCATTTCCCCCAGATTGTTCAAAAACAGAAATTCTCAAGCATAAACAAAATTACCAAAATATAAGTAAGGTATTAGAAGGCTTGATAAGTGATCAGGACATGAGCTTTCATGCTTTCCTTACTGAATGTGAATTAGATAACAGACAGTACATAGATGCTATTCGTTCATCATTGTTGAAGAAAAAGGTGTTCTTGAAAAGAGCTGTGAATGATGTCAGAATTAACTCTTACAACCTTGAAGTATTACGAATTTGGCAAGCAAACACAGATCTGCAGTTCGTTATTGACCCATATGCTGTGTGTATATATATAGATAGTTATATAATGAAATCTCAAAGAAGTATGAGCATGCTTTTACAGAATGCAGTGGATGAAATCAAAAAAGGAAACTTTAGTGAAAGAGAAACAATGAGAGTTATTTCTATCAAGTTCTTAAATCACTGTGAAGTTTCTGCACAAGAAGCAATTTACCTGCTGCTCCAACTTCCTTTGACACAGAGTTCTAGGGACGTCATTTTTATAAACACATCTACTCCAGAGAAACGAATCAGTATTTAAAGCCAGCAACTGTGCTGAAAACTCTTCCTGATGAATCAACAGAAGTTACTTGCACTGGACTGCTTGATAGGTACTCAGAACGTCCATCTTCTTTGGAAAATAGTGCATTGTCAGAATTTGCATCTTTTTTTGAAAGACAAGTTGACAAGAACAAAAGAATCTCTGACACTGTAGATCAACTAGATAGTACAGACAATAATGTGGAGGAGATAGTTGCAGGAATTAAAATTCAGTTGCCTGATGGAAGTAGGCTGGTCAAAAGGAGGATCCCAAAGATAATACGTTCAGTTAGATATAGTCGTAAAAAAGATCCAGAGTTATATTATCTAGAACAATTAATGCTATTTTATCCTTGGAGAGAGGAATTTACTCTCAAAGGAAAAAGTACCACTTTCGAAGAAGAGTTTAAAATTCATGAATCTCATATTATTTCATGCACGGCAATGTTTGATGCTTTTGGTACAGATGAAAGCATTGAGGAAATTTTTGAAGATATCAACCAACAGATAGTCAATGATGAAATGGATGACATTGCTCCAAATTCGAGACAAACAGAGGATGATTCAGAACAGCTTCGACAAGACATGGAATCTATACTTCAGCCTGCAGATAATTCATGTACACATTATGACATAGGACAAGATATTGGGTGCTCAAAAAGTACAAACAATGCCAGTGAAATTGTTATAGCAAATAAGCTATCAGACCAGGAATATTTGGAACTAGTTCGATCTTTAAATCCAGAGCAAAAATGTTTCTTTTACTACATTTTGAATACAACTAAAACCACAGATGAACCCTATCATATTTCTTATCTGGTGGAGCAGGAGTGGGTAAAAGTCATGAGTTGAAAGCTATTTATCAAGGTTTATTGCGATATTATGACACTGCAGGTGAAAATCCAGATGAGATAAAGGTTGTAATAGGAGCTCCAACAGGTAAAGCTGCATACAACATCAAAGGAAACACTCTACATTCAATTTTCCACATTCCTGCCAGCCAATCTTTGAAAACTTATATACCATTAAACCATAGCACCTTGAACACATTGAGATGTCATTTTGATAAATTAAAGGTCCTTATAATAGATGAAGTGTCCATGGTGGGCATTAGAATGTTTAATTTTCTTATTAACCGACTCCAGGATATCTTTGGATCAAAAGAACTGTTTGGTGGCATATCCCTGCTATAAGTGGGTGATTTATTTCAGTTACGCCCTGTTCTTGATCAGTGGATTTTTTCTATGTCAACAGCAGATTATAGACCTCTAGCAACTAATTTTTGGCAAGACTTGGTTAGATTTTATGAACTCAAAACAGTTATGCGCCAAAAAGATGATGATCTATTTGCACATTTACTCAATAGAGTCAGAAAAGGAATACACACAGAAAATGATATTAATATATTATCTACAAGACTCGTTTCATTAGCTAGAACATCTAATATAGACAATTACATACATCTGTTCAGTTCCAATGCACTTGTTGATGAGCACAATGTATATTCATTATCAAGAATAGATGGCCATTTATATGTTGCAGAGGCATCTGATTATGTAATTGGAGATGTAACAACCAATGTCAGAGGTTCTATATTAAACATATCTAAGACTCTCGCCCCACAAAAAACTTAAAACTTGCTCTCACAATTACCAATTAAGTTTCTGCAAATTACATGGTGATTCAAAATGTAGATATAAAAGATGGCCTAACCAATGGGGTTTCCTGCAGACTGATGCATGTCGACTTATCAAAAAATAAGCCAATACTTCTGTGGGTTGTTTTTCTTGAAAAAGACATTGGTGCAACACAAAGGAAAAAAAGCAAATCACTTTACAAAAGTACTATCAATCCTAATTGGACACCAATCCATTTCATTACTAGACAATTCCAAGTTGGAAAATACAAAAATGTTCAAATTGTTCGCAAACCATTCCCATTGAAACCAGCTGCAGCATCAACAAATGTCAAGGAATTTCACTTTCCAATGCTGTTGTATCCTTCAAAGGACGCATCCAAAGTCACATGGTTTATGTGGCATTAAGTCGTGTTACCTCGTTACAGGGTCTCCATCTTCTGGACTGTCTCATTGGCACTCATACCACATCTTCCTATATCTATTTAACAAAGACAAAATAACAATTGACAAGAATGTGAAAGTTGAGATATCTAGACTTCGAAATGAGAAACAGATTGTTTACAGTCAATTACCACTTGCTAAGCCGAAACTTGCAATTTTATGTCACAATGTAAGATCATTACACAAACACATTGATGATAATAAAAATGATGATCGTATATCTCAGAATGATGTTATATTTATACAAGAAACTTGGTTGAAACAGTCAGATTCATTAGATCATTATATGTTGAATGGTTTTAATATCATTGACTTTTATCCACATGCAATTCATTTACACAGACCTCATTGTGGCATTTTCGCATACGTAAAAGAAGGAACACAGGTTGATTCTAAAACATTTTTTTGAAAAAGAAGGGATAGAGGGAATACAGTTGATAGTGTCATCATCTAATATTCATTATTGTCTGACATCATTATATTGTCACCCATCAACCAATGTGGACAACATTTGTAATACAATACGTTCTGTGATTACACCCAATTATAACAATGTTCTTCTTGGAGATATCAATATTGACTAGTTCAAACAAACTCAGCAGTTGAAAAAACTTTAGTATGCCTTGCGTGAATTCGATTTATGGCAAGCACACATTGATGAAACCACAGACTATCATTCTTCCCTTGACCATGCATATATTACCAGACAACAACCATTTGAAAGTGGGTTTCTGGAAAGTTATTGGAGTGACCACAAAATTCTATGGTTTCATATCAAATAAAGTCATAATTTCATTATCATATTTTTTTTCATCTTTGTCTTCTTTTCATGACTTCTTATTCCTACACACCCTTCCTGATCAGGCAGAAAACCAGTTGAAATTAAACAAAAGAGTTGAGCTCTTTGTTAGAGAAGGTAAAAGAGCAAAAATTGTATATTTGAATTGTTTACATTGTTTTCTATTGGCTTTAAAAGTTTAATAAGGTGTATAATTTAGGATTTTATGCATCGTTTATATGTATTTTTACTTAAATTATAGTATGGAGCTTTGAGATATTTGTAAACGTTGTAAATGCAGACAAATTTTCATAAATTAGTCGATTGTGGCAGGTTCAAATTACTAGTGGTTTATTTTTGTGCATAATCATAAATTCTGCCTAAAAATATCCACAGAAAAATAAGATTGATCTTTCGAAAGCATTAATTTGCCTCTCTGCCCCAGGCGATAGTTTTTTGGGGAAAATATCCCAAAATTTAGGCAATAATTGCACCGATAAGAGAAAATCAACTATTCAAATTTGGTGTAATAGATATAAGATGAAATTTTTATTATGGATTTCAACTAAGAGTTGAGATATCTCGACTTCGAAATTAGAAACAGATTGTTTACAGTCAATTACCACTAGCAAAGTCGAAACTTGCAATTTTATGTCACAATAATGCAAGATCATTACACAAACACATTGATGGTTATAGAAATGATGATTGTATATCTCAGAATGATGTTATATTTATACAAGAAACTTGGGCGAAACAGTCAGATTCATTAGATCATTATTTGTTGAATGGTTTTAATATCATTGACTTTTATCCACATGCAACTTATAAACACAGATCTCAATTTGTGGCATCTTCGTATACGTAAAAGAAGGAACACAGGTTGATTCTAAAACATTTTTTGAAATAAAGGGATAGAGGGAATACAGTTGATAGTGTCATCATCTGATATTCATTATTGTCTGACATCAATATATTGTCACCCATCAACCAATGTGGACAACATTTGTAATACAATACGTTTTGTGATTACATCCAATTATTACAATGTTCTTCTTGAGGATATCAATATTGACTAGTTCAAACAAACTGAGCAGTTGAAAAAACTTCAGTGTACCTTGCGTGAATTCGATTTATGGCAAGCACACATTGATGAAACCACAGACTATCATTCTTCCCTTGACCATGCATATATTACCTGACAACAACTATTTGAAAGTGGGTTTCTGAAAGTTATTGGAGTGACTACAAAATTCTATGGTTTCATATCAAATAAAGTGATAATTTCATTATCACATTTTTTTTCATCTTTGTCTTCTCTTCATGACTTCTTATTCCTACCAACCCCTCCTGATCTGGCAGATACCAGTTGAAATTAAACAAAGGAAACGAAGCTCTTTGTTAGAGAAGGCAAAAGAGCAAAAATTGTATATTTGAATTGCTTACATTGGTTTCTACTGGCTTTAAAAGTTTAATAAGGTGCATAATTTAGGATTTTATGCATCTTATATATGTTTTTTTACTTAAATTATAGTATGGAGCTTTGAGATATTTGTAAACTTTTTAAATGCAGACACATTTTCATAAATTTGTTACTTGTGGCAGCTTCAAATTTCTAGTGGATTATTTTGTACATAAGCATAAACTCTGCCTAAAAATATCCACAGAAAAATATGATTGATCTTTCGAAAATATTAATTTGCCTCTCTGCCCAGGTGATATTTTTTGGGGAAAAATATCTCAACAATTGGGCAATAATTGCACCGATAAGAGAAAATGAACTTTACAAATTTGGTAAAATAGATATAAGATGAAATCTTTATTATGGATTTCAACTTTTATGTACCAATCTCCACACATTTCAATTTTTACAAACAGGTCGTCAGAAGAGAACCTTTCACACCACACATTTTGCACATTTTGTCTGTGATTATGTACTTTTCTCTAATCTAGGCTTGTGAACTGTTTTACACATTGATATAACTTGATTAAATATAATAAAAATAAAAGTATTGACCCATGACAATATGTCAGACAGAAAGTCAGAATGCCTCTTGTGCATAAAAGTGAAAAGGCTTTGAATTATTTATTTTGACCATATAATATTAAATTGGGACATTTTTGAAGATAAGAGAAAATCAACTATACAAATTTGGTGAAATAGATATGAATATATCATGTACCAATCTCCACCTTTTACTTTTTACTAAAAAGGCCATAAAAAGAGGACCTTTCACACCACACGTTTTGCACATTTTGTCTGTGATAATCTACGTTTCTATAATCTAAAGTTTTCAACTGTTTTACACATTGATATAACTTGCTTAAATCCTAGGAACAAAAGTATTGACCTATGAAAAGCGGTCAGACAGATATCAGAATGCCTCTTATGCATAAAAGTGAAAATGCTTTGAAATGTTTATTTTTACCGTATACTACCAAATTGTGACATTTTAAAAGAATTTCCTATTGAACAAAAGTAAAAAATTTAAATCCTTTAGTTTCATGCTATTTGACAAATTGACACCATTAAATCATTTAGGAAATTCCCAGAGTACAGATTCTGTATTTACTTATTTAAACTCTTAAATAGGATTCCAAAACACTTTGTCAATAAACGACTTAAGGGGACTAAAAAAAATACTACCTGCACTTTCTCAATATTTTTTAAAATTGATATAACTTGATTTATTCCTATAAACCAAAGTAGTCACACATGAAAAACTGTCAGACAGAAAATCTAAGACAGAATGCCTCTTATTATAAAAAGTGAAAAGGCTTTGTAATGCTTATTTTGTCTATATAATACCAAAATGGGAAAATTTTGCAGACTTTCTATCAAAAAGAATTTAACAAATTATCACCATTAAATTATTTATGATAGTTCCCAAAGTACAGATTCTATATGTACTGATTTCATTATTTTAATAGGTCAAAAAACACATTTATTTCTAGTTCATTTGTTTTAGCCATGCCATACCCCTAAATTGTCCATTATCTTCCAAAACCGTTTATAAATTTCCTTTCTTTTTCCTGAATTTTCTTATACCACAGCATTACAACCTGTCATGATTTTTTGATTACAAATTGATATGGAAACATTAAAAATTGTAAAACACTTTATATTTTGACCTTCATCATACATTCTTTACCTAATGACATTTCAAGTATTTGTAACAAAAGTATAACAAGGCTAGGCATCTGCAAGTCATCAGCTTCTTGTTGTCAAATATATGGTAATAAATTCATAGATAAAGAGACACCAAAGTGACTTTCTTCATCACCAAACTGATACAATCATGTGTTTACTACTTTCCCAGTTTATTTCAACACAATTTAGTTTTTTATAGCTTTTGTTGATTAATTTATTAAACAAAATTAATATGTTTAATGTTTTAGACAAATAAAACAAGTTAAGGTGATATAATTATTCATATTTCTATATTCTGATTTTTAAAGTTTTCTCACAAAAAAAAAAGTAAATAAAAAGTGAAATTTAAAAACTTGTCCAGGACTAAAAACTTCTGAAAAAGTCGTAAACAAACATATTTTACAAAAAAAATCAGAAAATCTTTCAATAAAATTTGTACAATTTTGTCTTACTCCTGCCTTATTTCGAAGTGTAAAGATTACGAAAATCCTGATGCTAACATAATCTTAATCGAAAATGCACTCTTGTGACATCACGTATATTTCCAATTTTGCTTTGTTGGATTTTTCAACAATTGTGAAATCTTTCAAATTGATGCAATTTATTTGCATACACTTTTTTCAATGACAGACTTTTATTGGTGTCAAAATATTATCAGCATACTTCATAAATTTCAGTTTTTATAGCTTGTGTTGATTAATTCTTTGAAACAACATTAACCAGAACAGAAGGTCGAAGGTATTATAAATATTTATATTATTATTAGTCTGATTTCGAACATTTTTTTAACAAAAAGCAAAAAAGTTAAATTTTAAAACTTGAAGTCCAGGACTTCGACTTATCTGTAATCTGGGACTATTAATAGTCCCAGCTGTAATGCACAAAAAAAATAATCCTTTGCAAATTATTTCCTACAAAAATATGGAAAATATTTTTTTGCTATTTAAAGTTATGATTTTGATATAAAATTTTAAAAGTTTATCTGGTTAAATGTTTACTTATCCAATTTTTGTTTTAAAAGAAAAGGATTTCTTTCATCAATGTCAAAATTTTCAAATATTTCATAATGATTCTATTCTACTTTGATACATTAATCAAACTTCTAAATCTGCTAAATATAGATTTTAGAAACGATTGTATCCAATTAATCTTGTATGGGGCGGAGTTAATTTTCCATCTCCATGACACTATCAATTTCTGTTAATCTAATTGGCTAAAGTTAAACCTTAACACTCAGTGTCATCAACAAAGTTAAACATTCTTACAAATTTCACTGACTAAAACAATGGAACATATTTATGATCTCCACATTAGGAGAGACAAGAATTTACATAAGAGTGAATTTTTCAGTTCTGACAAAAACATTGTTTTTAATTAGTACGGGAGAGTTTATATAATCCTACTTTGAAGAGACTACTTCACAACAAAACTGTCTTTTTAAGGCAATATCCTAGTGCGCAATAGGATTTGCCAATGATGGAACACGGGTGTGTTGTGAAAATCATAGTCAAACAAAATAGGCTTATTACTGCTTACCCTACATAATTTGTAAATAATTTTACATATTAATGTATATATGTATATATTACTGAAGATTTTACTCTGTAAATAATTCAAATTGTATATATTCAAAAATTGTGATAGTGAAAAATTTGTACATACAAATTAGCTGTTCAATATTGAACGGCGCCCAAACAAAATGGTAGAATCCCAAATTCCCTTAGTTTTATCAAGAAATCGTATATTTACATAAATATACAATTTCTTGTTTTAATCAAGGATTTGTATAGTGAGATCTCACTATACAAATCCTTGATTTAATATACAACTGCATAATACACGTGTGGTTTGTATGAAAATGTCCTTAAACTAGACAAAAAGTGCAGTTGAATTCGTTAAAAACTCGGCAGAGGTCATTGACTGCCTATAAATAGGCCAGCTCCATTCATTATTCAGTTATTCCCTATATAATCAACCCAATCCACGCCTTAAAGAACTATGCATTTTGTCCCCTCCCCTTAAATCATTCTATAGGAGGGATTGTGACCTTTCTTATTTGGTTCTGAGGGGAAGTGCTATTTTGCAGGTTGCGGGTTGCAGGTCACACATATGAATATCATATATGTAAACAGGTCATATTATGGGAATTAATACATATAAAATCTACCCCATGACTGATAAATTTACAAATTATTTCTTACAGTACACATTATTATTAACTGTAGGGTAGAAGTATTTTGTCTTTTTTATACGACCGCAAAAAAAATTTTGTGGTCGTATATTGGTATGACGTTGGCGTCGTCGTCGTCGTCGTCGTCGTCGTCGTCGTCGTCCGGCGTCGTCCGAAGACACATTGGTTTTCGCACTCTAACTTTAGTTTAAGTGAATGGATCTCTATGAATTTTACCACAAGGTTCAATACCACAAAAGGAAGGTTGGGATTGATTTTGGGGGTTATGGTACCAACAGTAAAGGAATTAGGGGCCAAAAAGGGGCCAAAAATAAGCATTTTTGTAACTTCCAGACATAACTTGTGTGTTAGTGTATGGATCTCTCTGACATTGTACCACAAGGTTCCATATCACAAAAGGAATGCTGGGATTGATTTTGGGGGTAATTGCCTCAAAATTTTAGGAATTAGGGGCCAAAAAAGGGGCAAAAAAACAAGCATTTTTCTAGTTTCATGACAATAACTTGAGTGTAAGTGTATGGATCTTTCTGAAATTGTACTACAAGGTTCCATATCACAAAGGGAAAGCTGGAATTGAGTTTGGGGGTAATTGCCGAAACGTTTAAGAATTGGGGGCCAAAAAGGGGCCAAAAATAAGCATTTTTCTAGTTTCCAGACAATAACTTGTGTTCAAGTGTATGGATCTCTCTGAAATTGTACTGCAAGGTACCATACGACAAAAGGGAAGGCTGGGATTGAGTTTGGGGGTGATGAATCATAAGGGGGTTCAAAAAATTTGGTGGGGGGGGGTTCTTTTTTTTCATTTTTCCTTTTTTTTTTTTCTTTTAAAATTTTCCATTTTAAGTTGGTTATTTCTGATTTATATTTAAAAGCAAATAATAATGATATGGTAGGAGATACACACCAAACAGGATGTGTAAATTATTATATAATAAGTATTGTGCAATAGCAAGAAATTTTCAATTGCACAGTATTGCACAATAGCAAGAAATCTTCAATTGCACAGTATTGCGCAATAGCAAGAAATCTTCAATTGCACAGTATTGCACAATAGCAAGAAATATCCAATAGCACAATATTGCACAATAGCAAGAAATTGTCAATTGTACAGTATTGCGCAATAGCAAGAAATATTTAATTGCACAGTATTGTGCAAAAGAAGATACTTCGTATAAATTGCTTATTTCTTGACCAATTTCAATGGGGTTTTATTCTTGAATTCTTGGGGTTCTTTAATATGCTGAATCTAACCGTGTATTTAGTTTTTGGATTTTGGGCCCCGTTTTTTAATTGGTCCACAATGAGGTCCAAAGGGTCCAAAATTAAACTTTGTTTGATTTCATCAAAAATTGAATTATTGGAGTTCTTTGATATGCCGAATCTAACTGTGTATTTAGATTCTTAATTTTTGGTTCCGTTTTCAAATTGGTCTACATTAAGGTCCAAAGGGTCCAAAATTAAACTTAGTTTGATTTTAACAAAAATTGAATTCTTAGGGTTCTTTGATATGCTGAATCTAAACATGTATTTAGATTTTTGATTATGGGCCCAGTTTTCAAGTTGGTCCAAATCGGGGTCCAAAATTAAACTTTGTTTGATTTCAACAAAAATTGAATATATGGGGTTCTTTGATATGCTGAATCTAACCATGTATTTAGATTTTTGATTTTTGGGCCCCGTTATCAACTTTGTCCACATTGAGGTCAAAAGGTTCCAAAATTAAACTTTGTTTGATTTCATCAAAAATTGAATTCTTGGGGTTCTTTGATATGCTGAATCTAACCATGTATTTAGATTTTGGATATTGGACCATAATAGGTGAATGTCCAATTTAAAATTTTTAAGTTCTTAGACCACATTCATTCTGTGTCAGAAACCTATGCTGTGTCAAATATTTAATCACAATCCAAATTCAGAGCTGTATCAAGCTTGAATGTTGTGTCCATACTTGCCCCAACTGTTCAGGGTTCGACCTCTGCGGTCGTATCAAGCTGCGCCCTGCGGAGCATTTTATTTTATCATAATCTTCAAATTCAATAATCATAATTTTAATACACATACATGTATCTTTTGATGCTTATCATACCGCTCAATTGCTATTAATAGTTCTAAACATTGATTCTAGTGAAGTTAAAGTAATAAAAACTTCAAATTGACATAGGCTGAACAGGTTCTATGGAACACATTAATCTGTCTTAATCTAGTTACATAAACAATTAAATTCCTTTCAGTGGACATTCAACATCTTTGCGGCTAATATAAAGAAATTATAAGCTTTAAAAAATTATATGCATTTCTTGCATGAACATAATAAATTTAGTGCAAGAAACAAACAAAATAATTTGCTTCCCAAGTCTGTTTTTATTTATATGTAAAGACCCAAAACCTTGAGTCTGTTCTGTTGCAATTGTCCATTTACAATTTGTCTGATGATTTAAAAGTAAATAATGTGTTTATTTTTTTAAGAAGGAGGCGGACATCCTGTTTTTTAAGTATATACCTCCCCAAATTTCAAGCAGGGATAATATAAGCTCACCTGCATTCCATTTTCCATGTGCATTTATTTTAATTTTACATTAACAAGTCCAGGGAATAGAGTTAAACAATATGGAGTAAAGTTTTGAGAATTATAGTTAAAGTTTCAAATGAATTCTTATTATTACAAAAACAATTAAAAAAAATGTGGATAGTGTCCACATGTGGACACAGATGATGCCCCCGCTTGCATATCATATAGTTATAAAGGGACATAACTGAAGAACGGTAAAAGTGACGCTACCCAAATTTGAACTTGATCTGAGTTTTGTGGTAATAAGCATTGTGTGTAAGTCTCATAACATTTGGTTGAGGCTAACTTAAGTAGAGAACAGAAACTAAAAATTCAGCAATTTTTCTATTTGTAAACACGCATAACTCTAGAACGGTTGTGTATAAGTTTTACAACATTTGGTTGAGACAAACTAAAAAATTCAGCAATTTTTATGTTTATAAAGGGACATAACTCTAGAATGGTAAAAGTGTTGCCACCTAATTTCGTACTTAATCTGTATTATGTAGTAATAAGCATTGTGTATAAGTTTCATAACATTTGGTTGAGGCAAACTCAAGTTAGAGAACTGAAACAAAAAAATTATACTTGATCCTTACTGAGTTTTGTGGTAATGAATATTGTGTATAGGTTTCATAATGTTTGGCTGGGGAAAACTTCAGGTACAGAATGGAAACTAAAAAAATTTGCAATCTTTCTATTTATAAAGGGGCATAACTCAATAATGGTTAAAGTGACACTACCCAAATTCAACTTGATCTGTGTTTTATCAGTGGAAGTCAGAATTAAACATTGCATTGTATAAAGCAATGATTGTAGTTGATTCAACTATAATCATGGTCAAAGGAAGATAACTCCAATTTTAAAAATATATTATATAAACTTGATATTTAGAAGAAAATAAAAATTTTGCAATTTTTCCTTTTATAAAGGGGCATAACTCTAGATTGGTTAAAGTGACACCACCAAAATTCAAACTTGATCTGTGTTTTGTGGTAATAAGCATTGTGTATAAGTTTCATAACATTTGGTTGAGGCAAACTTAAGTTAGAGAACGGAAACTAAAAATTTTGCAATATTTCCTTTTATAATTGGGCATAACTCTAGATCGATTAAAGTGACGCCACCAAAATTCAAACTTGATCTGTGTTTTGTGGTAATAAGCATTGTGTATAAGTTTCATAACATTTGGTTGAGGCAAACTGAAGTAAGAGAACGGAAACCAATTTCGAGACGTACGGACGGACGTACGGACGTACGTACGTACAGACGGACAAGGGTAAAACTTAATGCCCCCTCTGCTACGGCGGGGGCATAAAAAGAAAAATAATAAAAATATGGCAAGAATTGTACCCGTGCGAGCGCTTACGAGGCCATTTTCCATAAATTTAATATTTCAAACGGACTCCAATTCTTTTAAATAAAGTTGATCGTCCACCATTTTAGAACTTGTCCGAGATATTGCTAATATTAACATAAGGTATAAGTTTTATAAAAATCTGGCAAGAATTGTATCCGTGAGAGCGCTGACGAGGCCATTTTCAATAAATTTAATATTTCCAAGGGACATAACTCTTTTAAAAAAACTCGATCGTCCACCATTTTAGAACTTGTCCGAGATATTGCTGATATCAACCTATATAATAGTACAAGTTTTATAAAAATCTGACAAGAATTGTACCCGTGAGATCGCTAACGACGCCATTTTCCATATATTTAATATTTCTAAGGGGCATAACTCTTTCACCATTTTCGAACGGGACGGACGGACAGACGGACGCCCGGTATTTCCATGTCCCCCCGCAACGCGTTACACGGATGACAAAAAGATAAATATCATAGTGTATAAACGCAGTAAACGCAGTCTTTTAAGACAAGACTTTTAAATAGGTAGACTTTTGAGAAGGACCTTGCTATGAATGCCATAGAACTAAAAAGCTAAAAAATCCAGAAACTTACATCTAGTGAAAAGGCAATAAGTCTTTACCACTATATAAAAACCGTGTCAAGTCTTGATGTTTTAGTATGTATGTTCTATATTCCTATAAACCAAAGTAGTCACACATGAAAAACTGTCAGACAGAAAATCTAAGACAGAATGCCTCTTATTATAAAAAGTGAAAAGGCTTTGTAATGCTTATTTTGTCTATATAATACCAAAATGGGAAAATTTTGCAGACTTTCTATCAAAAAGAATTTAACAAATTATCACCATTAAATTATTCATGATAGTTCCCAAAGTACAGATTCTATATGTACTGTTTTCATTATTTTAATAGGTCAAAAAACACATTTATTTCTAGTTCATTTGTTTTAGCCATGCCATACCCCTAAATTGTCCATTATCTTCCAAAACCGTTTATAAATTTCCTTTCTTTTTCCTGAATTTTCTTATACCACAGCATTACAACCTGTCATGATTTTTTGATTACAAATTGATATGGAAACATTAAAAATTGTAAAACACTTTATATTTTGACCTTCATCATACATTCTTTACCTAATGACATTTCAAGTATTTGTAACAAAAGTATAACAAGGCTAGGCATCTGCAAGTCATCAGCTTCTTGTTGTCAAATATATGGTAATAAATTCATAGATAAAGAGATTCTTCATCACCAAACTGATACAATCATGTGTTTACTACTTTCCCAGTTTATTTCAACACAATTTAGTTTTTTATAGCTTTTGTTGATTAATTTATTAAACAAAATTGATATGTTTAATGTTTTAGACAAATAAAACAAGTTAAGGTGATATAATTATTCATATTTCTATATTCTGATTTTTAAAGTTTTCTCACAAAAAAAAAAAATAAATAAAAAGTGAAATTTAAAAACTTGTCCAGGACTAAAAACTTCTGAAAAAGTCGTAAACAAACATATTTTACAAAAAAATCAGAAAATCTTTCAATAAAATTTGTACAATTTTGTCTTACTCCTGCCTTATTTCGAAGTGTAAAGATTACGAAAATCCTGATGCTAACATAATCTTAATCGAAAATGCACTCTTGTGACATCACGTATATTTCCAATTTTGCTTTGTTGGATTTTTCAACAATTGTGAAATCTTTCAAATTGATGCAATTTATTTGCATACACTTTTTTCAATGACAGACTTTTATTGGTGTCAAAATATTATCTGCATACTTCATGAATTTCAGTTTTTATAGCTTGTGTTGATTAATTCTTTGAAACAACATTAACCAGAACAGAAGGTCGAAGGTATTATAAATATTTATATTATTATTAGTCTGATTTCGAACATTTTTTAACAAAAAGCAAAAAAGTTAAATTTTAAAACTTGAAGTCCAGGACTTCGACTTATCTGTAATCTGGGACTATTAATAGTCCCAGCTGTAATGCACAAAAAAAATAATCCTTGGCAAATTATTTCCTACAAAAATATGGAAAATATTTTTTTGCTATTTAAAGTTATGATTTTGATATAAAATTTTAAAAGTTTATCTGGTTAAATGTTTACTTATCCAATTTTTGTTTTAAAAGAAAAGGATTTCTTTCATCAATGTCAAAATTTTCAAATATTTCATAATGATTCTATTCTACTTTGATACATTAATCAAACACCTAAATCTGCTAAATATAGATTTTAGAAACGATTGTATCCAATTAATCTTGTATGGGGCGGAGTTAATTTTCCATCTCCATGTCACTATCAATTTCTGTTAATCTAATTGGCTAAAGTTAAACCTTAACACTCAGTGTCATCAACAAAGTTAAACATTCTTACAAATTTCACTGACTAAAACAATGGAACATATTTATGATCTCCACATTAGGAGAGACAAGAATTTACATAAGAGTGAATTTTTCAGTTCTGACAAAAACATTGTTTTTTTATTAGTACGGGAGAGTTTATATAATCCTACTTTGAAGAGACTACTTCACAACAAAACTGTCTTTTTAAGGCAATATCCTAGTGCGCAATAGGATTTGCCAATGATGGAACACGGGTGTGTTGTGAAAATCATAGTCAAACAAAATAGGCTTATTACTGCTTACCCTACATAATTTGTAAATAATTTTACATATTAATGTATATATGTATATATTACTGAAGATTTTACTCTGTAAATAATTCAAATTGTATATATTCAAAAATTGTGATAGTGAAAAATTTGTACATACAAATTAGCTGTTCAATATTGAACGGCGCCCAAACAAAATGGTAGAATCCCAAATTCCCTTAGTTTTATCAAGAAATCGTATATTTACATAAATATACAATTTCTTGTTTTAATCAAGGATTTGTATAGTGAGATCTCACTATACAAATCCTTGATTTAATATACAACTGCATAATACACGTGTGGTTTGTATGAAAATGTCCTTAAACTAGACAAAAAGTGCAGTTGAATTCGTTAAAAACTCGGCAGAGGTCATTGACTGCCTATAAATAGGCCAGCTCCATTCATTATTCAGTTATTCCCTATATAATCAACCCAATCCACGCCTTAAAGAACTATGCATTTTGTCCCCTCCCCTTAAATCATTCTATAGGAGGGATTGTGACCTTTCTTATTTGGTTCTGAGGGGAAGTGCTATTTTGCAGGTTGCGGGTTGCAGGTCACACATATGAATATCATATATGTAAACAGGTCATATTATGGGAATTAATACATATAAAATCTACCCCATGACTGATAAATTTACAAATTATTTCTTACAGTACACATTATTATTAACTGTAGGGTAGAAGTATTTTGTCTTTTTTATACGACCGCAAAAAAAATTTTGTGGTCGTATATTGGTATGACGTTGGCGTCGTCGTCGTCGTCGTCGTCGTCGTCGTCGTCGTCGTCGTCGTCCGGCGTCGTCCGAAGACACATTGGTTTTCGCACTCTAACTTTAGTTTAAGTGAATGGATCTCTATGAATTTTACCACAAGGTTCAATACCACAAAAGGAAGGTTGGGATTGATTTTGGGGGTTATGGTACCAACAGTAAAGGAATTAGGGGCCAAAAAGGGGCCAAAAATAAGCATTTTTGTAACTTCCAGACATAACTTGTGTGTTAGTGTATGGATCTCTCTGACATTGTACCACAAGGTTCCATATCACAAAAGGAATGCTGGGATTGATTTTGGGGGTAATTGCCTCAAAATTTTAGGAATTAGGGGCCAAAAAAGGGGCAAAAAAACAAGCATTTTTCTAGTTTCATGACAATAACTTGAGTGTAAGTGTATGGATCTTTCTGAAATTGTACTACAAGGTTCCATATCACAAAGGGAAAGCTGGAATTGAGTTTGGGGGTAATTGCCGAAACGTTTAAGAATTGGGGGCCAAAAAGGGGCCAAAAATAAGCATTTTTCTAGTTTCCAGACAATAACTTGTGTTCAAGTGTATGGATCTCTCTGAAATTGTACTGCAAGGTACCATACGACAAAAGGGAAGGCTGGGATTGAGTTTGGGGGTGATGAATCATAAGGGGGTTCAAAAAATTTGGTGGGGGGGGGTTCTTTTTTTTCATTTTTCCTTTTTTTTTTTTCTTTTAAAATTTTCCATTTTAAGTTGGTTATTTCTGATTTATATTTAAAAGCAAATAATAATGATATGGTAGGAGATACACACCAAACAGGATGTGTAAATTATTATATAATAAGTATTGTGCAATAGCAAGAAATTTTCAATTGCACAGTATTGCACAATAGCAAGAAATCTTCAATTGCACAGTATTGCGCAATAGCAAGAAATCTTCAATTGCACAGTATTGCACAATAGCAAGAAATATCCAATAGCACAATATTGCACAATAGCAAGAAATTGTCAATTGTACAGTATTGCGCAATAGCAAGAAATATTTAATTGCACAGTATTGTGCAAAAGAAGATACTTCGTATAAATTGCTTATTTCTTGACCAATTTCAATGGGGTTTTATTCTTGAATTCTTGGGGTTCTTTAATATGCTGAATCTAACCGTGTATTTAGTTTTTGGATTTTGGGCCCCGTTTTTTAATTGGTCCACAATGAGGTCCAAAGGGTCCAAAATTAAACTTTGTTTGATTTCATCAAAAATTGAATTATTGGAGTTCTTTGATATGCCGAATCTAACTGTGTATTTAGATTCTTAATTTTTGGTTCCGTTTTCAAATTGGTCTACATTAAGGTCCAAAGGGTCCAAAATTAAACTTAGTTTGATTTTAACAAAAATTGAATTCTTAGGGTTCTTTGATATGCTGAATCTAAACATGTATTTAGATTTTTGATTATGGGCCCAGTTTTCAAGTTGGTCCAAATCGGGGTCCAAAATTAAACTTTGTTTGATTTCAACAAAAATTGAATATATGGGGTTCTTTGATATGCTGAATCTAACCATGTATTTAGATTTTTGATTTTTGGGCCCCGTTATCAACTTTGTCCACATTGAGGTCAAAAGGTTCCAAAATTAAACTTTGTTTGATTTCATCAAAAATTGAATTCTTGGGGTTCTTTGATATGCTGAATCTAACCATGTATTTAGATTTTGGATATTGGACCATAATAGGTGAATGTCCAATTTAAAATTTTTAAGTTCTTAGACCACATTCATTCTGTGTCAGAAACCTATGCTGTGTCAAATATTTAATCACAATCCAAATTCAGAGCTGTATCAAGCTTGAATGTTGTGTCCATACTTGCCCCAACTGTTCAGGGTTCGACCTCTGCGGTCGTATCAAGCTGCGCCCTGCGGAGCATTTTATTTTATCATAATCTTCAAATTCAATAATCATAATTTTAATACACATACATGTATCTTTTGATGCTTATCATACCGCTCAATTGCTATTAATAGTTCTAAACATTGATTCTAGTGAAGTTAAAGTAATAAAAACTTCAAATTGACATAGGCTGAACAGGTTCTATGGAACACATTAATCTGTCTTAATCTAGTTACATAAACAATTAAATTCCTTTCAGTGGACATTCAACATCTTTGCGGCTAATATAAAGAAATTATAAGCTTTAAAAAATTATATGCATTTCTTGCATGAACATAATAAATTTAGTGCAAGAAACAAACAAAATAATTTGCTTCCCAAGTCTGTTTTTATTTATATGTAAAGACCCAAAACCTTGAGTCTGTTCTGTTGCAATTGTCCATTTACAATTTGTCTGATGATTTAAAAGTAAATAATGTGTTTATTTTTTTAAGAAGGAGGCGGACATCCTGTTTTTTAAGTATATACCTCCCCAAATTTCAAGCAGGGATAATATAAGCTCACCTGCATTCCATTTTCCATGTGCATTTATTTTAATTTTACATTAACAAGTCCAGGGAATAGAGTTAAACAATATGGAGTAAAGTTTTGAGAATTATAGTTAAAGTTTCAAATGAATTCTTATTATTACAAAAACAATTAAAAAAAATGTGGATAGTGTCCACATGTGGACACAGATGATGCCCCCGCTTGCATATCATATAGTTATAAAGGGACATAACTGAAGAACGGTAAAAGTGACGCTACCCAAATTTGAACTTGATCTGAGTTTTGTGGTAATAAGCATTGTGTGTAAGTCTCATAACATTTGGTTGAGGCTAACTTAAGTAGAGAACAGAAACTAAAAATTCAGCAATTTTTCTATTTGTAAACACGCATAACTCTAGAACGGTTGTGTATAAGTTTTACAACATTTGGTTGAGACAAACTAAAAAATTCAGCAATTTTTATGTTTATAAAGGGACATAACTCTAGAATGGTAAAAGTGTTGCCACCTAATTTCGTACTTAATCTGTATTATGTAGTAATAAGCATTGTGTATAAGTTTCATAACATTTGGTTGAGGCAAACTCAAGTTAGAGAACTGAAACAAAAAAATTATACTTGATCCTTACTGAGTTTTGTGGTAATGAATATTGTGTATAGGTTTCATAATGTTTGGCTGGGGAAAACTTCAGGTACAGAATGGAAACTAAAAAAATTTGCAATCTTTCTATTTATAAAGGGGCATAACTCAATAATGGTTAAAGTGACACTACCCAAATTCAACTTGATCTGTGTTTTATCAGTGGAAGTCAGAATTAAACATTGCATTGTATAAAGCAATGATTGTAGTTGATTCAACTATAATCATGGTCAAAGGAAGATAACTCCAATTTTAAAAATATATTATATAAACTTGATATTTAGAAGAAAATAAAAATTTTGCAATTTTTCCTTTTATAAAGGGGCATAACTCTAGATTGGTTAAAGTGACACCACCAAAATTCAAACTTGATCTGTGTTTTGTGGTAATAAGCATTGTGTATAAGTTTCATAACATTTGGTTGAGGCAAACTTAAGTTAGAGAACGGAAACTAAAAATTTTGCAATATTTCCTTTTATAATTGGGCATAACTCTAGATCGATTAAAGTGACGCCACCAAAATTCAAACTTGATCTGTGTTTTGTGGTAATAAGCATTGTGTATAAGTTTCATAACATTTGGTTGAGGCAAACTGAAGTAAGAGAACGGAAACCAATTTCGAGACGTACGGACGGACGTACAGACGTACGTACGTACAGACGGACAAGGGTAAAACTTAATGCCCCCTCTGCTACGGCGGGGGCATAAAAAGAAAAATAATAAAAATATGGCAAGAATTGTACCCGTGCGAGCGCTTACGAGGCCATTTTCCATAAATTTAATATTTCAAACGGACTCCAATTCTTTTAAATAAAGTTGATCGTCCACCATTTTAGAACTTGTCCGAGATATTGCTAATATTAACATAAGGTATAAGTTTTATAAAAATCTGGCAAGAATTGTATCCGTGAGAGCGCTGACGAGGCCATTTTCAATAAATTTAATATTTCCAAGGGACATAACTCTTTTAAAAAAACTCGATCGTCCACCATTTTAGAACTTGTCCGAGATATTGCTGATATCAACCTATATAATAGTACAAGTTTTATAAAAATCTGACAAGAATTGTACCCGTGAGATCGCTAACGACGCCATTTTCCATATATTTAATATTTCTAAGGGGCATAACTCTTTCACCATTTTCGAACGGGACGGACGGACAGACGGACGCCCGGTATTTCCATGTCCCCCCGCAACGCGTTACACGGATGACAAAAAGATAAATATCATAGTGTATAAACGCAGTAAACGCAGTCTTTTAAGACAAGACTTTTAAATAGGTAGACTTTTGAGAAGGACCTTGCTATGAATGCCATAGAACTAAAAAGCTAAAAAATCCAGAAACTTACATCTAGTTAAAAGGCAATAAGTCTTTACCACTATATAAAAACCGTGTCAAGTCTTGATGTTTTAGTATGTATGTTCTATATTCCTATAAACCAAAGTAGTCACACATGAAAAACTGTCAGACAGAAAATCTAAGACAGAATGCCTCTTATTATAAAAAGTGAAAAGGCTTTGTAATGCTTATTTTGTCTATATAATACCAAAATGGGAAAATTTTGCAGACTTTCTATCAAAAAGAATTTAACAAATTATCACCATTAAATTATTCATGATAGTTCCCAAAGTACAGATTCTATATGTACTGTTTTCATTATTTTAATAGGTCAAAAAACACATTTATTTCTAGTTCATTTGTTTTAGCCATGCCATACCCCTAAATTGTCCATTATCTTCCAAAACCGTTTATAAATTTCCTTTCTTTTTCCTGAATTTTCTTATACCACAGCATTACAACCTGTCATGATTTTTTGATTACAAATTGATATGGAAACATTAAAAATTGTAAAACACTTTATATTTTGACCTTCATCATACATTCTTTACCTAATGACATTTCAAGTATTTGTAACAAAAGTATAACAAGGCTAGGCATCTGCAAGTCATCAGCTTCTTGTTGTCAAATATATGGTAATAAATTCATAGATAAAGAGATTCTTCATCACCAAACTGATACAATCATGTGTTTACTACTTTCCCAGTTTATTTCAACACAATTTAGTTTTTTATAGCTTTTGTTGATTAATTTATTAAACAAAATTGATATGTTTAATGTTTTAGACAAATAAAACAAGTTAAGGTGATATAATTATTCATATTTCTATATTCTGATTTTTAAAGTTTTCTCACAAAAAAAAAAAATAAATAAAAAGTGAAATTTAAAAACTTGTCCAGGACTAAAAACTTCTGAAAAAGTCGTAAACAAACATATTTTACAAAAAAATCAGAAAATCTTTCAATAAAATTTGTACAATTTTGTCTTACTCCTGCCTTATTTCGAAGTGTAAAGATTACGAAAATCCTGATGCTAACATAATCTTAATCGAAAATGCACTCTTGTGACATCACGTATATTTCCAATTTTGCTTTGTTGGATTTTTCAACAATTGTGAAATCTTTCAAATTGATGCAATTTATTTGCATACACTTTTTTCAATGACAGACTTTTATTGGTGTCAAAATATTATCTGCATACTTCATGAATTTCAGTTTTTATAGCTTGTGTTGATTAATTCTTTGAAACAACATTAACCAGAACAGAAGGTCGAAGGTATTATAAATATTTATATTATTATTAGTCTGATTTCGAACATTTTTTAACAAAAAGCAAAAAAGTTAAATTTTAAAACTTGAAGTCCAGGACTTCGACTTATCTGTAATCTGGGACTATTAATAGTCCCAGCTGTAATGCACAAAAAAAATAATCCTTGGCAAATTATTTCCTACAAAAATATGGAAAATATTTTTTTGCTATTTAAAGTTATGATTTTGATATAAAATTTTAAAAGTTTATCTGGTTAAATGTTTACTTATCCAATTTTTGTTTTAAAAGAAAAGGATTTCTTTCATCAATGTCAAAATTTTCAAATATTTCATAATGATTCTATTCTACTTTGATACATTAATCAAACACCTAAATCTGCTAAATATAGATTTTAGAAACGATTGTATCCAATTAATCTTGTATGGGGCGGAGTTAATTTTCCATCTCCATGTCACTATCAATTTCTGTTAATCTAATTGGCTAAAGTTAAACCTTAACACTCAGTGTCATCAACAAAGTTAAACATTCTTACAAATTTCACTGACTAAAACAATGGAACATATTTATGATCTCCACATTAGGAGAGACAAGAATTTACATAAGAGTGAATTTTTCAGTTCTGACAAAAACATTGTTTTTTTATTAGTACGGGAGAGTTTATATAATCCTACTTTGAAGAGACTACTTCACAACAAAACTGTCTTTTTAAGGCAATATCCTAGTGCGCAATAGGATTTGCCAATGATGGAACACGGGTGTGTTGTGAAAATCATAGTCAAACAAAATAGGCTTATTACTGCTTACCCTACATAATTTGTAAATAATTTTACATATTAATGTATATATGTATATATTACTGAAGATTTTACTCTGTAAATAATTCAAATTGTATATATTCAAAAATTGTGATAGTGAAAAATTTGTACATACAAATTAGCTGTTCAATATTGAACGGCGCCCAAACAAAATGGTAGAATCCCAAATTCCCTTAGTTTTATCAAGAAATCGTATATTTACATAAATATACAATTTCTTGTTTTAATCAAGGATTTGTATAGTGAGATCTCACTATACAAATCCTTGATTTAATATACAACTGCATAATACACGTGTGGTTTGTATGAAAATGTCCTTAAACTAGACAAAAAGTGCAGTTGAATTCGTTAAAAACTCGGCAGAGGTCATTGACTGCCTATAAATAGGCCAGCTCCATTCATTATTCAGTTATTCCCTATATAATCAACCCAATCCACGCCTTAAAGAACTATGCATTTTGTCCCCTCCCCTTAAATCATTCTATAGGAGGGATTGTGACCTTTCTTATTTGGTTCTGAGGGGAAGTGCTATTTTGCAGGTTGCGGGTTGCAGGTCACACATATGAATATCATATATGTAAACAGGTCATATTATGGGAATTAATACATATAAAATCTACCCCATGACTGATAAATTTACAAATTATTTCTTACAGTACACATTATTATTAACTGTAGGGTAGAAGTATTTTGTCTTTTTTATACGACCGCAAAAAAAATTTTGTGGTCGTATATTGGTATGACGTTGGCGTCGTCGTCGTCGTCGTCGTCGTCGTCGTCGTCGTCGTCGTCCGGCGTCGTCCGAAGACACATTGGTTTTCGCACTCTAACTTTAGTTTAAGTGAATGGATCTCTATGAATTTTACCACAAGGTTCAATACCACAAAAGGAAGGTTGGGATTGATTTTGGGGGTTATGGTACCAACAGTAAAGGAATTAGGGGCCAAAAAGGGGCCAAAAATAAGCATTTTTGTAACTTCCAGACATAACTTGTGTGTTAGTGTATGGATCTCTCTGACATTGTACCACAAGGTTCCATATCACAAAAGGAATGCTGGGATTGATTTTGGGGGTAATTGCCTCAAAATTTTAGGAATTAGGGGCCAAAAAAGGGGCAAAAAAACAAGCATTTTTCTAGTTTCATGACAATAACTTGAGTGTAAGTGTATGGATCTTTCTGAAATTGTACTACAAGGTTCCATATCACAAAGGGAAAGCTGGAATTGAGTTTGGGGGTAATTGCCGAAACGTTTAAGAATTGGGGGCCAAAAAGGGGCCAAAAATAAGCATTTTTCTAGTTTCCAGACAATAACTTGTGTTCAAGTGTATGGATCTCTCTGAAATTGTACTGCAAGGTACCATACGACAAAAGGGAAGGCTGGGATTGAGTTTGGGGGTGATGAATCATAAGGGGGTTCAAAAAATTTGGTGGGGGGGGGTTCTTTTTTTTCATTTTTCCTTTTTTTTTTTTCTTTTAAAATTTTCCATTTTAAGTTGGTTATTTCTGATTTATATTTAAAAGCAAATAATAATGATATGGTAGGAGATACACACCAAACAGGATGTGTAAATTATTATATAATAAGTATTGTGCAATAGCAAGAAATTTTCAATTGCACAGTATTGCACAATAGCAAGAAATCTTCAATTGCACAGTATTGCGCAATAGCAAGAAATCTTCAATTGCACAGTATTGCACAATAGCAAGAAATATCCAATAGCACAATATTGCACAATAGCAAGAAATTGTCAATTGTACAGTATTGCGCAATAGCAAGAAATATTTAATTGCACAGTATTGTGCAAAAGAAGATACTTCGTATAAATTGCTTATTTCTTGACCAATTTCAATGGGGTTTTATTCTTGAATTCTTGGGGTTCTTTAATATGCTGAATCTAACCGTGTATTTAGTTTTTGGATTTTGGGCCCCGTTTTTTAATTGGTCCACAATGAGGTCCAAAGGGTCCAAAATTAAACTTTGTTTGATTTCATCAAAAATTGAATTATTGGAGTTCTTTGATATGCCGAATCTAACTGTGTATTTAGATTCTTAATTTTTGGTTCCGTTTTCAAATTGGTCTACATTAAGGTCCAAAGGGTCCAAAATTAAACTTAGTTTGATTTTAACAAAAATTGAATTCTTAGGGTTCTTTGATATGCTGAATCTAAACATGTATTTAGATTTTTGATTATGGGCCCAGTTTTCAAGTTGGTCCAAATCGGGGTCCAAAATTAAACTTTGTTTGATTTCAACAAAAATTGAATATATGGGGTTCTTTGATATGCTGAATCTAACCATGTATTTAGATTTTTGATTTTTGGGCCCCGTTATCAACTTTGTCCACATTGAGGTCAAAAGGTTCCAAAATTAAACTTTGTTTGATTTCATCAAAAATTGAATTCTTGGGGTTCTTTGATATGCTGAATCTAACCATGTATTTAGATTTTGGATATTGGACCATAATAGGTGAATGTCCAATTTAAAATTTTTAAGTTCTTAGACCACATTCATTCTGTGTCAGAAACCTATGCTGTGTCAAATATTTAATCACAATCCAAATTCAGAGCTGTATCAAGCTTGAATGTTGTGTCCATACTTGCCCCAACTGTTCAGGGTTCGACCTCTGCGGTCGTATCAAGCTGCGCCCTGCGGAGCATTTTATTTTATCATAATCTTCAAATTCAATAATCATAATTTTAATACACATACATGTATCTTTTGATGCTTATCATACCGCTCAATTGCTATTAATAGTTCTAAACATTGATTCTAGTGAAGTTAAAGTAATAAAAACTTCAAATTGACATAGGCTGAACAGGTTCTATGGAACACATTAATCTGTCTTAATCTAGTTACATAAACAATTAAATTCCTTTCAGTGGACATTCAACATCTTTGCGGCTAATATAAAGAAATTATAAGCTTTAAAAAATTATATGCATTTCTTGCATGAACATAATAAATTTAGTGCAAGAAACAAACAAAATAATTTGCTTCCCAAGTCTGTTTTTATTTATATGTAAAGACCCAAAACCTTGAGTCTGTTCTGTTGCAATTGTCCATTTACAATTTGTCTGATGATTTAAAAGTAAATAATGTGTTTATTTTTTTAAGAAGGAGGCGGACATCCTGTTTTTTAAGTATATACCTCCCCAAATTTCAAGCAGGGATAATATAAGCTCACCTGCATTCCATTTTCCATGTGCATTTATTTTAATTTTACATTAACAAGTCCAGGGAATAGAGTTAAACAATATGGAGTAAAGTTTTGAGAATTATAGTTAAAGTTTCAAATGAATTCTTATTATTACAAAAACAATTAAAAAAAATGTGGATAGTGTCCACATGTGGACACAGATGATGCCCCCGCTTGCATATCATATAGTTATAAAGGGACATAACTGAAGAACGGTAAAAGTGACGCTACCCAAATTTGAACTTGATCTGAGTTTTGTGGTAATAAGCATTGTGTGTAAGTCTCATAACATTTGGTTGAGGCTAACTTAAGTAGAGAACAGAAACTAAAAATTCAGCAATTTTTCTATTTGTAAACACGCATAACTCTAGAACGGTTGTGTATAAGTTTTACAACATTTGGTTGAGACAAACTAAAAAATTCAGCAATTTTTATGTTTATAAAGGGACATAACTCTAGAATGGTAAAAGTGTTGCCACCTAATTTCGTACTTAATCTGTATTATGTAGTAATAAGCATTGTGTATAAGTTTCATAACATTTGGTTGAGGCAAACTCAAGTTAGAGAACTGAAACAAAAAAATTATACTTGATCCTTACTGAGTTTTGTGGTAATGAATATTGTGTATAGGTTTCATAATGTTTGGCTGGGGAAAACTTCAGGTACAGAATGGAAACTAAAAAAATTTGCAATCTTTCTATTTATAAAGGGGCATAACTCAATAATGGTTAAAGTGACACTACCCAAATTCAACTTGATCTGTGTTTTATCAGTGGAAGTCAGAATTAAACATTGCATTGTATAAAGCAATGATTGTAGTTGATTCAACTATAATCATGGTCAAAGGAAGATAACTCCAATTTTAAAAATATATTATATAAACTTGATATTTAGAAGAAAATAAAAATTTTGCAATTTTTCCTTTTATAAAGGGGCATAACTCTAGATTGGTTAAAGTGACACCACCAAAATTCAAACTTGATCTGTGTTTTGTGGTAATAAGCATTGTGTATAAGTTTCATAACATTTGGTTGAGGCAAACTTAAGTTAGAGAACGGAAACTAAAAATTTTGCAATATTTCCTTTTATAATTGGGCATAACTCTAGATCGATTAAAGTGACGCCACCAAAATTCAAACTTGATCTGTGTTTTGTGGTAATAAGCATTGTGTATAAGTTTCATAACATTTGGTTGAGGCAAACTGAAGTAAGAGAACGGAAACCAATTTCGAGACGTACGGACGGACGTACGGACGTACGTACGTACAGACGGACAAGGGTAAAACTTAATGCCCCCTCTGCTACGGCGGGGGCATAAAAAGAAAAATAATAAAAATATGGCAAGAATTGTACCCGTGCGAGCGCTTACGAGGCCATTTTCCATAAATTTAATATTTCAAACGGACTCCAATTCTTTTAAATAAAGTTGATCGTCCACCATTTTAGAACTTGTCCGAGATATTGCTAATATTAACATAAGGTATAAGTTTTATAAAAATCTGGCAAGAATTGTATCCGTGAGAGCGCTGACGAGGCCATTTTCAATAAATTTAATATTTCCAAGGGACATAACTCTTTTAAAAAAACTCGATCGTCCACCATTTTAGAACTTGTCCGAGATATTGCTGATATCAACCTATATAATAGTACAAGTTTTATAAAAATCTGACAAGAATTGTACCCGTGAGATCGCTAACGACGCCATTTTCCATATATTTAATATTTCTAAGGGGCATAACTCTTTCACCATTTTCGAACGGGACGGACGGACAGACGGACGCCCGGTATTTCCATGTCCCCCCGCAACGCGTTACACGGATGACAAAAAGATAAATATCATAGTGTATAAACGCAGTAAACGCAGTCTTTTAAGACAAGACTTTTAAATAGGTAGACTTTTGAGAAGGACCTTGCTATGAATGCCATAGAACTAAAAAGCTAAAAAATCCAGAAACTTACATCTAGTTAAAAGGCAATAAGTCTTTACCACTATATAAAAACCGTGTCAAGTCTTGATGTTTTAGTATGTATGTTCTATATTCCTATAAACCAAAGTAGTCACACATGAAAAACTGTCAGACAGAAAATCTAAGACAGAATGCCTCTTATTATAAAAAGTGAAAAGGCTTTGTAATGCTTATTTTGTCTATATAATACCAAAATGGGAAAATTTTGCAGACTTTCTATCAAAAAGAATTTAACAAATTATCACCATTAAATTATTCATGATAGTTCCCAAAGTACAGATTCTATATGTACTGTTTTCATTATTTTAATAGGTCAAAAAACACATTTATTTCTAGTTCATTTGTTTTAGCCATGCCATACCCCTAAATTGTCCATTATCTTCCAAAACCGTTTATAAATTTCCTTTCTTTTTCCTGAATTTTCTTATACCACAGCATTACAACCTGTCATGATTTTTTGATTACAAATTGATATGGAAACATTAAAAATTGTAAAACACTTTATATTTTGACCTTCATCATACATTCTTTACCTAATGACATTTCAAGTATTTGTAACAAAAGTATAACAAGGCTAGGCATCTGCAAGTCATCAGCTTCTTGTTGTCAAATATATGGTAATAAATTCATAGATAAAGAGATTCTTCATCACCAAACTGATACAATCATGTGTTTACTACTTTCCCAGTTTATTTCAACACAATTTAGTTTTTTATAGCTTTTGTTGATTAATTTATTAAACAAAATTGATATGTTTAATGTTTTAGACAAATAAAACAAGTTAAGGTGATATAATTATTCATATTTCTATATTCTGATTTTTAAAGTTTTCTCACAAAAAAAAAAAATAAATAAAAAGTGAAATTTAAAAACTTGTCCAGGACTAAAAACTTCTGAAAAAGTCGTAAACAAACATATTTTACAAAAAAATCAGAAAATCTTTCAATAAAATTTGTACAATTTTGTCTTACTCCTGCCTTATTTCGAAGTGTAAAGATTACGAAAATCCTGATGCTAACATAATCTTAATCGAAAATGCACTCTTGTGACATCACGTATATTTCCAATTTTGCTTTGTTGGATTTTTCAACAATTGTGAAATCTTTCAAATTGATGCAATTTATTTGCATACACTTTTTTCAATGACAGACTTTTATTGGTGTCAAAATATTATCTGCATACTTCATGAATTTCAGTTTTTATACGACCGCAAAAATTGAAAATTTTTTGGTCGTATATTGGTATGACGTTGGCGTCGTCGTCGTCGTCGTCGTCGTCGTCGTCGTTGTCGTCGTCGTCGTCGTCGTCGTCGTCTGGCGTCGTCCGGCGTCGTCCGAAGACACATTGGTTTTCGCACTCTAACTTTAGTTTAAGTGAATGGATCTCCATGAAATTTTACCATAAGGTTCAATACCACGAAAGGAAGGTTGGGATTGATTTTGGGGGTTATGGTACCAACAGTTAAGGAATTAGGGGCCAAAAAGGGGCCAAAAATAAGCATTTTTGTAACTTCCAGACAATAACTTGTGTGTAAGTGTATGGATCTCTCTGACATTGTACCACAAGGTTCCATATCACAAAGGGAAGGCTGTAATTGATTTTGGGGGTAATTGCCTCAAAATTTTAGGAATTAGGGGCCAAAAAAGGGGCCAAAAATAAGCATTTTTCTAGTTTCCAGACAATAACTTGTGTTCAAGTGTATGGATCTCTCTGAAATTGTACTGCAAGGTACCATACCACAAAGGGAAGGCTGGGATTGAGTTTGGGGGTGATGAATCATAAGGGGGTTCAAAAAATTTGGGGGGGGGGATTTTTTTTTTTTCTTTTTTTTTCTTTTTTTCCTTTTTTTTTTCTTTTGAAATTTTCCATTTTAAGTTGGTTATTTCTGATTAATATTTAAAAGCAAATAATAATGATATGGTAGGAGATACACACCAAACAGGATGTGCAAATTATTATATAATAAGTATTGTGCAATAGCAAGAAATTTTCAATTGCACAGTATTGCACAATTGCAAGAAATCTTCAATTGCACAGTATTGCGCAATAGCAAGAAATCTTCAATTGCACAGTATTGCGCAATAGCAAGAAATATCCAATAGCACAATATTGCGCAATAGCAAGAAATTGTCAATTGTACAGTATTGCACAATAGCAAGAAATATTCAATTGCACAGTATTGTGCAAAAGAAGATACTTCGTATAAATTGTTTATTTCTTGATCAATTTCAATGGGGTTTATTCTTGAATTCTTGGGGTTCTTTAATATGCTGAATCTAACCGTGTATTAAGTTTTTGGATTTTGGGCCCCGTTTTTAAATTGGTCCACATTTAGGCCCAAAGGGTCCAAAATTTAACTTTGTTTGATTTCATCAAAAATTGAATTATTGGGGTTCTTTGATATGCCGAATCTAACCGTGTATTTAGATTCTTAATTTTTGGTTCCGTTTTCAAATTGGTCTACATTAAGGCCAAAAGGGTCCAAAATTAAACTTAGTTTGATTTTAACAAAAATTGAATTTTTAGGGTTCTTTGATATGCTGAATCTAAACAAGTATTTAGATTTTTGATTATGGGCCCAGTTTTCAAGTTGGTCCAAATCGGGGTCCAAAATTAAACTTTGTTTGATTTCAACAAAAATTGAATATATGGGGTTCTTTGATATGCTGAATCTAACCATGTATTTAGATTTTTGATTTTTGGGCCCCGTTATCAACTTTGTCCACATTGAGGTCAAACGGGTCCAAAATTAAACTTTGTTTGATTTCATCAAAAATTGAATTCTTGGGGTTCTTTGATATGCTGAATCTAACCATGTATTTAGATTTTTTATTTGTGGACCCGCTATCAAATTGGTTCATATTGAGGTCAAAAGGGTCCAAAATTAAACTTTGTTTGATTTCATCAAAAATTGAATTATTAGGGTTCTTTGATATGCCAAATCTAACCGTGTATTTAGATTTTTAATTTTGGGTCCCGTTTTTAAATTGGTCTACATTAAGGTCCAAAGGGTCCAAAATTAAACTTAGTTTGATTTTAACAAAAATTGAATTCTTGGGGTTCTTTGATATGCTGAATCTAAACATGTGTTTAGATTTTTGATTATGGGCCCAGTTTTCAAGTTGGTCCACATTGGGGTCCAAAATTAAACTTTGTTTGATTTCAACAAAAATTGAATATATGGGGTTCTTTGATATGCTGAATCTAAACATGTATTTAGATTTTAGATTTTTGGCCCAGTTTTCAAGTTGTTCCAAATTGGGGTCCAAAATTAAACTTTGTTTGATTTCAACAAAAATTGAATATATGGGGTTCTTTGATATGCTGAATCTTACCATGTATTTAGATTTTTTATTTGTGGGCCCGCTATCAAATTGGTTCATATTGAGGTCAAAAGGGTCCAAAATTAAACTTTGTTTGATTTCATCAAAAATTGAATTATTGGGGTTCTTTGATATGCCAAATCTAACCGTGTATTTAGATTTTTAATTTTGGGTCCCGTTTTTTAAATTGGTCTACATTAAGGTCCAAAGGGTTCAAAATTAAACTTAGTTTGATTTTAACAAAAATTGAATTTTTGGGGTTCTTTGATATGCTGAATCTAAACATGTATTTAGATTTTAGATTTTTGGCCCAGTTTTTAAGTTGGTCCAAATTGGGGTCCAAAATTAAACTTTGTTTGATTTCAACAAAAATTGAATATATGGGGTTCTTTGATATGCTGAATCTTACCATGTATTTAGATTTTTTATTTTGTGGGCCCGCTATCAAATTGGTTCATATTGAGGTCAAAAGGGTCCAAAATTAAACTTTGTTTGATTTCATCAAAAATTGAATTATTGGGGTTCTTTGATATGCCAAATCTAACCGTGTTTTTAGATTTTTAATTTTGGGTCCCGTTTTTTAAATTGGTCTACATTAAGTCCAAAGGGTCCAAAATTAAACTTAGTTTGATTTTAACAAAAATTGAATTCTTGGGGTTCTTTGATATGCTGAATCTAAACATGTGTTTAGATTTTTGATTATGGTACCAGTTTTCAAGTTTGTCCAAGTTGGGGTCCAAAATTAAACTTTGTTTGATTTCAACAAAAATTGAATATATGGGGTTCTTTGATATGCTGAATCTAACCATGTATTTTGATTTTGGACATTGGACCATAATAGGTAAATTAAAAAAATTGAAGTTCTTAAACCACATTCTTTCTGTGTCAGAAACCTATGCTGTGTCAAATATTTAATCACAATCCAAATTCAGAGCTGTATCAAGCTTGAATGTTGTGTCCATACCTGCCCCAACTGTTCAGGGTTCGACCTCTGCGGTCGTATCAAGCTGCGCCCAGCGAAGCATTTTATTATAGCTTGTGTTGATTAATTCTTTGAAACAACATTAACCAGAACAGAAGGTCGAAGGTATTATAAATATTTATATTATTATTAGTCTGATTTCGAACATTTTTTAACAAAAAGCAAAAAAGTTAAATTTTAAAACTTGAAGTCCAGGACTTCGACTTATCTGTAATCTGGGACTATTAATAGTCCCAGCTGTAATGCACAAAAAAAATAATCCTTGGCAAATTATTTCCTACAAAAATATGGAAAATATTTTTTTGCTATTTAAAGTTATGATTTTGATATAAAATTTTAAAAGTTTATCTGGTTAAATGTTTACTTATCCAATTTTTGTTTTAAAAGAAAAGGATTTCTTTCATCAATGTCAAAATTTTCAAATATTTCATAATGATTCTATTCTACTTTGATACATTAATCAAACACCTAAATCTGCTAAATATAGATTTTAGAAACGATTGTATCCAATTAATCTTGTATGGGGCGGAGTTAATTTTCCATCTCCATGTCACTATCAATTTCTGTTAATCTAATTGGCTAAAGTTAAACCTTAACACTCAGTGTCATCAACAAAGTTAAACATTCTTACAAATTTCACTGACTAAAACAATGGAACATATTTATGATCTCCACATTAGGAGAGACAAGAATTTACATAAGAGTGAATTTTTCAGTTCTGACAAAAACATTGTTTTTTTATTAGTACGGGAGAGTTTATATAATCCTACTTTGAAGAGACTACTTCACAACAAAACTGTCTTTTTAAGGCAATATCCTAGTGCGCAATAGGATTTGCCAATGATGGAACACGGGTGTGTTGTGAAAATCATAGTCAAACAAAATAGGCTTATTACTGCTTACCCTACATAATTTGTAAATAATTTTACATATTAATGTATATATGTATATATTACTGAAGATTTTACTCTGTAAATAATTCAAATTGTATATGTTCAAAAATTGTAAATAGTGAAAAATTTGTACATACAAATTAGCTGTTCAATATTGAACGGCGCCCAAACAAAATGGTAGAATCCCAAATTCCCTTAGTTTTATCAAGAAATCGTATATTTACATAAATATACAATTTCTTGTTTTAATCAAGGATTTGTATAGTGAGATCTCACTATACAAATCCTTGATTTAATATACAACTGCATAATACACGTGTGGTTTGTATGAAAATGTCCTTAAACTAGACAAAAAGTGCAGTTGAATTCGTTAAAAACTCGGCAGAGGTCATTGACTGCCTATAAATAGGCCAGCTCCATTCATTATTCAGTTATTCCCTATATAATCAACCCAATCCACGCCTTAAAGAACTATGCATTTTGTCCCCTCCCCTTAAATCATTCTCTAGGAGGGATTGTGACCTTTCTTATTTGGTTCTGAGGGGAAGTGCTATTTTGCAGGTTGCGGGTTGCAGGTCACACATATAAATATCATATATGTAAACAGGTCATATTATGGGAATTAATACATATAAAATCTACCCCATGACTGATAAATTTACAAATTATTTCTTACAGTACACATTATTATTAACTGTAGGGTAGAAGTATTTTGTCTTTTTTTTATCATAATCTTCAAATTCAATAATCATAATTTTAATACACATACATGTATCTTTTGATGCTTATCATACCGCTCAATTGCTATTAATAGTTCTAAACATTGATTCTAGTGAAGTTAAAGTAATAAAAACTTCAAATTGACATAGGCTGAACAGGTTCTATGGAACACATTAATCTGTCTTAATCTAGTTACATAAACAATTAAATTCCTTTCAGTGGACATTCAACATCTTTGCGGCTAATATAAAGAAATTATAAGCTTTAAAAAATTATATTCATTTTCTTGCATGAACATAATAAATTTAGTGCAAGAAACAAACTAAATAATTTGCTTCCCAAGTCTGTTTTTATTTATATGTAAAGACCCAAAACCTTGAGTCTGTTCTGTTGCAATTGTCCATTTACAATTTGTCTGATGATTTAAAAGTAAATAATGTGTTTATTTTTTTAAGAAGGAGGCGGAAATCCTGTTTTTTTTTAAGTATATACCTCCCCAAATTTCAAGCAGGGATAATATAAGCTCACCTGCATTCCATTTTCCATGTGCATTTATTTTAATTTTACATTAACAAGTCCAGGGAATAGAGTTAAACAATATGGAGTAAAGTTTTGAGAATTATAGTTAAAGTTTTAAATGAATTCTTATTATTACAAAAACAATTAAAAAAAATAAAAAAAATAAAAATATGGCAAGAATTGTACCCGTGCGAGCGCTAACGAGGCCATTTTCCATAAATTAAATATTTCAAACGGACTCCAATTCTTTTAAATAAAGTTGATCGTCCACCATTTTATACTTGTCCGAGATATTGCTAATATTAACATAAGGTATAAGTTTTATAAAAATCTGGCAAGAATTGTATCCGTGAGAGCGCTGACGAGGCCATTTTCAATAAATTTAATATTTCCAAGGGACATAACTCTTTTAAAAAAACTCGATCGTCCACCATTTTAGAACTTGTCCGAGATATTGCTGATATCAACCTATATAATAGTACAAGTTTTATAAAAATCTGACAAGAATTGTACCCGTGGGATCGCTAACGACGCCATTTTCCATATATTTAATATTTCTAAGAGCCATAACTCTTTCACCATTTTCGAACCGGACGGACGGACAGACGGACGCCCGGTATTTCCATGTCCCCCCGCAACGCGTTACACGGATGACAAAAAGATAAATATCATAGCGTATAAACGCAGTAAACGCAGTCTTTTAAGACAAGACTTTTAAATAGGTAGACTTTTGAGAAGGACCTTGCTATGAATGCCATAGAACTAAAAAGCTAAAAAATCCAGAAACTTACATCTAGTTAAAAGGCAATAAGTCTTTACCACTATATAAAAACCGTGTCAAGTCTTGATGTTTTAGTATGTATGTTCTATATTCCTATAAACCAAAGTAGTCACACATGAAAAACTGTCAGACAGAAAATCTAAGACAGAATGCCTCTTATTATTAAAAGTGAAAAGGCTTTGTAATGCTTATTTTTTTTTGTCTATATAATACCAAAATGGGAAAATTTTGCAGACTTTCTATCAAAAAGAATTTAACAAATTATCACCATTAAATTATTTATGATAGTTCCCAAAGTACAGATTCTATATGTACTGATTTCATTATTTTAATAGGTCAAAAAACACATTTATTTCTAGTTCATTTGTTTTAGCCATGCCATACCCCTAAATTGTCTATTATCTTCCAAAACCGTTTATAAAATTCCTTTCTTTTTCCTGAATTTTCTTATACCACAGCATTACAACCTGTCATGATTTTTTGATTACAAATTGATATGGAAACATTAAAAACTGTAAAACACTTTATATTTTGACCTTCATCATACATTCTTTACCTAATGACATTTCAAGTATTTGTAACAAAAGTATAACAAGGCTAGGCATCTGCAAGTCATCAGCTTCTTGTTGTCAAATATATGGTAATAAATTCATAGATAAAGAGAAACCAAAGTGACTTTCTTCATCACCAAACTGATACAATCATGTGTTTACTACTTTCCCAGTTTATTTCAACACAATTTAGTTTTTTATAGCTTTTGTTGATTAATTTATTAAACAAAATTGATATGTTTAATGTTTTAGACAAATAAAACAAGTTAAGGTGATATAATTATTCATATTTCTATATTCTGATTTTTAAAGTTTTCTCACAAAAAAAAAATAAATAAAAAGTGAAATTTAAAAACTTGTCCAGGACTAAAAACTTCTGAAAAAGTCGTAAACAAACATATTTTTCAAAAAAATCAGAAAATCTTTCAATAAAATTTGTACAATTTTGTCTTACTCCTGCCTTATTTCGAAGTGTAAAGATTACGAAAATCCTGATGCTAACATAATCTTAATCGAAAATGCACTCTTGTGACATCACGTATATTTCCAATTTTGCTTTGTTGGATTTTTCAACAATTGTGAAATCTTTCAAATTGATGCAATTTATTTGCATACACTTTTTTCAATGACAGACTTTTATTGGTGTCAAAATATTATCTGCATACTTCATGAATTTCAGTTTTTATAGCTTGTGTTGATTAATTCTTTGAAACAACATTAACCAGAACAGAAGGTCGAAGGTATTATAAATATTTATATTATTATTAGTCTGATTTCGAACATTTTTTAACAAAAAGCAAAAAAGTTAAATTTTAAAACTTGAAGTCCAGGACTTCGACTTATCTGTAATCTGGGACTATTAATAGTCCCAGCTGTAATGCACAAAAAAAATAATCCTTTGCAAATTATTTCCTACAAAAATATGGAAAATATTTTTTTGCTATTTAAAGTTATGATTTTGATATAAAATTTTAAAAGTTTATCTGGTTAAATGTTTACTTATCCAATTTTTGTTTTAAAAGAAAAGGATTTCTTTCATCAATGTCAAAATTTTCAAATATTTCATAATGATTCTATTCTACTTTGATAAATTAATCAAACACCTAAATCTGCTAAATATAGATTTTAGAAACGATTGTATCCAATTAATCTTGTATGGGGCGGAGTTAATTTTCCATCTCCATGACACTATCAATTTCTGTTAATCTAATTGGCTAAAGTTAAACCTTAACACTCAGTGTCATCAACAAAGTTAAGCATTCTTACAAATTTCACTGACTAAAACAATGGAACATATTTATGATCTCCACATTAGGAGAGACAAGAATTTACATAAGAGTGAATTTTTCAGTTCTGACAAAAACATTGTGTTTGATTAGTACGGGAGAGTTTATATAATCCTACTTTGAAGAGACTACTTCACAACAAAACTGTCTTTTTAAGGCAATATCCTAGTGCGCAATAGGATTTGCCAATGATGGAACACGGGTGTGTTGTGAAAATCATAGTCAAACAAAATAGGCTTATTACTGCTTACCCTACATAATTTGTAAATAATTTTACATATTAATGTATATATGTATATATTACTGAAGATTTTACTCTGTAAATAATTCAAATTGTATATGTTCAAAAATTGTAAATAGTGAAAAATTTGTACATACAAATTAGCTGTTCAATATTGAACGGCGCCCAAACAAAATGGTAGAATCCCAAATTCCCTTAGTTTTATCAAGAAATCGTATATTTACATAAATATACAATTTCTTGTTTTAATCAAGGATTTGTATAGTGAGATCTCACTATACAAATCCTTGATTTAATATACAACTGCATAATACACGAGTGGTTTGTATGAAAATGTCCTTAAACTAGACAAAAAGTGCAGTTGAATTCGTTAAAAACTCGGCAGAGGTCATTGACTGCCTATAAATAGGCCAGCTCCATTCATTATTCAGTTATTCCCTATATAATCAACCCAATCCACGCCTTAAAGAACTATGCATTTTGTCCCCTCCCCTTAAATCATTCTCTAGGAGGGATTGTGACCTTTCTTATTTGGTTCTGAGGGGAAGTGCTATTTTGCAGGTTGCGGGTTGCAGGTCACACATATAAATATCATATATGTAAACAGGTCATATTATGGGAATTAATACATATAAAATCTACCCCATGACTGATAAATTTACAAATTATTTCTTACAGTACACATTATTATTAACTGTAGGGTAGAAGTATTTTGTCTTTTTTTTTATCATAATCTTCAAATTCAATAATCATAATTTTAATACACATACATGTATCTTTTGATGCTTATCATACCGCTCAATTGCTATTAATAGTTCTAAACATTGATTCTAGTGAAGTTAAAGTAATAAAAACTTCAAATTGACATAGGCTGAACAGGTTCTATGGAACACATTAATCTGTCTTAATCTAGTTACATAAACAATTAAATTCCTTTCAGTGGACATTCAACATCTTTGCGGCTAATATAAAGAAATTATAAGCTTTAAAAAATTATATGCATTTTCTTGCATGAACATAATAAATTTAGTGCAAGAAACAAACAAAATAATTTGCTTCCCAAGTCTGTTTTTATTTATATGTAAAGACCCAAAACCTTGAGTCTGTTCTGTTGCAATTGTCCATTTACAATTTGTCTGATGATTTAAAAGTAAATAATGTGTTTATTTTTTTAAGAAGGAGGCGGACATCCTGTTTTTTAAGTATATACCTCCCCAAATTTCAAGCAGGGATAATATAAGCTCACCTGCATTCCATTTTCCATGTGCATTTATTTTAATTTTACATTAACAAGTCCAGGGAATAGAGTTAAACAATATGGAGTAAAGTTTTGAGAATTATAGTTAAAGTTTTAAATGAATTCTTATTATTACAAAAACAATTAAAAAAAATAAAAAAAATAAAAATATGGCAAGAATTGTACCCGTGCGAGCGCTAACGAGGCCATTTTCCATATATTTAATATTTCAAACGGACTCCAATTCTTTTAAATAAAGTTGATCGTCCACCATTTTATACTTGTCCGAGATATTGCTAATATTAACATAAGGTATAAGTTTTATAAAAATCTGGCAAGAATTGTATCCGTGAGAGCGCTGACGAGGCCATTTTCAATAAATTTAATATTTCCAAGGGACATAACTCTTTTAAAAAAACTCGATCGTCCACCATTTTAGAACTTGTCCGAGATATTGCTGATATCAACCTATATAATAGTACAAGTTTTATAAAAATCTGACAAGAATTGTACCCGTGAGATCGCTAACGACGCCATTTTCCATATATTTAATATTTCTAAGGGGCATAACTCTTTCACCATTTTCGAACCGGACGGACGGACAGACGGACGCCCGGTATTTCCATGTCCCCCCGCAACGCGTTACACGGATGACAAAAAGATAAATATCATAGCGTATAAACGCAGTAAACGCAGTCTTTTAAGACAAGACTTTTAAATAGGTAGACTTTTGAGAAGGACCTTGCTATGAATGCCATAGAACTAAAAAGCTAAAAAATCCAGAAACTTACATCTAGTTAAAAGGCAATAAGTCTTTACCACTATATAAAAACCGTGTCAAGTCTTGATGTTTTAGTATGTATGTTCTATGCATTTGTTGAAAGTTTTACCCAAATGTTTGTTAAATTTTCTCTTTTCGAACAGAAAGTGTATGTATTAGATAAAACCTGAGGGTGTTAGGTCAATTAAGTGCATTTACATCTCAAGATATTATGATTAATGAAAATTGATAGATTTCTATTTATAGGTGTAAGTTTATTTACACCAGAATGTTGTTACACCCTTTCATGTTAATGCCCTCGTGGTATATCTAATACTTAAACCCGCAACCTGCAACCCGCAATCCGCAACCTAAATTTTAGACAATTTCGGGCCGTTATACCATGTTTTTTTTTAAATATTTAGTACCCATGAAAGCTGGACGGTCTGGTTCGATAGTTTCTCTAGCTGAAAAATAAAAAATAATACACTAATAGTATAGAAAGATTAATCAACAAAAGCTAAAAGGTCATATAAAATAATGTCAGACATTCCATTTAACTTCTGAACATAGGGATGTGTTACCTTGTCCAAGATGATGATAATAAATGGAATGGTCCATTCAATAAATGTGTAATACACATTACAATTTAGATGACCAAATCACTCATGCATTACAAATTCTTCCAGCAACTCAAACATTATTGTTTTTATACTGCAACTAGTTGTGTTTATTTCCTAATTATAGTAACACAGCTTTATTTTGTGCAATGTCAATTTCATCATGGAACACTTTTTCCACAATCAGGGGTTCATTAAGGGATGAAAATAAGTTTGAAATTTGTGCAACAATTTAAATAGCTATCAATGTTTTAATTCAAGTTGCAGTATAAAAACAATATAAGGTCAATGTCATAAAAATATAAACTTTTTTGTATTCGGCACAAAACTGGGGAAGGGCTCGGTAAAACCTCGCCCTTCCCCAGTTTCTAAGCCTCATACAAAAAAGTATATATTTTTCTGACATTGACCTAATATTGTATATGTATAGACAGAGACATTATAGATGGAGTGTGTATATTCTGCTGGTTGCGGGTTGCGGGTTGTGATCTAATAGGTCAGTTGAACAATAAGGAGGGAAGAAAAAAAATCACCAAAACACTGTATATACTTGTAAAAGGTTCTATTTGTGAAACTTCGACAAATTGTGTAAGAATGTGTATTATTATTAATAAACTTTTGGTGATTTATTGCTGGTCATTCATTATACCAATATATCAGAAAATAAATACAAATATCAAAACCAAAAATATCACTTAATATAGAATTGATAAAAAGTAAAAATTGTTAACCAGCTAGGCCAGTGCTCTAGAAAAAGCACACAATGCAATGACACTATATTTATAAAGTGTACAAAAAAAAACTTTTCAGGAAGAAATTACATAATTTTCTTAAAATTTCCCTGAATTAAGTGTGATAATGAAAATAATGATCATACTTGAACAGAATTTTTTTAATAATTCAAGTAATTTAAAAGTGTCCAAAGATTGCTAAGATTTTATCTTACTATGATTCTAGATCATCACATATTAGATCTATATTTGCCATGCATTTGGCATACAGACCTTAAACTATTTAATATGTGCAATAACACATTGTTTTGTGTTGTTATATATTGTTATGTTAAAGATATATTATCACTTTTCTTCCTATTTGTTTGTGTTTCTTTTTCTCCTTTTCTTTAGATAAAACATGATTTTAATTGAAACCATTAGATAATTAGACAGATTTACCAAATTTTTAAGGTCAGAAATTTATTGTGTGAAACGAACCATCTAATTTTAGGATGGATTTATTGGTTTTAGTGACAGATTCTTCAGACAAAATTCTATATAACAAGTTTGATTGTTTCAAATGAAGGATTTATGTCCTTCTGTCCAAACTCATTAAATAAAAGTAAAGGAAACGTGAGATATGTGCAATTCAGCATCCCTTTGCATACATATAAAAAAAGACCTTTCATCCTTTTATTTTATAAAAATGAAATAATTTTATAAAGTACTAAAACTTAATGAAAGAGAAGCCATAGCAAGTGAATACAAAGTATCTTTGCAAGAAAGAAAAGAAAAGTTATCGCATAAGTCAATAGTTATGTTTACAATTATATAATTGCAATCACCAATGGCAGTCAGCAGGGTTTAAGAACATCCGTTGTTCGACCTGTTAGTCAAATGCGTTTTGTTTAAATATACTTTTTCACTCTTTTGGTCTTTTGGAAAATGTTTGTTTGTGCTGTATTTAGACCCCTCTAGTAAGAAATTTGTTTTGCATGTACACGTTTAATAATTGCGGTTTTTATCCAACGCAATCATAGGTTTGAACGTTGTTTTCAATTTAGGCAATATATATATATATATAAGTACGTCTGAACTAGTGACAACTCTACAACAGATTTATCCATCGGATCACCAGCAGTGATGGTGATACATGGCTGTGTACATTCTGTATATACAACTCGTCTAAACATCAGCCGAACAATGTTAGATCTGTAAAATTTGCTTTCGCAAATTTTTTGCTCTTCCCTCGCCGGGAGTATATTAATAAAGCTTTCGGTGGCCGGGTGTTACCTTTCCTCGTCAGTTTTAATCTAGCGTCGTAATACAGTACATGATATATAAGGCATGAAGATGGAATTGTTAGACGAGTTATATATATATATATATAAACAAATCTAAATTGAAAACAACGTTCAAACCTATGATTGCGTTGGATAAAAACCGCAATTATTATACGTGTGCATGCAAAACAAATTTCTTGGTAGAGGGGTCTAAATACAGCACAAACAACATTTTCTAAATATATATATATTGTATATTTTATATATATTATATATATATATATATATATATATTGTCAGATACAATTTGTTTAAGTTCAAAATTCACTATTTTAATGTTTCATTGTTATGGTCAGTCACTATGTCTTAATAAACTGGAGAAACAAATAAAGGTTTAAAACAAAATAAAATAATGTATATTTTTTTTCAAATTTGTGATAATTTAACAAAAAAAAAAACCAGAAATACTTAGTTTTTTTTATTTTCATCATCTGGACAAAAGTCATCTTCTTTTAATATTCTTTCAATTATTTTTAACAAAATTTTATAGTTTTTTAATTTCTTTCCCTTTTTAGCTCACCGGGGCCCGAAGGGCCCCATGTGAGCTTATGCCATCACTTGGCGTCCGTCGTCGTCCGTCGTCTGTCGTCGTCGTCTGTCGTCGTAAACTATTTAAAAAATCTTCTCCTCTGAAACTACTGGGCCAAATACCTTCAAACTTTAACTAAATGTTCCTTAGGGTATCTAGTTTATAAATTGTATCCGAAGTTTTGATCCATCGACAAACATGGCCGCCATGGCTAAAAATAGAACATAGGGGTCAAATGCAGTTTTTGGCTTATATCTCAAAAACTAAAGCTTTTAGAGCAAATCTGACATGGGCTAAAATTGTTCAATTGGTCAACATCTATCAGCTCTGAAATTTTCAGACGAATCGAACAACCCATTGTTGGGTTGCTGCCACCGAATTTGTAGTTTTAACAAAATTTTGCAGTTTTTTGTTATTATTTTGAATATTATTATAGATATATATAAACTGTAAGCAGCAATAATGTTCAGCCAAGTAAGATCTACAAAAAAGATAATATGACCATAATTGTCAATCGACCCCTTAAGGAGTTATTGCCCTTTAAAGACAATTTTACACAATTTGTTCATCAAGTTTGCTAACATTTAAAAATCTTCTCCTCTGAAACTACTGGGCCAATTACCTTCAAACTTTAACTAAATGTTCCTTAGGGTATCTTGTTTATAAATTGTATCCGAAGTTTGTATCCATCGACAAACATGGCCGCCATGGCTAAAAATAGAACATAAGGGTCAAATGCAGTTTTTGGCTTATATCTCAAAAACTAAATCTTTTAGAGCAAATTTGACATGGGGGTAAAATTGTTTAATTGGTCAAGATCTATCGACCCTGAAATTTTAAGACGAATCGAACAACCCATTGTTGGGTTGCTGCCACTGAATTGGTAGTTTTAACAAAATTTTGCAGTTTTTTGTTATTATTTTGAATATTATTATAGATATATATAAACTGTAAGCAGCAATAATGTTCAGCAAAGTAAGATCTACAAAAAAGTTAAATGACCATAATTGTCAATTGACCCCTTAAGGAGTTATTGCCCTTTAAAGACAATTTTACACAATTTGTTCATCAAGTTTGCTAACATTTAAAAATCTTCTCCTCTGAAACTACTGTGCCAATTACCTTCAAACTTTAACTAAATGTCCCTTAGGGTATCTTGTTTATAAATTGTATCGGAAGTTTGTATCCATCGACAAACATGGCTGCCATGGCTAAAAATAAAACATAAGGGTCAAATGCAGTTTTTGGCTTATATGTCAAAAACTAAATCTTTTAGAGCAAATGTGACATGGGGTAAAATTGTTTAATTGGTCAAGATCTATCATCCCTGAAATTATCAGACGAATCGATCAACCCATTGTTGGGTTGCTGCCACCAAATTGGTAGTTTTAACAAAATTTTGCAGTTTTTTGTTATTATTTTGAATATTATTATAGATATATATAAACTGTAAGCAGCAATAATGTTCAGAAAAGTAAGACCTACAAAAAAGTTGATATGACCAAAATTGTCAATTGACCCCTTAAGGAGTTATTGCCCTTTAAAGACAATTTTACACAATTTGTTCATCAAGTTTGCTAACATTTAAAAATCTTCTCCTCTGAAATACAGGTGAGCGATTCAGGCTCTTGAGAGCCTCTTGTTCTTTAACCAATTTGCATGAAAGTTTGGCGAATTGTTTATATCTATTGACGATTTATATATATTTTAGATTTTACATTTCCGAGTGATGTGGTTTTATTCATTAAAAAGGGGGGGTTCCAGTTTTCGGACAATAACTCAAGAATGCTTTGAACAGTTTTCATGAAACTTTGTTGACTGGTTTATATCTATTGAAATGACCTCCCTTCAGTTTTAAAATTTTTTCTGATATGACATTGAGAAGTTATGGAACTTTATTCATTGAAAAAGCGACAGGCGTACCATGCGCTCATGGCACAGCTCTTCACTAACTTTTAACCTGTAAAGGAAAATTAGTATTTAGATTTTTATGTAACTTTGTAATTTAATAAAAAAGAGCAGCCCGCAACCCGCAGCCTGCAACCCGCAACCCGCAACCCCCAATACTTTTATAGATGAGCATTACAGTAAAATGATGTCCAAATAATAACGAAGGTGATTCCTTTATAAACATCAGTTATCGAAATTTATTATGTTTGTAAAAACTTACTGATTTTCTGTACGTTTATTGATCTTTTTTTATTGTAAAAACATACAAACTTGTTTAGAAGAGGGACCAAAATTTTAAAATACGAGAGAGTCATTTACACTCATAAATAGAAAATAAACTGACAACACCATAGCTAAATAGAAAAAGACAAACACACAAACAAAAGTACACAAAACGCAACATAGAACAATAAAAACAAAGCAACACAAACCATACCAAAAACTGGGGGTAACAGGCGGAAACCCGGTTGAAATAGAACAAAAGAATCGAAGCTCTTTGTTAGAGAAGGCGATAAATGCTTACTGTAATGTTTACTATAGTAACAAAATTTTTAAAAGTTCATAAAAACAAATAAAATGACAATTTTCTGCTCAATTACGAAGTATTTTATTTTAAAAACAGCATTTGCATAAGTTTTCAATTTATCTATTACAAAGTTAAGCAGAACAATTAGATATCAAGTCGACGACATAGGTATCTATCAAGTTGGATGTAGAAAATGCATAACCTCCGATTTAAAAAAAAAAATTACCACGGACGGAGAACATATCAATCTATTACTTCAGTAATTTTCGTGTCTGCCCTTCCATTATTTGACTCAAGAAAAAAATCCAAAAAAATGGGTAACAATTGTATCGAAAAGAGAAGATCGAGTGTACCTTTTTATGTTAGGGCGTGTTTGAGTTGACTATTTCGTCTTGAAAACGTACAAAGCAAGAGTATTTGATACATCATCTCGCTTCAGATTCTATCACTTTTATATATCAAGGCTACAGGTTGACTTTATAACATAAAAGATGAAATATATAGGTCAAGTGAAATACCTTTCTAATGAATCACAAAAACAGAGGTGTGTTCGAATACTGCTAATTTTTACTAAAAGTACTTGACGACAGTCTTTTAAGTTGGATGGTAAAAATGCATATCTTCGAAAAAACATATTTTTTTGTGTGTGATAATTAGGATTTATAGTCTTCAACCACTGAAAATTTTTAGTCTGCCCTTCCACGAAATATTTAATTAGAATTTTTTTACATGTTTATGAATTTTCGAAAATTCCACCTGACAACCGATCAGACAATAGTTTTAAGTTGACTCAATGCAGACAAGATCATTAACTGATGCTCAATAGCTAGTAGATAGACTTGTCTTTTAAAATACAACTGAAATATAAGGATCGTAATGGTGCTATGTGGATAAATTTATCTGTTTTTAAGAGCTAAATTGGCAGCGGGTCATCCCTACAATGGCTTCCATTTCTACGATTGTAAACATGAACTGGCGTAATGGGGAGATAATTTTGACGAAGTAGAATCATGACTGGTAAGCATCTTTCACTATACAAATCCTTGATTTAATATACAACCGCAAAATACACGTGTGGTTTGTATGAAAATGTCCTTAAACTAGACAAAAAGTGCAGTTGAATTTGTTAAAAACTCGGCAGAGGTCATTGACTGCCTACAAAATAGACCAGCTCCATTCATTATTCAGTGATTCCCTATATAATCATCCCAATCCACGCCGTGAGGAACTATGCATTTTGTCCCCTTCCCTTAATTCTAAGAGGGATTGTGACCGTTATTATCAGGTTCTGTGGGTAGTTATACCATGTTTTTTTTAAAAATTTAGTCGTGACCCATGAAAGTTGTACGCCGGTCTGGTAGGATAATAGTTAATAAAACAATGTCAGACATTCCATTTAACTTCTGAACATAGGGATGTGTTACCTTCTCCAAGATTCCGATATTAAATGGAATGGTCCATTCAATAGATGTGTAATACACATTACAATTTAGATGACCAAATCACTCATGCATTACAAATTCTTCCAGCAACTCCATATTTTTTGTTAGTATAGATGAGCATTACAATAAAATGATGGCCAAATAATAACGAAGATTCATGTAAAATTTTTACATGTGAAAATAAGTTATACAGTTTCTTAACACTCATAAAGTAAGCTAGTCAAAACTAGATGACGAAAAAAGGGGGAGGGGTTAGACATTTTTTTTCCTTTTTCTTACCATTTCAAACATAGTTTTCAGTCTTAAATTTTCAATGAATATTAATTTTATAGTAAATAGCCCCAAGCAGAGGCTAATATAAGCCCTGTCCCTAAATCACCTTATAGCAATCATTAATAAAATTGATTACGGAAATGGGAAATGTGTCAAAGAGACAACAACCCGACCATAGAGCAGACAACAGCCGAAGGCCACCAATGGGTCTTCAATGCAGCGAGAAACTCCAGGACCAGGAGGCGTCCTTCAGCTGGCCCCTAAACAAATATGTATACTAGTTCAGTGATAATGGACGTCATACTAAACTCCAAATTATACACAAGAAACTAAAATTAAAAATGATACAAGACTAATAAAGGCAAGAGGCTCCTGATTTGGGACAGGCGCAAAAATGCGGCGGGGTTAAACATGTTTTTTGAGATCTCAACCCTCCCCCTATACCTCTATCCAATGTAGAAAAAACAAACGCACAGTAAAACTCAGTTTAAGTGAAGTCCGAGTCAGATGTCAGAATAGGAAACAAAACAAAATAAACAAAATGACAATAATACATAAATAACAACAGACTACAAGCAGTTACTATTAGCAGATTGATTTTACTTTTTACTGACATGCCAGCTCCAGACCTCAATTAAACTGATAGAAAGATTATGTCTTCATCATATGAATATCAGGCACAATCCCTCCTGTTAGGGGTTTAGTATTATACCATCATAAAATATATGAGAAGAACATAACCCGTGTCATGCCAACAACTGGTTTTAGAATAAATATGTTTAATTCCGATGCAAAGACCCTATAAGTGAATTAATACTAAAGCCAAAATATGCAATCTTTAATGACCTGACAACAGTATCGTAACTATATCCCTTCTTAATAAGTCTATTTAAAGGTTTTGTTAGCTTTTGAGGTGAATACTGATATGTTTGTGCTTTGTAAAGAATATTACCATAAAAGATTGGATGTGAAATACCCAAACGTTAAGTTGAATACAAATATTGAGATCCATCAGATTGTCTTTTACTCAATATTAAGAAGATGTAAATACAACTACAGGGCATCAAGCACTTTTAAATATATACCTTCACGACTGATGTGTATTAGACCTTGAAAAGATAAATTCAATTCTAATAATATCTAGTTTGTATCGTTTGTATCAACATTGTATTAGTCCCTAGGTGACTTTAGGTTTGCACTACATCCGTCTATTTGTCTGTCTGTCTTGTCCCCCCTTTCAAAACTAAAAAGAATGTGATTCCTCTATTAACATCAGTTATAACTAAAAATATAATCCTATCTTAATTCATACTTAACTAATAATGTTATCTCCCTTTAAATGCAAATTTAAACAAATATAACCACAATTCCAATACAAATCAACTGCTATTACACTTTAAGGTTAAAAGAGCGCAATTATTCGTAATGCATTTTACATAGGGTCCCAGTGGTGTTCCATATTTCTTTTTGAATACTACACAAACTAAGGAAAAAAGAACAGCAGTTAATGTTACTAGAAATGCCAGTGTTGCATTACAACCAAAAAAATATATATCGTCATGCAACACAAATTGACTAAAAATGCAGTTGAAAAAGATCAACTATTTTTTTACCTTAATGCAAAAGGCATATTGTTAATGGCCCCAACATGCACAAATGAAAGATACTTTCTATAATTTACAAACTGTGAATTTCATTCAATTGATTTTTTAAACCCTAAATACCATTTCTATTATCAATTAAATAATAATCTATTTTAAATATAAAATCACAATCCACATTCACAGCTGTTTTAAGCTTATATTCTGTCCATACTTGCTCAACTGTTCAGGATTCGACCTCTGCAGGAAAATCCGGTTTGCTGTCACTCAACAGCCTCTTGTTTATACATGTATTGGTACACTTCATTGACCTAGTCACACTTAATGTAGGGGCCTCAGTGGTCTAGTGGTCTAAGTAGTCCAACTACCATTTAATTGATGAATTCAACAACACTTACCGTTATCTTGATGATATGTTTTCGTTAAATAATCTAGAATTCTTTAACTATACTGCTGAAATTTACCAAAAGGAACTTTAAATAATTATAATATCAACAGCAATAACTGTCCTTTCCTAGATTTAGATATTTCGATCAGAATTACACCAAAAACTCTACACAAAAATTAACGACAAAAGGGATGATTTTTCTTTCCCTATTGTTAATTTTCCTTTTTTTTTTGCCTATACTTGCTTACATCCACTTCATTTGAACTTTGGTGGATAGTTGTCTCATTGGAAATCATACCACATCTTCTTATTTTTATACTGTATCCCTAGCCTGTCAACACTGAGAGTGAGAGTTAGAACCCAGCACGTGGCAGGTGTGCTCGACTCCAATCTTAATTGACTGAAATTGTCAATTTTCCTTCTGAAGGTTACTGGTTCTCTCTGGCTCCCCCTTCAATTAAAACTGACCGCCACGAAATAGCAAATAGTGCTGAAAGTGGTATGTATGCGTTTTTTTATCTCACCTTTCATAATGGTTAATGTGAGTTTTTTTTGTCCCGAACTCAATCTCTCATCCAGTTATATAAATATTTTCATGAAAGTCTGCTGAAACTAAAGGGCCAGTTAGAAGCAAATATAGTTTCAGATTTATAGCTATGATTTTGCTGGTAAACAAAAAAGATTGTCTGTGCAACTACAGTGTCTGCCATGGCTCATCTGACCTTGACCTCATTTTCATGGCTCATTGGTCAAAGTTCAAGTTTTGGTGATTAAGTTCATTTCTCAGATACTATAAGCAGTATGTTAACTACATTTGTTGAATGGAATGATTGGTAGGTGTACATGTCTATCTGACCTTGACCTCATTGTAATGGCTCATTTGTCAGCATTAAGTTTATGTGATTAGGTTCATTACTTGGATACTATAAGCAATAGGTTAACTACATTTAGGGAATGGAATTATTGGTAGGTGTACACGTCTATCTGGCATGGTTCATCTGACCTTGACCATAGTTGCATAGTTCATTGGTCAACGATAAGTTTTCTAAATTGTTCCTGTTTCTCAAGATACTATAAGCAATAGGTCATTTACCCAAATTTAAGCAGGTTCTAGATTTATTTTCTTAAAATTTGAGACCCAAATAATGCCAATGCTAAATATAAGGTAAAAGTTCTAGTCAGCCTTTTCCCACCATTTTTTTTTAATTAAATATCTCGAAAAGGAGTTCAATAACCTATGAATATTTTTAGCTTATTTTGTTCCTCAACTAATGCTCTTCTTATTTATAGTCTCAATTTAAAATTCCAGATTGTTTTAATTTCACCTGTGTATCTAATGAAGGCTATTTAAAAAAAATGTTGTCAAATGTGTCAAATTATGAGTATACTGTAAACCAACATATTTTTTTAGGATACTGAATTTTGTATTCAGCTTTTTCTCACTGAATTCCCCGTTTCAGAATCAAATGCATTCTGGGTAATATTTTCAAAAGCGTACACCAAAATGTCGTGATTGCTAACAATGTCCCAAACAATTGAAATTCACTCAATGACGTGGCGTTTTCATTTTGGGGTACGAACAATGAAATTACTCAGAGTTCTATAGATTCTGAAACGGCAAATTGGCAGAGATTTATTTTTGTGTTTTACCAATATTCTTAATGAATTGATATCAGGAAAGATCAGTGTTTTACATTTTTGCAAAGATTTGTTTGGGTTATTTTTCTCCTCGCCAAAATGAATGGCTTGTACAAATTAGTTTACAGAATATTATACAGACAACATAATGATTTGGTTGACTGTTATGGAAAATTTGTGTCATTGATGATTGTTTTTTTGTAGCCACAGTCCTGTCCTTCTTTAAAGCATCACCAAATGTGACTCATCACTAGTTTCTTACTTGTCATGAGCAACACAAAAGATGCAACTAGTGCAGCTGGGGCTTCATTACACTTCCAGTACACCTTAGATCCCCAAAAATTTTAAGGGGGGTTTCTTGTTGTTTCTTCTTTTAGTGTTGTATTTTGTAATATTTCATTATTCAGAAGGTATGTCTTTTTCTCTATCTAGCATGGTCTTTTTTTCTATCCCTTGATCATCTTTCTTCAACAATATTTGTGATGTATGAAACAGATAAATGCAGTTTTCTTCCAATTACTGAGAAAACTTGCATTTCAACTACAGTACAAACAAGTTTAATTAGTTACTCTTGACCACTGTCATGGGTGTTTAGTCAATCACTTTGAAACTGGGTGTTTATTTGTGATTTATGACGGTCACCTATCATATAATATCTATTGAAAGTACAGAGAACTCAGGTATTTCAGAAAAAAATTGCCCACAACCACCAGCACAAACTTTGAATAAACTGTTCATATAGAGGTCATATGTCTCGCCTGACCGCAGCATATTCAGAAAAAGACAATCTGATGGACAGCATCATTGAAAATTAATTCAAAGTTGCTGGACCATGACAAACTGAGATGTAATGCAACTTTATAAAAAATATCATTGATCTATCACAAGTAGTTTCTATCAAACTGACTTAGGCAGAAAACTTAACATTGAAAATTGCTACTCCAAATCAAATAAAAAAACACCTATTTTGTAATCGTAATGTTTCTTAAAACTTCTTAAAAAACATAACTACAATTTGAATGTACATAAATGCAATATCTGGTCTGACAATTTGTACTACTGCACCAAAAATAAGAATATCAAAGATGTCCTTCATCAATACATTGATACAAAATGGAACTATAATCATGATAATTAAGTATAATTACTAATTTTCAACTAAAATACTGATTCTGGTATGAGCTGTACATTTCTAAAAACTTCAATTCTTAATCTTTCATTTCAAATAGCACCAGATAAAAATTAGTACAGCAATAACAAAAGGATAAACCCACATGTAAGAGAAAATATTACCTTGTATATTGCAATATTGAAGTCTGTAAATTGGATTATATCCATTATACATTTGGAAGCAAGCTTATATTCTATGAAGTAATACGAATTCACAATTTTCAGATTTTTTAAAAAGGTGGTTGTTACTTTTTCTGAGATGTTTGATTCAATGTCCAAGTTGTGTCTAAACCTTTTTTTTTAACATAAAAAAAACTGTACACCTAAGGTATAATGTTAATTGCTTTGAAGTTTTTCATCTAACAGTTCTGAAACAAGTAAAAACAAGTAATAGCAAATTTCTTAAAGACTTAAATCTCATCCTAAAATAGATATTCGAATATCACAATTTACAAAGTTTTAAATGGAAAATAAAGAATCTATTTTTGCAGATGACGACTTAACATTACAATAAAAGGATGAGCCATTTATTGAAAAACAAACATAATTTACACTTTGGGCAGTAGGTTTAGATTTTAATTATTTTTTAATGTTCAACAAAAAGTGACAACAATCAATACCAGTAGTGTTCAAAAGGATCGTCGAATGCTTCATAATCATCATAGTAATCAACCCAATGATCCGAAAGGTAATCATCATCATTTGAGTAATCGGTACACTCATCCTCATCGGGAGGATACTCAACATTGTACAAAGCCTGACTACGTCTGGAATGATACAAACAATGTGGACACTTAATATGGCACCTAACGTCTGTAACAGGAAACCTGGCAATACAAATAGCACTTTGCATTAAGGCTTGCGGCATATCTTCTAGCTTTGTCCATGATTTTGTTCTATATGTATATTTGTATGCAGTTTCCAAAGGTTTTTTCGTGGAATGGTCTTTTCCACCAAATAGGAAAAAATTGTTTCCATCAGAAATGCTTGCAAAATCTGTCCTTGCTGGGTCTTCCGGTGGGAATGGCAGGACTTGATCAGCGATAGGTTTCCATCTCCTGTCGTTTAAATTAAACCGCCTAGCATGGAACTTTCCCATTCTACAAACAGTGATGTCATTTCCTATGGAAAACATATGGGTTTCAAATATCGAACCCTTAGAATGATCACACCTTCTCTGACTTCGCACATCATAAACAATAAATTTGGCATAATGACGACTTTTCTTGACTTTAATGCCATGCTTCCATGCCAATACACATATGTGAGTGTTATTTATCACATGAACATTAACCTGAGTTGAAGGATTGCTGTGGAACAACTGACATTTTATTTCACTTTCATTTCCATCTTCTTTCGCTTCTAAAAGTACAGACTGCTGGCTCGAAATAACAGCATACAATCTGCTGTTACATGCTATAATTTTCTGAAGTGAAGCATTCAAATAAGCCTCTGGTACATTAATTTTGAAACTTGTCCAACTCTTGTCACTGATTCTGAACTTGTAAATGTAAAACATTGTGCTGTCGTGTGTATGCTCTGTATCAAACACGTATAAATGTCCTGAATTATCGTAAGTCAACAATGGCCTTCTCATCTGATGAGGTAGCGGAGCTATTTCCGTCCATCTTTGGTCCTGAATCACATACCCATAAATATTACTAACAGCTATGGAATTGATGATGGATGAAAAATGATGGAAGAAGTTATTTACATACACACTGTGACTACAACCACCTGCTACAAGTATAACATCCCGCTGTCCAGTTTCCTGGAATGTCAAGCCTTTTGACAATTTAGCTCGGAGAATGTGAGCTTTACAGTCTTCATGTCTGCTAACCAAATTGTTTTTCTCCAGAATTGTTTCTATAACTTGTTTAGACATTTGTAGCAGATCTAATGCACAAAACACTTCACTGAAATAGTGAAGTCTATTTGCCTCATCATGTTTTACCCATCTTAGGATGAAATTAAAGAATTCTTCCTGCGGAATGTATGATAAGGTCTGATCCATAATAAATGCCAGAATAGAATCATGGGTAAGTGTTAGAATGTCATCTTTCTTCATGACATCAGGTAAATGTCCCCTGAGAAAGTCATAAGTTTTGTTATAAATATCAAGGTCATACTGACTACACAGCAGACAAATTTGAACACAGTTGTCAACAGTGACCTCCACAGAGAAGAGGTAATCACGACATGCTTGTTTCAAGTCACTTATCTGGAAGTATTCTGCAACTTCCAGTAAGTCCCTCACATTTTCATATGAAATTTCTACAGTTCCCACATAAAGAAAGGCTATAGCTGACCTGATGGCTGCTAATTTCCCTATATGCAGTATCACTTTACCTACAATGAAATAACAAAATTAATCAAAAATATAGTGTTTGTTTATTGGTGTTAAAAGCCAATTTCTGCAACTTTTATGGCTTTTATCATGGTGGCCATTTTTATACGACCGCAAAAATTGAAAATTTTTTGGTCGTATATTGGTATGACGTTGGCGTCGTCGTCGTCCGGCGTCGTCCGAAGACACATTGGTTTTCGCACTCTAACTTTAGTTTAAGTGAATGGATCTCCATGAAATTTTACCCTAAGGTTCAATACCACGAAAGGAAGGTTGGGATTGATTTTGGGGGTTATGGTACCAACAGTTAAGGAATTAGGGGCCAAAAAGGGGCCAAAAATAAGCATTTTTGTAACTTTCAGACAATAACTTGTGTGTAAGTGTATGGATCTCTCTGACATTGTACCACAAGGTTCCATATCACAAAGGGAAGGCTGTAATTGATTATGGGGGTAATTGCCTCAAAATTTTAGGAATTAGGGACCAAAAAAGGGGCAAAAACAAGCATTTTTCTAGTTTCATGACAATAACTTGTGTGTAAGTGTATGGATCTTTATGAAATTGTACTACAAGGTTCCATATCACAAAGGGAAAGCTGGAATTGAGTTTGGGGGTAATTGCCCTAAATGTTAAGGAATTGGGGGCCAAAAAGGGGCCAAAAATAAGCATTTTTCTAGTTTCCAGACAATAACTTGTGTTCAAGTGTATGGATCTCTCTGAAATTGTACTGCAAGGTACCATACCACAAAGGGAAGGCTGGGATTGAGTTTGGGGGTGATGAATCATAAGGGGGTTCAAAAAATTTGGGGGGGGGGATTTTTTTTTTTTCTTTTAAAATTTTCCATTTTAAGTTGGTTATTTCTGATTTATATTTAAAAGCAAATAATAATGATATGGTAGGAGATACACACCAAACAGGATGTGTAAATTATTATATAATAAGTATTGTGCAATAGCAAGAAATTTTCAATTGCACAGTATTGCACAATAGCAAGAAATCTTCAATTGCACAGTATTGCGCAATAGCAAGAAATCTTCAATTGCACAGTATTGCGCAATAGCAAGAAATATCCAATAGTACAATATTGCGCAATAGCAAGAAATTGTCAATTGTACAGTATTGCGCAATAGCAAGAAATATTCAATTGCACAGTATTGTGCAAAAGAAGATACTTCGTATAAATTGCTTATTTCTTGATCAATTTCAATGGGGTTTTATTCTTGAATTCTTGGGGTTCTTTAATATGCTGAATCTTACCGTGTATTAAGTTTTTGGATTTTGGGCCCCGTTTTTAAATTGGTCCACATTGAGGTCCAAAGGGTCCAAAATTTAACTTTGTTTGAATACTTAAGTACAAAACATAATTTAAAAGGCAGTGTAAGGTTGGTAATTGAAACTCATTTGAATATCTCACCTAAACTGCTTTTAAATTATGTATATTGGAAATTTGCCAAAAACTTTATTATTAATAAATTCCATTGGAAATTTGCCAAGTACTTTAGTTTAATGAACTTCATTGGAAATTTGCCAATATAAAATGTTGCTGATGGAGCTTTTTTGTTTATCTCACCTAAACTGCTTTTAAATTATGTATATTGGAAATTTGCCAAAAACTTTATTATTAATAAATTCCATTGGAAATATGCCAATAACTTTAGTTTAATGAACTTCATTGGAAATTTGCCAAAAACTTTATTTTTAATAAATTTCATTGGAAATTTGCCAATAACTTTAGTTTAATAAACTTCATTGCATTTTTTCTAGTTTCCAGACAATAACTTGTGTGTAAGTGTATGGATCTCTCTAAAATTGTACTGGGGGGGGGGGGGGGGGGATTTTTTTCCCCAATTTTTTGGGGTTCATATTTTTTTTCTTCAAAGTTTTTGTAATCTTCAATTGCACAGTATTGCGCAATAACAAGAAATCTCCAATTGCACAGTATTGAGCAATTTCACAGTATTGGGCAATAGCAAGAAATCTTCAATTGCATAGTATTGCGCAAAAGCAAGAAATCTTTAATTGCACAGTATTGCGCAACAACACAGTATTGCGCAACAACACAGTATTGCGCAATAGCACAGTATTGCACAATAGCACAGTATTGCGCAATAGCAAGAAATCTTCAATTACACAGTATTGCGCAATAGCAAGAAATCTTCAATGGCACAGTATTGTGCAATAGCAAGAAATCTTCAATTGAAAATAAATACAAATCTTTTAACCAATTTCAATGGGATTCATTTAAAGTCTTTAATTTTTGGGGGTTCTTACCTTGTATTACTTTTTTGGATATTGGGCCCCATTTTTAAATTGGTCTACATTGAGGTCAAAAGGGTCCAAAATTAAACTTTGTTTGATTTCATCAAAAACTGAATGATTGCAGCTGTATGATATGCTGAATCTTATTGTGTATTTAGATTTTTTATTTTGGGCCCTGTTTTCAAATTAGTCCATATTAAGGTTTGAAGGGTCCAAAATTAAACTTTTGATTGATTTCAACTAAAATTAAATTTTTTGGTGTTTTTTTATATGCTGAATCTAACCATGTTGTTAGATTTTGGATATCAGACCATTCTAGGTAAAATGAATGTCCCATTTCAAATTTTTAAGCTCTTTGACCACATTTATTTTGTGTCAGAAACCTATATTATGTCAAAAATTTGATCACAATCCAAATTCAGACAGTATCAAGCTTGAATATTGTGTCCAAACTTGCCCCAACTGGTCAAGGTTCGACCTCTGCGGTCGTATCAGGCTGCGCTCTGCGAAGCATTTTATTTATTTGTGGAGGAAGTCAGAGAATCACCAACCTTAGGCAGGAAATTTGGCAAACCTTGTCAATTAATTCAAACACAACTTGGAAAGAGCTGGATTCAAACTAAAACCTCAGAATTGACATGCTGAACTATGTGATGGGTACCACATTTGGAGCAGGATCTGCCTACCCCTCATGGAGTGCTGAGATTACTACCAGTTTTGGTGAGTTTTATGTTGCTCAGTCTTTCATTTTCTATGTAGGGTTTTGTAGATTGTTTTTCTTTTCATTGTTTTTTTCCTTTTTTGCCATGGTTTTGTCTGATTCAGTTCAAAATATGAATTTGATTGTCACTATGGTATCTCCTGCTTATTTTTTTTACTACTCTGCGACTGAGATCCAAATTTAAAATATTCAATTTAGTCATAAACATGTTTTAGATGTCAAAACATATTCATGAATATCAAATCAACAAAAGTCAGTTTTCCTTTAAGTGTATATATATGGGCTTTTCTGGATTTCCATTCTGACATTATAATAAATTACATGTATGTTTCATAATTATAATACGTTATTATGATTGGTTAACAGCAATCTTGCGTCATTCTGAAATTAACCTTCATTTCAAAATGAAATGCAACATTCATGATGACACGAGCTTCCACAATAAAGTGCACAGGTAAATAAAAGAATAAATGTGGATAGTGTCCACATGTGGACACAGATGATGCCCCCGCTTGCATATCATATAGGTATAAAGGGACATAACTGAAGAACGGTAAAAGTGTCGCCACCTAATTTCGTACTTAATCTGTATTATGTAGTAATAAGCATTGGGTATAAGTTTCATAACATTTGGTTGAGGCAAACTAAAGTTAGAAAACGGAAACAAAAATTTGTACTCGATCTTATTTTTGTGGTAATGAATATTGAGTATAGGTTTCATAATGTTAGGTTGGGGCAAACTTAAGTTACAGAATGGAAACTAAAAATTTTGCAATCTTTTGATTTATAACGGGGCATAACTCAATAATGGTTAAGGTGACATTACCCAAATTCGACTTGATCTGTGTTTTATCAGTGGAAGTCAAAATTAAACATTGCATTGTATAAAGCATTGATTGTAGTTGATTCAACTATAATCATGGACAAAGGAAGACAAATCTGATTTTAAAAATTACTTGATATTTAGAAGAAAATAAAAATTTTGCAATTTTTCCATTTATAAAGGGGCATTACTCTAGAACGGTTAAAGTGACGCCACCAAAATTCAAACTTGATCTGTGTTTTGTGGTAATAAGCATTGTGTATAAGTTTCAATATATTTGGTTGAGGCAAACTAAAGTTAGAGAAGGGAAATACCCAAATTTGTACTTGATCTGTGTTTTGTGATAATAAGCATTGTGTATAAGTTTCATAACATTTGGTTGAGGCAAACTAAAGTTAGAGAATGGAAATGATAAATTCAGCAATTTTCCATTTGTAAAGGGGCATAGCTCTAGAACGGTAGAAGTGACGCCACCAAAATTCAAACTTGATCTGTGTTTTGTGGTAATAAGCATTGTGTATAAGTTTCATAACATTTGGTTGAGGCAAACTAAAGTAAGAGAACGGAAACCAATTTTGGGAGGTATGTACGTACAGACGGACAAGGGTAAAACTTAATGCCCCCTCCGCTACGGCGGGGGCATAAAAACTTGATAGAAATGGTGTTATAAGTATCGAATGCTTCTTTTAGTAATTTTATAGGGTCATAAAAGCGTTGACTGTGCACACAGTTTAAGAATGAAGCGCTTCCATACAAAATGTACTTCGGTCAACGCTTTTACACCTCAATAAATTTACAATAAAATGCTCCGCAGGGCGCAGCTTGATACGACCGCAGAGGTCGAACCCTGAACAGTTGGGGCAAGTATGGACACAACATTCAAGCTTGATACAGCTCTGAATTTGGATTGTGATTAAATATTTGACACAGCATAGGTTTCTGACACAGAATGAATGTGGTCTAAGAACTTAAAAATTTTAAATTGGACATTCACCTATTATGGTCCAATATCCAAAATCTAAATACATGGTTAGATTCAGCATATCAAAGAACCCCAAGAATTCAATTTTTGATGAAATCAAACAAAGTTTAATTTTGGACCCTTTTGACCTCAATGTGGACAAAGTTGATAATGGGGCCCAAAAATCAAAAATCTAAATACATGGTTAGATTCAGCATATCAAAGAACCCCATATATTCAATTTTTGTTGAAATCAAACAAAGTTTAATTTTGGACCCCGATTTGACCAACTTGAAAACTGGGCCCATAATCAAAAATCTAAATACATGTTTAGATTCAGCATATCAAAGAACCCTAAGAATTCAATTTTTGTTAAAATCAAACTAAGTTTAATTTTGGACCCTTTGGACCTTAATGTAGACCAATTTGAAAACGGAACCAAAAATTAAGAATCTAAATACACGGTTAGATTCGGCATATCAAAGAACCCCAATAATTCAATTTTTGATGAAATCAAACAAACTTTAATTTTGGACCCTTTGGACCTCAATGTGGACCAATTTAAAAACGGGGCCCAAAATCCAAAAACTTAATACACGGCTAGAATCAGCATATTAAAGAACCCCAAGAATTCAAGAATAAAAACCCATTGAAATTGGTCAAGAAATAAGCAATTTATACGAAGTATCTTCTTTTGCACAATACTGTGCAATTGAATATTTCTTGCTATTGCGCAATACTGTACAATTGACAATTTCTTGCTATTGCGCAATATTGTGCTATTGGATATTTCTTGCTATTGCACAATACTGTGCAATTGAAGATTTCTTGCTATTGCGCAATACTGTGCAATTGAAGATTTCTTGCTATTGTGCAATACTGTGCAATTGAAAATTTCTTGCTATTGCACAATACTTATTATATAATAATTTACACATCCTGTTTGGTGTGTATCTCCTACCATATCATTATTATTTGCTTTTAAATATAAAACAGAAATAACCAACTTAAAATGGAAATTTTAAAAGAAAAAAAAAAGGAAAAAAAGAAAAAAAAGGAAAAAAAAAAAATCCCCCCCCCCCAAATTTTTTGAACCCCCTTATGATTCATCACCCCAAACTCAATCCCAGCCTTCCCTTTGTGGTATGGTACCTTGCAGTACAATTTCAGAGAGATCCATACACTTGAACACAAGTTATTGTCTGGAAACAAGAAAAATCCTTATTTTTGGCCCCATTTTGGCCCCTTATTCCTAAACGTTTTGGGCAATTACCCCCAAACTCAATTCCAGCTTTCCCTTTGTGATATGGAACCTTGTAGTACAATTTCAGAAAGATCCATACACTTACACACAAGTTATTATCATGAAACTAGAAAAATGCTTGTTTTTTGCCCCTTTTTTGGCCCCTAATTCCTAATATTTTGAGGCAAGTACCCCCAAAATCAATCCCAGCATTCCCTGTGTGATATGGAACCTTGTGGTACAATTTCAGAGAGATCCATACACTTGAACACAAGTTATTGTCTGGAAACTAGAAAAATGCTTATTTTTGGCCCCTTGTTCCTAAACGTTTTGGGCAATTACCCCCAAACTCAATTCCAGCTTTCCCTTTGAGATATGGAACCTTGTAGTACAATTTCAGAAAGATCCATACACTTACACGCAAGTTATTGTCATGAAACTAGAAAAATGCTTGTTTTTTGCCCCTTTTTTGGCCCCTAATTCCTAATATTTTGAGGCAATTACCCCCAAAATCATTCCCAGCATTCCCTGAGTGATATGGAATCTTGTGGTACAATGTCAGAGAGATCCATACACTAACACACAAGTTATGTCTGGAAGTTACAAAAATGCTTATTTTTGGCCCCTAATTCCTTAACTGTTGGTACCATAACCCCCAACCTTCCTTTTGTGGTATTGAACCTTATGGTAAAATTTCATAGAGATCCATTCACTTAAACTTAAGTTAGAGTGCGAAAACTTATGTGTCTTAGGACGACACTGGACGACAACGACAACGCCAACGTAATACCAATATACGACCGCAAAAATTTGCGGTCGTATAAAAAGGAGCATTCAATTCTTAAATGAATATTGAGAACCAACATGAGCAAGGATGTATAAATACTTGAGGAGCTATATGACCAAATCCTGAACTGTTGGATATTCTTTTATGACAAATCAATTTAACTTAGCTTTAAGATGTGACATTTGGTTTTTTGTAACTATCTTGAATTTAATCTTAAAGCAATAGGCCTTTGTCATAGATGTACCAAAAATTTGTCCAGAAACAAAAATATTATAAGCATAGTTCAATTTTGTGACAACTCTGCTAAAAATTCTGTAAACTTTATTGTTATGTGCAGCTAAAGGATGTTAAACATGTTAAATGAGATATTCAAAAAATACATTTCAAGCATACAAGAATTAATGTTCTTTGTGATTCTTATTTTAACTTTTTGTAGAGACAATTTTAATACCTGATACTTTTTCATCCATCCCACTATCATATAAGGACTGAAAGTAGGGACAGGATACCAGTACATTCCAGTGGGCCTTCACTTCCTGTAAATTAAAACAAAATATGTAGCAGGTACACAATACCCTCTTCGGAATATTCTTGATTTATAATCTTATCAAACATACAAATTTTTAATATCAGAGTGAATTATTTACATACACATGATTCACAAGCATACTCTGTTAAAATCAATTTGGTAAGACTCAAATGAGGGGCCTGATGGGGGGGTCTCATCACGATTCACGGGTTGATTTTTTTGTCAATCACAATTCACAGAAAATAAATTTCCATGATCACAGATCATGAAAATATAAAAAAAATAAAATGCTTCGCTGGGCGCAGCTTGATACGACCGCAGAGGTCGAACCCTGAACAGTTGGGGCAAGTATGGACACAACATTCAAGCTTGATACAGCTCTGAATTTGGATTGTGATTAAATATTTGACACAGCATAGGTTTCTGACACAGAAAGAATGTGGTCTAAGAACTTCAATTTTTTTAATTTACCTATTATGGTCCAATGTCCAAAATCAAAATACATGGTTAGATTCAGCATATCAAAGAACCCCATATATATTCAATTTTTGTTGAAATCAAACAAAGTTTAATTTTGGACCCCAACTTGGACAAACTTGAAAACTGGTCCCATAATCAAAAATCTAAACACATGTTTAGAATCAGCATATCAAAGTACCCCAAAAATTCAATTTTTGTTGAAATCAAACAAAGTTTAATTTTGGACCCCAACTTGGACCAACTTGAAAACTGGTCCCATAATCAAAAATCTAAACACATGTTTAGATTCAGCATATCAAAGAACCCCAAAAATTCAATTTTTGTTAAAATCAAACTAAGTTTAATTTTGGACCCTTTGGACCTTAATGTAGACCAATTTAAAAAACAGGACCCAAAATTAAAAATCTAAATACACGGTTAGATTTGGCATATCAAAGAACCCCAATAATTCAATTTTTGATGAAATCAAACAAAGTTTAATTTTGGACCCTTTTGACCTCAATATGAACCAATTTGATAGCGGGCCCACAAATAAAAAATCTAAATACATGGTAAGATTCAGCATATCAAAGAACCCCATATATTCAATTTTTGTTGAAATCAAACAAAGTTTAATTTTGGACCCCAATTTGGACCAACTTGAAAACTGGGCCAAAAATCTAAAATCTAAATACATGTTTAGATTCAGCATATCAAAGAACCCCATATATTCAATTTTTGTTGAAATCAAACAAAGTTTAATTTTGGACCCAACTTGGACCAACTTGAAAACTGGGCCCATAATCAAAAATCTAAACACATGTTTAGATTCAGCATATCAAAGAACCCCAAGAATTCAATTTTTGTTAAAATCAAACTAAGTTTAATTTTGGACCCTTTGGACCTTAATGTAGACCAATTTAAAAAACGGGACCCAAAATTAAAAATCTTATTACACGGTTAGATTTGGCATATCAAAGAACCCCAATAATTCAATTTTTGATGAAATCAAACAAAGTTAAATTTTGGACCCTTTGGACCTCAATGTGGACCAATTTAAAAACGGGGCCCAAAATCCAAAAACTTAATACACGGTTAGATTCAGCATATTAAAGAACCCCAAGAATTCAAGAATAAAACCCCATTGAAATTGATCAAGAAATAAGCAATTTATACGAAGTATCTTCTTTTGCACAATACTGTGCAATTGAATATTTCTTGCTATTGCGCAATACTGTACAATTGGCAATTTCTTGCTATTGCGCAATATTGTGCTATTGGATATTTCTTGCTATTGCGCAATACTGTGCAATTGAAGATTTCTTGCTATTGCGCAATACTGTGCAATTGAAGATTTCTTGCTATTGTGCAATACTGTGCAATTGAAAATTTCTTGCTATTGCACAATACTTATTATATAATAATTTACACATCCTGTTTGGTGTGTATCTCCTACCCTATCATTATTATTTGCTTTTAAATATAAATCAGAAATAACCAACTTAAAATGGAAAATTTTAAAAGAAAAAAAAAGGAAAAAAAGAAAAAAAAAAAAAAAAAAATCCCCCCCCCAAATTTTTTGAACCCCCTTATGATTCATCACCCCCAAACTCAATCCCAGCCTTCCCTTTGTGGTATGGTACCTTGCAGTACAATTTCAGAGAGATCCATACACTTGAACACAAGTTATTGTCTGGAAACTAGAAAAATGCTTATTTTTGGCCCCTTTTTGGCCCCCAATTCCTAAACGTTTCGGGCAATTACCCCCAAACTCAATTCCAGCTTTCCCTTTGTGATATGGAACCTTGTAGTACAATTTCAGAAATATCCAAACACTTACACACAAGTTATTGTCATGAAACTAGAAAAATGCTTGTTTTTTGCCCCTTTTTTGGCCCCTAATTCCTAAAATTTTGAGGCAATTACCCCCAAAATCAATTACAGCCTTCTCTTTGTGATATGGAACCTTGTGGTACAATGTCAGAGAGATCCATACACTTACACACAAGTTATTGTCTGAAAGTTACAAAAATGCTTATTTTTGGCCCCTAATTCCTTAACTGTTGGTACCATAACCCCCAAAATCAATCCCAACCTTCCTTTCGTGGTATTGAACCTTATGGTGAAATTTCATGGAGATCCATTCACTTAAACTAAAGTTAGAGTGCGAAAACCAATGTGTCTTCGGACGACGCCGGACGATGACGACGACGACGACGACGCCAACGTCATACCAATATACGACCAAAAAATTAAAAATTTTTGCGGTCGTATAAAAATCTGTAGAAAAACGGATCACGAAAGCGAAAATGCGCCGATCACGAAGAACGAAAATAACCCATCAGGCCCCTCTCAAATGGTTGTGTTGAAATACTACAGGTTTGTATTATAAAGGCCATCTAAATGGTAATGACACTAGTATTAAATATAATCTAGAGAGAATCTATTTGAAGGCTTGTATGGAAAGGTGATATATCTATAATGTCTACTGATTTCTATATACTAGTATATCAAAAAAATTAAGGAAACTAGCTTCCCCCCAAAAAAAAACATTTCAGAAGGACATGTAGCTCTTACGATGATTATAGATTACAGTTGATTGGTAAATTACATTGATTGAGAAACTGACCTAAGTGCTAATCTTTTTGTTGAACAATAAACCATGAAAATAAGGTCAATCCCAGGGATCACATTACTGTAAAATCAAAGGAAAACTAATGTCTTTAAATCTGTTAAGAACACAAGAAAGAAAGGGTGAGTTTTTAGAGAGAGGCATTGGCCCTTCAATATATTACTATTTGATCATTTGTACTCTCATTCATTTTTAAATGGTTTTGCTTAAAACAAATCCAATACACTTAATGTGTGTAGAACTTGCAGATCTGTTTCAGACAGCAATTTGTGCATTAACATGCAAAGAGACAACAACCCGACCAAAGAGCAGATAACAGCCGAAGGCCACCAATGGGTGTAATCATGAAGACTAGCTGAAAAATGAATATTTGATTCCACAGAGGAATGAATCAATTACAAATAAAAGTACTTCAGCAAATTTGATTTACAGCCGATTTCAACGAGTGTGTAGCTAAAGGTAGAATCTTTGGTTAGCTTCCTTGCTAGCTCAACCATGAAATCATTATTAGGTAAGGCACATCCAGCCTTTGGGTGGAATCAATAGTTAAGCAGAGAACCAATCAGAATTAAGTGATAGAATATAAACATTGTAAATCTAGTTTTACAAGTCAGTTTAAAAATAAATGCGAATATAGAAGATTTTAGTTCTAAAAACTATACATATATATGAAGGAAAGACACCAAGACCATAACAATGTTTTTTGCATGCACCTAAAGACACTAATTAACTAAACTGCCTATTCACGGCGTAAATATTTAAAAAAAAACGTTACTCCGCTTCTAATTTATTGTAATAAAAAGATTTTTTAATTCAATCAAAGACTAAGAAATGAAATTTTATTTGCAAAGTAGTCTAGGTAAACCTTTGTATGAAACATACATATATTATAAATAATAAACAGGCCATTGATATAAATGTTTTCATTGGATGTTAAAATGGTGCTTTGCTCCTCCCAATCTTAAGGTAATAATTATTTCATGGTTGAGCTAGCAAGGAAGCTAACCAAAGATTCTACCTTTAGCTACACACTCGTTGGAATCAGCTGTAAATTTTTACATATATACTTACAATATCTCCCACCATCAGGGTAACATCACAGAATTCAGTTTGAGATGACATCTGATCATATAAATGTTGCTGCAACTTTAATGCATGGGAACTTTTGTTCCCCATATTTCTGGGGTATGCTTGAAAATCCATTTTACTGGCTGTAGACCTGTAAAGAGTAGAAACATTTATTGCAAAATTAGATTCAGCAGTGATTCTTTAGTACCAGTATGTCTACAACCTATCAAATTGCACTTCCAAATAACAACTCAAGTAACTGAAATTTTACTAAAAATTACAATGTAAAAGTTCACTATCTAGGATTCTACAACTCATTTCAACTTTGTATCAGTGATGTGTATTCTTTCACATAATCAAACAACCATGTCAGTTAAAAAAAAATAACAATGTGTATAAGCCAATCAGAAAATATACTGATTGCTGTGATTATAGTTTAAGAAAATAAATGTGAAAAACCTCAACTTTAGTGTTTTTCACCTATATCTGATGAAATTTCTTTCAAACACAATATTTGCTTTGAAATATTTGAAATATCAGGGTTTTTTTATTACCCTAACTCTTGATGTCAAATCTAGGTGTTGGGTGAGATATTTGTAAGATATGTGGGAGATGTGCATCAAAATGGATCAGACTTCTATCTAATATTTACATTCAAGCAATCCAAGTGTTAACAATTACCAGTTGGTAGAGTTTCAGAACACATGCTTTCACCTGTTTCAAAATAGGATACTACTGTCATTTTAAATTATTTCAATAAATTATTAATAAACACAGCTTCAATTTTTTCACAGTAGGAAACATAGCTGTGCTGATGAAAGCATGGCAACTGAAATTTGTGTCCGCTTCTTTAAATATCCATGGGAAAATACAGAGGCTTTTTCATTTTTTGGCTGTAAATTGTAATGTACTCCTAATATTACAGTCGTCACAGCAAATTGCCAAAAACAAGAATACTGAATAGCATTACACAGGAACATATATACTGCCTATAGATTTACTGTTCCCAGGATAACAAGACGTTATGATTTTTTGGACAATTTAAGGTAATGATTTTATAATAAAAATCCTTGGTAAAGGTATATCGTTAACATCTTTACAAGACTTAGTAAGACTGTGCTTGTTCAATTTATTGGGTGACAAGCATTGATATGCTTCATTCGAATCTTTTGTTTACGTTGAAAGCAAAAATCAAGTAATATATGTTAATTACAGTGTTTTAATCACCGTGTAATTTGCGAAAGTGTTCTTCAGCTCATCGAGCTCTCCGGCTCACATCTAAATTACATTGGCATAATACAGAACGTACGATTGGACAAATCTGTAATTTCAGCCAATAGAACGTTGTTTAATATATTTTCTTTCCAAATTTCTAAAAGACAAAACCTTGTCGGACATATTTTCCGGTTAAGAATATACAGAGATCCCATGCAGTCCATATACTCAAACTAATCACATAGAATTACTCCACTCACGATTAGAGTGTTAGTTCAAAATTTCTTAGGACAATGTTTTCCATTTATAGGTCCTCAGATATTCCATAATTGAAAAAAGGAACCTCAGCATACCTTTGTCTTTGAAAAATTATATTAACATGATTAACTTGGAATGATATGTGGGGGGGTAACATGTTCATCCTAAGTCCAGGGGGGGGGGTAACATGTTCACCCTAAGTCTAGTTTACCCTGGTGTCTGTTCTCCCATAGACATGTAATAAAGAGATTACAGCAATACACTGTAAACATCCCGCTCATTTCTGGTGGCAGTGGCAGTGTAATAATCATTGGGCATTACTAGAAGAACTCTTTGCATTTGGTGGATATTTGTTGTCAATGACTTCATTTCTTCTTTTTTTAATAACCTATTTCTGGCATAATTACATATATATAAAACAACCATGTTTAAATATAAGAAAGAACCATTTTAATACTTCTTCCCATGATCTTCCCATAATCATATATAATTAAATTTGTTATTAAAAACCTGTCTAATAAATAGGTGCATGTTTATATATTATACAATTATAGCCTTTGTATGTGGTCAATACAAGGTTATATCAACCTAAGAGAAGCATATTTTTAGTAACATGCTATATGCCCTGTGCAATATGCTGTTTTTTTACCTACAAAAAGCTAAATACAACAGTAACACATTGGCGTGCAAACTGAGTAAATACAAATGTACATGTGATCCAGTTTTAAAGAATTGCAAATCCTTAATAATATAAAGATATACATACTCATGATATTGTAGATAGGGATCTCCAGGACCCCAGTTCCCAAGTCCATGAAGCAGCATTGCTGAATTTGGATGTCTAGCATAAAAATGTGTTGTTCTGTAGATCAAAGAAATACTAATCAAATATAACTGAAGTAGGAATTGGAGAATAGAGTTTTTTAAATGTATACAGGTAATTAAGGCTAGTAACAGGTAAATCTGTGATTATCCTTAAGTTGCTAATCATGCTAATCCAATAGATTAACTGTGATGATGTAATGAGCTATTGTCATCATGTATATTCTTGTGTTACAAACATAAAGAAACAAAAAAGGTGTGAGTCAGCCTTGGTCTAAAATTGTCTGGATCCCTAATTGGAAAAAAAATATTGAGGTCATATGCTCTAATGTCAAGGTCATTGCAAGAAGTTATTATCTTTTAAAGTTTCCTAGGAAGACTGCAGAACTTGAAATATTCATGATATTTATCAAAGGAATTATTAACAAAAATTAAAATATCTGTTACACATATACAAGGACGTATGTCCTTGACATATATCATTATTATCCATAATATTTTTCCTTTTCTTCATCAGATCTGTATTTATAACTGAAAGTAGGTGGACCATCCTGATGTAGATTACGATGACAGTTGTGAACTTTGGATTAAGAACATGGAGGTTTTGAGCGATTGCTGTGAAAATAATATTAGTTCCAGCTCAAAGAAACAATTCAGTAAAGAAACAACTTCAATAAAACAACCAGAAGCGGTTTTAGATGATGTATATTATCGTTCACTTAAGTTAGGTTTGTAAGAATTAATTCCCATTTGTTAATATTTTTTACTTTCATGGTTGAGATAATGAACAATTTTTTTTTAAAGAATACTTTTTACAGTGTAATATGAGCTACTTTCATTTGGATTTAGGTGTCATCATGTGATTCATTTTTGACTTGCCTGCGACAAAATTTGCATCAAGTGAGACATAGGGATTACTATCTGGCTGCGGCAGTGGCAATGTAAACAATTTGTATAAAGCTTAATATTTCAGAAGGTAGGAGACCTTCATCAGGTTAATGCTTTATACCTTGTATGCAGATACTTTAAGTTACAAAGTTTCTTTCTGTCATATGTCCATTGTCCTTGACTCATTTCTATGGTTCAGCGACTGCTTGAAAAATAAATGTGGATAGTGTCCACATGTGGACACAGATGATGCCCCCGCTTGCATAGCATATAGTTATACAGGGACATAACTGAAGAACGGTAAAAGCGACACTACCCAAATTCAACTTGATCTGTGTTTTATCAGTGGAAGTCAAAATTAAATATTGCATTGTATAAAGCATTGATTGTAGTTGATTCAACTATAATCATGGACAAAGGAAGATAACTCCAATTTTAAAAATTACTTGATATTTAGAAGAAAAAATTTTTTTTGCAATTTTTCCATTTGTAAAGGGGCATAACTCTAGAACGGTTGAAGTGACGCACCAAAATTCATATTTGATCTGTGTTTTGTGGTATTAAGCATTGTGTATAAGTTTCATAACATTTAGTTGAGACAAACTTAAGTTAGAGAACGGAAACTAAAAATTTGTAAAGGGGCATAACTCTAGAACAGTAAAAGTGATGCTACCAAAATTCAAACTTGATCTGTGTTTTGTGGTAATAAGCATTGTGTAGAAGTTTCATATCATTTGGTTGAGGCAAACTGAAGTTAGAGAACGAAAACCAATTTTGGGACGTACGTACATACAGACGGACAAGGGTAAAACTTAATGCCCCCACCGCTATAGCTTTGAATTTGTAGCTTATTATGAGTAGTAGGATAACTATATTTTGGTATATGGGTTCCTGTGAACATCTACATGTCCGTCAGACAGTGTTCATCTGACCTCAACCTCATTTCATCGATCGGTGATTAAGGTTAAAGTTACTAGATTATGTCTGTTTCACTGATACTATAAGCAGTAGGTCAACTATATGTGGTGTAGTTGATAATTGTGAAGGGCACATGTCGTCTGGCAGGTTTCATCTGACCTTGACCTCATTATCATGGTTCAGTTAATGTTAAGTTTTTTGTTATAAGGTCCGTTTTTTTTTAAATACTAAAAGCAATAGGTTAACTTGTTTGGTGTATGGAATGATTGTAAGGTGTACATGTCTGTCTGGCACTTATCATCTAACCTTGACCTAATTTTTCGCGGTTCATTGGTCAGTGTGATGTTTTTGTGTTTTGGTCTGTTTTTCGAATTCTATAAGCAATAGGTCAACTTCATTTGGTGTATGGAATGATTATAATGAGTACATGTCAGTCTGACTGGTATCGTCTGTCCTTGACCTCATTTTTATGGGTCATTTGTCAATGTTTGGTTTTCTGGTTAAATCTGTTTCTCAGATACTATAAGCAATTAGCTCAACTATATTTAGTGTATCGAATGGTTTATCTGACCTTGACCTTATTTTCACGGATCATTGATAATATTTGTAGTAATACTTTATCTTGAGGACTATCAACATAAAATTAATCATGGTAAGTAAAAGAGGTGAAACATTTCAGCATGTGCACTCTTGTTCACTCTTTTACAAAAAAAATAGTTTCTTTTAAAAACTATTATTACTAGGCATATTTCAGCCAAGTTTGACCGAAGCTCTCAGACAATTTGTCAGAATTCAGTACAAAAAATATTCAACACAAGACAGGGATAAAACATATACCTAGAAATCAATGACCATTCAGAAAATAATGTGCAAAAAAGTAACTGGATTACCTCAGTAAGATTGTATCATTTTAAGTCAAGGTACAGTAAATGTTATTTCATAGATCTTAATAGAATTTGCATATAACATTTGCTCCTTGAACTATAACAGAAAGTTGAAAAAATATGATGTATTTATCTCTTTTATTTTCTGAAATATTACTAAATGAATCCTTTGAAATCAGTTGCCCATAACTTTAAAAACTTTATTTTATTTATTCATTTTTTTCAGTTGACATATTTGTGTGTACAATTAAAGACAAAAAGAAGACCTCAGAAATAGTGAAGTAAGTTGCAATTAACCAAAAATGAAGTAGTATCCTGTAAATGTTGTAAGCTAGTGTTTATTGTGGGTTTTCGTTCAGGGATGAGATGGCATAGATAGTTTTGATGTCAAATGTTTTAGGAAATTCCTGTTATTCCTGTTGGGTTTTTGTCTCGCCTTGACGGAGTCAAAAAGCAAGAAATAGGTATGCTGTTTCCAGCATTGACGGCGGTGTCAACAATGTAATAGTTTGTGATTAGGTCTAGTTCATGGTGAACCACTAGTGGTAGGTCAATGATATTTGGTATGCGGTTGTATTAGCATTGGCACATCTCATTACCATGGAGATTATTTGGCCCCGCCCCCTCAGTCAAGGTCTATTGACTTTGAAACTTTTCATAGTTTACATGTATTAGTTTTTGATTAGACCAATTTATGGGGAACCACTAGTGGTAGGTCAATGATATTTGGTATGCAGTTGTATAAGCATTGGCATATCTTATTTCCATGGAGATTATTTGGCTCCGCCCCCTCAGTCATGGTCTATAGACTTTGAAAATTTTGCTTAGTTAACATGTATTAGTTTGTGATTAGATCAGTTTAAGATGAACTGCTAATGTTAAGTCAATAATATTTGGTATGCAAATTTATTGGCATTTGCAAGTATCGTTTCCATGGAGATTATATAGACCCACCCCTGATCATGGTTCATTGACTTTGAAACTTTTACATAGTTTACAAGTTAATGTTTGTGTTTAGGTTTGTTTAAAGGGAACGACTTATAATAAGTCAATGGTATTTGGTATGCAGTTGTATTAGCATTGGCACATCTCATTCCATGGAGATTGTTTAGCCATGAACCTTCAGTCATGGTTCATCGACTTTGAATATTTGCATAACTTACATGTTAAAGTATTGCTATTTTAATTTCAACATTAGTGTTATCAAAATTACAAAAAGGCGAGACATATCTCTGTGATAACAGTTTATTTTGTTTTTCCTAATGTCTTTCTTTCTTGTACATTATGTTTAATACATGCATTGATTCAATGTGTGATTATTCCATCTTTTTAACAGAGGATTTTATTAGGGCCCCGGCGAATGGCAGGTAGCCCTGTAGTGATCAGTCTGTCTGTCCTTCTGTCCGTAACAAATTGTTTCCACTCTATATCTAAAGAACCGTTATGATTTCATACTTTATACTTATATGTATATTAAGTTAACCAACACCAGAAGGTGTGTCATGATGTATGTACGACTTCCTAGGTCAAAGGTCAAGGTCAAAAACTTTGGTTTTCATTTGACAACCCCATGTTCTATGGTAAAGATCGTGTTCGCTCTATATCTAGAGAACCGTTATGATTTCAAAGTTTATACCTGACATGTATATTAACCAACACCAGAGGGTGTGTCATGAAGTATGTACAACTGCTTAGGTCAAAGGTCAAGGTCAAAAACTTTGGTTTCAGATGACAACCCCATGTCCTATGGTAAAGATACAAATTTTTTACCACATGTTATTCACAGCGGGGCCCACAGAAATGGCTCCCATCTCAATGATGTCTAGTTTATTTACTTTACAGAAACATTTGTAAACATTTACCTTTGGACAAGTTATCCCACCTGAAAAGAGTCAGATCCAATACAAATCAAGGTATTATTTTATTGATTTTTATATTATATTTATTTATCTTATTGATAGATGTAGAATGAAACAACTTCCACAAGAGTGCATACGCTGATATGTCTCGCCTACTATACTGACCATTGATTTTATGTTGAAAGTCATAAATATAAAGTTTTACTAGTATCACATTAACATTTATGATCCAAGAAAATGAGGTCAAGGTCAGATAAACCAAGCCAGAAATACATGTACACCTTTAATACAATCATTACATACACTGAATATTGATGACTTATGGCTTATAGTATCTAAGAAACAGACCAAACGATTGAAATTTTATATTGATCAATGAGCCATAAAAATGAGGTCAAGGTCAGATGAACCCTGCCAGACAGACATGATCACCTTAAAATCATTCAATGCATCAAATATATTTGACCTATTGCTTATAGTATCTAAGAAACAAAGTTAACCAAGAAAACTGAACATTGACCAATGAACCATGAAAATGATGTGAACGTCAGATGATACCTGCCAGACTGACATGTACATCGTAAAAGATTTCCATACATTATTTGAAAAACAGACCAAAACAGAAAAACTTAACATTGAGCAATGAACCGTGAAAATGAGGTCAAGGTTAAATAAAACCTGCCAGACTGACATGTACATCGTAAAATATTTCCATACACCAAATATAGTGGACCTATTGCATACAGTATTAGAAATACAGACCAAAACACAAAAACTTAACTTTTACCACTGAACCATGAAAATGAGGTCAAGGTCAGATGACACCTGCCAGTTGGACATGTACAACTTACAATCATTACATACACCAAATATAGTAGACCTTTTACTTATAGTATCTGAGATGTAGACTTGACCAAGAAAACGTAACCTTGTTCACTGATCCATGAAATGAGGTCGAGGTCAAGTGAAAACTATCTGACAGGCATGAGGACTTGCAAGGTACGCACAAACCAAATAAAGTTATCCTATTACTCATAATACGAGAGAAATTAACATTACAAAAAATCTTAACTTTTTTTTCAAATAGTCACTGAACGATGAAAATGAGGTCAAGGAAAATGGACATATGACAGACGGAAATTTCATATCATAAGGCATCTTAGCCATCTGTATACAAAGTATGAAGCATCCAGGTCTTCTACCTTCTGAAATATTAAGCTTTTAAGAAGTTAGTTAACATCGCCGCCGCCACCACCGGATCACTATCCCTATGTTCAGCTTTCTGCGACAAAAGTTGCAGGCTCGACAAAAATTACACCAAGGGAAAATTATCAGATTTAAAAGAAGTAGAAAGACATAAAAATGTTCAGTATGGTAGACATATTCTTTGTAGGTCCTTTATTTGCCTCAAAATGAGGAACTCAAAACTTAATTTTAAAAGAGAAATAATTTTTAAGCTCAGCAAGTCCAATATTATGACATTACAAATCTCAAAATGCAGAGGACCATAGAATAAATATGTAAAAATTTCATTATATGTTTGCATAAAACTTTTTTGCACAAAATTTTGGTTTTAGTTAAATAATAAGAAAATAGCAATAACATATCACAGTATATTTTGGACATGAAGAATCCTTCAATTATTTATAATAACAAAGTGATATTTATTTTAAGATAGCTTAAATTTGGAAGTAAGTGGTGCAATTTAAATACATTTACTTATAAACTAAAACAGACAAAATAGTAACATGTGTTACTATAACAGTCACATGTAAATGGTTGTAAATGTATATACTGTTCATGGATGCCCATTTTCATGGATTTTTTGGGTGAAGATTAGTATAAATGTTCAACAAAGTACAAATTTTCTATAGGCTTGTACGTAGACTCGAAATTTGATTTCCTGGTTTTGCCAGTCTGCATACAAGCCTATAGAAAATTGTACTTCTTTGAACATTTATATTCATGGTTCATTTTTACCCACAAAATCCGTGAAAATTGGTATCCACCAAAAATAAATGAATCCACAGTATACTGTTTCATATTATTTATTTGGTAATTGCCTTAATTACATGCAGGAAAAATTTTGCCTGCTTATGAAATATATAATATATAAATCATTCCTGCTGGTGAAATTATTTTAATTTTCTTTGAAACAGCATTGACAAATGTTAAAACTTCAAACCATCTTTACCAGCTTGGATAAATACAATTAAAAAATGTGTTTAATGTGGTGTAAATATCTTTCAGCCAACGAATTGCAGATAATTGTTGCTGAGAATTATGAAGATGATTTCTTGACTGATATCTGGACAGATTTGTGTGAAAAGAATTCAGTCTATTGTCATGTTAGTAAACCATATATGGTAAAAGTACCTAAATTACCTCCCTTGACCAGACAACAGTATAACAATGCAGTACAATATTGGCCATGTAGTTTCCATGAAGATAAAAGGTATTCCTATTAAAAAAAAAAGAAAATATAAGGGGACTATAATTTAATTTTTTTTAAAGTTGACTATACCAAAGGATTTTTTTTAAAGTGCTTTTATTCATCAGTTTTTTTTTATTGTTCCCCGCGAAATGCATTGCAAGGGACATGGAAAGAATGGGCGTCTGTCCGTCGGGTCTTGTTAGTGCTCTCAGGTGTACAGTTCTTGCCAGATTTTTATGAAACTTATATCGTTGCTTTATATCTGTAATGTCTTGGACGAGTTCAAAAATCAGTGCGGATCAAATATTTTTAAAAGAGTTAAGCCCCTTGGAAACATCAATTATATGGAAAATTGCATCGTTAGCGTTCTCATGTGTACAGTTCTTGCCAGAATTTTATGAAACTTATATCATAGGTTTATATTAGCAATGTCTTGGACGAGTTCGAAAATCAGTGTCGATCAATTATTTTTAAAAGAGTTATGCCCCTTGGAAACATTAATTATATGGAAATTTGCATCGCTAGGGCTCTCATGTGTACAATTTTTGTTAGAATTTTATGAAACTTATATCATAGGTTTAAATCAGCAATGTCTTTGATGAGTTCAAAAATCAGTGTCAATCAATTATTTTTAAAAGAGTTATGCCCCTTGGAAATATTAAATATATGGAAAATTGCCTTATGAGCGCTCTTATCTGTACAAATTCTAGCCAGATTTTTATGAAATTGAAATTATAGGTTTATATAATCAATGTCTCAGACAAATTTGAGAATTATTGCCGATCAATTATTTTTAAAAGAGTCATGTCCCTTTGGAAATATTGATTATATGGCACATTGCATTGTTAGTGCTCTCATGTGTAAAATTCTGCAAATCTTGCAAGAATTTTATGAAACTTATATCATCAGTTTATATCAGCAATGTCTTTGACACTTTTGAAAATAAGTGGTGATCAAATATTTTTAACAAGTTATGCCCCTTGAAAAAATTAATTACAACGGAAATGGCATTGCATTTGCTCTGAAGCCTTCATTTCTCTTAGATATTAATAAATTGTTTTAAAGAACCAAAAAAAAGTACTGTTTTTAGTTATTGTCCTTGGTTCGATAAAATATGTGAAATGCGGGGGACATTGGAACTCTGTTCTTTTATTTGCATGGATTTTAATGTGCTCAGTCAAAACAGTGAATTTTGATACCCAATAATTTTTCATTGATTTGTAATTTGTTAGGTCTAAAACTTTTTTATTTTCAATCCATAAACCAACAATTTTTCAACAAACAACAAAACCAAACTTAATTCACACAATCCCATTTTATTAGAAAAGTTGGAAAATCAGAAATCAAACGGCAATCCATGATCAATAAAAAAAAAGCAAAAGAAAAGCACACAATATAACAATAAACACTAACATTTAGACAAACTTTTTGAGCAAAGTCAAAAACTTTTAATTTGTAATTAAAAACATATTTCCCTGAAGAATCATTCAATCAATTAGAATTACAAAATGATATTAATTTTAAGATATGTTTAATATTTGTTTACAGGATAACCAAACTTTTGAACAGAAGCTTTTTCAGTACAGAAGAAGTGAATCTTATAAATAAGAACATGGAAGAAGCTATTTCTGTTGCCAAGTCTTCAGCTTACCAGGTTTTACTGTTATATCCATATCAGTTCAGTTTTTATTAGACTAGATATATATATAAACTATCAATTTTTAACATCAGTCCAGAATTACCTGTCAAAAATTGCCATTTCAGTATTTTGTTTTCTTCTTCTATATTTAATTTGAAATAGAAATGATTGTTCTCTTTACACATATAAAACTTAATTTATCATACATTGACATTTTGTCCTATAAATACTATATGCTGTTGTGAGTTTGTTATAGTCCATGTTTTATTTATTTTTTTAAAGTTACATATAGGAGCTGTGATAGTAGATCCCCAGTCGGACACAATAATAGCAAAGTCATGTGACTTGCGACAAGGAAAACATCCTCTTCAGCATGCTGTAATGGTGGCAATAGATCAGGTGGCCACAGTTCAAGGGGGTGGAATGTGGCAATTATCAGGTATGTTTTAAAAAAGTAGAGAATTTTTCAGTGTTTTACCAAATTACTAAACATTTTTTCCTTGAATTCATGTGGTGGAAAAGGTTGCACTGATTATATATGAATGGGGATTGTCAAACTTATTTATGGTAATAATTATTTGTGAAATAATATATTAAAATTGAAATGATTTTAATGACGCAAATGTGCAATTCCTAAGGAATTGACCATGCTACCCAGTGTTGAATTAAAGGGAAAATAATCATTCAGCTGGTTGATCAAATAAGTTGAAAATATAGATTTTGTTGTTTTAATTGATCAATAGATCCATGAAATTTGTTATACCTCTGCATGCATATATAAATCCTTTCATTCTTATATTCAGGCATGCTCAGCAACTACTGTGAATTGCAAATTAAAACAGTAATGGGATATTATTCTAATTTTCCTGGAAAACAAGACACATTGCTTGTTAGTTTGCCGTCTATTGCAGTTTATGATCAAGTCTAAGCATGCTGGTTATGAAGGCTTCTAATATCTAATATCTAATACCATGGGTTTTTAGTTGCATATTTGGTTTTCTTTGCAGATAAATGTTGCAACAATTTACAAAAAGAATTCTGTTGCATACAGAAGAAAGACAAAACAGGCCCCTATTTGTGTACTGGTTATGACTTGTATGTTACCACAGAACCATGCATTATGCAAGTATTATAATACTAATATTCTGTGTATCAATAAAATATTTTTTCTTGAAACTGGTATTTATAAAAATAAAAAGATTTGGTATAATTGCCAATGAGACAACTCTCCACCAGAGACCAAATGACATAGGATACTACTATAGTAGTAGGGGCATTATGTTTTCTGGTCCCACGTGTTGGTTCGTTCGTCCATCCGTCTGCCCCGCTTCAGGTTTAAGTTTTTGGTCAAGGTAGTTTTTGATGAAGTTGAAGTCCAATCAATTTGAAACTTAGTACACATGTTCCCTATGATATAATCTTTCTAATTTTAATGCCAAATTAGAGTTATGACCCCAATTTCACGGACCACTGAACATAGAAAATGGTAGTGCGAGTGGGGCATCCGTGTACTATGGACACATTCTTGTTTATACATGTTTATATGACAAAAAACACCAATTAAAGCTGAATTTATCAAGGCAAAATTTGTGTTTATGTGTTATAATTGATGATAGTTAAAAAAAATAAATGGGGAATGTGTCCATGGGACCAGATGATGCCCCCGCTTGCATATAACTTTCTAAAGGGCCATAACTCAAGAACTGTAAAAGTGAAGCTAGCCAAATTTGTACTTAATCTGAGTTTTGTGGTAATGAGCATTGTGTATAAGTTTCATAACATTTGGTAGAGGCAAACTAAAGTTAGAGAACGGAAACCAATTTTGGGACGTACGGACGTACGGACAGACAAGGGTAAAACTTAATGCCCCCTCCGCTTTGGCGGGGCATAAATATTCAGTGAAAGTATCAATTTTGTATTGCTCACCATGAATTGCATTTATTAGGTCAATACTACTGCTGTTATCATCTGTCCCTTGGTAATTTTAGGGATATTGGTCTTGAATTCTTACTGTGGATTAATGATTTTTTGTTTGGTACTAATTTCCATAGTATAGGTCCCTGGTATAGGTGAATCAGGAATTTCAGGGTCAACATGCTTAAGTAAATACAAAATGTACAAATTTCATATCAGAATTTGTCAAAGCCATGAAATAATGTATCCATGAAAATAGAATTTTCCCTTTAAAATCTATGAACTGGATGAATCCACAGTAAATACATTCTGACAATCACAACTCAATTTTATGATTTGTACGAAAATTAAGGTTGAAGCTGCTTCAAATAAAGTTGATCTTAGATGGTCTTAGCTACTCAATTTTTTACTCTGAGCATTCTTTAAAAAGAAGCGAAAGATACAAAAGAGATATTCAAACTCATATGCCAAAAAGCAAACTGACAATGCCATGACAAAATACAAAAAGACCAAACGACAAACAATTGTAAACAAAACACAACATAGTAACCTATAGACTGAGCAACATAAACCCCACCAAAAACTGGGGGTGATCTCAGGTGCTCTGGAAGTGTCAGCAGATTCTGCTCCACATGTGGCACCCATTGGGTTGCTCATGTAAGAACAAACCCTGTGATAAGTCTTAAGGAAGGCAAATTAAGAAATGAGCACCAAACACAGCAATGTCAGTATTGTACAGTTACAGTCTGAATCAAAATACATGTACCATGAAACAATATAGTTGACAAAATCATTTTTATTTTAGGTGTGCAATGGCTTTAGTACATTCCAGAATATCAAGGGTTTTCTATGGGAGCCCACATCCAGAAGGTGCTTTAGGATCTAAATATAAACTTCATGTACAGTCTGGTATCAATCATCATTATGAAGTATTCTGTGATGTCCTCCAGGACAGGTGCAACAAACTGATGAATGACATTACTTGACCTACTGAATTAAAAAATTTACACCAGTATGGTTTTACTTTGAAATCCTACATGTCATCCGGTAATTAGGTATTCTGCGATGTTCACCAGGTCAGCTGTGAGAATCTATCATCTGACATTACTCGGATGTACTAATATAAACATGTTCAAGGTAACCACAAAATTGTTTCCTTGAAAAAATGTGTAATAGAATATATTATATAAAACTGTGAAACTGTGAGAATAAATACATTGTTCCCATAATGTTGCTGTAACAACCAAAGAGATGAAAATTAAAATTACCATTGCAATAATTTAAAGTTTTATTGAAATCCTGAGTTGCCTGATAATATGAACAGATAAGAACAGGCTTTTGTTCATTCTGGTGAAAAAAGAAATGCCCAATTATGTTATTTGTTAATGTTTGGTTTTGAATAAAAGCCTTGATACTTGAAGATATTACTAATCAAAGTGATGATAGTACTGTAGAAAGAAAGAATGCATTGTGTTTTGAAACAACACCTTAATTAAATGGTGAATACCTTATTAGATGAAAACTAAGAGCACGCAAACTAAATAAACAATACAAAATTATATTGAATTGTCAAAAGTGACATGAATTTGTATGTTTACATCTCAAAGTCACAGTCAGGCTTAAACCCATAGTAAATGCTGACACCTAACTACAGGAGATGATTTATGTTCTGTTTTTAAACTAAACTTTTGTTATTCTGTTTTAGCTAACCCCCTTGGCCCTATTGGCCATGTGAGTGATTTCCATCACTTGGCATCAATCTTCATAAACTTTTTTGTCGCCGCACGAGACGTTGCGGGGGACATAGAAATACAAGGCGTCCATACATCTGTCTGTCAAGTCTTGTTTAAAAAAAATCCTGATACCACTGTACAAAATGAAACCAAACTTGATTTGAATGAAAATTTTGGCATCTAGTATAAAGTTTGTAATATTTAAGACCATAATGGATAAAGAAAATATGATAACTCAAAAAATGTCCAGAATGTTAAGGTTAAAGGGAAAATTCACGATTTTTTACTTATCATCTTATTATGTTCATAATACCATATTTAATTCCACTCAAATTATCAGATGACTCCTTATAGGGGTTATTGCCTTAAAGTTCAAAGTATACAGTAAATAGGCTGTCACAGATTTTAGTTAAATTTTGCATACACCTTTGGCTTGTTGAACTATAACTAAAAATTAAAGAAAAAAAAATGCATTGATTTCTTCATCAATTTGAAAACAAATAATCTTTTCTAGGAATAACATTTTGATTGTGATAAAAGATTAGGATTAAAACGAATATAAATATCAGAATGGCATATTTTTGTGGTGGGGGCTTTAGACATTTAGGAACCTCTAGTTTCTTGGTATTTAGACCTATTCCATAAATTTTTGAATTGCTAATATATATAATTGCAATCTTTAAATCTTAAGTTTAGATCATGTAGAAAACAAAGGACATGATTTCCATAACACATGTCTGGGGTAACCTTTCTTAGGTACACTCATAACCAAAAGTTTCAAAAACTCAACAACAACAAAAATGTTTGAAAGCATAAAAACCAAATGGGCCTAAATAGAAAGTCAAAAACACAAAACCATTTCAGCTCAACTCTGCCTGAGTGAGTTTTTCATTAACATATAGTTTATGATGAAAATTTACATAACAAATTGAATCAATTAAATTATGCCAATGTTTAAAAGTTATTTATTTTTGTCTCGTGTTTTATAACAAGGGAACAAACCAGTTAATATGCAAATAAGTTGGGTATTTAATAGATTGGATAACAGGTTTTTATACGACCGCAAAAAAATTTTGCGGTCGTTTATTGGTATGACGTTGGCATTGTCGTCGTCGTCCAAAGACACATTGGTTTTCGCACTCTAACTTTAGTTTAAGTGAATGGATCTCTATGAAATTTTACCATAAGGTTCAATACCACAAAAGGAAGGTTGGGATTGATTTTGGGGGTTATGGTACCAACAGTTAAGGAATTAGGGGCCAAAAATAAGCATTTTTGTAACTTCCAGACATAACTTGTGTGTTAGTGTATGGATCTCTCTGACATTGTACCACAAGGTTCCATATCACAAAGGGAATGCTGGGATTGATGTTGGGGGTAATTGCCTCAAAATTTTAGGAATTAGGGGCCAAAAAAGGGCAAAAAACAAGCATTTTTCTAGTTTCATGACAATAACTTGTGTGTAAGCATATGGATCTTTCTGAAATTGTACTACAAGGTTCCATATCACAAAGGGAAAGCTGAAATTGAGTTTTGGGGTAATTGCCCAAAACGTTTAGGAATAAGGGGCCAAAAAGGGGCCAAAAATAAGCATTTTTCTAGTTTCCAGACAATAACTTGTGTTTAAGTGTATGGATCTCTCTGAAATTGTACTGCAAGGTACCATACCACAAAGGGAATGCTGGGATTGATTTTGGGGGTAATTGCCTCCAAATTTTAGGAATTAGAGGCCAAAAAAGGGCAAAAAACAAGCATTTTTCTAGTTTCAGGACAATAACTTGTGTGTAAGTGTATGGATCTTTATGAAATTGTACTACAAGGTTCCATATCACAAAGGGAAAGCTGGGTTTGAGTTTGGGGGTAATTGCCCTAAACGATTAGGAATTTGGGTCCAAAAAGGGGCCTAAAAACAAGCATTTTTCTAGTTTCCAGACAATAACTTTTGTTCAAGTGTATGGATCTCTCTGAAATTGTACTGCAAGGTATCATACCACAAAGGGAAGGCTGGGATTGAGTTTGGGGGTGATGAATCATAAGGGGGTTCAAAAAATTTGGGGGAGGGATTTTTTTTTTCTTTAAAATTTTCCATTTTAAATTGGTAATTTCTGATTTATATATAAAAGCAAATAATAATGATATGGTTTGAATAGGTAAACTAAAATTTTTTAAGTTCTTAGACCACATTCATTCTGTGTCAGAAACCTATGCTGTGTCAAATATTTAATCACAATCCAAATTCAGTGCTGTATCAAGCTGGAATGTTGTGTCCATACTTGCCCCAACTGTTCAGGGTTTGACCTCTGCGGTCGTATCAAGCTGCGCCCAGCGGAGCATTTTATTAAGTTTATTGAAAGCTGTATGTGAATGCATCTTGATTTAACTTTTTTTTTCAGTTTACTGACTATGTAATATTCATTTTTAGTGATCTGACTCGGTGAAGTGTTTTAGCAGCAGTGTAAATTGTAAAGGACATTTTTTTTTTTTTATGAATGGACATTTATAGAACAAAGAATTATTTGAATAAATGAAATGGTCTTCATGTCTTATAGGTGGGTCTCATTGGGGTCAAAGCGTGCCATGGGATTGACCGATTTTTTGTAAGCATTACTCGTGAAAGTCAAATTATTGTGTGTGAAAAAGAGAAATAAAGTAGGGCGGGACATGTGAAATTACAGGGGCTATTATTACAATGATTATAGAGGGATACAGGAATCTGACAAAACAATAAGCAGGATCCTGGATCAGACCCCCCCCCCCCCCCCCCCCCCTTCCTCCCAATGAGATCCCCTTACAGTGTCAGAAAAAGTCTTGCCTTATTCTGTATGAGGGTTTAAACGAACACCAATCTAAGCACAGAAATATGTTATGTTGTCTCCAACATGGTGCATTTAGAATATATTCATTTTTAGTGATCTGACTCGGTGAAGTGTTTTAGCAGCAGTGTAAATTGTAAAGGACATTTTTTTTTTTTTATGAATGGACATTTATAGAACAAAGAATTATTTGAATAAATGAAATGGTCTTCATGTCTTATAGGTGGGTCTCATTGGGGTCAAAGCGTGCCATGGGATTGACCGATTTTTTGTAAGCATTACTCGTGAAAGTCAAATTATTGTGTGTGAAAAAGAGAAATAAAGTAGGGCGGGACATGTGAAATTACAGGGGCTATTATTACAATGATTATAGAGGGATACAGGAATCTGACAAAACAATAAGCAGGATCCTGGATCAGACCCCCCCCCCCCCCCCCCCTTCCTCCCAATGAGATCCCCTTACAGTGTCAGAAAAAGTCTTGCCTTATTCTGTATGAGGGTTTAAACGAACACCAATCTAAGCACAGAAATATGTCATGTTGTCTCCAACATGGTGCATTTAGAATATAAAGTTATTTGATTTTTTTGCTTTGACTATGATAGCAAACATAAATTCAAAATGTCACTGACAAAAGTAATTACTTTTTTTGAAACAATAAAATAGAACTACCGAACATGGTGCATTTAGATAAGATTTATTATTTCCAAATTAGGATCCCAAGCGGGTATACACATATAACAAATATAATCTTTACAACATACAGTATTTTACATGACATTCATATAATACACCTAAAATATTGATATAAAGTGATACAGGCTATTATATGTTAAATAAAAAAAAGTATTTAAGATTTGCTATTCCAGAGATGTGGCAAATGTCCTTTCACTTGATTTTATTTGCAGTTGTTTTTATTGTCCCCCGCGTTATGCGTTGCAGGGGACATGGAAATACCGGGTGTTCGTCTGTCTGTCCCGTCTTGTTAGCGCACTCACAGGTACAGTTCTTGCCAGATTTTTATAAAATTTATACTATAAGTTAATATCAGCAATCTCAGACATGTTATATCATGGTGGTCGATTGACTTTTTTTTAAAAGAGTTATGCCCCTTGGAAATATTAAATTTATGGAAAATGGCCTCGTTAGCGCTCTCACGGGTACAATTATTGCCAGATATTTATAAAACTTATACTATAGGTTAATATCAGCAATACCTCGAACAAGTTTTATCATGGTGGCCAATTGACTTTTTTTTTTAAAAGTTATGCCCCTTGGAAATATTAAATTTATGGAAAATTGCCTTGTTAGCGCTCTCACGGGTACAATTCTTGCCAGATTTTTATAAAACTTATACTATAGGTTAATATCAGCAATATCTCGAACAAGTTTTATAATGTAGGACGATCGACTTTTTTAAAAAGAGTTATGCCCCTTGGAAATATAAAATATGTGCAGCGCGGGGGACATTGGAACTCTGTTCTTTTATTTTATTTATTTAATATTTTTACTGGAAATGTATAAATATAATTGATTGATTAGCTGCAACAGGTACCAAGGGACGATGCACTAGGATTGTGAGCTTAAGAGCTCTAACAAACCTCCTCGTATCTGATGCAGAGAAACAAACATAAATGTAACAAAAGTTCAAGTTTATTCACAGCAAATAACATATACTGCAGTAATAGGTATTGAGAATAGTGTAGATTTCCCCACTGCAACAGACACCAGGGTTGGTGCTCAAGGAGCAGTCCTCCTCGTGTCTGAAGCAGACAAGAAAGCCACACCACTAATAATTTTTAGAAAAAAATTTACCAGCAGCAGTGAGAATCGACTTATCTTCTGTGTTCATAAGCCATATCAGTTTATCTTTTGAGTTATGACTTAGAAAATTGGGGCAATTTTTAGTTATTTCTTGAAATAGATGAATGCGGTCATCATTAAATTTAACACATTGAAATAGAAAATGATATTCATCCTCCACATCTCCAGAGTTACACGAGTACAAGTTGTCATTTAGGAGCGTACCCTGACACCTTCCGGACTCAATTCTTAAGTGGTGTGATGAAATTCTGTTCAAAATTTCCCATAATGGAAAGATATTTTTCTCTTCCAAAATTTGATTTAAATGTAACACAAGTTCTAACTTTACCATCTAAATAATTTATCCTTTAAGTGTGCCATAGTTAAATAAAAAGTATGATTTTTATATTTTTTTCATATTAGCTTTCAAAGCTATTACTTAATGGTGATGATAAAGCTATATGATTGATGTCTGGGATTGTTTCAAGAACTGACTTCATAGAGCCATACCAAGATGTTTTTTTTTTAATGAAAAAGATTTTGTGATGTTAAATAAGCATCTTTGAGAAGAAAGAAACTGGAATCAAGATTTTCCAAGTGATACCAGTAATTCAACATAGATTTAATTATATCATAATATAATGGGAATTGCCCTAGCTCGGATAAAATTCCAAAATTCGTGGGTTTTTTTATGAACACCTAAAACAAGTTTACTAAATTTGATGTGTAGTCGCTCACATTTTAAACTGGAATAGATTTTATCAAATGGTTAGGTTCCATTTCTGAATCTTGCTGAAAATGGGTTAAAAGTTCCACATATTTCAGACCCATATAGGAGTATTGGTTTTATGGTATGATCAAATACATGTAAACTGGTACTTATGCTTGGATTATCAAAGTGATATCAAATTCCTATACAATTTATAATAAGCCTTCAAAGACTTTTTATACAGTTCAGTCTGAGCAAATGAAAATGACCCTGATGCACTAAAAAGCAAACCAAGATATTTATAATTATTAACACAATTAACCAACCTATTTTCACAAGTAAATTTTTCACAATTTAGAACATAAAGTTATTGTTTTTAGTCCCCTACCGACGAAGTCGAAGGGGACTTCAGGTTTGCACTCTGTCCGTCTGTCTGTCCGTCTGTCCATCCGTCAGTCCGGCAAATCAGCTTTCCGCACTTTTTTTCTTTGTTCTTGAAGATATTTATTTGATATTTGGTATATATAGTTTATCATGAGAAGATATAGATCAAGTTTGAATCTTGTTCCGGTCTGATGATTTAGTCCAGAGTTATGGACCATAAATCTGGACCATATCTAATGTAAGGGTACTATGTTAAACCATATTGCTGTACAAATGGGTGATAACTCATTTTTTAAAAGACATTCTTTGTTATATTAGTTGAAGAATTTTTTGGCAGGTTTGTTTGTTATTTAGTATAATCTAATTTTCTGAATGCTATATATATAAAAAAAAATTATGAAGAGAAATCCTTTAATTATATAATAATCTATTTTTATTAATGTATATATTTCAATACATTACATTGTGTAGATAAAAGTTGTTGACATTTTATAGATAAGTTACAAATCTATATTACTTTGTGACAAATGAAAGAAAAAATATTAATTATATTTGATTATAATTTGAAAATAGATATACATTGTACTACATCATATCTAATTTTAGAGAACTATTAATCATATCTAATGTTTTTTTCACTCTATAATCAGTTTTCCACACTGTTTTAAGTCATGCTTGAAGATAGTGACATGATATTTACTTTTTGTTTACACCATGACAAGTTATAGAACAAGTTAGCATTTTGTTCCAGTAAAATGAATGTTTACCTGGTAGGGGACTATGTATTGCCATACAATACTCTCAGAATGCTTGTTTTTTTTGCTATGTGACTACGATAGCAAACATAAATTCAAAATGTCACTGACAAAAGTAATTACTTTTTTTGAAACATTAAAATAGAACTACCCTCATTGTTAACAACAAAGAGGTAAAATTTAGTGACACTTTGAAATGACATGAAGCCTCTTGACTTTTCGACAAAAGTTGCTACTGCTTGTGGTTTGTTAATCCCACACGTCATATCAAGAACAATTTCACTTTTACATGTTCTGGTATCAATTTTTCTTATAGCATTTGAAGAATCGATAATGTAGAAGTTGTCAACATCATCTTTTGCTAGACAGGATGGCATTTTAGAGTACACTTTAAATCTTTTATTCTCAAGTCCTGAATTTATGTCCAGAGTTATGAAGTCGTTAGTTTTTGACTTGTAAATATAAAGATTATCTACACCAAGTTCATGTATGTCCAATTTTCCTGTGTACTCTATAAGTCTTTTGCTATTTGTGTCTATTACATTATAAAACAGAAGACCTCTTCTTTGACAATTAATGATCAAAATATCATTGACACAAGCAATCCCAGTACACTCATCATTGACATCAATGTTTTCCTTTTTTGATGGTTGATATGGGTTCCAGATGAGCACTTTCTGCTGATCAAATAGCGTAACTGCAATTCTCCCATCTTTTGTGAAGGTAAGACATCTTGGGCTACCTTGAAGAGATTCTTGTAACATTGTCGATCCATTTTGATCAATTATAAGAACTCGATTATTTTCACTATCAGTCATTGCAAGGTATCCATTAGGAAGGCATTTGATATCTCTTATAACATTCTGTTTCTGTCTCGATAGGGGAATGGCAAATTGACGTACTAGAATAAAGGTGTTATCAATTGGTCTTGCTTCAGCTTTTCTTCGTACATCATCTGTTGACTTTGCTGTTTGCAATAAATTTGTTGCCACCATTGCTTTGTTTTTACCAGTAAGCCTCACTGGACATTTTACAGATTGAACGGATACCTGACCAAAGGAAGGCACTAAATCATTTAAATGCAAGGCGTTCAAATTTAGATCAACTGCAAGTGTTTTTGTGAATACATGTCCATTTAGACTTTGCAGGTATTCTTCATGTTTTGAAACATCTCTGTTTATGTCTTCAAGAGACAAAACCATTTGTTCATCTGATGCATATTCCACCATTGTTTTTACATCAGATAATTTCTTCTCTAAAACAGACCTTTTGGTTTTATAAGTGTCTATTTCTAAATCTAAAGATGATGCTTCTTCAGTATATTTCTTGTGTACTTCTGATTGCAAGTCAGCTGCTAGCTGTTTTAGATATTTTTGGTTTTCATCAAGAAGGTTCTGGACTTTTGTATCAATAACATGTTTTGCTGCTTTTAGGTTGTCCTTATTTTTCTTTCGATCTTCTTGTAGCTTTTCAAAGACATCAACAAAATCTTCTAATGTAGCCATTATGTCAGTGAATGCTGCAGACGATTTTATTCCTGATGCAACATCCTTTAGTTTGTTTACGCTTTTGCATAATGCATGTTCTTCTTTCATGCAAGAAAAGCAGATAGCAGAAATGTGATTACTACAATAGAATTCAAGATCCTTATCTGAATGTTTATGGCATTTTCTGCTTATAGCTGATGCCATATTTGGAAGTTTTTCATATTCTAACTTTGATAGCAAAGTATGTGCTTTGGTAGCAGCTAGACGTTTGTGATATTTTCCGCAATGGTCACAAAGCCACTGTTGACACTCGCAGCACCATCGTGTTGCTTCAAGATAGGACCCATCTTCAGCACATGGCTCACATTGGGGTATATTACTTGCCATGATGCAAAAGTAACTTGTCACTACAAAACATAAATAATATCAAATTTAAGATTTTTGCAATTGTGGAACACTCACTCGTACACCACATATTTCTACTCCAGATCTTAAGTTTCATCATAACAAAAGGACATTAACTTCTGTTTACAACTTGAAAATTACTCTGAATATAGACAAACCTTTGCACCAGGAAAGGTTTTAAAGCCTAGCAGCAGATTGATATATAAATTTGAAATGCATTTTGTGTTTCTGAAAGACCCTTTCCTGGATTTTGATTTTCTGAAACACTATATGAAAGCATTTAACTTTTATGTATCAATGTGCTTCTAGACTTTAGAACATTTCCACAGGTTTGTCTGAATTCAGAGCAACTTTTGAGATGTAAACAATCATATCTGTCCATTTGTTATGATGAATCTTCATTTTATGATTTTTAAAAGGCATCATGTTAAAAAAATACAAATGATTCCATTAAAATATTCAGTAAATATTCTTTAACATTTTTACTTCTTTTCACTTATTTAATGTGTTCTTGATGAGAGCAAGCACACATTAATACAGTGAAAATTGGTTAATTTATCTATGAATGTTTACTACAAAAATAAATAAACACCAAATAACAAGGGAAAGGTAAAAACAAATGATATTTAGGGCCTACCATGCCAAAATAAAGAGCTGCGCCGTGAGCGCATGATACGCCGTTGCTTTTTCAAAGATTAATGTTCCATAACTCATCAATTTCATATCAGAAATTCATAAAAAAAACTAAAGGGAGCTTATTTTAATAGATATAAACCAGTCACCAAAGGTTCATGAAAACTGCTTAAAGCACTTTTGAGTTATTGTCCTAAACAAGAGGCTCTCAAGAGCCTGAATCGCTGACCCGTATTTCAGAGGAGAAGATTTTTAAATGTTAGCAAACTTGATGAACAAATTGTGTAAAATTGTCTTTAAAGGGCAATAACTCCTTAAGGGGTCAATTGACAATTATGGTCATATTAACTTTTTTGTAGATCTTACTTTGCTGAACATTATTGCTGCTTACAGTTTATATATATCTATAATAATATTCAGAATAATAACAAAAAACTGCAAAATTTTGTTAAAACTACCAATTCGGTGGCAGCAACCAAACAATGGGTTGTTCGATTCGTCTGAAAATTTCAGAGCTGATAGATCTCGACCAATTGAACAATTTATCCCATGTCAGATTTGCTCTAAAAGCTTTAGTTTTTGAGATATAAGCCAAAAACTGCATTTGACCCCCATGTTCTATTTTTAGCCATGGCGGCCATGTTTGTCGATGGATCAAAACTTCGGATACAATTTATAAACTAGATACCCTAAGGAACATTTAGTTAAAGTTTGAAGGTATTTGGCCCAGTAGTTTCAGAGGAGAAGATTTTTGAAATAGTTTACGACAACAGACGACGACAACAGACGACGACGACAGACGACGGACGACGACGGACGCCAAGTGATGGCATAAGCTCACATGGGGCCCTTCAGGCCCCGGTTAGCTAAAAAATGGAAAATCCCCCTTTTTTATACGACCGCAAAAAAATTTTTGTGGTCGTATATTGGTATGACGTTGGCGTCGTCGTCGTCGTCGTCGTCGTCGTCGTCCGAAGACACATTGGTTTTCGCACTCTAACTTTAGTTTAAGTGAATGGATCTCTATGAAATTTTACCACAAGGTTCAATACCACAAAAGGAAGGTTGGGATTGATTTTGGGGGTTATGGTACCAATAGTAAAGGAATTAGGGGCCAAAAATAAGCATTTTTGTAACTTCCAGACATAACTTGTGTGCTAGTGTATGGATCTCTCTGACATTGTACCACAAGGTTCCATATCACAAAAGGAATGCTGGGATTGATTTTGGGGGTAATTGCCTCAAAATTTTAGGAATTAGGGGCCAAAAAAGGGGCAAAAAACAAGCATTTTTCTAGTTTCAGGACAATAACTTGTGTGTTAGTGTATGGATCTTTCTGAAATTGTACTACAAGGTTCAATATCACAAAGGGAAAGCTGGAATTGAGTTTGGGGGTAATTGCCGAAACGTTTAGGAATTGGGAGCCAAAAAGGGGCCAAAAATAAGCATTTTTCTAGTTTCCAGACAATAACTTGTGTTCAAGTGTATGGATCTCTCTGAAATTGTACTGCAAGGTACCATACCACAAAGGGAAGGCTGGAATTGATGATGGGGGTAATTGCCTCAATATTTTAGGAATTAGGGGCCAAAAAGGGGCAAAAAACAAGCATTTTTCTAGTTTCAGGACAATAACTTGTGTGTAAGTGTATGGATCTTTCTGAAATTGTACTACAAGGTTCCATATCACAAAGGGAAAGCTGGGTTTGAGTTTAGGGGTAATTGCCCTAAACGTTTAGGAATTTGGGGCCAAAAAGGGGCCAAAAAGGGGCCAAAAATAAGCATTTTTCTAGTTTCCAGACAATAACTTGTGTTCAAGTGTATGGATCTCTCTGAAATTGTACTGCAAGGTACCATACCACAAAGGGAAGGCTGGGATTGAGTTTGGGGGTGATGAATCATAAGGGGGTTCAAAAAATTGGGGGGGGGGGGGGTTTGCTTTTTTTTCTTTTTTTTCTTTTTTTTTTCTTTTAAAATTTTCCATTTTAAGTTGGTTATTTCTGATTTATATTTAAAAGCAAATAATAATGATATGGTAGGAGATACACACCAAACAGGATGTGTAAATTATTATATAATAAGTATTGTGCAATAGCAAGAAATTTTCAATTGCACAGTATTGCACAATAGCAAGAAATCTTCAATTGCACAGTATTGCGCAATAGCAAGAAATCTTCAATTGCACAGTATTGCGCAATAGCAAGAAATATCCAATAGCACAATATTGCGCAATAGCAAGAAATTGTCAATTGTACAGTATTGCGCAATAGCAAGATATATTTAATTGCACAGTATTGTGCAAAAGAAGATACTTCGTATAAATTGCGTATTTCTTGACCAATTTCAATGGGGTTTTATTCTTGAATTCTTGGGGTTCTTTAATATGCTGAATCTAACCGTGTATTTAGTTTTTGGATTTTGGGCCCCGTTTTTAAATTGGTCCACATTGAGGTCCAAAGGGTCCAAAATTAAACTTTGTTTGATTTCATCAAAAATTGAATTATTGGGGTTCTTTGATATGCCGAATCTAACCGTGTATTTAGATTCTTAATTTTTGGTTCTGTTTTCAAATTGGTCTACATTAAGGTCCAAAGGGTCCAAAATTAAACTTCGTTTGATTTTAACAAAAATTTAATTCTTAGGGTTCTTTGATATGCTGAATCTAAACATGTATTTAGATTTTAGATTATGGGCCCAGTTTTCAAGTTGGTCCAAATCGGGGTCCAAAATTAAACTTTGTTTGATTTCAACAAAAATTGAATATATGGGGTTCTTTGATATGCTGAATCTAACCATGTATTTAGATTTTTGGTTTTTGGGCCCCGTTATCAACTTTGTCCACATTGAGGTCAAAAGGGTCCAAAATTAAACTTTGTTTGATTTCATCAAAAATTGAATTCTTGGGGTTCTTTCATATGCTGAATCTAACCATGTATTTAGATTTTGGATATTGGACCATAATAGGTGAATGTCCAATTTAAAATTTTTAAGTTCTTAGACCACATTCATTCTGTGTCTGAAACCTATGCTGTGTCAAATATTTAATCACAATCCAAATGCAAAGCTGTATCAAGCTTGAATGTTGTGTCCATACTTGCCCCAACTGTTCAGGGTTCGACCTCTGCGGTCGTATCAAGCTGCGCCCTGCGGAGCATTTTATTAATGAATAAAACCCTATAACTTTGAAACGTAAAATCTAAAATTTATATAAATCAAAAGGGAGTTCACGTCAATAGATATAAATTATTCATCAAAGTTTCATGAAAACTGCTCAAAGCATTTTTGAGTTATTGTCCGAAAACTGGAAAATCCCCCTTTTTTAGCTCACCTTTCCTAAAAGGAAATGTGAGCTTTTGCCATCACTTGGAGTGAATATTATTATAGATAAAGATAAACTGTAAACAGCCAAAATATTCAGCAAAGTAAGATCTACAAATAAGTTTTATATGACCAAAATTGTCAATTGACCCCTTAAGGAGTTATTGCCCTTTAAAGACAATTTTACACAATTTGTTTATCATGTTTTCTAACTTTAAAAAATCTTCTCCTCTGAAACTATAGAACCAAATTAAACCAAACTTAAGCTGAATGATTCTTAGGTTATCTAAAATAAAGTTTGTGTTTAATTTTCTGTTTCCGCAGAAAACATGGCCGCCATGGCTAAAAATAGAACATAGGGTAAAATGCAGTTTTTGACTTATATCCCAAAAACTAAAGCATTTAGAGCAAATCAGACAAGAAGTCTTCATTAGGTCAAGGTCTACCTGCCCTGAAATTATCAGCTAAATCGGGTATCTGATTTTAATGTTATTGCCCCTGAATTGATAATTTTAAGGAAATTTTGCAGTTCTTATATGCCCGTTTACGGGTCGTATCATGGTATACCGTTGTCCGTCTGTCCGACCGTCCGTCTGTCTGTCCGTCGTCAACATGTCGGACAATAACTCAAGAATGCTTTCACCAACTTGCAAGAAATTGTGGTGAATTGTTTATATCTATTGACATGAGCTCCCTTTCGATTTTTATATATTTTAGATTTTACATTTCCGAGTTACAGGGTTTTATTCATAAAAAAAGGGGGATTTTCCAGTTTTCATACAAAAAATCAAAAATGCTTTCAGCAGTTCTTATGAAACTTTGGTGAATTGTTTATATCTATTGATGTAAGCTCCGTTTAGAATTTTATCAATTTTACATTTTACATTTCTGAGTTATGGGGTTTTATTCAGTAAAAAAGGGGGGATTTTCCAGTTTTCAGACAATAACTCAAAAGTGCTGTTAGCAATTCTCATGAAACTTTGGTGAATTGTTTATATCTAGTGATGTAAGCTCCCGTAACATTTTCATAAATTTCTAATATGACATTGAGAATTAATTGAACTTTAATTGTTTATAGTCTGACAACAGATTTACTAAGTATTGCGCAACAGCACAGTGTATTGCACAACAGCAAGAAATCTTTAATTGAATATAAATTCAATTCATATAACCAATTTCAAGTTCTTTGACTACATTTATTCAGAAACCTATAATATGTCAAATATTTAATAAAATCCAAATGCAGACCTGTATCAAGCCGGAATATTGTGTCCATTTTTGCCCCAACTGTTCAGGGTTGGACCTCTGCGGGCGTATCCAGCTGCGCTCAGCGAAGCAGTTTATTGGTTATTATCTTGATTATTATTATAGATAAAGATAAACTGTAAACAGCAAAAATGTTCAGCAAAGTAAGATCTACAAATAAATTTAATATGACGGACAACTGTATACCATACTAAGTACCGTAAACAGGTGTTTAAAACCCTTTCCAGTTGCAGTGGCAGATTAAGGGTGCCCGGGCCCCGCACAAGGAACTACAAATATGGTAAATCAAATCAAATCAAATCGAATATTTTATTGTCGTATAAACTTTACAGTTTGTGACCAACATGTATTAACACAATAAACATATATACATACATATCAAACATACACAATAAAAAACAGCATCAAAATTTATAAAAACAAACAAGCTGTTAAGAGTCCCCTGCCCTCAGTTCTAATGACTTTTTCAAGAAGGATCCTAACTTGTTTGTTTGTAAGGCGTTGATGAATTTAGTCAGGAATGAATTTTTTCTTCTTCATTTAAATTATTAAAGTTATTATTTTCAGTACATATGTGTTCAAAAAAGGCATTTCTTAGTGTTTTATTATAATCACAATAGAGTAAAAATGTTTCTCATCCTCTAGTATTTTACATTTATGACAAAGTCGTTCCTTTCTTGGGATTTTAAAATATCTCCCCTTTTCAATTAAGAGGGAGTGATCACTTAGTCTAAATTTAGTGATCAATCTCCTTATCTAAAAATTAGATATATTTAGATAAGATTCTAGTTTGCAATCTTTTTTAAGTTTTTTATATAGATAAAATTTACTTTTATCATCAATGTTTTCAAATTTAGTTTCAATTAAATCTTCATATCTATTTTTATACGACCGCAAAAATTAAACATTTTTTGGTCGTATATTGGTATGACGTTGGCGTCGTCGTCGTCGTCGTCGTTGTCGTCGTCTGGCGTCGTCCGGCGTCGTCCGAAGACACATTGGTTTTCGCACTCTAACTTTAGTTTAAGTGAATGGATCTCCATGAAATTTTACCATAAGGTTCAATACCACGAAAGGAAGGTTGGGATTGATTTTGGGGGTTATGGTACAGTTAAGGAATTAGGGGCCAAAAAGGGGCCAAAAATAAGCATTTTTGTAACTTCCAGACAATAACTTGTGTGTAAGTGTATGGATCTCTCTGACATTGTACCACAAGGTTCCATATCACAAAGGGAAGGCTGTAATTGATTTTGGGGGTAATTGCCTCAAAATTTTAGGAATAAGGGGCCAAAAAAGGGGCAAAAAACAAGCATTTTTCTAGTTTCATGACAATAACTTGTGTGTAAGTGTTTGGATATTTCTGAAATTGTACTACAAGGTTCCATATCACAAAGGGAAAGCTGGAATTGAGTTTGGGGGTAATTGCCCGAAACGTTTAGGAATTGGGGGCCAAAAAGGGGCCAAAAATAAGCATTTTTCTAGTTTCCAGACAATAACTTGTGTTCAAGTGTATGGATCTCTCTGAAATTGTACTGCAAGGTACCATACCACAAAGGGAAGGCTGGGATTGAGTTTGGGGGTGATGAATCATAAGGGGGTTCAAAAAATTTGGGGGGGGGGATTTTTTTTCTTTTCTTTTTTTCCTTTTTTTTTTCTTTTAAAATTTTCCATTTTAAGTTGGTTATTTCTGATTTATATTTAAAAGCAAATAATAATGATATGGTAGGAGATACACACCAAACAGGATGTGTAAATTATTATATAATAAGTATTGTGCAATAGCAAGAAATTTTCAATTGCACAGTATTGCACAATAGCAAGAAATCTTCAATTGCACAGTATTGCGCAATAGCAAGAAATCTTCAATTGCACAGTATTGCGCAATAGCAAGAAATATCCAATAGCACAATATTGCGCAATAGCAAGAAATTGTCAATTGTACAGTATTGCGCAATAGCAAGAAATATTCAATTGCACAGTATTGTGCAAAAGAAGATACTTCATATAAATTGCTTATTTCTTGATCAATTTCAATGGGGTTTTATTCTTGAATTCTTGGGGTTCTTTAATATGCTGAATCTAACTGTGTATTAAGTTTTTGGATTTTGGGACCCGTTTTTTAATTGGTCCACATTGAGGTCCAAAGGGTCCAAAATTAAACTTTGTTTGATTTCATCAAAAATTGAATTATTGGGGTTCTTTGATATGCCGAATCTAACCGTGTATTTAGATTCTTAATTTTTGGTTCCGTTTTCAAATTGGTCTACATTAAGGTCCAAAGGGTCCAAAATTAAACTTAGTTTGATTTTAACAAAAATTGAATTTTTAGGGTTCTTTGATATGCTGAATCTAAACATGTATTTAGATTTTTGATTATGGGCCCAGTTTTCAAATTGGTCTACATTAAGGTCCAAAGGGTCCAAAATTAAACTTTTTTGTTTGATTTTAGCAAAAATTGAATATATGAGGTTCTTTGATATGCTGAATCTAAACATGTATTTAGAATTTTGATTTTTGGCCCTGTTTTCAAGTTGGTCTAAATTGGGGTCCAAAATTAAACTTTGTTTGATTTCAACAAAAATTGAATATATGGGGTTCTTTGATATGCTGAATCTAACCATGTATTTAAATTTTTTCTGTGTACCCCGTTATCAAATTGGTTCTTATTAAGGTCAAAAGGGTCCAAAATTAAACTTAGTCTGATTTTAACAAAAATTGAATTCTTGGGGTTCTTTGATATGCTGAATCTAAACATGTGTTTAGATTTTTGATTATAGGCCCAGTTTTCAAGTTGGTCCAAGATAGGGTCCAGTATTTAAACTTTGTTTGATTTCAACAAAAATTGAATATATGGGGTTCTTTGATATGCTGAATCTAAACATGTATTTAGATTTTTGATTATGGGTCCAGTTTTCAAGTTGGTCCAAATTGGGGTCCAAAATTAAACTTTGTTTGATTTCAACAAAAATTGAATATATGAGGTTCTTTGATATGCTGAATCTAACCATGTATTTAGATTTTTTATTTGTGATCCCGCTATCAAATTGGTTCATATTGAGGTCAAAAGGGTCCAAAATTTAACTTTGTTTGATTTCATCAAAAATTGAATTATTGGGGTTCTTTGATATGCCAAATCTAACCGTGTTTTTGGTATTTTAATTTGGGTCCCGTTTTTCAAATTGGTCTTCATTGAGGTCCAAAGGGTCCAAAATTAAACTTAGTTTGATTTAAACAAAAATTGAATTCTTGGGGTTCTTTGATATGCTGAATCTAAACATGTGTTTAGATTTTTGATTATGGGCCCAGTTTTCAAGTTGGTCCAAGTTGGGGTCCAAAATTAAACTTTTTTTGATTTCAACAAAAATTGAATATATGGGGTTCTTTGATATGCTGAATCTAAACATGTATTAAGATTTTTGATTATGGGTCCAGTTTTCAAGTTGGTCCAAATTGGGGTCCAAAATTAAACTTTGTTTGATTTCAACAAAAATTGAATATATGAGGTTCTTTGATATGCTGAATCTAACCATGTATTTAGATTTTTTATTTGTGATCCCGCTATCAAATTGGTTCATATTGAGGTCAAAAGGGTCCAAAATTTAACTTTGTTTGATTTCATCAAAAATTGAATTATTGGGGTTCTTTGATATGCCAAATCTAACCGTGTTTTTGGTATTTTAATTTGGGTCCCGTTTTTTAAATTGGTCTTCATTGAGGTCCAAAGGGTCCAAAATAAAACTTAGTTTGATTTAAACAAAAATTGAATTCTTGGGGTTCTTTGATATGCTGAATCTAAACATGTGTTTAGATTTTTGATTATGGGCCCAGTTTTCAAGTTGGTCCAAGTTGGGGTCCAAAATTAAACTTTTTTTGATTTCAACAAAAATTGAATATATGGGGTTCTTTGATATGCTGAATCTAGCCACGTATTTAGATTTTTAATTTGTGAACTCCATTATCATATTGGTTCATATTAAGGTCAAAAGGGTCCAAAATTAAACTTTGTTTGATTTCATCAAAAATTGAATTATTGGGGTTCTTTGATATTCCAAATCTAACCGTGTATTTAGATTTTTAATTTTAAGTCCCGTTTTTTAAATTGGTCTACATTAAGGTCCAAAGGGTCCAAAATTAAACTTAGTTTGATTTTAGCAAAAATTGAATTCTTGGGGTTCTTTGATATGCTGAATCTAAACATGTGTTAAGATTTTTGATTATGGGCCCAGTTTTCAAGTTGGTCCAAGATAGGGTCCAGTATTTAAACTTTGTTTGATTTCAACAAAAATTGAATATATGGGGTTCTTTGATATGCTGAATCTAACCATGTATTTTGATTTTGGACATTGGACCATAATAGGTAAATTAAAAATATTCAGGTTCTTAGACCACATTCTTTCTGTGTCAGAAACCTATGCTGTGTCAAATATTTAATAACAATCCAAATTCAGAGCTGTATCAAGCTTGAATGTTGTGTCCATACTTGCCCCAACTGTTCAGGGTTCGACCTCTGCGGTCGTATCAAGCTGCGCCCCAGCGAAGCATTTTATTCATTTTTAACTTTATATCTTTTTTATTTTATTTACATCTTTTATGTCCTTACAAGTAGAAAGAATATTAAGGTCAATATTAGTCTATTCAACAATATTTTTTGCATATGTATACCATGAATAAGTTCCAGTCAAATCTAGAGACTGCATGTGCTAGAGAAAAAGCTTCCTTTATCAATGGATTAATATTATTAGTATATAGTCTAGCTAAATATAAAAGGGTTTGTGTTTTAATAAAACATTCTATAGGCAATCTTTCTAATTCGGTGTGTTCCCATTTCGCCTTAGCTGTGAATTCCAGGTAAAAAAGGTAAAAAAAATACTAAGGCGATATGGGAATTGAACTAAGGTGAAATGTGAGTTTAGATAAAAAAAATAAATAAACAAATTAAACCTCTGTGTTTTTATAACAATTTAAACAACATGTAATTAAGGAAGTGTTTCTCTTGAATTATCATTTTTATATTCATTTATTAAAAGTGACAATTTTTATGATTTCAAAAGTTGTGAAATCAGAAACAATCTTCAATAAAAACATTAGTCAGTACGAAAGTTGCTTCTCTTGTTTTTAATTTAATAAAAGTTGCAATTTTATGAATTTTATGCAATTAGAAAACTTTACATTATGCAACACAAAAAGTTAAAAAGAACAAAAAAAAACAACTGTTTTCCCACAGACTTGTTAGCATATATATTAAACAAAAACTTTAATAAAAAAATGAAATAATAAAAAATCGTTAAAATTGTGTTAATGTGCATCCAGAAATGCAGTTGCTCATGTCTTTCCAAACGCAGAACTCAAAGGTTGTTTGTTCCACTACGCAAAAGCCATATGGAAAAAGACACAAGAATATGGGCTTCAAACTCAATACAAAGATGTCCCGGATGTCAACAAACTCGTCCGTTGTGCAGCAGCCTTACCATTACTGCCCTTGGATCGTTTGGTTACACGCCTTGGAAAACGCACCACAGACAGATGCTTGCACCAAATTAACCGCCTATGTAATTCTGACATGGATAGAGGGCAGATACCCACAACCAACCTGGAACCACCTCCAAACAGAAGGACCCAGGATAAATAATCATTTAGAGGGCTGGCATAACAAGCTGAAAAAGAGGATCAAAACAGCACATCCAAACATATTTGAAATTATCAATGTGTTCAAGAAAGAGCAAGCAGCTAACGATGTAAAGAAAGTACAGTATGCAGCAGGTGGCAAGATGAGGGGAAAAACTAAAAAGTATAGATAAGTAGAAGAAAGATTCACCACTCTGAAGGAAAACCTACATATGGTACAACTGACTATATTCAGTATGGTGATGCTGTATCCTACATCCTTAAATTTGGGAACTAAATGAATTTTGAACATTCAAATGTGTTCATCAGTGCCTTGTTTTTCACAATATGAACTATCATATATAGTACTATTTATTTATGTTTATGGAAACAATTCTTATGTTTTATGTATCAGTGCTTTTTTCTCATGCTATTATTTATTACATGTACATTTTCTCTATTAGTATGCTAATCTAAAATTGTGTGTGCTTGTAATTCAGTGCTGATTCAGAAATAAAATATTTGTTTATGATTGTGTGATATTTGTCTTTATTTATTCATTAAAATATGAAATATTCCGTATCCTATTTGTCATCTCTAATAAGACTTTATTTACAAAATATATTGCACAAGTAAAAAGATACATATTCAGAAAAAGAAGTGCAACTATAAAAAAGAATTATTTAAAAAGTTGGACAATCGGGTAGACACCAAAAATTAAAAAAAAAACATCTTCTTTTAAAAAGTATTTCATGGCAGAATTTGGCATCAAAATAACAAATATCAACTAATTGCAATACAAACAAAAAATATCTTAATTACATTGTTTACACAAGCTCCCATTTCGCCTTAGTTAATTCTTGTGTACCTGCAAATTTGTACTAAGGCGAACTGGGATTAATTTTATATAATGATTTTGACAGCTAAGGCGAAATGAGAATAAGCCCCTAATTCAACTCTTGCTCCTAAATTGGATGCATTTTTTCTTATTCCTAGAGTAGATTTACAAAATTTAAGATGCATATTTTCAATAGGGGTTTTGTCAGTAAAATCAAGTTGATTAATTTGTTTTCCTGAAGATAAGGCTCTGTTTTTGGCTCTATGAAAAGAAATATATGTATCCAAGTATGTTACTTCTGAATTATAGTCATAATTGGTTTTACTAAAGAATCAAAAAGACTATTTGCTACTTTTATAGGTAGATAATTCAATGATTTAGTATAGGACTTTATTGCAAAAAATACTTTTTTTGCTTTTTTTGTCAGCTCTAAAGTACTTTGTGATAAATTTCCTTTACATTTTATCAACATTCCCAAAAATGAATATTCTGATATGCTCTCTATGGCTTCATTCTCATAGGAAATATGTGATGTTTCACCATTTTGTTTGGACTGACTGAAAATCATGGATTTTGTTTTATTTGTATTTAAAGAGAGTTGTCATTTGTTACAAAATAATTTAACATTATTTAAAGTGTTTTGAAGACCCTCTTTCAATTCTGACAGGATCAAAAGATTATCCGCAAAAAGGAGGCATCCCAACTTACTATTTATAAGCTTAAGGGGACTTGAATCATCTCCCTCAAAAAATTTTAAAATATCATTTATGAAGACATTAAATAAAGTGAGGCTCAGGGTGTCTCCTTGTTTAACCCCTCTAGCAATATTAAAAAATTCTGTTACATAATCTTTGTTTTTCAAAGATGTTTTAGTATTTAAGTATTGTTGTTTTAGAACTCTGTAAAAAGACCTGCCAACTCCCATTTTGCATAATTTATAAAGTAAAGCAGTTCTCCATACTGAATCAAATGTCTTTTTTTAGATCTATAAAGCAGGCATAAATCTTTTTTTTTTCTTTTTATGTAAATATTTATTAATCAAGGACTTCAATAAAAAGATGCTATCAGCTGTTCTGTGATTTTCTCTGAAACCAAACTGACAATCACTTAATTGTTTGTCAACAATCTTGATTAGCCTATTATTCAATATGGCATTAAAAATTTTTGGTCGATTACTTATAAGACAAATTCCTCTATAATTACTAGGGTCTAACTTGTCACCTTTTTATGTAAAGGGATCATGAAAGAAAATTTCCATGAATCTGGATAATTACCTGTCATTAAATTCAAATTAAAAACTTTTACAATAGAATTAATTATCACAGGTTGTGAATGTTTATTCCATTCACAATTCTATCAATATTATTTCATTCACAATTCTATCTGGACCTGCTGGTTTGTTTACTTTAAGGTTTGAAATGACCAGTTTTACCTCAGCAAATGTAATTGGTGCATCAGTTTCCATATTCAATTCAATATTATCCTCTAGAATGTTTAATTCATGTTCCAGTTTATCTACAAAGGGTTTATCATATGATGCTGGTGTACCCTGATCCTGAAAATGTTTTATGATTTTATTTTCATTCATTAAAATTTCAGGAATATCTTCTTCAATATTTGGTTTCTGTTTATTGCCTTTAGAACATTCCAGTATTCTTTTGGATTATTTTTAAAATTATCTGAAAGTGATTTATAAAGTTTTTGGTGATATTCAATTTTTTTCTGTTTAATCATTTTTTTTAGTTTTTTACATAATTCAAAATATTTAGGTTTTAAACTTTCATTGTCATTTAAGTTATTCTTGATTTTATTTCCCATATAGTTTATTTGTCTTTTTGTTTCATATACACATGTACTGTCCATATAACTTGTTTAATTTTTTTCTTTTTCTTTTTAGTTGGTTTAGATATGCCTTAACACACAGTACATGTATTTTCTGCAAAAGTTTGTAAAATTTTTGTAAGTTTTTCAGTTGCACCATCAACGCCTAGTTTATTGCTATCAAAATGTTGCATCTCTAAATCTAAAATTTCCTTTTTAACATTTTCTGTTAATAGAACATCAATTAATTTTGAAAATGACAATTCTGTCCATTTGTATGATTTAATCAAATGCCATCTCTTTTCATCTAAACATTTCTTCATACATGTATCCAGAGACATATAATACAATATTATATGTCTCTGATGTATCTGATATAATAGAACAATTCATATATAAGTTTATTTGAACATGATCTGATAAACATGTAAAGTCATTTGTTTTAAAGTATTTTACCTCAGACAGGAGACTCTCACTTGCAATGGCATAATCAACTGTACTGAACCTAGTATTACACATATAAGTAAAATATCCCAGGAAATCTCCCCCAAAAAAAACGGCCATTGAGTATATGTAGCCTTGAGGATGAACATAATTCAAGTAATTTATTCCCCAGAGTATTCAAAGTGTTATCTTGATTTACTCTTCTGATTTCAATATCAGTTATATAGCTCTCTGGAAGAAGGTTAATACATGTACCACCAAAATTATTTATTTCATCTGAGTCATTTTCTATGTAATCTGCTTTCATTGCAGTTCTAGAATTAAAATCCCCAATTAAAATAATTTGTCCTTCAATAGAAAATGAACTAATTTCATTTTCAAGATTTTCTAAGTCACTATCATAATGTGCTGATGAAAAAGGGGGAATATAAACAGCACAAAGATATAATTCTTGTTTTAGTCCAAAGAAATACTTTAGCTTTAACCATAATCTATTCTGGGATGACGTAGCATCTTTAAGATAAGAAATCCCCTTGTAAAATTGTTTTTTAATCGTGACTATAATGCCTCCACTATGTCTATTGGCTTTTTTGGTTTTCTTGCGTATTTTAGAGATAATGTTATAGCCTTCAATTTTAAAATCTTCCGACCCCCCCCCTTCCAGGTTTTTAAAAGTATATTTATATCTTTATTTAAAAAATCCAGAAACATTGGGTCTTTCATCTTATCCCCAAGGCCATGTACAATTTCCATGAGGAAATTGACAATTTTTTATGAACTCTGTTCATTTTTAATTTTGACTAGTGCCAGTTATATATTAAACCTTCTTGTTGGCCAGAAAACCTTCAATTATAATTAGACAGTTTGGTTAATGTTTCTATAAACATGATAGATTTAAACTATAATAATAGTTCCAAATATTTATTTTTTTATTTTTTTTTATTCATGACTGCTAACAATACAACAGTCTAGGGGAAATAACTCTTTTCATTGTTAAAATGAATATTACAAGTGTTCTGTAGAACTAACTGAATACTACAAGTGTTCTGTAGAACTAACTTTAACATAATAAATCACCCCAAAAAAATATATATATACAGATATTTCTACATTTCTTCATGAAACTAATATATTTTTCTAAACACCCATCACGAATATGTACAGTGTATATTGAAAAATAAGCAATTTTATCTCATTACATTGTACTTTTTATGCGGTGAGGGCATTAAGTTTTACCCTTGTCCGTCTGTACGTACGTACGTCCCAAAATTGGTTTCTGTTCTCTAACTTGAGTTTGTCTCAACCAAATGTTATGAAACTTATACACAATGCTTTTTACCACAAAACACAGATCAAGTTTGAATTTTGATGGCGTCACTTTAACCATTCCAGAGTTATGCCCCTTTTTAAATGGAAAAATTGCAAAATTTTTAGTTTTAGTTCTCTTACTTAAGTTTGCCTCAACAAAATGTTATGACACTTATACACAATGCTTATTACTACCCGAAGGGCCAAGTGAGCTTTTCTCATCACTTGGCGTCCGTCGTCCGTCGTCCTCCATCGTCGTTAGCTTTTTACCGTTTACAAATCTTCTCCTCTGAAACCACTGGGCCAAATTTAACCAAACTTGGCCACAATCATCATTAGGGTATCTAGTTTTAAAAATGTGTCCGATGACCCCGCCAACCAACCAAGATGGCCGCCATGGCTAAAAATAGAACATAGGGGTAAAATGTAGATTTTGGCTTATATCTCTGAAACCAAAGCATTTAGAGTAAATCTGACATAGGGTAAAACTTATTATCAGGTCAAGATCTATCTTCCCTGAAATTTTCAGACAAATCTGACAACCTGTTGTTGGGTTGCTGCCCCTGAATTGGTAATTTTAAGGAAATTTTGCAGTTTTTGGTTATTATCTTGAATATTATTATAGAAAGAGATAAACTGTAAACAGCAATAATGTTCAGCAAAGTAAGATCTACAAATAAGTTGCATGACCAAAATTGTCAGTCGACCCCTTTAGGAGTTATTGCCCTTAATAGTCAATTTTTAACAATTTTTCGTAAATTTTTGTAATCTTTTACAAAAATCTTCTTCTCTGAAACTACTGAGACAAATTTAACCATACTTGGCCATAATCATTATTAGGGTATCTAGTTTAAAAAATTTGTCCGATGACCCCCGCCTACCAACCATCATGGCCAATTTGGTTAAAAATAGAACATAGGGGTAAAATGCAGTTTTTGGTTTATATCTCTGAAACTAAAGCATTTAGAGCAAATCTGACAGGTGGCAAATATGTTCATCAGATTTAGATTTATCTGCCCTGTAATTTTCAGACAAATCCGACAACCCGTTGTTGGGTTGCTGCCCCTGAGTTAGTAATTTTACAAAAAAATTGCAGTTTTTTGTTGTTATCTTAGATATCATTATAATATCTAATATATCTAATACTATTAATTATGATTTTAACCTTATTTAACATGATTTCCAAAGCATCAGTAAATAAAGGTGAGCGACACAGGCTCTTGATAGCCTCTAGTTTAATCATCTTATTGTTGTAATAATACTAGTTAATCCTTTTATTATTTCGACTAAAATTTTCTTATCAAAACTTGAATATTTACATTCTAAAATGCATAGGGCTTTTTACAAGTCCCACTCCTAACTATTAATAGACTAATACCTGGATACCAATAATCGTAAATATTGTAAACACGGCAATTTTGGCAAAATGCTAACCCTTGTCAACACTCCTTGTCTCATTAATTTGTTTTAATAAGATATATAATAACTAAACTCTTTGTTACTGGGCTACTTTATTCCCTTCTAAATTAGCTTTCGTTTAGCATACATATTTGCATAATTTACCTTCATCATGTTTAGTATTCTACTTTCTTTTTCCATACGATTTAAGTCCGCCATAGATTTCTTTTCAGTGGATCGAATTATATAGGACAATCTCCATTGTGTTTCGGCCTTAATATAACCGTGGGATTGTAAACCGTTGTATTCCGTTTAAACAGAATGTTTTGTGTCATGTACACAGTGTAAAGTGCGTATCCAGTTAGTTCATTTTCACTGTTGTATGCGAGTATGTCTATTGTAGAATAAAGGATGATGGGAAAAACTGCGTTTGTTTACTTTTTGAAAATACAAAATAATTGATTTGAATATATGTTTTAACAGAATTTCAATAGAATATAAATTTTTAATTCATAATAACAGGATTAAAGTCCAAGAAAGTGTAATTTAAGCAGCAGAATCCATAATATTAATTTCTGAATGCGATTCATTTTAACTATAGATGCGATGAATTATCACTGTAAGTGCAATCATTTCTGATGTGGAATTTTTGGAGGTGCGATGAATTTTCATTGTCGTTTTATATGATAATTCGACATGCAACAACTGAAAATAGTTTTTAAATAACTTTGATATTGATGATATTTAAAATGCAAGCTAGTCGTAGATACTTACTTGAATATACACGGGTATAAGGTAACCACGTTCATATCATGCATATTCAAAAATTGTTGGTGTGTTTGTTATTAGCTTGTCATGGATCCGAAAATTTACTGGAGCAGAACATCCATGAATATAACGTATTTCTACGATGAAAAGTTTAAGAACTCGCTTAAAAAACGCTTTGAAAATTTGTCACGCCGTGTCATACATATTTCTTCATATTGATATCTACAACGAACGATAGTAAAGAAAGTAAACAAAATACAAAGAGAATGAATCGTACAGTGCCAAAATTCTGAGGTCAGTTTTTCAAGTAAATGTCTTCAAATAAAATTAAAACAATGGGTTTTTCATTCGTATTATGTATTTTTATTCACTTGTTGTCGAGTATCGAGTTGCAAGTTACAAAAGTCGAGTTGCGAGTTATGAAAGTCGAGTTGCGAGTTACAAAAGTCGAGTTGCGAGTTTCGAAAGTCGAGTTGCGAGTTACAAATGTCGAGTTGCGAGTTACGAAAGTCGAGTTGCGAGTTACGAAAGTCGAGTTGCGAGTTACGAAAGTCGAGTTGCGAGTTACAAAATTAGATTTGCGTGAAAATGGGGTAAACTATTTTAAATTTTTTGGTGAACCTCTTTAACATTTTTGAATGATGATTGCTTATTGAATTGTATACAGTATTGTTGATTCTTTTTGTTGTTTGGACTTCATCTGAGTCTCGTGTAAAAAAAAATGAATGGATTGCTTACATATAATCACTACGCAACGTATGGTTATTTTCTGAAGAAACAGATAGCCTTTTGAAATACAGCGGATGGCTTGTATTCTAATTATCATTAAATTTCATAGCTAGCACCGTCATATTAAACGTAAAGGGAGATAGCAACTAAACTATAGTACATATATGTAAAAGACCCCTTCTGCAGATTTTGTTAAGAGTGGACTATTTGTGGCAGCTGCAGAGGAAATATTTGTTAGGGACCCCAAAATTTATTCTTTGGCAGTGACACTCAAAATTGTGGACGTTTAAGTTATGTATTTCTAAATTGGCTAGAGGTGAAGGGGGAAGGTTGAACGCTCATAATACCTGTTTAACCCCGCCGCATTTTTGCGTCTGTCCTAAGTCAGGAACCTCTTGCCTTTGTTGGTCTTGTATATGTTTTAATTTTGGTTCATCTACATGTTTTGGAGCATAGAATGGCGTCCATATTCTTGATATAGTGTTCATTGTGTTTCGGGGCCTACTCGGGGCTGCCTCTGGGTGTGGGATTTCTCGCTGTGTTGAAGACACATTGGTGGCCTTGGGTTGACTTGTATATTTTGGTTGGGTTGTTATCTCTTTGACACATTCCCCATTTCCATTCTTTATTCTATACATGTAGCTGTCAAAGATACTTTTGTAAAAGAGACAAAAGAAGCAGTATTGGAATATGTAACTTCTTTCTAAAAAACGGGTTAATCATAACCAATACAAAAAAGAAGATGTGGTATGATTGCCGATGAGACAACTCTCCACAAGAGACCAAATGACACAGAAATTAACATTTATAGGTCAACGTACGGCCTTCAACAATCAGCAAAGCCCATTCTGCACAGTCAGCTATAATGACAAAGTATATAAAACAATTCAAACGAGAAAACTAACGGCCTAATTTATGTACAAAAAATGAACGAAAAACAAATATGTAACAAAATAACAAACGACAACCACTGAATTACAGGCTCCTGGCTTGGGACAGGCACATACATACAAAATGTGGCGGGGTTAAACATGTTAGCGGGATCCCCCCCCCCCCCCTTAACCTGGGACAGTGGTGTAACAGTACAACATAAGAACGAACTATAAAAATCAGTTCAAACAGGCTTAACTCATCAGATGGATAAAAATACAAATACTACAAATACAAGTGGACGTGGCCGGGTACTTGTACATCCAAACAACAGAAAGACACTTAGTACTGTGACAGATCTGAGAGTACTCGCAGTTACTGACAGCAGTTTAAAGCCACTAACAACTAATAAAAAAAAATCATAACCAAATCAATGAAGTTAATTTAGGAATAACATGCTGACAAATATAACTCTTTTGACTTTTTTAAAACGTTGTTTTATATGATACACAATGGCTATTTAATTCATTTTTTTTTTGGGGTGCATGCGTCCTTTAAGGATACATTTTTTTCAAACATTTCCAGAAATAAAACACCAAATGTGTTTTGTTTTCATTAAAATCCGAACAATTTATTAGAAACTTAATGTCAATATATATATTTTCTCCTAATTTTCAGTAGAAATAATCTTTAAATTTATTCACTTCCATTTTAGACAATTTTTTTCTCAAGGAATTCAGAATCAAACAATTCTTTAAAAAAAACCTACGCTTTTCCAAAATATGGATGGCAGATACCTGAATGTACAACTTGATGCCATACTTACCTGGGTAAAACTTTTTTCATGTGCTCTCGTGACAGGTTATACATGATATTAAAATGAAAAGGAAGCACTTTTTTGGTTAGAAAAATGTACAATACCCAGCTGATATCTGAAACTACAACATTTGTATCAAGGCTGCATCAGTGGGAAATCTAGTGACAACATATTACCTCCCCTGTAAATATTAAAAACAGGATCTTCTCAATGTTGTCCCATTTTAGGAAGGACGCTATCAATTATGGATTCACGGGAAAACGTTACCAACTTCAATTTATTTTTACCTTTATGGAACATGCTAATTATCCGAATATATATACAGCTAGATCCGAGAAAGTCAGGGAAAAAATTCCAAAGGAATCGATTGATATGCAGAAAAAAAAATTTGAGGTAAAATTATCGAAATGTTCTTCTAGAGTGGGTGCAATGTAGATATCTCGCCAAGCGAAAATATTTTGTGGTAAAATTAGCGAGAAATTAAAGTTTCAAGCTAAAACCGCCTAAATCCACCCCTGACAACAATCTACAATCACCATAAATTAATGTACAAGAAATCTGTGAGCTTCTATTCATTGAGACTAACCCCATATATTTACCAGAAAACGGGACGTAAGACAAGTAGAATAGAGACAGACCTCAATCCGGAGTACACAAGCTGACCCTCCATATAAAAAAAATCAAGTGAATGTTATGTCAATGGTTAATGAGAAAACTGGTGTAACATTCATATGAGTCAATTGAATATATTCGGGGGGAAATGAAGTAATATGTAATAGATTTGTATGCGTGCAAATGCAATACTGGACTCCTAGCGGATCCTCCGGACCAAATATCAAGTGACTGACTGTTGGATGAACGGACAGAAGTAAAACTATGTCCCTGTTTTCGCGAAGAGCCTCTGAGGTTAGATGGCAAGGTATCCTACAAAATTGGAAAAATCAACAACGATCTCCTAACATCCCTAACTTACGCCCTAAGGGATTCATAATGAGTTTTTAATTTTTTGATTTTCGGAGGTCGTGCCAGACTTTATATATACTGTTTTTGCCGCAAACCACTAAAATCAAAATTAGATGCTTTTACGAAGTTATGTTTATTTTCTTGGGATCCCATGTAATACGGTAGTACGGGTCGGGGGCCTTGATCGTTTATGCATACTTCGGCAAAATTTAAGGTTGCAAGTGAGAAATATATATAGACACAGAGATATTAAATAATGATACAAATTAATAAACTAACCTTTCGCTTGAAACAGTATTTCTATCTTTCATTAAGATTGAATATAACCTGGATTGTTTTCTTGGCTGTGCCATGATGAAATAACCAACCCAACCGCGGTTAGGGCACATTCACCTACTTCGTGGGAATGTGAGTTAGGGATGTTTTGAAACTTCGATTATCAAAGAAACTGTTTATAAAAACCGTAAATACAATGTAGCAATTGTTTTTACTTTAACTGCTAAAAACCTCTAATACTTGTCATCAAACGCATCACCGCGTTTGACACATTCCTTTGAAGTATATAATATTTATAGAACTTAAATAAACCGTAGTTCAGTTGATGAGTAATCAATTCACGTTGGTTCTGTTAAACTTACTGTTTATAATATAATTTGAATGTTAAAACGGATGGAATGCGACGGCTTTAATTTTCGTCGTCTCTTTAGCTGTTTAGATACTTTATTAAGCTGAGGACAACCCATGCTTTGCAAATTGTAGGGGGCGCGCGCCCGCCACGCCCCCGCCTGTATCCGCCCCTGTTTGAAGGTATATTTCATTTGTCTACATGATTTATCTTCTTATGCTTGATTTGTTCAGTACGGTATACATTTTGTCTTATATCTACAGTATATCTTGTTTAATTTTAGAAAATGAACAATGTCGTTCTCATGAAAGAAATTTAAGCGTGCGTGACTTTGCAACATATAAACTCTTATAAATAAGTATCACATAACTCTTTCAAATCCTGCAATCAAAATACCGGGACCCTTCCTTATGCAGTATATAACTTAGTTCGGGTACATGTATGCTTTGTTTATTAAATGCGAAGTAAACCTGAAAATTCTGTTTCAAAAATCAGACGACACGACCGTTTATATATAATTCTTCAGAAATTAGAGAAACATAATATTTTTGTAACTTGCAACTCGACCTTCGTAACTCGCAACTCGACTGGCTTTCGTAACTCGCAACTCGACTTTCGTAACTCGCCACTCGACTTTCGTAACTCGCAACTCGACTTTCGTAACTCGCAACTCGACTTTTGTAACTCGCAACTCGACCTTCTTAACTCGCAACTCGACTTTTGTAACTCGCAACTCGACTTTTGTAACTCGCAACTCGACTTTTGTAACTCGCAACTCGACTTTTGTAACTCGCAACTCGACTTTCGTAACTCGCAACTCGACTTTTGTAACTCGAAACTCGACCTTAGTAACTCGCAACTCGACTTTCGTAACTCGCAACTCGACTTTCGTAACTCGCAACTCGGCCTTTTCAACTCGCAACTTGCAACTCGACGATAAGAAACCCTCGTTAAGAGATTCATTTTTAACAACAACAAAGCACAAAATACACGGTCGTATTCAGTGTAAGAGCCAACCAACTATGCTTTATTTGTAGTTTAATCAAGTTTGAGTTACACAAAAACTGAACAGTACATCAATTAGTCTTTGGTGAAAATATAAGAACGGTCTACCTACCAACATCGCTTCGCGATGTAGTGATTAACGTCAGGAATCAACTGTACGGCGGTTATACCCCGTGGTATAAACCCATATAAACATGTAACAATAAACTGTTTTCAATATTTCTTTGTATTCTCACTTTGCGGATTTGCTTATTTTTAACACCGTCTTATAAGAAATTCAAACATATTTAAGGTGACTCGACTGTTGCTTGAACTTCCTTTACTGTATACACAATGGCATGATAAATATCAGTTGTCCAGTCATCCAAGCGTCAATTGTTTGTGCAAGATGAAAACGTTTCCACTCATTCAATCATGAATTGAGATCGTTTTGTGTTTGCTCAATCTTAGTTACAATGATTAGGGCAACATTTACACAATCAAAGCAAGCAAGCCAACCACACCTTTAAACTATAAGCATTAGAAAAATAGCTAATACGACGTTTTAATTTATTAGTATGCGATGTACATTTAGACCGAAACAGAAACTTTGCTTTTTCGGTGACGTGGATTGGCTGAACTGTCCAAGATATATGTATTAAATGATGGCATGTCATAGGAAAGGATAAATTTTATCCTACATATAGATCTGGATCTGGACAAATTATTAGAAAAAATAAAATTGACTATATTAGCAATAAATACCATTTTTAAGGAATTTATTGATATATTACCTCAGACTTTCACTCACTAAGTATATTTATAAGCAATCCTTCTGACTTCATAAATTTTTTTAGAGAGTCGGCTGAATCAAGACTTTATATAACGAAAATTAATTAATTTCCTTCTGTGAAAATGCTTCGCATATACAATAGAAATGAATCGCCCTACAGTGAAAATGAAAGTCTAGTATCATTATTCGACAGTAAACATGAATCGCATAATTAAAACAGCATAGTGGAATTTGATTCAATATCAACAAGCTGAATAACAAAACCTGTTTTAAGTTAAACAACATTAATAATTATGTTAAAATGTACATTTTTCTGCAAATGAAACTTAACTGCTACTTTTAAATCCCTTGCACGCTCTGTTTGTGAACTATTCTTAATATTTATCTATTTGTATATCCGAGTTTTGCGCCTGGATGGCTGTAGGCGCGATGAAAACCCGTCCGCATCTCATAGTGTTACCTATATCATGAATTTATAAAACAGTACACAATATATATTATTTCTTATTTTTTTCAAAAATCACGAATTTGTCGTCTGTTTATTTATCATTCTACATCAGAACTTCATCACGGATACAGTACAAATGACATTTCAGGATTCGCACATTACATACACTGGTACATCTCTATCGACCTTTGAGTCTGAAGTAAATATGATCTTATCTTATACTAATATATTATGTCCCAGTTATAACCATGTCTAAGTTCTGGGACTATTATGTCCCAGCTAAGTTATATAACAAAAATATGTCAGAATACTATACTGTATAGAGGCTTTCTATTGAGAATAGTATTAGTAAGCTATATCATGAAAAATTAACAGATCTTAATAGGGCTTACATTTTATTACACATAAATAAATTAAACATGACCATACAGGCGGTTCCATGTGTTTTTGTTAGTTTTTTTTCCACATATAAATCTTTTGCAACATCAGATTTTTCCAGGGTTCCATACACCAGATTGGCATGCAATGTTTTATTGGTAAATCTGTCATGGTTAGAAGAGCCTGTCACCAATAGATTGATATGTATTGGTACAAGGAAGAACGATAAACGCAATTGGAATTTGTTCTTACTTCTTTTTTCACTTTCTTTTGTTATATAGTACAGATACTCATGCAGACTCTGTTTTGCAATGATTATGACGGACATAATAACATGTGTTAAAAGTATTATTTACACTGTTACCTGAACAGAATGCCAGAGTTAACATGGGTAAGATTAACTTGAATTGAGATAAAAAAGGCGATGCTATTTTCTTTCTTTTATGTATGCAGATTTGAATTACTTGCATGTTTTGGCTTACCTGGCCTTAAGGGTCATGAACATGTTTAACCCCGCCACATGCTTTATGTGCCTGTCCCAAGTCAGGAGCCTGTAGTTCAGTGGTTGTCGCTGGTTCATGTCTGTCATATTTGTTATTCGTTAATTGTTTTGTTATAAATTAGGCCGTTAGTTTTCCCAATTGAATTGTTTAATATTTTTCGTGTTGGGGCCTTTTATAGCCGACTATATGGTATGGGTTTTTTTCTCATTGTTGAAGGCCATACGGTTGCCTATAATTTCTTACATCCATTTTATTTGAACTTTGGTGGATAGTTGTCTTATTGGCAATCACATCTCATCTCCATATTTTTATATTTGTGAGCTATTGCCATCACTTAAATGGGTTTTTATTTTGAATCTTCTTTTCTAATATTAATGGGCCATGTGGGCTATCGTCATCACTTATCTTTTTTGGAGTTATTGCCCTTTTACGTCATTTTTTGACAATTTAGCTTTTTTTTAAATTATTTTGAAACTATAGTAGATAGGAGGAAACTTCAAACAGTAAAATAACCAAAACTACAAATAAGAGTGCATGACCGATCCGAAGTCGTTGGTTGGTCCGTTATAGGAGTTAATGCCGTCGAATGATGATTTTTTTTATTACCGTGTATTGCCTTGTTGTGGAAACTACAGCAGATAGATAGATTAAAAAATGATCAGCAATATAGAATATCTACAAATAAGTCAAACATGGCCGACATCGTCAATCTACCTAAGCTGGTCCTATGAACAAAGTGTAGTAGTCAGTCGAGAACCAGCTTACAATCTACCCCGTATATGAGTTATTGCACTTGAAAGATTTTTCAAGCATCGACGAAGAAGCTTAGGAGTGCTGGTATAAACGGTGGGGCGTCAACAATTTGTTACAGTTCGTGATTAAGTCTTTGTAAGGGGAACAGCAAACTACTAATAGACCTTTTCAACAACTCTCGACACCGACTATTGACACCTAAAGTTTACAGGAGAAATAGAGGGGTCGTATCAAAGATAAAAATCATTCAGGTATATATATAACATACATGTAACATATACGTACACGTTCGATTTGAACGGTATTATTTTGAAAAAGGACGGATATTAAGCAAATATAGCTATTGTGGATTTTCTGTGTTTTTGTCCCTTTCTTTCATATACTAATAAGCATTTATTAATAAACCATTTCTCTTTCAAATCTATGAATCGGAAAAAAAAATATCGGCAATCTATTTAATATAAATATCATTATTAATATTTAGCTGACGAGTTTTCCATGGAAGACCGCACCGCTTGCCAATAGCCGTTAACTCGTTTTTGGAATGTTATTTCAGTTTTGACTCTACATTTTATCATCCCCATATTAATGAAGTTACGGAGAGGTTGTCATTGTAACGGGACTTTCTATCTGTCCGTTACGCGTCCAAAACACACTTGTGGACATCGTAGAGGTTGCGTTTCTCAACAGATCTTCACTATACTCCTGTACATATTCAATATAATTGACTGTTATAAATTGTCTCTTTGTTATTGATACATTTTCTCCGTTACCGAGAAACACGTCTAGTGTCTTGTCAGAAGCTAGTACTACATAGCCTGTCGAAGCACTTGCGTTTAAGCGTTTCAGTTTTTATTCATATAACTTTGGTTTTCTATGAGAAAATTGTCCTTTTCTCTTGTCCACGGATTTGTTTTTGTTTCTTGATTTTCCCTTTTGTTGATCTACGCTTCGGTTTTCTACTCTTATCTAGTTTCACTATGCTTCCCAATTGTCTTTTTTATTTCACCTCTGACCAAACATAGGGAGAGGTGTTGGATCCAATTATATAAGTAAAACCCCCTCCGAATATGTTATGCGACGGTTCCAAGCCCGGAATATGTTGGTCAATGGTACATTCTTTTCTCGGAAGAATTTTTATTTTACAATATTATGCTGCATGCGGCATTGGATTTGATCCCTTTTTTCTTGTCGGGGTCGATCAGATCTCGCTGCTTGATAATGATTAACCGACAGTATTGAAGATCACGCGGTAACTCTAAATGTCTGTTTTATGTGTTGCATTGTGAGATTTTATGCTTTATTCGTGCCGTGTCTGCCTTATCCCATTATTGCCAGTCAAAGTCTGTTTTGTGCTTTTGGAATTAAAAACAAAATATAACCAAAATATGAAATAGGACATTCGCTTTATCTAAATGTTCTGTACAACTTGTCACTGAATACAGATTTAAATTGAACATAGTATGAGTGAATTAAAAAAAAAAACTGCTAAGTATAAAGTACATAACGAAGGAATCTCGAGTCCAAAAATAACGGACTTTGTATAGAAATGTGCCGCCCATGTCAATAGACATAAAACAATTGTCTGTTTAAATATTTACACTACTTTTATTTTTTTCATTTTCCTAGTTTGAAGTTGCTTTAATCTCATCTTCTAAAAATATTGCATAGAATATTAAAGATCTCCCTTTTATTCATTCATGGGGGTCCCTCAATTTTGTATTCTCTTACTTTTTAAGCCATTTTCTATTTTTATTTGTGTTGCCCATTATTCTCTATTCTTTATAATTTAGCACCCCCATTGTCCTCAATTCTTCATTTTTTTTTGTCTATTTTTGTCTATTCTTAATTTTTTTGCCCCACGATTCTGTAGTATTGGTCCATTTATGTCTATTCTGTAAGCCCCATCAAGACCCTCATTCATATACTTAATTCAAAAATAAAATCAAAGAATTTAAATCAGTAAATGGTTTACAACCAAAAAAAGAAAAAATATCGTTGTGGTAAATATATATAGGCAACAAATAAATCCTTTTAATTCAGTTACTGGTAACCATTATATACAACCATTACTACTTTGAGACGACCACTTACATCTTACCTGTCGTAGTCGTTGTCAACTGTAGGTGTAGACAATTGTTGAAAAGGTCTAATAGAAAGTCAATGATATTTGGTATGCAGTTGTATTAGCATATAGGTACATTTCCATACATATTATTTGACCTTGCACCTTAGTCATGCTTTATTGAATTGATTTTTTTTTCATCTTTTACATATGTTGGTGTATATTGTCATTTTCATTTCAGCATTTGCAATTTATTATTAGATTACATACAGGAGAGACAAATCTCTGTATTTCAATATGTATTACCGTTTTTGTTTTTTTTCCAGGAGCGATAATAGATGGAGAGAAATTGCACATAGAAAAATGATCTTCGAAAGAGTCAACATGGTCGAAAACTTCAGTTGACCCTTTTTTAGAAGGTTTTGCAGGATAAAGACCATTTGTTTACACATTTTTTTTTCGATTTTTGCAGAAGCCATAATAGAAAGAAGGAAATTTAAAAAAAAACCCCAAAAAATGGTTCAGCAAAATAAGATCTATAAATAAGTCAAGATTATAGAAATCGTTAATTGACCCCATACAGAAATTATTGACATTGAAAGACACTTTTTACCCATTTTGTCCATTTTCGTCAAAATCTTTAGTAAATAGGAAGAAACAATGATCATCAAAATAAGATCTACAGTCATACGAGTCAAATGGTTGAAAATGTCAGTTTCTTATATATGAGTTATTTCCTCTGGAATAAATCTAAACTATAATAGATAGGTAGAAACCGTAAACAGCAAAAATGATCAGCAATACCAGATCTAAAAACAATACAAAATTGAACGAAATCTTTGGATGACATTTTTTATAACTTATTTACCTTCCATGACTATTTTGGACTTATTTCGAGTCTTTTGCTAATTATCTCTAAAACTAAAATATATAGGCAGTACCTTCGAAAAGCAAAATGTCGATAGGTTAGCGAATAAGGCTCTTTTATGTATGTATATATAATTTTATATATATCCAGAAAATCGCTTCGTAGTACGTTCATTTATCTGTTGTGTGTGTCTGTTTACCTTGATTTTGGTCAGTCGGTTATAAGTCTTACATATAAGAGCTATAAGAGCTCATCGATGCTTCATTTCAATGCATGAGTATCCGAATGTCAACAAAGATTTACTTGATTGCTATATATTGAGGCTATAAGAAAGCTTAGATAGAGAAGTTAAAGATAAGGCATCTGTGAGTAATTTCCTCGAATTCTAAGAAACTAATCACGTGGTTCAACCCTCGAGATTAGTTGTATCAATATTCTTTTCTTCTTTTTTTTATTTGGGGGAGGGAGCATTTTGCAATATGCAGCAGTTTCTAAGCAATCCTGTATATAATTGTATATAATCTTGAAAGGATATAGAGGATATTCGTTTACGATTTCGAACTATGTGGTACTGCACAAAATGCTTATCTGTAGCGTTCAGTTGTCACATATAATACTGCATTGACATCGTAAGTTATGGTCTCTATTGCAATGAACCCATATCATATGATACAAAAATGGTATCTGCATGGAATTAAACATATAACATGTAAATGACCAACATCCAATCAACATTTTACCAAATATCTAACTTATCATTTTTACTAACAATATTCCACATCTTGAAATTTATGTTTTTGTATCTTAATTGAAATATCTCCATATAGAAGAAGTTGGTTGTAATCCTTCTAGCTATTCATATTCCAACAGACGGTAAATAGACTGTCACAGTTTTGTTGATTTAAGATCGTATACTCTCTCCTCCTCCATCATTTTAACATCTATTCATAGAAAAGCAGTTCTTTTAGTATATGAATTATTTAATCTTAACTAGAACAATAAGCCTAAAAATCTAACGTCCTTGCATAGGTTATTGAAATAAAACAGCAATAGGTAAATTTTTAACTATTTATTTTTGCACTATTTCATAACATATAAACAATAACAAAGTCTTTTAACAAACATTTTGCACTAGTAATAACATTTCAGCACCATAAAACTGAAGCACCATTCGTCATATCGCACTGTTCTACAATATATATTTGAGCAAGTTGAGTAAAATAAATCCTTATATAGCATGAAAACAGTTATTACCGTTAATGTCATTGATTGTGGTTAAATAACCCATCTAGCACTGAAAATAAATCTTCATCATCACATGTGAATGCTTGTCGGCGTTTAGCTGGGTGATTATCTTCTTCGTCCGAGAAAAGTCGACGCTTAGTACCCCTCTTTTTCTTGTCGACGCGAGACAAGGTTGTCCGCTCTGGGGTTTGTTCTTCAGCATTTCGTAACGATGTCGTGATATCGGGTGTAAATAGGTCTGTGGTTGGTGCTATTCCGTCGAATAGGTATTCATCATCGATACTAAGTGTGGTAGAACAGTTGGAAAAATCATCATCTGTGTTTGATGGTGTTGTAGAGTAAACTGAGTTTTCTTCATCGCTATCATCAAGAATTTCATCTATAAAACTGTCTGTTTCGCTGCACTCTAAGTCTGTACATGATTCTGAAAAAAAGGAAATAATTTTTATTACACAGGTACATGTAAGTAAGTGTATACAAGTCAATTTGCTTGGTTATGTAATATTAAATTTAAAATTTTCCTAAATTTTTTTTTTTGTAACATGAAAAATGAGTATAAACTGGGACCATATAGTTCTAGATGTAAAGCAGTTTTTTTTTCATGTTGATTGTTTAATATATTGCATCGAATGTTTTATACGTAAATGTTCTTCAAATTCTATTGCAAAAACAGGATGTTTTTTTCGCATGCGATTACGTAATTCGTGTTTTGTTTTTTTTTGTTCGTTTTTTTTTTGAGAATATTTTGCATGTATCTTTTATTGTAATAATTTTTTTTATATGTTTTTCCTTTCAATATAGATAATAATATCTTTTTCATACGAACCTATCAATTCTTGTAATTCAGCATATGAATCCTGTTGACATATACAACTACCGCGTGTGTGTATCAGTAATGATGGTTGGAGTCTGGCTATAGGATCATTGAGTCCAGGAAACATTGTCATATCCAAATCATATTCATAGTCCGTATCAACTGTAAGAGGTGTTATTAATTCGCTTATCACTTTTACTTCCATCTTGAGCATACTGAATTTTGCGTGATTATGCCAAAAAACGTTTAAGTACCCGTATTTATAGACAATCCATAGAAGTTTTCTGATGCGGTCATTTGATTGGTCCTCGACAAATGTCGCATTGTTCTAAAAATGTTAATTGCACTTTACACAAGTACTGGTAATTAGTCCGATAAACTGGAAATCTGTTTACAATACACGGGGTGACAAGAAACTCACTGGGCGTGGGATGGATTACGTAATGACAAGCCGATGAATTAATTAGTACTTGGAATTTAAGTTGATCAAGTGATTATCGGCATAATTTCGAAAGCTTTCATCTGCCGCAGTGGGAAAACAACACAATTTTCCTACTGTTTAATTTAATTAATTTAAGACTTAAAATTGTATTAACATTTCGGGGATTGAAACAAACTGTGTGGCTAATATTTAAGAAAATATGAATAAATAAAATTTAATAATATTGTGGTATTTTTTTCTAAAATTTGTATCAAAACAGTTGTATGAACTTTTTGTTGAACATAGTACAATTAGAGATATAAAAATAAGAAGATGTGGTATGATTCCAACTTGATTATTTCTGGAGATTTGACACCTATGGATCCCTAGACAATTTCTAGATATCAAAGGCATCATTGATCATACACTAGTATATTTTCTTCAATGGATTTGTTATCATATAAGCTATTTTTTTACTTCAAACTTTGATAGGATTTTTGTCAGAGGCTTTTTTTATGAACTAAATTAATAGACCGGAAAATTATTCAAACAACAATTCATTGTACTATCTTATTCAAAGAGCTGATTTAGAGCTTGTCTGTTGAATTCCGGAACTGTTCTACATTCAAACAAATAAGAGCTTTTCCAAGGATTTATTTGTTTTTAGTTCATAGAGTGTTTAATGACCTCTCAGTTATCTTGTCCAAATCATTTTTGGTTTTGTCCTTGTGTGGAATTGGTGAACATAACAAATCATTGAGTGTATCTGGTTGACATAATTGTTATGGTATAGCAAATGTCTATATTTACTATTGTATGTTGCCGCCTGCTAATTGAAAGTCTTTTGATTTTGAGTGTCATTGGGTTTCTGTTTCACTGATGTATAGACCACACCTCCTTTAGTAAAGATAAAATGTATATTTTAGGGTTAACAGACGATTGTATTTTCACATTGATACTTTCACAACTTTTTTTCTTCAAATATTTCTTTTTCAAATTAAAATGTTTTTAATATCATCATGATGATATACAGAAATGCCATCCTCGCTGGCCAAGGGTTAAGATCCAGTTCCCTCATGGAGAGGAGGGGACTGGATCGTAACCCTTTACTAGCAAAGATGCAGAAAGGCATAAATTGAAAAAAAAAAGAAAAACATTTTTAAATAACTTTATTTCAAAATCTTGACTGAAATTTAGCAAACTTAATATGGTTAACAATAAAAGCTCGACATTGAACAAATCTCTGGTTGGTCTTTATAATATTTCAAACACTACTCAATACAAAATACAAATATTTGCATAAGAATGGATACTGAATGATTGTTTTGAATTATCCATTGTATTTATCTGCTTTAATTTTTGGATACAAACAGATTACATTAGAATATAGCAAAGTACTCTCGACCAATGGAATTGTAGGATTGGATGCCTCTTAATTGTGAAGAATGAATGTAAATCATGTTCTTAGTAAGGGATTATCCTATTATTTGGGTCTACTTACAGTTTACAGTTCAAAACAAAGAGTTTCTATAAATGAGTTACAACTGCCCCGAAGCACATTTATCAGATTGAAAGGATTTATCACACAGTGATTGAAACTGACTAAAAATTGAATTGTGAAACAAACAATAATCTCAAATAAGTTGAAGTTTACTGGTGCAGTAAAATTGGTACCGTGAATTTTATTATGAAAATATTAATAACTTCAAATTACTATAAAATTAAACAATTATACCAAAGCAATGCAAAAAAAAAGAAAAAAACTTTCAGATAAAAAATAACCTAAATCTTTAGCTTTCCAAAACTTTGATTACTTGATCAGCGGTTGGGGAGAATAGTTATTTCCAATACATGTATTCCGATAAAAAAAACCCAGGAATTTAATTTTGAACATATTAAAAACTTTTAAGGGCATTATTTTTGAACATTTCCCTGACATAATGAAAACAGTATTTGATGTAAAAAGCCGGACCAAATTATTGGCTGTGAAATAAAATTTAGTTGTAACTCAAATGTATTAATTGATATAAACTGTAAATAAAAAAAGGATAATTCCTCACTAAAATATTACATGATTTACATTCATACTCACAATCAGGAAACATACAATTCCTACCTTTTCTTTCTACTGTTGTGTCACCTAATATCTATAACGCATTTTTTTTTTTTAAATATTTCCCAAATGATAAGAAAGTCCTCACATCACTAAAACTAATCCATTGATGACATGCCGAAAAAGGAAGTCATGCATCAAATAAACATTGCACTGACAATGAAACTAATTCTTGAATAGATCATTTGAGCCTTGAGCACTTTACAATATTCTAAGTTTGTAAGAGAATGATAATCCCTTACTTCATGATAAGTACTCGCTAACGCTCGTACTTATTCATGAAGAAAGGGATTATCATTCTCTTACATATACTTAAACAAAAACAAAAAAGATATCTTGACCATAAATGACCACATTTATAAAAAGGGGGATGGTTGAAAACTAAAAAAAAAAATTGTTTATACTCTCCTTTTTTTCTTATTGTTTAAGAAGGTAAGATATCATTTATATGTCTTTTGGTTAATAATATTGTTGTAGATTCTTTTGTATGGAAACTTTGTGAAAAACAAGGCTATAGTATCTCTTCATGTTAGAACTTTACCTTTATTCTGTTAAGGATAAAATTGAAAATGGAAATAGGGAAAATGTCAAAGAGACAACAACCCGACCAAAGAGCAGACAACAGCTAAAGGCCACCAATGGGTCTTCAACGCAGCGAGAAAATCCCGCACCCGGAGGATGTTCTCAGCTGGCCCCTAAATAAAATTGTGTACTAGTTCAGTGAAAATGGACGTCACACTAAACTCCAAAACATATAAATGAACTAAAATTAAAAAACATACAAGACTAACAAAGGCCAGAGGCTCCTGACTTGGGACAGGCGCAAAAATGCGGCGGGGTTAAACATATTTTGTGAGATCTCAACCCTCCCCCTATACCTCTATCCAATGTAGAATAAAGAAACACATAGCAATACGCACAGTAAAACTCAGTTTAAAAGAAGTTCGAGTCCGATGTCAGAATAGGCAACAAAAGAAACTAAGCAAAATGACAATGATACATAAATGAACAAAGGACTACTAGCAGTTACTGACATGCCAGCTCCAGACAAATACCGTAATTCTTTTTTCCAGATGAAATATTTCCAGAATATTTCTTCCATTATATTAAAAGAAGATGTTTCCGAATTTTGTTTAAAAATAATCAAAACCTGGATAAATTCAAAATCCGGCAACAAACTAAACTAAATCAATTTTCGTATAAGCATATTCGACAGCAGCTGCTCAGTTTGGGAAATAAATACATCAAAATAAATTGAAAATTTCTTATCTTCAAAAATTGATAAAAAGTGAAGTTCAAGTCTATTTGTCACTGATATAATTGATGATAAAAGGGAAACTAATCAAAATATGATATTAAATAAACGTCTTCGCATGCTAATTGGTTTTCAGAATGCTAATAATTAGTGACAGCAATACCAACACATACAGGTTGCATGAACTAACGAAAGAAGAATCAATTAAAACAAACGTTGCTATTGATTCTGAGTTTTTTTCAAATTAGGGAAGGTAAAAAGATACAAATACAAAAATTATCGTCTAAAGACATTTATCTTTCTCTCTTGGACAAATATTGTTAGAAAACAGTAGGGTTTAAAAATGGGACAGACAGATTACTCAGGCTTGATGACCAACCAAAGAAAAGAGAAACAAAATGCTCCATTTCATTTTCAATATTGGCAATGTATCCTATTCAAAACCTGAAGTCATGACTTAATGGACAATATAAAATGTTTCTGTATCCGTCATTTTGAACTGTTCAATATTCTTCACATTGGATAAATAAGTCAGGTTTTAAAGCGAAAGTTTCTGTACGCCATTACATGTGTACACTACCAAGAATTTACTCCGACACTTTTATTGTACTTTTCTACCCTATTGTAAATCAGTACTGAACGGCTACATGGTAAAATTGTAATGTTGTACTTTTGGTAAATTCAGTACTGATTTTTTCGGTAATTTTTTTAAATCTTTTATTAATGGTACCTATCATATAGAGAACATTATAAAATCAAAATATTCTCCAATTGTCAAACTAATACCAAACATGCAAAAGGCAAACATAAAATAAATCAAAATAATTCTAATTCATGCAAAACAGAAGCAAGCAATTAACAAATAAAAATATGGTAATCGCAAAAAGCAAAAAAAAAATCAAAGTACTGAAGTACTGAACATCGGATGACCACAAGTTCTTGAGGATGATCAAAAGCACTTGTCTCAGAAAAAAACAACATATCTCTTTACCTGAAACTAAGGTTAATGTACAGAGATATATTTTTTTCTGAGACAAGTTCGTGCGTGAATGATGAATAAATGACAGGAAATTCAACTTCACCGTAATAACTATTATATTGTAGTGATACAAATCAGTATACACTGATTTGTTGTTATATATTATATTAGAATAACAGTTACATATATATATGATTTGCATCCATTTGTATATCATTCTATTCTACTATTCTAATAATAGTGCAATGCAAGTGCATGGTGGACACTTTTCTGTAAAAATTCGATTTTTCTAAGATTGGATACGAGTAGGCATTCATATTTTCCCGCAAAAACAATTACAGAGTTACCGGTTCTTGCCGGTATTGTCGTAAAACGTTCTTTGAGATATTCTTCCGCATGCTTTAACACACTTTTTCGGTACGTGTGCATTGATATTATCAATGATTTTTTACTTATATATATATATATATATATATCTAACTACAAAACATTTTCATATTATTAATTTATGTTGTAAACAAAAATATTGTTATCAGTATTCATTGAAGAGATTTATTTATATCAAACGATAAGGAATGTTATTTTGCACTCGTTCATGTGCGCATATTTATCATGTTTATAGATCGGTTACAAACCCAAAACTAATTTACATAATGGAAATCTAGGCGATAGCAATACATCGGAATGACCTCAAGGTCATCGCGATGTAAAAAAAAAAAAAACGCACAGAAAAGCAAAAAAAAAGAAGAAAAAAAACCCAAAAAAAGAAAAAAAAAAAACCAACCAAAAATAAGCACACACAAAAAAACCAAATGCATATACAAAAAAGCTAGCATACATTGTATTATAAACTGAACACATTTTTACTTACTGTATTTTTATTTTAAACCTGAAATATATACATGTATAATGAGAATGTAATGTTAAAAAAATGCGTATAATTTGTTGATCAAACTAACTGATGGAATGCACTGCAAAAAGTAAAATAGATGGTGAGAAAAAGAATATATATATACTTGTTAATTAAAATAAATCTCAAAGCAAGTCAATTTATTTTTCACAAATTAGATTAATGGTGTTAACATGGAAGTAAAAAAGCTTAGTCATGCCAGTAACAGAGAGCCTCCCTCCTAAGAAACCAACTATCTTTCGAGTTTGTACGCGTTTCTAAGAGAAGACGAGTCAAAAATTTTGTGCTCAATTAAAAACTTTATTAAAGACTAAATGTTCCGTAAAGCTGAATTTTGACATAGACTACTACTTGTTTTTATACAATCTAATTAAAATATAGAACTCGGATTTCGTTACATACGAAATATAACGAAATCCGAGATCTATATACGTAATATAACGAAATCCGAGTTCTATATTTTAATTAGATTGTTTTTTATGAAGAACTGTTAGAAAAATCCTGTAACGGGGTTATTAATATTGATTGATTGTTGATTGCAAAATGTTAATTGGCAAATATTTCATGCATATTCAGGACGGGTTGATGCTACCAACGACTTCGATTCAGTTATTCATTAATAAAACAAGTTGCTTTCTTTAAAAAAAGAAAAGCAACACGTGAACACAAGACCGCTGACTGGTCACCAACATTTGTTGCTGAATTTTTGTTTGCTTTTGAATTGAAATTATTGACTGTGAATAGAATAAGATAATGATGATGTTAAACACCTCTATCAAAAATATGTAATTGTGTGTAGATTCTTGCACAAGTCAGTTAAAAGCAATGTTGGATAGTTGTGAATAGAAAAGTGTATAAATACATCTACGATTTGAATATTATACATTTTCAAGCTCGACTATTTTATTTATTACTTGGGAATGTACATAATTTTTTAATAACCCTTTTGCAAATCCCAGTTTCTACAAAGTGGATGTCTAATGCAAATTGCACAAACCAATCGCAATATAAATTTAAGCACTCAGTTTGCTTTATAATCTGGATGCATTTATTTTATCTATCATATCTTCATATTTTGTTTCCTGCATGGATGCCTTCAATTATTCTCAACTCGTTATTGAAGTTGTCTGTACTCATGGTAGATGCTGTATAATATATAAATTTAAAGTCCAATTACCATGTGAAGTGAAACCCTGTGGCATGCAACTTCTAAGAAGGTTTCGTATATTTTTCCTGAGAGTAACACACCAGCTTCACTGGGACCTCTTATATAGAGACTTATTTTGGTCTCATAAAACATCTCAAATTTTAAGGATTTCCTGATTTAACTTAAATCAATCCAAATATCCTACAGGAAAACTTGGTTTTGAAGAATATTTTATTTTCAGAAGTTTTATGAATACCTGACCATACTCTCAAAAGGACCAATTTATATAAAAAGATATGTAGATATAAAAAGGTACCAGGATTAAAATGTTGTACGCCAGACGCGAGTTAAGTCTACAAAGAATCATCAGTGACGCTCGATATAAAAAGTTAAAAAGGCCAAATAAAGTACGAAGTTAAGTAATCTATTCCTTGGGTAGAAAATCCTTAGCATTTCGAAAACGTCAAAGTTTATAATAGGACAGTGACCCAAAAAAGAAAACAAAAGAGAAACAGCTAGAGGTCAGAATACCGTAAGTAATGATGACCGTGCTTGAAAGTCACATGTCAAGCTCTTACTGCCGTGTCCTGAATTAAGATAAGAAAAGCGAAAATTCGCATTCATGAGTGAAATTCATATTTATACATGCACGTGGTATTTTTGTGCACGAAATAGTATATAGAAAGCATACGCACTGATATATTGGATAAGAATACGCATTTGTGTCATCACATATATCAATCTAATATGATTCGGATGTCAAACTACCTACCTCAAGCGTTTTGACTCCGGATTCATTGACATTTTATCCGGAATTTTTGTGAACGCAAACCGATAGTGTGTGTGTGAACAGTGTGATGTGTAATGTGAATGAATCAAGACGTGTAGGATAGCTGGTCAACACAATGAATACAATTTTCAAAATCATAGACCAAAGTCTGTCGTCAAGTACTTTTAGTAAAAATTTGTAATTCGAACACATGACTCATTAGAAAGATATTTCACTTGGCCCATATATTTCATGTCTTAGTACTGTAAGTTTTTAATGTTATTATATCAACCTATAGCCAAAATATATAAAAATAATAGAATCTGAAGCGAGATGATGCTTCAAATATTTTTCTTTTATACGTTTTCAAGACAGAATAGTCAACTCAAACACGCCTGAACATAAAAAGGTGTACTCGACTTTCACTTTTCGATGAATTATTGCCTAGTTTTGAGATTTGTTCCCAAAAAACTGTCGCCGGGGGCAGAGATGCAAATTAATGCTTTAAAAAGATCAATCTTTTATCTTTCTTTGGAATTTTTTTCGGCGGAATTTATGCTTAAGCACAAAAAAGATCCACATGTATTTGCACCTACCCCAATCGACTTTTTTGTGAAAATGTGTCTATAATTTAAAAGTTTACAAATATCTCGAAGCTCTATTCCATAATTTAAGTAAAAACACATATACAAGATGCATAAAATCCTAAATAATGCACATTCATTAAACTTTTAAAGCCCATAGAAACAGATGTAAACAATTCAAATTTACCAACTTGGCCTTTTTTACCTTCTCTAACAAAGAGTTCCATTTCTTTTGTTTAATTTCAACTGGGTTTCCGCCTGTTTTATTAAGAAAAAAATCAGTCTCAGTTTAAACTTAATAATGAATATTCTCTTAGTCTGGTGGTATCTATTAATGAAATTGGATATTTTTGTCAGAAAAATCCTTTTGTTTGATTATCTTTCTGCTTTCCGACCACTGTGTTTCCAACCTAAGATAAATATTTTTCTTAATTTTCTTCATGCTTTCCGACATTTTCCCATGCTATGATTGAAATACAAAATATCAAATGATAAACGTTCAGAAATAATCAGTTTATTCTGGGGCAATATATATCAATAAACTATGCCCAGGTTTATTGTCACAATGCACAATAGCACGCTGTATTAAATACTACACACACACATGCAACTCGCACAGGGACCGTCTCATAGTATGAATTATATAATTGGGTTATCATTATACTTGATATTTAATAAACATTCACATTATTGAAACATATGTGTTGTCAAAAGGCAAATAGGTTCTAACATATAAATGATTTTTTTACTGCAACCTAGAATTTATTGTTTTACTTTCCAATCTACAAATGAACTTTTATTGTTGAAATATACAAAGTCACGTGGTAGCCTATAGAGGGACCGTATCAAAGACATAAATAACTACCCGTATAAATGATCGAAAATTTTCGAGACGTTCCGAGAATCTTGATTCCGAGGATATCGAATGGCCCATAGACACTTCTAAAACTCACCAATATATATATAAGCTTGAACCCCTCCGCAAAAAATGTGGTTTTAATATTTATTATGTGCAGTTCTCATGGTAACTTAACCTGTTCCTTTATAGTAACGTGTGAAAATTTTATATCGAAGGACAATGTTGACAAGTAAAAACAAATGCCAATAGACCTAGTTTGCTGGAAAAAAAAATATATATATATTTTACTTCAATGTATTCCAACTGAAGAATTAATTTCAATTTTTCTTCTAATCTAAAAGTGTGTTGTTATTGTGTGTCTCATTATACAGATGAAAAATGTATCTTTATTGTCTTTTTCTTATGATTTTGTATCTGTCTAAATCAGAAGAACGAATAATAAAAATATATAGCATAAACCTCATTCAGTAAAATAAAAAGTTTCATTTAAAGACTTGACATCCTTTTCTGAATGCCTGATATTTTTTACGAGTTCATATAATCTTCTTTTAGTTGTAAATTAATTCATAGAAAGATATAAATGTGTATTTCACCGTTTCTAAGAATAGATAATTCCCTGAAGTATTTTAGGGCCTGAAATTGGCCTGAAATTAAGAAATACTGACCAAATTGTCCTTCAATGTTGACCTACATATCCATCCAGATAAGATAATACTGACCAATGCAGTGCCCTACTACTGACCAAATTCATTCAGTGAATTAACCTACAACACAGACTCATTGTTATTAAACATAGGATACATGAAATATAGGTCACAGCTAGTGACCATTCTCTCTGACAGATGCTTTCCTCGGTCATGAAAAATCTCCATGCTTGTAAAAATAATTCAAAATCTTAAATATGAAATCAGCAAAATAAAAAAAATGTGAAGGTTAATGTCATTGGTAGCAAAGGAGTTTTCAATTTTGTTGCAATATTTCGAATATAAACTGAAAGCAAAACTTATTAGTACTAAAAAAATATACGAAAAACAGTGACACCACCAGCAGTTTAGCAGTAAACAATATCTATGCCAGACAGATTCTTATCATTAAAAAAAAAAACAACAAAAAAAAGATCGAGTTAGAAGCATTTTGAAATCATATCATATTTTTCTGCTACAGAATAAAGATCTTTGAATGATATTTGGCCATTTCTTGATGTGGACAAGCTGGTTCAACACTGTAAGCTTTAATATATCTACAAACAATCTTTAAATTCCTTACTTCACAGAATCATAAACAGGCAATGAAAATCTTTAATATGACTGAAACTGAAAAAAATTATCAATTGAAATTATATTAAATAGATAAAGATCATATTTTCTCTCTATATGTTACTAGCTGGTATTTTGTTAACATATGTTATTAACTGATGAAAGACATGGCAGACATTGTGAAAACTTGATTTAAAAGTAAAACAAATACCCTTAATGCCATGTTTCCAGCGTAATATGACAATGATATTTTTTCTCCAATAAATACAAATTTCTACATTGTTAGACCTCTTTAACACAAAATTTACCAAAAAGAACATAACAAAACTATTGCTTATTTCAGAAACCATCCTTTTTTTTTTTACCAAAACAAATCTCCTACTTTGCAAATCCTCAATACATTATTTTTTTCTATCGGAAAAGTCTGATCAATTGATCCATGCATTGATGTTGGCAAAACATCCACTAGCAAATATTTCATTAATATTCAGGTCGAGATCCTCTTATAATCATAACAAAATACAAAGTTACAATAAAACCCATTCAACTGTTAAACAATTTCCTGCAACTCTTCAGTTAAATTTGATATAGAACTATCTAAGCACTGGATATTGAAAGCAATACTGTTCATTTGAATTCTTGATTCATATGACTACCTTATATTTTACCCAAGTTCCACATGGGTAACTTTGGTTTAACAACTACCCTTTTTGAGACGGCTCTTTTCGGATATTAAATGGAAATGGTAAATTATTATCCAATCACTTTATTCATGATAGAAACTCCATTCCAGGCTCTCTTAAGATATTGAAATGAGCAACAACATATTCTAGCTACTTTGTTGTCTAATGTGTTTATAAGTCTTTGGTTGTAGTTTATGAGTAGTTATCAACTGGGACTATTATACTAATAGTATAATATTTCCAGTTATCAATGAAACATTTTCATCGCCGTTAAAGTCATTGGTAATGATGGTTGTATTTCCTTGCCTCGACACTACACCGTTGTAATATTGCATCACGAGGTAATGTTGCATCACGAGGTAATGTTGCATTACCAGGTAATGTTGCATTTAAGTTTTGAAAATGTCCAGGTAAAAGCCTTGTTGGCTGTTGTGATACACTTTGACAGCGTGTAAGTGAGCCAAACATTAAGTCTTTGTGAGAAGAAAGGGGAGGCGGCAGACTCCTGGGAGGGATTTCTGGAGCATTGTCAATTATTGGTGAACCGTCTTCACTATCAGGTTTTTTCCTCCGTGGCGGTAATAGTGGGGGTGGTGGTATAAGTCCATCCATTGGTAATTCATTTTCTGGAAATTCTTTATTCTGTGATGGATTTGTACTGTCGTCTGCAAAATGAAAATATTATTTTTTATCAATATTGTTTATCTGAATATTTCTAAAACAGACTGTCAAAGTAATAAAATTGAAAACAATAATCGTGATTGCATTTAGTTACAACCCAGATGCAGACTACCAGTATTTCAATAGGACAACACGTACTTCTCATTTCAATGATGGAATATAATTGTCAATTGAGATTGCATATCTATCTGCTAGTATTATAGTTTTCACAATAATGGACAAAAATGCAACAAATTGAGAAAAGTCGTCATTAAAGGGCAATTTCTCCAATGAGGAGTCGACTGACGATTTCAGTCAAGTTGACTTATTTGTAGATCTTGACTTGTTGATCATTTTGGCTTTTAAAGTTTCTATCTATCTATTAAAGGTTTTAAGATATAAGTCAAAAACGCAAAACAATGGAAAAAATAGCCAGTAAAGGGCAACAACTACAATAAGGAGTTGTCTGACGATTTCGGCCATGTTGACTTATTTGTAAATCTTGTCTATTTAGCATTTTTTACAATTATAGTTTTTCTCTATCTATTATAGTTTTCGAAATAATAGTCAATAAAATGCTCCAGGGCGCAGCTTGATACGACCGCAGAGAGCGACCCCTGAATAGTTGGGGCAAATATGGACACAACATTCAAGCTTGAATCTGGATTGTAATTAAATATTTGACACAGCGTAGGTTTCTGACACAAAATGAATGTCGTCTAAGAACTTAAAAATGTGAAATTGGACATTTACCTATAATATGGTCCAATATCCAAAATCTAAATACATGGTTAGATTCAGCATATCAAAGAACTCCAAGAATTATTTTTTTGTTAAAATTATACTAAGTTAATTGTTGGACCCTTTGAACCTCAATGTGGACCAATTCAAAAACGGGGCCCGATATCATCATACAGCATATTACAGAACCCCAAGAATTCAAGACTTTGAATTAAACAACATTGAAATTGGTCAAGAAATAAGTAATTTATACAAAGTATTAGGAAAGTATTATTTTGGCCCCTTTTTTGACCCATTAATTCCTAAACGGTTAGTGCCATAAAACCCAAAAATCAACCCTAACCTTTTCTTTTTTTTTGTATGGAACCTTGTGGTACAGTTTCATGGAGATCTATACACTTATACTTAAGTTATTGTCTGGAAACCAAATGTCTTCGGACGACGACGAGGACAGAATCATACCATTATACGGCCTCAAATATTTTGCGGTCGTGTAAAAATGAAAAAAAGTTGGTAAAATTTGACATTTAAGGGAAATAACTCTTATAAGAAGTCGTCTGGCAGTTTTGACGGAAAAGGTCGACAGGTAGCTCTTAACATTTTGAACGCTATTGCACTGTCAGATTTTCTCTATTCCTAGCGCTTTTCAAGGTAATAGACAAAAGTTGCATTTTACCCCTATATACTATTTTTAGCCACGTAGGCCATGTTGGCTAAGAGGCGGGGTTATCGGATAATTCTTTTAAACTAGATGCCCCATTAATGAAGTTTGATTATATTTTGCCTAGTAGTTTCAGAAGAGAAGTTTATTTTGTAAAAGTTATCGATAAAGTCAAACGCCGGACGCCAAGTGACGAAAAAAGCTCACTAGGCCTTTCGGCCAGGTGAGCTAAAACTGGGCATAATCTTCGAATTTTATTTTACATTCTTTCATCTACAGAAAGTTTTTCATGTATCATTATTAAAGGAATAGTATTCCAGTTTAAAAGCGATTGTCATACTATTCACACCTCTGATCATTTATCAAGGAGCAGTGATACTAAAATGAAAAGATCGATATAAAATAAATGAAGTGCAAAATATACGCATTCGACATAATTTTTGAGATACAATTAAAGGTTGGTGTATTTAGCTATGATATTGCTACATACGTTTTAGTTGTTCTAGTTCTTGGCGAAGCTCTAGGTATTTTTCTACTGTTTCTGTATCTAGTGTAGTAATTTTTAAATCTTGAATCCGCTTTGCATGCCCAGATTCAGGCTTTTTGCCGAGAAAGTAATCTACTCGTTGTCCTACTTCAAGAAATATATTAAAGAACTCTTCAAACTCAAGTTCACTTGTAGCACCATTTGGTTTATGTGCAAATTCTTTTCTTGCGATATGGATCCGTTCTACATCATCACCAATATTTATATTGTTTGGTAAAGGCTTTTTTCCCCAACGTGTTGTTGGTTGTGGGATGAACTGGGTACTCTTGAAATTTTTCACAATTTTGTATATTATTGAAGCATCCAACTTCATTAAGCCACCTCTTCTTAAAGTTCGTAATATGTCTTTTTCTTTATCACTCAATTTTTTAAGGAAGTTTACATCATTCATCACAATATCGTATACTTTTACTGCAGGTATCTTTCTGTGTTTTAAAAGGTCTTTCATCATGTCAGAAAAGACATCTAAAACAACAATGCCACATCTTGCACTTCGTAAATTTTCTTGTGTCGCCATTTTAAAAATTATGCACTCCTTCAATTTATCAACAGCATGGATTTTCGTTAAAATACTTTTTTTTTAATTTCCAAAGTAATTCTTCAACCTGAAAAAAAAAATCATTTAAGATTAGTTAACACATTTCTTTTTGTTGCAATTTACACATACATAATTTTTAAATTTGTATATTTTAATAACTTTCCGTCACCGTTTTATCAGATTACAAAAATTATGAATGGTGCATTAAAATTGAATAGTGAATCATTACCATGGTTACGAAGTCATTATCTAACATAACGGAATATATAATTAAGTTAATAAGTTACTTAAGTTTAAGGTAGCCACATTTTGAATATAAATTTAGGATTTCAAATGAAAATGTCATTTCATAGATATTAAATTCCTTTCTGATAAAAGGAATATCTAAAACGCAAAATTGTTGGACTAAATTTTAGACCAGAACCTGATGTTCCAGGGCCGTAACTAGCCTCTGTTAAAAGTGAGGCTAAATTATTCGCCTCGCTCCGCTTGGTGAAAAAATTATCGGCGAGGGGTCTGGGGGACGCTCAAGGCCCTCAGAAGCTCTGGAAAAAATGACGCAAAATCGTACATTCTGAGCGTTTCCCGGACCCTTTCTTAATCTGAAACGCAAGTTTTGTTTTATTTATTTTTTTGACAATATTCTGGTCTCAAAGCAAAATATATAGATTCAGTGTAAGACTTTTAGTTTTTAGGCACAACATCAAAAGACCGATATGAAGGATAAAACAAAAATTGTAATTCACATAGTTAAGTGTGTGGCTGCTGTTTTTTTTGTTTTGTTTGTTTTTTTGTTATTGAGTTTCTGCTTGTAGGAAAAACGTATTATACCTGTCAATTATGTTCTTTTCAAATTAAGCTAAGAAGGGGCTGATTATCATTAATATAACTATGTGAATGCAGTTTTTATAACACATTTCAATTACAACTTAATGTAGTTCCTAACTGGGATAGAAAGGGTACACTCAGGGTAGACTCAGGAAAACTGTTCTTAAAAGACCTCATTGCTACATTTTTGTGCTGTTTTAATATGTATATCGGACGATTAATGTCGGATCTGCCTGTTCTGGTCTTGTATTGCGTTTAGACTTTGGTGTAATTTTTTTATGACTTTGTAATTTATTCACAGTTACTTTAAGTACCGCTTAATTCGACGCTAGGGGCCGTCTTGACATTGTTGTAAGGTATGAATGATTCGTTCATTGTTGAAGACCCTCCAGCGACTGTCAAGATGAAGAACAGGAATAAAAGCCCTGTTCATTGATAATTCGTATTTTTTTCCATGCACATTTACTCCATATCCCTTTATTTTCTATTAAAGGACCTGAACACGGCTTAATGCAAGTTTACGCCCTTCAATGTAAAAGGTCATATGGCAATACATTATTTTTGTTTTTAAATGATTTGATTCTAGGAGATTGATTGTCTCACTTTAATTTAACCCATGTCATCTTTTTAGTTTAATAGAAAAGAGAGCCAGTTTTGTTTTCGTTAATATAAAGTATAATTTTCCATGAAAAAACGACCAATTTTTCTATGTCCGGTAGCTTCGTATCTTCTCAAAACATTTTCTCGAACAATATCTGGACATCGGTGGAGATCTAACATTGCCAAACTACACAACCGTTCACCCGTCATTACCGACCACTTCGACTATGCTATTTCGATATTTTTTATTTTTCATTATCAATTTTTCATAGACTAACCGATACATATTTTTAAAATTTAAAGTAGTTTTTAAAATTAGACGAAAAGTCCTTAAATATAATAAAACTCAAGTTTAAAACAAAATTACTAATTTACAAATGAAATTCAACGCTAAGACAATAGTCATGAAGAAGGGCAATCAATGAACAAAAGACAAACCCGTGAACAGATAAGACACATAACAACAAAATTTAATTATAAACAATCAACACTGAAAACTAAAAATAAATGAGAAACATGGATCCGAAAAAAACAGGGGCGACGTCAGAGGGTGAACAGAGCTTGCTTCTTGCAAGTCACTCGCCGTGAAAACAATTTAATATGAAGACAAGCTTTTTTGTTTCAACTTATTGATTTTTTTTTTAAATTTCCAACATGAAGCATTTGCCTCATTTGCCTCAATGTAGTTACGGCCCTGACTGTTCAGTGGTTGTCGTTTGTTGATGTGGTTCATAAGTGTTTCTCGTTTTGTATATAGATTAGACCGTTGGTTTTCCTGTTTGAATGGTTTTACACTAGTCATTTTTGGGGCCCTTTATAGCTTGCTGTTCGGTGTGAGCCAAGGCTCCGTGTTGAAGGCCATACTCTGACCTATAATGGTTTAATTTTACAAATTGTGATTTGGATGGAGAGTTGTCTCATTGGCACTCATACGACATCTTCTTATATCCAGGTACATATAAATTATGGTGTTAGCACTTTACAACCATATGTTTTCATATTAAGAAAAAATATGCCATTTTTATATTTATTACATTCAGATATGTTTGTATATTTGTAAATGTGATTAAGTGGCATTTTTGTAGATCTTCAACGGCAGTGATGATATTTTTGACTGTTTACAGTTTATACCTATCTATTGAATTTTTGAAATAATAGACGAAGTTATAGAAACCAGTATTGAAGTCGACTGACAAGTTCAGTAATGTTGACTTCTACGTAGATGTCATTGTGCTGAACAAGTTTGGTATTAACTGTTATCGCAAGAATGGATAAAAGCGTCAATTGACGATTTCGTCTAGGCTGACTTATTCGTAGATCTTATTTTGCACCTTCAATAGTTTCCACGCAAAATGCCAAACGAGTAAAATAAAGGATTTAAAGGCAATAACCAATCTAATTAAAATATAGATCTCGGATTTTGTTATACTACGTATACGTATCTAGTATAACGAAATCCGAGATCTATATGTTAATTAGATTGAGGCAATAACTCTATGAGAGATCAATTGACGATTTCTGTCAAGTTGATTTATTTGTAGATATCATTATTCTGGTAATGTTAGATATCATTATTCTGGTAATGTTTGCACTTTGCAGTTTAAAATTTCTCTTCATCTGTTGTAGTTTTCAAGATAATTACCAAATTTACTTTAATTTGATAATAAAACAAATACATTTAAGGGGCCATAACTCCAATACATTCTTGACAACAAGATACTTAAGGGATTAGTAAAGCTGTTATGACTACTTATAAAGTAGACCATGTGACTAAAAACTACTATGTCTATTCGCACGAGGTTTTTCACTGTTGGACAATACAAGGGACGCAGAAACACATTGCGAAACATGTATTATATTCTTCTATGATATACCAATAATGATTCATGTACCCTGTTATAGTTGATTCTTGTTTAGGTGTTCCCTTATGATTTTTACATCGCGATGACCTTGAGGTCATTTCGATGTATTGCTATCGCCTAAATATCAATTATGCAAATTAGTTTTGGGTTTTCAACCGATCTATAAAAATTATAGATCCGCGGTCACTTATCTAGTGCAAAATAACATTACTTATCGCTTGTTTCAAATTCATTTTTTTAATGGATACTCCTATAAACATTTTTATTAAAACACAAATTAATAATATGAAAATGTGTTGTCGTTAGTTGTATATATAAAAGTAAAAAATCATTGATGATATAAATGCACACGTACCGAAAAATTGTGTTAAAGCTTACGGAAGAATATCTCAAGAACGTTTTGCGACACTCCCGGCAAGGACCGATAACTCTGTTATTTGTTTTGCGGGAAAATATGAATGGCTTCTCATATCCAATCTTTTAGAAAAATCGATTTTTTTACAGAAGAGTGTCCACCATGCACTTGCACTGCACTATAATTAGAATAGTAGAATAGAATGATATATAAATAGATGAAAATTATATATACATGCAACCGTATATTAATATAATATATAACAACAAACCAGACGTGTATACTCTGACACTATTATCATATTAGTATAATAGTCCCAGGTATACTGATTTGTATCACTACAATATAATAGTTATTACGGTGCGGTTGAATTTCCTGTCATTTATTCATCATCCATGCACGAACTTGTATCAGAAAAAAATATATCTGTGTAAATTAACCTCAGTTTCAGGTATAGAGATGTGATCTATTTCTGTGACATGTGCTTTTGACCATCCACAAGAACCTGCGGTCATCCGATGTTCAGTACTTCAGTACTTTGATTAAACCCTGTTGTTGCATTTCTCATTTTCTGGTGTTTCACCCCGGGGATCTTTTTAAACCCTGTATTTGTAGCCCACTTGTTTATGTGTTCTTGTAGTTTTTTAAAACCTTGTATTTGTAGTTCTCTTATTTAGGTGTTCCTGATGATATATTTTTCATAGATTTATAACTTGTGACTTATATTTGATTTGAATCATAATTTATGAACCTACTTCAGATGTAATACCTAGTGACTCAACCGAATAGGTCAAAACATAATGTGACAAACCTCACTGGATAGGGGAGATAACTCTAGGAAGATACACCGTCATTCTATATACCTGTTCTAATAACATGATAACTCAAACACCATCTTCAAGATGTGCTTTAAGAAACGCTACTAGACTATATTTAATAGTGTGTCGTTCTTTGTTCTGATGTTACACTATTGTTTCGGAAAAAGGGTGAAGGTTTGGTACCATTAAAACGTTTAAACCCGCTGCATTTGTTTGCACCTGTCCTAAGTCAGGAATCTGATGTTCAGTAGTTGTCGTTTGTTGATGTGATTCATAAGTGTTTCTCGTTTCTCGTTTTTTATATAGATTAGACCGTTGGTTTTCCCGTTTGAATGGTTTTACACTAGTAATTTTTGGGGCCCTTTATAGCTTACTGTTCGGTGTGAGCCAAGGCTCCTTGTTTAAGACCGTACTTTGACCTATAATGGTTTACTAGTACTTTTATAAATTTTGACTTGGATGGAGAGTTGTCTCATTGGCACTCATACCACATCTTCTTATGTCTATTGGAATAGAAACTCCCTGTATAAAAAAACATCATTGGGTTTGCTGCTGACACAAGATTATATATATATTTAAAATTTTATTGATGAAAAAAAAGTTTGGCCCTTGGGAGTCAAGTACTCAGCTCCAGGCCCTGTCGAAGACACTTGGTATAGATGGACCAAGACTCATTGACATGGACACTCTGTCAACCAACCGGAACAACATGAGTTCCTATACGGGGATGAAGCGATGCTCCATCTCGTAGCAGGTGGCTACGGTAAAAGGGGATCAGATTGACGGTTGAAAGAGAAATACATGTAGATGTTTTACATTCAATGACTTGGGGAAATGGGAAATTAGACCTGTGATCAATTTCGAAAGGGTCCAAAACACTGGTAAATTCTTTGTAAACAAAGTATTAAATGTACATATTTTAATATTATGACAAACTGTATTAATGATAATGATTTTAGTAATACAAAAATATAAGAGTTGATCTTAATGCAACCAGAGACATATACTATAATTGTATTATATGTCTCTGATGCAACATATCTACAAATAAATATTAACAACTGTTAAATGAAACTAGCTGTTACAAATCTGTTGCTGTGCAAACTTACTATGATAGAGGATTTATATATTCTCAAGTAGCGACAATAACTATCAGAATTCAATTTGCCCAAAGTTTAAATCAAATGATCTTCAATGTTAGCCTTACCAGCACTAGTACCTGCGTCAATACGTAAAGAGTATCCGTTATAAAGGTCTGCTTGAAATCCACACAATTCAAATAATCTTTTTAAACTAGAAATAAAATACTTCCCCATACTTGATACTTTGAACATTGGACTTTAACTGGTCTTGATTTTAGATATTTTTTAAAGCTGTATATGGACATAGCGTATTGTCAATTCCAATAATTTTTTTAAACTAGAAATAAAAAACTTCCCCATACTTTGCACATTGGCCTTTTACTGATCTTAATTTTGAATATTTTTTAAAGCTGTATATAGAAATAGCCATATTGACATTGAAATGACTGTACCAAGTCAGGAATATGGCAGTTGTTTTCCATTCGTTTGATGTGTCTGAGCTTATGATTTTCCATTTGATAAGGGACTTTCTGTTTTGAATTTTCCTTGGATTTCAGTATTTTTGTTGTTCTACTTTTTGTTAAGCTTATGCAATTGTCTGCCAATACATTTTATAAAAAGATTACTTTTAGATTGTTTTAAATGGAGAATTGCAAAATCTGCATGAAATAGTACATCAGGGACACATAAATTACATTCTGGATCGAACTTAAATGCTTTGTCTACAGTACATTCACCACATCGTAAAAAACCTAGAATTGCTACAAACAGTTTCAGGTATGCAGATAAACTCATCATAGATACCAGAATTAAAATTTTGTATTTTCGCCAGCCTATATTGCCTCAAACACAGACTGTATCTTATTTTCGTTACATTGACAACAGTCAGTTTTTACTAATCCATTTTGCCATAACCGCTATAGGGTATAAGATGAATATACATAGGACAAAAATTTCATGAAATATTTAGAATTACATATAATACAATGAATAAAAAACACATAGGCACAAGTGATGCTGAGGTGAAAGTGTAAAGAAAATAATAATATTGAAAGTAGACCTGTCTGTCAGTCTGTCTGTCTATTCATCAGTCCTGTTCTTGCCATCCCACCCCTCTGAAACCATATCAAAATCAAACTGTGTAGGTTACTGTTAAGGACATAGTAAATAGATGTGCAAAATGGCAGGAAATTATGATTCAATTTTTATTCTTCTTAGAGTTATGCCCCTTTGAACTTAGAATTTTGGTCTAAATATACTACTGCAACAGTTAGTTGTAGCAACTCATCTGAGCAGAATCCACATACTGTGACAGAATTTCATGAAACTTTGTAGTTAAATAGGACATAATATGTAGATGTGTATATCTACAAGAAGTTATCTTTTGTAGGAGTTATGAGTCTTTGAACTTAGGATTCTGGTGAGATTTTGTTTGTCCGGTGACAATGTGGGGGAATGGGGTACATGAGCATGCTTGCTACTATTCTTTAAGTTTCAAAATTGAAATAACAGCTTGAATGAATAAGTTTAAAAAGAGATGTGGAGTATATGCCAATGAGACACATCATAACAAAACAAAAACAATAGGAAGAGATCTTGATATGATCTTACACAGATGCCTGTATAATGTCAAAATCATTAATGTGATTATAAGAGCAAAAAAATTCTTCAAATTGATTTCAACTGTGTCTGTTACTCTTCAACTTCGTACTTTATTTAGCCTTTAATTTTTTTGGATTCGAGCGTCACTGATGAGTCTTTTGTAGACGAAACGCGCGTCTGGCGTAAATATAAAATTTAATCCTGGTATCTATGATGAGTTTATTTACTCAAATATTAGAAATAAAATCGGTGACATTCCAAGATTATTACAAAAAACCCGTATCCAAGACTGCAATGGAAATGACTGTAACAGAGATCTTCATTCAAGAGTCTTACTCTTTTAATCTTTTACTTTACACCATTTATGGATGAAAATAATAATTTTGTTTAAAAGAAGAAACCATAGGTTTTAAAAATACATGATCTTTCTCTATAACACATCACAAACATCTACTTTTATTCTAAACTGTGGGATGAATTAGAAATTGACCAACACTATCATGAGGTGAATCAAGTTTATATAAGATTTTTTTCTGCAAGCAACCAATAACAACTTTGTTTCTATATTGGAAATAACTATTCAAAGAACTGATTATGGTCCCACACAACAGTCACAGATTTGGTGGATATTATTATGGATCATAATGTCTCTACTGTAGATGAACAGCTTACACGTATCTAATATAGTAATATGTGTCTGTCCGTCTGTGTCAGGTTACTTTTATACTATTCAACTTACGTTAACCAAACTTGGTATGCAGTTGCATCATGGGCTTCAAGGATGTGTCATATCCAAAAGTCATGTCACTCATAATTTTTGTACCGTCATAGAACTTAGGTAGACCAATTTTTTTATGCTGATACAACATGGAGATTGGGGTGTATCATTTACCAAAGTAAGGTCACTCTGACTTTGAAATTGTCCTATGACCCCCGTGATAGTAAAACGTTTTCTGATTTGTGTTTGGTGTATATCTATTCTTTATCACATTATTCTGATATTGATATTAACACCAAAACACCAAAAATCAATCAATCAAACTTTTTAAAATATGCTGAATCTACTCTTGTATTCAGATTTTGGGCCCCGTTTTAAATTGGTCCACATTGGGGTCTAAAGTGTCATCAAAAATTGCATTGTTGAGGTTCTTTGATATGCTGAATTTAACTGTGTATTTGGATTTTTTTTATTTTAGCCACATTTTACTATGGGTCAACATAAGGGCCCAAAGGGTCCAAAATTAACTTTGTTCATATTGTAAAAACGTTTTTTTTAACTGAGTTAACCCAAATATCAGTGTTTAGATATGTACTCATTTAAATGCTTTAGACAATATCATGCAAAATTTTCAAAAAATATGCAGGTTATTGGAGCCTCGTGTTTTTAGGTTTTACTGTTCATTTTCCCTTTATAATGCTTTATTATCTGAACAAAATTCTGTTACATATTTTGTGAAACACCTTGTATCAGGTTTCATTTATTATATTTTTCTACCCAGCCAGTTACTCAAGTATGAAGTGAGTAGATTTCAAGTGAAAAGATTTTTACCTGTACGTATGATCATGTGACTTACAGGTTAGGATTTGAATTCAAATTAGTTTGATCTTTACTTGGACAGACTTGCATTATATCGGCCTGAAAATTTTTGAAGACATGAAAAAGTTTAAAGTTTCATGACGAGTTTAAGGTATTTAATGTAGTAATAATTATTTACTTTAAGGATTATGTACCCTTCTGTTGATTCAACATGTTCAATGCTAAACATATGGAAATTTTATAGAAAATCCACAGCCTTTCCCCTTGTTATCTAATATTTGACAATTCGGTGCTTGATTGATCTGTTGATAGACGATACTTGCATGCAGTGCTAGCAATGATTTCCTTAAAACAAAATTATAAATTAAGATATTGGTTAAAACAAATGTAAATACGGACCTATTCAAGTACACCTTCTAGGGTGCGCTAGACTTTAATGACTCACCACGAGTTTTTTTTTGGAATTAAAAGGTTATTTAGGACTTTATGTAAACAATAAACGCTAGCACACCATGAACAAACAAGTAAGTAATCTATGTTTAGAATTTTATAACGAACATCTCAGTATTAAAGTCTGTGGATTTTCTACAAAAATCTGGTTTTATTTGTCTCAAAATTCCCATTTTCTATCGAATGCAATGAAACTATAAATAATAATGCTTTGTTCGAAGTTTCCCCTAGGTATATGTACAAAATGGCCAATCTTTACCGTACATTATCTTTGCTGTTTTGATATTATTGCAGTTTGAAAATTTCGAATTCAGATGGCTACAGAAGGGGTCATAAACCTTAATGTATTCTGTTCTGGATTTCAAACTTTTAGTTCCAGAAAATTACTTTTAAAGAATTAAAGATTTCACAAATTTTGCATACATGATAAGGTTGGATGGGAAACACAATGATGACTCTTAACCATTTCTTCATGTTGGTTTATTTATTTGAGAAGTATAACATTTTTTCATTGACTTGTTTTAATATTAAATGTTTCTTTTCAGTTTCTGGATTCTAGGAACTTAAAATCATCTAAATTGGTATTAGATCGGAAAACCAGACACTATACGCCATTATATAGATTTTCAACAATGCTAGACTCGAGAGTATATACATTCAGGACAAAAGTGAGTTCCCACTGAAAAAACGTCCTATCATTTCAACTAAAATCAATATTTTTCAAAGAAATTGTACTTTCAGTAGCTATTTAAAATGCCACAAAGGTCAGTAAAAGACATTTAATTAAACAAGGAGTTTACTAATATAATAAATTGGGACCATGGTATCTATTTGGAAAGCTTATTATATGTAATTTCCTTTGGTTTTAGTTCATCATAATCATTTGGCAAAGTTGGCTGTGTTTACGCAACAAATGTAATTTTCCTTTTCAAAATCTAAGGACTATGGGTAATCTCATTGGTTGTACACCAAAAAAAAAACAACGTTATATCATTGATTAATTTCCATTTTTAAGATTTTTTTAAACCAATCATAATGTTTTTGTGTATGCTTTTGAAAATATTACAGCAAATTGATCACAGAAAAACCAGTGCAGCTGAAAAAGGCATATATATATGGAAAAGTAAATTTAATTTTGTATTTCAGAGAATTTAAAAGACTATCACAACATTCTCATTTTGATGAATTGTTAAAACCACAGACCTACAGAAAACCTAGGACAGCAGTATATACAACAATATAAAAGAATCAGCCAGTTGCGTTCATCTATAAGGTTTGTATTGGTTGAATATTACATTTCCCTTCATAAATTTTCAACATTAAAATGATTTTTTTTTCAAGTACAATATTAATTACCTTGCTTATTAAAAAGGCTTTGAAAGGCATAAACATGTTGAAAATATACTGCACAGCCCTGTGTTTTGAACTTTGTAAAGAATAATAGTGCATATGAACTTCAGATTCCAGGATATGATTTTTGTCTCGCTTGACAGAGTAAAAAAGCGAGACATAGGTATGCTGTTTTCGGCGGCGGCTACGTCAACAATGTATTAGTTTGTGATAAGGTCTAGTTTATGGAGAACCACTAATGGTAGGTTAATGATAATAGGTCTGCAGTTGTATAAGCATTGGCATATCTTATTTCCATGGAGACTATTTGGCCCTGCCCCCTTAGTTATGGTCTATTGACTTTGTAATTTTTGCTTAGTTTTCATGTATTAGTTTGTGATTAGGTTAGTTTATGGGGAAACACTAGTGGTAGGTTAATGATAATAGGTCTGCAGTTGTATTAGCATTGGCACATCTCATTACCATGGAGATTATTTGACCCCACTCCCTCAGTTATGGTTTATTGACTTTGAAATTTTGCTTAGTTTACAGGTATTAGTTTTTGTTAAGTTTGTTTAAAGGAAACTACTTATGATAAATCAATGGTATTTAGTATGCAGTTGTATTAGCTTTGGTACATCTCATTTCCATGGAAATTGCTTTGCCATGTACCTTCGGTCAGGGTTCATTTACTTTGAATAATTGCAAAACTTACATGTTAAAGTGTTGCTATTTTAATTTCAACATTTGCATTATTGAAATTACAAAAAAGCGAGACATTTCTCTGTGATAACAGTTTATTTATGAAACTTTATAGTAATTTTTTTTTTTTATCCTTAAAAGGAGTTCCTTTTGGAAATTGCATTGTCTATATTTACAGAGGTTCAACCTATAAGCTAACAAATCTGAACAGAAAGAAAAAACAAATGACTGGGTTTGACAGTATAATTAATACTGGTATTAATAAGATGATGTGGTATGATTGCTATTGAGACATTTTCTGTTTATAAACAGCCATAGGTCATGGAACAATAACCATAATCAAAGTTAATGATACTTGCATGTAGAAAAAAAATGAACCGTTATTTTTACAGGACAATATTAATATCTTTTTGAGATAAATATACATGTACTGTAAATTCAAAAATTGTTGCATGCATTTATTATTGCGAATTTGTCATTTTAGACTTAAATGCAATTTTATTTTTTGTGATGTTGAGAAAATCCTGTATGATAAAAACATTGCAATAGTTTCTAAATTTACAGTATTAGAATTTAAGTGAAAGATAGCAATGATTAAAGGAGATGCATCAAAGAAAACATATGACCATGATGACTGTCTTAGATTGAAATTTTTAAAGAATCAGAAATAATACAAGTTTCCACCCTTTCAAATATTATATACAAAACCGATAATTTTCAGGAACCCAAGAGCAATGACCTTGAAGAGTAAGCAATGTGTACAGTAAGATATCCATCTTTGTAGTTACCAATGCAAAGAGTGTGGTAAGAACCTCGTCTATAATTATACATGGTAAGTATTTTTTTGTTGGTTAAAAATTATGCATCAGGACACTATAATTTTTTTCTTAGATCCTCATTAGGAAAAAAGCGGATGCAGGTATACATCAATGAAGCAGCAACCCAACGAAAGTATTTTTTTCATATCTCAAAGCCCACCCTTAGAAATGAATTGAAGAATGCTCAAATTTTTAGACCTGTTGATATAAAAACTTGTGCAATGCCTAAATCAAACTACATAATTTCAATCAGAATTATTTGTTTGAACAGCTTCAAAGTTTAGATTTTCTAATTTATGTTCTTTTAAACAAAACTACCAGATGCAACTAAACATTTTTGAAAATCTATGAGATGACACCAAGAGAAAAAATTCAATCCTGTTATTTTTTTAAATACTTTATCATTGGCCTTTAACATTGTTTATTTATCAATTGCTCTGGTACTTTAATTTATTCAAATTTTTACAAGTGAATGGAAGTTGTTTTGATGAAAATCACCTTTTATCAATGGGAGGTAACTTTGATAGCTTTTTCTTATATGTTTTTAAATGAAGCAAAATTTCATTTTTAAAAGAAACAGAATTTCTTCTCTCAATTGTTCCTATTTGTAATGTCTTTTATATTCATAATTGATAACTGAAGATAAAGAATTACAGAAATTGGTTATATAACATAACCCTTTGCCATGCTTACATCAACACATTTTTTTTTTCATTTTCCACAAAAATAAGGCAGTGATGTAGGATGTCATTCTAACAAAACATCACAGCATGGAGACCCACATCATCACACTAACATGTCAAAAGTGTATCCTACTTCATAATGCAAATATTATTTAATAATGTTAATATACAAATTTGTGAAAAAGAATTTTTATTTAAAAGATTTTACTCATTTCTACTCTGTAGAGACTATTTCACCAGCACTTTGACTGATGCACAGAGACTTCTGACAAATAAGTACCGGTACTCTATAGTTTAGAGTTGAATGCACTTTTGGCTACCGGGTTTTAGGACGTGGAGAGCACTCTATCATTGTTGGTAGTTTTAAGTGCTTTGATCTCTTAGATGAGGTCTCACATAGAAACATATGTTCCTTAGTTTCATATAAATGTTCAGTGCATTATAACTGCCAGACATCTGATTGACTTTGACTGTAGACTTATTTTTAGTGTCTGTAGAGTTTAAATGAGTTTGATTAAAACCCAGCTTATCTATTCCAAGTGTTGAGAAGATTTGATTTCAATATTCCATTAATTTATATTTTTTACTTTTGATGGCAAGGCTGAGGGTTTATGCACTAGAGTAAACTTTTTTGGACAATGAGGTTGCCACTGTTCCTCAACAAAAATTAACAAACAAACTTGTAAAGCTAAGCTAGAGACACGTTTAGGAAAGACTTTCTTTTTCTTTGAGGTTGAAATTGTTATAAAAAATTAGCCAGCTTCCACTCTTTTTTTAAAGTTTGAAAAAAAAAACATTTAAAATATTTATCCCTTAAAGGGTAACAGGATTTTTTTTAAACATTAATTAAAATGAAATAATGAAGTAATAATTTGATTTAAGCAGCCACTTGGGTAAATTTTGTAAAATTGAGCTTAAAAACATAGCTGATATATTATTGTTTTCCAAGACGAAAATTGAACCTCATTTTGGTCTGTATTGCATGCAACATTTAATTTGACCAATAGTAGTAGATGGTTGCACATATGAACAGCATGGTCAGCATATGAACAGCATGGTCAGATCTTTAAAGTAAAGAAATGTCAAAATTTAATAAAAAGGAAGCAACCACAAAAAACAGCATCCCTGACTAATTTGGTCCCCATAAAATATTCTTTCACAGGTAAAACTAAAATTTATATGCTTCCATTTTTGACTAGCTTGAGAGAAATTTTCTTCAAAAGTAAAAATCTTATATTGTTTTTTGACAGCAGTCTTATTCCCTTCAAATTTTATGGTAAAGTGAGGTAAAAAAAACTTTGAAAAAAAATAATTCAAGTTTCTATAAAGGTTTAAAGTTACTTAAAAGAACAAAAATAAAGGTTGTTTTATATATAATAACCTTCTTTTTTTTTTATATGTTTATGTGTAATGCATATTGTATACTTATTGACTGTGTATGAATGTAGTAGTTAGTTTATTGTCCCTCATGGTGCAACTATTGTCCTGAGGCGTTGCCAAGGGCAATAGTTGTATTCGAGGGGACAATAAACTTACTTTTCCACAAATATCCAGTCCGTAAGTGTTTTATTATATCAAAAAAAGACAACAGACAATAAATGGCTGTGATAAATCAACTATCGTAATATATAAAGCAGAAACCCAACCATAACGTTTACTTCATAAATATTCTGAAATGCTAAGGCTACATCTTGCACTGACGTCAACCCTAGATACAATAGGTAAAAATTACTCTCCCCAGTATTTTCAAAATCCTCCATTATAGCTGCATTGGAAATCCCACGAAATATAATGAAGCTTGCAGTCAAGTAGTTTCAACGAGGTCCAATAGTTGGCAACTATTGACCGGTCCAATAGTTCAAAGCTTGTAAGTCAAAATATTGTGTACTTATTTTATAGAAAATGATAATTGAGGTATAATAAATATTTATATTTCATTTCAGGGGGCAAAGTTACTTCAAAGAATTGAAATAAGGTTGGTTGGTCCATTTTATTTTATGTTTTTATGTGTAATGTTTTATATGTATTTCTATTTCATTTTAAGGTTTACCACAGACATTTAATTTATGAATTTTATTTTTGTTACAGATGCAGCTGGGAGGATGTTTCAGTCATAGACCTTGGATAGACTCCGTTGTAGCAGACTAGGGAGAGTAGCATATAGTTCTCGTAACTCTATACAATAGTAATAAGATCATTCTACTCTGAGATTGTTACAGGGCCTGTTTGATAAAAGTGACACCAACGTTCTCCAACACTACTAATTTATGAATTTTATTTTTGTTACAGATGCAGCTGGGAGGATGTTTCAGTCATAGACCTTGGATAGACTCCGTTGTAGCAGACTGGGGAGAGTAGCATATAGTTCTGGTAATGCTATACAATAGTAACAAGATCATTCTACTCTTGAGATTGTTAAAGGGCCTGTTTGATAGAAGTGACACCAACATTCCCCAACACTACTAATTTGTAAATTTAATGTTTGTTACAGATGGGGGCCAGAGGCAGATTCAGTCATAAACCTTGAATATGGCTTATTAGAGATCTGCTTCGATGACAACAATTTTCTCAAACACATCACTAATCTTTATTATCTGTTTCCATTACAGAGTTTATACAGAGAATATAGGTATACCGTATTTTTAATTTTTTTTTGGTCCTATGTAAGTTTGTCATAAAGAAATAGTATGTGGTATTAATGTCAATGGGATAAAACACACAGACGAAAATTAGTTAAATACCTTTATAAGTATGGATGAAGAAAGACAGACTACCCCATAACCAAAAGAAATGACAGACAAAAGTATACAAAACAATACACAAACTAAAAAATGTACAACACCAACCCAATCAAAGACCAAGGATGAACTCAGGTGATCCAGGAAGTTGGAACCAAAAGAAATGACAGACAAAAGTCTACAAAACACTAAACTGAAAACTAAAAATGTACAACATCAAGCCAACCAAAGACCAGGGGATGAACTCAGGTGACCCAGGACAGAAGTACTACTAGGATGGGTTTTTTACTACCAGGACAGGACAGAAGTGGGTAAGTAATTGATATGTTAACAAATTTTGCAAATTGACAAAGTCGAGGGTGTTTTTTTCATTCATTCTTTCTTCAATTCTAAATTATAAATGTGACAAGATAAAGATGGCACATAATTTTCAAATATAGTTTTTTAGAATTATTATTCTTTGTTATTTTGAAGTATCTTCATGTTTGACAAAATTTTAACTTCAATTTAACTTAAAAAAAAATATGCCCCAAAATTTATTAAATTGATACACCTTTTTTTCACAGAAAATATTGGTTATCTATTTTAACATTCATGTGAGTCAAGTTAAGATAATGATGACTCAGTCTTACTCCATGAAAACACTGGTATCTTGCATTATGAGGGGCTTTAGCAAGGGGTGCTACCAAAATTTGTGTAAAAGAATATAAAGCTTTCACTCTCTGAGTCAGAAAAATTACTCATTAATTCCAGAGTTCTGATAAGGGTGAATCAAATTCCCACGAAAAATAAAGTCCTTATACTGAATTCCCTTTGGCTTCAAAAATAAATAACCTTGAAGTCTGTAAAAAATCCTTACGCCCTCCATGATGATAGAAAATTTAAAAATTTCACTGAGTGAAGGGGAGGTAACTCATATGAAATGAATGTACAAATTTGAAAGAATTTAAACTACATGATCCAATTGAGCTATACATTTGTAAAGTAAGACCCAGGGACCATGCTCAGAGAAGTCATTTGTGTATATTATTTTACATTAGGGAAGTTGAGTCAGTACAATGTGTGGATACAGCCATTTTGAACAGGGGGGTTCCACAACCTAGGATCACCATGAAACGTTCACATATTAAAAGAGGAATCAGAATAAAAGGAGGGCTTCCAACCCCCAGACTCAAAATTTAGATATTTATGTGAAGTATTTATCAATTAAAAAAATATGACTGGGTTCAGATTATTTAAATTTCATATTTTTACTCTTAATATGTACCGGTATTTAGAACAAAATTTGAATGCAGTAATATTTTAAATATCTCAACTTTTGATGATTTGAAAATGCTCACATTTACTTCTACTACTACTCCTATGTGGTTAATCTGCAGGCGAAATTTCTATAACACAGATGTACTGTGTGTGTCATCCAGTACACCCCAAGTTAAAAATACTTTAATTCTGAATTAGTTATTTTTATATGAAAAAGTCTTCTTTTATATTTGTTATAAATATTCACCATTAAAATTTCTAATATTTCTGAAGGATTATGATGAGCAATTTTTAATTGTGAAAGTTTTCATGTTATTTATTACAACAGTAGCCAAATGATCAATTGATCCATGATAGCCAAGTACCTGTACTCAAAACATGTCTATCTTTTCTTCTTGAATGTAGTAAAAGATTTGTCCATAATTTTCAATAGTTAAATTATGCATCTATTAATGTGCAACAACATAAGAAGCAAAATATAGAAGTTGGAGATTAACCCAGGGTATAACGCCTTCTTTATATTTGGGGTGTTAATTTAATATTAAAAGTTATCAATACAGAGATGATGATAGTTGCAATAACTTCAGATGAGGTTTATCCTGGTTATGATTAATTTCTCTGTATTTTCACCACTACAGACTGTCATTTGATCCAACGATTGAAAGTTTTTTTTAACATTGTCTTAAAGGCCTATCAGTGCTTTTTTTGTGGTGAAAAAAAAGTAAAAACACAAAAATACTGAACACTGAGGAAAAGTGAAAACGGAAAGTCCCTAATCAAATGGCAAAATCAAAAGATAATGAGTAAATGCATTTTTTTTGGTTCTTCGTTTAAAAAAAAGATGTCATTTAAATTAAAATTTCAGATTTATAGTGAAATAATAATTTTCCTAAAATTTTTACATTTTCAAAGCATTGTAGTTGTCAGATTATAGAATAACATAGTACTTGAAATTGATTTAAACTCGAAGTCTAGTGCATGCAAAGTTCCAAAGCAAAACATTCTTTATCTTCAGAGTTTTGGTGTAGACTTAACAAATATCAAATGATCATTTCAGAAATACATTATGCTTGGAGCGCTGCGTGTCTTTACTAACATATAACAAAGTTGCTTATTGGTGTTTAAGTAGTAGGGTTGGTTATATCTTCTGTTTGTTTCAGTTCTTTGGATGGTTCTTTGGTTTTGAGGTATTTAGGGTGTGGTGTTTACCAATCGAAGGAATCTATATATGTAATTCTGAAATGAAAAATATTTGATATTTCTAGTCATAAAAAAAATAATCAAATGTTTGAGCATAAAGCTGCTTTGAACTTTGAATCTGTACGATTTTCATACTTTCTTTAATTTCTTATTTTCAAAATTGAAAATGAATATCTTCAGTCAAAATCAAAATCTAAATTGTATTTGACATATTATGATGTATTGGAAATGGAAAAACTAGATAACATATTCTCGTAAATTAAGTTGAATTCAGGGGAAGTGGAAAATGATCCCAAAAGTTTTTTAGATATACTTTATCTTCTTCAAAATTGTTTCTGGGTATCTACATCTTAAAAGCACTGATCTCTATTAAGATAATAAAGAAGTAAAAATACATTTTTATAACAGTCAAGCCATAATGAAAATTCTGCCATACAAAAAAGAATTTGGATGTTTAATCTACATTTTTTATAGAGTTATAAACATAATCGCAAAGGTTATTAATTCTTACATGACTGAAAGCTTGTACAAGTCTTAATATTTGGTGAACAATAATAAATTTCTATGATATAAATATCATTATCACTATTTTACTGAATTTTCCTTTGATCTTACTGATAATTTCCTTTCTCAGCATAGTAGAAAGATATGGAAAGTATCTCTAGAAACTAAGGCTGCAGTGCCATTGTCAATGTAAATTTCATCGTCGTCATAAGCAAAATAGCGATAAACAGATTATCATTGGTCATCTCAACTTGATTGTTTTTCTCACTTTCGCGGTACCGGCTCAAGGGAGAAAATCAATCTCGTTGAGATGACCAACGAAATTTATAATGATTTCCAATACCCTAAAAACTTCATTTTGAGTTATCTGAAACTATCATCATCTCCAAGTGAAGAGTTATCTAACTTATCAACCCGATATCTTACAGTAGTTATCTCCCTTTGCTTCAAGCTTCTCAACCTTGGGTTAATTTTCAACTCTCACCTTCAACACTAGGTTTTCATCCACAGATTCCAGACATTTAATGATAACTTCATTATTATGAGACCATAATTGACGACTGGTATTAATGTTTTAATTTTACTTGTTAGTCCCATTTAACAATTGCTCGTCGTAATTTGTAAAATTAAATTGTCTTGAGTTTAAGCATTTCTTTGTAAAAATTTCCTGTTTAATAGAAAATTAATCTTTTTAACTTCCCAAGCCATTCTGTGATCAATGTATTAAAGGATAATTTTGTCCAGCTTCTTGAAACAATTTTTCTTTTTTGCAATCAAAAGTATTGACAGTGAGCAGGATCATTTCAAGATCACAAAAAAGGAGCTGAAAACTGGTCTATTTTATTCTATTTATCATGTGTACATGAAAAAGAGTAGATTGTACAACACAAAAATTTCAAATTTCAAATCATAAGTTTGTTGAAATATAGCTCATTTTATACAATTTAGATCTTTTATTGAAAAAGGTATTAGACTGATCTTAACCCTATCATACCGTTTGAATTACAACATAAATTAATTTGCTCCTTGGTATCAAACCATTCTATCTTTTTCAAATTTGGTAATTACAATATAGGTAAAGCACTTGCCATCATAAAATACTTTAAAAAAATAAAATAAGTAAAACCCAATTATCAATAACTGACTGCAGCTATTCTTCATTGGATCCTTTTTGAAACTCATGGCCAGACAAAGAGTAATCTAAGAGCTTGACTCTTTAACAGGGATCCAACTTAAGCCTCATTAGTTCAAAGGAGTTTTCCATTAGTCCATAATAATTAAGAAATAATTGTTGCAGGCTATACTTTATTGTAGTTTTAACATGGGTAGGCATTATATACGTGATTATTTTTGCCTGAGCGATAGCATACAATCAGTTCTGTTAACCAAGCAGTTTTAGATTTATATTAGACCCTGTTTCAGACTTTGGGGATTTAATCACTAAAAAAGTTAGAGATAACCAGACTATTTTAGATTTAACTGGTAAAATTGAGAATGGAAATGGGTAATCTGTTTTCTTTTCCTGGTAGCAAAAAAGAGCTGTTTCCTGTAAGTCTGTATATTGGCTGCTTCTGGTTCTTATCCATTTAAGGAACCAATGATTCCGGAGAGTGCAGTAACCTTGCCTCAGTCCATTATTGTCAAGATATCAGTGATTTTCTTTTTTTTCTGACAAAAGTCATTGGAAGTAATCTTACATAAAACAAATTTTGATATAACCAATCAAAAATGCTATCATAAATAATCTGGGAACAAAAAATTTTACTTTTTCAATTGTAAATTTTGCTACTATTTTTCTTTCAAGTATAAAACTAAAGTAAAAAGTAAAAATCTATTTTATTGAAGTATTACGTGCCATTTGAGTTTTGAAATTAATTTAAATTATAAAGTATTGAAATTAATTTTTATTATAAAGAATCAGTATTTATATCATTTCTTTGAGTTCTTAATTTTTTCTTTCTAAATTTTTTTATTAAATCTAAAGATTTCATACTTGATACATGTAATATCATTTTGCATCATATTTGTATTTTTTCATTTCAGCTTCTTTTTCTTGTACCACTGAAACTTCACAGAATAATTACATACATTTTGAAGTTGTGTACCTGCTTTTGAAATTATTTGAGGAATTTCCCCCCCCCCCCCCCCCCCCCATTTTTCACTTAATTCTGATCTTGATGATTGTTTTCCAAAATTTTCAAAGATGGTACTGATTTTGTGTAATCAACTCCTGCAGTTTTCAATCTCAATCTTTTTAACTTCACACAATAATTGTACAAATATTTAAGTTGTCCACTTGGTACTATGGAATTGTTTGATAAATTTTTTCCTGACTTGGGAACTAAGTAATTTTTCATCAAAGGTAAAATAAATAGTTTTTAACCCATATCGTTTGGAATTCACAGAGAGTTTGTAAATCTATAGAGGCTTTTACAAATTTTGGGACTATACATGACTACTATGTAAATTAGTAGTAAACCTTAAAAATGAGATATTTTTTATTAAACTATGCTTCAAAATATTTTAAAAATATTGATTTATATGTGTTTATTATACTATTACTACACTGTACTTTTTTTCTTACATTTGTATAAGTATTTTCATATCAGATGTCTGGTAACATATATAAAAGCTATTATCTAGAGCTCTGTAAATAAAAAAAAATGTAAACATAGTTCTAAAATATACTTTTAATGAGTGGAAGAAATTGTGGGGTACAGAATACATTTCGTAAATTATCAAAATACAAGTTACCTATTTTAAAAGCATGTCTGGTATTTTTACAGTACTTTTTAAATTAATTTAATAAATTATTTGTATTTTAAATTGAGAATTTCTTCAGTTTTCATAATTGGAAAAATAATGTGAGATGCCTTGGAACATTCTGGTGACTCTTGTACTTTTTATAATGTACAATGGAAAGGACATTTCATTACTTAGATAAAATGGATTCAGTGGACTGATTAGCATAAAAAAACTATGATGGAAAACCTTTGAAAGCAGCCAGGATAGCAGCTCCAAGGAAGATGGTCAAATAAATCTTCAACCAAGTCTGAGGCTTTACCAAGAAACTAAGAAGGCAAGTTTATTTAAACCAACTATTTGTATACATTTTCTAGAAATATTCGACAAGAAGTGCATATTAAGACAACACGCCAGCACCCTTCTGATCTTCTGCATGCAAAACACCATTGTATTAATTTTAATAAGTTTTATAATTTAAGTTACCATTTTCTTGAACAAGATTTTCGATCAAAATATTTAAAACTTCAAGGGGAGACAAGTACAATTAACAGCAAGATTTGTTTCATTCAATGGGATATAACTGTTAAATTTGCACATCACTTTTGTGCAGTTAAATTCCAAACAAAAACCTTTGACTTGTTTTATTTTTATTATGTCAAGTTTTCTGTTTAGTCAGGTTAATAGTTACTCCTTGCTATAGATCAATGACATTTTGTATTTATTTGCATTACTAACAAATTATCGAATTAATTAGCAATGTTGCTAATTATCAGATGTTTTTCATTTTCTGCTGCTAGGCGAGACATCTCTGTCAACAGTTTATCTTACAAACTTGTGTTGATACTATTGTGTACATTTTGTAAGAAATCAGAACATTATATAGTGACTTCATATTTATAGAGAAATGGATTTGTAAAATATATAATGTCTTTTTTAATTCTTTTTAGGTTCTTCTGTGATATGTTTTCATGGTGTGGGAATAAGACTTGGTGGTCTAATACAGCATATACGAAGGTATGTACCAGTATGTTAGTCCTGTTTTGAAAAAAGAAAAAGTATTATAAAATGTATTTGGAAATAGCATGTGCTCTAAGCGTGAAGGTTTGTAGGAGTTTGGTAAGAAGTCTTTGCTTTCTTTAATTGCCTTTAAAGGAGTAAATTTAACTATCTGATTTGATTATGTAAAAGTTTGTTGGGATGCTGGTTTGCTGTTCTAAACTTCTATTACATATTTATAGACTTTTATTTAATTTGTCACTGGACATTTAGCAACCAACAATCAAATGAATCAATCATTCAAAATATGGAATATACATATAGTATATCAAAAATGATTCTTTTAAACAATCTTGAATGACTATAATCATTTTATTTTTCAGGTTAGCATCACAGCTTGTCTGTAAAGATTGAAGCTGGGAGTGGGCATTGGAGCTGACTTTTATGGTAAGAACCAATACAAAAAAAACAACATGTAAAAAAAGAAATATGTTAGACATCTACCATTGACTTGTTTTTCATCCTTTTCTGCTAATAAAGACTGGTAGTTCAAAAAATATATCAGCAAATCACTTTTAAACGAAGTAAGAGAAAGGTTTTATGAATCATGATTATAATGACCAGTTATTTATTATTTTGCATTTGATATTATTTCAATTTTCAGATTTTGACAATTACTTTTAATTCTGTATATTTCTTTTTCAGGTAACTGTGGATGCATAAAAGGGCTATGTGATTTTACTGTAACAGTAAAGAATGTAATTCAGACTATTTTTGTGTATGTTTGAGAAAATGTTTATAATTTTTACAAAAAGAAAAAAAAAAATTATGTACAGGTTCTTCATTTTCAACAAGATTGGAAGTTGTAGGTTAATAGGTCTTTGAAATTTCAAAAATTACTTTCTATTTTCTGTTCATACTCATGTCTAGGCAAAACACTTCCAGTAGTTTAAGAATGGAGAATCTAAAAAAAAAAAGAAAAAAAAAAAAGAAAAAAATAAAAAAAAAAAAATGTTCAATTATTGAAATGTTTTTTATTTTTGCAAATTGTAATATATTTTTTTACCTTTGTGTCATTTTTAGCTGAGTTTATAACAAAGGGTATATTATTTTAAGAATATTTTACAAGAAGCATAGTTGAAAAATATCTTGATGAAAGTAGATTGATTGATTTTTGGTATTTAACACCACTTTCAGCATGATTTGCTATATCTTGGCTGCCAGTTTTTATTTGTGGAGACAGCCTGGTGAAAACATCCCCTTCAACAGAGAAACTGGCAACTAGTCAATTAAGATTGACGTTAAACACACCTACAATGTGAGGGTTCAGAGTGTTGACAGGCTAGTGATACAGTAGTTGAACTACTTTGACCATTCAGCCACCATTACTCCATCCACACTAAATATGTTATTGAAATGTGTTGAATATTTGTAATTTAATTATTTTTATATTTTGATTTATACTATTTATGTTTTTTTGTTATTTATAACAAAGATGTGGAATTTTAACAAGGTGAAATTTAGGTCAAAGGGAGGTAATTTATTATATTGTGTTTAACTTCAAATACTTGAAATTCCCTCAATGTTAGATTTTTATTTACTTGGATACTCACATTTATGCACTTTTTTACATATCATATGTTTTCTAGATAATAGAAATTTAGGGTGGGAAAAATTATGTGTCACTTAAAATAATTACGTGAATTTTTCAAAAAGTTTATTAATTGAAAGTGCATCTGATATTTTTTATGTATGTTACTTTATTTTCTAAAAACAAATGGACACAACATAGATTGACAATAAG